>NC_143249.1:151495278-152745278 GCF_984573655.1 Nuphar pumila | reverse complement strand
ATCTTGGATTCCAGATTTTGAATCCAATTCTATCTAGGATTATGGATTTTAAATCCAATTCCATCTTGGATTTCAGATTTCAACTCCAATTCAATTTTCAAATCTCATATGGATTTCAAGATTTCCGTTTCAGTTCCTATTTTCAAAACCATTTTCAAATCTATTTCTTAAGTCTAAATTCAAATTCAATTCCTGTTTTAGGTTCCGAATTCAAAAATTTCTTTTCAAAATCGATTCTTGAGAATCAAATTCAAATTCCAAGTTCATTTTTTAACTTTGAAATCTCATTTTTTTCTTCAAATTCTATCTTAGTTTCAATTCTCCTTTTCTCTTCATTCTTCAATACAAGATCTATCTCAATCTTTGATTATTTCAAAACTCAAAGTATCTTCTTCAAGATCTATTTCAAGTCTTAAGTTAGATTCAAAATCTAACTTTTCTAAGTCAATCTTAAAAATCCATTTCTTCATAATTTCAAAATTACTTGGATAAATCTCAAAAGTTCTAAAATTTATTCTTCTAAAAAAGCATACATCTCTGCATCTGCATTGCACAAGCATGATTCTTCGTGCATTCTAGACTTAGAGTAAATTCTTAGAAAATATTTTAGCAAAACAAAAGGCATAAATTCAATCCTTGGTTCGATTACCTCTGGTAAAGGTGCCAGAAACGGTCGAACCTCATACCGACGAGCGAATCCCGTCTCTCCATTTTTCCACAAAATTTAAAAAATGGAGGCGAGTAATTTCAAAATCTTTTCAAAATTAAGGTCAAGTGAGACCTTTGCAAAAAAGTTCCTCTCTCTTTCTTTCTTTTCGCTTCTCTCTTCTTTTTCTATCTTTTATTCCCCCTTTAAAAAAAGAAATAGAGGCTAGAAAGGGAAAGAGAAGGAAAAAGAAGAAACAGAGAGGAATTTTTTTGCAATGATCACAATACTGTTTCCGGTTTCTCATCTCATCATTGGTTGCATTCATAGCGTTAGCATCATCTTTTTCATAGCATCAACATCATCTTCTTCATAACATTAGCATCATCTTCGTCATAGTATCAACATTATCTCAGCATTTATTGCATTTGTCCATCTTTTGCATTCCATTGCATCAAGTAATGTTTATAATGATCTATCACACACCAATTATGCATTATTAGATTATACACAACTACCCCAATGCAATGTCTACTTGTTGGTATAAGGTTTCTTCAGTGGTTTTTGGAACTTTACATCAATTTAGTTGCAATAGTCCTATCACAGAAATTACATTGATCAAAGGGTGATTTTGGAAATGTTTCAAAGGCGGTTGCAGAAAAATGTGTTGTTACAACCATTAAAGTTTTTATGAATTTCTTTGAGCTGTATCTGGATTTAAAGGCATGTATGATCATTTGGATGATAGATTATTGGATACAATGTCCAATTTTCCCAGAAGAAGCAAGGTTTCCTTAGTTCCTTTCTTTGAATACATAAATCCTTAGAAAGTCTCAAAGGAGAACTACTCTGTGGACTCATTTGGAAGCAAGAAATGGAGTGAGGCAGTTGAGAAGCACCTTTCCCCAATGTTATTGCATACTGTTGCAATGGCTTGCTATCCCTTTTAGCCGATTATGCTTTGTGGCTAACACATGACAATAATAAAGATCTCTTCTAAGCTGATCCTATTATCGTTGTACAATTTTTTCCTCCCTCTACGAGAGAGAGAAACGATTTCGCAAGTCAAACCTGACCAAGATTTGAAAATGGTTTTTAAAAATAACTCACCTCTATTTATAAAATTTGTGAGAAAATTCTGTAGAATGGGACTCGCCTATTGGTATGAGGTTCAACCATTTCTGGTGCCATAACTAGGGGTAATTGAACCAAGGATCAAAAGTGTGCTTAGCTAGGCTCAACTGTCTAAATCATGCTCTATTTCCTAAATGCACAGAGAATCAGGCATGTGCTATAAAATTTTTGAAGAATGCACATTTTGAAAAGATAATGTTTGCTTCTGATATTTGAAAAAGGTTTGGAAAAGATATTCCTTGGAAAATCATGGACCACTTTGAAAATCTCCTTCTAAATGGAAGATTGACTGAAAACCTTTAGAAAATCGATTTTTGAAATAATTTGAATACTTTTTCTAAGAAAATCGATTTCTTAGTGAAATGAATCAGTAAAAAAAAAGCATATAGCCCTTTAAAATGCTTTCATGATGCGAATTGACTAATATGAGTGAATGAATGTAACTTCAAAAAGATATTTTCTAAGAAATTTGCAAAGAGTCATTTGAAAGATGCATTGATTTTCGAAAATAGCCTAAGAGTGTAGGCTGAATGTGGCTTATACAAAGATGACAAATCTGGGTCTCGTTCGTATTCTGACTATGGCCATAAATACGAATTCCACCGAGTTTGTCAACTCCCTAAAAGCTCATGCATGTGCCATTCATGTCAACCATAGTGAATTTCAAAAATATATGAATCGTCATTCATCACATATCAGAGTTTACGAAAGCAAACTATATGCAATACACCCTATTCTATACAGGAAATGTAAAATCTTATTCCAATGTTACATATGATATTACATCAAAAAAGAAAAAGAAATAAATACAGTTTTCCACTTGAATATTCCTGCAAAACTAGAAAATGGGTTAGTACAAATATGTAGGTTTTTCTGGATTTATTGGATAATATTGAGAAATTATCAGATTTTATCCAGATATAAACCCAATTCATACCTCCCTGATATAAATATGAGAAATAAATGATGCTAATGCATGAAAATAAAAAAATAAAAGAGTTGAAAATTCGAAATTGTGATAAAAATGACCAAAATGCCCTTGACAACAAGACTATGACCTTGAAATCAGGGTTTTTAGAAAGAAAAATTATAAAAATGAGAATTTTGAAAATCACATGAATGCAAATGAGAATAAAATTAATCATAAGATGCTATGATATAATTATATTCATGTTAAAACCCTAAAATTGCAAAAATGTCACCAAAATATTGAATTTTACATGTATTTTGCGTGAATCATAGCTTCGCAGGTAAATCACTTTGATAATTCGATTAAATCACATAGCAATTAAATTAAATACTCTGCAAAATTTGGCATGGACAACTATATTAACCCTAGAAACTGAATAGAATAATAAAATATTTTTTAATGCATTATTTTAATATGGAAACTAATAAAAACCCTAAAAATGCATGAGTTTAGCCTACAAGCCTGTACCTATCCTAATGACAGCCTGATTTCGGGTACCAACTTACCATAGAAATCCATAAGATTTTACAGGGTAATAATAAACAGTTAGATGAACATTTTTTCCTTTTATAGATTCATGATTTGACCTATGGTAAGAGAATTACAACTCTGGCAACACCGATCGGATTCTGTCGTATCCAAAACAATGAGAAATAACAGGCTTTTATCTAAAATTATGGAAAAATACTAAATAGCAACCAAAATTCATAAAAATTTAGGAGGAAATTTCAGACATCTCGAGAACAAATTTCTCTTTTTATAGACCCTATATCCGACTTTTAGGTTGGGAGCTATGATCGACCTAATTTGATCTAAAACTCCGGCGACCTCTAACAAGCTATGTGAAGTGGTCTGTATAACCCAATTTTTGAAAAATAACAATCTTTATTAGAAAAGTCCAATAAAATCAGATAAAATACTAGATTCATATGTGAATATGTTGTATTTTTTGGATTGTTAATCGAATCTCCCATGAGAGAGATCTCGATTTAACATTTCAGCCTCTGATGTACCCAACATTTTCACAATATTGAAAACCTGATTCGGTATTTTATTTTTTTAATGGGGCTTTAGACCTTAAAATGACCCAAATTTTTTTGTAGAAAATCAGTAACAAATAAGGGCATTCAGAATAAATTTTTTAAGATTTATTGATGGACATTTCTACATAAAATAATGACTATACTACACGCCTAGAATCAAACCTGTAAAATAACAATGAGACCTCAATAAGACTAACTTAAATATGTGAAATAAACATAAAACGATGCTATAAATCCAAATGCAATCCTTGAAAAAATAAAATCTATATGAAAGCTATAACAAAATGAAAAAAAATCAGTGAGGTATAACTCACATTTGATTTGGCTCTCTAAATGAGAGATTCAATCCATCAGATGGATGAATCTCATCGTTTATATAGCCTCAATACATAAGATGAGAATCTTATTGTATTCATCGATTTGAAACCACGAAGAGGACCTTCACACAACCATAGATCCAGTCCTTGGTTCAGTTTCGTACCATTCATATGAGGGTAAAGTTTGAAGACCTCACATTGATGGCCGACAAAGGTGAAAATCATGGGAACTTAACAAAAACTAATAAAAGGCATAAAGTAAAAGAATAACATCTCACCTTGGGTGTTGCTGCAACACAGAAAAGCTGCTGCCATGATGGAGGCTCAAATCTTTGCTTGCACCGGCTGTAGCTACAACTATACTGGAGGAAGGGCTGAGGCAAGTGGTTGCACTGACTCAAGGGGTGTGTGGCAATGGAGAGGCTGGAGCGGTGGTTGGGAGAGGGCCTGGCACCTTGCTGCTGTGGTTGCTACCAAGGAGGGGAGAGGAACTGTTGTGTCGGTTGAAGGAGGGAGACTGCTACCTTGACGTGGCTGGAGATGCTGCTACCAATAGAGAGGGTTGAAGAGGTTGTTCAAGAAACAAGGAAGAGGGTTGAAGAGGTAAGGGCGTGAAAGAGAGGGAGAGAGAGAATTAGAAAAGAGAGGGGTCCAGCCGTGTGATGCCTTGCGATTTAGAAAAAGGAGTGAGTATTAATAATGAAAGGAAGGAAGAAGGAAGGAAAGAAAGGAAGGAAAAGAAGAGAAGAACGAAAGGAAAAAGAGAGGGAAAAGAGAAGAATGAAAAGAAAGTGAGAGGGGAAAAGAAAGGAAAGCGGAGAGAGAGAGGGGGTCGACCTCCCTAGTGGGGTCCACTCCCTTCTCTAGGCTAAAATAAAAAAGTAAATAAAAAAAAAGAAAAAAAAGAAAAGAATTTTTATTTTTTTGAAAACTTTGAGTGTGAAGACACCTTAGAAGTGGGCCCACACGTTTTATGGAGGGAATATATATAAAAAAAATCCTATGTGGCGCCACATTGGCATGGGCCCACACGTGATTCAAAATTTTATTTAAAAACCCAAGGGGTAGAATGATTTTGTAAAAAATTTCAAAAAAAGAATTTTGGATTAAATGAAAGATTTTTGGGTATTTTCAAAATAAATTTCAAAGCTTGAGATTTCATACCCCTTTTGTAGAGCAAATCCAGTTCAAAAATTTGAAAATCTAGTTTGAAAAGAATCCAACTTGTTTTCTTGAGAAAATATTTTGAAATGTAAGGTCCTGGGGGTTAACAAAAGGTAAAAATGTCAATTTTGAAACCCAGGATTTGGAATTGTTTTTGAAAAGCTTTAAAATTTGAATTTGGATTGGAAAGTTCAAAATTGGAGTTTTGGACCTCGATATGACATGTTGTGCATTGAAATGATGTGAAATGTTATGTACTGATATGCAATGAACTTTGAATAAGGGATTTGAAATTCCAGACCCCTGACACAGACAAAATTTTAAAAATTTCTAGTTGAGGGTGACTGTTTGAGCCAAAATAGAGAAATATTGAGAATTTGAAACAAAAATTGGACCTCTGAGTGATTCAAGCTCTGGTGTCAACCCATTTGATTTCCGAAAGTCCCACAGATCAGATCTTAATGACCTGTGTGGAAGTGTTTGTGAGTGTGAGTGAAAATTTGGGGTGTTTACAGATGCCCCCTCTTTGCTACTATGCCGATTTAGGGTCGAGCTTAGTGGCAAAGAAAAACACACCAAATTTGGGCTATATATATAAAAAATACCCCAGTTAGAAGGATCTGACCGGGTATGAGAAGATTAACCCTGATGAAAATGGTAGGTATGAAATGGACAATGACGAAGAAAGATTAACCTCATAGAAGTGAAGTTCAGGTTTTGCCCTTAACCTAGATGGGATGAAAAATACCTCATGTAGAAACAAGGGGGGATGGAAATGATAAATATCATTTGTAGGAGGTAAATTGGAAGGTGAATAAGACAACTTTCTTGAAGAGGAATAAGGCAATGAAAATGGGATTGTAAGAGGCAATCTTGAAAGATGGTTAAGGCAATTCTCTTTAGAGAAGTATCAGATGAATTTTCCATCAATGTCAAATATGAATAAGGCGATCCTTTTGGAAAAGGAGTAAGGCAACTCTTTTCGACAACGCGAAAGACGAACAAGACTATCCTTTTGAAGAGAAGTAAGGCAACTTTTTCGACAACGCGAAAGACGAACAAGACAATCCTTTCAACGAGGAATAAGGCAACTCTTTTGACAACATGAAAGATGAACACGGCAAATCCTTTCAAGGAGAAGTAAGGCAACTCTTTCGACAACACGAAAGACGAACAAGGCAAATCCTTTCAAGGAGAAGTAAGGCAACTCTTTCGACAACACGAAAGACGAACAAGGCAAATCCTTTCAAGGATAAGTAAGGCAACTCTTTCGACAACACGAAAGATGAACAAGGCAATCCTTTCAAGGATAAGTAAGGCAAGTCATGCGACAATGCGAAAGACGAACAAGGCAAATCCTTTCAAGGAGAAGTAAGGCAACTCTTTCGACAACACGAAAGACGAACAAGACAATCCTTTCAAAGAGAAGCAAGGCAACTCTTTCGGGAACGCGAAAGACGAATGATGTAATCTTTTCGACAAGGAATAAGACAACTCTTTCGACAACATGAAAAACGAACAAGGCAATCCTTTCAAAGAGAAGTAAGGCAACTCTTTCGGCAACACAAAAGACAAATGATGTAATCTTTTCGATGAGGAATAAGGCAACTCTTTTGACAATGCAAAAGATGAACAATGCAATACTTTCAAAGTGAAGTAAGACAACTATTTCGACAACGCGAAAGATGAACAAAACACTCCTTTCAAGGAGAAGTAAGGTAACTCTTTCGACAACACAAAAGACGAAGAAGACAATCCTTTCAAGGAGAAGTAAGGAAACTCTTTCGACAATGCGAAAGATGAACAAGGCAATCTATTCGAAGAGAGGAGTAAGGTGACACCAGGATGTATCAATATGGACATCGAGCTCTTCATTTCATGTTGGGATAGCAAGAAAATATTGCCAAAATGTTAACAATTTATTGTTTATTCAAGATAATTGAAAAATGATGCACATGTGTGCAAAAATATTCCTCTTTTCTACCTAAAGTATTGCCTCCAATTGGGCTAACTCTGTAGAATCAAGAATCAAATTCAAAATTGCTTGCGATTGACTTTCTTCAAGGAAGCTAACAATTTCCTTGATATGAACAGAAATGAAAGAATTCTTGATATCATGAAAGCGATTGGTGAAAAGATACTGATAAAAGAATTTCACAAAATTAAAGAAGATTCTTGGCAGATCTGGCAGTTTGATATCCTGGATTTTTCCCATGATGATCTTTTTGTACTCTTGCTGAGACAAAATTTGAGCTCTCTTGGGGTTTTGCGAGAATTTCATCGCATCCACCTTCAACGTAGAGATGCTCTGATTTTCCAAAGAAGGACATGTCACAAAACCTTCAACTTGAAGAGGTAAGGGCGTGAAAGAGGGAGAGAGAGAATTTGAAAGGAGAGGGAGAGAGTTAGAAAAGAGAAGGGTCCAACCGTGTGATGCCTTGGGATTTAGAAAGAGGGGTGAGTATTAATAATGGAAGGGAGGAAAGGGAGAAGGAAGGAAAGAAAGTGAGGGGGGAAAAGAAAGGAAAGTGGAGAGAGAGAGGGGGTTGACCTCCCTAGTGGGGTCCACTCCCTTCTCTAGGCTAAAATAAAAAAGCAAATAAAGAAAAAAAGAAAAAAAGAAAAAAAGAAAAAAAGAAAAGATTTTTTTTTGAAAACTTTGAGTGTGAAGCCACCTTGGAAGTGGGCCCACACATTTTATGGAGGGAATATATATATATATATATATAAAAAATCCTATATGGCACCACATTGGCATGGGCCCACACGTGATTCCAAAATTTATTTAAAAACCCAAGGGGTAGAATGATTTTATAAAAATTTTCAAAAAAAGAATTTTGGATTAAATGCAAGATTTTTGGGTATTTTCAAAATGAAATTTAAAGCTTGAGATTTCATTCCCCTTTTGCAGAGCAAATCTAGTTCAAAAATTTGAAAATCCAGTTTGAAAAGAATCTAGATTGTTTTCTTGAGAAAATATTTCGAAATGTAAGGTTCTGGGGGTTAACAAAGGGTAAAAATGTCAATTTTGAAACCCAGAGTTTGGAATTGATTTCGAAAAGCCTTAAAATTTGAATCTGGATTGAAAATTTTAAAATTGGAGTTTTGGACCTCAAGATGACATGCTGTGCATTGGAATTGATGATGCATTAATTACTCGTAATGATAAGATATTTTTATTACATAAGCACATCATTTATAGGTACAATTAGATGTATTTAGATATGATTGAGCTATGGTTCAAATTTCGTTCGAATCAGACTTAAAACGAGAAAGATATCACATTTATAGTGTAGCGGGTCAGACCTCGGGGAGAAATGGGTCAAAAACGGATTCAATTGGCTCATCTGGGCCATGGATCAGTGCAAAAATGTCCCCAATCCAACCCACACCAGACCCATTCGCGAGTTTTGAACTTTTTACTAAAAACCCCTTCTAAATATGCGCCTAGCCAATCTTTTCTTTTAATCCTTGTTTTGAAAATACCCAAAACATGGGATTTTTGCATAAAATGCATAAAGAAACCCTAAGAAGGGTTCTATGGCTTGGAATTTGTGCCTCTACAACTCGAATCCTGCTCCTCCCTCTCCTCTCTCAGCCTCCTCTACGCCCATCTTCTTCTTCCTCCTTTGGAGTTGCTGAAAATTGTTGAGAAACTATGTTTTGATGATACATGATAAATATGATATGCTTTCATGATGCATATATATGATACATGATAAATACATGATATGCTTTCATGAGATATGATAAATATGATATGCTTTCATATATGAAACTGAACATGTTATATTATGACTGGATATGATGTGCTATGTATTTAACGAGTATTTCATGCAATGTTATTTCACTTAAGAAGAGTGAAGACAACTTGATCAAGTGCAACTAGTTGATGCAATCATACTACTCTGAAGAAAAAGCTTGATGGGTCATACATCCATAAAGTATATCCAAGAAGATCGGCTACTTCAAGATGAAGATTTTTTTCTTCTTTAGAGTCATATATAACAGAACCTTCAGAAGCATGCATATTTCATATTAGACTATATGCTTTGAAATCATACAAGCCATTTATTTACAAAAAGTAAAGCTTTCATAAAAGGATACGTTATGTATATTGTAGCATTTCAAAAACACCTTTTTGAAATAAATCATTGTACTTCCTACAAGCATTTATGAAAAAGACATTTTGACAAGATATAATAGCTCATGATTTCAAAAGCATTAATTGTACTTCCTACAAGCATTTATGAAAAAGACATTTTGACAAGATATAATAGCTCATAATTCCAAAAGCATTAATTGTACTTCCTATAAACATTTATGAAAAAGACAATTTGACAAGATATAAAAGCTCATGATTTCAAAAGCATTTATGTAAGAAAAGACAAAATGCATTGGTTCATAACACACAAACATTTAAGTAAGAAACTTTTGTTCATAATACATAAGCATTTATGTAAGAAAAGACAAATTGTGAAAAGATGTATTGGTTCATAATACATAAGCATTTATGTAAGAAAAGACAAAATGCATTGGTTCATAATACACAAACATTTACGCAGGAAATTTTGGTTCATAATACATAAGCTTTTATATAAGAAAAGACAAATTGTGAAAAGATGTATTGGTTCATAATACATAAGCATTTATGTAAGAAAAGAGAAATTGTGAAAAAATATACACAAGCATTCATTTGAAAAATGATGATTTGAGAAAATGAACATTATTTTTATACACAAACATTTATTGTTGAACAAAACATTTATTTAAGAAATGACGACTTGTATTTGAAAACATTATTTAAAATACTCAAACAATAATTGTACTTCAAAGCAATTAATTCAAGAAATGACAATTTTAATATATGTATTATTCAAAGCACTAAATGTATTTCAAAAATACTCACTCAAGAAATGACGACTTATATTTGAGAACATCATTTTTTAATAAGCATTAAATGGTACTTCAAAGCATTTACTCAGGATATGACCATTTATTTATTTAATACTAAAATCCACACTCAAGAATGTCGACTTATACTTAAAGTCATCATTCTTTCTGTAAACATTAAATGCCACCTCAAAAGCATTTAAGAAATGATTATTTATTTAATGATAAAATCCACACTCAAGAATGTTGACTTACTTAAAGTCATCATTCTTTCTGTAAACATTAAATAACACCTCAAAAAGCATTTGAGAAATGACCATTTATAAATAAAGTACTCAACAAAGCATTTATTGTACTTACATGCATTCAAGTAAAGAAGTGACGATTTGTAAGAAAAATACAAATATACTACAAATCATTAAATTGAGTAAAGACAAAACTACATGATAACTTACACTCCAACGTTCAATGTACTACAAATCATTTATTATAAGAATAGACCTTGTACAAATTATATCTCATTTAAAATACAACAAACGAATAGTGTACCCCAAATGCTACACTTTTGGAAAGAAGACTTTTCGAAAAAGCAATGTAGTACACATATCCTTTTACACAAAGTTGTTTTTGAAATGACTTGACATATCATATCTCAAAAGGACAATCATTTCAAAAAGACAACGACTATCTTCTTTAGGCTATATATACACTAACAAAATAGTATTTCGAATAAGACATGTGAGCTTACAAAGAGAAAAATTCTTATTCTATATTCGAAAAAGAGTGCCTAGAAAAAGAAAGAGAAAAAAAGAGAGAAAAAGTCAAAAAAAGCTCTTTGACAAAGAGAATCATCTGTGTGAAAAGAAAAGAACATTCTGAGAATCTTCATTTGTGCATTCATATCATTCTGAAGGTTCTTTAGGAATTATTGTAACTTTCAGTTATTCACTGTTTCCCTTTTCTATTGAGAGAAGTAGACCTCTATGAAAGAGGGTGTTTTCCCTTCTCTGTTGAGAGAAGTAGACCTCTGTGAAAGAGGGTGTTCTCTTCTCTGTTGAGAGAAGTAGACCTCTGGGAAAGAGGGTGATTGTACTATTTATCTGGTAACTCAGATTTTATAGTGAAAGGCTCAAGTGTTTTACTTGGGGACTGGATGTAGGTCAGTAACTCGGCCGAACCAATATAAATCCTGTGTTTATTGTGTTGTGCCTTATTGTCATATTTTTTATATTATCGATCTGCAACAAATTTCACTATTCACCCTCCTCTAGTGGAATTTCATTTGGTATCAGAGCAGGTTTTGCTGGTTTCGACATAACAAGTCTTCCAGCACAAAAATGGCATCAACCTCTTATGCTTGTGACATCGAAGGTCAATACTCATCTCGCCTTCCTTTTTTTAATGGCACTAACTATGGCTATTGGAAATGTAGAATGACCATATTTCTCAAGTCTGTAGATTTTGCTGTATGGAATATCGTAGAATGTCCATATTCTTCTCCTACATCAGACTACTCTTCATGGACTGATAAAGAAAGAAAAATGGCAAACTTAAATGCAAATGCCATGAATGCTCTATACTGTGCCATAGACCAAAATGAATTTAACAGAATATCCATTTGTGATTCTGCTCATGATATTTGGCATTCTCTGAAAGTTATTCATGAGGGAACAAACAGAGTAAAAGAAGCTAAGATCTCATCATTGGTTCAAAAATATGAACTTTTCAAGATGATCAAAGATGAAACTATTACTGAAATGTTCACTAGATTCACCAATATCACCAACGATGTTAAATCTCTGGGAGAAACTTATTCCCAGACTGATAAGGTGAAAAAGATCTTGAGATCTCTCATAACTGATTGAGAGAAAAAGACTATAACTATTGAAGAAGCCCAAGATCTTTCCAAGCTTACTCTGGACGACTTAATAGGCAATCTTATGGCCTATGAAGTCCATATGAAGGAAAGAAGGGAAGAAGAACAATCTCCAAAGAAAAATCTAGCCTTCTCAGCCATCTCTGAGAATGAGGACTCAAAAAATGAGTCTGAAATTGCGCTACTTACTCAAAGATTCCAGCGCTTCATGAGAAAGAACAGGTTGTCCAAAAAGCATAAAGAAAAGAAAGATTCTAAAGAAGACACCATGTGCTATCAATGCAATAAGCCAGGTCACGTAAAACGTAACTGTCCTCTTCTAAAGAGAAGATCTAAAGTCGAGGAACCAAAGAAAAGATTCTTCAAGAAGAAGGCTCTCTATGCTCAATGGGATGATTCAGAACCATCCACCAGTGAAGAGTTAAGTGATGATGAAGCCGAAACTGCAAACATGTGCTTCATGGCAAACGAAAACTCTGTAAGTGAAATTTCTGACTTTTCCTTTGAAGAACTTCTAGATTCTTTTCAAGAACTATTTGAAAAATCTAGAAAAATGAGTCTAAAAATAAAAGTTTAAAATATGAAAATTTAGAGCTTTCTCAGAAAAATGAAAAACTCAGTATTGAAAATTGTGAGTTGAAAAAGAAAAATTTTATGCTTACTTCTGAAATCTCTTCTACTAGCTCCAAGACTAAAAATCTTTAAGTAAAAATTTCAGAATTAAAAAGTAAAACTGAAAACCTTATGAAAACGGTTTTCAAGTTTACCAAAGGAAAAGAGAACCTGGATAAACTCCTATCCTCTCAAAAATTCTCTTTTTACAAGAATGGTATTGGTTACTCTCATTTCAACAAACCTTCTTGTATGAATCAAAAGACCACTTTTGTCAAAGGTTCTTCTGAACCTGAAAAAGGAGTATTATAATCTTAATTTTAATTCCTTGTACTCCTCTAAGATTATAGATAAACCGAAATCAAAATAGATATGGGTTCCAAAGTCTAACAAAAAGGGACCCGATCGGGTACCAAAACGAACTTTTACTTGATCTATTGCAGGCACTGAAAAAGAAGAACAAATGGATACTAGACAGTGAATGTTCAAAACATATGACAGGACATCCAGATCTTTTTGTTGTTCTTTATCATAAAGAAGGAGGAACTATCACCTTTGGAGATAACAACAAAGGTTTAATAATTGGGATTGACAATATTGGTAATATCGATAAACCCCTTATTAAAGACGTTCTCCTTGTTAAAGGTTTAAAACATAACCTCTTAAGTATCAGTCAAATGTGTGACATAGGATATAACGTTAGTTTCAAATATGATGCATGACTCATTGTAGACACAAACGAAAATATTATTTTGAAAGATATAAGGAAAAATATTGTATATGAATTATACCTAGAAAATATCTCTGAACATTGCCTTATAGCAAATAATGACTCTCAAAATTTATGGCATATGAGAATGGGACATGTTAATTCTAAATATATTTCTAAACTGGCTAAAAATAACTTGGTACGTAGGTTACCTAAAATATCATTTAAAAAAGACTATTTTTATGATGCTTGTCAATTAGGAAAATTGTCAAAATCATCTTTCAAATCAAAGAACATTGTGTCAAGCAAAAGACCTTTAGAGCTTCTCCACCTGGATCTTTTTGGTTCTTCTAGAGTAGCTAGTCTTAATCATAAAACATATGCTTTTGTCATTGTTGATGATTACTCAAGGTTCACTTGAGTAATATTTTTGAAAAACAAAAGTAATACGTTTTGTGAATTTGAAATTTTATGTAAAAAATTACAAAATGAAAAATCTTCTACAATTGTTAAAATTCGTAGTAACCATAAAGGAGAATTTGATAATGATCTTTTTGTAAATTTTTGTAACTTGCATGATATTTCACATAACTTTGCCTTTCCTAGAGCTGCACCTCAAAATGGTGTAGTAGAAAGAAAGAATAGAACCCTTCAAGAATCTTCTAGAACTATGCTCCAACATAATAATCTTGCTAAATATTTTTGGGTTGAAGCCGTTAACACTGCATGCTATATCTCAAATAGAGTTCTTATTAGGCCCTTATTGAATAAAACTCCCTATGAACTATTCTATGACAGAACTCCAAGAATAGACTACTTCAAAGTCTTTGGGTGTAAATGCTTTATCCTTAACACAAAAGATAGCCTTGATAAATTTGATGCTAAATCTGTTGAAGGCATATTCTTAGGATATTCAAGCCATAGTAAAGCATATAGAGTTTTTAATAAGAGTACTAATTCTATTGAAGAATCTATGCATGTCAGTTTTTGTGAATCTGTTGATCAATCTGTTCATAAGCAGACTAACGATGATGATCTTGAAAGTACAATTT
This sequence comes from Nuphar pumila, assembly GCF_984573655.1. NCBI lineage: Eukaryota > Viridiplantae > Streptophyta > Magnoliopsida > Nymphaeales > Nymphaeaceae > Nuphar > Nuphar pumila. Next base: position 152,730,862 of record NC_143249.1, on the reverse strand, counting down.
TTTTCTTAGATAACACAGCTAAATCTAATGAAGATGATCATCAAAGAACATTTGCTGAAATCAGAAATCATCCTCAAAAGCAGATTTTGGGAGACCTGACTAAGGGGGTTCAAACAAGAGCTCAGCTGAAACGTATTGCAAATATAGCTTTCATTTCTCAACTTGAACCTAAGAAGATTGATGAAGCTATCATTGACGAGTTCTGGATGCTAGCTATGACTGAAGAACTTAACCAGTACCAAAGGAATGATGTGTGGGATCTTGTACCAAAACCAAAAGATCATCAAATCATTGGGACCAGATGGATCTTCAAAAACAAGCTGGATGAATTAGGTAATGTTATAAGAAACAAGGCAAGGCTTGTGGCTCAAGGATACAATCAGGAGGAAGGTATTGACTTTGATGAAACAAACCTTAAATGATTTTGGTTTAATATTTAAAAATACAACTATTTTCTGTGATAATACAAGTGCAGTCAATTTATCTAAAAATCCTATTCTTCACTCACGTACAAAGCACATACAAATTAAACACCACTTTTTAAGAGAACAAGTTTTAAACAACATAATTAAACTTGAATTTATACCACTAATCAACAATTAACAGACATTTTCACTAAACCTTTAAAACATAAAGACTTTATACGAATCAGAAGAGAATTAAGAATCTGTAAACTAAGTAATTTATAAGCTATAATTAACTTGTTTAAATTCACTGAATCTAATATATGTCTAACCAGAACATAGTAAAACTACCCTACACGAGTTCACATTTTTTATTGACCTCTTTTTCTTCACGATTTTTTTTCGAATTCTTATTTAACCATATTTTATACTCTTATGTTCATTTTATTGTATTCTATCCTGTCACCCATGTCACTTTGGTTCATTCATGCATTGTGTTTTCTTTTTTAAACCACTTATTTTTATTTTTTTTGCTTCTCTCGCCACTTTTGGCATCCTCTCTCAAATACTACTTCAGATTTATTCTACTTTAGGTCTCATCATCTTTACATGTCATTTTGGCCACTCTTTCTTAAAAATTTATTATTATTCTTTTTATCAAATACAAGTCACTTCACCATCATCCTCTCCTCTCTCACGACTACCAATAAGGGAACACAAATTAATCATGACATTCCTTTATGTTTCTAAACTTTGGATCAACCCCCATGTCTCTCATCTCTCTTTGATATTTCTCTCAATGTATTGTGTGTTTTTCATGATTGAACTTCTTCTTTATCGCCATTTTTTTTACCCCTTATTCACAAATATATTATCTTTAAGTACACTCAACTTTATGTTTAATCACCTCTTTTACACATCTCTATAAGAATCTATACAAAACTCATTTTCGACAATCATGTCTTTCTTCTTATATTTTTTACATAGCAAATTAATTAAGTTTAGTTGTCTTTTTTTTCATTGGTCCCATCTTTTTCTCTCTTTCACGAAATTTGAATTCACCTTTTGTCATCTCAAAACCGTGGATTTGGCCCTATGACAAGATTTTAAAACTTCACTTTTTATTCTCCAAAACAAATGGACTCTCCCATGTCGAGTTTATTTTGTCTTTAAAACTATGTCTTTCAAGAATATGTTTGTTATACCTATATGAGCTATAAACATTAATTCAAGACAATCATGACATTTTTTTGTCACTCATTAATTATTTTTGTCCTCTTCTCTATCCATGTCTTATTGGAAAATCCATGTCTGTCATCACTCTTTTCTTTGACTACTCTCTCAACTTGTTGTTTGCTTCTTTATGACATTATTGAACTTCTCTTCATACGCCCAACTTCAAATTTCTCTTTATGTCTTTTCATTATTATGACATGATGTCATAGCTTGACTCTATCTCTATTCATCTCTTTCACATGAATTGAGCTCACTTCCTTCTTCACTCTGTCTCAAAACAATGGATCACCCCATGTATTTTATGAAATCCATTTCTTGAATTGTTGTCTTCAACTCTCAACTTGCTTCAACCTAGTTTATAATATTAACTCTTCTACTCTGATCCCTCTTTTTTGTCAATGACAAAGGGGGAGAGAAAACCTACTTCTCTTATGTAGGAGAAAAACGTTCAACTCTTTATCTCATACACATGAAGTGTACACAAACTTTTTTATGTTAATTCTGGTGTTTTCTTATGATTACTATTTTTTATACATTTTTTATTTCTGATATCATATTTAAAACATTATATATATGGCTTATTGACAGAGGGAACATATATTGTCATCATAAAAAATGGGGAGAATGTTGAGAAACTATGTTTTGATGATACATGATAAATATGATATGCTTTCATGATGCATATATATGATACATGATATACATGATATGCTTTCATGAGATATGATAAATATGATATGCTTTCATATATGAAACTGAACATGTTATATTATGACTGGATATGATGTGCTATGTATTTAACGAGTATTTGATGCAAGGTTATTTCACTTAAGAAGAGTGAAGACAACTTGATCAAGTGCAACTAGTTGATGCAATCATACTACTCTGAAGAAAAAGCTTGATGGGCCATACATCCATAAAGTATATCCAAGAAGATCAGCTACTTCAAGATGAAGATTTTTTTCTTCTTTAGAGTCATATGTAACAGAACCTTCATAAGCATGCATATTTCATATTAGACTATATGTTTTGAAATCATACAAGCCATTTATTTACAAAAAGTAAATCTTTCATAAAAGGATACGTTATGTATATTGTAGCATTTCAAAAACACCTTTTTGAAATAAATCATTGTACTTCCTACAAGCATTTATGAAAAAGACATTTTGACAAGATATAATAGCTCATGATTTCAAAAGCATTAATTGTACTTCCTATAAGCATTTATGAAAAAGACATTTTGACAAGATATAATAGCTCATGATTTCAAAAGCATTAATTGTACTTCCTACAAGCAATTATGAAAAAGACAATTTGACAAGATATAAAAGCTCATGATTTCAAAAGCATTTATGTAAGAAAAGACAAAATGCATTGGTTCATAACACACAAACATTTACGTAAGAAACTTTTGTTCATAATACATAAGCATTTATGTAAGAAAAGACAAATTGTGAAAAGATGTATTGGTTCATAATACATAAGCATTTATGTAAGAAAAGACAAAATGCATTGGTTCATAATACACAAACATTTACGCAGGAAATTTTGGTTCATAATACATAAGCATTTATATAAGAAAAGACAAATTGTGAAAAGATGTATTGGTTTATAATACATAATCATTTATGTAAGAAAAGACAAATTGTGAAAAAATATACACAAGCATTCATTTGAAAAATGATGATTTGAGAAAATGAACAATATTTTTATACACAAACATTTATTGTTGAACAAAACATTTATTTAAGAAATGACGACTTGTATTTGAAAACATTATTTAAAATACTCAAACAATAATTGTACTTCAAAGCAATTAATTCAAGAAATGACAATTTTAATATATGTATTATTCAAAGCACTAAATGTATTTCAAAAATACTCACTCAAGAAATGACGACTTATATTTGAGAACATCATTTTTTAATAAGCATTAAATGGTACTTCAAAGCATTTACTCAGGATATGACCATTTATTTATTTAATACTAAAATCCACACTCAAGAATGTCGACTTATACTTAAAGTCATCATTCTTTCTGTAAACATTAAATGCCACCTCAAAAGCATTTAAGAAATGACTATTTATTTAATAATAAAATCCACACTCAAGAATGTTGACTTACTTAAAGTCATCATTCTTTCTGTAAACATTAAATAACACCTCAAAAAGCATTTGAGAAATGACCATTTATAAATAAAGTACTCAACAAAGCATTTATTGTACTTACATGCATTCAAGTAAAGAAGTGACGATTTGTAAGAAAAATACAAATATACTACAAATCATTAAATTGAGTAAAGACAAAACTACATGATAACTTACACTCCAACGTTCAATGTACTACAAATCATTTATTATAAGAATAGACCTTGTACAAATTATATCTCATTTAAAATACAACAAACGAATAGTGTACCCCAAATGCTACACTTTTGGAAAGAAGACTTTTCGAAAAGCAATGTAGTACACATATCCTTTTACACAAAGTTGTTTTTGAAATGACTTGACATATCATATCTCAAAAGGACAATCATTTCAAAAAGGCAACAACTATTTTCTTTAAGCTATATATACACTAACAAAATAGTATTTCGAATAAGACATGTGAGCTTACAAAGAGAAAAATTCTTATTCTATATTCGAAAAAGAAAGCCTAGAAAAAGAAAGAGAAAAAGAAAGAGAAAAAGAGAGAGAAAAAGTCAAGAAAAGCTCTTTGACAAAGAGAATCATCTGTGTGAAAAGAAAAGAACATTATGAGAATCTTCATTCGTGCATTCATATAATTTTGAAGGTTCTTTATGAAGTATTGTAACTTTCAGTTATTCACTGTTTCCCTTCTCTGTTGAGAGAAGTAGACCTCTGTGAAAGAGGGTGTTTTCCATTCTCTGTTGAGAGAAGTAGACCTCTGTGAAAGAGGGTGTTCCCTTCTCTGTTGAGAGTAGTAGACCTTTGGGAAAGAGGGTGATTGTACTATTTATCCGGTAACTCGGATTTTATAGTGAAAGGCTTAAGTGTTTTACTTGGGGACTGGATGTAGGTCAGTAACTCGGCCGAACCAGTATAAATCCTGTGTTTATTGTGTTGTGCCTTATTGTCATATTTTTTATATTATCTATCTGCAACAAATTTCACTATTCACCCCCCTCTAGTGGAATTTCAAAAATCGCAACTCCATTGAAGTCGCCGCCGCTCTTCCTCCATTCCCTCTTACATATCTACCTTGCTTTTCCTCTATTGCTGAACCTAACGCCTCATGCTTTATTTTGCAGGAACCAACAACCATGGAAGTGCTCTAGCTATGGCAAGGGTGTTGTCTGCCCGTCCATAGTTAGCCGACCCTACCCCCATCCGGCTCTCTTCACCATTGCCTTCACGCCACCATCGGAGTGCCACCCGCTGCGGTGTCCAGCACCCTGTAGCAAAGCAGGCTTAGACAACATCATTGAGGGCTTTAAGCACAAATCTAAGGCAGATTCCACTCATCCCCTACCTCCTCATTCGTCAGATTGCCAGAATAGGCCACCAATAAGCCTCTCTATCCTCTCTTCTAGTGTAAAACCCATTTCATGTGCTTGTTTTGATTTTTCTTTGTATGCTTGCATTTTAAATTCTGTTACAGCCTTAGTATTAATCTGTTGGTGTGTCAAACACCACTTAAATCGAGTCTAGGAACTTATTTCTGTTTCTATCTTTTCATTTTGTTATTTTTTGAACCAATTAGTATCGTTTTCCCCTTGTGCACCCATGGCCGGCTAGAGTATTTCTAGCCGACTATAGCATTCTACTTTAGGCCCTTAGTTTAGTAACTAGTATTAGTTAATTTCTATTTCTGTAGTGTGTGAAGTGATCTTGCTGTCGTAGTATGTTGCATTGTGCTGGGCATTCGTGTCATTGATGGGTTGCACCCTAACACCTAGCTCGGCTAGAGTAATCCTAGCCGAATTATGTGTTTGGTTCAACCATGGTTTACCCATCAATTTCTGTGTAGCAATAGGTTGTTCTTAATTTCATTTCTAAATGATGAATTAATTTAGATTAGAATAGGGTTACTTACTGAATTCTGATTGTGCATTAGCTTAGTGGGTGAATCGCATTCGTAGGCCTCTCTCCATTAGAACCGATCTGATTACTCACATGTTCGTTTAGTCATGTTAGTAGATGTTAAGAACTGGTGTCCAGTATGTTTTCTTGTTTATTAATTCATTTACACTATGTAATTGTTGATTGATGAACTAACATTTAGCATTTATTAGAACCATTTCAATTCTAGTTAATTTTCTTATTGCCTAGTGGATTTGACTGTTAATTTTTGTTTCAGCAAGGTAGTGTGTTCATGTATATGCTGTTAGATTTGTGTTTTCTAATATGTTTTTTGTACTAAATAGATAGGATTTGTTATGTTTTGTAGAGTAGGTAATCTCGATGCTATTAGACCTATTTTATAGATTTTGATGCATGTTTGAGTTGTATATTATGTTTTAGGTTTAATTGGATGATTTTTGGTTTTTAGCATAGTTGTGGTAGTTGTTTCTTAGCTGTTAGCAGAGGAATTTAGATGCTAGTCATGTTGTTGTGTGAGTTCTATTCGTGCAACTAATTCGGTTTCATGTTAACACTAATTGGGTTCATTGCTATGATAGTCGAGGAGATGTTTTGCATAGATTAATGTAGTTAGTTGTATTAATCTCTTGATTAGATCTATATTTCCAGCATGAGTTTAGGTTCTAGTATACATTAGATTAATTTATGTAGGTAACTTAGGTTAGTGCTTATTATCATCGCTAATCTTTGATTTGTTCAAACCCCTCAAATCGACTAGAATACTCTAGTCGATTGAGGGTATTTTATGAAACTCTAACATAGTTGTTCAATTTATGTTTCTAGCATGTTTTCGATTTTAGTTAGCGAGTATTTAGTCTTATATAAACTTTAGTTAGATTAAATTCATTGTCCCTTTGGTTTTAACCTTTTGTCGCACTGATTTATGACTCCTACATCAAAATCGGCTAGAACCGCATGTCTAGCCGAGTTTGTCGACTTATGAGCATAGGATCCGTTGACTAATTAGTATTTTCTTTAGATTATTAGTTTAATTAGGTTTAGAATTAGTATATACATGTATTAGTTTGATAATTAGCATTTTAGGACTCATTTTAACATAGTTGTGCCCATCACATCATTTGAGGTTTTAGATAGGTCCATTTCATAATTTGGATTGAATTTGTGATGCTTATATCCCGAGCTCCGGAGTGATTTTTGGGATGAGTTTTTTTGAATTTCTGGCTCTGTCAGGAATACAATAGAACAAAAATTACTCCAATCGGTCTCCGTTTGAGCCTACTACGATTCATTTTTCGTCTGGCTATCAGAAATAAGGGTTTTGCATTGCGCGAGGGCAAAATAGTCATTTATGATTTTGCATAGTTCTTCTAATTCCAACTTTCAGTATTTTATTAGCTTTCTAACACTAGTTCAAAGTTAATTATAGCATTAGGATAATTAGTTTAAAAAATTAGCTCTGGTAATTTATCATTTTACGTAGAATTAGGTTAGTGATTAATTTTAGAATTAATTTAGAAATAGTTATTTTGATTTCTTTAAACAGTTTTACTAACTTCATTTCTGTGTTGTGCAGGTGATATTAAGTTGCAGCACGAGCAACTCATCTCAAGTGATAGATGGTTGCAACAAGTGAACTGACGAAAATGCCCTTGTATTCACAGACTTAAGTCACTGCGCGTCTCTTTTCTGTTCTTGTTCAATTTTGATTTCATTGTACTATTTTCTGTAATTGAACAAGTTCAATATCAATAAAATTCAAAGTTTAGTCTTATACTGAGTATTTTCCGTTCGCTGAGGATTCGACCCGTACTCGCCATATTCGTGGAAAGTCGGTTTTATTACTTGATTGGCGATTTTCTAAAACAATTTCAACGATAAAATAATGTTTTAAAATAACACTTACAAAAATCTGATCAAGTTTTTGGCGCCGTTGTCAGGGAACAACGATTATACTCTATTAATTCTGACTTTGTAATTTGTTGATACTCGTTTAGATTAACTGTTTTATTTTTTTTAGTTAGTAGGATTAGTTAGTACATATAGGATTAACGTAGTAAGTACATATAAAATTCATGTTCTGCGTATTTAGGATTCACACACTTGCATGCTTCTGGAGTGATTAGACAGGTGAGTTCTAGATAACATAGCTTGAATTTCTATCTCTGTACTTAAGCATACTTAAAGTAGATTTAATTCTGCACTTGAATTTTGTTTAAGCATGCTTAGCGCAGTTAGTTGTACTTAGTTTTAATTCTAGTTTTTGATATTTGTTTACTACTTTCCGTTCTTTCTTTACTTACGTAGTTAGGACACTAGATAGTTTAAGTTAGGTCGCACACATCTGGACTTAGTTTCAGTGTATGCAAGGGCGCAAAAATTTGGGTGTCCCACTCCAACCATTCATTGAAGATCCAGAGAGAATTATACGTTCTTCTCGGAACCGATCTGAAATGGGAGACCTAAAACCCGAAGCTCCAATGCGCCCTCTCAGAGAGTACTTTCTACCTACGGAGTACACCCAGACGTCGTGTATTTACAAACTAGCTATTGGTGTGCCTCATTACGAGATTAAGGCCAGTGTGATTCAGCTGCTTCCATCTTTCTACGACCTTAGTCACAAAGATCCCTACCGACAATTAAACGAGTTCCTCGAAATATGTTCGATGGTTAAAATCCAAAATTTCAAGGATGATACACTGAGGTTGACCCTCTTTCCTTTCTCGTTAAAGGATAAAGCCAAATATTGGCTAAAACCCTTAGACACCATCGTTATAGGGTCATGAGATCAGTTACAACAGGAGTTTCTTAAAAAGTACTTCCCAATACGTCGAACCAACCAATTTCGGCGAGCCATCACCACTTTCTTAGAAATGGATGGCGAGCAGTTCCATGAGACATGGGAGAGGATGAAGGATCTCCTCAGAAAATGTCCCCATCACCAGATACCAATATGGCAGCTAGTGCAGAGTTTCTAGGATGGATTGTCTGACCGGAATCGTCAGATGATCAATGCTTCATACGGGGGGACATTCATGTTAAAAAGCAAGGATGAGGCTTGGTATTTGTTCGATACTCTTGCTGAGAATTCATTACACCATGCCTCCACCTCGCGCATTGAGAGAGTCACACCCAGCGGATCAAAGCGGGGTGGTGTTCTTGAGGTGGGTCCCACGACTGAGCGGCAGAGCAAAGTCGATATGCTTTCTCGGAAGTTGGATCAGCTCCTCTCGACTCCATCCCAACCCCATCTGGTGTGTACGTGTGAACACCCCTTTTTGTCCCTGGCCCCATTTTCTGAGTAAATTGAGTCAGTTTCAATCTAAATTCTAGTTTATTTCTCGAATTCACTGGAATCCAAATTCATTTTATATATCTGACTCAATTTCGGATCCGGATCCAGTGTCAAAACCCAAATCTGAGCCTCGTTATCCAAACTTCAAATTAAATTTACAAAAATACCAAAATAATTTCTCAAAGGCTCAGACAGTCCATCCGGTATCCAGTTGGATCCACGACTCTATATTTCTTGATTCGAGGTTAAAAACTCGAATACCTCCTCAAATTCCGGATCCAAACCCGTTGTTCGAGAAAATTTCAAAAGTTTTTTTTTTTTTAGAAAACTCCTCTTCTTGTAAATATTTCTCAAAAATATAAAAATAGTTTTAAATCCCTTATTTTTGTCTAGATTTTAGAATTTTTATTTCAAAAATACAAAAAAAATGCAAAAGATATGAAGAAAAAGAACAAAAATCGAAATAGAAATAAAAACACAAAAGATAGTTAAAAAAAAACCTCCTTTTGAAAACATCTTTTAGCTAAAACCATTTTTTGGAGAAAACTTTTTGAAAAGGACCACCTTTTTGAAAATCTTTTAAAACGAAGACTTGTTCTTTGTTAAAAGGACTTTAACAACTTTCTGTTACGGAGGTCTCTCTCTCTCTCTCTCTCTCTCTCTCTCTCTCTCTCTCTCTCTTCCCTTCACCATCCATCGCCTTCCTGATCCTCTCGATCGGTCTTCTCCTTCCTCCGCCCTTGATCCCCAACAAACTTCTTCACGATCCTTCCTCTTCCTCTTTAAAAGGGGCACAAAAGCACGATCTTCATCATCGCCTCTTCACCCCTCCACTGCGCCTCTGTGATCCGTTCTCACCTCCCCATCTCGATGATCGCCTCCTTCTTCCCCCTTTCCCTCAGACCTGTTTTCATCCCGCCATCCGAGGATCGCGTTTCACCCCTCTTCTTGATTCTTCTCTCCTTTCTCTCTGCTCTGTTCTGAGCTACCAAAGAGGACCCTCTTCCCAACTTCGATCAACGGGCCCGATAAGTATTCATCTCCTGTATTTTCCTTTAATTTCCTTTTTCTCTTCTTCTTTTGGCCCCATTTTATTGCACCATCGGTGGTGTCGAATTGCTTGTGCAATCTCGACCCATCTCTGGGCAATAGCAACATAATAGATTGATCCCGACATTTCCTTTTCTTCGTCATTTTACTATTTAGTTTTATTTTCCCTTCCTTCCGTATCGAATCTCAATGGTTCTGCATATTATAATTCCCTTTTATATCATGTTTTCGTGTTGATTCCTTTCTCCCATTGCAAATCTCTGTGATTCTCAGTTCCATTTTTAATCCGGGTAGTGATCATCTATCGATGATTCGAATCCCTAGTTATTTTGATCATCTACTGAAATTTTAAATTCCTGTTTTCATCTGGATAGCTGTAATTTCCTGTTCTCACATTAGATCTTGTTTCCCTCTCCAATTTTCTTGATTTTCCTTGAATATTTTTTTTATTTTATTTGTTCCTTAATTCAAGTACCCCCCCTCTGTGATATCGATTAGCTTATAGCAAATCAACCCACAGTAGTGCGACATCGACGGAATCATCGAATTCCTATATTTATTTTCCATTTTACAAATTTATTTTATTGAGTTCCTCCAGTTTATATGAGTTTAAATATCTGTTTACATTATTTTATACTCTGTTCTATCACGATTCGTCATTTGCATTACTATTGTAAAATGATTCTTCCAAATCTGTTATCCTCAGTATTTCTAGTTATTAGGACAATTTCATTTCCTACTTCAATTCGGTTTGCATGGCAGATCAATTCATCTGTGTATCTTGACCTTGGATGTATTATCAGATCTGAGTACCATCGTCAATTGCATCACGATTACAACATGAAGCAAGTAACCGGTGTGCTGCGTTACATTGATATCCCCTTATAGACGCCTGCTCTTTTTTTTTTCTTTCTTTTCCTTTCCTGATCGCAATATCACCTTTAGTCTTGCAATTGTGATTTCATTTACCTGCATTTGCGTCTATTTTCATGATATGCTTGTGTTACTTCATAGCATCATCACCATGATTGTATCTATTAGCATCCACCTCCATTTTTTTGTAAGATGTACAGTCGTGCTCCTATAGTTGGGTCATCTGTGTGTCAGTTGATTCCCCTTTGGAATCCAAGGTATCCACTCCCAAAGATGTTAGCGCTAATACGTTTACAAAGGCTGCTCAGGAAGGGATGGGAGCATAAGCTCTAACCTCTAATCCATTGATAGAGCCAGACTATCTTGCCTTTCCAATGGCCAAGAGATCCTCATCCAAGAAGACTCGCACAAGAGTAGGATGGTGTAGGTCTGTATGAGTGAAATCTTCTGAAATTTCTCAGGTTCAATCATATTAATTTTGTGTAGCTCAAGCCCCTTTTATCTGCACCTTCAAAGTTTTCTGTTTAGTTCAATATCAGCAACATCTAAAGCCCCCCCCCCCCCTCCAATTCCTTTTGTGTTGTGAGAGCCATAGGACAGCCTGTTGTGCATGTTGCAAAGGGCAACCGATGAGAAGGAAGGCACTGCTAGAGTTTTGGAATCTCCCCAGGCTAACAAAAATAGTTCGATTGTAGAAAGAGAACAAGTCAAGTGCTAATATGCACAGGGTACAAATCTGGTAGAGGTTCAAAGGTGAAGTTATGATGTCAACAACAAAACCATGAAGCTCAAGAGTGAAATTCTGAGCAAATGCTACAAAAATGGCTAAATTTGGAGTTCCCGTTCTATTTCTCGAGTTGGCTTACTCTTAATTTTGTTTCATAACCCCTTGTATTTATCTTTTAGGGCTCATTCATAAGGCCCTGTCAACAGGACTCAGACTTATCTTTGATGGAATCAAGGCGGCACTTAGCTGTTATTCTGAAAACATTGGGTTAGAAAATGATCAATCTTTAGTAGATCCAAGAGTCAAAGAACAGACACTGAGAAATTGAGGTAAGCACCTATCTTGTGGTTCCATATGGGTCATTTTACTTCCAGATGACTAGAGTTTCTGATGATATGTTGAAGTTCATCAAATGTGGCAGAAATTTCACGATTATAAATGTTTTAATGTGTAACATATCCTTTCATCAAAAGCTATGCACTTCTCAAAGTGAATAGGATATCAGGTCTACAGAAGAATGTGTTGGTTTTCACAGGAAGCAATGGGAAGAGACACCCTACACAACACCATTCCTATATCACTTATCCATATGTCGTCCCCTTGCATTTTTCAGCAAATGACACTGTTCACCACTTTCATTACACTCTGCACACCACTATTGCACAACGTGCTTGCTGTTAAGATTTTTCTGTCTCTTCTGTATCTCCAACCTCCTTCACCTCACCTGCACCACTTCACTATACATCCCATCTTCATCTAACACCTCTCACACCCCAGTCCTCATCCTGTTATGAATCTTCACAGTAACACAACTGCCATATTTCACATTTCCAGCAACCCAAGTGTTGCCCATTTTAGCAACACCATGCCCACCCTCTGTGGCCGGCATCCCCTCAGCCTTTGCACAACCCCATCTATGCTTACCTGCTGTCACTACCTACTCAATATCACCCTTCCATCTCCTTCAATAATTGCCCCTGCTACAGTAGAGCCTCACACTTTGTATATCTTCTACCTGCACCATACCTCCAGCCCTCTAATGGCTAGAGAACATCCTGCTCTAGGAAATTTTAGTAAGACTAAGATTCTTGTTGATAGCATTGCCAGTCTTTACAGACAAGAGGGTCGATTGACTCTTCTTTGGGAATTCTGGGGTCGTTTGGGGGACTGCTCTAGAAGATTTGGACTTCCGAAAGAACATTTAGAACATTCACTTGGGTCGGCCTCATGGCATGTAACATCTAGAAGTGATATGAAGTCCCTAGACCTGAGGGATCATTATGGATCAACAGATCCTACTTTTTTTCTCTCCCAGAGGGGGATTATACATGAAGAAATGTACATATTTTTGAAAAGGAGAGCTTATGTTGAAATTGAATGATGATCATAGTAGCACTAGTATAACTGAAAATCGATCTCTTCATCCTGAGACCGATCTTGTTAACCCATTAAGAGCGGTATTGCTGGCACTTGTAGCTTTTCATAAGGAAAAATCTCCTTCCTTCGTAATTATTGTCTTTTCTTTCGGTGTCTTTTACTACAAGCATACAACATCATTGCGTTGAGTCTGTACATAACACTTGTCATTTGTACATCTTCATTTACACTGTTGCATTAACATCTCCCCTACTGCATCTCCATATGAATATTAGGCTCCAATTTCCATGTGCATTTAAATAAATATACTCTCATGTGCATCTAGATAAATGCATCCTCATTTCCATTTAGATAAGATACATTCATTCCTACATATATTTAGATAAATACATTCCCATATACATTTAGATCAATCCCTTCATGAATGCATTTCTTTTATGAGTCTGACATCTAGGTTTTGCTTCATGTTTGCAAACCTGTCTTGTATTAGCCTCATTTTCAGGGAATATGTAGAAATCATGGAATTCTTTCTTAGCTTAGAAATTGTAACTTCAATTTCAGAATTGTAATAGCTAGATTACAATGAGAAATTTTCATCTCTAGTCTTAGATTAGAATGTATGAGCCTACATATCTTCTAGAATTGCTTGTTTCATATCATTTTATCTTTTATTTCAAAAATTCACGAATAGGAACACAAATGACACATACACCATTCTAATAAAAGGTGATTAAATCCTATGTTGATGATTTGCATCAATGTCCATAGTCAAGATGTGAACAAAACTTAGGATTTTCATCTTTTATGGAATAACATTGGATCTACACTGGATCTCCTTAAAAAATCATCATATTTTTAAATAATCTCTTTCTTTATCAGAGTTTAATTTAAAATTAGCTCAAAATATATATCAATGGCCATAGTCAGGATATATTGAGAGTCAATTTCATTTTAAACTCTATAAAGGCACCAAAATATGTTTTATTCTTTATTTGAATTTAAATATGATTATTATATAATACATTTTATGACCATAGTCAGAGATGTATTGTATCTTCAATCTTATTTCAATTCATTTAAAGAATGAAATATGCTTTTCAAAAGCCCGATTTCAAATTCTTTTAATTCATTCATCATTTAGGATAATTGCATCATATTTTCAAAATTCTTTTCATATTATTTCAAAATCCAAAGTGGTAATTCTTCAAATATCTTCTTCACTTCTCAAATCAATCTTCAAATTCTTATAAATTCCAATTCTTATTTCTATTCTCAAATTCTATCTTATTTCAAAGATTCAAACTTCAATTTCAAAGTCCAATTTGACTTTGAGATTTCAAATTCATTCTTATATTCTAAATTCAAATTTCAAAGTTCAATTCAACTTTGAAAATTCAAATTCATCTTCCTATTCTCAATTTTATTTTACTTCAAAATTCAAAAATTCAATATTCTAATTTCAAAAGTTCAAATTCAACTTTGAAATTCCTAGATTCATCTTCTGATTTCAAAACTCAAATTTAAATTCAAGTTTATTCTTTATTTTTTTAAAAAATCTTCAAAATTCTATCTAAAGATTGAGTCTTGATTCTCAATTCAAAATCAAAGTTTTGAGATTGATTCTGAATCTCAAAATCCGATTTTTCCTAAAGTTTAAAGCCCACTTGTAAATTCAAATCTGGATTTCCAAAATCCTGATCCACCTTCAAAATCCCATTTGGATTTTTAAAAATTCAATCTCCATCTTAGGATTCCAGACTTCGGATCCAATTCCATTTAGGATTCAAGATTTCGGATTCAACTCCATCTTGGATTCCAGACTTCGGATCCAATTCCATTTAGGATTCAAGATTTCGGATTCAACTCCATCTTGGATTCCAAACTTCGGATCCAAATTCCATTTAGGATTCCAGATTTCAGATTCAAACTCCATCTTGGATTTCAGACTTCGGATCCAATTCCATTTAGGATTCCAGATTTCAGATTCAACTCCATTTTGGATTCCAGACTTCAAATCCAATTCCATTTAGGATTCCAGATTCCAGATTCAGTTCCATCTTGGATTCCAGATTTTAGATCAAAATTCCATTCTAGATTTCAAATCTAGTTCCATTTGCAATTCTCATTTATAATTTCAAATATATTTCTCAAGTCTAAATTCAAATTCAAATTCAAATCCTGTTTTTTAAAAATTCCTTTTCAAAATTGATTCTTGAAAATCGATTCAAATCCAAAGTCCATTCTGACTTTGAAAATTCATTCTTATTTCAAAATTTCAATTCTAAATTCCTTTTCTCTTTATCTGAAGATTTATCTTTCCAAATTCTAATCATTCTGAGACTTAAGAATTTCAAGTCTCTTCTTCCAGATTTATTTTAAATTCTGAGTTAGATTCAAAATCTAACTTCTTCAAATCAATTTCAACACTCTGAATCATTTCTTCACTATATTATCAAAATTATTTCAGAATCACTTGAAGAATCCCAAATTTCTAAACCATTTTTATCAAAAACATACATTTCTGCATTTGCATTTCACAAGCACGATTCTTTGTGCATTTAGACTTAGAATAAATTCTTAGATAATATTTAGGCAAAGCAAAAGACATAAATTCGATCTTTGGTTCGATTACCCCTGGTAAAGGCGCCAGGAACTGTCGTACCTCGTACCGACGAGCGAATCCCGTCTCTCTATTTTCCCGCAAATTTTTAAAACGGAGGCGACTGATTTTTTTTAAAACATTTCTTTGGTCAAATGAGACTTTGCAAAAGAGTTCCTCTCTCTTATTCATTTTCTTTTCTCTCTTCTTTTCTGTCTTTTATTCCCCTTCAAAAGGGAATAGAAACTAGAAAGGCAAAGAGAAGGAAGAGGAGAATCGAGAGGAAAAAATTTGCTATGATCACAGAGTTGGCGACCGTGATGGGATCCTTCTCCGTCCGGCCGAATTTATGCCTTTTACTTTGCTTTGATGTTATCTAAGTCTTTATTCTTCAAATGTCAGCTTCATTTCCATGCAAACCTTAAGAGCCTAGATTCTGTCCTAGCTGACATAATGCATATAGGATCTAAGTATGGTTTGGTAGAACCATATTGAGGAGATTTATGCATGCTCACTTAGACTTAAGTCTGAAATACAACTCTCCTCAATTTTTAGGGTTTGAATGCAAACAATGTATGCAAGTGTATGCTTCTCTTCATTTTAATTCTATCTCTTTAGGACTTGCATTAGAGCTATCTGTTTTATTGCATGATGAACATGTTTTCGAAAACATCCCTACCTATATTGTCCCAGTCTTCACGTTGTTGGGCTGTCTCACTAAACCATAGTTTGGGAGAGAGCCTCACAACTGGACCACTTATTTGGGTTAACGCCCCTACCACATACCTAAGGGTCATAGTCTGAGGTATATTGGTAGGTGCTCAAGGATGTTGGAAGCCATTACCTTAGAACCAAAGAAATTTCTATGCCACGTACTTCGAGCTTTGGCTTGAGTATATCGACGTATCTTGATTGGAATCAGATGATCTGAATCATAGAGTTGGGATTAAGGTCCTACAAGCCATTTCAAATATTGTATTTAGAGTCAGCTTTAGGGAATGCTGTTTGTGCATCCTTGTTTGTACAACTGTGATTGTGTGATATTTTATATTTTCTTTATATTTTCCAAAACCCTGGGTATATTATTCAAAATTTCCTCTTTGTTTTCAAAACCCAGGTGTAATTTTCTTTTCTTCTTTTGATTTCTTTAAAATTCTTTTTTTCTTGCCTGCAATTTTTTTTTAAATTTTAATCTTTATCGTCTATTTTCAATTTCTTTTTTTTCCCTACCTTTCCAATGTATCTTCTGATTCTATTTTCAAAAATTCTTTTGCGTTTTTACAATAAGGTCTCTTTTTGTCAAGAGATATCCTATTTTAAAATAGCATTCCCTTCCTTTATCAGAGTTTAACTTAAAATTAAGTCAAAATATATATCAATGGCCATAATCAGGATATATTGAGAGTTAATTTCATTTCAAACTCTATAAAGGCACTAAAATATATTTTATTCTTCATCTGAACTTAAATATGATTATTATATAATACATTTTATAACCATAGTAAAAAATGTATTATATCTTCAATCTTATTTCAATTCATTTAAAGAATGAAATATGCTTTTTAAAACCCAATTTCAAATTCTTTTAATTCATTCATCATTTAGGATAGAATTACATCATTTTTCAAAGTATTTTAAGTTTTTTTTCTAAATCCAAGTGATTTTGAAATAATTCTTTAAATATCTTCTTCACTTCTCAAATCAATCTTCAATTCTTATTTCAAATTCATCTTTTTATCCTCAATTCTATTTTATTTCAAATTCAAATTTCAATTTCAAAGTCCAATTCGACTTTGAAATTTCGAATTCACTTCTATATTCAAAATTCAACTTCCCATTTCAAATCAAATTTCAAAATTCGATTCAACTTTGAAATTCTAAATTCATTTTCAGGATTCAATTTCAAAATCAATTCAATATTCCCGATTAAATTTCAAAGTTCAATTCAACTTTGAAATCCCAAATTCATCTTCTGATTTCAAGATTCAAGTTTAAAATCAAGTTTTTAAAAATATCCAAAGTTCTATCTAAAGATTGAGTCTTGATTCTCAATTCAACTCATCCAAAATCAAGGTTTTGAGATTGATTGTGAATCTCTAAGTTTGTTTTTCCCTAAGTTTAAGCCCACTTTCAAATTCAATCTGAATTTTCAAAATCCAGATTCATCTACAAAGTCCCATTTGGATTTTCGAAATCCAATTTCATCTTGGATTCTAGATTTAGAACCCAATTCCACCTTGGATTGAGATTTTCAAATCCAATCTCATCTTGGATTCCAGATTGAAAGATCCAATTCCATCTTGGATTCTAGATTTCAGATTCAATTTCATCTAGGATTCTAGATTTCAAAACCAATTCCATCAAGGATTCCAGATTTAAAAAACCCATTCCATCTAGGACTCCAGACTTCAAATCCAATTCCATATCGGATTTCAGATTTTAACCCCAATTCCATCTTGGATTCCAGATTTTGGATTCAACCCTATCTAGGATTCTAGATTTCAAAATCCAATTCCATCAAGGATTCTAGATTTCAAATCCGATTCCATCTTGGATTCAGATCTTCAAATCCAATCCCATTTTCCAATTTGATTTCCAATTCCAAACTCAATTCCATTTTCAAATCTCATCTGGATGTCAAGATTCCCATTTCAGTTCCTATTTCCAAAACCATTTTCAAATCAATTTCTTAAGTCTAAATCCAAATTCAATTCCTCTTTCAGGTTCTAAAATTAAGAATTCCTTTTTCAGAATCGATCCACTCAAATTCAAAATCCATTTTTTACTCTGAAACTCCATTTTTTTGAAAATTCTATCTCAAAACTCCAAACCTCTTTTTCTCTTCATTTCTTCAAATTCAAAGATTTATTTTCAAACCTCTGATTATTCCAAGACATGAAAATTCAAGTCTCTTCTTCCAGATCCATTTCGAAGTTCTAAGTTAGATTCAAAATCTAACTTTCTCAAACCAATTTCAACCCTTTAAAGCATTTCTTCAGGTGTCTTCAAATTATTTCAAAATCACATGGAAAATCCCAAAATTTCTAAATTATTCTTTTCAAAAGCATACATTTCTGCATTCGCATTGCACAAGCATGATTCTTTGTGCATTTTTTGACTTAAAATAAATTCTTAGACAATATTTAGGCAAAGAAAAAGGCATAAGTTCGATCCTTGGTTTGGTTACCCCTGGTAAAGGCGCCATGAACGGTCAAACCTCGTACCGACGAGCGAATCCCGTCTCTCCATTTTTCCATAAATTTTCAAAAATGGGGGCGAGTAATTTCAAAATATTTTCAAAATTTAGGTCAAGTGAGACCTTTGCAAAAGAGTTCCTCTCTCTTCTTTCTTTTCTTTTCTCTCTTCTTTTCTATCTTTTATTCTCCATCAAAAAGGGAATCAAGGCTAGAAAGAGATAGAGAAGGAAAAGAGGAACACGACAAAAATTTTTGCAATGATCACAGAAGTTGACGACTGTTATGGGACTCGTCTTTGTCCAGTCAAATTTATGCCTTTTGCTTTGCTTTGATATTATCTAAGTCTTTATTCTACAAATGTCAGCTTCATTTCCATGAAAACCTTAGGAGCCTAAACTCTGTCCTAGCTGACATAATGCATATAGAATTTAGGTATGATTTGGTAGGACCATATTGAGGAGATTATTGCATGCTCACTTAGATTTAGGTCTGAAATACAACTCTCTTCAATTCTATGGATTGAATGCAAACAATGTATGCAAGTGTATGCTTCTCTTTATTTAAATTCTATCTCTTTAGGACTTGCATTAGAAACAACTGGTTTTATTGCATGTTGAACATGTTTTAAAAAACATTCCTACCTATATTGTCCCGGTCTTCACGTTGCTGGGTTGTCTCACTGAACCATAGTTCGGGAGAGAGCCTCACAACTGGACCACTTATTTAGGTTAACACCCCCCTACCACGTACTTAAGGGCCATAGTCCGAAGTATATCGGTAGGTGCTCAAGGATGTTGGAAATCCATTACCTTAGAACTGGAGGAATATTTCTATGCCACGTACTTTGAGCTTCGACTTGAGTATATCAGCATATCTTGATCGGAATCAGATGATCTGAACCATAGAGTTAGGATTAAGGTCCTATCAATCATTTCAAATATTTTATTTAGAGTCAGCTTTAGGGAGTGTTGTTTGTGCATCCTTGTTTGTATAACTGTGATTCTATAATATTTATTTATTATATTATATTTTTCAAAGACCCTGGGTATATTATTCAAAATCCCTTGTTTGTTTTCAAAACCCAGGTGTATTTTTCTTCTTCTGATTTCTTCAATTCTTTTGGTCCTGCCTGCAATTTTTCAAATTTTAAATATTTGCCATTTGTTTTCAAATTCTTTTTCCCTCCTATCTTTTCAATGTATCTTCTGATTCTATTTCAAAAATTCTTGTTTACCTTTTCATAAATGAAATCTCTTTTCATCAAGAGATATCCTTTTCAAAATAGCATTTTCCTTCATATTCTAATTGTTTATTCCCTCTCACTGAGAAACGATGCAATTGTCGCAATTTCTATGACGACTCAATCCCAAGGAATGGGATATCATTTTTGTCAACCTGATTCCTTCTTTTGTCAAAATTTCTTTCAATTTTTTTTCTAAACATCCCATTTTTAAGTTCTATTTTTCTCAAATAGCATTCTTCAAATATTATTCTTCCTTCCCAATTATACTGGGGCATTTTTTTTTATAAAAATTTATTTTTCTGAAAACCTGTTTGCAAGCAGAATCAAATAAACTCTTTTCTTTTCTCAATTTTATTAATTTTTATTTAATCTTTTGTCAGTCTTATCAATTTTTATCCTTCTTTATTAATTTTATCAATTTTTATCAATTCTTTTAAAACCTTTTTCCCTTTCAGGTTAAGGGATAAACTTGAACCTCGTCCTTCAAGGTATTCTCTACCCTTTCAGGTTAAGGGATAAACCTGAACCTCGGCCCTCGAGGTATCTCCTTTTTCCCTTTCAGGTTAAGGGATAAACCTGAACCTCGACCTTCGAGGTATTCTTTTTTCATTCAGAATAAGGGATAATCCTGAGACCCCACATAGGAGCAATAATGTTACTTATGAGAATTCTTTTTCAAGACAAATTTTCATCAATTTCCTTAATTTTTCTCCATTTTTATCAATCTTCCATCAAATTTTATCTCTTTCTATCTTCTCAATGTTTATTCCATTCCCCGTTCAGGATAAGGGGTTAATCTTGAAAATCGGACCGCATACAGCTAACTATGTTGGTCCATCTAAATCATAAATCTTTCATTTCCCTTCTAAATTCAAGTCTCAGGTTATCTCTTCACAAATATTCTTCTTCCCTCTCAGACTAAGGGATAAACCTGAATTCTCTTGCTCAGGTTAAGGGATAAACTTGAACCTCGTCCTACGAGGTCCTTCTTCCTTCAGGATAAAGGATAATCCTGAAGTCTCTCATCATCTTTCAAGTATCATCAATTTTTCCACCATTTTTTTACCAAACTTTCGTCAATCTTTATCAATCTTTATTCTTTGTTAATTTTTATCAATTTTATTCTTCGTCAAATTTATCAATTTTTACTCTTTGTCAATTTTATTGATTCTTCATCAACCTTTTATCGATTTTTTTTTTAATTTTTTTATTTTTTTCCCTTTCTGGTTAAGGGATAAACCTGAACCTCGACATTCAAGGAATTCTTTCTTACCCTTTCAGGTTAAGGGATAAACCTGAACCTCGACATTCGAGGTATTCTTTCTTTCCCTCTTAGGTTAAGGGATAAACATGAACCTTGTTCTTCGAGGTATTCTTTTTCCCTTTCAGGTTAAGGGATAAACCTGAACCTCATCCTTCGAGGTATTCTTTTCTCCTTTCAGGTATAGGGATAAACCTGAACCTCATCCTTCGAGGTATTCTTTTTCCCTCTCAGGTTAAGGGATAAAACCTGAACCTTGGCCTTCGAGGTATTTTCTTCTTACCCTTCAGGATAAGGGATAATCCTGAAAACCCCGACAATTATTCTCGCTTCGATTTCCAAACATCTTGAGAATGTCGGTCTCCTTTTCAACTTTCAGTTGAAAAATCTAGTGCTAGTACTGGTATGCCTTGCGTTCGTGCTAGTGTCTGGTTGATCAGTTGCCCCCCCATGGTTCAGTCTTTGAACTAACCATTCATCAAAATTCAAAGCTCTAATTTCGATTTCGACCTTTGGGTCATCCAATTCTTAATTTCAAGCCTTCGGGTTATAATTTCATCAATCATTTTCAAGTCTCCGGGTTACAATTCCATCAATGTCTGTCATTTTCAAGCCTTCGGGTTACAATTTCATCAAATGTCTATCATTTTCAAGCCTTCAGGTTATAATTTCATCAAATGTCTATTATCTTTTAGCCTTCGAGTTACAATTTCATCAAAGTATATCATTTTCAAGCCTTTGGGTCACAACTCTATCAATGTCAATCATTTTAAACCATTTCAAAAATCAAATCCTGCTTTCGAGCTGGTCGAATAATCAAAATCCTACTTTCGAGCTGATCGGTCAAATAAATCCTGCTTTCGAGCTGGTCAAATAATCAAATCCTGCTTTCAAGTTGGTCGAACAATCAAATCCTACTTTCGAGCTGGTCGAACAACAAAATCTTGCTTTCGAGCTGGTCGAACAAAAACATCCTGCTTTCGAGCTGGTCAAACAAACAAATCTTGCTTTCGAGCTAGTTAAACAATCAAAATCCTGCTTTCGAGCTAATCAAACAATCAAAATCCTACTTATGAGTTGGTCGAATAATCAAAAGCCTGCTTTCGAGCTGGTCGAACAACCAAATCCTGCTTTCAAACTGGTCGAACAACCAAATCCTGCTTTCGAATTTGTCGAACAAAAAAATCCTGCTTTCGAGTTGGTCGAACAAACAAATCCTACTTTCGAGATGGTCAGTCAATCAAATCCTGCTTTCAAGTTGGTCGGTCAATCAAATCCTGCTTTCGAGATGGTTGAACAATCATAATCCTGCTTTCGAGCTGGTCCTTCTATCAAAATCTTGCTTTTGAGCTGGTCAAACAATAAAGAAATCCTGCTTTTGAGCTGGTCGAACAACAAAATCCTTCTTTCGAGCTGGTCTTTCGATCAAAATACTGCTTTTGAGATGGTTGATCAAATCAAAATCCTGCTTTCGAGCTGGTAAAATAAAAATCCTGCTTACGAGCTGGTCTTTCAAAATAAAAATTCTGCTTTCGAGTTGGTCTTTCAAAAACAAAATCCTGCTTTCGAGATGGTCTTTCAAAATCAAAATCCTTCTTTTGAGCTGGTCGATCAAAATAAATCATGCTTTCTAGCTGGTCCGTCAAAACAAAATCCAGTTTTTACTGGTAAAGATTTCTAAAACCTCATTTTTATATTATTTATTCTAAATTTTAGCTAAAGGTCCCATCAAAATCTATATTGAGTGATTATTTTATAAAGGATTCTCGAAAACTTTGCCAATTTGCTAAAAGCATCTGTTTATTCCAACATTTTATTGCACAAAAGAATCACCTCAAATTATCTCTAGTATTCTTTCCAAAAAGGTGAAACTTTTAGCGAAAAGGGAATAAAATTTAAAATTTTTTCCTGTTAATCAACCAAAAGGATGTAAGAAATATCCTCGGTATGATTGACGAAAAAAATATTCAATGATGTTGAAAAGCCAGAAGCGAATTGATATTGATCATGGCTATGACGCATGTTTAAAGATGACTTTCTGGCAATCAGGCAGTAGAAATATCCTGAGCGATAAAAGAATTCACCCAATCCATATTTCCTCACTCATCTAAGCTGCAATCAAATATCTGAAAAATGGATCTCTCAATTGTCGTCAAGTTGAAGACGAATATGCGAGCTAGACCCCCGGGGCCAAAGAAGATTTGGATCATCTCCGAGATGAAAGAGTTTGTGACGAATCCTTCCAGGAAAAGTTCAGATCACCATCGAGATGAAGGCGAATGTGATGAACCTCCTAATAAACCCTAAAGGATATTTGATTTTTGCTATCATCAAAAGATTCTCAACACAAGAAAAAATATCATTAGTGTAATTCCTCAGAAAAAGAAGGATCGAAGCATCTCCAAGATGAAGGAGTTTGTGACGTACTCTTCCTAGAAAAAAAGAAAAGTCAGGACATCTCCAAAATGAAGGATGATGTGATAAACTCGCCAAAAACCCAAGAAAGCTCAATGACTCAAAAAGAGTGCAAAAAGATCATGGGAAAACACCCAGATATCAAACTGTCAAAATGGTCAGAAATCATCTTTTCTTATGCAAAATTCTTTTATCAATATCTTTTCATTACTTGCTTTTATGAAATTAAGAATATTTCTTCTCTTCTCATATCAGGGAAATGGATAGCTTCCATGAAGAAAATCAACAACATAAAATTTTGAATCTGACTCTTAAATCCAGGGAGTTAACCTCATTTGAAGGAAATACTCTAGGTGAAGAGGGAATATCTTTTGTACACACGTGCACATTTTCAAGCATTTGAGTCAACTACAAATTTTATCTTATTGGCAAAATTTTCTAGTTATCTAAAAATGAAATAAACACTCAATATCCATTTTGACGCAACCTGGCGTTGTTTTCAAAGAGAGTTGCCTCGCTCCTCGAGGTACCACCTGCTCAAGTTAAGGGTTAAACCAGAACTTTCTGCGAAAGGTCATCTATTTTAAAAGCTTATTTAGTCTCAGCAAAGAGACACCCAAGATCATTCCTTTTTCAAGCTTTAGAGAACCCTCATTTTCCATCCTTTTGCAGACCCCTATTGGATTTATTCGTCCAAACTCCAAAGGTTTCATCATGGTTTCTTCATTCGAGGATTTCGTATGGTCGTCCCTTTCAGGATAAGGGTTAAGCCTGAACCTCGCTCCTCGAGGTATCGTCCCATTCAGATTAAGGGTTAGGCCTGAACCTCGCTCTTTGAGGTATCGTCCCCTTTCAGGTTAAGGGTTAAGCATGAACCTCACTCCACGAGGTATCATCCCGTTTAGGTTTGGGTTAAACCCGAGCCTTGTTCCGACGAGGTTCCTTATTTCAACGAGGTAGTTCTCCTAGTCCTATCATGGTTTTTCCCGTCGTGGAATCCATGCGTGTTATATCCATCCAGGAAAAGATTGTACCTGAGCTTCATCTCACGAGGCATTTTCTCAAAAATGTCCCATCAAGGTCTTCATGTATTCCTTTCCCATTTAGGTAAGGGTAGAACCTGAAATTCATCTTGATATATCTTTATCCCATCCAGGTTAAGGGTTAAACCTGAATTATTCCAAAAGGCTTATCTTGTCTCACCCATGAGACATGATCAAGATTCACATTTTCACCATTTCGGAATCTTTACCCAAAGTCCCATTATGATTTCTTCATTTCTGTTATCCAGTCATATCATTTTCGAGGATTTCGTCTCCCCAAAGCCATTCAGGATAAGGTTTTAAGCTTGAGAATAATGTTTTCAAAAACAAATCTTCCACGCCCAGTCCAGATCTGTTGACTAGGCATTTTTTAAAATTTGGAGTGTTTTCTTTGCCACTAAGCTCGGCCTTCAACCGGCTTAGTAGCAAAGAACGACATATGTGAACACCCAAAATTTTTCAAAATTTTGTAAAAAATCTCTTTTTTCCTTTGGCCCCCATTTTTCTGAATAAATGAGTCGATCTTGAGGTAAAATTCCAGCTATTTCTCTGATTCACTGGAATCAGAATCCATTTTCTATATCTGACTCGATTTTGGATCCAGATCCAGTATTAAAACCCAAACCTGAGCGTTGTTATCCAAAATTTTTAAATTAAAATTACAAAAATACCAAAAATAGTTTTTGAATGGCTCAAACAGTCCAACCGCTATCTGTTTGGATCCACTGTTATATATTCCTCAATTCGAGATCCAAATCTTGAATATTACCTCAGTATCTGGATCGAAACCCATTTTCTGAAGGAATTTCCAAAGAATAAACCCCGAATTCTCAGGAAACCTCTCTTTTGTAAATATTTCTCAAAAATACAAAAATAGTTTTAAATTTCTTTATTTTCCCATGATTTTTAGAGTTTTATTTCAAAAACACAAAAAAATACAAATTATAAAGAAAAAGAAGAAAAAAATAAAAAAAAATATAGAAGAAAAACACAAAAGAATAGGTTTTAGAAACCCCTTTTGAAAACACCCTTTTGCTAAAAACCCCTTTTAAGAAAACTTTTGAAAAGAGCCTTTTATTGAAATTTTTGAAAAACCCAAGGAACCCCTTTGAAAAGCCAGTAACGGCCTTCCGTTGCAAAAACCACAGAAGCTCTCTCTCTCTCTCTCTCTCTCTCTCTCTCTCTCTCTCTCTCTCTCTCTCTCCCTTGCCTATTTAACAAACCCCTTTGCCTCCTTCATGATCCATCGCTCTTCACCCCTGCATTGACCCTTCTCTCTCCTTCACAATCTGCCATTCTACCTATCCTTTTTCCTTTTCTATCTTCCTCTGTTTTCCTTTCAAGTGACGGAAGGAACGACCGTCCCTGCAGCAAAGCACCAAGATAGCCAAGGGAATCACTGCAATGGTAGCCTTCCGGAAGGAACACTTCCCTCCCCTCAGCCTATGCAAAGCCAATGTAAGGATCATTCCTCTTCTTTTAATTCAGATTTTCTTCTCCCTAGATTTTTGAGTTTCTATTCATTAAATGCGTCGTATGCAGTATCAATATGCATATAGCAACGCCGATGTGCATTTCGCAACAGAGATTCGACCCTCTTTTGGGTCACATCTAATTCATTATTATTTTACATTTTTTTTTATTATTATATATCTTCTGCATCATCCTTAGTGTCGCTCAGTATTTACCCTATTGTTCTCCGTTTCCATTACATGTTTGCATTTCTAAATTGATTTACAAACCAACATCACATCACTTTCTTCTTCAATTCCACTATATCAATCTGGCCTATTGCAGCATGCACTTGGCTTCATCGGATTAAACATCGATCTCCATGGCATTTGCCATTTTGCATTGCATAAGTCTTGTTTAATTGTTGCATCTAATATTGTTTCATGCGGTGTATAGAATTCACATTCTATGAGGCCAGTTTGGATCTGTTCTGATTAGCCCCATATGTGATTACAGATAAATTACATCAAGAAATTCACCAAATGCCAAAATCCTTGAGCCGATGAACTTTTTTTTTTTAGTTTGGCTTGTCAATTTTAGCCATTCAGCTCTATCGAGAACTGGCTGAGACTATACTTATCCGTATATTAAATCTGGATCGAACGCATTCTGTGTTTCCTGTGATTTCATCAATCTAGGCCTTCTACATCGAGTTCACTCTGCATATGATTTGTGTTTGCTGTGTTTCGAGTTTCGTTCTCTCTATTTCATCCCATTGGTTTCATTATATTATTTGTGTTTTTTTTTATGCATATTCTGTGTTATCAATATTTCTGAAATTTTTATCATTAGCGTATGGATTTTCTGCACCATCACTGCTCGAGATCCCTGTGTCTGTGGAAATTTCCTTTTTCCCGGTGTATTCTTTTTGGAACATAGGTTGTAAATATTCTTTGGTTATGTCAATGATTATTTAGTGATAATGACTGAATTGATGGCAAGAATATGAGTGGTGGTATCATGCTGCCATTCCGCTGCTTGTGTATCCCTCTTTTGATGATTTGGTTAGTTGTCACCCCTTGATAGGTTCATCTGTGAAGTAAAGAGAATGTGTGTTTGAAGCATTCATTGTAAACAATATTGCGGCAGTGATAATGGTTGTCTTAGGCCGAGCTTTCCTTACATTTACTAGATCCATTCTGTGATTTCTTCCTATTGGTGGTGTTATGTTTTACCTACATCTGTATACTGCCTACATATCACTCAACATCTTAGGTGTTCATCTGTATGTGAGCATGATCCACATTAATCATTTAGTCATTGTCATGTCTTGAAAAGCCAAAAATCACCCTGGTAATGTCAAAATTTTCTGGAACAAAAGATGTGGTGAAGAATTTGTCAATGATTAGATAAGGTTGTGGAAAATAGTAATACAATGTGTGTGCGTCCCTTGATAGTGAGACATACCTTTCAACAACATTATTCCTAATATATATATATATATATCCTTGTCCAACCTTGATATGCGTATCTGTGTCCAGGAATGTGAATCCATTCATTGCCATGTATCATATCTTATTTACAATTTTTTTTTTTTGTCTTTTTTATGAAATACTATGTTGTTGGCAAATGTAGTTTCTTTAATCTCAATGGTCAGTGCTAATTTAGCAAAAGTTGGAGGAGTTGGGAGCAGGTGACTGTCACAACATACGATGCATCTCTTCCAGCTACTCAACATTACTTAAGAGGATGATTTCAAATACATCTA
This sequence comes from Nuphar pumila, assembly GCF_984573655.1. Classification (NCBI taxonomy): domain Eukaryota; kingdom Viridiplantae; phylum Streptophyta; class Magnoliopsida; order Nymphaeales; family Nymphaeaceae; genus Nuphar; species Nuphar pumila. Next base: position 152,702,860 of record NC_143249.1, on the reverse strand, counting down.
TCAGTGATTTTGTCATTTTTGATTTCTACTTTGTCTAAGTTACTTCTGGTTTTAAATGTTGATAGTGCATATGGTCTACATGCATCGGGTTTTAGGTAAGGTTCAGGTTGCTTTGGTTTGGAATTCAAGAAGTAAGAAGTCACCTGGTGTAAAGGAAGCAGATACATTGTCGGGTATAAGCCCATTGGTTAAATTTTTCCCAGGTTTTGTGTAACCAATACATCTTTGCTACTGAAAAGATTTGAAATTTTGTTGTTTGCCTGTAGAAGTTAATTATGATTTCCTGTGTGCTTAAGCACACTCTAGTACATTACACTCACCTGTAGCCACCCCAATACACTTCACTTGTGCATTTTTTTTCCATTCCTATACATATCCTACACAGCACCACCATACTGTGCTCCTCTCACTTCCTGTATTCCATTAGCATTAGCCACTCCCTCATTGTTGAACCTTACCTCCCAGCTCCCCATATTCACATAGCATTACCATCTCATCACTTATGTTGCTATGGACATCTGCTTCAATACCTCTTTCACATATCACATGGCACTCGTTCATTATCACAGCTGTGCATATTTTCCTGCACCTCTATACACTACAACACCCCCATCACACCTCTTTGTAACACCCTGTAGCCACACCTCCTTCCCATGCCTTCCAACTATTGCCTCAATATCACCTGTCGCACCTTACACATCCAGCTTCACTATCATTCGCTACCTAGTACCTGCTAGGCAACATTCTATTGCTGTAATTATAGCCATACATATCCCTGCTACAACATACAACATATCATCTGATATGCTCACAACATATCAGCTGATGTGATTGTAATGTCTCATTATATCCATAAAACTGCCAGATTTGAAATATGTTTCACAGATCATTGGATTAGACTTGCTGTAAAATCTCATTAGGACCCAACTGCCGACCCACTGTTCTACCACAAAATTCTTGGAACCTGGTTGGCCAAGAGACACATTTTTTACTCAACCTTGGTTTCATGGTCTGTGAGATCATCCTGTAGAATGACTATGAAACCCGCTTTAGTATACTTCTTCATATAGCACCTCATTTAATCACATGTGCACGTTGCTGCCACTGCACTTACAACATGTTGCATATCATCAGTATAACACTCACTCCAGCATTCACCATCTCTCACCATTTGCATTTTCTGCAAATCATACTATTCACCTCCTGTCCACAATAACACCTACTGTATTTTCGTATATAATACTCTCCATCATACCTCTTCATAGCACCCATTTGCTATAATTATCTGTACATAACACCTTCTCACAGCTATTCCCAGCTCCACTTGAGCATCACCTTATACCTGCACTCATCACCTTACCTCTTTGCAGTTTCACATTACACAACCCCATTTCCATTTTCACAGTCATTATATCTTCTCCAATACCTTACCTGCCATACACTTCCACTTGCATCAGTCATATTTTATCAGCACTTCTTCACCAACACAGTACTCATTGCCACAGTCATAACACCCAAGGCTGTTGGTTATGCTGTGTTAGGGAATATGCAAGTTGTAGGATTAGTAGTATGGATTCCTTCTGTTGCAAACTAATCATATCATCCAATATACTTTTTATTTGACAAGGCATTTTCATTAGTACCTTTATATATCTAATCCAGTCATCATTCTATATATGTATATATCATACCATTTACGCATCACCTATGCTTTGTAACATGTATTTTTCTTATTAGTTTGATGCATCTCATATGCATTTTAAATTCATTTCATCATTTGTGTTTCAAATCCATTGTGATATTTGTCATCTCTCCCTGTATTTATACATTATTTTATGCTAACCCTGTTTTTGCAGAAAATAAGTACATAATGCTATTTGAATTAGGGATTTTATTGTAAATTTAATTCCAATTCAAGATTGTAATAGTTAGATATTAATGAAAATTTTACATTTCCTGTACTAGATTAGAATGTATGAGCATACATATCTTCTAGAAATGCTTGTTTCGTGATATTTTTCTCTTTTATTTCAAAAATTCATGAACGGGAAACACGAATGGCACCTGCACCATTCTAATAAAAGGTGATTAAATCCTAAGTTGACGATTTGCACTTATGGCCATAGTTAAAATGTGAACAAAACTTAGGATTTTCATCTTTTATGGAATAACATGTAAACACCCCACATTTTTCAAAATGTTATAAATATTCCCTTTTTGCCCCTGATTCCATTTTCTGAGTAATTGAGTCACTTTTAAATCTAAATTCCATTTTATTTCTCAAATTTTACTGAAATTAAATTCATTTTATATATCTGACTCGATTTTGGATCTAGATCCAATATCAGAATCCAAAATCTGAGCTTTGTCATCCAATTTTTAAACCAAATTCTCAAAATTACCAAAATAACTTTTTGAAAGGCTCAGACAGTTCATCCAGTATCCGTTTGGATCCACCGCATTGTATTTCTCAATTCGAGGTTCAAAACTCGAATATTTTCTCAAAACCTGGATCCAAACCCGTTTTCTGAAGATTTTTTTCCAAAAATAACCTTAATTTCTCAGAAAACCCTTCTTTTGTAAATATTTTTTAAATTTTGCAAAATTAGTTTAAAATTCTTAGTTTTTTTTAGAGTTCTATTTCAAAAACACAAAAAAATGCAGAAAACATGAAAAGCAAAAAAAAAAAAAAAAGAAATTCAGAAAAATATAGCTTAAACCCTTTTTTCGCAAATAGAAAACCGCTTTTCTAAAAAATCTTGTTAAAGGGAGCCCCTTTTTATAAATTTTCATAATAAGAAGGACCCATTTTGAAGAAGGCATAACGGACTTCTGTTATAAAACAGAAGTCGTGGCTCCCCTCTTTCCCATCCACGCTTCACCCCATCACAGTGGATGTTCTTCTTCTTCCTTCTCGCATCTTCCCCGTTTTCCTCTTTTCTTTCACCTCTTTTTTTTTCTCTGCATTCCTCTGGTTTTTGCCCCATCTATTGAAGGAGGCCGACCTTGCAATAGAAGCTCAATCCAGGTAAGAGCCTCTCCCATCTACTTTCTCTGATTTGTTCTGATTTTCTGGTTTTTTGCCCCAACAATGCACCATCGAATGTGTTGGGTTGCTTGTAGCAACATCGACCTCTCCCTCGTGCAACAACAAAGGAACGAATGGGTTCCGACATTTTTTTTTTAGTTATTTATTTTCATCCTCTTTGTGCTCTTAGATTCAATGATCGTATGTAATTAGTTTGAATCTCATCCTGATTTTCTCGATTGAATCGCTACTTTGGTATTGATTTTTTTTTTTAAATTCAGATTTGCTGTTTGTGTGAGGCCCTTTTCTCTTCGATGTCAGATTTCTTATTTTTCATATTGCTATCTTCTATTTTTCGATTTCATATCTGGGTTTTCAATCTGTGCCACTATTTCCCCTTTTATAATATCCATTACACTAGTGAGCTATGGCGCTCTATCCTGTACCAACATTTAGTTGCTAGATTTTGCACACTCGTTATGTGTGGATCCCTTTTGATTTAACTCAAAATCAATTTCCGTATCCATTGTGGTTGATCGAGGGTCATCGAACCTGCAAGCTTTCTAGCTTCAGGTCGGTGCCAACGGCGTGTTCCCATCCCCTGCGCATCTCATGTATTCAGTCACTCAAAACAGTAAAGTGTGAAATGGGTAAAGATTACTATGTGAGAGTTTGTTGGGAAGACTCTCTGCGGTCCATCTGAGCAGCAAACGAGTGTGTCTTTGTGCACATTTCTGCATATAAGCAATCCCCTCATTATACCTTCATCAGTTGAACTCACTCGTTGAAGTCAATTTGCTGGAATGGATTCACCGAGAATTCGATTTGAAGAGAATTGATTTGATGTGTACCTATGTTTAAGTCACTGAATCCAAAACAACAAAATCAGAGGTTGATATTCATGTTATTGGTCAACAGAGATCAATGTGTTGTGTACAGAACTATGTTATTTCTTCTCTGTTCATTTGGTGCGCCAGTTGAATCTTCCACGCCAGCATAAGGGATTGCAAAGGTCCCATTTCACAGGTTAGACATTTCTATTCAGTTTCAGTCGTCTCTATTTGTATGTGTTCTCTACATTGATGAATAGTTTTATATTTCGTAATATGTCCATCACATGTATATTATATTTCTTTCCTTTCATTTGATGCAGTTTATCTAAATTTTTCGGTCATGATTTTAGTTAGGTTGTATTCTGATATTCATCATCCATCTATCACTGCCCATCTATATAGTTTCACTGCTCAGGACCTTTACCCACAGAAGATCTCAATATAAGGTCCCTGCATCTACCTGATCTTTGGCACACACAGGCCCTCTGGAACCATTCCAGAGAATTGGTTTCCTTTTGGATGGTAATCATGATAGATGCTGGCTCTACTTGGTTAGTGTTATCGTCGCAAAATTTTTCCCGTCTTCCCTTCCTTGCGGATATTTAATTGCAGCTTGAGGAGACAGGGCTTGGGTAAATGCTCTCTTTTTCTAGCGCTAAGGATATTTCCACTGCCTTGTTTTTACAAGAATGGTCTTTAAAATGTGTCATAACTGCGATCAATATCAATCATCTATGGCTTTTCAATAACATTGAATCTTCTTTTCTGGTCATATCGAGGATTTATCCTTCGTCCTTTTGGTTGGCCAATAGAAAGAATTTGAAGTTTGAATCTCTTTTCGCAAAAGCTTCACTCTCTTGGAAGTAATGCTGAAGGTGAACTGAGATAAAGATTTGTGCCGTAAAGATTCTGAAATCGACAAATAATTGATTTGACAAATTGACAAAATTTTCTTGAATCCTTGGTGAAAGTGAGTATTTGAAATCCGGCTCAATACATCCATAACGAAAATTCTCCTCTCTTTTTTTTCCAAAAAGAGAGACTCAGGCTTAGCCCTTACTTGAATGGGAAATGGGAGATACTCCTCTCTTCCCTGAAGAGGAGGTGTTTGCAAAACGAACTTTCAAAGAGAAATTAAGCTTTCGTCAAAGCTCCCTAAGATTAGGCTTCTCTTATGGAAAGGGGGTCGATAATAGTGAGGTCAGAAAAATTGGGTCATGAAAGAAACGAGTCCATCACACTCTCCCTGTAAAGAGGGTCTTTCATGACGAAAAGGCCTAGTATGAAATTGGGAGGTCACAAGAAAAGCGAGTCTCCGTTGAGTCTCTCCCTTTTAAAAGGGTTCCTTGTGTGAAATTGGAAATTGTTTTGCAAACAGTTCACAAAGACGCGAGTCCCTTCAAACTCTCCCTGAAAAGGGGCTAAGTGAACGAATTGGATAGCATGCGAAAAGGACGAGCTCCCTCGAACTCTCTCTGAAAGGGTCTCTCGCAAGAGAAAATGTTTGAAATTGGATATTGAGATTGATTGACTCAAAGGTCGAAATTGGAAATTGGAAAATTGGTTGTTGGAAATTGAATGACCCGAAGGTCGAAATTGGATGACCTGACGGTCGAAATTGAGAATTGGTTGACCGAAAGTTCGAAATTGTGTGACTCGAAAGTCGAAATTGAAAATTGAGTGACCCGAAGGTCGAAATTTGGAAATTGAGTGACCCAAAGGTCGAAATTTGGAAATTGAGTGACCCGAAGGTCAAAGATTGGAAATTGATTGACCCGAAGGTCGAAAATTGGAAATTGGTTGACCCGAAGGTCGAAAATTTGAAAATTGCCTGAAGATTTAAATTGGAATTTGGAGGGCAAAATATCAAATTTTGAGCAATTGACATACCCTGATGATTGAAATGACTTGAATCAATCAAAGGAGAATGATGAGTTCGAGTCAAAGCTCGAATAAAATACAGAGATCACGAGTCGGAACCCGGATCAATAGAGAGAAATGAAGAATTCGAATCTGAGCTTGAATGATGTAGAGAAATCACGATTCGGAACCCGGATCAACAAGAGAAAATGAAGTGCTTGAATTAGAGCTTGGATAAAATAATGAGATCACGAGTCGAAACTCGGATCAACAAATGGCAATAAAGAGCCTGAATTTGAGCTCGAATGGATAAAGAGATCTCGAGTCGGAACCCGGATCAACAAAGGAAAACGAAGAGCTCGAATAGGAGCTCGAATGAATAAAGAGATCTTGAGTCGAAACCCGGATCAACAAAGGAGGATAATTTGAATAAAACCCGAGTCGGAACTCGGTTTTCCAAGCAGTTGGATTTTGAAAATGTACCAGTTTGAACACTGGAATTTGAAATAATACCAGTTCGAGTGCTGGGTTTTGGTTCATTATTGGTGATTATCTTTCCATTTTGAATCATTAGGAATTGAGATGGGACTGTTTGTTGAAATCCCGGTACTGACCGAATTGTCGTAAATGCAGTTGAATGCAAATGAATATGAATTGATGCACATGAATGCACAAGTGCGTAAAATGAGAGATTTGCTTATCCTGCTTGCATACAGAACAAAATTTTTAAAATGCCCCAGTGTAACTGGGAAAGAAAGTTTGATCATTATTTGAAGGAAATAGGAAGGTTACAAAGGAAGAATAGGTGTTTCAAGTATAAAACTTTTTCAAGTGTCGAGCATTAATGGGATCTGGAAATTCTATCCCATCGGCGTTGATGAGCCAATATGAATTGTGGGGTAATGCTTCTTTGACAACATAGGGACCTTCCCAATTTGGTGACCATTTCCCGCCGGTATGATGTTTGAGATAAGCTGTGGATCGAAGCACTAACTCATTGACTTTGAATCTTCTTTCGATGACAGACTTTGCATACTGCCTGGCTACTCTTTGGCGATAGGATTGAGCATGTTCTGCTGCTTTTAGCCTTCTCTCATCGAGCAAGTCTAACTGTACCAGTCGCTGCTGCTGGTATTGATCAAGAGGTAATTGTAGAAGTGATGCGAATTTCAAAGCGGGCTTTTGAACATGTAGCGGCAATACTACTTCTGTTCCATATACCAATTCTGATGGAGTAGCATTCGTCGGGGTGCGAATGGTGGTCCGGTAAGCCCATAGTGCATCGTGGATCTTCTCATGCCAGTCACGGCCTGTTTCCATAGTTCGCTCCAAGATACGAATTAAAATTTTATTGGTGTCATCTGCCTGACCATTCCCTTAAGGATAGTAGGGAGCGGAGAAATGATGATAGATCTTGAATTTTGAGCAGAATGTCTTAATTCTCTCATTCTTGAAATGAGTGCCATTGTCTGACACAATGTCATGCGGGATGCCGAAATGGCAAAGGATGTTCTTGTGAATGAAAGAGACCACGTGTCGGCCTTCTACTGTGCGAAGAGTGATAACTTCTACCCACTTGGTGAAATATTCTGTTGCGGCAAGAAAGTATTTGTGGTCATTTGAAGCTGAAGGAGTGATGGGACCTACGACATCGAAGGCCCACATAGAGAACGGCCATGGAGAGACAACAAATTGCAAATATGTTGCGGGAGCATGAATAGAAGGTGCATGTATCTGGCATTGCACACACTTTTTCACATAATGATAACAGTCTTGTTGCATAGTCTTCCAGTAGTAACCTGCTCTGATGATTTGTTTGACGAGGGTTTGATAACCGACGTGGCCACCACAAATACCTTTGTGTGCTTCTCGCACGACCTCTTTGGCTTCGTCTTCGTCTAAGCATCTGGAATATTCTGAACTGAATCCTCAACGATAAAGGACATTGGCCAAAATGAAGTATCGAGTAGACATACGCTGGATTGCTCGCTTCTCTTTCTTTGAGAGTTCTGGAGGAAATTCACCGGTTTCTATGAAAGTTTTGATGTTGTAATACCAAGTCTTCTTCCTTTGCTCAGCCTGGTTTACTTGTTCCGCTGGAAGGAAAGCAGGTTGGTCAAGTCTGCCAATTTCAAAAGAGCGACAAGATTCTCCATTTCTGAATGCCATAATGGAGCCTAAACTGGCTAGGCTATCGGCCACTTGATTAAAATCTCTCTTGATATGGAAGAGCTGAAATTCTTCAAACTTGCTGACAAGAGCTGAAACAATTTTCTGATAGGGGAATAACTTCTGATCTTTCACTTGTCATTCGGCTCGGACTTGATTGACAACGAGTAATGAGTCGCCGTAAGCGTGCACTCTCTTAACATTGAATTCTAGTAGAATTTTTAAACCTTGAATTAGGGCTTCATATTCTGCCATGTTATGGGTGCATTGAAAATCGAGCTTAAGAGAGAAGGGAATCATCTCCTTCTCTGGAGTGATTAAAAGAATTCCGATGCCTATTCCGGCCATATTCTTAGAACCATCGAAAAATAAATTCCAGACTGGAGATTGCTGGATATTGCAAATTTGCTCATCAGGAAAGTCATCTTCGTCTTTCACCTCTTCTGCTAGAGGAAAATCTGCCAATTGATCTGCAATTGCTTGGCCTTTAATTGATTGTTGCGAGACATATTCTAAGTCATACTGCATCAATAAGACTTGCCATTTTGCGACTCGTCCACTGAGGAAAGGTTGCTCTAAGATATACTTGAGAGGATTGAGTTTAGACAAAATTTTGACTTTAGATGCCAGTAGGTAGTGTCTTAGCTTCTGACACATCCATACCAGAGCTAGGCAGGTCTTCTCTATGTGAGAGTATTTCTTTTCATAGTCTATGAAAGTCTTACTCACATAATAAATGGCGTGCTCTATCAAGCTGCCTTCTTTGTACTGCGCCAAGAACCCGCCGCATGCAACTTGATTGACTGAGATGTATAACAAAAGAGGTTTTCCCAATTCTGGCGGCTTCAAGATAGGAGAATTGAGAAGATACTTTTTGATTCGATCGAACGATTGTTGACATTCTGATCCCCATTCGAACTTTACTCCTTTTCTAAGTAAGTGGTTGAAGGGCTCACATCTCATCGCCAAGTTGGAAATAAACCGCCGAATTGATTGCATGCGTCCCTGAAGGATACGCAACTCTTTGAGATTTTTCGGGGGTGGCATATCAATGATAGCCTTGGCTTTGGCCGGGTCAACTTCAATTCCCTTTTTGCTGACCAGAAAACCCAACAGTTTGCCTGATTCGACTCCAAAGACACATTTTTGCGAGTTAAGCCTTAACTTGTAAAGAATGAGTCTCTTAAAGACTTGATCAAGTGCTTCGAGGTGATCTTCTCCCTCTTTAGATTTTACGAGGATATCATCAACATACGCATCCATGATTTTGCGCATCTGATCGTGAAAGATAACGACCATTGCCCGTTGATATGTTGCTCCAGCATTCTTGAGCCCAAAAGGCATAACTGTATAACAGAAAGTACCCCAAGGCGTAGTGAAGGAAGTTTTTGACTGATCGCGGGCAGCCAACTTAATCTGGTTGTAGCCGGAATATCCATCCATGAAGGAGAACATGGCATGTCCTGCTGTGCTGTCAATCAGAAGATCAATGCTTGGCAGTGGATAGTCATCCTTTGGAGTTGCCTTGTTGAGGTCTCTGAAGTCTATGCAAATCCTGACTTTGCCACTTTTCTTTGGGACAACGACGATATTGGCTAACCAATCTGGATAGTCAATAGGTCGGATAAATCCTGCTTTGAGTAGATCTTCAAGTCCTTCTTTGACTTGTTGTTCTATTCTGGGATCCATTTTTCTCAGCTTTTGCTTAACTGGCTTTACATCTGGCTTCAAAACGAGTCGGTGTTCGACCAATTTGGGATCTAAGCCCGGCATATCTTCATATGTCCATGCGAACATTTCTTCATGTTGCTTGAGAAAATTTGTAAGCCTTTCTTTCTCTTCCGGACTTAGACTGGTACCGATCTTGAGAATCTTGGGATCTTCTTCTAAGCCGATATTGACATCTTCAGTAGGATCTTGTACTAGAGCGGATGGTTCATCTTGCTTCTGAACTGAGGCGAACTCTGGTAATTCCTGAAGAGACGGATCAAATTCTGCATAATCATCTAACTGCTTTGCAACCTTGCTATCTCTTGTACTTGCTTTTACTCGGTGAATTGCTGCCGATTTCTGGAAGCCTTTGGGTTGATAACGAGTTTCTTGATTGTTCGAGAAGACATTTCTGCAATTTTGGATAAGAAATTGGATTCAGGAAAAATCGTCCATCATATGACAAACAATCATTTAAAAAAGAATTATGCATAAAATGACATTTGAATTATAAAATGAGGATATAGAGATAAAAGAGACAGATGGCATCCAGATAGACAAAGAAACTTGACATTTTATTGATTTGACTTTGATAAAAGACATTGAGACATTTATTTTGAAAGGAATAGAAAGGAAATGCAACAACGATTCTCAATGTGCCCCTTTAACAAAAACAGTCTTCTTTGGTGAGCTCTCGCCGGAAAACCCCAATCCTGCCCTGTGGGGACAATGCTTTTGGATCATTGGCTCGACACGACCATCTTCATTTTTGCCCAGTCCTTTAAAGGGTTGATAACCATGCTTCAGAAGTAAATCAAATCCCTTTCTTACTTTCATGAATTGTGGGAACAATGGATGATTTTTTACAGTGTCGTAGCTGACACGACCTCCAATCTTGAAGAACTTGGGACCTCTCCATCGGGTCATGGCTACAGTATGCAGGGATAATTCTGACGTTGCCTGGAGTATTTCCTGACTTTCTCTGAGACTGATCTCTTCATTCTCTCTGATGCTAGGAATATCTGCAGTGAATGATGGTCGAGGAATCATAGGCTGTGGGGGTCTTTCTTCTGGGTCCTCTCCGAGCACTGTTGTAATCATTCCACCTTTGGACCATTTTACACATTGGTGGAGAGTGGAAGGCACTGCATTTGCATTATAAATCCATGTCCTTCAGAGCAACAGATTGTAGGTGGGTGGCACATTGACCACATGAAAAAGCACTGAATGCATAGAATAGTTGATGAACACTTCCAGGAATATCTTGCCTTTGGCAGTCTGACCATGATTGTCAAACCCATAGATGGTAATAGGATCTGGAATGTATTCTTCTTCCTTAATGCCTAGCGCCTTTGCGGTCATTTTGGGACATATATTGAGGCTGCTGCCTCCATCAACTAGTATATGGGGTACTGTCATTCCCCTTACCCGAACGACGATGTAAAGAGCATTATTGTGAAAGGAATGAGGCTTTGGAAGGTCCTCATCCGAGAAAGTGATTGGCGCGTTGGTCATGGCTGAATTCACTATTTGTGCCATGTCTTCAGGAGTGGTACTGGGTTTAACTTTGATCTTTTTGAGCAGATCATCCAGTACTTGCTGATGCTTGCAGGAACTCTTGGCCAAGTCAAGAATGGAAACATTGGACAGAGCGGTCAGAGGCTTCTTACTTGAATTCTCCGGCTTGGGCTTGATGATTTGATTGAGAAAATCAGGAAGTCCCTTTGACTTGGGGGCTGACTTTACAGGTGCTTCAGAAACTTTCATCTTGCCCAATGCTGAGATTAGATCCATCTTAGAATCAGGAGTTGCTTGTCGAAGTACTGATACCTGATGTTGAACTTGTAGATCTTGTGTAGAACACGGCTTGATGTGTTCATGAGGCAGGAATGGTTGGGCAGACACTACTGTTGTGGTGTGTGAAGGAAAAGGCTGCTTAAGAATGTCCATTTTTTCTTCTTCTTCTCCTTCTACCAATAAATTCTTGTCAATAAGATTCTGCACAATGTTCTTGAGAACGAAACAGTTCTCAGTGCTGTGTCCCACTGTTCTGTGGAACTTGCAGAATTGATCCTTCCATTTACCCATAGGCACAGGGGGATCAGCCAGTCTAGGCAACTTGACCATTTCTTTCGACAGCATATACTCGAGCACATCTTCAAGTGATTGATCGAGAGGAGTAAATTTTCGGTCATAACTCCATCCTTCATGTTTAACCTTTTCACGCAGTTTCGGCCCTTGATCTTGCTGAGAAGGCTTACTGTATTGAGGAGCAGGCTTCATTTTCTGATCTCCTTTATTGTTGGAATTGCCTGCGCTGTAGCAGTAATCTTTCTTCTCCCCTTTGTACTGATTTCGGCTTTTGTTGTTGGCAGAGAAGGTGAAGTGAGTTTTCTTCTTCTGCTCACCTTGGGGGTTACTCTTGGAAAAAGTGAAGCCTTCATAGACTCCATTCTCTACGCTCAGCTCGAGCCATTCTGCTCGTTCAGTTAATTCAATGAAGGTCCTGGATGGTGCAGTAGAGATTAATCCTCTTAATGGTTGAGAAAAATTGTTGAGGATTAATGACAAAGCATGCCTTTCAGATATGGGATCTCTCATTTTGTTGCAGGCTGACCTCCATCTGTGAATGAAATCTCGTGCTTTTTCATTCTCATTCTGCCTCAGACTGCAGAGATGACTTAATGTCGGGAGCGCTTCTGTGTTGAACAAAAAGCGTTCAATAAATAAATTCACCACTTTATCGAACTCCTTGAGCTCGATGGGATTGATATGCTCAGCATACCATTTAGCTGCAACTCCTTCCAAGCTGCGAGGGAAACACAAGAACAGTGCTCTGTTATCTTTCTTGAATCTTGAGCATTCTGCGAAGAAAGTGGCGAGATGGGATTTTGGATCGCCAGAACCATCGAACTTGATGAATTTTTGGGGAAGGTTTTCGAGATCGTCATCCCCTTTGAGGCCGTCATAGAAGTCCTCACTGGTGAAGACTTTCTTGCCCTTGTCGCGGGCTTGGAGATCCTTAACAACTCGGGCCATTTCCTTGAATTGTGACTGCAGGGGTTCTTCTGTGACCTGATTCTTTGATTTGCGGCTTTTCCTTTGTTCTCGGCCGCGTTTCTAAAATGCCAGAGGCACCTCATATTCTTCCTCAGTGTCTTCCGTTGATTCTGATTCATCTGAGATTTCTTCTGGCTGAACTTGCTTCTTGGGAGCCTTCTTATTCTTGTGCCTGTGCAACTTTTCTCTGAATTGATTTTTTTCTGCACTAGTCCCAGCTTGTTCACTCATCATTTTATTCATCATCTTTCGGAACATGGCATACATTTGCGGGTCTATGTCATCATCCTCTTGTTGTTGATCTTGATTCACGGGATGATCCATTTCTCCTTCTGAGGCTGAGGAGTGCTGAGGTGATGTGGTTCTTTTTCCTGACCTTGTTCGAACCATCAAATGCTGCAGATGCTCTAATGTAGCTGTGGATGCTCTCTCTGCAGGGCAAAGACCTGATTAGATTATGAAGGAATTGGCTTTTGGAAGAAATATTTATTGAAAATATGGTAGACAATTTGAAGAAGATGTCCCATTACTAGGGACTGAGTCGTCGCGAGAATCACGACAATTGTGTTGTCAATTCTTAGCACGAGAAACAAACAACAAAAATATGCCTTGTTACCTAGGCGAGGTCGTCAAACCACAATAGAAAAATAAAGAATTTTATTGAAATTAGGAAATATGATTTTATTGATCTTGACAAAGAGGTAAAGGACAAACAATTTGCCACCATTCACGATAATCAGCAGACACTCTAGGACCAGGAAAAATTTTAAGAGAGACAAAGGAATCCCAGCCGTAGCGGGCAGAATGATATGCCCCGGACCATTGTGCGGAAGTGAGATCAAACTCTGCCATAACTCCTGATAACAATCGGGCTTCGACGTACTGCTGTCTCTGGGAGAACTGTCGAACACATCTCTCTGGTTGCTAGTAAGTGCAGAAGAATGGTCCCAGTAACTTGAACCTCTTGCCAGAAGCATATGTGTATCTGGGAGAAGATAATTGCCGATCAAAATAGTCCCAGACTACGTCATCTTCTTGAATGTTGTTGATCATAGACCGGTACTGTGCCACTGGAAGAAGTTCTTGACCATTGTATCTGAAAGAGCTTGCTCGGGATGGAACGTGCTGAAAGAACCAGGATTGAAGTGCGTAGATGCATTTTTCCACTAAGATGGATTCTCCAAGTGAGAATCGAGTCAAGCCACGATATAGGAAGGCGAGCGCTGCCATGGCTATGGAGAGGCGATGGGTTTGTCGACTTCCTCATCTTCTCATAAGCTGGATTATTCTGATGTCCATGTAGTTTTGTCCATCTGGAAAGAGGGATAGTCCTACAGTGCACAGAACCATTGCATTCTGAATCCTTTCTTTAGCTGTTCTGGATAGCGAACTGACTTCAACGAAGGTCCCGTACTGGCGGTACAACTCGAGCAGGTCGACATATTCATTTCCCTCCAACTGGATCAGGGGCCAGGATCGGCGGCCTGTCATACGAGCTAATGAATCTCGGGGGTCCAAACCCTTGACATTGATCAAGAATTGATGTTCTAATGGATCGCTTGGCTGACCGGCTGGTTCTGGTAACCCCATGATTTCTGAAAATTCATCCATTAAAACGGTCATTTTTCCCCACGGGAACCAGAAGGTACATGTCCGAGGATTCCATCGCTCCGCCATGGCGTGGATCAGGTTGCCGTTGATGGTCTGCTTTCCAACTGCTGACGCCAATTCTAATCCGCACTCGCTCAAATGGTCCGGGAACATTCGGGAAAAGCTTTTGAGCTAGGAATAGTACCACAGGGGAATGAAAGTTCAGGTGCTAAGGGCTCGATGTTCAGGACGACCTTGTCGCACCTCGTAGGAGATGTGACCTTCAGGAAAGATAGTGTAAAAACCAGTTAAAAAAAAATTAAAAAAAGATCGGACCCAGGTCGGGTCCAGACCCGACCCAGATCCAACCCGTGCCAGCCCTTCGAAAATCCTTTTCAGAGGGGCTGGCAGCCCGCAGGGGGAGGGGAGCCTCCGGCGACACAGGGGGCGGGCCCTGTGTGCGCCCCCTCCCTATTAAAAGGCGAGAGGGGAGAGGGGAAGGCTTACGAGCCTCCCCCGACCCCCACCCACTCTCTCTCTCTCATCTCTCGTCTCTCTCCCCTCTGCTCTCTCTTCCCCCGACTCCATCTCTCTCTCTCTTTGCCGACGCCGGCCAACCCCCCTTCAAGGTGCCACCCTCCCCGTCGAACCCCCCTTCACGGCGCCACCCTCCCCGACGAACCCCCCTTCACGGCAGCCCAGGTAACCCCCTCCTCCCTCTCTGTGTCTCCCTCTCGATAGCGGCAGGCAGAGGCCAAGGGCCCCTGCGACTCCTCCCCCCCCCCCCCCCCCCCTTTTTGTTTTTCCCTTTCCACGTAGGGGCCGATGGCCCCTACCCTCTTCCTTAAGAAAGGAAGTAGGAGCCAAAGGCTCCTACCTCACCCCTCGGAAACAAAGCAGGGGCCATTTGGCCCCTACCCCTCTTTTAACCGACAAGGGCCAGAGGTCCTTGTCTCTTTTTCTGGCGAGCAAGGGCTCGGCAGGGGCCTTTGGCCCCTGCACTCTCCCCCTATGCATTCCCTTGGCAGGGGCCTTCGGCCCCTGCCCCTTTCTTTTAAGAAGGCTGGCAGGAGCCGAAGGCTCCTGCCCCTCCTTTTAAAAACCCAGCAAGGGCCTCGAAGGCCCTTGCCCCTCCTTTTGAAGACTTAGCAGGGGCCAAAGGCCCCTGCCCCTCTTACTATTATCACAGCAGGGGCCGATGGCCCCTGCCCCCTGCCCTCCTTTAGATATCCGGCAGGGGCCGATGGCCCCTGCACCCATCTCCTTTAAATGGCATGGGTCATTGGACCCTACTCCGTTCTCTTTCGTAACGGTAGGGGCCGATGACCCCTGCATTGAGTAGCAGAGAAACCGAGCTTTCTCCCTACCTATATTCATTTTATACGTGCTAAACTACGTACTTTTGCAGTGTTACATAACGGAGCCCGTTCGCGCCCCGCGAACTAAATCGACGATCACTTACGTTCGTAGATGGCTTCATTCTCGCAATACTCCAAGGTAGGAGAAGTTGCACAAGGACTTAAATAATTAAATCAAGCTTAAATAATTGATAATTGAAAGGACTTAATGATATATTTATATACTTATATGTATATAAGTACACTTTTAAATCAAGGACGCGGTTTCGCGATCTTTGTCCTTTGCTTTCGCATTTCAGTTTGCCATCGCGCTTTGCGCCCAGGCTTTTACTTTCGTATTTACTGCTTATTGTCTTTTAATTCAAGGACGCGGTTTCGCGGTCCTTGACCTTTGCTTCTGCACTTTCTGTTTCTGTTGCCGTCGCGCTTTGCGCCCAGGCTTTTGTTTTCATAGTTACTACTTACTGTCTTTTAATTCAAGGACGCGGTTTCGCGATCCTTGTCCCTTGCTTTCGCAGTTCCTGTTTGCCATCACGCTTCGCGCCCAGGCACTTCCTTTTCGCATTATTATCTTTTGTTTCTTTTCCTGGCCATAGACTCAGTATATTCGAGAGGAATACCTATTCCTCTTTCCACCCGATATGTTTTGGGAAAACCCTTGATCTGGGGCAAGACCAAGTTGTTGGGTGATAGGTTCCTTTGTGAAACCCATTTACCAAAACCAGTGTCGTGACTTACATAGCACCCAGACATTGCGTCATCGGATGTCAGATTCGAGAAAATCACATGCCTTATGTTAGCAAGATTGTGTGTGGTTTCGAAAGATTTGATATGTTAAAATAGTTTTTGAAAACATTATATCTTTGCGAAACACACTCTCGAGGCTCCTATTAAGGACCTGTATCCCTTTTCTCGTAAGTGTACTTCTTAAACATGCGAGACATGTTAGTACTACGACGATTGGATGAGAGAGTCTTATGACCTCGATTAATGCTTAGTGCATGTTGTTGAAAACACATATAAGAGTGGGATCACCTTCATAGGCAAGATGCTCGTTTCGGTCTAATGGACCAGAGCATGAAGAATGAGGCAACGGCTAAGAAACCTCGTTGCGCTCAATTCAACCTTGCTACGTCAAGAGAGAGGACGAAGGGTACCAACTCCGATGGATAGTCCATTTATAGCTTTCAAAAAGGGCAAAAGACCCATTTTTCCTCAGTCATCGGAGGTTAGGGGGAGGGATAGGGGCCTACATAAGTTAGCCTAACACTTCTGCAGAAGTTGGATGCATCCCTATCAGGCCTTGGGGACTTACTCTCTCGACCATCGTTCGTCTCCATAGGAATAGGATTCAGTTAGACAACCAAGGTATATTAAAATACTTAACATAATGAACACTCGGCTTGGACTCGACTGTCTCGACTCACGTGCCATGTATGTACCCGCATGGCCGGTTATCAAGTAATAACTAAAATGAGCATGCACACCCTTTTCAGTTTATTGTACTTAGCTTATTCCTCCAGTCTATCTGCTTAGTTTGCTCGTTACTACCTGCTGCATAAATTATCTATGCCTAATTTAGTTCTTTCTATCTTTGTACTCTCCTGCTAGTTTTTCGCAAAACTAACCCATCTCATGGGTTCAGGTGACAATTAGGTGCATCAGGCGATGGCGCGACTGCGAGATGATTTAAGGATCCACTGTTTCTGCTCGTAGTGCTTCTCCTGGACATTTTTGGTTTTTGATACGGTTTTCCGTTGAGGAAACCCAAATTTTGTACAAACTTGATACTCTCTTTAAATAGAAGGAATGGTTTCCTAAGTATTATTGCAGATCGTCCATGGTAAATCTTTGTTTTCTCGCTAACGTGCCCAAAGTTGTCAAACCTGTCCTTTTTCTTTTAGAAGAAATCGTTTCCGCTGATTTAGAAATAAACTCTGTAAAGAAAAGGAATTTTCCAACTATTTCAAGAAATTTATAAGGTTCGAAATTTTGGGGCGTTACAACTTGGTATCAGAGCAGATCGAAACAGTGATTCTTGGTCATCGAGCATCCGCATCGCGCTGTAAGTAAATTAATTTCTCTTTTTTTTATATACTATTAGACTAGAGTATACCTTACATGAATATGTGGGGGTTTTCTTGTTTAAAGAAAATGAACCCTCCGGATGGTGAGAGATTGTGACGCAGAAGAGGCGCAAGAAGAACGCGCTGTCGTTCTGTAAGGGGCAGAAGTTCTGTGGTAGGAAGACTTGAGCGTTCGACTACCGGTTCAGATCATTGGACCAACAAGCCGCCCCCTCCCACTTTTGCGGATTCATGGGGCTTTACGCTTCCAGATGCCTACCAGGCACCGCTAGCCGTGACATGGGCAGCCATGCACTTTCGGGAAGGAAGTCGTATACCGAACCATGTCCTAGTTAATCAGCACACTTCTTTGGTATCCTCTGAAGCAGAATCCCGCTGGCAAGCCCTGATAGGGTGTGAATTCTGTGGTGAAGAAGGGCATACGATAGATAATTGTCAACTTAGGGAAGCATACGATAGAAGGGCGACTGCAGCACAAGATCTGGAGGACACAACATCCTCAGTCCAGGGTACTTATGACACACCATCGTGTGATGGACAAATATTACCCTTAGAGAGTGCTCAGGACGTCGCTCCACCCACTCATATGCCTTCCCCCAACTCACCAATATACACACCAACCCCAGACTCACCACAGTACATATTAAATACTCTGGTAAACACTCCGGCTTCACCGCTGTACATACCGGATTCCCCGGTATACACACCAGCTCCACCGCAATACATACCGGATTCTCCGGTGTACACTCCGGCTTCGCCGCCCTATGCACCGGATGCCTCGCCACATTACTCCCCCACTACTCCTCTTCACGAGCAAGGAGTCCCAAATGAGGATTTGCATCCTTTTCCCCCTCTACGCGGGTTAAGGCGCATGGGTATCGCAAGAGAGTACTTGAGGAAGTACTCTCATCATCCCTAAAGGATATAAACTCGTTGGTTTTTTTACCCGTGGACAGTTTTTGTTTTAACTTTTTGTAAGTGCCCTCTTATACCAGCACTGCTGGGCTTTTGTAATCTCTATTACTCGGAAATACAATAAACTTTTTGATATCATTCTTCTCCTTCAAGTATTGACTTGTGTATCATCTGGTTATTTTAAGGATGGTTCGAGGGTCGAACGAGGGTTCATCTGACGAATGGTCAGATCAGCGGGGATTCATCATGGATTCCTTAAGCGCATTGGCTAGCACCATGCGAAATCAAGCACACAACCAAGTACCTACCCCCGAACCAAGCCACCCTGCGGCAGTATCATATGAAAAGTTCTTAAAGCTCGATCCTTCAACCTTCACAGGCAAGCCCGATCCCGATGCAGCTGAAAACTGGATTTTGGAAGTAGAGCGAGTTTTCCAAGTTTTGGTAGTCCCAGAAGACAAGAAGACTCTTTATGGTACTTTCAGACTTTTGGGTGCCGCCCGCCATTGGTGGGACACGACTCGGAACATACAGTTCCCGTCAGACTCGTTTATTCCTTGGGAGGCTTTCAAGAAGGTTTTCTTGGAGAACTATTTTCCTCCTCATGCGAGGGAGAGGAAAAAGGTGGAGTTCTTGGAACTTTGCCAAGGCACGTCAAGTCTGGTAGACTATATCTCCAGGTTCCAGAAATTGGAGCGTCATTGCCCCAACTTATTTGCTGATGATTGGGAGCGGGCGGGGAAATTCATCCGCGGATTAAAGGAAGGACTCCGACCAAGGGTCCTAAACAGCATGCCATCAACTCTCTCCGCAGCTGTTGCTGCAGCCACTCTCCTGACCGAGGATTGGGAGCGCTCCAAGAGCACCCAAAGCAAGAAGCCACCCGTTGCGGGTAACGATCAAAAGAGATATCCCTCTGGCGGTCAAACCAAGCGACCGCCCTCTTTCATAAACAAGGAAGGTGGAAGAAAGCCATATCCTCCTTCCAAACGTCAGCGTCCTCAAGGCAACCCTCCCGCCCGGCAGCAGGCGGGCGATGTCTGCCCCAAATGCGGACGACCTCACCCCGGGCAATGCCCTCTTCTTACAGGCGGATGCCTGTACTGTGGCAAGATGGGCCACTTTACACGCGAGTGCCGCAAGAAGGCGGCTGACGACCTCAGAAGGAATAGTGGAGCACCTCTGCTCCCCCGACCACCGCCGCAACCGCAACAACAACAACATTCTTACCAGGCGCAACAACCACAGTCCAGCGGCCAGAAGAAAGCACCAGGACGCGTTTACACTGCCACGGTCGAACAGCTGACTAAGGGCGAGCTTGTGCAAGGTACCATCTTGATTGCTAACCAAGCAGCTTTCGTACTCTTTGATTGCGGTGCCACTCATTCTTTTATTTCTGTAAAATTTGCTGAACTCTTGCACGTACCTGTAAGTTCGTTATATAATGCTCTCAACGTCTATAACCCGATTGGGAAGAGCACTATTTGTGCGACCTACGTGCCAGCTTTGGACGTAGTCTTGGCAGATCGACATTATCCGGCCTGCACTATCCTTCTAGATATGACCGAATTTGACGTCATCCTAGGCATGGATTGGCTGCACAAGTACCATGCCAAAATCTTTTGCCATGAAAGCAAGATTGTGTTATCTCCACCAGGGATGCCTAAGGTGGAATTCAAGTTCGTGAAGTCAGTCCGTGCAAGCAAGATGATTTCTTCGCTAAAGGCACAACATTACCTGAGAAGGGGATGCACTGCCTTTTTAGTCAGTGTCGTCCAGTCTGAGCCGACGCTAGTTTCGATTAGTGATCTAAAGGTGGTTCGGGATTTTCCAGACGTCTTCCCGGAGGAGCTGCCAGGACCTCCCCCACCACGAGAGGTTGAATTCAACATCGAATTGTTACCAGGTACTGCGCCAATTTCTAAAGCTCCATACCGTATGGCGCCAGCCGAGCTCGAGGAACTCAAGAAGCAGCTTCAGGAGTTGATGGATTTAGGATTCATTCGCCCCAGTGTCTCGCCTTGGGGAGCTCTTATTTTATTCGTTAAAAAGAAGGACGAATCATTGCGGTTGTGCATCGACTATCGAATGCTCAACCAGGCCACGATAAAGAATAAGTATCTGTTACCGCGTATCGAAGATTTGTTCGATCAACTGCGGAATGCCAAGATTTTCTCAAAGATCGACCTTAGGTCAGGATACCATCAACTCAGAATTAAGGGAGATGACATCTCCAAGACGGCTTTTCGAACCAGGTATGGGCATTTCGAGTTTACTGTCATGCCTTTCGGACTCACCAACGCTCCTGCAGCCTTCATGGACCTCATGAACCGTGTGTTTAAACCCTTTTTAGACACCTTCGTCATCGTGTTCATTGATGACATCCTGGTGTACTCAGAGACCTGGGATCAACATCGCGAACACCTGATCATCATTTTGGAAACCTTGCAGAAGGAGCGTTTGTTTGCTAAATTCTCTAAAAGCGAGTTTTGGCTCAAGGAGGTTATGTTTTTGGGACATGTTATATCCGAGAAAGGCGTATCCGTAGATCCTGCCAAGGTGGAGGCCGTACTAAATTGGCAACAACCGAGGAATGTTCGTGACATCAGAAGTTTCCTTGGATTAGCTGGATATTATCGAAGATTTATCCAAGAATTTTCCAAAATCTCTCTGCCTATGACAAAGCTGCTAAAGAAGGAGGCTAAGTTCGTGTGGGACAATTCGTGCGAAAGCAGTTTTCAGCTGCTGAAAGAACGACTTACTACCGCTCCTATCTTGGCCTTGCCTTCAGGACAAGGCGACTTCATGATTTATACTGACGCTTTTGGGACAGGCTTGGGCTGCGTCTTAATGCAGAATGGTAAGGTAATCGCCTACGCATCACGTCAACTTAAGATTCATGAGAAGAATTATCCGACTCATGACTTGGAATTAGCGGCTGTGGTGTTCGCATTAAAGATTTGGCGACACTACTTGTATGGGGAATAATTCGAGGCTTTTACGAATCATAAGAGCCTCAAGTATTTGTTTTCACAGAAGGAGCTTAATATGAGGCAACGACGGTGGCTAGAATTTCTCAAGGATTACGATTTCACCCTTTCCTACCATCCAGGAAAGGCGAACGTGGTAGCTGATGCTCTCAGCCGTAAGGCTTCTAGCATTTCCGTCAACCTATTATACGTTGGTTGAAAGTTGATTGAGGATTTGGTTTCATGGAAACCGTTTGCAGTCTCATCAAATTCTACCAGTCTTTCTAATCTGATAGCTTAACCTGAGCTATTAGCCAAGATCCTTGCTGGGCAAAGGACTGATGCACAGTACGAGAAGCTGAAGGCTCGTACACAGCAAACCGATACTCCTTTCCGACTTAAGGACGATGGAAGCGTTTGGCTCAAAAATCGTCTTTGGGTCCCAAATGATCCCGTTTTGAGAGACGAAATTCTTGTAAAGGCCCATAAATCCAAATATACGATTCACCTGGGAGGCACGAATATGTTCAAAGACTTGCAACGCAGATATTGGTGGAGCGGAATGAAGCGAGACGTGGCCGAATACATCTCTAAGTGTTTGACTTGCCAGCAGATTAAGATCGAGCATCAATGACCTGGCGGAGTGATGCAGCAAATGGACATCCCACAATGGAAGTGGGAAGACATCACACTTTATCGTCGATTTGCCAAGGACACGAAGAAAGAACGATGCGATTTGGGTGATCGTTGATCGACTCACCAAATCGGCTCATTTCCTTCCTATCCGTATTAGTCAGTCCTTAGACAGTTTGGCAGATCTCTACATTCGTGAGATTGTGAGGTTGCACGGTGTTCCGGTATCTATCATCTCCGATCGTGATCCGAGGTTTACCTCGAGGTTTTGGGGACAACTTCAAATCGCGTTGGGTACGAATTTAAAGTTCAGTACCGCATTTCACCCTCAGACAGACGGACAGTCTGAACGCACAATTCAGACTTTGGAGGACATGCTGCGTGCGTGCATGATGGACTGGAAGGGAGAATGGGATTCTCATACCAGTCTGGCCGAATTCGCGTACAACAACAGTTATCACGCTAGCATCGGGATGGCCCCTTACGAGGCCTTGTATGGAAAGCCCTGTCGTTCGCCTCTCTACTGGGACGAGGTTGGCGAGCGAAGGATGGAATCTCCTGTAGTGCTACAACACTACACTCAGCATGTGCAGATGATACGAGAGCGACTCCGTACTGCACAGAGTCGGCAGAAAAGTTACGCAGATCGTCGTCGTCGAGAGCTCACCTTCTCGACAGGAGATATGGTTTTTGTTAAGGTATCTCCCACAAAGAGCGTATTTCGTTTTGGGAAAAAGGGAAAGCTAAACCCTAGATTTGTCGGATCGGTGAAGCAGCTTATCGTGTGGCTTTACCTCCTCAGTACGCTCAGATCCATAATGTTTTTCACGTATCCATGCTTCAGAAATACATTCACGACCCATCACACATCATCCACTATGATGATGTAGACATTCAGAAGGATTTGTCTTTTGAGGAAAGACCAGTCGAGATTGTTGATCGTCGAGATCAAGTGCTTCGATCTAAGACAATATCTCTTGTAAAGGTGCGTTGGAAGCACCATGGAATAGAGGAATGTACTTGGGAGCCTGACTCTGCTATTAGGGAGAAATACCCTGACTTGTACCTTGATCATTAAGTTCAATTTAATTTCGAGGACGAAATTATTTTAAGGAGGGTTGGATGTAAAAACCAGTTAAAAAATTTTTTTTAAAAAAGATCGGACCCTGGTCGGGTCCAGACCCGACCCAAATCCAACCCGTGCCAGCCCCTCGAAAATCCTTTTCAGAGGGGCTGGCAGCCCGCAAGGGGAGGGGAAACTCTGGCAACACAAGGGGCGGGCCCTGTGTGGGCCCCCTCCCTATTAAAAGGCGAGAGGGGAAGGCTTACGAGCCTCCCTCGACCCCCTGACTCTCTCTCTCTCATCTCTCATCTCTCTCCCCTCTGCTCTCTCTTCCCCCGACTCCATCTCTCTCTCTCTTTGCCGACGCCGGCCAACCCCCCTTCACGGTGCCACCCTCCCCGTCGAACCCCCCTTCACGGTGCCACCCTCCCCGGTGAACCCCCCTTCACGGCAGCCCAGGTAACACCCTCCTCCCTCTCTGTGTCTCCCTCTCGATAGCGGCAGGCAGGGGCCAAGGGCCCCTGTGACTCCTCCCCCCCTCTGCTTACCTTTTCGGCAAGGGGCCTTCGGCCCCTGCCCCCCCCTCCTTCTGTTCACCTTCCGGCAAGGGCCATCGGCCCCTGCCCCTTTTTTTAGTCCCGCAGGGGCCAATTCCCCCCCCCCCCCCCTTTTTGTTTTTCCCTTTCCACGTAGGGGCCGATGGCCCCTACCCTCTTCCTTAAGAAAGGAGGTAGGAGCCACCCCTCGGAAACAAAGCAGGGGCCATTTGGCCCCTGCCCCTCTTTTAACCGACAAGGGCCAGATGCCCTTGTCTCTTTTTCTGGCGAGCAAGGGCTCGGCAGGGGCCTTTGGCCCCTGCACTCTCCCTCTATGCATTCCCTTGGCAGGGGCCTTCGGCCCCTGCCCCTTTCTTTTAAGAAGGCTGGCAGGAGCCGAAGGCTCCTGCCCCTCCTTTTAAAAACCCAACAAGGGCCTCGAAGGCCCTTGCCCCTCCTTTTGAAGACTTAGCAGGGGCCAAAGGCCCCTGCCCCTCTTACTATTATCACGGCAGGGGCCGATGGCCCCTGCCCTCCTTTAGATATCCGGCAGGGGCCGATGGGCCCTGCACCCATCTCCTTTAAATGGCATGGGTCATTGGACCCTACCCCGTTCTCTTTCGTAACGGTAGGGGCCGATGACCCCTGCATTGAGTTGCGGAGAAACCGAGCTTTCTCCCTACCTATATTCATTTTATAGGTGCTAAACTACGTACTTTTGCAGTGTTACGCAACGGAGCCCGTTCGCACCCCGCGAACTAAACCGACGATCACTTACGTTTGTAGACGGCTTCATTCTCGCAATACTCCAAGGTAGGAGAAGTTGCACAAGGACTTAAATAATTAAATCAAGCTTAAATAATTGATAATCGAAAGGACTTAATGATATATTTATATACTTATATGTATATAAGTACACTTTTAAATCAAGGATGCAGTTTCGCGATCCTTGTCCTTTGCTTTCGCATTTCAGTTTGTCGTCGCGCTTTGCGCCCAGGCTTTTACTTTCGTATTTACTGCTTATTGTCTTTTAATTCAAGGACGAGGTTTCGCGGTCCTTGTCCTTTGCTTACGCGCTTTCTGTTTCTGTTGCCGTCGCGCTTTGCGCCCAGGCTTTTGCTTTCATAGTTACTACTTACTGTCTTTTAATTCAAGGACGCGGTTTCGCGATCCTTGTCCCTTGCTTTCGCAGTTCCTGTTTGCCATCGCGCTTCGCGCCCTGGCACTTCCTTTTTGCATTATTATCTTTTGTTTCTTTTCCTTGCCTTAGACTCAGTATATTCGAGAGGAATACCTATTCCTCTTTCCACCCGATATGTTTTGGGAAAACCCTTGATCTGGGGCAAGACCAAGTTGTTGGGTGATAGGTTCCTTTGTGAAACCCATTTACCAAAACCAGTGTCGTGACTTACATAGCACCCAGACACTGCATCATCGGATGTCAGATTCGAGAAAATCACATGCCTTATGTTGGCAAGATTGTGTGTGGTTTCGAAAGATTTGATATGTTAAAATAGTTTTTAAAAACATTATATCTTTGCGAAACACACTCCCGAGGCTCCTATTAAGGACCTGTATCCCTTTTCTCGTAAGTGTACTTCTTAAACATGCGAGACATGTTAGTACTACGACGATTGGATGAGAGAGTCTTATGACCTCGATTAATGCTTAATGCAGGTTGTTGAAAACACATATAAGAGTGGGATCGCCTTCATAGGCAAGATGCTCGTTTTGGTCTAATGGACCAGAGCATGAAGAATGAGGCAACGGCTAAGAAACCTCGTCGCTCTCAATTCAACCTTGCTTCGTCAAGAGAGAGGACGAAGGGTACCAACTCCGATGGACAGTCCATTTATGGCTTTCAAAAAGGGCAAAAGACCCGTTTTTCCCCAGTCGTCGGAGGGTAGGGGGAGGGATAGGGGCTACATAAGTTAGCCTAACACTTCTGCAGAAGTTGGATGCATCCCTATCAGGCCTTGGGGACTTACTCTCTCGACCATCGGTCGTCTCCATAGGAATAGGATTCAGTCAGACAACCGAGGTATATTAAAATACTTAACATAATGAACACTCGGCTTGGACTCGATTGTCTCGACTCACATGCCATGTATGTACCCGCATGGCCGGTTATCAAGTAATAACTAAAATGAGCATGCACACCCTTTTCAGTTTGTTGTACTTAGCTTATTCCTCCAGTCTATCTGCTTAGTTTGCTCGTTACTACCTGCTGCATAAATTATCTATGCCTAATTTAGTTCTTTCTGTCTTTGTACTCTCCTGCTAGTTTTTCGCAAAACTAACCCATCTCATGGGTTCAGGTGACGATTAGGTGCATCAGGCGATGGCGCAACTGCGAGATGATTTAAGGATCCACTGTTTCTGCTCGTAGTGCTTCTCCTGGACATTTTTGGTTTTTGATACGGTTTTCCGTTGAGGAAACCCAAATTTTGTACAAACTTGATACTGTCTTTAAATAGAAGGAATGGTTTCCTAAGTATTATTGCAGATCGTCCATGGTAAATCTTTGTTTTCTCGCTAACGTGCTCAAAGTTGTCAAACCTGTCCTTTTTCTTTTAGAAGAAATCGTTTCCGCTGATTTAGAAATAAACTCTGTAAAGAAAAGGAATTTTCCAACTATTTCAAGGAATTTATAAGGTTCGAAATTTTGGGGCGTTACAGATAGGATCGACTTGACTGGATGCCATCGAACTGAAACAGAAAAGACTCGGAATGAGACTTAGGAAAATGTAGGAAATTTTGAAAAAAATTTGCAGGCAGGATAAAATGTAGCGGGAAATTCGAGATCCAGTAGAAAGGTAGAAGGGAACACCACCTGGAGTTTTGAAAAAAATAGGATGTTTTTAAAATCTTCCAGGGTTTGAGAAAATAAAGGGAAAAGACAAAAAATATGGGTATTTGAAAATAAATTTTTTTTTGGAAAATGTAAGGAAATAGAGGTAACATACAAACAATCACATCCTGCACAAACATTTATGCACATACAGCACTCCCTAAAAGGCTGACTCTAAATGCATTAATTTGAAAACAGTTGTAGGACCCTAATCCTAACTTTAAGTTCAGATCATCTTTGTCCAATCCAGTTATGCCGATATACCCGAATCAAAATTCGAGGTACGTGGCATATAATCTCAACTTCGGTTCTAAGGTAAGGTTTTCCAACATCCTTGAGCGCCTACCGATATACTTCGGACTGTGGCCCGTGGTACGTGGTAGGGGGTGTTAACCCAAATAATTGGCCCAGTTGTGAGGCTCTGTCCCGAACTAGGGTTCTGGAAGAGAGCCCAGCAACGTGAAGACCGGGTAATGATTGGTAATGGAGGTTTGAAAAAAATGATCACATGCAAGAAATAGATGGCTCTAAACCTAGAGAGATAGATTTTAAAAATCTTTGAAGAAGCATACATTGTTTGCATTCATATCCTAAATTGAGGAGAATTGTATTTAGACCTAAATCTATGTGAGCATGAAAATATCTCCTCAATATAGTCCTACCAAACCATGCCTAAGCTATATGCAGTAAATGTCAGCTAGGTCAGAATATAGGCTCCTAGGCTCACATGATATTGAAAGTAAAGAGCTGACATGTTGTGAACATAATTTCGATAATTGGACTAAGTCAAGCATAATTTAGGTCAGACAAGGACAGGTCCCATCTCGGTCGCCAAACCTGTTATCGTCGCAAAATTTTTCCCGTCTTCCCTTCCTTGCGGAAGAGAGAGGGAAATGCTTTCGCGATTCAAACTTGACCGGATTTTGGAAATTGTTTTGAAATACTCGCCTCCGTTTTGAAAATTGCGGGAAAATCCATAGGATGGGGCTCGACCTGTCGGTACGAGGTTCGACCGTTCCTGCCGCCTTTAACAGGGGTAATCGAACCAAGGACCAAAATTATGCTTGACTTAGCGAAATTATCAAAATTATATTCTATCCTAAATGCACAGAGAATTCAGGCATGTGCTATGAGATTTTTAGAAAATGTAAATTGGAAAATATGATGTATGATTAAAAAAAAAACATTTGGAGTTGAAAAGCCTTTCTCAAGAAAAGATGGAAATCAATCTCTCAGAAAAACTCAGACGAAGAAGGTTTGAAATCTCAAGAAAGTTTATAAGGAGTTGGAAAATCTTGAAGAAGGGAGAATCTTGAGAAAATCTTGAGAAAGTTTATAAAGTCTTTGTAAAACTATGAAGAAATGATACTCTCGGGAAAAGACTTGGAAAACTACAAAGAAATGATAATCTCGGGAAAAGTTTGAGAAAGTTTAAAAAGACTTGGAAAACCATGAAGAAATGAGAATCTCAGGAAAATTTTGAGAAAGTTTAGAAAGACTTAGAAAACCATGAAGAAATGAGAATCTCAGGAAAATTGAAGGAATTCTTGAGAAAAGATGAACCTTTGAAAAGGAAAGCACTTGTTGAGAAAATGCAGACTTTGAGAATTTTCTTAAGAAAAGGATAGGAAATTTATAGGAAAAATTCATTGGAGAAGGAAATTTAGAACTTAAGAAATTGAAATCCTGAAAATATTGTCTTTGAAATATCTGAAAATCAACTTTGATTCTTGAGAAAGATGAGAAATTCCTTTTGAAAGTGTCTTAAGAAAATAACTTTTTAAGGAAAATCACGGGAAAACTTTGATTTGGGAAATCCAACTTCGAATATCATCATAGTTTCTTGAGAACTCGATTCCATGAAGTGAAAATCTCTTAAGAAAATCATGAGAAAAACAGATGATGCAGAGGATTTGAGTGAATGAATGCACTTTGAAAAGATTTCTGAAAAATTTGTTGGAAAAATGTGGATTAAGCCAAAGTAAATCCTTCACATATTCTGACTGTGTCCATGAATATATTCAGGGTTTATTTGAGTTAATTCACAATATTTTGAAAACATTGGAAATATGATGTGCATTTTTAAAATAGCCTAAGAGTGTAGGCTCAATGTGACTGGTACAAAGATGATGGATCTGGGTCTCGTCCATATTCCGAATAGGGCCGTAAATATGGACTCCACCGAGTTCATCAACTCTCTAAGAGTTGGTGCACGTGCCATTCGTGTTCATCCATGGTGAATTTTGAAAGATTGAGATATATGCATCATATAATCCGGATATTACTGAAATCAAACTATATGAGATGCAACCTAATCTAAGCAGTAAAAATAAATCTTATTCCAAGGTTTACATTGGATTGTTACATTGCTAACATAAAGTAAAAAAAAAAATGAAATGGAGCCAAGGAATCAGCATCTTCTAGATTTTCCTGCAAAATGAGAGTTAGTACAAGATAACCAAGAAAATGGGTATATATATACTATATACAACCAAGATATACATATATATATAAAAATACTTGAATTTATGATGAAGGATATATGACAATGAAGATATATTTACAAAAGTAAGAGAAAAGAAAAATATATGTAATAACAAGTACACATGAAGGGATATATATATATATATATATATATATATATATATATATATATATATATATAAGTATAGATACATGTATATATGTATATATATATAGACATATATATATATACATATATACGCATACATATAGGTAGATATACAATAGATATACATATACATAGATATATATATACATATAATGAGAAAATATATATGTTTAATGGAAATTCAATATAATGGGTAAAACAAGAAAATACATGTATATACAGTTTCTGTAAGGAATTTTACACAGCCGTATTTCTCAAATTATAATGTATTTTTCAATAAAAATGGGTATGGAGCTTCCCTATATATCAATAACGAAGCACGCAAGAGATGGTTTATAGATCATGAATGGATATAAAAATATCCATCCAAGAACATGACCGATTATCAAGACTGCATACCTGCAGAAAATGGTAAATACAACACATACGTAATATGCAGGAAATGCACTGTGGGACCAATGGGCTGTTTTCAAGAAAATTGTACCAAGGCTGTGAAGGGTGATAGGTTGAGGTGCGAAAATGCTGTAGGAAGTGTAATAGTAAAAAAAAAATGCAAGCGATGAATGAATATACAATAACAGAACATGCTGCTAATGACTAACTGACTGCAATGTGTAGAATGGCATACCATACGATCCATGATGGGAATAAACACCAATATAATGTTGCAGGCAATGAAATTAATGCAGATCAAGAAATGAGATGGTATTAGACTTTGGTGGATGGATTAATACATAGGTTCATAAAGCAAATGCAGGGATTGCTAGGATGTGCTAAAACAAGTTATGAATATGCTGAAGTGTAGAGGTTATGACTTGATATGGTGCAAATAATGGCTGAACTGTTGGAGCATGTAATGAGGAAAGCATAGGCTGTTGTGGGAGACTTATGTGAAGGATGAGCATCATTCAAATAAACTGTTGGCCACTCCTATTTTCATATGTGGTGATGAAGACCGATCCCGGAGAAATTTTTACAGCAGAGCCTATTGAAGTCACATATTGCTGGGATGTTTTCCAATGCCCATTACAAAAGTTATTATTGCTTGCAACTATGATGGATGCAAGAATAAGCTGATATTGATAACCAGCACCAACTACATTTATTCTGCACTATCAGTCGGCATCACCAGCTACAACCAAACCAGGCAAGGAGGTGCCTGCACCAAGCTGGATATAGGGCCATCTTGCTGCCCCCATTGGGCTGATATAAGATATCGTTGCAGGGTCTGCTGCACTACTGTAGCATAACAAGAATTTCCTACCTGTTTTGTGATAATATCAATTATTTGCAATCATAAATTTGACCACCATCGACCCCAGATAAATTTAAGATTCCAGTCCTGTCAATATCAAATATCATACTCTTTCAAACGTAAAGGAAACAGAAAAGTGTGCTCTTTCCACCACGCGAATTCGGCCGGGACAAGGCTACAATGCCAGACCCACATTCCATAATCTTCCTACACAGACTTATGACACAGGGCCCTGTAGCTTTATCTCCACCAATTCAATATCGCCAGACACGCAAGAAAACTGAGATGGACGCAGGAATGGAAAAGCATCCAGAATTTTCACACATTTTAATCCCTATTAAGGGTTCAATAAGATGGTGTCCACTCCTTTTATTTTCTGCAAAAACAGATTGCCACTTATCTCATGTGGCTTACACAAACAGGTAATAAGCAGATTTCATCACATTTCACTAGGTTAAGACCTACTATCAACCCTTTGGTTTTCAGCAACACTTAATAAAAACTCATAGACAATGGAGGACAAACGACTTCTCCTTTTAGCAGCTAATGTAGAAGCATTTAAAAGATAATCATAATATATGAATGCAGACATGCAAAGGGAAATGACAGCAGATATACATCATTTTGAAACCTATTAAGTATTCGAACACAGACTCTAGACAATCGTTTATGGAATAATCAATCAAATGATATGGAATATACAATGGAAATGCTTTTCATACTGAAAATGAGGTCTTAAATGGCCCTTTATCTTATATCAACTCTAATTAATCAGATTTACAACAGAATTTTATTTAGTAAAACATAATGAAATGAGGATAAAGCACAGCCACACGTTACCCTGTAGATCCCTTTGCAACACTCGACCTGTGGAAAGCAGATGGAGTCGATTTTCTGTCGTTGGGTTGAAAGAGATGGGGAAAATAGATCGCTGGATTCTCTGCACCGAATGTCCTTTATATCCAATAAGTAGGGAGCGATTCCCTGCTGATAAGATGAAGGAAAGAGGGCAAAAGTTGGATGGATCCTGCGGCTGGGCTGAAGTGGAGGCCGGAGGTGGTTCTGGTGGTGGCTGTATCTCTTGCAGGTGGGTTGAAAAGGATGGGAAGGAGCTAATTCTTCGTGGCTGGGGCTGAAGAAGGTAAACTTCAGACGTTGGAGGTGGATGACCCCTGCGGCTGAGGTGAAGATGATCGGATGCTCCCTCATGCTTCAGAGCTTCCTTCCTGCAAAATCCCCAAAAGAGAAAAATTTTAATCACCTCCCTCCTTCGTGAGTGCCTGCCCTTTTTAAAACCTTCCTTTCCCCAAAAAAAAATGCAGCCCCCTCCTCATTCATGAGGGTTCGTTATCATTTTTTTGAATTTTTTTTCAAATCGGACTTCAATGCTGCCGTTTTCAAAAGGGCGCATCTTGTTTTTTTTTTTTTTTGGAAGTTCGGCTGTGCCATTTAAGGCTGCCTCCTTCTTAAAAAAAAAAGTTATTAAAACAAATAAATAAAAAGGAAATAAATGAGAGGCTTTTATGGAAATGCCACCTCAATCCACTTTTAAAATCCTTTTGAAAATAAAGCTTTATTTTGTTTTGTAAAATCTTTTATTATCAATAGGGGTGCCACATGTGTGTGGGCCCACTAGCTAAAATAAATAAATAAATAAATAAATAAATATTGAGAAATTAAGAAAAATTTGCAAATTGGTATGAACTTCGGGTAGGTCCCGCTTGAGAATAAGAAACTTACCTGAGAGTCTAAGTATGATGCTAGTTCAAAAGCGGGTCCCGCTCCATTTATTTGAAAATACGAGATAAAAACATTATTTGTTTTCAAAGATTTGGAAAAATTGGTTTTTCAGAGCAAAATATGGATAAAGTAAATGTAAAAAAAACTTTTGTAAAGAGATTTAAAATCTTTTGCAAAAAGTTTTGAGATAAAATCTTTAAAATCAATATCCAAATATCCAGATTGTTTTTCTTGAGAAGATTTTTGTAATTCAAAGTCCTGGGGGTAAAATGGGAAAATTTGGTAATTTTGAATACCCAGGGTTTTAAATATCGATTTTGAAAAGTTTAAAAATCAAATCTGGATTGACAATTTTGAAAATCAGGAGTTCTGGATCTCGAACTGACATGCTATGCAGTGAAATGATGCAAAGTGTTCATGCAATGCGATGCAAAGACATGTTTCAGGAAATGTTACTCTAAACCAGGAAGTGGAAATTCTACCTTTTTCTCCAGAAAAAGGATTTTGAAAATTTTCAATTTGAAGATGTCTCTGAACCTAAATATAGAAATTTTGGGGCTCAAGAATGAAATTTAGGACTTTCTGCAAGGTTTAATCTTGGAAAATAACCATTTTGCCCATCATTGCTTCTAAAGAAATGAAATATGATGATTGAGGGCGATGTCAAGAAGATGAGTAAAAATTTGAGGTGTTTACAGTTAGATCACTCCGTAAGTGATTTCCAGGCTAATCGGTGGAAAAATTCTTTTCACTCACCATCAACAAATTATCTAAAACAACAAATCACTGTCGCTGCTTTGGATGCAGTTCGAGCTACTGCCAAGGGGCATGTTAATATTTGTGTTACTTCCTGTTTTCCTCCAGAATATGAGATCCTTCAGCTGATGGTTAACCTCTACGCTGAGAGGTTCAATCACGTGCTTAAACTGTTGAGTGAAAAAGTAGCTGGGTTATCAAATTTAGAAATTCTGAAGATGTTTGAATAGGTGGTGAATGTTGAGAAGATCTGATTGAAGTTAATATCGGTGAATCTTGATTTAAGCTTATTCTAAAAGTGGTGCGATGGGCTCCTTCATATTCATTTGCTGAAAGAACATAAACAACACCCACCCACCAACAATACATTATCACCCCACTTTCCTGCAACCATGTTTGCTTAGCACTTTCACTTCAATATCTACTCTTGCAGCATTTTAACACTTCTCATCACACTGGGCACCAGTCGACCACTTTCATATAGCGCCATCTTCGTTCTACTATTTTATCTCAATCTCACTCACTGCATGTCCCTATCATTCATTTGTACAACCTTCATTCATTCTAACTACCCACAGTAATATCACATACATGGTTTCATGGCCTTCCCCATTAAAATCACAACCACTGTAGGCATCTCTCCCTGCCATTTCACCAATTGTATTTCCTGTTACTTCAATACAAACAACATTACCTATACCCACTGTCTTCAGCACCTACCCTCTTCATTTACCTACAACAAAATCTTATTTTTTTTCTTTCATCTACTGTAACCATTTCCTGTATCCTCTTCTTCACTTCACTGTACCTTTGATCTTTCCAGCACTATATTCATCCCTTCACAGCACCAGCTGCTGTCTTCACCATCAGTACATCCACCTTCATCATCTAAACACCCATAATAGGCTACCCTTCACTCAGCAACACTGCTGAAAACACTCGCATCAGCCTATATCTGGCCCATACCCAACCCATGTCAACTAGCCCCAGCTACTTACCTTTAGCACACACTTCATATATATAGTAGATTTCCCCGTGTACCTGTGTGTTCGTTACACAACAAGCACATTCCACCATGTATCCACTCCACTGTTTCACCAACTGCTACCATGTATGGTGGTTCATCTTGAATCACCACGTCCCTTTCCCCTTTCTTTACTTTATTTTCATAAATAGCCTATAGGTCCCTTATACACATCCTCGTCTATAGGTGTTTCACTCACATTAGATATAGTGTCTTAGGCCAATATATATATATATATATATATATATATATATATATATATATATATATATATATATATATATATATATATATATATATATATATATATATATATATATAGATTTTATTTATCCTAAGGTAGTGTATATATTTTCTTATATAGACATTCATGCATTCATCTCCTTATCAGTCTAAGATATTGCCTAGATATTCTAATATCCATTTCTTTACTAGTCAGGATACACCATACCCCCACATCCATTAGTAATATGATGCATTATATAGGTATTATATATATATATATATATATATATATATATATATATATATATATATATATATATATATTGCTCATTGGATTTGATTTCATTATATGTATATAGGGTTTCTAAGCATAGCAAAATTTATTTTTTTACATCCTTTGCTTGTGCTAACTCTGTTTTGCAGGATTTAGATCTTCCTTTCTCAAGTTAGATATTTTCCATCTCTTCAGAATTCATGCCCATAATATAATCGTTAGATCATTAATGAGAAGATTACATTTTCAGCTTTTAGATTAGAATGAATAAGCATTGTAATTATCATGAATTACTTGTTCTCACCTCATTTTACCTTTTATTTCAAAAATTCACAAATGGGAACATGACTGGCACGTGCACCATTCTAATAGGAGGTGATTAAATCCTAAGTTGATGATTTGCATCAATGGCCATAGTCAGGATGTGAACAAAACTTAGGATTTTTCATCTTTTATGGAATAACATTACATCCACACTAGATCCCTCTTCAAAAATAATCATATTTTTAAAATGTTTTCTTTTTTTATCAGAGTTTAACTTAAAATTAACTCAAAATATATATCAATGGCCATAGTCATGATATATTGAGAGTTAATTTCATTTTAAACTCTATAAAAGCACCAAAATATGTTTTATTCTTCACCTGAATTCAAATATGATTATTATGTAATACATTCAATGACCATAGTCAGAGATGTATTATATCCTCAATCTTATTTTAATTCACTTAAAGAATGAAATATGCTTTTCAAAATCCAATTTCAAAATCCTTCAACTTATTTCATCATTTAGGATAGAATTATATCATATTTTCAAAATTCCTTTTTCAAAATTCCAAGTGATTTTGAGTATCTTCTTCATTTCTCAAATCAATTCTTATTTATAGATTCAAATTCAATTCTATCTCATTTCAAGATTCAAAATTCAATTTCAAAGTCCAATTTGACTTTGAAATTTCAAATTCATTTTTTTCAAACTTCAAATTCCAATTCAACATCTCAAAATTCAATTTCAAAGTTCAATTTAAACTTTGAAATTTTTGATTCATCTTCTGATCTCAAAAACTCAAGCTTTAAATCAAGTTCATCCTTTATTTTCCATTGAGCCTTGACTATCAAAATTCCAAATCAAAGTTTTGAGATTGATTCTGAATATCAAAAATTGATTTTTCCTAACTGTTAAATTCAATCTGGGTTTTCAAAAACCAGATCCATTTTCAAAAGTCCCATTTTTGACTTTCAAAATCCAATTCTAAAATTAGAGCCCAATCCCACTTTGGATCCAGATTTTCAAAAATCCAATCCCCATTTTGGATCACCAGACTTCGGATCCAATTCCATTTAGAATTCCAGAAGTCCATCTCATTTTGGATTTCATACTTCGGATCCAATCCCATTTAGGATTCTAGATCCAGAATTCAACTTCATTTTTGGATTCCAGACTTCGGATCCAATTTCATTTAGGATTCAGAATTCAACTTCATTTTTTTTGGATCCCAGACTTCGGATCCAATTCCATTTAGGAATCAAACTTTGTATTCAAATTTCATCTTGGATCCCAGAATTCAAATCCAATTCCATTCCCAAATTCCAAATTTCAAATCCAATTCCATCCCCAACTCCAAATTTCAAATTCAATTCTACTCCCAATTCCAGATTTCAAATTCAATTCTATCTTGATTTTCAAACCAATTCCATTTTTATCTGGACTTCTTAAATCCAATTCTATTTTCAAATTCCATTCAGATTTCTTAAATCCAAAATTCCATCCTGATTTTGAACTTTAAATTTGAAATTCAATTCCAATTCAAAATTTCATCTTCACTTCGAAATACAACAACAACAACTACGCCTTCATCCCTAAACAATTGGGGTTAGCGATATGAACCAAAAAAGAAATTCATTTTGGGTCTTCCACATGAATCCTTTTCCTCCAATCATTTCTATCCAATGCCATGTCCTCGGTGAGGTTCAAAGCATTCATATCCTTTCCTGTCATCTCCATCCAAGTCTTCCTAGGCCTATCATCTTCACTTCGAAATCCATATTCAAAATTCAAATCCAAAATCCGTTTTGACTTTTTGAAACTTCACTTTTTCTATCTCAACCTCAAATTTCCCCTTTCTCTTCATTCTTTTTAATTCTAGGCTTATTTTCTCAACTCTAATTATTTCAAAAACTTAGAATTTCAAACATTTTTTCAGATCTATCTCAAGTTCTAAAGTTAAATTCAACTATTCAAAAATCATTTCTTCATTCCCTTATCACATTTACTTCAGAATCACTTGGAAAATCTCAGATTTCCAAAAGTGTTTTCTCAAAAGCATACATTTCTTCATTTACATTGCACAAGCATGATTCTCTATGCATTTTAGACTTAGAATAAATTCTTAGATAATATTTTAGCAAAGCAAAAAGGCATAAATTCGATCCTTGGTTCGATTACTCCTGGTAAAGGCGTCAGGAACGGTCGAACCTCGTACCGACGAGCGAATCCCGTCTCTTTATTTTTCCCGCAATATTTCAAAACGGAGGCGAGTGATTTTTCTAATTTTTTTCTAAAAATTAAGGTCAAGTGAGACCTTCGCAAAAGAGTTCCTCTCTCTTCTTTCTTTTCTCATTCTCTCTTCTTTTCTGTCTTTTGTTCCCCTTTAAAAGGGAATAGAGGCTAGAAAGACGAAAAGAAAGGAAAAGAGGAACAAGAGAAAAATTTTTGCGATGATCACAGTTTTGGCGACCGAGATGGGACTCGTCTCCGTCCGGTCGAATTTGTGCCTTTTTGCTTTGCTTTGATATTGTCTAAGTCTTTTGTCAGCTTCATTTCCATGCAAATCTTAAGAGCCTAGATTCTGTCCTAAGCTGACATAATGCATATAGGATCTAAGTATGGTTTGGTAGGACCATATTGAGGAGATTATTTCATGTTCACATTAGACTTAGGTCTGAAATATAACTCTCCTCAATTCTAGGGATTGAATGCAAACAAATGTATGCAAGTGTATGTTTCTTTTCATTTAAATCTATTTATTTAGGACTTGCATTAGAGCCATCTGATTTCTTGCATTTTGAACATGTTTTTTGAAAACATCCCTACCTATATTGTCCCGGTCTTCACGTTGCTGGGTTGTCTCACTGAACCATAGTTCGGGAGAGAGCCTCACAACTGGACCACTTATTTGGGTTCGCGCCCCCCTACCATGTACCTAAGGGCCATAGTCCGAGGTATATCGGTA
Organism: Nuphar pumila; assembly: GCF_984573655.1. Taxonomy (NCBI): domain Eukaryota; kingdom Viridiplantae; phylum Streptophyta; class Magnoliopsida; order Nymphaeales; family Nymphaeaceae; genus Nuphar; species Nuphar pumila. The sequence continues at coordinate 152,665,059 of NC_143249.1, read as the reverse complement.
GGTGCTCAAGGATGTTGGGAAGCCATTACCTTAGAACTGGAAAAAAAAATTCTATGCCACGTACTTTGAGCTTCGGCTTGAGTATATCGGCATACCTTGATTGGAATAAGATGATCTAAATCTTAGAGTTAGGATTAAGGTCCTATCAGCCATTTCAAATATTGCATTTAGAGTCAGCTTTAGGGAGTGTTGTTTGTACATTTGTGATTGTGTGATATTTTATCTTCCTTATATTCTCCAAAACCCTGGGTATATATTATTCAAAATTTTCTCTTTGTTTTTAAAACCCAAGTGTATTTTCCTTTTCTTCTTCTGATTTCTTCAAATTCTTCTGATCCTGCCTACAAATTCTTCAAATTTTAAATCTTTATCATTTATTCTCAAATTCATTTTTCCTCCTATCTTTTCAATGTATCTTCTAAAATCTATTTTTCTTGTTTATCTTTTCATAAATGAAATCTCTTTTCGTCAAGAGATATCCTTTTCAAAATAGCATTTTCTTCATATTCTATTTGTTTATTCCTCCCCCAGAGAGTAACAACGCAATTGTCACGAATTCTATGACGACTCAATCCCTAGTAATGGGATATCATTTTTTAACCTACTTTCTTCTCTTGTCAAAAACTTCTCTAAAAAATTTCTTTGGTCTAAAAACCTCCACTTTTCTTTGCATAAAGCATTGATATTCAAAAATGGTTCAGACAAGAACAGGAAAGGAGACTTTTCAGCAATACAGTGACAGTGAAATAGAGGGAATGAACTCTCCTAGGTCATCCAGAGGACAGAGACAAGACAAAGGAGATGATGTTGATCTAGTTATCTACGGTTTGTTCCAGAAGATGATGGCCAAGATGGTGTCAGAACATGCCGATATTAGTCTAAAAAAGGCAGTCCCTAAGAGCAAACTGAAAAAGAAGGCTATGAAAAAGCGCGTCAAGATCGTCAAAAAGAAGATACAGCCGGACAATACTTCTGAGGGGACAGAATCAGAGGAAGAAGAATAAAAAAAAGAAGAACAATCTGTGTTCAGTCAGAATCCTTCGAGGCAGTGCGTAAAAATAGCCGCAGAAGAGCCTGAATCTGTCAATAGGTCCAAGTCTGGGATCCCAGCAGAGGACCTGATGAGCAAGCAACTGAAGGAGATGAATCGAGCAATAAAGAATATTCAATCCAAGAGTAAGGGCAAGCAGACCTACACTGGCGAGGATTTTTACGATGGCCTAGATGGGGATGATAACCTGGAGAATCTTCCGCGCAAGTTTCTCAAGTTTGACAGAACTGGCAATCCTAAGGCTTACCTAGCCACCTTTTATGCAGAATGCTGTCATTTCAGAAAGGACAACAGAGCTTTGTTCATTTGTTTTCCCCGCAGTCTGGAGGGTATAGCGGCCAGGTGGTATGCCGACCACATCAATCCTATAGAAATACGAGAGTTCAATAAAGTAGTAAATTTGTTCATCGAGCGCTTCCTATTCAATACTGAGGCTTCACCTACGCTCAATCATCTTTACAACCTAAAGCAAAATGAAAATGAAAGAGCAGGAGAATTCATTCACAGGTGGAGAAGCACCTGTAATAAGATGAAGGTTCCCATTCCAGAGGAGCACGCACTACAGATAATCCTCAACAATTTCTCTCAGCCCATGAGAAGCCTCATCGCCACTTCTCTAGCGAAATCATTCATCAAATTGATTAAGCCGAATGGCTTGAGTCGGGAATAGAAAATGGGCTCTACGAGGGCATGCCTCTGGTCAAGAATATCCAAGATCAGAAGAAGAAGGCGCAGTTCGCTCATTCAACTGATACCTCCAGCAATAATCATGGTAGTAGCAGCAGAGGAAACAGAAATAACAGTGGCAGTGGCCCGAAAATATATCAGAACAAGGGGCAAAAGGAAAGGTTCTGTAAGAACAATGACAAACCACTTCTGACTGGCCTCCAACAAAAAGAATATATTCAAGAGAAGCCCAAGTACATCAAGTGGGCGAAAGACCGAATCTTCACTCCTTTAGATAAAACCTTGGAAACAATTTTGGAATACATGTTAAAGCATGGGATGATCAAACTCCCTAAAGTCGCGGATCCTCCCGTAATCTTGGGAAAATTTAAAGACCAATTCTGCAAGTTCCATAGGGCAACAGGGCATGATACAGAGCACTGATTCGTCCTCAAGCATATGATACAAGACTGCATTGATAGAAATCTTCTGGTGGAGGACAAGGAAGAAGAGCACCCAGCGGTCCTGACCAAGCCATTTCCGGACCACTCAAAGAATTGAGGATGTCAAAGATTTTCTGCACTGTCATTCCTTTTTGTCAGTCGTTTTGTAGGGGCAAGTCAGCCCAGTCTTTTATGAATCATTTCTTTCAAAGTACTTGTAAATATTCAATTTTGTTATCAACCTTTGATTATCAATGAAATGTCAATTTCTTTTATATTTTTGATATCCAAGTACTTACCATACTGGGGCATTAAATTCCTGTTCTTTTCAGAATAAGGGATAATCCTGACATCATTCATGAGAGAAATGATATTACTTATGAGGGTCTTTCAAAAATCATGAAATTTTGAAAGTTTCTACAAAATCTTCGTCATGATAACCGAAAAGTTCAAATATTTTTGGTCCAACCTTTTTCAAAATCAACCCTCATGTTGATCGTATTTTCCAAAAAATGGGTTTCGAACCATTATATTCAAAAATCAACCTTTGTGTTGGTCTTATCTTCCAAAGATTGGTTTCAAACCATTATATTCCAAAAATCAACCCTCGTGTCGATCGTATTTTCCAAAATTGGGTTTTTTAAACCACTATATTAAAAAATCAACCCTTGTGTTGGTCTTATCTTCCAAGATTGATTTCAAACCACTATATTTAAAAATCAACCCTCGTATTGCTCATATTTTCCAAAATTTGATTTCAAACCATTATATTAAAAAATCAACCCTTGTGTTGATCTTATTATCGATTACAAACCATTGTCTTCAAAAAATCAACCCTGGCGTTGATCTTCTTTTTCAAGATTAGGTTTCAAACCTGTTGCCTTCAAAAATTGACCCTCATAAATTATCTCTCGAGTTTGATTCCCTTTCAGAGATCAGCCCTCGCGCTGATCATTCTTCTTGCGATTGATCCTCTTCCCAAAAAGGGTTTTTCTCACTTGTCTTTCAAATAAACATTTTTTCCTTTCACTTTAAAGATCCCATATGCAGGCAGGATCAGACAAACACGTTTTTCTCAAATCTTATAAATTTTCAGTTGATCTTGTTATCTTTATTAGTTTCATTCATTTTATTCATATTTTTATCAAGTTTACATCAATTTTATCAAGTTTTATCAATTTTTCTTCAAGTATATTAAATTTTATCAACTTTTTACCCTTTCAGGTTAAGGGATAAACCTGATGCCGTTTTCCCATGAGGTATTCCTTATCTTCTTTTTCCCCCTCAGGTTAAGGGATAAACCTGACCCTCGTTCTTCGAGGTGTTTCCATTCAGAATAAGGGATAATCCTGAGACCCCTCACAGAAGCAACAAGGCTACCTGTGAGAATTCTTTTCAAAAACAAAATTTTCATAAATTTATTCAATTTTTCTCTCACTTTTATAAATTTTATTCTTTTCCCCTTTCAGGTTAAGGGATAAACGTGAACCTCGACCTTCGAGGTATTCTTTTTCCCATTTCAGGATAAGGGATAATCCCGAGATCACTCATAGGAGCTACAATGCTACTTGTGAGAATTCTTTTACAAAATAAAATTTTCATCAATTTCCTCAAATTTTCTCCATTTTTATCAAATCTTTCATTAAATTCTATCTCCTTCTATCTTCTCAAAATTTTATTCTTTCTCCTCCCCGTTCAGGATAAGGGGTTAATCCTGAAAATTGGACCGCATACAACTAACTGTGCTGGTCCATCTAAATCATAAATCTTGTCATATCCCTTCTAAATTCAAGTCTTAGGTTATCTCTTCACAAAATCTTCTTTTTCCGTTTCAGGTTAAGGGATAAACCTGAATCATTTTTTATTATGATTTCCTAAATTCTCATCAAATGTCTATTCTATTTCCCCTTCAGGTTAAGGGATAAACCTGAATCATTTTTCCTAAATTCTCATCAAATGTCTATTCTATTTCCCCTTCAAGATAATGGATAATCCTGAAAACCCGACAATCATTCATGCTTCGATCTCCAAATATCTTAAGAATGTCGATTTCCTTCCCAACTCTTAGTTGGAAAATCCAGTGCTCATACTGGTACATTTTCAAAAATCCAGTGCTCTTACCCATATACTTTCAAAATTCAGTCCTCGAACTGGTCATTTTAAATTTTCGATCTTAGATCGAACCATTTTTTGAAACTCAGTCCTCGAACTGGTCATTTTAAATTTTTGATCTTAGATCGAACCATTTTTCGGAACCCAGTCCTCGAACTGGTCATTTTAAATTTTCGATCTTAGATCGAACCATTTTTCGAAACCCAGTCCTCGAACTGGTCATTTTAAATTTTTGATCTTAGATCAAACCATTTTTCAGAACCCAGTCCTTGAACTAGTCATTTTAAAAAATTGATCTTAGATTGAACCATTTTTTGGAATGCAGTCCTTGAACAAGTCATTTTTCAAAAAAAATCAAATAAAGAGAAAGTTCATTTTGAGGAATCCAGTCCCCGCACTGGCTATCTCTAAAAAAATTTTAAATAAAGAGCAAGTCCATTTAAGGAACCCGATCCTCGCACTGGTTACCTCTCAAAATTTTCAACTAAGGATCAAGTTCATTTGGGAAAAACCCGGTGCTCGCACTGGTGATTCTGCAAAAAAATTTTAAATCTAAAGACCGAGTTCATTTGAAAAACCCAGTTCTCGTACTGGTTATTTCTCAAAATTTTCAAATTAAAGACAAAGTCCATTTGAGGAACCCGGTTCTCACACTGGTTATCTCTAAAAAATTTCAACTAAAGGTCAAGTTCATTTTGGGAAAACCCGGTGCTCGCACTGGTTATTTTGCAAAATTTTCAAATCTAAAGACCAAGTTCATTTGAAAAACCCAGTCCTCGCACAGGGTTACCTCTCAAAATTTTCAAATCTAAAGATCAAGTTCATTCACAAAACCCAGTCCTCGCACAGGGTTACCTCTCAAAATCTTCAAATCTAAAGATCAAGTTCATTCACAAAAACTCAGTCCTCATACTGGTTGTTTCACAAAAAGTCTCAATCTTAGATCAAATCATTAAATCAAAGGTCCCAACTTCTTTGCTGGTCGTTAAAAGAAAGGTCCCAGTTTTCACTGGTCTTTAAATCAAAGGTTCTAGCTCCTTCGCTGGTCGTTAAATGAAAGGTCCCAGTTTTCACTGGTCGTTAAATCAAAGGTTCCAACTTTTGTTGGTCGTTAAATAAAAGGTCCCATTTTTCACTGGTCGTTAAATCAAAGGTTTCAGCTCCTTCGCTGGTCGTTAAATAAAAGGTCCCAGTTTTCACTGGTCGTTAAATAAAAGGTCCCAGTTTTCACTGGTCGTTAAATCAAAGGTTCCAGCTCCTTCGCTGGTCGTTAAATGAAAGGTCCCAGTTTTCACTGGTCGTTAAATAAAAGGTTCCAGCTCCTTCGCTGATCGTTAAATGAAAGGTTCCAGTTTTCACTGGTCGTTAAATCAAAAGTTCCAACTTTTGTTGGTCGTTAAATAAAAGGTCACAGTTTTCACTGGTCATTAAATCAAAGGTTCCAGCTTCTTCGCTGGTCGTTAAATGAAAGGTCTCAATTTTCACTGGTCATTAAATCAAAGGTTCCAGCTCCTTCACTGGTTGCTAAATCAAAGGTTTCAGCTCCTTCGCTGGTCGTTAAATGAAAGGTCCCAGTTTTTACTGGTCATTAAATCAAAGGTTTCAGCCCCTTTGCTGGTCGTTAAATCAAAGGTCTCAGTTTTCACTGGTCGTTAAATCAAAGGTTCCAGCTTCTTCGCTGGTCGTTAAATGAAAGGTCCCAGTTTTTACTGATCATTAAATCAAAGGTTTCAGCTCCTTCGCTGGTCGTTAAATGAAAGGTCCCAATTCTCACTGGTTGTTAAATCAACAATCCCAACTCCTTTGCTGGCTGTTAAATAAAAGGTCCCAGTTTTTGTTGGTCAGAATTTCCAAAATCAAAGATTCAACTCAAGGTCTCATCAAAATCTATATTGAGTGATTATTTCACAAAGAATTTTCAAAAACTTTGCCAATTTGCTAAAAATATTTGTTGATTCCAATATTCTTACTGCACAAAAAAATCACCTTAGATTACCTCTAGTATTCTTTCCAAAAGCGTGAAACTTTTTGCAAAAAAGGGTAGAATTCAAATCCTTTCCCTGTTGATCAACCAAAAGGATTTGAGAAATATCCTCGGTATGATTAGCGAAAGAAATATTCAATAATGTTGAAAAGTCAGAAGCGAATCAATATTGATCATGGCTATGGCGCATGTTTAAAGACGACTATCTGGCAATTAGGCAGTGGAAATATCTTGAGCTATAAAAAGAATCCACTCAACCCATATCTCCTCATTCATTTAAAGCTATAATCAAATATCTGCAAAAGGGATCTCTCAATTGTCGTCAAGATAAAGACGAATATGCGAGTCAGACCCCCGGGGCCAAAGAAGATTTGGATCATCTCTAAGATGAAGGAGTTTGTGACAGATCCTTCCAGAGAAAGTTCAGATCATCGTCAAGATGAAGGCAAATGTGATGAACCTCTCGACAAACCCTAAAGGATATTTGATTTCTGCTATCATCTAAAGATTTTTTGAGTCAATATCGTCAGTATAATTTCTGAGACAAAAGAAGGATCAGAACATCTCCAAGATGAAGGAGTTTGTGACGTACCCTTCCCTGAAAAAGAGAGAAAAGTCAGGACATCTCCAAATAAATGAGGATGTAAAAACCCAAGAAAGCTCAATGACTCAAAATGAGTGCAAAAAGATCATCATGAGAAAACACCCATATATCAAAACTGGCAAAATTGCCATAAATCATCTTTTCTTATGCGAAATTCTTTTATCAATATATTTTCGCTACTTGCTTTTATGGAATTAAGAATATTTCTTCTCTTCTCGTATCAGAGAAATGAATAGCTTCCTTGAAGAAAATCATCAGCGCTAAAATTTTGAATTTGACTCTTAAGACCAAGGAGTTAACCTCGTTGGAGGAAATACTCTAGGTAAAAGAGGGAATGTCTTTTGCACATACGTGCACATTCTCAAGCATTTGAGTCAACTACATTTTTTATCTTATTGACAAAATTTTCTAGCTATTCCAAAAATGGAATAAATATTCAATATCCATTTTGATGCAATCTAGCGTTGTTTATATCTTCCAAAAGAGTTGCCTCATTCAGGAGAGGTATCTCTTGCTGTCCCATCATAATTTCTTCATCCGAGGATTCCGTATGGTCGTTCCCACTCAGGTTAAGGGTCAAACCTGATTTTTTTTTCGAGAGGTCATTAATTTCAAAAGCTGATTCAGTCTCAACAATGAGACACCCAAGATCATCCATTTTTCAGGCTTTAGGGAACCCCATTTTCCTCCTTTTGCGAACTCCTTTCGGATTTGTTCGTCCAAACTCCGAAAAGTCCCATCATGGTTACTTCGTTCGATGATTCCATTTGGTCATCCTCTTCAGGTTAAGGGTTAAGCCTGAACCTCGCCCCTCGAGGTATCTTCCTTTTTCAGGTTTGGGTTAAATCTGAGACTCGTTCCAACGAGATTCCTCGTTTTGACGAGATGTTTTTCTTCCAGTCCCATCATGGTTTTCCCCACAAAGAAATTCATGCTTTGTATATTCATCCAGGATAGGATCCTACTTGAGCTTCATCTCGTGAGGCATTTTAAAAAATGTCTCATCAAGGTCCTCATATATTCCTTTTCCCATACGGGTTATCTTGAAATATCTTCGTCCCATCCAGGTTAAGGGCTAAACTTGAGTCATCCCAAAGGTTGATCTTGTCTCACCCATGAGACTTGATTAAAATTCTTGTTTTCACCATCTCGGGATCTTTCTCCCAAAGTCCCATCACAATTTCCTCATTTCTGTTATTCGGTCATATCATTTTTGAGGATTTCGTCTCCCCAAAACCGTTCAGGATAAGGTTCTAAGCCTGAGAAGCCATGTCTTTCAAATAAATTCTTCCACACCCAGCTCAGATCTGCTGACTGGGGCAATTTCAAAATTTGGTGTGTTTTATTTGCCACTAAGCTCGACTTTCAACCAGCTTAGTAGCAAAGAGGGGCATCTGTAAACACCCCAATTTTTTCAAAATGTTATAAATATTCCTTTTTTGCCCCTGATTCCATTTTCTGAGTAATTAAGTCACTTTTAAATCTAAATTCTATTTTATTTCTCAAATTTTACTAAAATTAAATTTATTTTATATATTTGACTCAATTTCGGATCCAGATCCAATATCAGAATCCAAAATCTAAGCTTTGTCATCCAATTTTTAAACCAAATTCTCAAAATTACCAAAATAACCTTTTGAAAGGCTCAGATAGTTCGTCCGGTATCCGTTTGGATCCATCGCATTGTATTTCTCGATTCGAGGTTCAAAACTCAAATATTTTCTCAAAATCTGGATCCAAACCCGTTTTCTGAAGAATGTTTTTAAAAAATAACCTCGATTTCTCAGAAAACCCTTCTTTTGTAAATATTTTTAAAATTTTGCAAAATTAGTTTAAAATTCTTAGTTTTTTTAGAGTTCTATTTCAAAAACACAAAAAAAATGCAGAAAACATGAAAAGCAAAAAAATAGAAAAAAAAAGAAAAGAAATTCAGAAAAATATAGCTTAAACCCTTTTTTTCGCAAATTGAAAACCACGTTTCTAAAAAATCTTGTTAAAGGGGCCCCCTTTTTATAAATTTTGATAATAAGGAGGACCCATTTTGAAGAAGGTGTAACGGACTTCTGTTATAAAACAGAAGTCGTGGCTCCCCTCTTTTCCATCCGCGCTTCACCCCATCACAGTGGATCTTCTTCTTCTTCCTTCTCGCATCTTCCCCGTTTTCCTCTTTTCCTTCTCCTCTTTTTTTCTCTTTGCATTCCTCTGGTTTTTGCCCCATCTACTGAAGAAGGTCGACCTTGCAATAGAAGCTCAATCCAGGTAAGAGCCTCTCCCATCTACTTTCTCTGATTTGTTCTGATTTTCTGGTTTTTTGCCCCATCAATACACCATCGAATGTGTTGGGTTGCTTGTAGCAACATCAACCTCTCCCTTGTGCAACAACAAAGGAACGAACGGGTTCCAACAAATTTTTTTTTAGTTATTTATTTTCATTCACTTTGTGCTCTTAGATTCAATGATGTTATGTAATTAGTTTGAATCTCATCCTGATTTTCTCAATTGAATCGCTACTTTGGTCTTGATTTCTTTTTTTTTTTTAAATTTAGATTTGCTGTTTGTGTGAGGCTCTCTTCTCTTCGATGTCGGATTTCTTAAGTTTCATATTGCTATCTTCTATTTTTTGATTTCATATCTGGGTTTTCAATCTGTGCCACTATTTCCCCTTTTATAATATCCATTACACTCGTGAGTTATGGCGCTCTATCCTATATTAACATTAGTTGTTGGATTTTGTACACTCGTTATGTGTGGATCCCTTTTGATTTAACTCAAAATCAATTTCCACATCCATTGTGGTTGATCGAGGGGCATCAAACCTGCAAGCTTTCTAGCTTCAGGTCGGTGCCAACGGCGTGTTCCCATCCCCTGTGCATCTCATGTATTCAGTCACTCAAAACAGTAAAGTGTGAAATGGGTAAAGATTACTATGTGAGAGTTTGTTGGGAAGACTCTCTGTGGTCCATCTGAGCAGCAAACGAGTGTGTCTTTGTGCACATTTCTGCATATAAGCAATCCCCTCATTATACCTTCATCGACTGAACTCACTCATTGAAGTCAATTTGCTGGAATGGATTCACCGAGAATTCGATTTAAAGAGAATTGATTTGATGTGTACCTATGTTTAAGTCACTGAATCCAAAACAACAAAATTGGAGGTTGATATTCATGTTATTGGTCAACAAAGATCAATGTGTTGTGTACAAAACTATGTTATTTCTTCTCTGTTTATTTGGTGTGTCAGTTGAATCTTCCACGCTAGCATAAGGGATTGCAAAGGTCCCATTTTACAGGTTAGACATTTCTATTCAGTTTCAGTCGTCTCTATTTGTATGTGTTCTCTACATTGATGAATAGTTTTATATTTTGTAATATGTCCATCACATGTATATTATATTTCTTTCCTTTCATTTGATGCCGTTTATCTAAATTTTTCGGTCAGGATTTTAGTTAGGTTGCATTCTGATATTCATCATCCATCTGTCACTGCCCATCTGTATAGTTTCACTGCTCAGGACCTGTACCCACAGAAGATCTCAATATAAGGTCCCTGCATCTACCTGATCTTTGGCACCCACAGGCCCTCTGGAACCATTCCAGAGAATTGGTTTCCTTTTGGATGGTAATCATGATAGATGCTGGCTCTACTTGGTTAGATCACTCCGTAAGTGATTTCCAGGCTAATCGGTGGAAAAATTCTTTTCACTCACCATCAGCAAATTATCTGAAACAACAAATCATTGTAGCTGCTCTGGATGCAGTTCGAGCTACTGCCAAGGGGCCTGTTAATATTTGTGTTACTTCCTGTTTTCCTCCAGGATATAAGATCCTTCAGCTGATGGTTAACCTCTACGCTGAGAGGTTCAATCACGTGCTTAAACTGTTGAGTGAAAAAGTAGCTGGGTTATCAAATTTAGAAATTCTGAAGATGTTTGAATAGGTGGTGAATGTTGAGAAGATCTGATTGAAGTTAATATCGGTGAATCTTGGTTTAAGCTTATTCTGAAAGTGGTGCGATGGGCTCCTTCATATTCATTTGCTGAAAGAACATAAACAACACCCACCCACCAACAATACATTATCACCCCACTTTCCTGCAACCATGTTTGCTTAGCACTTTCACTTCAATATCTACTCTTGCAGCATTTTAACACTTCTCATCACACTGAGCACCAGTCGACCACCTTCATATAGCGCCATCTTCGTTCTACTATTTTACCTCAATCTCACTCATTGCATGTCCTTATCATTCGTTTGTACAACCTTCATTCATTCTAACTACCCACAGTAGTATCACATACATGGTTTCATGGCCTTCCCCTTTAAAATCACAGCCATTGTAGGCATCTCTCCCTGCCATTTCACCAATTGTATTTCCTGTTACTTCAATACAAACAACATTACCTATACCCACTGTCTTCAGCACCTGCCCTCTTCATTTACCTACAGCAAAATCTTATTTTTTTTTTCTTTCATCTACTGTAACCATTTCCTGTATCCTCTTCTTCACTTCACTGTACCTTTGATCTTTCTAGCACTATATTCATCCTTTCACAGCACCAGCTGCTGTCTTCACCATCAGTACATCCACCTTCATCATCTAAACACCCATAATAGGCTACCCTTCACTCAACAACACTGCTGAAAACACTCGCATCAACCTATATCTGGCCCTTACCCAACCTATGTCAACTAGCCCCAGCTACTTACCTTTAGCACACACTTCATATATATAGTAGATTTCCCCGTGTACATGTGTGTTCGTTACACAACAAGCACATTCCACCATGTATCCACTCCACTGTTTCACCAGCTGCCACCATGTATGGTGGTTCATCTTGAATCACCACGTCCCTTTCTCCTTTCTTTACTTTATTTTCATAAATAGCCTATAGGTCCCTTATACACATCCTCGTCTATAGGTGTTTCACTCACATTAGATATAGTGTCTTAGACCAATATATATATATATATATATATATATATATATATATATATATATATATATATATATAGATTTTATGTAGCCTAAGGTAGTGTATATATTTTCTTATATAGACATTCATGCATTCATCTCCTTATCAGTCTAAGATATTGCCTAGGTATTCTAATATCCATTTCTTTACTAGTCAGGATACACCATACCCCCACATCCATTAGTAATATGATGCATTATATAGGTATTATATATATATATATATATATATATATATATATATATATATTGCTCATTGGATTAGATTTCATTATATGTATATAGGGTTTCTAAGCATAGCAAATTTTATTTTTTTACATCCTTTGCTTGTGCTAACTCTGTTTTGCAAGATTTAGATCTTCCTTTCTCAAGTTAGATATTTTTCATCTCTTCAGAATTCATGCCCATAATGTAATCGTTAGATCAATAATGAGAAGATTACATTTTCAGCTTTTAGATTAGAATGAATGAGCATTGTAAATATCATGAATTACTTGTTCTCACCTCATTTTACCTTTTATTCCAAAAATTCACAAATGGAAACATGACTGGCACGTGCACCATTCTAATAGGAGGTGATTAAATCCTAAGTTGATGATTTGCATCAATGGTCATAGTCAGGATATGAACAAAACTTAGGATTTTTCATCTTTTATGGAATAACATTAGATTCACACTGGATCCCTCTTCAAAAATCATCATATTTTTAAAATATTTTCTTCTTTTATCAGAATTTAACTTAAAATTAACTCAAAATATATATCAATGGACATATTCATGATATATTGAGAGTTAATTTCATTTTAAACTCTATAAAAGCACTAAAATATGTTTTATTCTTCACCTGAATTCAAATATGATTATTATATAATACATTCAATGACCATAGTCAGGGATGTATTATATCCTCAATCTTATTTTAATTTACTTAAAGAATGAAATATGCTTTTCAAAATCCAATTTCAAAATCCTTCAACTCATTTCATCATTTAGGATAGAATTATATTATATTTTCAAAATTCTTTTTTCAAAACTCCAAGTGATTTTGAGTATTTCTTCATTTCTCAAATCAATTCTTCTTTATAGATTCAAATTCAATTCTATCTCATTTCAAGATTCAAAATTCAATTTCAAAGTCCAATTTGACTTTGAAATTTCAAATTCATTTTTTTCAAACTTCAAATTCCAATTCAACATCTCAAAATTCAATTTCAAAGTTCAATTTAAACTTTGAAATTTTTGATTCATCTTCTGATCTCAAAAACTCAAGCTTTAAATCAAGTTCATCTTTTATTTTCCATTGAGCCTTGACTATCAAAATTCAAAATCAAAGTTTTGAGATTGATTCTGAATATCAAAAATTGATTTTTCCTAACTGTTAAATTCAATCTGGGTTTTCAAAAACCAAATCCATTTTCAAAAGTCTCATTTTTTACTTTCAAAATCCAACTCTAAAATTAGAGCCCAATCCCACTTTGGATCTAGATTTTCAAAAATCCAATCCCCATTTTGGATCACCAGACTTCGGATCCAATTCCATTTAGGATTCCAGAAGTCCATCTCATCTTGGATTCCAGACTTCGGATCCAATCCCATTTAGGATTCTAGATCTAGAATTCAACTTAATTTTTGGATTCCAGACTTCGGATCCAATTTCATTTAGGATTCAGAATTTAACTTCATTTTTTTTTATCCCAGACTTCGGATCCAATTCCATTTAGGAATCAGACTTTATATTCAAATTCCATCTTGGATCCCAGATTTCAAATCCAATTTCATTTCCAAATTCCAGATTTCAAATCCAATTCTATCTTGATTTCCAAACCGATTCCATTTTTATCTGGACTTCTTAAATCCAACTCTATTTTCAAATTCCATTCGGATTTCTTAAATCCAAAATTCCATCCTGATTTTGAACTTTAAATCTGGAATTCAATTCCATTTCAAAATTTCATCTTCACTTCGAAATCTAGATTCAAAATTCAAATCCAAAATCCATTTTGACTTTTTGAAACTTCACTTTTTCTATCTCAACTTCAAATTTCCCTTTCTCTTCATTCTTTTCAATTCTAGACTTATTTTCTCAACTCTGATTATTTCAAAAACCTAGAATTTCAAACATCTTTTCAGATCTATCTCAAGTTCTAAAGTTAAATTCAACTATTCAAAAATCATTTATTCATTCCCTTATCACATTTACTTCAGAATCACTTGAAAAATCTCAGATTTCCAAAAGTGTTTTCTCAAAAACATATATTTCTGCATTTACATTGCACAAGCATGATTCTCTTTGCATTTTGACTTAGAATAAATTCTTAGATAATATTTTCGCAGAGCAAAAAGGCATAAATTCGATCCTTGGTTTGATCACCCCTGGTAAAGGCGCCAGGAATGGTCGAACCTCGTACCAACGAGCGAATCCCGTTTCTCCATTTTTCCGCAATATTTCAAAACGGAGGCAAGTGATTTTTCTAAATATTTTCTAAAAATTAAGGTCAAGTGAGACCTTCGCAAAAGAGTTCCTCTCTCTTCTTCTTTTTCTCATTCTCTCTTCTTTTCTGTCTTTTGTTCCCCTTTAAAAGGGAATAGAGGCTAGAAAGGCGAAGAGAAAGGAAAAGAGGAACGAGAGAAAAAATTTTGCGATGATCACATAACATTGGATCCACACTGGATCTCTTTTCAAAAATCATCATATTTTTTTAAATATTTTCTTCCTTTATCAGAGTTTAACTTAAAATTAACTCAAAATACATATCAATGGCCATAGTCAGGATATATTGAGAGTTAATTTCATTTCAAACTCTATAAAGGCCCTAAAATATATTTTTTTCTTCATCTGAACTTAAATATGATTATTATATAATATATTTTATGACCATAGTCAGAAATGTATTATATCTTCAATCTTATTTCAATTCATTTAAAGAATGAAATATGCTTTTCAAAAACCTAATTTCAAATTCTTTTAATTCATTCATCATTTAGGATAGAATTACATCATTTTTCAAAGTATTTCAAGTTTTTCTTCTAAATCCAAGTGATTTTGAGATAATTTTTCAAATATCTTCTTCACTTCTCAAATCAATCTTCAATTCTTATTTCAAATTCATCTTTTTATCCTCAATTATATTTTATTTCAATTTCAAAGTCCAATTCGACTTTGAAATTTTGAATTCACTTCTATATTCAAAATTCAACTTCCCATTTCAAATCAAATTTCAAAATTCGATTCAACTTTGAAATTCTAAATTTATTTTCAGGATTCAATTTCAAAATCAGTTCAATATTCCAGATTAAATTTCAAACTTCAATTCAACTTTGAAAGCCCAGATTCATCTTCTGATTTCAATATTCAAGTTTAAAATCAAGTTTTCAAAATCTTCAAAGATCTATCTAAAGATTGAGTCTTGATTCTCAATTCAACTCATCCAAAATCAAGGTTTTGAGATTGATTCTGAATCTCAAAGTTTGATTTTTCCTAAGTTTAAGCCCACTTTCAAATTCAATCTGAATTTCCAAAATCCAGATCCATCTTCAAAGTCCCATTTGGATTTTCAAAATCTAATTCCATCTTGGATTCTAGATTTAGAACCCAATTCCACCTTGGATTCAGATTTTCAGATCCAATCTTATATTGGATTCCAGATTGCAAGATCAAATTCCATCTGGCATTCCAGATTTCAGATTCAATTCCATCTAGGATTCCAGATTTGAGATTCAATTCCATCTAGGATTCCAGATTTCAAAAACCTATTCCATCTAGGACTCTAGACTTCAAATCCAATTCCATATCGGATTCCAGATTTAAAACCCAATTCCATCTTGGATTCCAGATTTCGGATCCAACCCCATCTAGGATTCCAGATTTCAAATCTGATTCCATCTTGGATTCAGATTTTCAAATACAATCCCATTTTCCAATTTGATTTCCAATTCCAAACTCAATTCCATTTTCAAATCTCATCTGGATGTCAAGATTCCCATTTCAGTTCCTATTTCCAAAACCATTTTCAAATCTATTTCTTAAGTCTAAATCTAAATTCAATTCCTTTTTCAGAATCGATCCACTCAAATTCAAAATCCATTTTTTACTCTGAAACTCCATTTTTCTGAAAATTCTATCTCAAAATTCCAAACCTCTTTTTCTCTTCATTTCTTCAAATTCAAAGATTTATTTTCAAACCTCTGATTATTCCAAGACTTGAAAATTCAAGTCTCTTCTTCCAGATCCATTTCGAAGTTCTAAGTTAGATTCAAAATCTAACTTTCTCAAACCAATTTCAACCCTTTAAAGCATTTCTTCAGGTGTCTTCAAATTATTTCAAAATCACATGGAAAATCCCAAAATTTCTAAATTATTCTTTTCAAAAGCATGCATTTCTGCATTTGCATTGCACAAGCATGATTCTTTGTGCATTTTTTGACTTAAAATAAATTCTTAGACAATATTTAGGCAAAGCAAAAGGCATAAGTTCAATCCTTGGTTTAGTTACCCCTGGTAAAGGCGCCAGGAACGGTCGAACCTCGTACCGACAAGCGAATCTCGTTTCTCCATTTTCTTACAAAATTTCAAAAACGGGGGTGAGTAATTTCAAAATATTTTCAAAATTTAGGTCAAGTGAGACCTTTGCAAAAGAGTTCCTCTCTCTTCTTTCTTTTCTTTTCTCTCTTATTTTCTATCTTTTATTCTCCATCAAAAAGGGAATCAAGGCTAGAAAGAGATAAAGAAGGAAAAGAGGAACAAGTGGAAAAAATTTGCAATGATCACAGAAGTTGGCGACCGTGATGGGACTCATCTTCGTCTGGTCAAATTTGTGCCTTTTGCTTTGCTTTGATATTATCTAAGTCTTTATTCTACAAATGTCAGCTTCATTTCCATGAAAACCTTAGGAGCCTAGACTCTGTCCTAGCTGACATAATGCATATAGGATTTAGGTATAATTTGGTTGGACCATATTGAGGAGATTATTGCATGCTCACTTAGACTTAGGTTTGAAATACGATTCTCTTTAATTCTAGGGATTGAATGCAAACAATGTATGCAAGTGTATGCTTCTCTTTATTTAAATTCTCTCTTTAGGACTTGCATTAGAAACATCTGGTTTTATTGCATGTTGAACATTTTTTCAAAAACATCCCTACCTATATTGTCCCGGTCTTCACGTTGTTGGGCTGTCTCACTGAACCATAGTTCGGGAGAGAGCCTCACAACTGGACCACTTATTTGGGTTAACGCCCCCTACCACGTACTTAAGGGTCATAGTCCAAAGTATATCGGTAGGTACTCAAGGATGATGGAAAGCCATTACCTTAGAACCGGAGAAATATTTCTATGCCACGTACTTCGAGCTTCGACTTGAGTATATTGGCATATCTTAATCGGAATTAGATGATCTGAACCATAGAGTTAGGATTAAGGTCCTACCAGTCATTTCAAATATTTTATTTAGAGTCAGCTTTAGGGAGTGTTGTTTGTGCATCCTTGTTTGTATAGCTGTGATTCTGTGATATTTATTTATTATATTATATTTTCCAAAGACCCTGGGTATATTATTCAAAATCTCTTTTTTGTTTTCAAAACCCAGGTGTATTTTTCTTCTTCTGATTTCTTCAATTCTTTGGGTCATGCCTGCAATTTTTCAAATTTTAAATTTTTGCCATCAGTTTTCAAATTCTTTTTCCCTCCTATCTTTCCAATGTATCTTCTTATTCTATTTCAAAAATTCTTGTTTAGCTTTTCATAAATGAAATCTCTTTTCATCAAAAGATATCCTTTTCAAAATAACATTTTCCTTTATATTCTAATTATTTATTATCTCTCACGAATAAACGATGCAATTGTCACAATTTCTGTGACGACTCAATCCCTGGTAATGGGATATCATTTTTGTCAACCTGATTCCTTCTTTTGTCAAAATTTCTTTCAATTTTTTTTCTAAATATCTCATTTTTAAGTTCTCCTATTTTTCTCAAATAGCATTCTTCAAATATTATTCTTCCTCTCCAGTTATACTAGGGCATTTTTTTTTATAAAAATTCATTTTTCCGAAAACCTGTTTGCAGTCGGATCAAATAAACTCTTTTCTTTTCTTAATTTTATTAATTTTTATTTAATCTTTTGTCAATCATATCAATTTTTATCCTTCTTTATTAATTTTATCAATTTTTATCGATTTTTCATCAATTCTTTTAAAACCTTTTTCCCTTTCAGGTTAAGAGATAAACCTGAACCTCGTCCATCGAGGTATTCTCTGCCCTTTCAGGTTAAGGGATAAACTTGAACCTCGACCCTCGAGGTATCTCCTTTTTCCCTTTCAGGTTAAGGGATAAACCTGAACCTCGACCTTCGAGGTATTCTTTTTCCATTCAGGATAAGGGATAATCCTAAGACCCCTTATAGGAGCAATAATGTTACTTATGAGAATTCTTTTTCAAGACAAATTTTCATCAATTTCCTTAATTTTTCTCCATTTTTATCAATCTTCCATCAAATTCTATCTCTTTCTATCTTCTCAATGTTTATTCCATTCCCCATTCAGGATAAGGGGTTAATCATGAAAATTGGACCGCATACAGCTAACTATGCTGGTCCATCTAAATCATAAATCATAAATCTTTCATTTCCCTTCTAAATTCAAGTCTCAGGTTATCTCTTCATAAATATTCTTCTTCCCTCTTAGGCTAAGGGATCAACCTGAATTTTCTTGCTCAGGTTAAGGGATAAACTTGAACCTCGTCCTGCGAGGTCCTTCTTCCTTCAGGATGAGGGATAATCCTGAAGTATCTCATCATCTTTCAAGTATCATCAATTTTTCCACCAATTTTTTACCAAACTTTCGTCAATCTTTATCAATTTTTATTCTTTGTTAATTTTTACCAATTTTATTGATTCTTTATCAATTTTTATCAATTTTATTCTTCGTCAAATTTATCAATTTTTACTCTTTGTCAATTTTATTGATTCTTTATCAACCTTTTATGGATTTTTTTTCAATTTTTTTATTTATTTGCCCTTTCAAGTTAAGGGATAAACCTGAACCTCAACATTCGAGGTATTCTTTCTTACCCTTTCAGGTTAAGGGATAAACCTGAACCTCGACATTCGAGATATTCTTTCTTTCCCTCTTAGGTTAAGGGATAAACCTGAACCTTGTTCTTCGAGGTATTCTTTTTCCCTTTCAGGTCAAGGGATAAACCTGAACCTCATCCTTCGAGGTATTCTTTTCTCCTTTCAGGTATAAGGATAAACCTGAACCTCATCCTTCGAGGTATTCTTTTTCCCTGTCAGATTAAGGGATAAAACCTGAACCTTGGCCTTCGAGGTATTTTCTTCTTCCCCTTCAGGATAAGGGATAATCCTGAAAACCCCGGCAATTATTCCCACTTCGATTTCCAAACATCTTGAGAATGTCGGTCTCCTTTTCAACTTTCAATTAAAAAATCCAGTGCTAGTACTGGTATGCCTTGCGCTTGTGCTAGTGTCTGGTTGATCAGTTCCCCCCCCCATGGTTCAGTCTTTGCACTAACCATTCATCAAAATTCAAAGCTCTAATTTCGATTTCGACCTTCAGGTCATCCAATTCCTAATTTCAAGCCTTCGGGTTATAATTTCATCAATCATTTTCAAGCCTTCGGGTTACAATTCCATCAATGTCTATCATTTTCAAGCCTTAAGGTTATAATTCCATCAATGTCTGTCATTTTCAAGCCTTTGGGTTACAATTTCATCAAATGTCTATCATTTTCAAGCCTTCGGGTTACAATTTCATCAAATGTCTATCATCTTCAAGCCTTCGGGTTAAAATTTCATCAAAGTATATCATTTTCAAGACTTTGGGTCACAACTCTATCGATGTCAATCATTTTAAACCATTTCAAAAATCAAATCCTGCTTTTGAGTTGGTCGAATAATCAAAATCCTACTTTCGAGCTAATTGGTCAAACAAATCCTGCTTTCGAGCTGGTGGGTCAAACAAATCCTGCTTTTGAGCTGATCAAACAATCAAATCCTGCTTTTGAGTTGGTCGAACAACAAAATCCTGCTTTCGAGCTGGTCGAATAAAAAAATTCTGCTTTTGAGTGGGTCGAACAAACAAATCCTGCTTTTGAGCTGATTAAACAATCAAAATCCTACTTTTGAGCTAGCCAAACAATCAAAATCCTGCTTACGAGCTGGTCGAATAATCAAAATTCTGCTTTCGAGCTGGTGGAACAACGAAATCCTGCTTTCGAGCTGGTCGGACAAAAAAATCCTGCTTTCGAGCTGGTCGAACAATCAAATCCTGCTTTCAAGCTGGTCGGTCAATCAAATCCTGCTTTCGAGCTGGTCGAACAACAAGTCATGCTTTCAAACTGGTCCTTCTATCAAAATCCTGCTTTCGAGCTGGTCGAACAATAAAGAAATCCTACTTTCGAGCTGATCGAACAACAAAATCCTTCTTTTGAGTTGGTCTTTCGATCAAAAATCTGCTTTTGAGCGGGTCGATCAAATAAAAATTCTGCTTTCGAGCTGGTAAAATAAAAATTCTGCTTTCGAGTTGGTCTTTGAAAAAAAAAAATTTGCTTTCGAGTTGGTCTTTTAAAAACAAAATCCTGCTTTCGAGTTGGTCGATCAAAATAAATCCTGCTTTCGAGTTTGTCTTTTAAAATAAAAAATCCTGCTTTCGAGCTGGTCTTTCAAAAACAAAATCCTGCTTTTGAGCTGGTCGATCAAAATAAATCCTGCTTTCTAGCTGGTCCGTCAAAACAAAATCCGGTTTTTACTGGTAAGGATTTCTAAAACCTCATTTTTATATTATTTATTCCAAATTTCAGCTAAAGGTCCCATCAAAATCTATATTGAGTGATTATTTCATAAAGGATTCTCGAAAACTTTGCCAATTTTCTAAAAGCATCTGTTGATTCCAACATTTTATTACAAAAAAGAATCACCTCAAATTACCTCTAGTATTCTTTCCAAAAAGTTGAAACTTTTAGCAAAAAGGGAATAAAATTCAAATCTTTTTCCTGTTGATCAACCAAAAGGATATAAGAAATATCCTCGGTATGATTAACAAAAAAAATATTTAATGATGTTGAAAAGCCGGAAGCAAATTGATATTGATCATGGCTATGGCGCATGTTTAAAGATGACTTTCTGGCAATCAAGCAGTAGAAATATCCTGAGTGATAAAAGAATTCACCCAATCCATATTTCCTCACTCATCTAAGCTGCAATCAAATATTTGCAAAAGGGATCTCTCAATTGTCGTCAAGTTAAAGATGAATATGCGAGCTAGACCCCCGGGGCCAAGGAAGATTTGGATCATCTTCGAGATGAAAGAGTTTATGACGGATCCTTCCAGGAAAAGTTCAGATCATCGTCGAGATGAAGGCGAATGTGATGAACCTCCCAACAAACCCTAAAGGATATTTGATTTTTGCTATCATCAAAAGATTCTCAACACAATAAACAATATCATCAGTATAATTCCTGAGAAAAAGAAGGATCGGCGTATCTCCAAGATGAAGGAGTTTGTGACATACCCTTCCTAGAAAAAAAGAAAAGTCAGGACATCTCCAAAATGAAGGATGATGTAATAAACTCCTTGCCAAAAACCCAAGATAGCTCAATGACTCAAAAAGAGTGCAAAAAGATCATGGGAAAACACCCAGATATCAAACTGCCAAAATTGCCAAAAATCATCTTTTCTTATGCAAAATTCTTTTATCAATATCTTTTCATTACTTGCTTTTATGAAATTAAGAATATTTCTTCTCTTCTCATATCAGGGAAATGGATAGCTTCCTTGAAGAAAAACAACAACATAACATTTTAAATCTGACTCTTGAATCCAGAGAGTTAACCTCATTTGGAGGAAACACTCTAGGTGAAGAGGGAATATCTTTTGCACACACGTGCACGTTTCCAAGCATTTGAGTCAACTACAATTTTTATCTTATTGGAAAAATTTTCTAGTTATCCAAAAATGAAATAAACACTCAATATCCATTTTGACGCAACCTGGCGTTGTTTTCAAAGAGAGTTGCCTCGCTCCTCGAGGTACCACCCGCTCAGGTTAAGGGTTAAACCTGAACTTTCTGCGAAAGGTCATTTATTTTAAAAGTTGATTTAGTCTCAGCAATGAGGCGCCCAAAATCATTCCTTTTCCAAGCTTTAGGGAACCCCCATTTTTTGTCCTTTTGCATACTTCTATCAGATTTGTTTGTCCAAACTCCGAAGGTCCCATCGTGGTTTCTTAATTCGAGAATTCCGTATGGTCGTTCCTTTCAGGATAAGGGTTAAGCCTGAACCTCGCTCCTCGAGGTATCATCTCTTTCAGGTTAAGGGTTAAGCCTGAACCTCACACATCGAAGTATCGTCCCCTTTCACGTTAGGGGTTAAGTATGAACCTCACTCTACGAGGTATCGTCCTGTTCAGGTTTGGGTTAAACCTGAGCCTTGTTCTGATAAGGTTCCTCGTTTCAACGAGGTAGTTCTCCTAGTCCCATCATGGGTTTCCCTATCATGGAATCCATGCCTGTTATATCCATCCAAGAAAGGATTGTACCTGAGCTTCATCTCACGAGGCATTTTCTCAAAAATGTCCCATTAAGGTCTTCATGTATTCCTTTCCCATTCAGGTAAAGGTAGAACCTGAAATTCATCTTGATATATCTTTGTTCCATCCAAGTTAAGGGCTAAATCTGAATTATTCCAAAAGGCTTATCTTGTCTCACCCATGAGACATGATCAAGATTCACACTTTCACCATTTCGGGATCTTCACCCAAAGTCCCATTACGATTTCCTCATTTCTGTTATCTAGTCATATCATTTTCGAGAATTCTGTCTCCCCAAAGCCATTCAGGATAAGGTTTTAAGCCTGAGAATAATGTTTTCAAAAACAATTCTTCCACACCTAGTCCAGATCTGCTGATTGGGGCATTTTTCAAAATTTGGAGTGTTTTCTTTGGCACTAAGCTCGGCTTTGAACCGTCTTAGTAGCAAAGAGGGGCATTTGTGAACACCCTAATTTTTTCAAATTTTTTTCAAAATTTCTTTTTTGCCCCTGGCCCTAGTTTTTCTAAATAATTGAGTCAATCTTGAGCTAAAATTCCAACTATGTCTCTGGTTCACTGGAATCAGAATCCATTTTCTATACCCGACTCGATTTTGGATCCAGATCCAGTGTTAAAACCCAAACCTGAGCCTCGTTATCCAAATTTTTCAAATTAAAATTACAAAAATACCAAAATTAGTTTTTGAATGGCTCAGACAGTCTAGGCGGTATCCGTTTGGATCCACTGTTCTATATTCCTCGATTCAAGATCCAAAACTCGAATATTTCCTCAAAATTCAGATCAAAACCCATTTTCTGAAGGAATTTCCAAAGAATAAACCCTGAATTCTCAGAAAACCCCTCTTTTGTAAATATTTCTCAAAAATACAAAAATAGTTTTAAATTTCTTTATTTTCCCATGGGTTTTAGAGTTTTATTTCAAAAACACAAAAATAGAAATTATAAAGAAAAAGAACAAAAAAAATAAAAAAAAAATATAGAAGAAAAACACAAAAGAATAGGTTTTAGAAACCCCTTTTGAAAACACCCTTTTGCTAAAAACCCCTTTTAAGATTTTTTTTGAAAAGTGCCTTTTATTGAAAATTTTGAAAAACCCAAGGAACCCCTTTGAAAAGCCAGTAACAGCCTTCCGTTGCAAAAACCGCAGAAGCTCTCTCTCTCTCTCTCTCTCTCTCTCTCTCTCTCTCTCTCTCTCGATCTCTCCCTTGCCTATTTAACAAACCCCTTTGCCTCCTTCATGATCCATCGCTCTTCACCCCCGCATTGGCCTTTGTCTCTCTTTCACGATCCGCCATTCTACCTATCCTTCTTCCTTTTCTATCTTCCTTTATTTTCCTTTCAAGTGACGGAAGGAACGACCCTCCCTACAGCAAAGCACCAAGATAGCCAAGGGAATCACTGCAACGGTAGCCTTTTGAAAGGAACGCTTCCCTCTCCTCAGCCTCTGCAAAGCCAAGGTAAGGATCGTTCCACTTCTTCTGATTCACATTTTCTTCTCCCTAGATTTTTGAGTTTCTATTGATTAAACGCGTCGTATGCAGTATCGTTATGCATATAGCAATGCCGATCTGCATTTTGCAACAGAGATTCGACCCTCTTTTGGGTCACATCTACTTCATTATTATTTTACATTTTATTATTATTATTATATATCTTCTGCATCTTCCTTAGTGTCGCTCGGTATTTACCCTGTTGTTCTCCGTTTCCATTATCTATTTGCATTTCTAAATCGGTTTACAATCCAGCATCACATCACTTTCCTCTTCAATTCCACTATATCAATCTGGCATGTTGCAGCGTGCGCTTGGCTTCATCGGATTGAACATCGATCTCCATGGCATTTGTCATTTTGCATTGCATAAGTCTTGTTTAATTGTTGCATCTAATATTGTTTCATGCGGTGTATAGAATTCACATTCTATGAGGCCAGTTTGGATCTGTTCTGATTATCCCCATATGTGATTACTAGATAAATTACATCAAGAAATTCACCAAATGCCAAAATCCTTGAGCCGGTGAACTTTTTTTTTTTAGTTTGGCTTGTCAATTTTAACCATTCAGCTCTATCGAGAACTGGCTGAGACTATACTTATCCGTATATTAAATCTGGATCGAACGCATTCTGTGTTTCCTGTGATTTCATCAATCTAGGCCTTCTACATCGAGTTCACTCTGTATATGATTTGTGTTTGCTCTGTTTCGAGTTTCGTTCTCTCTATTTCATCCCATTGGTTTCATTATATTATTTGTGTTTTTTTTATGCATATTCTGTGTTATCAATATTTCTGAAATTTTTATCATTAGCGTATGGATTTTCTGCACCATCACTGCTCGAGATCCCTATGTCTGTGGAAATTTCCTTTTTCTTGGTGTATTCTTTTTGGAACATAGGTTGTAAATATTCTTTGGTTATGTCAATGATTATTTAGTGATAATGACTGAATTGATGGCTTGAATGTGAGTGGTGGTATCATGCTGCCATTTGGCTGCTTGTGTATCCCTCTTTTGATGATTTGGTTAGCTGTCACCCCTTGATAGGTTTATCTGTGAAGTAAAGAGAATGCGTGTTTGAAGCATTCACTCTAAACAATATTGCGGCAGTGATAATGGTCGTCTTTGGCCGAGCTTTCCTTACATTTACTAGATCTATTATGTGATTTCTTCCTATTGGTGGTGTTACGTTTCACCTACATCTGTATACTACCTACATATCACTCAGCATCTTAGGTATTCATCTGTATGAGAGCATGATCCACATTAATCATTTAGTCATTGTCATGTCTTGAAAAGCCAAAAATCAAAGAAAAAAAAAGAAATTCATAAAAAATTTAACTTGGCTTTGTTTTGGAAATCTGGGGCGTTACAACACCAGTCTTTTTCATAAAGAATGACAGATCGATGAGGTTATGCATTGATTATAGGATGCTTAATCATGTGATTATAAAGAATAAATGCCCATTGTCGAAGATTGAAGACTTGTTCGACCAACTTCAGAGAGCCAAGGTAAATTTAAATTAGGGATTTTTAAATGTTATAACCCAATTAATAATGTAAATTATGGATCTTTTAATTGTGTTATTGGTATTTTGAAAGTATTTTCTAAGATTGATCATTAGTCTGTATATCATCAATAGAAGATTAGAGAGGAAGACATTCTCAAGACGTGTTATTGGCACTTTTGAGTTCGTAATTATGCTCTTCGGGCTTACGAATGCCTTTGCAATATTTCTGGATCTTATAAACTAAATATTTAGACTGTATTTGGATCAGTTTATGATTGTCTTTATTGACGATATTCTGGTTTATTCAAAGAGCTTGGAGGAATCACTTGAGGATAATATTGCAGACCCTTAGAGAACATCAGTTGTACTCTAAGTTCTCTAAGTGTGAGTTTTGGCTCGAGGAGGTTATGTTCTTAGGCCACATGATTTCGAAGGATGGAGTGCTCGTGGATCCTCCAAAGGTAAGTGATCAATTTTATATTTCCAATTTGAATTTAGTTGTCCCTATTAATTATTGTTATTGGTATATGAAGGTGGCGCCAATACTGAATTAGGAGCTACTGAAGAATATCACCGAGATACATAGTTTTCTAGAGTTAGCAGGGTACTACAGGCATTTTATTTAATTTTTTTTTTCAGATTTCCCTACCTATGATCAAATTGCTATGAAAAGGAGCTAAATTTGTATGGGACACCAAGTGTTAAGAGAGCTTCAGGACTCTGAAGGAGAAGCTCATAACAACCCCAGTGTTGACCTTGCCATCAGGGCAAGGAGGGTTCATAGAATACATGAATGCCTCAGGTACATGTTTGGGAGGTGTTCTTATGTAGCATGGGAAGGTGATAGCCTATGCCTTTTTCTTATGGTCAACAATCTCAATAGGTTGTTCTTCAATGGTCAGATCTTCCTGAATTTTAATATCCTCAAATTGGATCACGTGTGATGGGTAAGGTACATATTTCCTTAGCATCGATACATGAAATACATTATGAATATGCGAATACTGAGGTGGTAACTCTAATCGGTAAGCTGCTATACCAATCATCTCTAGGATTTTAAACGGCCTTACATACCTAGGACTGAGTTTTCCCTTCTTACCAAATCTGAACACACTCGTGGTATGAGACACTTGCACCGACATGAAGTCTTCTACCTCAAATGTGAGCTCTCTACGTCGGTGGTCTGCATAGCTCTTTTGCCTACTCTGAGCTGCCAAAAGTCTATCTCATATTTTTTGTACTTGCTCAATGTAATGCTCAATCATCATTGGTGCATCACCTGACCTTGCACCAACCTCATCCCAGTAGACTTGTTATCTGCACAGTCGTCCGTACAGTGCATTGTAAGGTTTTATCCCTATACTGGCATGGTAACTGTTGTTATAGGCAACCTCTGCCAGCACAACATGTCTATCCCACTCGGCTCTCCAGTCCAGGACACACGCTCTCAACATGTCCTCCAAAGTCTGGATCGTCCGCTCGACTGTTCGTCTGTCTGAGGATGAATGGCTATACAAAACTTCATCTTCGAACGCAAGGCCTTCTGCAACTATCCCCATAACTTGGATGTGAACCTCAGATCCCTGTCTGATATAATCGATAGTGACACCCCATGCAATCACACTATCTCCTGCATGTATAAGTTTGTCAGACTCTCCAAAGATTGACTGATCTTGATTGAAAGAAAATGGGTTGACTTGGTGAGTCGATCCACTATCACCCAAATCGCATCCTTACTCCTGTGGGTCCTCAGTAAGCCAACTACAAAGTCCATAGTGATTCCTTAAAATTTTCACTAAGGGATCTCTATCTACTGCATTAAACTGCAGGGCCTCTGATGCTCTATCTTGATCTACTGACAGGTCAAGCAGCTAGATACATACGCAACCACTTCTCTCTTCATACCAATCTACTAGTAATTTCTTTGTAGATCCTTGAATATCTTAGTACTCGATCATGAATAATTTCTGTATTTTATTCATACTATTCTATGCATGATCCATCGAAAAATTACATTAAAAACTCATTCTTATCAGTGTTTTTGAGAAACTTCTTTAAGTTAAAAAATAAAGGTAAAGTAGCATATTTCAAGCTTTTTCCTGCATTTTTCAGTGTCTTGTTTAGTTTAGAACTCTTTTATTATTAGTCTAATTAATTTAGAAGTGTTTAACTAGTGTTTTATTCTGTTTAGAAGTGTCTTTTATGGAAACACATTTTTTCAGAAGGCTTTTCAAAATTTTCAAAACTTAATTGGACTTCTTAAGAAAAAATGTGTAACCTGATTTTTGTAATATAAAAACTCATATTCCAACCATAGAGGGGCGTCTTTCCCTTGGATTTCACACAACTCTATCTCCCTTCTTCTCTTCTTTTCTTCTCCTGTTTCACTCTTGGCCGGTTCCTCCCTCGGTTCTTTTTTCCCTCCTTGTTTCATCTCTCTTCCTTTGAGAAGAAGAACATGGTCTTTCAAAATTCAATTTCCAATTCAAATCAAATTTCAAAGTTCAATTCAACTTTGAAATTCCAAATTCATTTTCAGGATTCAATTTCAAATTCAATTTAACATTTCAGATCAAATTTCAAAGTTCAATTTAAACTTTGAAATTCCCAGATGCATCATCTGATTCCAAAAATTCCAGTTTTAAAATCAAGTCTTATTCTTTATTCTTCAGCCCCTCAAATCTTCTAGATCATCTTCTAAATTCAGAATTCAAGTCTGAATTCAAGATTTATTCTTTATTTCTTAAAATTCCAAAATTCTAAGTCTTAAATCAGACTTTAAAAGATCAAAACTTTGGTATTCACTCTGAAAAAAAATCGATTTTTTCTAAATTCTATCTCCCTTTCAAAATCGATTTCTCAGATCCAATTACGAATTTCATCTGGATTTCCAAAAATATAAATCCCATTTTTGAAATCCATTTCCCATTCAAGATTTCGGATCCAATTCCATATTAGATTCCAGATTTCAAATCCCATTCCACCTTGGATTCAGATTTTCAAATCCAATCCCATTTAGGATTCCAGATTTTGGATTCAATTCCATCTTGGATTCCAGACTTCGGATCCAATTCCATTTAGGATTCTAGATTTCAGATTCAATTCCACCTTGAATTCCAGACTTCGAATCCAATTCCATCTAGGATTCCAGATTTCCTATTCAATTCCATCTTGGATTCCAGACTTCAGATCGAATTCTATTTAGGATTCCAAATTTCGGATTCAAATCTATCTTAGATTCCAGACTTCGGATCCAATTTCGTCTAGGATTCCAGATTTCGGATCAAATTCCCTCTAGGATTCCAAATTTCAAATCCAGTTCCATTTCCATTTCCAATTCCTATTTGCAAAACCATTTTTAAATCTATTTCCTAAGTCTAATTCAAATTCAATTCCTCTTTCTGGTTCTTAAATTAAGAAATTCCTTTTTCAGAATCGATCCATTCAAATTCAAAGTCCATTTTGACTTTGAAACTCCGTTTCCTTCAAGATTCTATCTTAAGTTCCAAAATCTCCTTTTCTTTTATTTCTTCAAATTCAAAGTCCAGTTTCCGAACTTTGATTATTCCAAGACTTGGAATTTCAAGTCTCGCTTTCCAGATATATTTTAAATTCTAAATTAGATTCAAAATCTAACTTTTTCAAATCAATTTCAACCCTTTAAATCATTTCTTTACTCAATTATCAAATTTATTTCAGAATCACTTAAGAAATCCCAAAATTTCTAAACTATTTTCTCAAAAGCATACATTTCTGCATTTTCATTGCACAAGCATGATTCTTTATACATTTTTAGACTTAGAATAAATTCTTAGACAATATTTAGGTAAAGCAAAAAGGCATAAATTCGATCCTTGGTTCGATTACCCCTGGTAAAGGCGCCAGGAACGGTCAAACCTCGTACCAACGAGCGAATCCCGTCTCTCTATTTTCCCATAAATTTTCAAAATAGAGATGAGTAATTTTCAAATATTTTCAAAATTAAGGTCAAGTGAGACCTTTGTAAAAGAGTTCCTCTCTCTTCTTTCTTTTTCTTTTCTCTTTTCTTTTCTATCTTTTATTCCACTTCAAAAAAGAAATAGAGGCTAGAAAGGCTAAGAGAAGGAAAAGAGAGAAACAAGAGGAAAAATTTTGCAATGATCACAGAATTGGTGAACGTGATGGGACTCATCTCCGTCCGGTCAAATTTGTGCCTTTTTGCTTTGCTTTGATATTATCTAAGTATTTATTCTTTAAATGTCAGCTTCATTTCCATGCAAACCCTAGGAGACTAAACTCTGTCCTAGCTGACATAGTGCATATAGGATCTAAGTATGGTTTGGTAGGATCATATTGAGGAGATTATTCCATGCTCACTTAGACTTAGGTTTGAAATACAACTCTCTTCAATTCTAGGGATTGAATGCAAACAATGTATGCAAGTGTATGCTTCTCTTCATTTAAATTCTATCTCTTTAGGACTTGCATTAGAGCCATCTAATTTATTACATGTTGAACATGTTTTTGAAAACATCCCTACCTATATTGTCTCGGTCTTCACGTTGCTGGGCTGTCTCACTGAACCATAGTTTGGGAGAGAGTCTCACAACTGGACCACTTATTTGGGTTAGCACCCCCTACCACGTACTTAAGGGCCATAGTCCGAAGTATATCGGTAGGTGCTCAAGGATGTTGGGAAGCCATTACCTTAGAACCGGAGAAATATTTTCTATTCCGCGTACTTTGAGCTTCGACTTGAGTATATCGGCGTACCATGATTGAAATAAGATGATCTGAACTATAGAGTTAGGATTAGGGTCCTATAAGCTATTTTTAATATTGCATTTAGAGTCAGCTTTAGGGAGTGCTGTGTGCACATCCTTGTTTGTGCAACTGCGATTATGCGATGTTTTCTTATATTTCCCTATATATTAACTTTTTTAAAACCCTTGGGTACATTATTCAAAATTTTCCTTTATTTTTACCACCCAGGTGTATATTTTCTCTACCTATATTATTTTTCTCTTTTAGATCAATTGTTCTTCAAAACCCTGGAAATTCTTTTTCTAAATTTCCTCGATCTTTCAAAAAAAATTTAGGTATGTATCTATCATCTTTTCTTTAAGAGTCTATCCATAAGTCCTGCATTCTATCTGATTCTCCTCATTCTACTTTTGCCCCAGTATTATTCCAATGACGTCCAATTTTCTCGATGTTGTCTTTCTCAGAGATCATGTCTCCTATCAGATAAGGGATGAATCCCCAAATCATCGGGTTATCCAGACTCATTCCTCCTTCCCTCAGTGGTATTATTCTTGGTTCGCTACCTTCTCGCGTATGTTCCCAGACCACTTGGATGACTATGGATTGGAAATGGCATCAGCAAAAGGCAAACGAACTATCAATGGAAGTTTGATTCAGACTATGGCAGAACAGTGGAATCCACGTACCTGCATATTTTGGTTTCCATGGGGAGAGATGACTCTACTGATGGATGAGTTTAATGACATTATGGGATTGCCTGAACCAGTTGATCAGTCAGATGATCCTGTCGAGCAACAATTCCTGATCAACATCAAAGGGGTAGATGTTTGAGAAGCTTTAGCCATAGCAACAGGGAGCAGATCTTGGCCTCTCAGTGAGATTAGTGGAAATCAGTTTGTTGATCTGTTTGGACTCTATCACAAGTATGGAGCATACGAGGAGGTTGACACCTTGTCCCAAGCAGCTAAAGACAAGATTCAACATGCCATGGTCCTATGCACAGTGGGGTTAGCATTCTTTTAGGACGGTCAGAATTTTGTTGATGTCAAAACTGTCAAACTCTTTTGAAGATGGGGAAACAAACAGACCCACCATCTTTCAGTTTCCATGGCAGCCTTAGCCTTCCTCTACCGAGGCTTTGCTCGCTTTGCTCTTGGAGAGACCATCTTGATGGAAGGATGCACTTATGCCCGACAGTCATGGTTCCTGCGACACGTGCCATCAAAAGCCAGTTCATTCAGGTTCAATAGTAAGAAGACAAAGTCCGCCATTCAGTATCGAGCCTTGATCGAAAGTCTACATCAGGAGAAGATCATTTGGGATTACTTCAACCGGCAGGAATCAGGTCCTCGCTACACTTATGCCCGTGACAAACATTACAGATTGCTGGGGCCTTTTTTTTGTGTTGACTATCAGCCTGAGAGGTGTCTCAGACAGTTCTCACAGTGGCAGGTTCGCGTCAACACTCGTTTCCCGGCAGACAACATGCCAGAATTTGATCTGCAGTCGGATCAGTGGTCTGGGGCATACCATGTAACGAAATACACTTGAGATTCCTTCATTCCTTTGTCTATATTTTCAGGACCCAATGTATCTTCTGAATATCAAGAGTGGTGGCAAACTGTCTGCTCGCCCTCTCTTTGTCTTTGAATCTATCATCAATAAAATTTACTTTTGTTCTACTGAAAAGCTTTTTTTGGGCCAAATGTTATTCTTTTACTCATTTTATAGCATAAATGGTCACAATTCTTGTGACGACCTCATCCCTGGTAATGAGACATTCCTTAAATATCACTCTTATTCTTTTTCAATATCTTTTATCATGGTTGACGACCTCGCCTAGGTAACAAGGCATATTTTTTTTAGTTGTCATGAAAATGATGACGCAATTGTCACAAGTCTTGTGACGACTCAATCCCTGGTAATGAGATGATCTCTTCAAAGTGTCTACCAAATCCTCCACTTTTTTTCCTTTCTCTCAAAATTTTGTTCCACGCTCTAACCATTCCCTTATTTTGCATAAAACATTGACATTGTCGGTGGTTCAGACAAGATCAAAGACTGCACCACTCTATGTAAACACCCCAAATTTTCCAAAAAATCTAAAAAATTTCCTTTTTGCCCCTGACCTCCATCTTCTAAATAATCAGGTCAATTTTTAACCAAAATTCTATTCATTTCTCGAATTCACTGGAATCCAAACTCAATTTTCATCTCTGACCCAATTTTTTTGGATCCGAACCCATTTTTTTGAAAAAATTTCCAAGGTTTAAACTCGAATCCTTAGAAAACTCTTCTTTTGTAAATATTTCTCAAAAATTACAAAATGATTTTTAATCCCTTATTTTTCCTTAGATTTTAGATTTTTATTTCAAAAATGCCAAAAAATAGAAATTGCAAAGAAAAAGAACAAAAAAAATAATAAAAAAAGGAAAATGCAAAAAAGTGGTTAAGTGAGCCCCTTTTTATAAAAGTTGTTTTAGTAAAAAAAAACCTTTTCAGAAAATTTCTTATTAAGGAGCCATTTTTCTGATTTTTATTAAAGCTTCTCGGATCATTTTTTAACAAAAAAAAACCTTCTCGATCTTTCCACCATCCCCTATTTAACAAACCGCAGGGGTCGATCTTCTGCGCCGCCTCTTCACCCCCGCACCCCTCTTCTTCATGCATCGATCGCGCTTCACCCCTCCACCCTCGATCAAGGATCGTTTCATTCGATCCCCTTCTTCTTCTGCTTCCCTTCTCCTCTTTTAGACCGCTCTTCACCCCTCCATGTTCTGATCTTTATCTTCTTCTCCATCTCTTCTTCCTTTATTCCCCTTTTAGCCTTTTCTCTCCCCGATCGAGCGAAGAGGACAGACCTCCTTACAGCGGAATCAGCTTCATATAAGTAGGGGATCTCCACAGTAATAAAAAGGAGGACTCATTCCTTCCGGCTCCTGGAACACAAGGCAATCAACAAAAGCAAAGAGAAGACTCTTTCCCCTCCCCCCCTTTTTCAGAATTTCTGCTAAGCAAGGTAAGGATTCCTCCCTTTACCCCTGAGTGCATCGTTTTATATAGTTTTAACACATATTTAGAACTCAATTTCTATTTGCTTCCATATATTCCTTTATTAACCTTATAATTTCCGTTTCAAACTCATAAGTAGATTTCTGGTTCTTATCTTTCCTCATGTACTGAGGATCGACGATGCCTCGCAATGGCATCGCCGATCTCCTTGACTCTTAAGCTTTAATTTTGTCTTTGCATTTACCTTACTTTTGCCCCTTTTCTTTTCCTAGCTTTCTTTGTTTTCTGAATTTCTTTACATACTTTAAAATGGTGAGCCTCACGTATGATGCCGACCTACATATGATAGCCCTGGCTCATATAGAGCGACATCAACAGGAATCCTTTGGTTCCTACATCTTATTTGGTTTTGATTGTAAATATCCTCTGGTTTCTGATTTTCTTGCTGTGCGTCTCTTTATTATCTCTGTAATCCTTGGTACTTTCTGCAATTTATTTTCATAACTTGTATTTTTTGAGGTTGCATCAATACCAGCATTTCCCTTTCTTTTTTCCTTTGATTTTCCTTTGTTTTTCTTCTAATTTCTCCTGTTTTGATCCCCATTAAAGCACCTGTGGTAGCTTTGGACTGCCCATGGCATAACCAACCTGCCCATCGCAATATCAACGGAGTCCCTACTCCAACATCTTTTTCCTCTCTGTTTTATATCTCTTTGTTTATTTATAAATTGATATGCCCATCATTAGCGGTATAGTCGTAATTTCATGCCTGTGTGCCATAGCAGTCCATAACTTGTATTGGCTTAATCTTCTTTTAACACTTCAAATTCTGGTCGACATCGAATTTCTGGCTCTATCTTGATAATCGACTGGTATGTCTTCTTTTTTTTATTTTATTTTATTCGCTGTTTCATTTTTCTGTGGTTGTGATTACCTATTATGCCTGATTTCCAGTTTCTTTCTTTTACTATCTTTTAGCATCTGGTTGCATGTGCTAACCACAACAGATCCATTGCTACTTCTATACCAATTCATTGATCCTTCTGTATTACGTTTGGGTAATGCCACCTCCGTAAACACTTGTATACATTATGCATTCTCGTTACCATTTCCTGGTATCACCGAAGAAGGTGACTTCATCACCCATACCTATATTTCTTGGCAACCTAATTGCTAGATATACTGGATTTCGGATGCTCACCGGCCTTCTGGAATCATTCCAGCAAATTCATGAGATCTCCAATACCTAGTAGCATCTAATGACCATGCCCACCAGGCGACAATACTCGGCAAATGGGTGATACGACCCAACAGGTAGCCTTCAAGGAAATTCCTGTCTCCTGGACACATCATGACCACTGAATTAGAGCATCGTACTTTTAAAATGTGAGACAAATGCTATTTGCCAGAAGAGCCATCTGAATATAGTTTGCCAAATAAGTCTACCTGGCATTATCTCTGCACCAATTTTCGGTTTGTCACCCTTTCTATGTTGTATTTTGCCAATGTTATCCTCTTCTCATCAATACCCAACATTTGAATTCTGTTCTAGTTCATTGGCTTTGATCCTGCATCATGTCATCCATATTTGCATATAAATTTGGTTCAGGATGTGAATCATTCCTCCATTCATAAATTTCTCTCTGCTGTGCTACTTTCTCTCTGTTCACATTTTTCTCCTTCAACATATTGGGGAAGCACCTCCTCTTCAGCAGTCTTTACCTACAGAAGCTTCGTGGAGGCTGTTACAACATTTACAAAGGATGCTCAGGCAACTGGTAGTGTTGCTGTCCTGGCACCTTGAGACCATCATCCTAAAATGCTAAGCTCGATGCAGCATTTTCCATAGTAACCAGCTCATAGGGAAAATGCCAAGATCCATGTGTAACTACAACAACATGGGGATTCCGGATTTGGGGCAATGACGTGTTGTCTGATGAATTATCTTTCTGGTTGGGGTGTTGGATGCAATTAAGAATGATGGCTCTGTGTTCCAAGTCGTTTTAATGGTTTGGGTTGCTCTCCTCTTATGACCAAGAATCCATTCCCTATACTACAAATCATCGATATCTCTTACAACAAGTCATTTGGGTTGCTTCGGCCCGAATTTCTTAAAATTCTCAGAGCCATGATGAAGAGATTATCAATGGATATAGCTGAAGTTTGTGAATCTCCGACTTCTGAGAAATGTCTATCATGTTGATTCAGTGGCAATGACAACCAAAGGGGTGGATTTCTAGATGACGAAGCAGGTGAAATTCTAGAAGGGACAAAGACATGGAAAGACCTTATGACACTGAACATCTCTAGGAACCATCTTGGTGGCCCCAGTTCAAGGTCTCTTGGAAGCTTGAGCCAACCCGAATCATCAGATCTTTCA
This sequence comes from Nuphar pumila, assembly GCF_984573655.1. NCBI lineage: Eukaryota > Viridiplantae > Streptophyta > Magnoliopsida > Nymphaeales > Nymphaeaceae > Nuphar > Nuphar pumila. The sequence goes on along the minus strand of NC_143249.1, from coordinate 152,629,529 downwards.
CATAGCAGCTCTCTGAAAACATAAAGGATCTGTACCAGATTGAGCACCACACCAGAACTTGGTGACTCAAGTCACAGTTTGAATCACCAAAAGGTAAGATCATCTCGCCTAGGCTTACAAATCATGAGGGGCTATTTTTGCTGAAATTTTCTTTATTAAAAGTTGGTATATCCTTTTTGGTATATCTACCTGCATTTGCCTCCTGCGAATACGTATGCCAATCTTCACATGTTTTACTGTTTTGTTATCTATATATATTGTGAATATACATGCATTTACCGTCTTATTAGATCAAAGATGGAAGAACCTTGCCAAACACTTATGCTGCATTACATCGTCACACACAGTTACACTAATCCACCTACTTCCTTCACTACACCCCATTTACCTTTTTTACTTCATTCCCTGTACATTAGCAGTAGCACGCCACCTTACAGCTCATGCACGCACCTCTTGCCAGCTGCATCTGGGCATGTTATCACCCCTTCCAGCCACACTTTACATATCCACTTTCCTGTATCTTCACAGTCGTTCTTACACATGAGATTTACTGCATTACCTCTAAGTTTGGAAGTAGAATTCGACTGCTATAATTGAATATTATGTAGGTTAGTACTGAGTATTGAATGTTAGTGCAAAATATGTTAGCCTTTGTCAGTCAATATGTGCATTAGTAAGTTAGTGGATGTTAGCATTAAAGAATCAATGTCAGTAGAGGGTGTTAGCATTGTGCAAGGTAGCCCACCTGTGTAGTGTATATTGTTAGCATTATGTATCAGTCCTTGTAAATGTGTATGGTTAATAAATTGCATTTTCAGCATGATGCTGATAAGGTGTAACGTGTACAGTGCAAGCAAAAATTGAATAGTGAGTATTGGTGGTAAAGGTCGGTGTATCAACAACATGTTAGATAGTAAGTTAGCGTTATAGTGTGTGTGTTAGCCTTCGTTAGCATGTCTTGTGTTAATACAAAGTGCTGGTATTGTTTGTGTCAGGACAGTGTTATAATGTCTACAGTTAGGCTAGCAGTGGGTAGGTGGTTAAGACAATCAGTGAAAGTCATGATTAGCAGTAAATATGTGTTAGCATTAGCAGTTAATAGCTTGTTAAAAGCTAACAGTGGGTGTTAGTATTGTATTGATTAGCAGAGTATATATGTTAGCAATTAGCATATATCAGTACATTACATTAATATGTTAACAGTTAGGGTATGATTAGCAGTAGCTAAGAGTGTTAGGTAGTTTGTTACAATTACTTAGTTTGTTACAATTACTGTTTTATATTAGAGTTTTATATCTAAGTTTTGCAACTAAGTTTAACTGTTTCTTATATCTGAGTTTTACCATGTTTTTGCTGATTGTAGAGTAATGGTTCTCAATGCCCCGTTTCTCTAGTTAATTGCTGATTTTCACAATAAGTGTTTTACTGCTTCTTAATATTTTCCTCAATACATCTCATCAAGCCTCTATAGTAGCAATTTCAGCCTTTTCATAGCGTATATTAACACTGGTTCTAGCACATGTTCTGTCTTTGGCATCTACATAGTAGGCTTTAGCACTATCATAGGTATCATAATATGCAACTTTCCTATTTGTTTGGCATATACTGTCATACCCGTTTTTCCATAGAGCTAGGGTGTCATTCATGCATTCTAAATGTGCATACCCTCAGTTAGCCCTTAGATAGGTGTGTATGTGTTAGTTCCTTAGCATGATGTGTTTTTTCTATATTTGGCTATTGATAACTTGAATTTTGCAGGAAATGTGTGAGATATGTTATTTTCCTTTGGGAATTAGAAACTTTGTAATTTCAATCCCAGTAAAATTTGTAATAGCTAGGTGATCAATGAGAAATTTACATTTTTCAGTCTTAGATTAGAATGAATGAGCATGTAAGAATCATGAGTTATCTGTTTTCATATCATTCTTCTCTTTTATTTCAAAAATTCACAAATGGGAACACGAATGACACATGCACCATTTTATAAAAGGTGATTAAATCCTAAGTTGATGATTTGCATCAATGGCCATAGTCAAGGTGTGAACAAAACTTATGGTTTTCATCTTTTATGGAATAACATTGGATCTACACTGGATATCCTTTAAAAAATTCTCATATTTTCAAATATTCTCTTCCTTTATCAGAGTTTAATTTAAAATTAACTCAAAATATATATCAATGGCCATAGTCAAGATATATTGAGAGTTAATTTCATTTTAAACTCTATAAAGGCACTAAAATATATTTTATTTTTCATTTGAATCTAAATATGATTATTATATAATACATTTTATGACCATAATCAGAGATGTATTATCTTCTCAATCATATTTTAATTCACTTAAAGAATGAAATATGCTTTTCAAATTCAATTTGCAAATTCCTTTTAAATGCATTCATCATTTAGGATATAATTACATCATATTTCTAAAATTCTTTTCATATTATTTCAAAAATCCAAGTGATTTTAAGATAATTCTTCAAATATCTTCTTCACTTCTCAAATCAATTTTCAACTCTTGTAAATTCAAAATTCTATTCTCCGATTCTAACTTCAATTTCAAAGTCCAATTTGACTTTGAGATTTCAAATTCATTTTTTTTCAATTCTAAATTCAATTTCCAAGTCAAAAATTCCTATTTTAGTTTTTGAATTCAAAATTCAAAACCAAAGATCTCTTTTCAAAATCGATTCTTGGAAATCAAATTTAAATTCAAAGTCCATTTTGACTTTAAAACTTCATTTTTACTTCGAAAATCTATCTCAGCTTCAAATCTCCCTTTCTCTTCATTCTTTTCAATTCAAGATTTATTTTCCCAATTCTGATTATTCCAAGACTTAGAACTTCGAATCTCTTGTCAGATCTATCTCAAGTTCTAAGTTAGATTCAACTTTCAAAAAACCATTTCTTCACCATATTCTCAAATTTATTTCAGGATCATTTGAAAAATTCTAAAATTTCTAAAATCATTCTTCTCAAAAGCATACATCTCTGCATTTGCATTTACACAAGCATGATTTCTTGTGCATTCTAAAACATAGAATAAATTCTTAGACAATATTTAGGCAAAGCAAAGGCATAAATTTGATCCTTGGTTCGATTATCCCTGGTAAAGGCGTCAGGAACGGTCGAACCTCGTACCGATAAGCGAGCCCCGTCTCTCAATTTTTCCACAAATATTTCAAAAAAGGAGGCGAGTAATCTTTCAAAATCTTTTCAAAATTAAGGTCAAGTGAGACCTTCACAAAAGAGTTCCTTTCTCTCTTCTTTCTTTTCTCTTTTCTCCTTTTCTGTCTTTTATTTTCCCTTCAAAAAGAGAAATAGAGGTTAGAAAGGAAAAGATAAAGAAGAGAAGAAGAAAAATTTTGCGATGATAAAAGACCGCACCGCTCTAGCACCTCAGTTACAAGCTGAAAGTGAGAAATGAATTCTTAAAAGTTTGCCAGAGAGGGAGTTCAGGACAACAAGAATGAGATTGATCAACGCTATATATCGGTTGTTCAAAAAGATGATGGTTGAGATATTATCTGAGCAAGCTGAAGCCAGTTTCGAAAAAGAGGCACCGATCGCCTTCCCAATGAACAAACACAACAATAGCAGTGCAAGAAGTTCTAAAACTAGTAGGGACAGCAACAAAGGCAACCCAGGCAATCAAAGCAAATCTAGAAGCCAAAAGAGAAAGTTCAGCAAAACCCAGGATAGACTGCTTCAATCCAGTCCTCAACAGAAGGAGAAGAATCAAGAAGAGCCGAAGTGCAAAGACCGAAGCAATAACTGAGATTTCACCCCCTTGGATGAGCCGCTTGACAAAGTTCTCGAATACATGCTGACTAAGAGATTAGTCAGGCTCCCAAAAACCACAAGTCCTTCCACTATCATGGGAAAATACAAAAACCAATTCTGCAGGTTCCATCAGGCAGCAGGACATGACACTCATCATTGCTTTGTCTTCAAAACACCGTTCAAGACTGCATTGATAAGAATCTCTTTGTTGAAGACGAAGAAGAAAAACATCCAATCCCCTTGACCAAGCATGCTCAGTCCAGCTCCCAGAAAAGGGTCAGCCCTCAGCAAAAATCAGTCAAACCAAAGAAGACAAATCATGATGGTTGGAGTTATGATCACGAGTTTTCCCCTCTAGGTCAGCCAATCGAGGAGGTTCTCGGATACCTGCTTGAGAAAGATATGATCAAACTTCCAAGGAGGGTTGATCCTTCTGTCACCATGGGAAAATGAAAAGATTGTTTGTGCAAGTTTCATCGAGCAAAATGGCATGATACAGAACGCTGCTTCGTCCTAAAAAAGATTGTCCATGACTACATTGACAAAGAGCTCTTGGTACCAGAGGAAGGAGAGGATCAGCCTGCAGTCCTGACCAAGCCTTTTTCGGACCACTCGGAGAATTGATGATGCCAAAATTTTCCCTGCTTTCCTCCTTTTTTCAGTCACCTTGTAGGGGCAAGTCAACCCCAGTCTTTTGTGACCTTTGGTCAAGTGCTTGTAAATATGCAGTCTCTTGTTATTATCTTTGCTTATCAATGCAATGTCAATTTTCTTCATATCTTTTGATATCAAATATTTCTCTGTTTTGCCATACTGGGGCATTTATTTTTAAAAATTATATTTTCATTTCAAGAATCTTCCTTGCCATCGGCTTCCAGTATGCCACATGAAATTCCTGTTCTTTTCAGAATAAGGGACAATCCCGACATCATTCATGAGAGAAATGAAATTACCTATGAGGGTTTTTCAAAATCATGAAATTTTGAAAATTTCTGCAGAATCTTCATTATGATCCCCAAGAGTTCAATATTTTGGTTCAATCCTTTTCAAAATCAACCATCACGGTGATCTTCTTTCCCTAAATTGGTTTTGAACCATTTGTCTTCAAAAATCAATTCTTGTGTTGATCCGCTTTTTCAAAAATAGGTTTTGAACCATTGTCTTCATAAATCAACCCTTGTGTTGATCTTCTTTTCCAAAATTGGTTTTTAATCATTATCTTCAAAAACCAACCTTGCTGTGGACCTTCTTTTTCAAAACTAAGTTTCAAACCATTTTTCTTCAAAAATCAACCCTCATGTTGATCTCTCTTCAAAATTGACCCTCGTATTGATCATTCTGCAAAATCAACCTTTCGGTTGATCCTCTTCTCAAAAATGATTTCCCTCTCAATCACATGTGCAGGCAGGATCAAACAAACTCTTTTTCCTAAAATCTTATCAATTTTCAGTTAATCTTGTTATCTTTATTAGTTTTCATCCATTTTTATGCATTTTTCAATTCGATCAATTTTTCATCAATTTACTATCGATTTTTATCAATTTTATTAAATTTTATCAATCTTTATTCTCTACCCTTTCAGGTTAAGGGTTAAACCTGAACCTCGTCATTCGAGGTATTCTTATTTGTAAACACCCCAAATTTTCACTCATCTCCCCAACATTTCCACCAAGCATCATCATTCAGCCTCTGAAATCGTCGGAGGGCAAAATGGTTGTTTTCTGAGCCCAGACCTTACAGAAGTCTAAATTGCATCTGCAACTCTCAAAATTTCTCTATTTTTATCTCAGATGTTCAAAATTTTACTCCTGACAGGAGACAAACATCTCCAAGTCTTGGTTCAAGATTCTATTGCATAAGACATGACATTGCATATCATTGCATGAGCATTTCATATCACTTCACTACACAGCATGTCATTTCGAGGTCCAGAATTCTCGATTTCAAAATTTTCAATCCAGATTAGAATTTCAACTCTTTTCAAAATTGATTTCAAAACCCTGGGTCTTCAAAATTATCAATTCTTCCCATTTTACCCCAGGGCTCTGAATTTCAAAATATTTCCTCAGGAAAACAATCTGGATAATGTTCAATAAATTTCAACTCAGATTTTGCCTTTTGTCAGCTATTTCAATTATCAGTCTTTTACAAAATCGCCCTACAGGGGGGCAACTCTTTTCAAAAATTTATATTTTATCAATTAGTCCAGATTTTATGAAAATTCCAAAAAGAGGTTGTTGTCTTGTCCTTATTTCAACAAAGAAGCAATGTGGGACCCACATTGAGGTGGTGTTACACAGGCTTTTCTTTTGAAAAATTTGAATTTTTGAAAAACCCAAAAAAATAGGAGCCTTGTCTCCTGGATTGGCGCCACTTGTCTTTTCTCTCTCCTCCCAGTTCCATGCCAAGTATCAATGTGGGTCTACCTTAAGAAGCCGCCACATGTCATCCCATTTATCTGCCATGTGTCAGTATCCAACATATCCATCCTGCGCCATGTGTCATTCCACAGATCACCAGGAGATGCCAAGTGTCCTGTGTTGTCCTGGCCAGAAAAAGCAAAACTTGTCTCCTCTGAGGTGGCGCCATTTGAAGTGTGTCTCCTGCAGAGGACACATGTCAATCTCTCATTTCCTCAGAAAAAACAAATGCCATGTGTCATCCTCTACTCTTTTCAGAAAAAGCAGGTGACATGTGTCATTCTCTGCTCTTCTCAGAAAAAGTAGATGCCATGTGTCATTTTCCGCTCTCTTCAGAAAAACTGGAATTCAAATATTCAAATCTCTCCAGAGGTGGCATAGATCCTGAACTTCACTTTTTTCATTTTGTTTGAGATGGCGCCACGTGGCTTGGACCTCCTTCTCTTCCCTCCGCCACGTATCATTCTCTGCTTCTTTCAGAAAAAGCAGGTGACACATGTCTCCTTCTACCTCCTTCAGAAAAAGTAGAGGACACATGTCATCTCCAGCCTCCTTCAAAAAAAGTAGAGGACACATGTCACTCTTGGCTTTTTTCAGAAAAGCAACCATTCAAAAATTTTCAGACAAGAGCTAGGTGGCACAAATCCTGGAGTTCTACCTTTTTCTACTTTGAATATATGGGCGCCACATGTCCCTTGCTTCTTCCTCCTGCCACATGGCATCGTAGGAGCCACTCTGAGGAAATGCCACGTATCTATCCTCCAATCCTCCAGGGCCAACCCCCCATTTGAAATTCAAATTTCCCTATGAGGTGGCGCCATTTGAGAAGGCTTCTCCAGACAACTGACACTTGTCTGCCACATGTCCAGACCTCCTTACATCAGAAAAAGTAGAATAGCCCTCCTCTGAGGTGGCGCAGTCTGCTTCCTCCATTCATGTTCTCCTGCCACATGTCACTGTCGAAGCCACCCTGAGGTGGTGCCACATGTCAGCCTTCCCTTTTCTGCAGAAAAAGTAGAATTTGAATTCCTCTGAGGTGGCACAATCTGCTTCTTCCACTCCTGTCCTTCTGACACATGGCAAGAGCCTCCAGAAGATGGCACCACATGGCATGCTCCTATTGTTTCCAGCTTTACACCTCAAATCTCCTTTTGAGGTGGCGCCAATCCAGAGCCCCACTTGCTTCCTTTCCTTTATTTATTTTATTTTTTTAATAAAAATAGCCCCATGAGGTGGCGCCACCTGAGGGCTCCCTACAAAAGGCAAATTTGAATTTCAAACTCCAAAGTGAGCACCCTCTGAGGTGGCGCAATCTGGGAGCTTCCTGCAGAGAAAATCAAGAAGACCAAAATTTTGAAAAAATTTCAAATTTTGCTGAGGTGTCTCACCCACAAATTTCCTATTTTATTTTATCAAAAAAATCAAAATAGCATCCCTGAGATGGCGCCACATGGAGGGCTCAGATTGAGCCTGTTTGAAATTCAATTTTTTTTAGAAAAATCTATAAAAACAAGGCTCCACGCCCAGCCTAGAGGAGACCATTCTGAACTTTGAAATTCGACCTAGCCTTCTGGAGAACCCGATTTTGAACTTTGGAATTCACGCCCCCTTTGGCTCAGTGGAGAAGGTATAGTGGGTCGATCTTGGTGGATCATCCGAAGCCCGGATCGGAGGACAAACGAAGCTCGTGATAGTCGTCCCTTTCAAGAGCTTCAACGTTGCCTAACGAAGCAAGGTGCACCTCTTTTTCTCTTAATTTGATTTCATAATTCGATTCGGGAGTCGTTTGAAGAAAGAGCTCATCCGAGAGATGGATTGAGCTATTCTCATAAAACGACATATATAAAAATACATGATTATGATTCCTTGATGATTTTAGCATTCATGCATTTGGCTAGATTTAATTTTCATTTTATTTCATCAATTTAGCATGTTTCATGAATTAATTAGGATTAATTTAGCATTTATTTCAATTCTGCTCATTTTCAGTAGTTCTCTGTTTTTGTCAGTCAGTCTACACGTCATTTCATGCATTTAGTTTTTATTAAAAATCCCAAAAAAATCATGTAATGCGCCCTTAGTTGTCCCTAGAATTTTACCAAAAATTAGGAAGCATTTGAATTCGTTTACTGTGGTAAACGTTCAAAAAGGTAAGGCGGGTTTTACTACTCGGGATGCATTTTAAAATATCATTTTCGACTTGTAAAATCAAGATCTCCCTCATGAGAGATCCGATTTTCGATCCGAAAGATGTTATGAACTCGGGAGAATGTCTAGTTTGTAACCTGATTTTGTCCTATTTTTATGATTTTTTTTAATATCTTAAAAAAATCCGAGAGTGCGGGACACGTGTCAGAGCATGATTTGGGCCTCTGAGACTTTGGATCGACTTAGGGCTATGGTTTCTCTTTGGGTATTGCTTCAAATCCAAAACTGTAAAAAGTGAAAGTTATTTTCGAGATGTCCTCTATTTGAATCTGAAAGACTGTGATTTGTAGAACAGTTAGGATAGCTGTTTCTGATTTTTCTTGTCAGTCCTATGTTTGGTCACATTTGTCTGCTCTGTCTATTTAGGAATGAAAAGTTATATTTTTATCTGTGTTTTTGTTGATCAAATGCCAAAGGCATGAACATGAAAGTTGTTTCTGTAGATGTCGTGAGTATTTCTGTTAAATATTAGAAATTTCCATGGCTGTTTTTTATTTATTTAGCATTTTATGTTAGATTAGGTCGATTTTTACCTTCGTCAGAACTAAATCCCTGTTACCGAACTCACCATGGCTCAAACTCCGAGGCTGTAAAAATAAAAAATGTTTCATTTAGGGTCCTTTATCAGTCTGCAAATTATCAGAAGTTTTCATGGTGTAAATCTTGCATTATCATATTAAGCATTGCATTTGGTTCGGGTCCATAGGCAAAATCCACCCTTTTTAGGATTTTCTTCAAATTTTAGCATTTAAATCATATCATTTCGTGATTTTTAGCATTCTAGGCTGTTTATCAGAGTAGGTAAATGTTTTATACCGAATTTGGTATAATTTAGAATTCATTTGAGGAAAAGAGAAAGAAGAGAAGAGGAAAAATTTTGCGATGATCAAAGACCGCACCGCTCTAGCACCTCAGTTACAAGCAGAAAGTGAGAAATGAATTCTTAAAAGTTTGCCAGAGAGGGAGTTCAGGACAACAAGAATGAGATTGATCACGCTATATATCGGTTGTTCAAAAAGATGATGGTTGAGATATTATCTGAGCAAGCTGAAGCCAGTTTCGAAAAAGAGGCACCGGTCGCCTTTCCAATGAACAAACACAACAATAGCAGTGCAAGAAGTTCTAAAACCAGTAGGGACATCAACAAAGGCAACCCAGGCAATCAAAGCAAATCTAGAAGCCAAAAGAGAAAGTTCAGCAAAACCCAGGATAGACTGCTTCAATCCAGTCCTCAACAGAAGGAGAAGAATTAGGAAGAGCCGAAGTGCAAAGACCGAAGCAATAACTGAGATTTCACCCCCTTGGATGAGCCACTTGACAAAGTTCTCGAATACATGTTGACTAAGAGATTAGTCAGGCTCCCAAAAACCACAAGTCCTTCCACTATCATGGGAAAATACTAAAACCAATTCTGCAGGTTCCATCAGGCAGCAAGACATGACACTCATCATTGCTTTTTATTATCCACTCCCAAATATTGATCTTCTAGTTGATAGCACGGGTGAACATGCTATGTTTTCCTTTATGGACGGATACTCCGGATATAATCAGATCAAGTTAGCCGCTCGTGACCAATCCAAAATGTCCTTCACCACTCCTTGGGGCACTTTCTGTTATACGGTTATGCCTTTTGGGCTTAAGAATGTTGGAGCCACTTATCAGCGCGCTATGACTGTCATTTTCCATGATCAGATGCACAAAATTATGGACGCATATGTCGATGATATTCTGGTGAAATCTAAAGAAGAGGAAGATCACATCGAAGCTTTCAATCAAGTATTCAAGCAGCTCATTCTTTACAAGCTAAGGCTCAATCCACAAAAATGTGTTTTTGGAGTCGAATCCGGCAAGTTGTTAGGCTTTTTAGTCAGCAAAAAGAGGATAGAAGTGGATCCCGCTAAGGCCAAAGCTATCATTGACATGCCGCCCCCGACTAATCTCAAAGAATTGCGTAGCCTTCAAGGACGCATGCAATCAATTCGGCGATTCATATTCAATTTGGCCATGAGATGTGAGCCGTTCAATCATTTGCTCAGAAAAGGAGTGAGGTTCGAATGGGGACCAGAGTGTCAATAGTCATTTGAATGCATCAAGAAATATCTTCTCAATCTTCCTATTTTAAAGTCGCCAGAATTAGGGAAGCCTCTATTGCTATATATTTCAGTTAATCAAGTTGCTTGCGGCGGATTCTTGATGCAATACGAAGAAGGCAGTCTGATAGAGCATGTCATTTACTATGTGAGCAAAGCCTTCATTGATTATGAGAAGAAATACTCTCAAATAGAGAAGACATGTCTAAATCTAGTTTGGATGTGTTAGAAATTAAGACACTATCTGCTGGCGTCTGAAGTCAAGATTCTATCCAAATTAAATCCTCTCAAGTATATTCTAGAGCAACCATTCCTCAGTGGACGGATTGCCAAATGGCAAGTTCTGTTAATGCAGTATGATCTGGAGTATGTCTCCCAACAATCTATCAAAGGCCAAGCAATTGCAGATCAATTGGCAGATTTTCCTCTGGTAGAGGACGTTAAAGCCGAAGATGATTTCCCCGATGAGCGGATCTGCAATATTCAACAATCCCCAATTTGGAATTTATTCTTCGACGGTTCCAAGAATATGGCAGGCATAGGGGTCGGGATCTTGTTGATCACACCACAGAAGGAGATGATTCCCTTCTCTTTCAAACTGGATTTTCAGTGCACGCATAATATGGCCGAGTATGAAGCTTTGATACAAGGTTTGAAAATTCTACAGGACTTCAATGTCAAAAGAGTGCATGCTTATGACGACTCTTTGCTCATCGTCAATCAAGTCCTAGCCGAATGGCAAGTGAAGGATCAGAAATTACTTCCTTATCAGAAGATCGTCTCAGCTCTTGCCGACAAATTCGAAGAATTCCAACTTTTCCATATCAAGAGAGACTTCAATCAAGTTGCAGACAGTTTAGCCAATCTGGGATCCATCATGTCTTTCAAGAGCGGAGAATCTTGTCGTTCCTTTGAAATTGGTAGACTTGATCAACCTGCTTTCATCCCAGTAGAGCAGATAAACCAGGCTGAGCATAAGAAGAAGCCCTGGTATCATGACATCAAGAATTTCATTAAAACTGACAAATTTCCTCTAGAATTCTCAAAGAAAGAGCAGCGAGCAATTCAGCGCATGTCTGCTCGATATTTTATTCTTGCCGACATCCTTTATCGTCGTGGATTCAGTTCTAAATATTCCAGATGTTTGGACAAAGACGAAGCCAAAGAAGTTGTGCAAGAAGCACATGAAGGTATTTGCGGTGGTCATGTAGGCTATCAAACTCTTGTCAAACAAATCATCCGAGCAGGATTGTAAACACCTCAAATTTTCACCCTCATCCAGTGTTTGTCCATTTCATAGGTCATCACAGATTATTGCATATCATTGCATGTATTCTGCATTTCATTTCATCACATCTCATTGCATTACATAGCATTGCATGTCATCCCATCTCATTTTCGAGATCCAACACTCCTATTTTCAAAACATTCAATCCAGATTTGAATTTTAAAGCTTTATTTCAAAATCAATTTCAAAACCTGGGTTTTTATTCAATACTCTGTCATTTTCCAACCCCAGGACTTTATATTTCGAAATATTTTCTCAAGGAAACAATCTGGATTCATTTCAAATTCAAATTTTAATCGATTTCAATTCACAGATGAGACCCATTGAGGTGGTGTCGCTTCTGAATTCCTCTATTCATCAAATTTCTCAAATTTTTGAAAGTTTCAGTCCGATCAGGACTCTGTCTCAAAGTCCTAATCCAGTCAGGAGTCTGTTTTTAAGTCTGTTTTATTTCCATTTTTAGTCTTTTTCGATTATTTTCAAAATTTAGGTCATTTTACAGAGTCCAGTTAGTTCAGGATTCTATTTTAGAGTTCGGCCGAGTTAGGAATCTAACCCTGACTGTGTTTTCTGACTTATTTCATCATTTCTTGATAAAATCTTTTGAAAATTCTTTCATTTGGCTGTTAAAATTTAAAATTTCAGAGTCCTAAGAGTTCAGGACTCTAACCCGGAGTTCCAGTTCGCATGAGACCCTATTTTCAAAAATCTTGAATTTCAAATGTCAATTTTAACCCTTTTTCAAAGCTATTTTCAGTGTTTATTTCAAAATTTCTAAAACTCGATGTGGGCCCACTCAGTTGGCACCATATCCAGAGGAATTCTAATTCAGTTAGGATCCTATATCATTTCAAAAATTTTAATTTCAAAGTTTGCTTTTGAAAAGCTTTTGAAAACTCCTTCAATTTCAAGTTTTAAAATCGTTTTTTTTTTTTTTGAAAAACTCAAGTAGGGCCCACTCGGGGTGGTGCCATATTCGAGTTAGTCAGGGCTAGACTAGGGTTAGTGGATGTCTTGGTTAGTGTTAGAGGTTTAGAAGAGTCAAAACCATTTTGAAAAACTCATTTTTGAAAGTTAGTTTTTAAAACTAGTATTTTTAAAGGTTTTTAAAGGAGTTTTAAAAACCCAATGTAGAAAATGCCAAGTGGCATTACATTTGGGGATTTTTTAGGAGAGTCTAGGGGTTAATTAGGTATTAAATAGGATAATTTAGGCTAGGGGTAGGATAGTCTTTACACCCCAAAATCGTCCCCCTTAGAAGAGTCCAATTTTTTTAAAACATTTAATTTTTAACCTAAATTTTTTTTATAAATAGAAGGCTATAGGGGGTCGATTTTCCCAATTGGCTTTCCTTTGGATTCTTGGAGCTTCTCTCTCCTCTCCAGCCCTTCCTCCATTGCAGCAACCTCAAGGTAACTGTTTTCTCTAATTTTTAGTTTTTATTTAATTTTTTTCATTGTTTTAAACATGATTTAGCCATTGGTACCATCATCTTCATGGATTAAACCATGGATTCAACCTCAAGAACCATCAAGAATCAGCAAGAACGATCCAAGAAGGTGATCCAACCCTATTTTGGGTGATTTACAGATATTTTAATCCATTAGAATTGATTTTAATATGATTCTTTGCATTAATAACCAATAAAATATATGATTTGCCCCTTTTTAATGGGTTAAATCTATGTTTTAAAGGTGATATCAAATTCCAGCCATTGATTCCCTGTTTTTATTTTATTTTCATGGTTTATTCATGTTTGTTTTACGTTCTATAGCATAGAAATAATTTTTATTTACTGTTTTATGGTTTATTTTATTTATTTACATTAGTTAATGCATGGTTTTTTAAGTTTCTTAAATTTCTGTGTGTTCTAGGTTTAGAACAGTAAAGATGATGTTATTTCGGATGGAAGCACTTATTGTTTATTTTTGATTTTTTTATATGTGGTGCATGCATGAGTTATTGAGTTACTGTAGAAAAATCAGAGGTTTTGGATCTCGGGAACCCTTTCAAAAAAATCAGACATCAAATCGGGTTTTTAAAGTTTTAAAATCGTGGTTAAAATCAAGAAGGTAACTTGCTGTTATGATATTTCTCTCATCTTATATCCGATTTTAGATCTGTAAAGTGCTATGGATTCACATTGAGTATATCTGTCTTCTGTGAAATTTTCGGATTTTTTGATCACTGTTTAGTATTTTTCCCTTTTTAGAGAATCTGTTTTTAATTTTAAAACTCGTTAGGGTTTACCAAAACCCTAATCAGACTTGTGTTAGTCATAAATCCCAAACCACAGATCCGATTTTAGATCTGTAAAAAGTGAGTATTGTTATTTTTCTATCTAATGTTCACCATTAAAATTTCAGAGACTTTTGTTTAGAATTGCTATTTATGTCTGTATTTTCAATATGGAATAGCTGTTTTAATCCCTGTTAAGAGTGATATATTTTAGCTCAGATTGCCGGAAGGGTTTCTCACTAACCGGAGATGATTTTTCCGATCTGTAAATTGGGAAATCTCTGTTTTCCTTCCTAGTTAGTCTCTGTAAAATTTCATAAATTTCCATGGAGATTTGACCTGGTTCAGGTCTTGGACTGAGACTGGTTGGTGAATTAGGTCAAAAATAGCATATTTTTAGGGTTTAATGCAATTTTCGGATTAATTTAATGTCAAAAAATTATTTTTATAATTCCAATTCGACATTAGGGTTATAACAAGTGCAGGTACCAATTTTTATGGATTTTGGAATCCATTTGATGGCTGAATTAAGCAAATTGCAAAACCGGGTTCTTGAAAGATCCAAAAACACTGCAAAAATCACAAAATTTGTGATATTATTGGATTTTCGTGCATAAGCATATATTTTTAGGGTTTAATCATGTTCATAATCATATTAGGATGCTTTAGGTTTAATTTTGTGCTCATTTGATTTCATTTAGTGCATAAAACCTAAGTTTTTACCAAAATCTATTTCTAAAAACCCTGATTTCAAGGCCATAGTCTTGCTATCGGGGGCAATTTGGTCATTTGACCTAAATTTTGAAATTCCTAACCCTAATTTCATATTTTTATTCATTGTTTTAAACATGATTTAGCCATTGGTACCATCATCTTCATGGATTAAACCATGGATTCAACCTCAAGAACCATCAAGAATCAGCAAGAACGATCCAAGAAGGTGATCCAACCCTATTTTGGGTGATTTACAGATATTTTAATCCATTAGAATTGATTTTAATATGATTCTTTGCATTAATAACCAATAAAATATATGATTTGCCCCTTTTTAATGGGTTAAATCTATGTTTTAAAGGTGATATCAAATTCCAGCCATTGATTCCCTGTTTTTATTTTATTTTCATGGTTTATTCATGTTTGTTTTACGTTCTATAGCATAGAAATAATTTTTATTTACTGTTTTATGGTTTATTTTATTTATTTACATTAGTTAATGCATGGTTTTTTAAGTTTCTTAAATTTCTGTGTGTTCTAGGTTTAGAACAGTAAAGATGATGTTATTTCGGATGGAAGCACTTATTGTTTATTTTTGATTTTTTTATATGTGGTGCATGCATGAGTTATTGAGTTACTGTAGAAAAATCAGAGGTTTTGGATCTCGGGAACCCTTTCAAAAAAATCAGACATCAAATCGGGTTTTTAAAGTTTTAAAATCGTGGTTAAAATCAAGAAGGTAACTTGCTGTTATGATATTTCTCTCATCTTATATCCGATTTTAGATCTGTAAAGTGCTATGGATTCACATTGAGTATATCTGTCTTCTGTGAAATTTTCGGATTTTTTGATCACTGTTTAGTATTTTTCCCTTTTTAGAGAATCTGTTTTTAATTTTAAAACTCGTTAGGGTTTACCAAAACCCTAATCAGACTTGTGTTAGTCATAAATCCCAAACCACAGATCCGATTTTAGATCTGTAAAAAGTGAGTATTGTTATTTTTCTATCTAATGTTCACCATTAAAATTTCAGAGACTTTTGTTTAGAATTGCTATTTATGTCTGTATTTTCAATATGGAATAGCTGTTTTAATCCCTGTTAAGAGTGATATATTTTAGCTCAGATTGCCGGAAGGGTTTCTCACTAACCGGAGATGATTTTTCCGATCTGTAAATTGGGAAATCTCTGTTTTCCTTCCTAGTTAGTCTCTGTAAAATTTCATAAATTTCCATGGAGATTTGACCTGGTTCAGGTCTTGGACTGAGACTGGTTGGTGAATTAGGTCAAAAATAGCATATTTTTAGGGTTTAATGCAATTTTCGGATTAATTTAATGTCAAAAAATTATTTTTATAATTCCAATTCGACATTAGGGTTATAACAAGTGCAGGTACCAATTTTTATGGATTTTGGAATCCATTTGATGGCTGAATTAAGCAAATTGCAAAACCGGGTTCTTGAAAGATCCAAAAACACTGCAAAAATCACAAAATTTGTGATATTATTGGATTTTCGTGCATAAGCATATATTTTTAGGGTTTAATCATGTTCATAATCATATTAGGATGCTTTAGGTTTAATTTTGTGCTCATTTGATTTCATTTAGTGCATAAAACCTAAGTTTTTACCAAAATCTATTTCTAAAAACCCTGATTTCAAGGCCATAGTCTTGCTATCGGGGGCAATTTGGTCATTTGACCTAAATTTTGAAATTCCTAACCCTAATTTCATATTTTTAATCATGTCATAGCATATTTGGTTTGAGTTTATTCCATTCAAATTTCAAAATTTGCATTTTATCAAAATATTTTTCTAAAAACCCTAATTTCAAGGCCATAGTCTTGTTATTAGGGGTATTTTGGTCATTTTGACTCCAATTTCGAAATTCCATATTTTCTCTTTCATATTTATTCAATTTTATTTCATATTTTATCATTTTTATTTAAGGGAATCAAGGAAGAGACTTATATCTAGCAAAATCCAACAATTTCCTGATATTGTTGGATAAATTTAGAAAAGCCAGCATATATTCATTAACCAAGTTCTCTAGTTTTGCAGGTACATTGAACACTTTATTTTTCATGTATTTAAATTTCAATAGTGATGTAATTTGTAATTAAACTTTGGAATAAGAATTTACATTTCCTGCTTAGCTTAGGTTGCATTGCATATAGTTTATTTTTATAATTTTAATGTGTGATGGATGATGATTCATGCATATTTTTACAAATTCACCATGGTCTACACGAATGACACATGCACTAGCTTTTATGAAGTTTATAAACTTGATGGAATTTGTATTTATGGCCATAGTCAGAATATGAATGATACTTAGATTTATGATCTTCACATTAGCCACATTCAGCCTACACTCTTAGGCTAACTTCAAAAATGCACTGCATTTCTCAAAAATACAAAAAGTATTTCTCAATTCCTCAAAATCATATTCATTCATTTCATGCATTTGCCAATTCCAATTCAAATTTCAATTCAAAGAAGTTCATTTTCTCAAAATCTCCTAAGTCTTATAGCAAAATCGATTTTCCCAAAGACATTGAATTTCAAAGGATATTTCAAGTATTTCCCAAGTTCCAAATTCAAATTTTCTAAGTTAGAATTTCAATTTCCAAGTTTGAATTAAGAGAAACCAAGTCTCTCAGAATCGATTTTCACCAAATGTCAAGGATTCCTCAAAATCAATTTTTATTTCTCTCAGAAGTATATTTCAAATCCCATTTCACGATTTCTCATGTGATATCATTTTCAAGATTTACATTTTCTAAAAATTTCAATCATTCAAAGCAAACATCATGTTTTCAAATGTGCATTTTCTGAAAATTCATATCACATGCCTGATTCTTTGTGCATTTAGAAATTAGAATATGATTTAGACAAGTTGAATAGAGTAGAGCATAAGATTGATCCTTGGTTCAATTACCCCTGTTAAAGGTGGCAGGAACGGTTGAACCTCGTACCGACAGGCGAGTCCCATTCTACGGAATTTTCTCGCATTTTAAAAACGGAGGCGAGTTATTTTCAAATTTTTTTTCAAAGGTCAGTTTGATTTGCAAAAGTAAAAATTTTGCGATGATAACAGGTTTGGCGACCGTGATGGGACCTGTCTTTGCCTGATCAATTTAATGCTCTACTTAGTTCAATTTGTCAAAATCGATTTCCATGGAATGTCAACTTTGCTTTATGATATCATGTGAACCTAGGAGCCTAGACTTGAACCCAGCTGACATGGAATGCATATAGACTAGGTATGGTTTGGTAGGACCATATTGAGGAGAATTATTCATGCTCACATAGACTTAGGTCTAATACAACACTCCTCAATTTAGGAATTGTATGAAAACAATGTTTGCTTCTTCAAATATTTCAAAAATCTATCTCTTTAGGACTTAGAGCCTTCTGTTTGATTGCATGTGCTCATGTTTTTCAAAAATCACCCCACCTATATTGTCCCGGTCTTCACGTTGCTGGGCTCTCTTTCAGAACCATAGTTCGGGACAGAGCCTCACAACTGGGCCACTTATTTGGGTGAAAACCCCCCTGCCACGTACCAAGGGCCATAGTCCAACGTATATCGGCAGGTGCTCAAGGATGTTGGAAAACTTGAACCTAGAACCGGAGAAATTGATTTTATGCCACGTACATCGAGCCTTGGCTTGAGTATATAGGCATAACTGGATTGGATACAGATGATCTGAGCCTTAGAGTTAGGATTAACGTCCTACAGCCATTTCAAAATTTGTGCATCTAGAGTCAGCTTTTAGAGAATGTTGTTTGTGCATACTTGTTTGTGCAGAATGTGATTGAATATGTTATAGTCATCTCTTTTTATTTTCCATATTTTCCCCAATTTTATAAAATACTGGACGATTTTTTTAAAATTCCCCAGTCCATGTCCATGTACTGTCCATGTTTTAAATCCTGGACGATTTTCAAAATACTTCATTTTATAAAGTACTTCCTTATATTTCATTAAACCCTGGACGATTTTCATAAAGTTCCTCCATTTTCTTCAAAACTCCAGGTGATTTCCTATCTTTCCTGTCTTCTGGATCTCGAATTTCCTGCTTTATTTTTATCCTGCCTGCATTTTTCTCAAAATTCCTGTATTTTCCAAGTCTTATTCCAAATTTTCCATGTTTTTCAGTCTATTCTGATGGCATCCAGTCAGCTTGATTCAGTCTTCCCTGAGGGTCACATCTCCTACGAGGTGCGACAACGTCTTCCCGAACATCGAGTCCTCAGCACCGGATCCTTCTTTCCCCGGTGGTATTATTCATGGTTCAAAAACTTCTCTCGTATGTTTCCGGACCATCTGGATGAGTGTGGATTGGAACTGGCGTCCGCAGTGGGAAAGCAGACAGTCAACGACAACTTGATCCATGCACTAGCAGAGCGGTGGAATCCGAGCACTTCTACCTTCTGGTTCCCGTGGGGGGAGATGACAGTACTGATAGATGAATTTTCAGAGATTATGGGATTGCCCGAGCCAGCCGGTCAGCCTGAAGATCCATTAGAGAAACAGTTTTTGATCAATGTCAAGGGTCTGGATCCCCGAGATGCTTTAGCTCGCATGACAGGACGCAAGTCTTGGCCTCTGATTGAAGAAGATGAAAATGAATATGTGGATCTGCTCGAAATCTACAGACAGCATAGGGCATTTGTGGAAGTCAATTCATTGTCCAGGACACCTCAAGAGAGCATCAACAACATCCAAGAGAACATTTGCAATACCCGATGGTCAATACAAGATCCAGAAAGAAAACCACATCAGTTGAAGGTGTCGCATATTCAGTAGCTTCAGAAGAAGAGATGGACTCACCTCGATCAATCCAGAGTCAGGGTCAGCAGGCGGATGATGGCATCGATCCCCAAATGTATATCATGTTCAAAAAGATGATGACCAAGATGCTGGCAGAGCAAGCTGAGGCCAGTACTGAGCAAATTCAAACTAAACAGAAAGATAAGGGTCAGGCCGTCAAGAATGTGAAGATCAGCAAAAAGCAGAGTCGTCACGAGAAAATATCTGATGAGTCAGAATCAGCTGACGATGCTGACAAGGAATGTGAAAATAAATATGAATTCAGAAGGTCGACTCAGGGTCAGGGGTCAGCTTACAAATCCAAGAATCAGTCTGTTGACGACCCTACGCAGTCACAACTGAAAGATGTGATGAAAATGGTTAAGGATCTGCAGGCCCACGACAAGGGCAAGAAAATCTTCACCAGCGAAGACTTCTATGATGGATTGGATGGGGATGATGATCTCGATAACCTCCCCAAGAAATTCATTAAGTTTGATGGTTCGGGGGACCCAAAGGCGCACCTCGCCCTTTTCTTTGCAGAGTGTTCCAAGTTCAGGAGGAATAATAGGGCCTTATTTCTTTGTTTCCCTCGCAGTTTGGAGGATATTGCAGCAAAATGGTATTCAGAGCATATTAATCCCATAGAGCTGAAAGAGTTTGATAAAGTGGTCAATTTGTTTATTGAGCACTTTTTATTCAACGCTGAGGCACTCCCGACCCTCAGCCACCTCTGTGGCCTGAAACAGAAAGAAAATGAAAAGGCCCGAGATTTTATCCACCGCTGGAGGTAAGCTTGTAATAAAATGAGAGATCCCATATCAGAGGGGCATGCTTTGTCCTTAATTCTAAGCAATTTCTCGCAGCCTCTGAAAGGCCTCATCTCCACCGCACCATCCAGAACCTTTATTGAATTAACAGAGCGAGCCGAATGGCTCGAATTAAGTCTGGAGAATGGCTTCTATGAAGGTTTCACTTTCGCCAAGAACAGCGGCCAGAACGAGTCAAAGAAGAAGACTCACTTTACTAATTCTGTCAATAATAATAAATGGAATCATCGCAAGGGGCAGAATAGAGACTTCTGTTATGGGGCAGGAGGTTCAAATAGGAATGATCAGAAAGGGAAGTCGATCCCGCAATTCAATAAGCCGCTTCAGCTGGAGCAGGGACCAAAACCCCGAGAAAAAGTGAAGCATGAAGGATGGAGCTATGACAGGAAATTCACCCCATTAGATCAATCACTCGAGACTGTGCTCGAGTACATGTTGACCAAGGAGATGGTCAAGTTGCCAAGGTTGGCCGATCCTCTCATTCCTATGGGAAAATTCAAAGACCAATTCTGCATGTTCCACAGAACAGTGGGGCACAATACTGAGAACTGCTTTGTTCTGAAGAATATTGTTCAGGACCTTATTGATAAAAATCTTCTGGTAGAAGGTGCGGAAGATGAAAATATAGATATTCTAAAAGAGCCATTTCCTCGTCATTCTACAGTAGTCATCACCGAACAGTCGTTTCAACCACAGGAGCATATCAAGCCATGCTCTGAAAATGACATGCAAGCTCAACATCAAGTCCTGGTATTGCAGCAGGCTCGGTCCAAGGCCCAGAAGATGGACCTTATTTCAGCTTTCGGCAAATTGAAAGTGTCTGACAAGTCCGCTGGGATATCTCCCGAGGTAGCCAGAAGTATGCCATGGCTCCCCAAGCATCTCATTAAGTCCACCACAAAGAAAAGCGAGACATCAACTCTAAAGCCTATTACAACATTATCAAATGTCTCAATTTTGGACTTAACTCAAGCCTCCGCCAAGCATCAGCAGGTGTTGAATGATCTGCTACAAAAGATCAAGGTGAAACCAAGCACAACTCCTGAAGACATGGCCCATATAGTCAATCAGACCATGACTAATGCTCCAGTTACTTTCTCCGATAAGGATCTCCCTAAACCTCATGTATTTCACAACAATGCCTTGTATGTTGTAGTTCGAACCAGAGGGATGACAGTTTCTCATGTGCTGATCGATGGAGGCAGCAACCTCAATATATGTCCGGAAATGACCGCCAAAGCTTTGGGCATAAAAGAAGAAGAATACATTCCAGATCCAATCACCATTTATGGGTTTGACAATCATGGCCAAACAGCGAAAGGAAAAATATTCCTAGAGATCTTCATTGACTACTCGGTCCATTCAATTCTCTTTCACGTGGTCAATGTGCCACCCACTTATAATCTACTTCTCGGGAGACCATGGATCCATAACACAAACGCAGTACCATCTACTCTGCATCAATGCATCAAGTGGTCAAAAGGTGGTATGATCACGACAGTCTTAGGTGAAGATCCGGAGCAGAGGCTAGCACAGCCCATGGTTCCCAGGCCCTCTTTCACTACTGATATCCCTAGCATTAGGGGTATTGAAGAGGTCAGCTTCGAAGAGGATTCAGGAATAATGCAGACGGCAGAGCAGCCCGAGCATACAGTGACTGCGACCCGATGGGGAGGTCCACAGTTCTTCAAGATTGGAGGACGAATTGATTACAGCACTCTTAAGGGTCATCCCCTATTCTCCCAATTTATGAAGGCTAAAAAAGGATTTGATTTACTAGTAAAGCATGGCTACCAGCCTTTTCGAGGCCTAGGCAAAAATGAAGATGGTCGTCTTGAACCAGTGATTCCTCAGCACTGCCCTAAAAGAGCCGGATTGGGCTTTAATGGTCGAAGGTCTCAGAAAGGGACTGTTTTCATTAAGGGAGCACATTAGAAGAATTCCTTTGTCTTTCTTTTTCTATTCTGTTATCGGGATGATATCCCATTTCATTTTCATCATTGTCATTTTGATTAATTCTATCTTTCAATAAAGTTGTCAGTTTCCTTTGTCTATCTTGGTGCCATTTGTCTCTTTGTTCCTCAGTATTAAATCTTCACAAAATTGAAATCATTTTGCTCTTTTATCTTTCCAATTATTTTCAATAAAAGCAATTTATTTCATGATGAGCAATTTCCCTAAATCAATTTATCCTCCAATTTTCAGAATGTCTTCCCGATCTATCAAGAAGCTCGTCTTTAATCCAAAAGCTTGTTCGAAATCAGCAGTAATTCATCAGGTCAGAATAAGAGCAGAATGTAGTCAAACTGCAAAGCAGTCAGAAGAACCCGCAGAGTTTGATTCAGCTCTTCAGGAACTGCCAGAATTTGCATCGATTCAGAGGCAAGATGAGCCATCATCCTTGGTTCAAGACCCGACTGAGGATATCAATATCGGATCAGAAGACGATCCTAGAATTCTCAAAATTGGCAGTGGTTTGAGCCCAGGAGAGAAAGAAAGGCTCACTAATTTCCTCAAGCAGCATGAAGAAGTATTCGCATGGACTTATGAGGATATGCCAGGTTTAGATCCGAAATTGGTGGAACATCGCCTCGTTTTGAAGCCTGAGGCGAAACCAGTCAAGCAGAAGTTGAGAAAAATGGATCCTCGAATCAAGCAGCAGGTCAAGGAAGGACTTGAGGATCTGCTTAAAGCAGGATTCATTCGAGCAATTGATTACCCGGATTGGTTGGCGAATATCGTAGCAGTTTCTAAGAAAAATGGAAAAGTGCGAATCTGTATCGACTTCCGTGATCTCAATAAAGCCACTCCGAAGGATGACTATCCGCTCCCAAACATTGATCTCCTAGTCGATAGCACAGCCGGGCATGCTATGTTTTCCTTTATGGACGGATACTCCGGATATAATCAAATCAAGTTGGCCGCTCGTGACCAATCCAAAACATCCTTTACCACGCCATGGGGCACTTTCTGTTATACAGTCATGCCTTTTGGGCTCAAGAATGCTGGAGCCACTTATCAGCGCGCTATGGCTGTTATATTCCATGATCAGATGCACAAAATCATGGATGCATATGTTGATGATATTCTAGTAAAATCCAAAGAAGAGGAAGATTACATCGAAGCTCTCAATCAAGTTTTCAAGCGGCTCATTCTTTACAAGCTAAGACTCAATCCACAAAAATGTGTTTTTGGAGTCGAATCTGGCAAGTTGCTAGGCTTCTTAGTCAGTAAGAAGGGGATAGAGATGGATCCTGCTAAGGCCAAGGCTATCATTGGCATGCCGCCTCCGACTAATCTCAAAGAATTGCGTAGCCTTCAAGGACGCATGCAATCAATTCGGCGATTCATTTCTAATTTGGCCATGAGATGTGAGCCTTTCAATCATTTGCTCAGAAAAGGAGTGAAGTTTGAATGGGGATCAGAGTGTCAGCAATCGTTCGAACGCATCAAGAAATATCTTCTCAATCCTCCTGTTTTAAAGCCGCCAGAATTAGGGAAACTCCTATTGCTATACATTTCAGTTAATCAAGTTGCTTGCGGCGGATTCTTGGCACAATACGAAGAAGGCAGCTTGATAGAACATGCCATTTACTATGTGAGCAAGACCTTTATTGATTACGAGAAGAAATACTCTCAGATAGAGAAGACATGTTTAGCTCTGGTATGGATATGTCAGAAATTGAGACATTATCTATTGGCGTCTGAAGTCAAGATTCTATCTAAATTAAATCCTCTCAAGTACGTTCTTGAACAACCATTTCTCAGTGGACGGATCGCCAAATGGCAAGTCCTATTAATGCAATACGACTTGCAATATGTCTCTCAGCAATCTATCAAAGGCCAAGCAATTGCAGACCAATTAGCAGATTTTCCTCTAGCAGAGGATGTTAAAGCTGAGGATGATTTCCCCGATGAGCGGATCTGCAATATTCAACAATCCCCAATTTGGAATTTATTCTTCGACGGTTTCAAGAATATGGCAGGCATAGAAATCAGAATTCTGCTAATTACACCAGAGAAGGAGATGATTTCCTTTTCTCTTAAACTGGATTTTCAGTGCACTCATAATATGGCTGAGTATGAAGCTTTGATACAAGGTCTGAAAATTCTACAGGACTTCAATGTCAAAAGAGTGCATGCTTATGGCGATTCTTTGTTAATCGTCAATCAAGTTCTGGCCGAATGGCAAGTGAAAGATCAGAAACTACTTCCTTACCAGAAGATTGTCTCAGCTCTTGCCAACAAATTCGAAGAATTCCAACTTTTTCATATCAAAAGAGATTTCAATCAAGTTGCAGACAGTTTAGCCAATCTGGGATCCATCATGTCTTTCAGGAGTGGAGAATCTTGTCGCTCATTTGAAATTGGCAGACTTGATCAACCCGCTTTCGTTCCAGTAGAGCAGATAAACCAGGCTGAGCAGAAGAAGAAGCCTTGGTATCATGATATCAAAAATTTCATTAAAACTGGCGAATTTCCTCCAGAATTATCAAAGAGAGAGCAACGAGCAATTCAACGCATGTCTGCTCGATATTTTATTCTTGTCGACGTTCTTTATTGTCGTGGATTCAGTTCTGAATATTCCAGATGTTTGGACGAAGAAGAAGCCAAAGAAGTCGTGCAAGAAGCACATGAAGGCATTTGCGGTGGCCATGTTGGCTATCATACTCTCGTCAAACAAATCATCCGAGCAGGATATTATTGGAGAACTATGCAACAAGATTGCTATCGTTTTGTAAAGAAGTGCGTTCAATGTCAGATTCATGCGCCTTCCATTCATGCGCCAGCAACATACTTGCAATCTGTCGTCTCGCCATGGCCATTTTTCATGTGGGCTTTCGATGTTGTAGGCCCCATCACTCCTTCAGCCTCCAATGGTCATAAATATTTTCTTGCCGCAACAGAATATTTTACTAAATGGGTAGAAGCAGTTACTCTACGCACAGTAGAAGGTCGGCATGTGGTTTCTTTCATCCATAAGAATATCCTTTGCCGCTTCGGTATACCGCATGATATTGTGTCGGATAATGGCAGTCATTTCAAGAATGAGAGAATGAGGACATTCTGCTCAAAATTCAGAATTCATCATCATTTTTCCGCTCCTTATTATCCTCAAGGGAATGGTCAGGCAGAGGCCACCAACAAGATTCTGATTCGAATCCTGGAGCGAACTTTAGAAACGGGCCGTGACTGGCATGAAAAGATTCATGATGCATTATGGGCATACAGAACCACCATTCGAACTCCAACGAATGCTACTCCGTCAGAACTTGTCTACGGAACTGAAGTAGTGCTGCCTCTACATGTTCAGAAACCTGCTCTGAAATTTGCATCACTTCTAGAATTACCTCTTGATCAGTATCAGCAACAGCGACTGGTACAGCTTGATTTGCTTGATGAAAGAAGGCTCAGAGAAGCAGAGCATGCTCAATTCTATTGCCAGAGGATATCCCGACAATATGCAAAATTTGTCATTGAGAGAAAATTTTGGGTCAATGATCTAGTGCTCAGATCAACAACTTATCTCAGGCATCGCTCGGGTGGCAAATGGTCGCCAAATTGGGAAGGTTCTTATGTTGTCAAAGAGGCACTACCTCACAATTCATATCAACTCATCAATGCTGATGGAATAGAATTACCAGATCCCATCAATGCTCGACATTTGAAAAAATTCTATACTTAAACAATTCTCTATTCTTTGTAATCCTTCTAAATTTTCTTCAATAATGATCAAAATTCTTTTCTCAGTTACACTGGGGCATTTTAAAATTTTGTTTTTATCTACAAATATTCCGTATGCAGGCAGGATAAACAAATCTCTCATTTCACGCACTTGTGCACGCCTGTGCACCCATTTACATTCATTTGCATTTGCTTTTGCATGCATTCATTCGCATTCGTCTGCATCAATTTGCATTAGCATCGATTACCCATTCAGGATAAGGGATAAATCCTGAGACCCCGACAGTTGTCCGAGTCGTCGTGAGGGTGAAGACTGAAAATTTTCCATCAAAATCAATTAGTAATTTTTCAGGATCCAGTGTTCGTGCTGGTAATTTTTCAAAAATCCGGTGTTCGTGCTGGTAAACTTTTAAAAATCCAGTGTTCGTGTTGGTAAACTTTCAAAATCCAGTGTTCGTGTTGGTAAATTTTCAAAACCCAGCGCTCGTACTGGTAACCATTTAAAATCCAGCGCTCGTACTGGTAACCATTTAAAATCCAACGCTCGTACTGGTAACCTTTTAAAATCCAACGCTCGTACTGGAAATCTTTCAAAATCCAGCGCTCGTACTAGTAATCTTCCAAAATCCAGTATCCAAACTGGTATATTTTTAAACCAGTATGCATACAGGTATCTTTTCAAAATCGAGCACTCGTGTCATGTCAGTCGACCTCTTGAGTTCAGTCCTCGTGCTGATCACTCATCAAATTCCCAAGTTCCAAATTCAAATTTTCTAAGTTAGAATTTCAATTTCCAAGTTTGAATTAAGAGAAACCAAGTCTCTCAGAATCGATTTTCACCAAATGTCAAGGATTCCTCAAAATCGATTTTTATTTCTCTCAGAAGTATATTTCAAATCCCATTTCACGATTTCTCATGTGATATCATTTCCAAGATTTACATTTTCTAAAAATTTCAATCATTCAAAGCAAACATCATGTTTTCAAATGTGCATTTTCTGAAAATTCATAGCACATGCCTGATTCTTTGTGCATTTAGAAATTAGAATATGATTTAGACAAGTTGAATAGAGTAGAGCATAAGATTGATCTTTGGTTCAATTATCCCTGTTAAAGGTGGCAGGAACGGTTGAACCTCGTACCGACAGGCGAGTCCCATTCTACGGAATTTTCCCGCATTTTAAAAACGGAGGCGAGTTATTTTCAAAAACTTTTTCAAAGGTCAGTTTGATTTGCAAAAGTAAAAATTTTGCGATGAGAACAAGGATATTACTAGAGAACTATGCAACACGATTGCTACCGTTTTGTGAAGAAGTGCGTTAATGTCAGATGCATGCGCCTTCCATTCATGCGCCAACGACATACTTGCAATCTGTCATCTCGCCATGGCCTTTTTCCATGTGGGCTTTTGATGTTGTAGGCCCCATTACTCCCTCTGCCTCAAATGGTCACAAATATTTTCTTGTCGCAATAGAGTATTTCACTAAATGGGTAGAAGCAGCCACTCTACGTACAGTAGAGGGTCAACACATGGTCTCTTTCATTCACAAGAATATCCTTTGTCATTTTGGCATATCGCATGATATTGTGTTAGACAATGGTAGTCATTTCAAGAATGACAGAATGAGAACATTCTGCTCAAAGTTCCGAATTCGTCATCATTTCTCTGCACCTTATTATCCTTAAGGGAATGGTCAGGTAGAAGCCACCAACAAGATTCTGATTCGAATTCTGGAGCGAACTTTGGAAACAGGCCGTGACTGGCATGAAAAGATTCATGACGCATTATGGGCATACAAAACCACTATTCGAACTCCAACTAATGCTACTCCATCAGAACTTGTTTACGGAACTGAGGTAGTACTGCCTCTACATGTTCAGAAACCTGCTCTGAAATTTGCATCACTTATAGAATTACCTCTTGATCAATATCAGCAACAACGGCTAGTACAACTTGATTTGCTAGATGAGAAAAGGCTCAGAGCAGCAGAGCACGCTCAATCGTATCGTCAAAGGATAGCCAGACAATATGCAAAATCTATCATTGAAAGAAAATTTTGAGTCAATGATCTAATGCTCAGATCAACGACTTATCTCAAGCACCGCCCAGGTGGCAAGTGGTCACCAAATTGGGAAGGTCCCTATGTTGTCAAAGAGGCATTACCCCGCAATTCATATCGGTTCATCAATGCTGATGGAGTGGAATTACCAGATCCTATCAATGCTCGACATTTGAAAAAATTCTATACTTAATCATGTCCTATTCTTTGTAATTCCTCAAATTTTCTTCAATAATGATCAAATTCTCCTCTCCTAGTTATACTGGGGCATTTTGAAATTTCGTCTTTATCTACCCTTTATGCAGGCAGGATAAACAAATCTCTCATTATTGCACGTATGTGTATTCATTTATATCATTTTCGCATTTGCATACATCTGCATTCATTTGTATCAATTTTCATTGGCATGAATTGGCATCAAGTTCATTCCCCGCTCAGGAGAAGGGGTTAATCCTGAAAATAGGCTTTGAAAAGCTAACTATGATGGTCCATTCAAATCATGAACTAAGAATTTTTATTTCCCAAATTCAAAACCCATAAGTTGAACCCTTCCTTCTTAAACTGTGATCCTTAGGTTAAATCTCTATGGAATTGATAGTTCGTAGGTCGAATCTCTGCGAAACCGATGTGATCCTTAGATTAAATCCCCATGGAATTGATAGTTCGTAGGTCGAACCCCTGTGGAGTCAATGTGATTTGTAGGTTGAACGCCTGTCAAACCAATATGGCTCATAGGTTGAACCCATGTCGTTCCCAGTGAACCAATGACGTTCTCAATTGCACCAATGTCATTCTTAGGCTGAATCCCTATTGAACCCATGTCGTTCCCAGTGAACCAATAACGTTCTCAATTGAACCAATGTCGTTCTTAGGCTGAATCCCTATTGAACCCATGTCGTTCCCAGTGAACCAATGACGTTCTAAATTGAACCAATGTCGTTCTTAGGCTAAATCCCTATCAAACCCATGTCATTCCCAATGAACCAATTCTCAATTTTCAATTTCCAATTTTCAAATTCCAAATTTCCAATTTTGACCTCCGAGTCAATCAATTTCCAACTTCAAACTTCAAATTTCAAATTTTCAATTTCGACCTTTAGGTCAATCAATTTCCAATTTCCAATTTCAAATTTCGAATTTCAAACTTTCGAATTTCCAATTTCCAGATTTCCAAATTCAAACTTCAAATTTTCAATTTCGACCTTTAGGTCAATCAATTTCTAATTTCCAATTTCAAATTTCAAATTTCAAACTTTCAAATTTCCAATTTCCAGATTTCCAACTTCAAACTTCAAATTTCAAATTTTCAATTTCGATTTTTAGGTCAATCAATTTCCAATTTCAAATTTCGAATTTCAATCTTTCAAATTTCCAATTTCCAATTTCCAATTTTCAATTTCCAATTTCCAATTTCCAATTTCCAGATTTCCAACTTCCATTTTCAAATACCAAATTTCAGAATCCAAAATTCAAATTTCGAATTTCTAAATTCGACTCTTTTGGGTCACCCAATATCCAATTTCAATCATTTTCTATTGCAAGAGACCTTTTTTATAGAGAGAGTTCGAGGGAGCTCGTTCTTTTCACATGCTATCCAATTCGTTCACTTAGCCCGTTTTCAGGGAGAGTTTGAAGGGACTCGTGTCTTTGTGAACCGTTTGCAAAACAAAATTCCAATTTCATACAAGGAACCCTTAGTTCAGGGAGAGCTTCGACGAAAGTTCGCTTTCCTTGTGACCATAATTTCATACTAGGCAATTTCATCATGAAGGACCCTCTTTTCGAGGGGAGTATGATGGACTCGTTCCTTTATAACCAATTCACTAACCTCACCAATACCGGCCCTCTTTCCATAAGAGAAGCCTAATGTTAGGAAGTTTTGACGAAAGCTTAATTTCTCTTCGAAAGTTCATTTTGCAAACACCTGCTCTTCAGGAAAGAAGAGTAATTTCTAATTCCAATTTCTGAATTGTCTCCTTTGGGGAAAGGAGAAGAGAATTTCTGTCATGGATGTGTTGCGTTGCACCTCAAATGCTCACTTTCACAAGGGATTTCAAGAAAATTTTGCCAATTTGTCGTCGAATATTTGTTGATTTCAAAAATCTTTATTGCACAAAATTATTACCTCAGAATACCCTCAGTATTACTTCCAAAAGGACAAAGCTTTCGCGAAAAAGGATTCAAAGTTCGAAATCTTTCTATTGGCCAACCAAAAAGATGAAGAATAAATCCGCGATATGGCCAGCAAAGAATATTCAATGTTGTTGCAAAGCCATGAGGGATTGATATTGATCACAATCAATGACACATTTTTAAAGACCATTCTTGAAAAATAAAGTAATCAAAATATTCTGGGTGACACAGAAAAATCCATACCATCTCTATATCTCCTCAATCACCTAAGCTGCAATTAAATATCTGCAAAAGGAATCTCTCAATTGTCGTCAAGATGAAGGTGAATTAAGCGAGTAGACCCCCGGAGCCAAAGAAGATTTGAATCATCTCCAAGATGACGGAGTTTGTGACGGATCCTTCCAGGAAAAGTTCAAAGCACCGTCAAGATGAAGGCGACTGCGATGAGCCTCTCGACAAACCCTAAAAGATAGTTAATTTCTGCTATCACCAAGAGATTTCCATCCAAAGAGCCAATAACTGTCAATATAATCCCTGAGAGAAAAGAAGGATCAAAACATCTCTGAGATGAAGGAGTTTGTGACGTACCCTTCCAAAAAAAAAGAGAAGAGAGAAAAGTCAGGACATCTCCAAAATGAAGGATGATGTAATTCCCGAAAAATCCAAGAGAACTCCAATTCTGTAAAAAAGAGAGTGCAGAAAGATCATCGTGAGAAAAAAATCTCAGGATATCAGACTCCGAATCTATCAAGAATCTTTTTAAATTTTGTGAAATTCTTTTATCAATATTCTTTCACCAATAGCTCTCGCAATATCAAGAATACTTTCTTTTTAGTCCATATCAAGGAAATTGATAACCTCCTTGAAAGAAAGCCAATCGCAGGCAATTTGAATTCGAATCTTGATTCTACGGAGTTAAGCCTAGTCGGAGGTAATACTTCAGTTAGAAAAGAGGGAATACTTTCAAAACAATGTGCATCATTTTCAATTATTTTGAATCAACAAACAATTTTCAACATTTTGACAATATTTTCTAGCTATCCTGGCGTGAAGCGAGAGCTTGAGGTTCATCTTTAGCGCATCCTGACACAATCCCTTTTAGGACTTGATAACGGGAGTTTTCAAGATTCCTTCCCTTCTTTGGTATAATCTGAGCGCCTAGGCTCTCAGATTCACACACTTCCCTGTGTCCCCACTGTCCCACCATAAACAGTCCAATTTCGGCTTGAGGTTAAGCCACCAATTCCAGCAAAAGGCAATTTCAAAAGTTATTTAGTCTCAGTAATGAGGCGCCCAAAATCAAACCCTTTTCAAGCTTTAGGGACCCCAATTTCCTTCCTTTTGCAAAACCCCTATCAGATTCATTGTGCGGAAATCCGAAGGTTCCATCACAGTCTCTTCTTTCGAGGATTCCGTTCATTTTTGCCCAATCACGTTAAGGGTATAAACCTAGGCCTCCTTTGATGAGGTATTCCATTTTTCCACCGAATCAGGTCAAGGGGTTAAACTTGAGCCTCATTCTAATGAGGTATTCCATTTCCCGTCCCATCCAGGTTAAGGGCAAAACCTGAATCTCACTTCTTTTTGATGTAAAATTTTCTCCTTATTCTCCATTTCATATCTACCATCATCACTTGGATTAATTCCTTCATACCCAGTCAGATTCATCTAACTAGGGAATTTTTATAGTCTGAATTTGGTGTGTTTTCTTTGCCACTAAGCTCGGCCCTATACCGGCTTAATAGCAAAGAGGGGCATTTGTAAACACCCCAAATTTTCACCCTCATCTAGTGTTTACATTTCATATATCATCGCAATATCATTTCATCCATTCGGCATACCATTTCATTGCATTGCATAGCATCACATCTTATTTTCGAGATCCAGCATTCTTGTTTTCAAAATATTCAATCCAGAATTGAGTTTTAAAGCTTTTCTATCAAAAATCAATTTCAAAACCTGGGTTTTTATTCAACATTCTGTCATTTTCCAACCCCGGGACTTTATATTTTGAAATATTTTCTCAGAAAACAATCTGGATTCATTTTAAATTCAAATTTTAATTGATTTCAATTCTCAGATGAGACCCATTTAGGTGGTGTCGCTTCTGAATTCCTTTGTTTATCAAATGTCTCAGAAATCTAGAGTTTCAGTCTGATCAGGACTCTGTCCCAGAGTCCTAATCCAGTCAGGAGTCTGTTTTAAAGTTCTGTTTTACTTTCATTTTCAATCTCTTCCGTTCGTTTTCAAAATTTAGGTCATTTTACAGAGATCAGTTAATTCAGGACTCTATTTCTGAGTTTCGGTCGAGTTAGGAGTCTAACCCTAACTGTATTTTCTGACTTATTTCATCATTTTTTGATAAAATCTTTCGAAAATTCTTTCATTTGGCTTTTAAAATCCAAAATCTCAGAGTTCTAAGAGTTCAGGACTCTAACCCAGAGTTTCAGTTCAATTGAGACTCTATTTTCAAAAATCTCAAATTTCAATTATTGATTTTAACCTCTTTTCAAAGTCATTTTCAGTGTTATTTTAAAGATTTCAAAAATCGATGTGGGCCCACTCAGTTGGAACCATATCCAGAGGAGTTCTGACCCAGTTAGAACCCTATGCCATTTCAAAAATTTTAATTTCAAAGTTTACTTTTGAAAATCTTTTGAAAACTCTCTCAATTTCAAGTTTTAAAATCGTTTTTTGAAAAACTCAACTAGGGCCCACTCGGGGTGGCGCCATATTCGAGTAAGTTAGGACTAGACTAGGGTTAGTCAATGTCTTGGTTAGTGTTAGAGGTTTAGAAGAGTCAAAAGCTATTTTAAAAACTCATTTTGAAGTTTGGATTTTAAAAGTAGTGTTTTTAAAGGTTTTTAAAGAACTTTAAAAACCCAAATGTGGAAAATGCCAAGTGGCATCATATTTGGGGATTTTTTAGGTTTAGCTAGGGGCTAATTAGGACTTAATTAGGATAATCTATGTAAAACCCATGAATTTTAAAGAATTTTCAATGAAATAAAAATGTGTGTTTACGTGAGATAATATGGTTTATGAGATATTCAATGTGATTTTGAGGCTTGCGGGCCAGTCGAGTGAACCCAATAACGAATACTTTAAAGGGTACTTGGATACGGACTTTGGCGAGATTCGAT
Organism: Nuphar pumila; assembly: GCF_984573655.1. Classification (NCBI taxonomy): domain Eukaryota; kingdom Viridiplantae; phylum Streptophyta; class Magnoliopsida; order Nymphaeales; family Nymphaeaceae; genus Nuphar; species Nuphar pumila. Next base: position 152,596,120 of record NC_143249.1, on the reverse strand, counting down.
GATTTGACCCGGTTCACGAGGCCAAATAAGGAAACCCGATGGTTTCGAGATGATAGCGTGAGATCCGAAGCACATTTAAAGTAAGCGAGTGCAAGTTTAAAACTAACGGATGAAAAATCAACTTGAAAATGGAAGAAATCCATCAACAAGGAAAAACGTCCCAATATTACATAAAAAGAATATTTTTGCAAAATTAAACACCAAGTGGTGTTGTGGGGTAGTGGTAGGACACATGGTTGTGTGGAGCCATAACCCAAGTTCAAAACTCATGGTGTGCCTATGTAGAAGTGAAAAACCTTACTTTTTCATGAAATCCGGAACGAAACTTAAAGGGTTAAATACAATTTAATCCACAAACTTTGCAACGAAAAACAATGTAGCACAACTGGTGGGGCTCGTTACCCCTTAGGTTGAAAACCCAAGTTCAAAACCCCCTGTGCACAAATTATTTTTTTTCACAAGAAAATGATGATTTCTACCTTGGTGAAAAGGGTAAAAACGTGGGATTAAGTTAAGCCTAAATTTTTGCCTTTTTTATTTAGCTCTACCAAGGATTGAGGAGAATCCCATGTGACATGGAAGAGGGGTACCCATAAAGCAAATAGTGAGGGAAGTTAGAGGAAATCATGCCAAAGAGAGGAGGGGGCATTGTTGAAAATAGACATCACCCACCAAAAACGTGAGATTAGGGTGAAGATTTAATGCTTTGAAAATTTAGTAACTTCCCCTAAATAGAGGAGTTAAATGAGAGATTTTTGGTAAGGAGTTACACTAGGCGTATCTCTCTCTCACGGTGGTGGTCGACCTCCATTGTTGGACTGTGTGGACCTCCCTTGCTGAACCCGTGAACAACCATTATCGACGTGGGGTGCCGCTCTAACGAAGAGAAGGGGTTGCAGCCTTGCCGTCGTGAGACTCAAAAGAGGTAAGGAGCATTGTTATTTGTATGTAAGTGGTTGATGCCTTTTTGCATATCTATGTTGCAATATCATGGAGTTTACGCGACAAGCACCACCTATATGTAGGTATGTTTAGGGCCTCGAGACCGATGTGGCATGAGCTGGAACACCTACTCGCCAATAGGTCAATATGGAGTGGTTCAGCCAATGGTTCTCACCCTTGGCCAACGTTGAGGCACTGCGGTGTTCTTTGTAAGGGCATTATGTTCCTATGTGTATGCCTGGTGATATGTAGTACTCATATCAAAACCTACAGTTCGAATCTATGTAGGGAAATGCATATATTTTTGGTGTGGGCGTTAGCCATGACGGATTCAAGATCGAAACAAAATAAAGTAGGCGAATGGCGTGAAACCTTAAGTATCTCATTTTATTATTCATGAAATTATTGTTTGGTTGTATTTTCTTGTTCAATACACCTTTCATACTTTGTAGATTGAATGGTTTTAATCAAGTCTGAAGTTATGTATACGTGATTGCTATTTCACATCATGCTAAAATAAAGATATATCATTCCTATTGGATAATTCGATTGAATTTGATGTTTTTGGGTGTGGAATGCACTCATATTTATAGTTGAAAGATCCCATACATTGAGGATGAAAGGGGTGACAAAACAGTCCATTTAGAATGATCAAAATGTTTGAAAAATAAAAAGATACACCCTTTGAAAAGTTACAGAAAAATGACAAAATTAGTCGACTGGAACAATAGTTAGTCGACTGATAATATGTTCAGTCGACTGATAAAACCTTCAGTCGACTGATGTTAAAATTTTCCAGAAAATTTACATTCTGTTCAGTCGATTGATAAAACCTTCAGTCGACTGATGCTAAAATTTTTCCAGAAAACAGATATTCTGATCAGTCGACTGATAAAACCTTCAGTCGACTGATGCTAAAATTTTCCAGAAAACAGACATTATGTTCTGTCGACTGATGGTAAAATTTTCCAAAAAATTGACATTCTGTTTAGTCGACTGATAAAACCTTCAGTCGACTGATGCTAAATTTTTTTCCAGAAAACAGATATTCTGATCAGTCGACTGATAAAACCTTCAGTCGACTGATGCTAAAATTTTCCAGAAAACAGACATTTTGATCAGTTGACTGATAAAACCTTCAGTCGACTGATGCTAAAATTTCCAGAAAATAAACATTCTGATCAGTCGACTGATAAACCCTTCAGTCGACTGCTGCTAAATTTTTCCAGAAAACGGACATTCTGTCCGGTAGACTGATAAAACTTTCGGTTCACTAATTTTATGATCAGTCGACTGATAAACCCTTCAGTCGACTGCTGCTAAATTTTCTTGAAAACGGACATTCTTTCCGGTCGACTAATAAAACTTTCGGTCGACTAATTTAAAAAAAAAAGTAACGTTTCTGTTTAGAAGATTTGAAGCAAAAAGGTTGATCGATCGGTGAGTCTATTGATCGATTAATAAACATGAAAAATTAAGTAAAGAGTTTTCTAAAATGATGTTCATGAAGGGTTCTTTTAGAAAAGTTCTTCTAAAGACTTTTTAGGAGAAATGCAATTGAAATATCTATGAAGGAAATAGTTTTGATGGTAAACTAAATATGTAATTCACATATGGACCTTAGGATTATGTCCAATACATGGAACACACATGATACAGATATTTGCACAACGAAGATCATTTCTTGTTCAGGACAATATAAGTGTTCAAAAATGAACATGTGGTTTCGCTAAATGTTGGGAGTGCCAAACAAGCACTTAAGAAATGATAAAATGCTGAATGTATAAGTACTTGACACAAAGTTGAACCAGAATTCTGAGAAATTATGGTTGTCGCCTATTGGGCTTCTAGTGAGTAATGTGCATACACTAAGATCACCCCGAATGTGGGTTCGGATTTCGGAAAACCCCTATGGTGCAATGACTCGCACTAAGAATTTAACAAAATACAAAATATGCATTATATAACTTAAATATATGAGATTCTTGGGTATACCTGAAAGATGGTATATGTTACTGGTTTTCCAGTGTTCTGGGTACATCTGAAAGACGATGTATGTTACTGGATCCAAACAAAACAAGAATGAAAATTATGCACATATATAATAATTATGGGATTCTGGGTATACCTGAAAGACGATATATGTTACTGGTTTCCCGGGATACTGGGTATACCTAAAAACGGTATATGTTACTGGTTTCCAAGGGCTCTGGGTACATTTGAAAGAAGGTATATATTATCGGACCCCTTGTAGTGCGATAGCTCGCACTTGGTTATAAAGAAAATGTAAAATGAAATATAAAACCTACGAGACTCTGGGTATACCTGAAAGACGGTATATGTTACAGGATTCTTCGGGCCCTGGGTGTACCTGAAAGACGGTATATGTTACTGGACTCATTGATCTACCTTGGAGAGGGTATGTGGTAAAAGCTTTGTAAACGTTCATGTTTTTGTGAGAGCTAGGCATATCACCGTATGGTCTTGGTCCGCTACGAGGTCTATGCCTGTGCGTACCCACAGGGTAAGAGTAAGTTAAGCATTAGATAATTTAAGTTGACTGGAAACTTATCTCTGAAGAATTATATACTGTTGATTTGGCTTCAGTGAAACTTGTAGAATCTACAACTTGTACTAATGTAGATAAATATACCTTTAATTCAGTCATCTTTTGCACTGTATCATGAATTAGAAATCATAATTATCTTCTTAGAATGTTATAAACTTCAATGCTAGTTATATCTGCAGTTATTGCACATATTTGTACACATGACACTAAGCACCACATATAAATACATTGCTTCTTACGCAGACAGGGGAGTCTGACCCTTTTGCTTTAAATGTTTTTCAGGCAATGCATAAATGGAGCATCGTGGCGTCGCATTTGGAAGTAGTCAAGAGATCTCAGTTTTTCAGTGTTTTCTGTTTGAACTCTGATTAGTAAATTTACATTTTTGTAATAGGATGTAATTAATGGCATTAATGCTTTAATTAATGAATGGTATGCTTTTAGTACTTCTCTGTTTTTACCCTGTAATGCACCCGACTTGTGTTTTTTTCGCACTTCCGCTATTTCAAAAAAAAAAAATTACTCCAAAATTTTCACTATAAAAGGTTGGGGCGTTACAATCTAGGCTAGGGGTAGTTAGGTAAACTCACATAAAAATCGCCCACCCTTGATAGAGTCCAATTTTTTTAAAAGACTTGATTTTAAAACCTAATTTTTTATTATAAATAGAGGCCATAGGGGGGTCGATTTTTCCATCTCTCTCATGGAGGTTTCTTGGAGATTCTCTCTCCTCTCCAGCCCTTCCTCCATTGCTGCAACTCCAAGGTAAGAAATTTCATTAATTTCTTTAGTTTTATTTAATATTTTTCATGATTTAATGCTAGTTTAGCCATTGGTACCATCTATTTCATGGATTCAACCATGATTCAACCTCAAGAACCATCAAGAACGGTCCAAAAAGATGATCTAACTATGTTTTTTGTGTTTTACAGGGATTCTAATCCATTAGAATCGATTTTAGCATTGTCTTTTGCATTATTAACCAATAAAACATGTGATTTACCCTTTTAATGAGTTAAATCCATGCTTTTAAAGGTAAAATCGAATTCCAGCCATTGATTCCCTAATCTTTATTTATTTATTTGTTCATTCATGTTTATTACACATTTTCCAGCATAGAAATAATTTTTATTTTACTTTTTTAGTGTTTATTTTATTATTTTTCATTAGTTAATGCATGTTTTCTCAAATTTCTTAGATTTCTGTGTGTTTTAAGTTTAGAACAGTAAAGAGCATGATATTTAGGATTGAAATACTTACTGTTAGTGTCTGATTTTTTTATATGTGATACATGAATGTGTAATTGAACTACTGTAAAAAAATCATAGATTTTGGGATTCGGGAACCCTGTCAGAAAAATCAGACATAAAATCGGGTTTTTAAAACTTTAAAATCGTTGTTAAAATCAGAAGGGTAACTTGCACTTGTGTGGGTTTTCTCATCTGATGTCTGATTCAAGATCTGTAAAGTGCCATGGATTTATATTAATGAGATATATTTACTGTAAAATTTTGGGAATTTTTTATCTCTGTTTAGTATTTTGCCTCTGTCAAAGAATCTGATTTTAAATTTAAAACTCGTTAGGGTTTACCAAAACCCTAATCAGACTTGTGTTATTCATAGATCCCAAACCACAGATCCGATTCATGATATGTACAAAGTGAGTATTGTTATTTTTCTGTTCACTATTCACTGCTAAAATTTCATAAGTTTTTGATTAGGTTTGCTATTTATTTCTATGTTTTCAATCCTAAGTAGCTGTTTTAACCCCTGTTAGATTTGTTAGATTTTAGTTCAGATTGCCGAAAGGGTTTCTCCCTAATCGGAGATGCTTTTTCCGATCTGTAAATTGGAAAATCTCTGTTTTTTTTTAGTTTATCTTTGTAAAAATTCAGAAGTTTTCATGGAGGATTGACCCCTGATTCGGGTCTAACTCTGAAACTGGTTTGTGACCTAGGTTAAAAATAGCTTATTTTAGGGTTTTAATGCATTTTTCAGATTAAAATAATGTCAAAAAATTATTTTTATGATTTCAATCTGACTTCAGGGATATAACAAGTGCAGGTACCAATTTTTATGAAATTTGGAATCCGTTTGATGCCTAAATTGATCAAATTGCAAAACAGGGTCCCTAAAAGATCCAAAAACACTGCCAAAATCATGATATTTGGGATATTTCTTGATTTTCGTGTGTAATTTCATGTTTTTAGGGTTTACTCATGTCTAGAATCATATTAGGGTGTTTCATGTTTGATTTTGTGTTTATTTCCATTATAAATCTCAAGTTTTATCAAAATCCATTTTAGAAAACCCTGATTTCAAGGCCATAGTCTTGCTATCAGGGGCAACTTGGTCATTTGACCTCAATTTCGAAATTCTAAACCCTAATTTTCATATTTTTAATCATGTCATATCTTACTTAGTTCAATTTGTCATTATTTGTATTTCAAAAGTTACATTTTATAAAATATCTTTCTCAAAACCTTGATTTCAAGGCCATAGTCTTGCTATCAGGGGTATTTTGGTCATTTGGACCCCAATTTCAAAATTTCATATCTTATCTTCCTTATTTATTCAACTTTATTTCATATTTCATTATTTTAATTTAAGGGAATCATGGAAAAAAGCTTATATCTAGCAAAATCCAGCAATTTCTAGATATTGTTGAATAAATCTAGAAAAGCCAACATATCTTCACTAACAAAGTTTTCTAGTTTTGCAGGAACATTAAAGACTTTATTTTCCTTTATTTCATGTATTTAAATTTGATTAGTGATGTAAATTAAATATAAAATTGAAATAAGAATTTCAATTCCTGCATAGAATAGGATGCATTGCATATAGTTTTAAGCTTTGATATATAACTGCTATGTATGCAAATTCATGCATATTTTTACCAATTCACTATGGTCTACACGAATGGCACGTGCACTAGCTTTTATGGAGTTGACAAACTTGGTGGAATTTGTATTTATGGCCATAGTCAGAATACGAATGATACCTAGATTTGTAATCTTCGTATTAGCCACATTCAGCCTACACTCTTAGGCTAACTTCAAAAATGCACTGCATTTCTCAAAAATACAAAAAGGATTTCCTCAATTCCTCAAAACCAAGTATTTCAAGTCCATATTCATTCATTTCATTCATTTGCAAATTCCAATTTCAATTCAGAGAAATCAATTTCCTCAAAATTTTCTAAGTCTTATTAAAAAAAATCGATTTTCTCAAAATATTGATTTGCCAATGATATTTCAAGTATTTTCCAAGTTCCAAATTCGATTTTCTAAGTTATATTTTCAATTTCAAAGTTTGAATTCAAAGAAATCAAGTTTTCCGAAGTTATTTCACATTTTTCAAAATCGATTTTCACAAAAACCTCTAGATTCTTTAGAAATCGATTTTCACTTTCTCAAATACAGCATCTCAATCATGATTCACGATTTTCAAGTGTATCTTTTATAAGAATCTCCAAATATTTTCCAATATTCAAAGCAAACATCATGTTTTCAAATATGCATTTTCAGAAATCCATAGCACATGCCTGATTCTTTGTGCATTTAGGAAATAAAACATGATTTAGACAAGTTGAGCAAAGTTAAGCATACAATTGATCCTTGGTTCAATTACCCCTGGTAAAGGCGCCAAGAACGGTTGAACCTCGTACCGACATACGAGTTCCATTCTTTGGAATTATCCCGCATTTTAAAACAGAGGCGAGTTATTTTCAAAATCTTTTTTAAAGGTCAGTTTGACTCGCAAAAGTAAAAATTTTGCGATGATAACATATGCCGCTAGGGTGGTGATTCCCTAACGATGCCATTAGAGTGGCGATTCTCTAATGAAGGTTATTGGAGTGGTGATTCTCCAACTATGTGTAAACACCCCAAATTTTTCTCATCCATTCTCAAACGCACCCCTCATGTGAATGCTAACCCTCGTTGGTCAGTACAGGAGTCCAACCCCGAGTCTGTCTTAGGAGATTACCATTTTACCCACTTTTATTAGGAGAATTACCATTTTACCCCTAGGTCATCCTAGACCCATGTCAGTCCAAGTCAGCCAAGTTCATTTGTAAACTCAGAATAGTTAGAATGTCAGTCACTTCTAGCTCACAATGAGCAGACCATGTTCATTTCTGACCATTCCTGCCAAAATGGGATCATTTCTTCAGAAATGAGCTCATTTTTCACTCAAATTCAAGCCATTTGTCTCTAAGTCAGTCATTTCCAGTCGATCCTATTCCTTTGAGTTTAGCTTGATCTCAACAAGAGTTTAAGTGCTCCAGTTTTAGTTTAAACCCACTTCCAAGTGTCTAGGAGCCCATTTCAGTTCTTTCAGCTGAAATTGAGTTGAGTCCAACCAGTTGAGCTAGTGTTTGAGCTTCAGTTTTAGTTTATCTCAGTATAATTGATCTTTGTTCCAGCTCAAACCCAGCTCTGGTCTGTAATTCACTTCACTCCAGTGACCCTTTTTCCCTATTTCTCTAAAAGTGACAGCTTTTCTTGAGAATTCAGTTTGGGAATTCAGTTGAGTCAATGTCTTGTCAGTCCCTTTGAGTTCTGAAACCCTAGAACCCAGCTCAATCCAGTTCATTTCAGTTCAAACCGGCTCAAACCCTAATCTTCAATGTCACTTTGGCATGGTAGAGACCAAAAACAATTTCTTGAACCATTTTGCCCATTTTTATCAAAATTATCACTTTTTGAACTAGTACAAGTATCAATCAGGGTCCAATATCCAAATTTCTTCATTCATGGTTAGCATTTTGCATGGAATTGCACATCATTTTTCACCATTTCATAACATTTCATTTCATTTTCGAGGTCCAGAACTCCAGTTTTGAAAATTTCAATCCAGATTCGAGTTTTAAAGTCTTTAAAAATCAATTCTAAATCCTGAATTTTCAAAATTGATATTTTTACCCCCAGGACTCTAAATTTGGAAATATTTTCCTGAGAAAACAATCTAGATTCTTTTCAAACTTAGTTTTTCTAATTCTAAATTGGATTTGCTTCGCAACGGGGTACAAAACTTCAAATTATGAGTTCATTTCAAAAACTGCCAAAAATAGCTCATTTCCTCCAAAAATTTTCTAAAAGGACCAGTTTACCTCTCTGGCTTTTAAAATGAGTTTCAAAATTGAATGTGGATCCACTTCCAAGGTGGTGCACACTTTGATTTTTCAAAAAAAGAAAATAAAAAAAATATTATCTTTTTCCCATTTCTTTTATTCCTTTTTACTTTTATTTTTATTTTTTTATTTTTTTATTTATTTTATTCCATCTAGGAGAGGTGGGACCCACAAGGGGGTCAACCCCCTCTCCTCTTCCCTCCATTTCCTTTCCCTTTTCCCCTCCTTTTCTTTCCTTTCTCTCCTTTTCTTCCCTTCCTCTTCTTTCTTTTCTTCTTTTCTTTCATTCCCTTTTTCCTTCTTTTTTCTTTCTTTCTTTCATTTCCTTTTTCTTCCTTCTCTTTTCTCCCTTTCCTTTTGATTCACGTACAACCCTTTCCTCCTTTTTCTTCTTCTCTTCCCTTCTTCTTCCCTCTTCCTTTCTTTCCTTTTCTTCTTCCCTTCTTCCCTTTCTTCCTCTTCCTTTTCTTTCCTTCTTCCTTTCCCCCTTCCTTCCTTCCCCTCCTTGGTCCAGCCCACCTTATGCCTCCCTTCCCTTTTCTAATCCATACTACAACACACGACTACTCCCCTTCCCATTCACGCACACCTCTCCCCTCTCATTAAACCCATCTCTCATTAAAACTTAGGGATGGATTCTATTTTTCCCTAAGTCATCAACCCAACACTCATACGGTGGACTGCCTTAGCTCTCTCTCTCTCTCTCTCTCTCGCTCGCTCTTGGTTCCTCTTTGGATCCAGCCACAAGACTCCCCCTTTGTGGCTACAACCACCTCCACTCCAGCCACCTTCAAGCCTTGCAACATCTTTAAGGAATCTTCAGCACCACCTCCAAGGTAGCTCCAGTCGGCACCACCTCATCCAAAAGGCTTCCACTACTACAACCTCTACCACAGGAAGCAGCTCCCCTCCAACACCACCATCTCCACCGCAGCCACTGGATCCAACAACCTTCAACACTACCTTCAAGAGCTATCTCCATCTTCCCTTGGTGCTCCAGCAAGAGCATCACTCCGGCCCAGAGTTACCGGAAGCGCCTAGCTAAAAGGGGAAGCGCGCTTCCCCGAAGCGCGCTTCGGAAGCGCGAAACGTCGCGCTTCTGAAGCGTGGGGGGAAGCGTCCCCCTTTTTTGGGAAGTGCGCTTCCCTTTAATGGGGGACGCGCTTCCCTTTAATGGGAAGCGCGCTTCCCCCACGCTTCCCCAACGCTTCCCCCACGCTTCCCCCACGCTTCCCGCTCGCTTCCCCTGTTTTTTCAATTTTTTTGTATTTTTTATTTTTTATTTTTATTTTTTTCGCTTCCCCCTCGCTTCCGAGACGCTTCCTGGGTCGCTTCCGAGACGCTTCCTAGGTCGCTTCCGAGACGCTTCCCGAATCGCTCCTAAGTGGTCCCACGCTTCCCCGCTTCCTAAAATTTTGAAAGTGCCTCGCTTCCCGCTCCCGCTTCCCGTATCGCTTCCCGCTCCCGCTTCCTCAACTTAGGAGCGATGCTCCGGCCCTAGCATTTCTGCCTCCAACATCTTCAAGGTAGCTTCAATCCTCCATTGTTGCTACAACCCAACTTGTTGCAGCCGAACTCCCAAGGTGAGCCCATATTTTTCTTATTTTATGATTTTCACTAAGTTGTTGTCAAAGCCCTATAATAATCATCTAAGGAGCCTATCAGTTGGCGTCCTTTAGGTTTCATTTTTTTTATGAATGTCATGGGATCAAATTGAATATTGATTTACAGTCACATAAATGCCTCTTTCTTGGTTTTAAACTAAGCAAATATGATAAAATGTCCATTTTGTTCATTAAGGCTACATTGAATATAGGATTCATCCACCGGTTGGACAAAATCTTCTATTTTTGAGGTAAAAAAAGAAGCATGATTCATACCTCTCTGTTAATTCTTGTTTTATCTTCATGTTCATGCATCTTTCATCCTTAGTATGCATTTAGAATAGTTTAGTCATTTTATAAAAATTTAATGTTATTTTGTTAAGTACTTAACTTAGGTTTTGATTTTATGCAAAATCCAACTGTTATTTCATGTAAGCATTTTCGTTTAAAAATCTTAGAAAATTCATGATAGCTATGATTGCTTATCTGTGATTTACTATCAAAATTTTGGATTGATTTGAGTTTTGAAACCCCCTCTAGCAAATCAAACCCTAATTCAGGTTTTGAACCCTCTGGAAGTTCCAGATTTCGCTTTAGCAGACTTGAGGACCAGAAATCTCCCCATGGGAGATCTGAATCCTCCTCTAAAAAATACTATAGATCCCTTTTAGAACCTAGTATTTTCCAGTTTTTTTCTGGATTTTTTAAACAAATTTAGTCTCTGTCAAAAATCAAATCTTGCAGACCCTTGTGAGAATATGGTAATATCCTTGTCAGGGTTCAGACCGACCCTAATCCTCTGTGGTACTCCAACCTGTAGGTACAATGCCAAAACTATCAAAAGAGGAGTTGTTTTTAATGAACGCCTCTATCATTTCTCAGAATTTTAGAATTTTTACGGTTCGGGTTCCTAGTTTTCCAGATTTGACAAATTCATTAGTTAAATCCCTATTAGATCAATTTTATCAAAATTAGAGGTCTGGTAAACCTCTGTGTCCATCCAATCCGTAGGTCCAATGCAGAAACAGTCAAAATATTAACTGTTCCTCTGTGTGTCAGGGTCATCCTCCTAAAATTTCAAAGGTTTTTGCCTTTGCTTACCATTTTTCCTTGAATTTGTGTGAAAATTTGTCAGTCTACCCTAGATTCCAGAGTCGTCGGATTCTGATCCGAATTGCCAGAGCTGTACAACTTTGACCATAGGTCAAACCTCAAATCTGTAAAAAGAAAAAATCTTTGCCTAACTGTCCTTTATCACCCCATAAAATTTGGGGAATTTATATTGTAGGTTAATACCCAAAATTTGGTTTTTACTAGGATAGGTCTAGGTTTTAGGGCAAAAATCTTGATTTTTAGGGTTTTAAATTAATTTTTATATTAAAAAAATATTAAAAGATAGGTTTTCAGATTCCATTCTATTTTTAGGTCTAGTCTAGATGTCCATTCCGAATTTGAATCAATTCTAAGCTCATTTTCCTTTTGTATTAGTTATTTTTAAAATCAAAAGCGAAAATCAGGCGAAAAACAGGGGAAATTCGGTGTCTTTGTGATATCTTTGCATTTTTAGGGTTTTAATATGCATATTATCATCTCATATCATGTTATATTTGACTTCCATGTCATTTGCATGCATTTGAATTTCAAAATCCCCATTTTACAAAATTTATTTCAGAAAACCCTGATTTCAAGGCCATAGTCTTGTTATCAGGGGCATTTTGGTTATTTTACCTCAATTTCAAAATTCCAAAATTTGATTTTCATATTTTCAATCATATCATATTATATTTGATTTATTTTCATTTGGATTTCAAAATCCCATTTTTATAAAATATCTTTCTGAAAAAACCCTGATTTCAAGGCCATAGTCTTGCTATCAGGGGTATTTTGGTCATTTCACCCCAATTTTGAATTTCCAAGTTTTATTCTTTGAATTTTAATTATATGTTTCTCATGTTTATATCAGGGAGGTATGAATTGGGTTTATATTTGGATAATATCCGATAATTTCTAATGTTTTTGGATAAATCCAGATAAACCTAAATTTTTGTGCTAAAATATTTTCTAGTTTTGCAGGAACATTCAAGAAGAAGACTTTTATTTATTTTCCTTTATTCAATTCAATGTAATATCAAGTTGTAATAATTTGGAATAAGAATTACATTTCTGCATAGAATATGACTGCATTGCATATAGTTTAATTCTGCAAATTTCAATATCTGATGTATGATTCATGTGCATTTATTTCAATATCTGAGTTTTCAAATGACATTTCAAAGTATTTCCCAAGTTTAAATCATGATTCCAAGCATTTTCCCAAGCAAACATCATATTTCTCAAACTTGCATCTTTTCAAAATTCCATAGCACATGCCTGATTCTCTGTGCATTTTAGGAAAATAGAGCATGGTTCAAAAAATTGAACTTAGTCAAAGCACCCTTTTGATCCTTGGTTCGATTACCCCTGTTAAAGGTGACAGGAATGGTCAAACCTCATATCGACATGCGTATCCCATTATATAGAATTTTACCACAAATTTTCAAAACGAAGGCAAATAATTTTCAAAACCATTTTCAAAACTTTGGTCAAGTTTGACTCGCAGAATCGTTTCTCTCTCTTGCAGAGGGAGGAAAAAATTTTGCAGTAATAATAGGTTTGGCGACCGTGATGGGACCTGTCTTCGTCTGATCAACTGTGTGCTTTAGCTTAGCTTACTTATCAAAATCATGTTCTAACAAAGTGTCAGCTTTTACTTTCTGATATCATGTGAACCTACGACCCTAGACTTGAACCCAACTGACATGGACTGCATGTAGACTAGGCATGGTTTGGTAGGACCATATTGAGGAGGAAATTTTTATGCTCACATAGACTTAGGTCTAATACAACCCTCATCAATCTAGGATTTGTATGTAATAATATTTGCTTCTTCAAAATTTTCAAAAATCTCTATCTCTTTAGGTTTTAAAGCCCTCTATTTGCTTGCATGTGATCATTTTTCAAAAAACCACCCCACCTATGTCTACCCGGTCTTCACGTTGCTGAGCTTTCTTCCAGAACCATAGTTCAGGATAAAGCCTCACAACTGAGCCACTTATTTGGGCCGATGCCCCCCTGCCATATACCAAGGGCCATAGTCCAACGTATATCGGCAGACACTCAAGGATGTTGGGAAAACACAAGCCTAGAACCAGAAATGATTTTTTATGCCACGTACATCGAGCCTCAACTCGAGTTAATCAGCATAGCATAATTGGTCACAACTGATCTGAGTTTAGAGTTAGGATTAGGGTCCTACAGCTATTTCAAAATTGATGCATTTAGAGTCCGCTTTTTAGGGAATGTTGTATGTGCATAATTGCTTATGCAGGATATAATTGAATGTATTATAATCATTTTTCCTTTATTTTCCCATATTTTCCCCAATTTTTCAAAAAATATTGAATAATTTTTTCAAATACTTCATTTTCCATCTTTTGTGAAATATTTCATTTTTCTCAAAAACCATGGATGATTTTCTCAAATTATCCACTTTTTCTTCAAAAGTCCAGGTGATTTTTCATCCTTTCGTTCTTTTGGATCTTGAATTTCTAGCTTTATCTTGCTTGCAATTTTTCAAAATTCCCATATTTTCCCAAATATTATTCCAATTTTTCGTATTTTTCAGTCTGATGGCATCCAATCAGCTCGACTCTGTCTTTCCTGAGGGCCACATCTCCTACGAGGTACAACAAAGTCTTCCTGAGCACCGAGCTCTCAACACCGGATCCTTCATTCCCCGGTGGTATTATTCCTGGCTCAAGAATTTCTCTCGTATGTTTCCAGACCATTTGAGCGATTATGGATTGGAACTGACATCAGCAGTGGAAAAGCAGACAATCAACGATAATTTCATCCATGCACTAGCAGAGCGGTGGAATCCGCACACTTGTACCTTCTGGTTCCCATGGGGAGAAATGACCCTGCTAATGGATGATTTTTCAGAGACTATGGGATTGCCTGAACCAGCCGGTCAACCTGGAGACCCATTAGAGCAGCAGTTCTTGATCAATGTCAAGGGTCTGGATCCCCAAGATGCTTTAGCCCGTATGATAGGACGTAAGTCTTGGCCACTGACCAAGATAGATGGATATGAATATATGGATTTGCTCGAGATCTACCGACAATATGGGACATTTATAGAAGTCAGCTTGTTATTCAGAACAACTCGAGAAAGAATTCAGCATGCGATGGTCCTATGAACTGTGGAACTGGTCTTCTTTTCAGATGGACAGAATTATGTGGATGTCGGGATACCCAGCTCCTGCGAAGGTGGGGAAGTCGACAGACTAGCCGCATCTCGATAGCCATGGCCGCGCTTGCTTTCTTGTACCAAGGGTTGACTCGTTTCACACTCGGAGAATCCATTCTAGTTGAAGGGTGTACCTATGACTTACAATCCTGGTTCCTTCGGCATGTGCCAATCAAAGCCAACTCATTCAAGTACAATGGCAAAGAGCTTCTTCCAGTTGCGCGATAACGATTCTTGATCGACAACCTTCAAGAGGAAGAGGTTGTGTGAGACTACTTTGATCGTCAGGAGTCACCTCCCAGATACACTTATGCATATGGCAAGCGGTTCAAGTTACTTGGCCCATTCTTCTACACCTACTACCATCCAAAGCGATGTGTTAGACAATTTTCTTATAGGCAAAAGCGCATAGAAGCTCGACTACTATCAAGGATCATGCCATAGTTCGATCTCGCATCATCGTAGTGGTTCAGAGCATACCATTCTGCCAGACATGGTTGAGATTCCTTTGTTACTCTCACTCTTTTTTCGGGTCCTCGAGTGTCCAATGATTATCAGGAGTGGTGGAAAATTGTTTGTCCCCTCCTCTCTGTCAAGTTTATTATTGATAAAATCATGTATTTATTCAATAAAATTCCTTCAACTTTCATTCTATCATGGTTTGACGACTTCGCCTAGGTAACAAGGCATATTTTTAGTTCATTCTTTTTGTAAGGAATAGTAGCACAATTTTTGTGACTTCAGCGACGACTCAGTCCCTAGTAATGGGATATCTTTCCAATTATCTACCAAATTTTCATCAAATATTTTCTTCCTATTCAGAACCATTCTCAGGACCTAACCCTCAGTTTTTCCCTCCAGAGAGCATTTGTGATTCTTCATGGTGTTGACGAGGTCAGGCAAAAAGACTAGCCCTATTCAGCATAGCAATCACTCTTTCAAATTTGAGCAGGAGATGTCGTCCTAGCGATCTTCTTGGGGGTCAGGGCCAGCAGGATAATGATGATGTTGATCCACAAATGTATGCCCTTTTTTATAAGATGATGAAGAAAATGATGAGTGAACAAGCTGGAGCTAGTTCAGAGAAGATCTCTACCAATAAGAAGGCCAAGGGCCGAAAACTGAAAAAGCAAGTGAAAGTGTCCAAAAAGTGTATCCAGCATGAAGATACATCTCATGAGTCAGAATCGGTTGGTGACATGGATGAAGGGTTTGAGACCCAGCAAGCATTTCGGAAATCAACCCAGGGGTAGGGGTCGGCCCACAAGTTCAAAGATCAATCTGTCAAAGATTTTGACAAACCACAACTCAGGGATGTGGTTAAGATAGCGAAAGATCTGCAGGCCCGTGATAAAGGCAAGAAAGTCTTCACGAGCGAAGACTTCTATGATGGTTTGGATGGGGATGACAGTCTTGATAATCTCTTTAAGAAGTTCATTAAATTCGATGGTTCTGGCGACCCCAAGGCACATCTCGCCATGTTCTTCGCTGAATGCGCCAAGTTCAAGCGAGACAACCGAGCTCTTTTCCTTTGCTTCCCTCGCAGTCTGGAGGGAGCAGTTACAAAATGGTACTCAGAGCATGTTAACCCGATCGAATTGAAAGAGTTTGACAAAGTAGTGAACCTGTTCATTAAACGATTCCTTTTTAATGTTGAGGCACTTCCGAATCTCAGTCAGCTCTGCGGCCTAAAGCAGAAAGAAGATGAGAAGGCCCAAGATTTTATTCATTAATGGAGGTCAGCTTGCAATAAGATGAGGGATCCCATATCAAAGGGACACACATTTTCATTAATTTTGAGCATTTTTTCGCAACCCCTGAGAGGTTTCATTTTCACTGTACCGTCAAAAACTTTCATCGAACTAACAGAATGAGCCGAGTGACTCGAGCTAAGCATGGAAAATGGAGTTTATGAAGGTTTCCTCTTTACCAAGAGTAACAATCAGAATGAGCAGAAGAAGAAGGCTCACTTCACTCTTTCTGCCAATGATAGCAAAATCGATAAGAAAAATCATGATAACCATTCAGAGGGATCGAAGGGCCAAAAAGGAAAGTTCTCCAACAATGATAAGTCTCTTCAATCTAGTCCTCAACATAGAGAGAAAGATCAAGAAAAGCCAAAGCGCAAGGATTGGAGTATGAATCGAAAGTTCACCCCTCTGGACCAGACACTCGAAAGTGTTCTGAAATACATGCTCGTAAAAGATATGATTCGTTTACCTAAAGCAGCTGATCCTGCAACAATCATGGGCAGATTCAAAGAAAAGTTTTGCAAATTTCATCAAGTAGTAGAGCATGACACTGAGAATTGTTTCGTCCTGAAGAATATCGTTCAAGATTGCATCGACAAGAATATCCTTATTGAAGATGAGGAAGACATCAGTCGACCATCCTAAGCAAGTTTTCTAAGAAATTGACAATGTCAAGACTATGTCACTTCCATCATTTTATCATTTTGAAGGGACAATACAGTCCCAGTTCTTTTATCAATCTATTATTTCCTTCTTCAAAGCATTAATAAATTTATCAAATTTTCTCATGGCTTGGCACCATATTTTATATTCCTCCCTTGCTACCCAAGAAGCTCATTGTCAGTTTTTACCTCATTACCTTCAAAGAGCTTTCATCAAATATCAATTACTTATCCTTTCATCCAACATCTTACTCCCCAGTCACACTGGGGCATTTTTCTTGAAAATTCATTTTTTTTTCAAAATGTTCTGTATGCAGGCAGGACCAAACAAATCTCCCATTTTGCACGCATGTGCACCCATTTACATCTTTTTGCATTCATTTGCATACATTTGCATTTGCATTTGCATTTGCATCCATTCATCTGCATTCATTTGCATCAATTTGCATTTGCATCAAACTTTTTCCCGCTCAGGATAAGGGGTTAATTTTGACAACAGGCCATGAACAACTAACTATGATGGTCTATTCAAATCATGAATTAAGAATTTTTTTATCAAAAATTTTCATTTCCCAAGTTTAACCCACGAGTTGAACCCTTCCTTCTTAAATCATGACCCTTAGGTTGAACCCCTATAGAATCGATCGTTCTTAGGCTGAATCCCTTCTGAACCCATGTTGTTCCCAGTGAACCAATGTCGTTCTCAATTGAACCAATGTCGTGCTTAGGCTGAATCCCTACCGAACCTATGTTGTTCCCAGTGAACCAATGATGTTTTTGGTTGAACCGATTCGAGTTCCGACTCGAATTTTCTTTTCTTTAAATTCTAGTTTTTCCTTTAGGATTCGAGTTCCAACTCAAATTTATTTTCCTTCTAAATTGATCTATTTTCCTTCAGGATTCGAGTTGCGACTCGAATTTCTTTTCCTTCCAAATTAATCTACTTTTCCTTCAGGATTCAAGTTCCGACTCGAATTTCTTTTTCTTTCAAATTGATCTAGTTTTTCTTCAGGATTCGAGTTCCGACTCGAATTTCTTTTTCTTCCAAATTGATCTAGTTTTCCTTCAGAATTCGAGTTCCAACTTGAATTTTCTTTCCTTTTGAATTTTTCAGTTTTTCCTTTAGGATTCGAGTTTCGACTCGAATCAATTCTCAATTTCGACCTTCGGGCCACACAATTTCAACCTTTTGGTCAACCAATTCCCAATTTTGACCGTCAGGTCATCCAATTTCGACCTTTGGGTCAACTAATCTCAATATCCTTAAATCCAAATTGGATAAGTTTTTCTTTTAGGGTTTGAGTTCCGACTCAAATTTCCTTTCCTTCTGAATTTTCCAGTTTTTCCTTTAAGATTTGAGTTCTGACTCGAATTTCCTTTCTTTTAAATCCAAATTTGACAAGTTTTTTCTTTAGTGTTCGAGTTCCGACTCGAATTTTCTTTCCTTTAAATCTGAATTGGATAAGTTTTTCCTTTAGGGTTCGAGTTCTGACTCAATTTTTTTTTTCTTCTGAATTTTCCAGTTTTTCCTTTAGGATTCGAGTTCCGATTTAAATTTCTTTTCCTTTAAATCCGAATTGGATAAGTTTTTCCTTTAGGGTTCGAGTTTCGACTCAAATTTCCTTTCCTTCTGAATTGGTTTAGTTTTTCCTTTGGGATTCGAGTTCAGACTCAAATTTTCTTTCCTTTAAAACCAAACTTTCTAGTTTTCCTTTGAAGACTCTGTTTTTGACTCAAATTTTCCAGTCTTCCTTATAGGATATGAGTTTTGACTCGGTCTTTCTTTCAAAACCAACCTTTGAGTTGGACTTACCTTCAAAATCCAGCATTGTGCTAGGACTTACCTTCAGAATTCCAATTTCGTATTGGATTTACCTTCAGAGTTCTGGTTCGTGTTGGACTTTCATCCAGAATCTCACTGATGTGTCAACTCGGATATCAATCAATTTCTTTCACCAAAGATTCCAAGAATATTTTGCCAATTTATCATGAAGAACAGTTGTTGATCTCAAAACCTTTATTACATAAAGAATTACCTCAGAATATCTTCAACATTACTTCCGAAAAAGCAAAGCTTTCACAAAGAAAGATTCAAAATTCAAAATCTTTTTATTGGGCAACCAAAAGGATGAAGAATAAATCCTCGATATGGCCAGCAAAGAAAATTTAATGTTGTTGCAAAGCCACAAGTGATTGATATTGATCATAGCTATGACACATCTTTAAAGACCATTCTTGTAAAGACAAGGCAGTGAAAATATCCTACGTAATAAAGAAAAATCCACTCAATTTTCGTATCTCCTCAATCATTTAAGCTGCAATCAAATATCTGCAAAAGGGATCTCTCAATCATCGTCAAGTTGAAGGCTGGTGGACGAGTTAGACCCCCGGGGCCAAAGAAGATTTGGATCATCTCCAAGATGAAGGAGTTTATGATGGATCCTTCCAGGGAAAGTTTAGATCACCGCCAAGATGAAGGCTGATGCGATGAACCTCCCGACAAACCCTAAAAGATATTTGATTTCTACTATCATAAAGAGATTTTTTGAGCCAATACCATCAGTATAATTCATGAGACAAAGAAGGATTGGAGCATCTCCAAGTTGAAGAAGTTTGTGACGTACCCTTCCAAAAAAAGAGAGAAAAGTCAAGACATCTCCAAAATGAAGGATGATGTAATAAACTCCTCAAAAACCCAAGAAAGCTCAATGTCTCAAAAAGAGTGCAAAAAGATCATCATGAGAAAAATTCAGGATATCAAACTGCCAAATCTGCAAAGAATCTTTTTTAATTTTGTGAAATTCTATTATCAATATTCTTTCACCAATTGTTTTCATAATATCAAAAATACTCTCTTTTCTGTTCATATCAAGGAAATTGATAGCCTCCTTGAAAGAAAGTCAATTACAAATAATTTGAATTCGAATATTGATTCTATGGAGTTAAGCCCAATCAGAGGTAATACTTCAGGTAGAAAAGAGGAAATATTTTCGCACCAATGTGCATCATTTTCAATTATTTTGAATCAACAACAATTTTCAACATTTTGACAATATTTTCTAGTTATCCTGACATGAAGTCAGCGCTTGTTGTCTGCTTTTGACACATCCTAGCGTCATTTCTCATCCCTTATTAGGACTTGATAACGGGAGTTTTCAAGATTCCTTCCCTTCTTTGGTATAATCTGAGCACCTGGACTCTCAGATTCGCACACTTCCACGTGTCCCCACTGTCCCACCGTAGATAGTCCAATTTTGGCTCGAGGTTAAGCCACCAATCATTTTTTCGCAAAAGATCATCAATTTCAAAAGTTATTTAGTCTAAGCAATGAGGCACCCAAAATCAAACCCCTTTTCAAGCTTTAGGGACCCCCATTTTCAACATTTTGCAAAACCCCTATCAAATTCATTGTGCGGAAGTCTGAAGGTCCCATCATGAAAAATTCAGTCGAAGATTTCGTCATTTTCACTTCCGGTGAGGTTAAGGGTCAAACCTGAGCCTCATTTTTACACAAGGTATTTCTTGTCCCATCCAGGTTAAGGGCAAAACTTGAATCTCACTTCTTTAAAGTAAGTCTTTCATCTTTATTGTTCATTTCATAGCTACCATTTTCATCAGGGCTAATTTCTTCATACCTAGTCAGGTCCTTCTAACTAGAGCATTTTTATAGCTTAAATTTGGTGTGTTTTTCTTTGCCACTAAGCTCGGGCCTAAACCGACTTAGTAGCAAAGAGGGGCATCTATAAACACCTTAAATTTTTCTCATCCATTCTCAAACACACCCCTTGTGTGAATGCCAACCCTGGTAGGTGTTATCATCGCAAATTTTTTTCCCCTCCCTTGCAAGAGAGAAACGAATTTCGTGAGTCAAACTCGACCAAAGTTTTGAAAATGGTTTTGAAAATTAACTCGCCTCCGTTTTGAAAATTTGCGAGAAAAAATCCGTGGAATGGGATCCGCCTGTCGGTACGAGGTTCAACCGTTCCTGGCGCCTTTACCAGGGGTAATTGAACCAAGGATTAATTATATGCTTTAACTTGACTCAAATATCTAAATTATGCTCTACTTTTCCTAGAATGCACAAAGAATCAGGCTTGTGCTATGAAATTTTGAAAAGCTGCAAGTTTTGAAAACATGATGTTTGCTTTGGAAAATTGAAATATGCTGGAAAAATGATTGGAAAAGTGCTTGAAATTAGAATTCCTGGGAAAATCATTGAATTTCATTAGAAATCAGAAAATGGATTGGAAAATGAATTCTCAGAAAAACTTGAATCTTGAGAAAATCGATTTTTGAGGTTTGGAATTCCCTTTTCTAAGAAAATGGATTTAAGAATTCTGAGAAAATCAAGAAATTCATTGGAAAAGGATTTTTTGAAATGGAAAATAGATTCTCAGGAAACTGGATCCTTAAGAAAATGGGAAATCTGAGAAAATCGATTTCTGAAAACTGGGGATTTTGAAATTTGAGAATTTTAAAACATTGGAAAATCTTGGTTTGAACTTAGGAAATGCTTTGAAATCTCATTTAAAAATTTAGAATTCTAAGAAAATCTAATCCTGAGAAACTTGGTAAATCCTTTAGAAAATTGATTTTTCTGAAATTGAAATTGGAAAATGAATTTGAAAATAATGCAATTTGAATGAATGAATGAATTTGAATATGAATTTGAAAGGGAATTTCATTGAGGAATTGAGAAATCCTTTTGAAGTTTTGAGAAATGCAGTGCAATTTTGAAGTTAGCCTAAAAGTGTAGGCTGAATGTGGCTAATATGAAGATCATAAATCTAGGTTTCATTTGTATTCTGACTATGGCCAAAAATACAAATTCCACGAAGTTTATAAACTCCATAAGAGCTTGTGCATGTGCCATTCGTGTCAACCATAGTGAATTTGAAATAAATGTGCATGAATCATACATTAAATATTGAAATTTGCAGAAATTAAACTATATGCAATGCAGCCCTATTCTAAGCAGAAATGTAACTCTTATTCCAAATCTTAGATTGCTTTTTACATTGAATTGAATAAAAAAAGAAATAAAATAACAAAGTCTTCTTCTTGAATGTTCCTGCAAAACTAGAAAACAAGATTAGCACAAAAATGTAGGTTTTTTTGAATTTATCCGAAAATATGCAAAATTATCGGATATTATTCAGATATAGACCCAAATTCATACCCCCTTTGATATAAATATAATAAATAATGAATAAATTTTGAAAATAAACTTGAAAATTCGAAATTGGGGTCAAAATGATCAAAATACCCCTGATGACCTTGAAATCCGGGTTTTCTGAAAGATTTTTTGTAAATTTTGGAATCTTGAAAATCAAATGAAATAAATCAAATACAATATGATGAAATATGATGATATGCATGAAAAATTATGAAATTAAAGATTGAAATTTCGAAATTTATGTCAAAATGATCAAAATACCCCTGATAACAAGACTATGGCCTTGAAACCAGGGTTTTCTGAAATAAATTTTGCAAAATTGAAAAATATGAAATGCAAATGAGATTGAAATTAACCCTAATATGATATGACATGCTTATTTAAATGAATAAAACCCTAAAATGGCGAAAATATCATAAAATATCAATTTTAACTTGATTTTCGCTTCTGAATTTAAAGATAAACTAACATGTAAATTAAATGAAATTGGAATTAAGCTAAATTTGGCATGGAGACCTAAACTAACCCTAGAAACATAATGGAACTCGAAAATCTATTTTTTTTGTATTTTCTTAATATGGAAAATAGCTAAAATCCTAAGAAAATCAAAATTTTGCCTAAAATGCTGATTCTAAAGGGGATTTTGGATATCAAACTTCCATACAAATTTCCCAAATTTTATGGGGAGATAGAGGACAGTAAGGCAAAGACGTTTTCATTTTACACTTTTTAGTTTTGACCTATGGTCGGAGCTGTACCACTCCGACAAGTCGGATCAAAATCCGGTGACTCTAGGATTTAAGGCAAACAGAAAGGTTTCGGTAGAAAATATGGGAAAAATAGCAGACAGATGGTAAAAAGGCTGAAATTGTGAGAAAATGTCCCTGACAAACAAAGGCAAATTTTATATTTTTTCATCATTGAGATTCGGGTTACGGTTTGGAAAAGAGTACACTGTTATCAGAGACCCGAATCTCTGGAATTTCTGGATATTGGAATCTGTCAGACAGAAAAGAACATTTCGGGAAAAATACTGAGACAATTCAAAAAATTCTCAAACTTTGGGAAATGACAGGAAAATATGTTAGAAACAACTTTTGTGTTAAAAGTTTTTGCAGACGGGCTACAAATTGAACGAACTTGGTGCATTAGGATCTGTCTATACCCTGACGAAGGAAAATTGAGATTTTCCCAAAGGTCTGGGAAATCTGATTTTTGACAGAGGTCAAAACTGCTTGAAAATTTCCATATCATTAGTAGATTTAATTATAAATCCACTGTGATTTTTGGAGAACAATCCGGATCTCCCACAAGGGTGGTGCCGGAGGTTCTTGTCTGCTAAAGCAGAAATTGAAAGTTCATGATTTTTAAAATGAAGTTGCAAAACCCGAATCAATCTGGTTTTTTTACTGGGAATCACAAACACATGAATACATCTACCACAAAAGATTTAAGATTTATTGGCAGGAATTTAAGCATGAAATGACAACTGGACTATGCACATTGACTAAGACACTAGAAAACATCAAATAAAACTATATTGCATAAGTAAAATGACTATGAAATAATGCAACTAACTTATGCAACATGGGAGCTACGTGAAACACAACAATGAAACAAGAATCAACAGGGGGCATGATGTATTTTGATATTGGCTATTGCAAGGAGGGATCCAATCCATGCATCAGATGGATCACCTCTTTACGTAACCATAACATGAAAACCTTTGTTTCATGTTACTTAAATCCATAGATTAAAAAAAAAGATTTAGCAAGATGGATCCAGTTTTAAGCTGGTTTTATATTAGATTCCTCCCTCTCAAAGAGAATAGCATTGAAATTTAACTAAATAAAAAAAAATAATCGGTAAAGGGAAAGAGCATATTGACTTACCTTGGGTTTATGCTTGAAACGGCTGGAGAGGAGTTGCAATTGAAGGGTTACTGTGGTGACTGCTGTGTTGTGGCTTGTGGCTGCAACCAAGGGGATCTGTCCCTTTGTTGATAGGCTGGAGCTACGACGGTGGTGCTGTGGTACAAGTGCTAAGCGTGAATGGTGGTGCGCCGACTGGGGCTAACTGAAGGTGGAGGCCTGCAGTTGGAGCTGGTTGCTGCTAGTGAAGGGCTGCACCCTTTGGTGGCTGGCAATGGTGGCGTTGAAGGAGCCGACTGATGCTTCAAGGTGGTGGCTACTTAGGCTGGAGTTGAGGGTTCCCTCATGGTGGCTGCAGCTGCTACAAAGGGAGGAGGCATCGGCTGCAACAAGGAGGGTGATATGCCAGGTGAAGGAGGGAGTTCTTGTGGTGGCCGTCGGCTGAAGCAGGGAGCTTGGAGGTGGCTTCAATGGCTGGAAGTTGCAGCGAAGGGGAGAGCTGCTGTGGGTTGTAGCAGCAAAGGGGAGAGAGAGAGAGAGAGAGAGAGAGAGAGAGAGAGAGAGAGAGAGAGAGAGAGAGAGAGAGGTGCATTGAATGGGCTCTCTTGGGCAGCCGTAGGTTATCTTTCAACCTAAGGAAATTTAGGGTCTAATTCCCTTCCATACTTAGGTATTGATAAGTTTAATGAAAAGAAAACAAAGAACTTACGTGAATGGGTTGGAGGCTGGGGAAAAAGAAGGAAGGGAAGAAGGAAAGAAAGAAGGAAAGAAAGAGAAGAAAAGAAGGAAAGAAGAGGGGAAGAAGGAAAAGGAAAGAAAAGGGAAGAAAGAGAGGGTGGAAAAAAATGCCATACGTGAGTGGAGGGAGAGGAAAGAAAGGAGGAAAGAAAGAAGGAAAGAAAGAAAAGAAAAAAGGAAGAAGAAAGAAAGAAGGAAAGAAAAGATGGAAAAGAAAAGGAAAATGGAGGAAGAAAGAAAAGAAATGGGCTAGAGTGGTCGACCCCCTTGTGGGTCCCACATTAAAAAAAATAAAAAATAAAAAAATAAATAAACAAAAAAATAAAGAAAAAGGTAAATTTCTTTTTTTTTTCTTTTTTTATAAATTAAAACAGAAAATGCAAATGGATGGACCATCTCAGAGCGAGTCCAAATTCCACTTTTGAAATTCATTTTGATGATTAGAGGGGTAAAATAGTCTTTTCAGAAAATTTTCAGACGACATGAGCTATTTTTGGCAGTTTTTGAAACGAGCTCGGATTTTGAAGTTCAATACCCCGTTGCGAAGCAAATCTAGTGTTGAATTTGAAAACTTGATTTTGAAAGAAATCCAGATTATTTTTCTCGAGAAAATATTTCCAAATTTAGACTCCCGAAGGTAAAAATGCCAATTTTGGAAACCTGAGGTTTGAAATTGATTTCTGAAAACTTTTAAAACTTAATCTGGATTGAGATTTATAAAAATGGAGTTATGGACTTCGAAAATGAAATGAAATGTGATGAAATGCTGAGAAATGACATGAAATGACATGCGAAATGCTAACCCTGAATGAAGAATTTTGGATTTTAAACCCCGATTGACAATTGTACCAGCTTAAAAAGCATTAAAATTGATAAAATTTGCAAAATGGTTAAAGAAATGGTTTTCAGGCCCTACCGAGCTAGAGTGACACTGGAAATTAGGGTCTGAGCTGAATGGAACTGAAATGAGCTGGGTTTTAGAGTTTCAGAACTCCAATGAACTGACAATGGTACTGACTCAACTGGACTCTCCGACTAAATTTTCAAGAAATACTGCCATTTTTATAGAAATGGTACGGAATGGTCACTGGAGTGAAGTCAATTATGATGTTGAGCTGGGTTTGAGCTAGAACAAAGGTCAGTAATACTGACATGAACTAAAATCAAAGCTCAAACACTAGCTCAACTGACTGAACTCAGCTCAGTTTCAGCTGAAAGAGCTGAAATGAACTAGATTGGGCTCATGGACACTTAGAAATGGTTTTGAACTGAAACTGGAGCATTCGAACTCCTGGTGAGCTAAAGTTAGACTTTGAGTTATATGTCTGACTATTAATGACTGAGTCAGAGACAATTGGCTTGGATTTGAGTGAGAAGTGAGCTCATTTCTAAAGAAATGATCCCATTTTGGCAGGAATGGTCAGAAATCAAAATGGCTTTCTCACTGTGATTTCAAATGAGCTTGAAATGACTGATATTCTAACTGTCCTTAACTGACCAATGAGCTTGGTTGACTCTGACTGACTGGGGTCCAGGATGACCTAGAGGTAAAATGGTAATTTTCCTAGTGAAAATGGGTAAAATGGTGATTTTCTAAAACTGACTCGGGGTTTGACTCCTACACTGACCTAACAGAGTTGGCACTGCACGAGGAGGGTTATTTGAGAATGGATATGGAAAATTTGAGGTGTTTACAAATGCCCGTCTTTGCTACTAAGCCGACTTGAAGACGAGCTTAGTGGCAAAGAAAACACACCAAATTTGGGCTATAAAAATGCCCCAGTTAGAAGGATCTGACTGAATATGAAGAAATTATCCCTGATGAAAATGGTAGATATGAAATGAAGAATGAAGAAGAAAATTTTACTTCAAAAAAAGTGAGATTCAGGTTTTGCCCTTAACCTGGATGAGACGGGAAATACCTCGTGTAGAAACAAAGCTCAGGTTTAACCCTTAACCTGACCGGGAAATGAAATACCTTATCAAAATGAGGCTCAGGTTTAACCCTTAACCTGACCGAGAAAATGAAATACCTCATCAAAATGAGGCTCAGGTTTAACCCTTAACCCGATCGGGAATGAAAATGATGGGATTCTCAAAAGAAGAACCCGTGATGGAACCTTCGGACTTCCGCACAATGAATCCGATAGAGGTTTTGCAAAAGGCTGAAATTGGGGTCCCTAAAGCTTGAAAAGGGGTTTGATTTTGGTCACCTGATTGCTGAGACTAAATAACTTTTGAAATTGGTGACCTTTTGCGAGAAAATTATTGGTGGCTTAACCTCAAGCCGAAATTGGACTGTCTATGGTGGGACAGTGGGGACACAGGGAAGTGTGCGAATCTGAGAGCCCATGCGCTCAGATTATACCAACAGAAGGAAAGGAAACTTAAAAACTCCCGTTATCAAGTCCTAAAAGGGATAACAACTGATGTCAGGATGCGCCAAAGATGAACCCCAAGCTCTTTCTTCACGCCAGGATAGCTAGAAAATATTGTCAAAATGTTGAAAAATTGTTGTTGATTCAAAATAATTGGAAATGATGCACATTGGTTTGAAAGTATTCCCTCTTTTCTACCTGAAGTATTACCTCTGACTGGTCTTAACTCCATAGAATCAAGATTCAAATTCAAATTTCTTACAATTGACTTTCTTTCAAGGAGGCTATCAATTTCCTTGATATAAATAGAAAAGAGAGTATTCTTGATATTGTGAAAGCAATTTGTGAAAGAATATTGATAATAGAATTTCGCAAAATTAAAGAGGATTCTTGACAGATTTGGCAGTCTGATATCCTGAGATTCTTTTCTCATGATAATCTTTCTGCACTCTTTTCTTTTCTTGGCAGAATTGGAGCTTTTTTGGGTTTTTGGGGATTACATCATCCTTCATTTTGGAGACTGTTATCGTCGCAAAATTTTTCCCATCTTCCCTTCCTTGCGGAAGAGAGAGGAAAATGCTTTCGCGATTCAAACTTGACCGGATTTTGGAAATTGTTTTGAAATACTCGCCTCCGTTTTGAAAAATACGGGAAAATCCATGGGATGGGGCTCGACCTGTCGGTACGAGGTTCGACCGTTCCTGCCGCCTTTAACAGGGGTAATCGAACCAAGGACCAAAATTGTGCTTGACTTAGTTAAATCATTGAAATTGTGTTCTATCTTAAATGCACAGAGAATTCAGGCATGTGCTATACAATCTTGTAAAATGCAAGTTGAAAAATATGATGTATGCTTAGAAAATATTTGGATTTGAAATTTTTTCAGGAAAAGATGGAAATCAATCTCTAAGGAAACTCAGACGAAGAAGATTTGAAATCTCGAGAAAGTTTATAAAGATTTAGAAAACCATGAAGAAATGAGAATCTCGAGAAAATCTCAAGAAAGTTTATAAAGATTTGGAAAATCATGAAGAAATGAGAATCTCGGGAAAATCTCGAGAAAGTTTATAAAGATTTGGAAAACCATGAAGAAATGAGAATGTCGGCAAAATGGAAGGAATTCTTGAGAAAAGATGAACATTTGAAAAGGAAAACGCTTGTTGGGAAAACTCGGACTTTGAGAATTTTCTTAGGAAAATGATAGAAAATTTATGGGAAAGCTCTTTGGAGATGGAAATTAAAATCCTGAGAATCTTGTCTTTGAAATATCTGAAAATCAGCTTTGATTCTTAAGAAAGATGAAAATTTCCTTTTTTGAAAGCATCTTAAGAAAATAATATTTTCAAGGAAATTCACGGGAAAACTTTAACTTGGGAAATCCAACTTCGGAAATCTTCATAGTTTCTTGAGAAATTGATTTCATGAAGTGAAAATCTCTTGAGAAAATCATGAGAAAAACAGATGATGCATATGATTTGAATGAATGAATGCACTTTGAAAAGATTTCTGAAAAATTTGTTGGAAAAATGTGTATTAAACCAAAGTAAATCCTTCACATATTCTGACTGTGGCTATGAATATGCTCAGAGTTTATTTGAGTTAATTCACAATATTTTGAAAAATTGGAAATATGATGTGCATTTTTAAAATAGCCTAAGAGTGTAGGCTCAATGTGACTGGTAGAAAGATGATGGATCTGGGTCTTGTCTGTATTCCAACTAAGGCCGTAAATATGGATTCCACTGAGTTCATCAACTCTCTAAGAGTTGGTGCACGTGCCATTCGTGTTCATCCACAGTGAATTTTGAAATTTGAGATATATGAATCATAGAATGAGGATATTGGAGGAATAAAACAACATGAGATGCATCCTAATCTAAGCAGTAAAAGTAAATATTATTCCAAGTTTGATTATTACATCATCTGACATGAATCAAAATAAATGAAATAAAAAAAATACGGAGTATAAAAGAGTCAACATCTTCCAGCTTTCCTGCAAAATGAGAATTAGTAAAAGATGACCAAAGAAATGGGTATATATATAATATATACAATGAAGATATACACGTATATATATAAATACTTGAATTGGTGCTAAATGACATATGATAATGAAGATGTATTTACAAAAAGAAAAAAAAGAAGAAAAAAAAGAAAAGTATATGTGATAATAAGTGCACATGAAGATATCTCTCTATATATAAGTAATCTTTCTTCTGCCCTTTGAACTGATTTCGGCTATTGTTGTTGTTGTTGTTGTTGGCAGAGAAGGTGAAGTGAGCTTTCTTCTTCTGCTCACCTTGAGGGTTATTCTTGGAAAAAGTGAAGCCTTCATAAACTCCATTCTCTACGCTTAGCTCGAGCCATTCTACTCGCTCAGTTAATTCAATGAAGGTCCTGGATGGTGCGGTGGAGATCAATCTTGTCAGAGGTTGAGAAAAGTTGTTGAGGATTAAGGACAGGGCGTGCCTTTCTGAAATGGGATCTCTCATTTTGTTGCAGGCTGACCTCCATCTGTGAATGAAATCCCGTGCTTTCTCATTCTCGTTCTGCCTCAAATTGCAGAGATGGATTAGTGTAGGAAGCGCCTCTATGTTGAACAAGAAGCGTTCAATGAATAAATTGACCACTTTATCGAACTCCTTGAGCTTGATGGGATTGATATGCTCAGCATACCATTTAGCTGCAACTCCTTCCAAGCTGCGAGGGAAACATAGGAATAGTGCTCTGTTGTCTCTCTTGAATCTTGAGCACTCTGCGAAGAAAGTGGCGAGATGGGCTTTTGGGTCGCCAAAACCATCGAACTTGATGAATTTATGGGGAAGGTTCTCCAGATCATCATCCCCTTGTAAGCCGTCATAGAAGTCCTCATAGGTGAAGACTTTCTTGCCCTTGTCGCGGGCTTGGAGATCTTTAACTACTCTGACCATTTCCCTGAATTGTGACTGCAGGGGTTCTTCTGCGACCTGACTCTTTGATTTGCGACTCTTCCTTTATTCTCGGCCACGTTTCTGAAATGCCGGAGGCACATCACATTCTTCCTTAGTGTCTTCCGCTGATTTTGATTTATCTAAAATTTCTTCTGGCTGAACGTGCTTCTTGGAAGTCTTCTTATTCTTGTGTCCGTGGAACTTCTCTCTAAATGGATTCTTCTCTACACTAGTCTCAGCCTGTTCATTCATCATTTTGTTCATCATCTTTCGGAACATGGCATACATTTGCGGGTCAATGCCATCATCCTCTTGTTGCTGATCTTGATTCACGGGAGGATCCATTTCTCCTTCTGAGGCTGAGGAGTGCTGAGGTGATGTGGTTCTTCTTCCTGACCTTGTTCGAACCATCAAATGCTACGAATGCTCTCTGCAGGGCGAAGACCTGATTAGATTCTGAAGGAATTGGCTTTTGAAAGAAATATTTGCTGTAAATATGGTAGACAATTTGAAAAAGTTATCCCATTACTAGGGACTAAATCATCCCAGAAATCCAGACAATTGTGTTGTCCTTCTTTAAAAGAGAAATAAACAACGAAAAAATATGCCTTGTTACCTAGGCGAGGTCGTCAAACCATAATAGAGAGATAAAAAATTTTATTAAAATGAGAAAAAAATATGACTTCATTGATCTTGACAAAGAGGTGGAGGACAAACAATTTGCCACTATTCACGACAATCAACAAACACTCTAGGACCAGGAAAGATTTTGAGAGAGACAAAGGAATCCCAGTCGTAGCAGGCAGAATGATATGCCCCGGACCATTGTGCGGAAGTGAGATCAAACTCTGTCATAGCTCCTGATAACAGTCGGGCTTCGACGTACTGCTGCCTCTAGGAGAATTGCCAAACACATTGCTCCAGTTGGTAGTAAGTGCAGAAGAATGGTCCCAGCAATTTGAACTACTTGCCATAAAAGTATGTGTATCTGGGAGGGGATAATTGTCGATCAAAGTAGTCCCAAACTACGTCATCTTTTTGAATGCTATCAATCATGGATCAGTACTGCGCCACTGGAAGAAGTTCTTGGCCATTGTATCTGAAAGAGCTTGCTCGGGCTGGAACATGCTGAAAGAACCAGGATTGAAGTGCATAGATGCATCCTTCGACGAGAATGAATTCTCCAAGTGAGAAACGGGTCAAACCCCGATACAGGAAAGCAAGTGCTGCCATGGCTATGGAGAGCCGATTGGTTTGCCGACTTCCTCATCTTCTCATAAGCTGGATTATTCTGATGTCCATGTAGTTTTGTCCATCTAGGAAGAGGGCTAATCCTACAGTGCATAGAACCATTGCATTCTGAATCCTTTCTCTAGCTGTCCTTGATAGCGAGCTGACTTTGATAAAGGTCCCGTACTGGCGATACAACTCGAGCAGATCGACATATTCATTTCCATCCAACTGGATCAGAGGCCAGGATCGGCAGCCTGTCATACGAGCTAAAGAGTCTCGGGGGTCCACACCCTTGACATTGATCAGGAATTGATGTTCTAACGGATCTTCTGGTTGACCGGCTGGTTCTGGTAATCCCATAATTTCTAAAAATTTATCCATTAAAACAGTCATCTCTCCCCACGGGAACCAGAAAGTACACGTCCGAGGATTCCATCGTTCTGCTATTGCATGGATCAGGTTGCCATTGATGGTCTGCTTTCAGACTGCTGACATCAATTCTAATCCGCACTCACTCAAATGGTCTAGAAACATTCGAGAAAAGCTTTTGAGCCAAGAATAGTACCACCGGGGAATGAAAGTTCTGGTGCTAAGGGCTCGATGTTCAGGACGACCTTGTCGTACCTCGTAAGAGATGTGACATTCAGGAAAGATAGGATCGACTTGACTGGATGCCATTGAACTGACAAACAGGGAAAGACTCATAATGGGAGTTAGGAAAATGTGGGAAATTTTGAAAAATTTGCAGGTAGGATATAAAATGCAGCTGGAAATTCGAGATCCAGTACAAAGGTAGAATGAAAAATCGCCTGGAGTTTTGAAAGAAATTAGATGTTTTGGGAAAATCATACAGTGTTTGAGAAAATAAAGGAAAAGGTGAGAAATATGGATATTTGAAAAAAAAAATTTGGGAAAAATGTGAGAGGAATAAAGGTAACATACAAACAATCACATCCTGCACAAACATTTATGCGCATACAACACTCCCTAAAAGACTGACTCTAGATGCATCATTTTGAAAGCAGCTGTAGGACCCTAATCCTAACTCTAGGTTCAGATCATCTTTGTCCAATCCAGTTATGCCGATATACCCGAACCGAAATCCGAGGTACGTGGCATATAATTTCAACTCCGGTTCTATGGTAAGGTTTTCCAACATCCTTGAGCGCCTACCGATATACTTCGGACTGTGGCCCGCGGTACGTGGTAGGGGGGTGTTAACCCAAATGATTGGCCCAGTTGTGAGGCTC
This sequence comes from Nuphar pumila, assembly GCF_984573655.1. Lineage (NCBI taxonomy): Eukaryota > Viridiplantae > Streptophyta > Magnoliopsida > Nymphaeales > Nymphaeaceae > Nuphar > Nuphar pumila. The sequence continues at coordinate 152,563,594 of NC_143249.1, read as the reverse complement.
TGTCCCGAACTAGGGTTCTGAAAGAGAGCCCAGCAACGTGAAGACCGGGTAATGATAGGTAATGGAGGTTTTGAAAAAATTATCACATGCAAGAAAATAGCGGGCTCTAAATCCTAAAGAGATAGATTTTGAAAATCTTTGAAGAAGCATACATTGTTTGTATTCAGATCCTAAATTGAGGAGAGTTGTATTTAGACCTATGTCTATATGTACATGAAAATATCTCCTCAATCTGGTCCTTCCAAACCATGCCTAGTCTATATGCAGTCAATGTTAGCTAGGTCAGAATCTAGGCTCCTAGGTTCGCATGATATCAAAAGTAAAAAAGCTGACATTTTGTGAACACAGTTTCGATAATTGAACTAAGTCAAGCACAATTTTGACCAGACAAAGAAAGGTCCCATCACGGTCGTCAAACCTGTTATCGTCGCAAATTTTTTTTCGTCTTCCCTTCCTTGCGGAAGAGAGAGGAAAATGCTTTCGCGATTCCAATTTGACCGGATTTTGGAAATTGTTTTGAAATACTCGCCTCCGTTTTGAAAAATGTGGGAAAATCCATGGGATGGGGCTCGACCTGTCGGTACGAGGTTCGACCGTTCCTGCCGCCTTTAATAGGGGTAATCGAACCAAGGACCAAAATTGTGCTTGACTTAGTTAAATCATTAAAATTGTGTTCTATCCTAAATGCACAGAGAATTTAGGCATGTGCTATACAATCTTGTAAAATGCAAGTTGAAAAATATGATGTATGCTTAGAAAATATTCAGAGTTGAAAATTTTTCAGGAAAAGATGGAAATCAATCTCTCAGGAAACTCAGACGAAGAAGATTTGAAATCTCGAGAAAGTTTATAAAGATTTAGAAAACCATGAAGAAATGAGAATCTCGGAAAAATCTCAAGCAAGTTTATAAAGATTTGGAAAATCATGAAAAAATGAGAATCTCAGGAAAATCTCGAGAAAGTTTATAAAGATTTGGAAAACCATGAAGAAATGAGAATGTTGGCAAAATAGAAGGAATTCTTGAGAAAAGATGAACATTTGAAAAGGAAAACGCTTGTCGGGAAAACTCGGACTTTGTAAATTTTCTTAGGAAAATGATAGAAAATTTATGGGAAAGCTCTTTGGAGATGGAAATTAAAAACTTAGGAAATTGAAATCCTGAGAATCTTGTCTTTGAAATATCTAAAAATCAGCTTTGATTCTCGAGAAAGATGAAAATTTTCTTTTTTAAAAGCATCTTAAGAAAATAATATTTTCAAGGAAATTCACGGGAAAACTTTAACTTGGGAAATCCAACTTCGGAAATCTTCATAGTTTCTTGAGAAATCGATTTCATGAAATGAAAATCTCTTGAGAAAATCATGAGAAAAACAGATGATGCAGATGATTTGAATGAATGAATGCACTTTGAAAAGATTTATGAAAAATTTGTTGGAAAAATGTGTATTAAACCAAAGTAAATCCTTCACATATTCTAACTGTGGCCATGAATATGTTCAAAGTTTATTTGAGTTAATTCACAATATTTTGAAAAATTGGAAATATGATATGCATTTTTAAAATAGCCTAAGAGTGTAGGCTCAATGTGACTGGTAGAAAGATGATGGATCTGGGTCTCGTCTGTATTCCGACTAGGGCCGTAAATATGGATTCCACCGAGTTTATCAACTCTCTAAGAGTTGGTGCACGTGCCATTCGTGTTCATCCACAGTGAATTTTGAAATTTGAGATATATGAATCATAGAATCAGGATATTGCAGGAATCAAACTACATGAGATGCATCCTAATCTAAGCAGTAAAAGTAAATATTATTCCAAGCTTGATTATTACATCATCTGACATGAATCAAAATAAATGAAATAAAAAAAAAATACGGAGTATAAAAGAGTCAACATCTTCAAGCTTTCCTGCAAAATGAGAATTAGTACAAGATGACCAAAGAAATGGGTATATATATAATATATACAACGAAGATATACACGTATATATATAAATACTTGAATTGGTGCTAAATGACATATGATAATGAAGATGTATTTACAAAAAGAAAAAGAAAAAAAAGAAAAGTATATGTGATAATAAGTGCACATGAAGATATCTATCTCTATATATAAGTATATATAGAGAGACATATACGTATAATGAGAAACTATATCTAAGAATTAGAATTTTATATATAATGGGTAAAATCAGAAAATACAGATATATACAGTTTCTGTAGGTGATTTCACAAAGCTGTAATTTCCAAATTATAACATATTTTGCAGTAGAATTGGGTTTGGAGCTTCCCTATATATTAATAACGAAGCATGCAAAAGAGGATATAGAGATCATGAACGGATATGGATATATCTGTTCATGAATATAGCCGATTATCAAACTTGTGTACCGGCAGAAGATGGTGTGCATTGTGAAGTGCATGAGGTAGTGGCTTAGGATCAGTGCAAGGATCAAAATATTAATGTATAGGCATGGGTGAGATAAGAACTAAAAGGGTTTTTCAATATTGAAAGGAATTTGTCCTCAAATGCAGAATACCTAAAGTGAAAAGTTGAGTGAAAGTAAACTAAATCACATCAGAGGAAGATGCATGACATATTTTATGCAATAAAATGCAATGTATACAATGCTAAGTACATAACATATGAAGAAACAAATGCTATATCAAAAAGAAAACTTAAAAGATAGATAGGCAGTCATAGATCACTGGCTGGGATAAGCAAACTGGCATCTTAATTGGATGACCGATTAGCTTCAGTTAGTTGAACTTAATCAATAGTTGGAGTTCTCGAATTTACTCATCACAGCTGAACAGAGTTCAGCAAAATTTCAAATGGATTTAATCCAACGTATACAGCCAACTGATCTTATGAATTAGCATTGATTCCAAAATCGATTCTATAGATCGAATATTAGATGACAAATAGATCTCACCGATTTTAGCACATTTAAAACTATACAACAGATTTATTAACAAATCGATTATAACAACTTGATTCTGCTAATCAATCATACACGACACAGTGAAATGGATTAGCAACTCTACTTCTGCAAAAAGATTATGACAATATATTGCACACTAATTGCACATAACATCTTCAAGCACTTTGCAATAAATCAGGGTGATCTTACAACAGTTCCAGAATCTCTGTTAACGGAGTGACAACATACAAACAATAGATTTCTAACATGAAACACCAACAGCTAAGATGCAGGGGTAAATTGTATGTTAGTATACAGGAAATATATCAAATGAGAAGATATGTTTTGCCTTATCAAGTGAAAACCACTAAGTATAAGTATAGATGATGCTTATGATGGTAAAGAACAGAAAAAAGTAATTTACTTGCAGTTAACGTAGATGGGAATGAAAACACAAAATGCAAATCATCAAACTGTGCTAAATAGCATTGAGAAAGATCTACCCTGCAGAGGGTCACATTTGTGTTGCAAAATACAAATCGGTGCTGCTAATATGCAGACCGATATTGTATATAGTGCATCCATGGACAGAGAATCGATGATCTAGGGAAACAGGAGGAGGAGTGATCCTTACCTTAGCTCAACAGAGGTTAATAAGGAGCTTCCTTTAATGGTGGGTCAGGCCACGAAAGGGGAAAGGAGGACCACGCCCTCCTTGGTTGTGCCTTAAAAGCTCTGCTTAATCTGCAATAAAGGGGCCGATTCTTTTCTGCTTGGCTGAAGGTAATGTGAAGGAGCTGATGGGTTGAAGAAGATGCAGAAGTGGGCGTCTTGCTGGATGGTCTTCACGCTGGATGGCGTTTCCTTTTGTAGGTGGGTTGAAGAAGATGAAGACGTTGGCTGGGTTGAAGAGGAGGAAGACACTGGGGATGTAGCTGAAGGAGAGGTCCAAATGCTGGCTGGATCTCTTGCTATTGAGCTGCAGGCAGATGGGGAGACGCTGGCTGGGTTGCGGCTGGGGATGGACTGAAGGAAACGGATGAAAACCTGCTGCTTCCTCTGCTGCTGGGAAGAAGCTTCCTGCGAAAACCCAAAAAGACAAGAAAATCAAAATCCCCCCCCTCTTTGTCGATCAATGGCCCCCTCTTTTAAAGAGATTTTCAGCTTCATTTCAAAAAGATCGCAATCCTTTCAAAACTTCCGTTACATCTCTTTGAAATTTTTTTGAAACTAAAATATTCAATGTAGCCGTTTTCAAGAGGGCGCCTCTTGTATTTTTAAAAAAAAATGCCTTTCATTTACCTAAGTTTTAGGTAAAATGAAACTTATTTTATTTTATTTTTATTTTTTTGGAAGTTCGGCTGTGCCATTTAAGGCTACTTCCTTCTTAAAAAAAAATTATTTAAACAAATCAATAAAAAGGAATAAAATAAAAAATGAGTATTGAAATAAATGAGAGGCTTTTATGGAAATGCCACCTCAACCCACTTTTAAAATCCTTTTGGAAAATAAAGTTTTATTTTGTTTTAGAAAATCTTTTATTTTCAATTGGGGTGCCACATGTGTGTGGGCCCACTAACTAAAAAAAAATGAATAAACAAATAACATTAAGAAATTAAAAAGAAGAATTTGCAAATTGGTGCGATCTCCGGGTGGGTCCCGCTCCATTTATTTGAAAATAAAAAGCAAAATAAATAACTTCTTTTTTTTTGGAATTTTTATAATATGAGATAAAACTTTGTTTGTTTTCAAGAATTTGGAAAAAAAATTTGGGTTTTCAGGGCAAAAATATGGGTAAAGAAAATACATAAATTTTATAGAGAGATTTAAAATCTTTTTGCAAAAGTTTTGAGATAAAATCTTTAAAGCCAATATCCAAATATCCAGATTGTTTTTCTGAGAAAAACTTTTGTAATTCAAAAGTCTTGGGGGTAAAATGGGAAAGATTGGCAATTTTGAAAAACCCAGGGTTTTAAAATCAATTTTGAAAAGAGTTAAAACTTGAATCTGGATTGAGAATTTTGAAATCAAGAGTTTCTGGACCTCGAAATGACATGTTGTGCAGTGAAATGATAGGAAATGCTCATGCGATGTTATGCAAAGACATGTTTCCTGAAATGCCCCTCTGGGCCAGGACTTTGGAAATTCTAACTTTTTGTCCAGAATAGAATTTTGAAGATTTGGAATTTGAAGATGTCTCTGAACCTAAATATAGAAATTTTGAGGCTCAAGAATGAAATTGAGGACTTTCTGCAAGGTTCAATCTCAGAAAATGACCATTTTGCCCTTCATTGATTCCGGAGAACTGAAATGTGCCAATTGAGGGCGATGTCAAGAAAGTGAGTGAAAATTTGGGGTGTTTACAGATGCTCCTCTTTGCTACTAAGTCGGCTTGTTGCCGAGCTTAGTGGCAAAGAAAAACACACAAAATTTGGGCTATATAAAAAAAATGTCTCAGTTAGAAGGATCTGACTGGGTATGAATAAATTAGCCCGAGGAAGATGGTAGATATGAAATGGAGAATAAAGAGAAAAGATTTGTTCTGTGAGAGTGAAGTTCAGGTTTTTTCCCTTACCTGGATGGGACAGAAAATGCTTCGTATGACACGAAGCTCAGGTTCTAACCCTTGACCTGATTGGGGAATGGAATATCTCATTTAAATGAGATTCAGGTTTGTACCCTTATCCTGATCGGGCGGGAAATGAAATACCTCTTTGAATGAGGCTCAGGTTTATACCCTTATCCTGATTGGGTGGGAAATGAAATACCTCTTCGAATGAGGCTCAGGTTTATACCCTTATCCTGATCGGGTGGGAAATGAAATACCTCTTTGAATGAAGCTCAGGTTTATACCCTTATCCTGATCGGGTGGAAAATGGAATACATCTTCAAAGGAGGCTCAGGTTTATACCCTTATCCTGATCGGGTGGAAAATGAAATACCTCTTCAAAAGAGGCTCAAGTTTATACCCTTATCTTGATCGGGTAGAGAATGGATGGTATGATGGAACCTTCAGATTTTGCACAATAAATCCGACAGGGGTTTTGCAAAAGGAAGGAAAATGGGGTCCCTAAAGCTTGAAAAGGGGTTGATTTTGGCGTCTCATTGCTGAGACTAAATAGCTTTTGAAATTGCCTTTTGCGAGAAAATGATTGGTGGTTCGACCTCGAACCGAAATAGGACTGTCTATGGTGGGACAGTGGGGACACAGGGAAGTGTGCGAATCTGAGAGCTCACGCTCTCAAAGAAGGGAAGGAATCAAGTCCTTAAGAGGGATGTAAAATTGGTGTCAAGATGTATCAAAAACGGACATCAAGCTCTCACTTCACGTCAAGATAGCTAGAAAATATTGTCAAAATATTGAGAATTCTGTTGTTGATTCAAAGTATTTGAAAATGATACACATCGTTTCAAAATATTCTTTCTTTTCTACCTGAAACATTACCTCCAAACAAGGTTCACTTCGTGGAATCGAGATTTTGAACCCAAATTGCTTGCGATTGACCTTCTTCAAGGAAGCTATCAATTTTCTTGATATGAACATAAAAGAGAATTTGATATTATGAAAGCAATTGATGAAAGAATATTGATAATAGAATTTCACAGATTTAAAGAAGATTCTTGATAGATTTGGCAGTTTGATATCCTGGGAGCTTTTCTCATAATAATCTTTCTGCATTCTTTTGGCTCTCTTGGATTTTTGGCTACATTCTCCTTCATTTTGGAGATGTTCTTTTTCTTCTCTCTCTTTTTTTGGAAGGGTACGTCACAAGCACCTTCAACTTGGAGATGTTTCAATCCTTTGACGATATTGGCTCATGGGTTAGAGATCTTTGGATGATAGCTGAAATTAAATATCTTTTAGGGATTGTCGGGAGGTTCATCGCATCTGCCTTCATCTTGACAGTGCTTTGGACTTTCCCTAAAATGATCCGTCACAAACTCCGTCATCTTGGAGATGTTTCAAATCTTCTTTGGCCCCGGGGGTCTACTCGCTTAATTCGCCTTCATCTTGACGACACGTGAAAGATCCCTTTTGCGGATATTTAATTGCAGCTTGGGTGATTTTGGGGAGACAGGGATTGGGTGAATGCTCTCTTTTCTAGCGCTCAGGATATTTTCACTGCCTCGTCTTTACAAGAATGGTATTTAAAATGTGCCATTGACTGCGATCAATATCAATCATTTATGGCTTTGCAATAACATTGAATTTTCTTTTGCTTGCCATATCGATGATTTATCCTTCATCCTTTTGGTTGGCCAATAGAAAGAATTTGAGTTTTGAATCTCTTTTCGCAAAAGCTTCACTCTTTTGGAAGTAGTGCTGAGGTAAACTGAAGTAAAGATTTATGCAATAAAATTTTGAAATCAACAAATAATTTTGATTGACAAATCGACAAAATTTTCTTGAAGTCCTGGGTGAAAGAGAGCGTTTGAAGTCCGGCACAACTCATCCGTGACAAAAATTCTCCTCTCTTTTTCCCCAAAAAGAGAGACTCAGGCTTAGCCCTTACCTGAATGGGAAATGGGAAATACTCATCTCTTCCCTGAAGAGGAGCTGTTTGCAAAATGAACTTTCGAAGAGAAATTAAACTTTCGTCAAAGCTCCCTAATATTAGGCTTCTCTTATGGAAAGGGGCCGATAATAGTGAGGTCTGAAAATTGGGTCATGAAAGGATCGAGTCCATCACACTCTCCCTGAAAAGAGGGTCTTTCATGACAAAAATGACCTAGTATGAAAAAATTGGGGTGGCCAGTCTCCGTCGAGCTTCTCCCTATGAAAGGGTTCCTTGTGTTAAATTGGAAATTGTTTTGCAAATGGTTCACGAAGACGCGAGTCCCTTCAAACTCTCCCTAAAAAGGGGCTAAGTGAATGACTTGGATAGCATGCGAAAAGAATGAGCTCCCTTGAACTCTCCCTAAAAAGGGTCTCTCGCAAGAGAAAATGATTGAAATTGGATATTGAAATTGATTGACCAAAAGGTCAAAATTGGAAATTGGAAAATTGATTGTTTGGAAATTGGATGACCCGGAGGTCAAAATTGGATAATTGAATGATCTGACGGTCGAAATTGAAATTGGTTGACCCGAAGGTCAAAATTGGAGATTGAATGACCTGGAGGTCAAAATTGGAAATTGAGTGACCGGACGATCAAAATTTGATGACCTGGAGGTCAAAATTGAGAATTGAGTGACCCGAAAGTCGAAATTGAGAATTGTGTGACTCGAAGATCGAAATTGAGAATTTGGTAATTGGAATTGAGAATTGGAATTTGTAATTGGCATTTGAGTGACCCAGGGTCAAGATTGAGAATTGACTGATCCAAAGATTTAAATTGGAAATTGGTGGGCAAAATGTCAAATTTGAGAAATTGACTGACCATGAGGATCGAAATGACTTGGATTAACAAAGGAGAATAAATGGCTCGAGTCGAAGCTCAAATAAAGTAGAGAGATCACGAGTCGGAACTCGGTTTTTCAAAAGGAAAAATAATTTGAAGGGAAACCCAAGTCGGAACTCGGATCTTCGAAGGAAGATAATTTGAATAAAAACCCGAGTTGGAACTCGGTTTTCAAAGACCGACTTAAAAGTTGGATTTTGAAAATGACTAGTTTGAGCACTGGATTTTGAAATAATGCAGTTCGAGCAAATTCCTGATGGTCAAAATTGGTTCAGTACTAGGGATTATCTTTCAATTTTGAATCATTAGGAATTGTGATGGGACTGTTTGCTGAAATCCCAATACTGACCAGATTGTTGTTAATGCAGTTGAATGCAAATTGATGCACATGAATGCACAAGTGCGTGAAATAAGGAATTTGTTTATCCTGCCTGCATGCAGAACAAAATTTTAAAAATGCCCCAGTGTAATTGGGAAAAGAAAGTCTGATCATTATTTGAAGAAAATGGGAGGATTACAAGAGGAGAATAAATGTTTCACATATAGAACTTTTTCAAGTGTCGAGCATTAATGGGATCTGGTAATTCCACCCCATCGGCGTTGATGAGCCGATATGAGTTGCGGGGTAAGGCTTCTTTGACAACATAGGGACGTTCCCAATTTGACAACCATTTGCCGCCAGGATGATGCTTGAGATAGGTTGTGGACCGAAGCACTAAATCATTGACTTTGAATCTTTTTTCGATGTCAGACTTCGCGTACTGCCTGGCTACTCTCTGGCGATAGGATTGAGCATGCTCTACTGCTTTTGGCCTTCTCTCGTCGAGCAAGTCTAACTGTACCAGTCGCTGCTGTTGGTATTGACCAAGGGGAAATTGCAGAAGTGAAGCAAATTTCAAAGCGGGCTTCTGAACATGTAGCGACAATACTTCTGTTTCATAGACCAATTCTGATGGAGTAGCATTTGTTGGAGTGCAGATGGTGGTCCGATAGGCCCATAGTGCATCGTGGATCTTCTCATACCAGTCACAACCTGTTTCTACGGTTCGCTCCAAGATACGAATTAAAATATTGTTGGTGGCCTCTGTCTGACCATTCCCTTGAGGATAATATGGAGCGGAAAAATGATAATAGATCTTGAACTTTGAGCAAAATGTCTTCATTCTTTCATTTTTGAAATGACTGCCATTATCTGACATGATGTCATGTGGGATGCCGAAACGGCAAATGATGCTCTTGTGAATGAAAGAGACTATGTGTCGGCCTTCTACTGTGAGAAGAGTAATAGCTTCTACCCACTTGGTGAAATATTCCGTTGTGGCAAGAAAGTATTTATGGCCATTTGAAGCAAAAGGGGTGATGGGACCTACGACATCGAAGGCTCACATAGAGAACGGCCATGGAGAGACAACAGATTGCAAATAAGTTGCCGGAGCGTGAATAGAGGGTGCATGTATCTGACATTGAATACACTTCTTCACATACTAATAACAATCTTGTTGCATAGTCTTCCAATAATAACCTGCTCTGATGATTTGTTTAACAAGGGTTTGGTAGCCGACGTGGCCACCACAAATGCCTTCGTGTGCTTCTTGCACGACTTTTTTGGCTTCGTCTTCGTCTAAGCATCTGGAATACTCCAAACTGAATCCTCGACGATAAAGGACATTGGCCAGAATGAAGTATCGAGTAGACATACGCTGGATTGCTCGCTGCTCTTTCTTTGAGAGTTCTGGAGGAAATTCACCGGTTTCTATGAAAGTTTTGATATTGTAATACCAAGGCTTCTTCTTTTGCTCAACTTGGTTTACATGTTCTGTTGGAAGGAAAGCATGTTGGTCAAGTCTGCCGATTTCAAAAGCGCAACACGATTCTCTATTTTTGAATGCCATAATGGAGCCTAAACTGGCTAGGCTATCGGCCACTTGATTAAAATCTCTCTTGATATGGAATAGCTGAAATTCTTCAAAATTGTTGACAAGAGCTGAAACGATTTTCTGATAAGGAAATAGCTTCTGATCTTTCACTTGCCATTCGGCTTTGACTTGATTGACAACGAGTAATGAGTCACCGTAGGCATGCACTCTCTTGACATTGAAGCCCAGTAGAATTTTTAGACCTTGAATCAGGGCTTCATATTCAGCCATATTGTGGGTGCATTGAAAATCTAATTTGAGAGAAAATGAAATCATCTCTTTCTCAGAAGTGATTAATAGAATTCCAATGCCTATTTCGACCATGTTCTTGGAACCTTTGAAAAATAAATTCTAGATTGGATATTGTTGGATATTGCATATTTGTTCATCAGAGAAGTCATCTTCGACTTTCACTTCTTCAGCCAGAGGAAAATCTGCCAATTGATCTGCAATTGCTTGTCCTTTAATTGATTGTTGCGAGATGTATTCTAAATCATACTGCATCAGTAAGACTTGCCATTTGGCGACTCGTCCGCTGAGAAAAGGTTGCTCTAAAATATACTTGAGAGGGTTGAGTTTAGACAAAATTTTGACTTCTGATGCTAGCAGGTAGTGTCTTAGCTTCTGACACATCCATACCAGAGCTAGGAAGGTCTTCTCTATTTGAGAGTATTTTTTTTCGTAGTCTATGAAAGTCTTACTCACATAATAAATGGCATGCTCTATCAAGCTACCTTCTTTGTATTGCGCCAAGAATCCACCGCATGTGACTTGATTGACCGAGATGTATAACAGTAGAGGCTTTCCCAATTCTGGCGGCTTCAAGATAGGAGGATTGAGAAGATACTTCTTGATTCGCTCGAACGATTGCTGACACTCTGGTCCCCATTCGAACCTTACCCCTTTTCTGAGTAAGTGGTTGAAGGGCTCATATCTCATCGCCAAGTTGGAAATAAACCGCCGAATTGACTGCATGCGTCCTTGAAGGCTACACAATTCATTGATATTCTTCGGGGGTGGCATATCAATGATAGCCTTTGCTTTGGCTGGGTCTACTTCAATTCCCTTTTTGCTGACCAGAAAGCCCAACAGTTTGCCTGATTCGACTCCAAAAACACATTTTTGCGGGTTAAGTCTTAACTTATAAAGAATGAGTCGCTTAAAAACTTGGTCAAGGGCCTCAAGGTGATCTTCTTCCTCTCTAGATTTCACGAGGATATCGTCATCATACGCATCCATGATTTTGCGCATCTGATCATGAAAGATAATAGCTATTGCTCGTTGATATGTTGCTCCAACATTCTTGAGCCCAAAAGGCATAACTATATAACAGAAAGTGCCCCAAGGCGTAGTAAAGGAAGTTTTTGATTGGTTGCGGGCGGCCAACTTAATCTGATTGTAGCCAGAATATCTATCCATAAACGAGAACATGGCATGTCCTGCTGTGCTGTCAATCAGAAGATCAATGCTTGGCAGTGGATAGTCATCCTTCAGAGTTGCTTTGTTGAGGTCTCTGAAATCTATGCAAATCCTCACTTTGCCATTTTTCTTTGGAACAACGACAATATTGGCTAACCAATCTAGGTAGTCAATAGTTCAAATGAATCCTGCTTTGAGCAAATCTTCAAGTCCTTCCTTGACTTTTTGTTCTATTCTGGGATCCATTTTTCTCAGCTTATGCTTAACTGACTTAGCATCTGGCTTCAAAACGAGTCGGTGTTCGACCAATTTTAGGTCTAAGCCCGACATATCTTCATATGTCCATGCGAACACTTCATGTTGCTTGAGAAAATTTGTAAGCCTTTCTTTCTCTTCCGGACTTAGACTGGTACCGATCTTGAGAACCTTGGGATTGTCCTCTTAACCGATATTGACATCTTCAGTTGGGTCTTGTACTAGAGCGGATGGTTCATCCTGTTTCTGAATTGAGGCGAATTCTGGTAATTCCTGAAGAGACTGATCAAATCTTGCATAATCATCTGACTGCTTTGCAACCTTGCTATCTTTTGTGCTTGCTTTGACTCGATGAATCGTTGTCGACTTCTGAAAAACCTTTGGATTGATAACGAGTTTCTTGATTGCTCGGGAAGACAGTTCTAAAATTTTGGATAAGAAATTGGATTCAGGAAAAATCATCCATCACACGACAAACAATCATTTGAAAAGAATCATGCATAAAATGACATTGAATTATAAAATGAGGATATAGAGATAAAGGAGACAGATGACATCCAGATAGACAAAGAAACTTGACATTTTATTGATTTGACTTGATAAAAGACATTGCGACATTTATTTTGAAAGGAATAGAAAGGAAAAGCAACAGTTGGTTTCTTAATGTGCCTCTTTAACAAAAACAGTCTTCTTTGGTGAGCTCCTGCCGGAAAACCCTAATCCTGCCCTGTGGGGACGATGCTTCTGGATCATTGGCTCGATGAGACCATCTTCATTTTTGCCCAGTCCTTTGAAGTGTTGATAACCATGCTTCAGAAGTAAATCAAATCCCTTTCTTGCTTTCATGAATTGTGGGAACAATGGATGATCTTTGACAGTGTCGTAGCTGACACGAGCTCCAATCTTGAAGAACTTGGGACCGCTCCATCGGGTCATGGCTACAGTGTGCAGGGATAATTCTGATGTTGCCTGGAGTATTTCCTGACTTTCTCTGAGACTGATTTCTTCACTCTATCTAATGCTAGGAATATCTGCAGTGAATGATGGTCGAGGGATCATAGGTTGTGGGAGCCTTTCTTCTGGGTCCTCTTCGAGCACTGTTGTAATTATTCCACCTTTGGACCATTTTACGCATTGATGTAGGGTGGAAGGCACTGCATTTGCATTATGAATCCACGTCCTTCCGAGCAGCAGATTGTAGGTGGGTGGCACATTGACCACATGAAAAAGCACTGAATGTACCGAATAATTAATGAACACTTTCAGGAATATCTTGCCTTTGGCCGTCTGACCATGGTTGTCAAACCCATAGATGGTGATAGGATTTGGAATGTATTCTTCATCCTTGATCCCTAATGCTTTTGCTGTCATTTTGGGACATATATTGAGGTTGCTGCCTCCATCAACTAGCACATGGGGTACTGTCATTCCTCTTACCCGCACGACGATGTATAAAGCATTATTATGAAAGGAATGAGGCTTTAGAAGGTCCTCATCTGAGAAGGTGATCGGCGTATTAGTCATGGCTGAATTCACTATTTGTGCCATGTCTTCAGGTGTGGTACTAGGCTTAACTTTAATCTTTCTGAGCAGATCATCCAGTACTTGCTGATGCTTGCGAGAATTCTTGGCCAAGTCAAGAATGAAAACATTGGATAGAGCGGTCAGAGGCTTCTGACTTGAATTTTCAGGCCTGGGTTTGATGATTTGATTGAGGAAGTCAGGAATTCCTTTTGACTTGGGGGCTGACTTTACAGGTGTTTCAGAAACTTTCATCTTGCCTAATGCTGAGATTAGGTCCATTTTCTTAGAAGTTGGGGCTGCTTGTCGTAGCACTGACACCTGATGTTGAACTTGAAGATTCTGAACAGAACATGGCTTGATGTGTTCATGAGGTAGGAACGACTGTTCAGATACTGTTGTTGTAGTGTGTGAAGGAAAAGGCTGCTTGAGAATATCCATTTTCTCTTCTTCTTCTCCTTCTACCAATAAATTCTTGTCAATAAGATCCTGCACAATGTTCTTGAGAACAAAGCAGTTCTCAGTGTTGTGTCCCACTGTTCTGTGGAACTTGCAGAATTGGTCTTTCCATTTCCCCATAGGCACAGGGGGATCAGCCAGCCTAGGAAATTTGACCATTTCCTTCGACAACATATACTCGAGCACATCTTCGAGTGATTGGTCGAGAGGAGTGAATTTTCGGTCATAACTCCATCCTTCATGTTTAACTTTTTCACGCAGTTTCGGCCCTTGGTCTTGTTGAGAAGGCTTATTGTATTGAGGAGCAGGCTTCATTTTCTGATCTCCTTTATTGTTGGAATTGCCTGCGCCGTAACAGTAATCTTTCTTTTGCCATTTGAACTGATTTCGGCTATTGTTATTGTTGTTGTTGTTGGCAGAGAAGGTGAAGTGAGCTTTCTTCTTCTGCTCACCTTGAGGGTTATTCTTGGAAAAAGTGAAGCCTTCATAGACTCCATTCTCTACGCTTAGCTCGAGTCATTATGCTCGCTCAGTTAATTCAATGAAGGTCCTGGATGGTGCGGTGGAGATCAATCCTCTCAGAGGTTGAGAAAAGTTGTTAAGGATTAGGGATAGGGCGTGCCTTTCTGAAATGGGATCTCTCATTTTGTTGCAGGCTGACCTCCATCTGTGAATGAAATCCCGTGCTTTCTCATTCTCGTTCTGCCTCAAATTGCAGAGATGGCTTAGTGTAGGAAGCACCTCTCTGTTGAACAAGAAGCGTTCAATGAATAAATTCACCACTTTATCGAACTCCTTGAGCTTGATGGGATTGATATGCTCAGCATACCATTTAGCTGCAACTCCTTCCAAGCTGCGAGGGAAACATAGGAATAGTGCTCTGTTATCTCTCTTGAATCTTGAGCACTCTGCGAAGAAAGTGGCGAGATGGGTTTTCGGGTCGCCAGAACCATCGAACTTGATGAATTTATGGGGAAGGTTCTCCAGATCATCATCCCCTTCTAAGCCGTCATAGAAGTCCTCACTGGTGAAGACTTTCTTGCCCTTGTCGCGGGCTTGGAGATCTTTAACTACTCTGACCATTTCCCTAAATTGTGACTGCAGGGGTTCTTCTGCGACCTGACTCTTTGATTTGCGGCTCTTCCTTTGTTCTCGGCCACGTTTCTGAAATGCCGGAGGCACATCATATTCTTCCTTAGTGTCTTCCGCTGATTCTGATTTATCTAAAATTTCTTCTGGCTGAACCTGCTTCTTGGAAGTCTTCTTATTTTTGTGTCCGTGGAACTTCTCTCTGAATGGATTCTTCTCTACACTAGTCTCAGCCTGTTCATTCATTATTTTGTTCATCATCTTTCGGAACATGGCATACATTTGCGGGTCAATGCCATCATCCTCTTGTTGCTGATCTTGATTCACGGGAGGATCCATTTCTCCTTCTGAGGCTAAGGAGTGCTGAGGTGATGTGGTTCTTCTTCCTGACCTTGCTCGAACCATCAAATGCTACGAATGCTCTCTACAGGACAAAGACCAGATTAGATTCTGAAGGAATTGGCTTTTGAAAGAAATATTTGCTGTAAATATGGTAGACAATTTGAAAAAGTTATCCCATTACTAGGGACTGAGTCATCCCAGAAATCCAGACAATTGTGTTGTCCTTCTTTAAAAGAGAAATAAACAACGAAAAAATATGCCTTGTTACCTAGGCGAGGTCTTCAAACCATAATAGAGAGATAGAAAATTTTATTGAAATGAGAAAAAAATATGACTTCATTGATCTTGACAAAGAGGTGGAGGACAAACAATTTGCCACCATTCACGATAATCAGCAAACACTCTAGGACCAGGAAAGATTTTGAGAGAGACAAAGGAATCCCAGCCATAGCAGGCAGAATGATATGCCCCGGACCATTGTGCGGAAGTGAGATCAAACTCTGCCATAGCTCCTGATAACAGTCGGGCTTTGATGTACTGCTGCCTCTGGGAGAACTGCCGAACACATCGCTCCGGTTGGTAGTAAGTGCAGAAGAATGGTCCCAACAATTTGAACCGCTTGCCATAAACGTATGTGTATCTGGGAGGGGATAATTGTCGATCAAAGTAGTCCCAAACTATGTCATCTTCTTGAATGTTGTCAATCATGGATCGATACTGCGCCACTGGAAGAAGTTCTTAGCCATTGTATCTGAAAGAGCTTGCTCGAGCTGGAACATGCTGAAAGAACCAGGATTGAAGTGCGTAGATGCATCCTTCGACGAGAATGAATTCTCCAAGTGAGAAACGGGTCAAACCCCGATACAGGAAAGCAAGTGCTGCCATGGCTATGGAGAGCCGATTGGTTTGCCGACTTCCCCATCTTCTCATAAGCTGGATTATTCTGATGTCCATGTAGTTTTGTCCATCTGGGAAGAGGGCTAATCCTACGGTGCATAGAACCATTGCATTTTGAATCCTTTCTCTAGCTGTCGTTGATAGCGAGCTGACTTCGATGAAGGTCCTGTACTAGCGGTACAACTCGAGCAGATCGACATATTCATTTCCATCCAACTGGATCAGGGGCCAGGATCAGCGGCCTGTCATACGAGCTAAAGAGTCTCGGGGGTCCAAACTCTTGACATTGATCAGGAATTGATGTTCTAACGGATCTCCTGGTTGACCAACTGGTTCTGGTAATCCCATAATTTCTGAAAATTCATCCATTAAAACAGTCATCTCTCCCCACGGGAACCAGAAAGTACATGTCCGAGGATTCCATCGTTCTGCCATTACATGGATCAGGTTGCCATTGATGGTTTGCTTTCAGACTGCTGACGCCAATTCTAATCCGCACTCACTCAAATGATCCAGAAACATTCGAGAAAAGCTTTTGAGCCAAGAATAGTACCACCGGGGAATGAAAGTTCTGGTGCTAATGGCTCGATGTTCAGGACGACCTTGTCGCACCTCGTAAGATATGTGACCTTCAGGAAAGATAGGATCGACTTGACTGGATGCCATTAAACTGAAAAACACGGAAAGACTCAGAATGTGACTTAGGAAAATGTGGGAAATTTTGAAAAAATTGCAGGCAGGATATAAAATGCAGCTGGAAATTCGAGATCCAGTACAAAGGTAGAATGGAAAATCGCCTGGAGTTTTGAAAGAAATTAGATGTTTTGGGAAAATCATACAGTGTTTGAGAAAATAAAGGAAAAGGTGAGAAATATGGATATTTGAAAAAATATTTTTGGGAAAATATGAGAGGAATAAAGGTAACATACAAACAATCACACCCTGCACAAACATTTATGCGCATACAGCACTCCCTAAAAGGGTGACTTTAGATGCATCATTTTGAAAGCAGCTGTAGGACCCTAATCCTAACTCTAGGTTCAGATCATCTTTGTCCAATCCAGTTATGCCGATATACCCGAACCAAAATTCGAGGTACGTGGCATATAATTTCAACTCCTGTTCTATGGTAAGGTTTTCCAACATCCTTGAGCGCCTACCGATATACTTCGGACTGTGGCCCGCGGTACGTGGTAGGGGGGTGTTAACCCAAATGATTGGCCCAGTTGTGAGGCTCTGTCCCGAACTAGGGTTCTGGAAGAGAGCCCAACAACGTGAAGACCGGGTAATGATAGGTAATGGAGGTTTTGAAAAAATGATCACATGCAAGAAAATAGAGGGCTCTAAATCCTAGAGAGATAGATTTTGAAAATCTTTGAAGAAGCATACATTGTTTGCATTCAGATTCTAAATTGAGGAGAGTTGTATTTAGACCTAAGTCTATGTGTACATGAAAATATCTCCTCAATCTGGTCCTACCAAACCATGCCTAGTCTATATGCAGCCAATGTCAGGTAGTTCAGAATCTAGGCTCCTAGGTTCGCATGATATCAAAAGTAAAAGAGCTGACATTTTGTGAACACAGTTTCGATAATTGAACTAAGTCAAGCACAATTTTGAACAGACAAAGACAGGTCCCATCACGGTCGCCAAACCTGTTATCGTCGCAAAATTTTTCCCGTCTTCCTTTCCTTGCGGAAGAGAGAGGAAAATGCTTTCGCGATTCAAACTTGACCGGATTTTGGAAATTGTTTAGAAATACTCGCCTCCGTTTTGAAAAACGCGGGAAAATCCATGGGATGGGGCTCGACCTGTCGGTGCGAGGTTCGACCGTTCCTGTAGCCTTTAACAGGGGTGATCGAACCAAGGACCAAAATTGTGCTTGACTTAGTTAAATCATTGAAATTGTGTTCTATCCTAAATGCACAGAGAATTTAGGCATGTGCTATACAATCTTGTAAAATGCAAGTTGGAAAATATGATGTATGCTTAGAAAATATTTGGAGTTGAAAATTTTTCAGGAAAAGATGGAAATCAATCTCTCAAGAAACTCAGACGAAGAAGATTTGAAATCTCGAGAAAGTTTATAAAGATTTAGAAAACCATGAAGAAATGAGAATCTCGGGAAAATCTAAAGAAAGTTTATAAAGATTTGGAAAATCATGAAGAAATGAGAATCTCGAGAAAATCTCGAGAAAGTTTATAAATATTTAGAAAACCTTGAAGAAATGAGAATCTCGGGAAAATGGAAGGAATTCTTGAGAAAAGATGAACATTTGAAAAGGAAAACGCTTGTCGGGAAAACTCGGACTTTGAGAATTTTCTTATGAAAATGATAGAAAATTTATGGGAAAGCTCTTTGGAGATGGAAATTAAAAACTTAGGAAATTGAAATCCTGAGAATCTTGTCTTTGAAATATCTGAAAATCAACTTTGATTCTTGAGAAAGATGAAAATTTCATTTTTTGAAAGCATCTTAAGAAAATAATATTTTCAAGGAAATTCACGGAAAAACTTTAACTTGGGAAATCCAACTTCGGAAATCTTCATAGTTTCTTGAGAAATCGATTTCATGAAGTGAAAATCTCTTGAGAAAATCATGAGAAAAACATATGCTGCAGATGATTTGAATGAATGAATGCACTTTGAAAAGATTTCTGAAAAATTTGTTGGAAAAATGTGTATTAAACCAAAGTAAATCCTTCACATATTCTGACTGTGGCCATGAATATGTTCAAAGTTTATTTGAGTTAATTCATAATATTTTGAAAGTTTGAAAATATGATGTGCATTTTTAAAATAGCCTAAGAGTGTGGGCTCAATGTGACTGGTAGAAAGATGATGGATCTGGGTCTCGTCTGTATTCCGACTAGGGCCGTAAATATGGATTCCACCGAGTTCATCAACTCTCTAAGAGTTGGTGCACGTGCCATTCGTGTTCATTCACAATGAATTTTGAAATTTGAGATATATGAATCATAGAATCAGGATATTGCAGGAATCAAACTACATGAGATGCATCCTAATCTAAGCAGTAAAAGTAAATATTATTCCAAGTTTGATTATTACATCATCTGACATGAATCAAAATAAATGAAATAAAAAAAAAATTCGAAGTATAAAAGAGTCAACATCTTCCAGCTTTCCTGCAAAATGAGAATTAGTACAAGATGACCAAAGAAATGGGTATATATATAATATATACAACAAAGATATACACGTATATATATAAATACTTGAATTGGTGCTAAATGACATATGATAATGAAGATGTATTTACAAAAGGAAAAAGAAAAGTATATGTGATAATAAGTGCACATGAAGATATCTCTCTCTCTATATAAGTATATATATATATATAGAGAGAGAGAGAGAGACATATACGTATAATGACAAACTATATCTAAGAATTAGAATTTTATATATAATGGGTAAAATCAGAAAATACAGATATATACAATTTCTGTAGGTGATTTCACAAAGTTGTAATTTCCAAATTATAACATATTTTGCTGTAGAATTGGGTATGGAGCTTCCCTATATATCAATAACGAAGCATGCAAAAGAGGATATAAAGATCATGAACGGATATGGATATATCCGTTCATGAATATAGCCGATTATCAAACTTGTGTACCTGCAGAATATGGTGTGCATTGTGAAGTGCATGAGGTAGTGGCTGAGGATCAGTGCAAGGATCAAAATATTAATGTATAGGCATGGGTGAGATAAGAACTAAAAGGGTTTTTCAATATTGAAAGGAATTTGGCCTCAAATGCAGAATACCTAAAGTGAAAAGTTGAGTGAAAGTAAACTAAATCACATCAGAGGAAGATGCATGACATATGTTATGCAATAAAATGCAATGTATACAATGCTAAGTACGGAACATATGAAGAAACAAATGCTATATCAAAAAGAAAACTTAGAAGATAGATAGGCAGTCATAGATCACTGGCTGGGATAAGCAAACTGGCATCTTAATTGGATGACCGATTAGCTTCAGTTAGTTGAACTTAATCAATAGTTGGAGTTCTCAAATTTACTCATCACAGCTGAACAGAGTTCAGCGAAATTTCAAATGGATTGAATCCAACGTATACAGCCAACTGATCTTATGATTAGCATTGATTCCAAAATCGATTCTATAGACCGAATATTAGATGACAAATAGATCTCACCGATTTCAGCACATTTAAAACTATACAACAAATTTATTAACAAAACGATTATAACAACTTGATTTTGCTAATCAATCATACACGACACAGTGAAATGGATTAGCAACTCTACTTCTGCAAAAAGATTATGACAGTATATTGCACACTGATTGCACATAACATCTTCAGGCACTTTGCAATAAATCAGGGTGATCTTACAATAGTTCCAGAATCTCTGTTAACGGAGTGACAATATACAAACAATAGATTTCTAACATGAAACACCAACACCTAAGATGCAGGGGTAAATTGTATGTTAGTATACAAGAAATATATCAAATGAGAAGATACATTATGCCTTATCAAGTGAAAACCACTAAGTACAAGTATAGATGATGCTTATGATGGTGAAGAACAGAATAAAGTAATTTACTTGCAGTTAACGTAGAAGGGAATGAAAACACAAAATGCAAATCATCAAACTGTGCTAAATAGCATTGAGAAAGATCTACCCTGCAGAGGGTCACATTTGTGTTGCAAAATACAAATCGGTGCTGCTAATATGCAGACCGATATTGTATATAGTGCATCCATGGACAGAGAATCGATGATCTAGGGAAACAGGAGGAGGAGTGATCCTTACCTTAGCTCAACAGAGGTTAATAAGGAGCTTCCTTCAATGGTGGGTCAGTCCACGAAAGGGGAAAGGAGGACCACGCCCTCCTTGGTTGTGCCTTGAAAGCTCTGCTTAATCAGCAATAAAGGGGCCGATTCTTTTCTGCTTGGCTGAAGGAAAATGGGCAGCAATTGGCTGAAGGTAATGTGAAGGAGCTGATGGGTTGAAGAAGATGCAGAAGTGGGCGTCTTGCTGGATGGTCTTCACGCTGGATGGCGTTTCCTTTTGTAGGTGGGTTGAAGAAGATGAAGACGTTGGCTGGGTTGAAGAGGAGGAAGACACTGGGGATGTAGCTGAAGGAGAGGTCCAAATGCTGGCTGGATCTCCTGCTATTGAGCTGCAGGCAGATGGGGAGACGCTGGCTGGGCTGCGGCTGGGGATGGACTGAAGGAAATGGATGAAAACCTGCTGCTTCCTCTGCTGCTGGGAAGAAGCTTCCTGCGACAACCCAAAAAGACAAGAAAATCAAAATCCCCCCCCCCCCCCCCCCCCCACCCCTCTTTGTCGATCAATGGCCCCCTCTTTTAAAGAGATTTTCAGCTTCATTTCAAAAAGATCGCAATCCTTTCAAAACTTTCGTTATATCTCTTTGAATTTTTGTTTAAACTGAAATATTCAATGTAGTTGTTTTCAAGAGGGCGCCTCTTGTATTTTTAAAAAAAAAATCCTTTCATTTACCTAAGTTTTAGGTAAAATGAAACTTATTTTATTTTTTTTTATTTTTTTGGAAGTTCGGTTGTGCCATTTAAGGCTACATCCTTCTTAAAAAAAAATTTATTTAAACAAATCAATAAAAAGGAATAAAATAAAAAATGAGTATTGAAATAAATGAGAGGCTTTTATGGAAATGCCACCTCAACCCACTTTTAAAATCCTTTTGGAAATTAAAGTTTTATTTTGTTTTGGAAAATCTTTTATTTTCAATTGGGGTGCCACATGTGTGTGGGCCCACTAACTAAAAAAAAATGAATACACAAATAACATTAAGAAATTAAAAAGAATAATTTGCAAATTGGTGCGATCTCCAGGTGGGTCCCGCTCCATTTATTTAAAAATAAAAAGCAAAAGAAATAACTTCTTTTTTTTTGGAATTTTTATAATATGAGATAAAACTTTGTTTGTTTTCAAGAATTTGGAAAAAAAAATTGTTTTTCAGGGCAAAAATATGGGTAAAGAAAATACATAAATTTTGTAGAGAGATTTAAAATCTATTTGCAAAAGTTTTGAGATAAAATCTTTAAAGCCAATATCCAAATATCCAGATTGTTTTTCTGAGAAAAACTTTTGTAATTCAAAAGTCTTGGGGGTAAAATGGGAAAGATTGGCAATTTTGAAAAACCCATGGTTTTAAAATCAATTTTGAAAAGAGTTAAAACTCGAATCTGGATTGAGAATTTTGAAATCGAGAGTTTCTGGACCTCGAAATGACATGCTGTGTAGTGAAATGATATGAAATGCTCCTGCGATGTTATGCAAAGACATGTTTCCTGAAATGCCCCTCTGGGCTAGGACTTTGGAAATTCTAGTTTTTTGTCCAGAATAGAATTTTGAAGATTTACAGTTTGAAGATATCTCTGAACCTAAATATAGAAATTTTGAGGCTCAAGAATGAAATTAAGGACTTTCTGTAAGGTTCAATCTTAGAAAATGACCATTTTGCCCTTCATTGATTCCAGAAAACTGAAATGTGCCAATTGAGGGCGATGTCAAGAAGGTGAGTGAAAATTTGGGGTGTTTACAGAGATGTCCTGACTTTTCTCTCTCTCTCTCTTTTTTGGAAGGGTACATCACAAACTCCTTCATCTCAGAGATGCTCTGATCCTTCATTTCTCTTAGGGATTACATTGACGGTCATTGGCTCTTTGGTTAGAAATCTCTTGATGATAGCAGAAATTAAATATCCTTTAGGGTTTGTCGGGAGGCTCATCGCAGTCGCCTTCCTCTTGATGGTGCTCTGAACTTTCTCTAGAAGGATTCGTCACAAACTCCATCTCGGAGATGATCCAAATCTTCTTTGGCCCCGAGGGTCTAACTTGCATAATTCATCTTCATCTTGACGACAATTGAGAGATCCCTTTTGCAGATATTTAATTGCAGCTTAGGTGATTGAGTAGATATGGAAATTGAATGGATTTTTCTGTATCACCCAAGATATTTCGACTGCTTTATTTTCCAAGAATGACCTTTAAAAATGTGCCATTGACTACGATCAATACCGATCACTTATGGCTTTGCAACAACATTGAATTTCTTTTGTTGGTCATATCAAGGATTTATTCTTCATCCTTTTGGTTGGCCAATTGAAAGATTTTGAATTTTGAATCCCTCTTCGCGAAAGCTTTATCCTTTCAGAAATAATACTGGAGGTATTCTGAGGTAATAATTTTGTGCAATAAAGATTTTGAAATCAACAAATATTTAATGACAAATTGGCAAAATGTTCTTGAAATCCTTGGTGAAAGCGAGCATTTGAAGCACAACGCAATGCATCTATGACAAATTTTCTTCTCCTTTCCCCAAAAGGAGAAGATTCAAAAATTAGAAATAGAAATTACTCCTCTCTTCCCTGAAGAGGAGGTGTTTGCAAAACGAACTTTCAAAGAGAAATTAAGCTTTCGTCAAAACTTCCTAACATTAGGCTTCTCTTATGGAAAGGGGCCCGATAATGGTGAGGTTGGTGAATTGATCACGAAGGAACGAGTCCATCACACTCTCCCTTAAAAGAGGGTCCTTCATGATGAAATGACCTAGTATGAAATTGTGGTCACAAGGAAAGCGAACTTCCGTCGAAGTTCTCCCCGAACTAAGGGTTCTTTGTATGAAATTGGAATTTTGTTTTGCAAACAGTTCACATAGACACAGTCCCTTCAAACTCTCCCTGAAAAGGGGCTAGGTGAACAAAGGATAGCATGCGAAAAGAACGAGCTCCCTTGAACTCTCCCTATACAAAAGGGTCTCTCGCAAGAGAAAATGATTGGAATTGGTATTGGGTGACCAAAAGGTCAAAATTGGAAATTGGAAATTGGAAATTGGAAATTGGAAATTGGAAATTGGAAATTGGAAATTGGAAATTGGAAATTGGAAATTGGAAATTGGAAATTGGAAATTGGAAATTGGAAATTGGAAATTGAAAATTGGAAATTGGAAATTGGAAATTTGGAAATTGATATCTGAAATTGGGTATTTGAAACTGAAAATTGGAAGTTGGAAATTAGAAATTGGAAATTAGAAATTGGAAATTGGAAATTGGAAATTGGAAATTGGAAATTGGAAATTGGAAATTGGAAATTGGAAATTGGAAATTGGAAATTTGAAATTGATTGACCCGAAGGTCAAAATTGGTAATTGGAACTTGAATTTTGATGAATGATCAGTGCGAAGACTGAACCCAGAAGGTTGACTGACACGACTAATCAGTGAGACACTAACCACGAGTGCTCAACTTTGAAAGAATACCAGTATGAATACTGGGTTTTGAAAATATGTCAACATAGACATTGGATTTTGAAAATATATCAGTTTGAGCACTGGATTTTGGAAGTGTACCAGTTCGAGCACTGGATTTTGAAAACACACCAGTTCGAGTTCTGAATTTTGAAAATGTACCAGTTCAAGCACTGGGTTTTGAAGATATACCAGCTCGAGCACTGAATTTTGGAAGTGTACCAGTTCGAGCACTAGATTTCAAAAATGTATCAGTTCGAGCACTGGATTTTAAAAATATACCAGTTCAAGCACTGGATTTTGAAAACACACCAGTTCGAGCACTGAATTTTGAAAACGTACCAGTTCAAGCACTGGGTTTTGAAAATGTACCAGTTCAAGCACTGGGTTTTGAAGATATACCAGCTCGAGCACTGGATTTTAAAAACATACCTTGTTTTTAAATTGAGACTTGAATTTTTGAAAGAGACCTATGCTCTTAGAGTATTTGGGAATTATAACGAGAGTGATTGTCGGGGTCTCAGGATTATCCCTTATCCTAAATAGGTAACGAACTTGCTGCAAATACTTGTCAATGAATGCAGATGTATGCAAATATGAAAATGATATAAATGAGTGCACATGCGTGCAAAATGAGAGATTTATATATCCTGCCTGCATATAGGATATTTGTAGATAAAACAAAATTTTTAAAAATGCCCCAGTGTAACTGGGAAAAGAGAATTTGATCATTATTGAAGAAAATTTGAGGAATTACAAAGAATAAGACATTATTTAAGCATAGAATTTTTTCAAATGTCGGGCATTGATGGGATCTGGTAATTCCACTCCGTCGGCATTGATGAGACGATATAAATTACGAGGTAATGCCTCTTTGACAACATAAGGACTTTCCCAATTTGGTGACCACTTGCCACTTGGGCGGTGCTTGAGATAAGTCATTGATCTGAGCACTAAATCATTGACTCGAATTTTTCTTTCAATGACAGACTTTGCATATTGTCTGGCAATCCTCTAACGATATGATTGAGCGTGCTCTGCTGCTATGAGTCTTCTTTCATCTAGCAAATCAAGTTGTACTAGCCATTGTTGCTGATATTGATCAAGAGGTAATTATAGAAATGATACAAATTTCAGAGCAGGTTTCTGAACATGTAGAGGTAGTACTACTTCAGTTCCGCAGACAAGTTCTGACGGAGTAGCATTAGTTGGAGTTTGAATGGTGGTTCTGTACGCCCACAACGCATCATGAATCTTCTCATGCCAGTCACGACCTGTTTCTAAAGTTCGCTCCAAGATTCGAATCAAAATCTTATTGGTGGCCTCTGCTTGACCATTCCCTTGAGGATAATAAGGAGCGGAGAAATGATGATGGATTTTGAATTTTGAGCAGAATGTCCTCATTCTCTCATTCTTGAAATGACTGCCATTATCCGACACAATATCATGCGGTATGCCAAAATGACATAGGATATTCTTGTGGATAAATGAGACCACATGTCGACCTTCGACTATACGTAGAGTGACTGCTTTTACCTATTTAGTAAAATATTCTGTTGCGGCAAGAAAATATTTATGGCCATTTGAAGCAAAAGGAGTGATGGGGCCTACAACATCAAAAGCCCATATTGAAAATGGCCATGGCGAGACGCTAGATTGCAAATATGTCGCTGGCGCATGAATGGAAGGTGCATGTATCTGACATTGAACGCACTTCTTCACAAAACAATAGCAATCTTGTTGCCTAGTTTTCCAGTAATATCCTGCTCAGATGATTTGTTTGACAAGAGTTTGGTAGCCGACATGACCGCCGCAAATGCCTTCATGTGCTTCTTGCACAACTTCTTGGCTTCTTCTTCGTCCAAACATATGGAATATTCAGAGCTGAATCCATGACGACAGAGGACATCGACAAGAATAAAATATCGAGCAGACATACATTGAATTGCTCGCTGCTCTTTCTTTGAGAGCTCTGGAGAAAATTCACCAATTTCAATGAAATTTTTAATGTCATGATACCAGGGCTTCTTCTTTTGCTCAGCCTGGTTTATCTGTTCTACTGGGATGAAAGCAGGTTGATCAAGTCTGCCAATTTCAAAGGAGCGACAAGATTCTTTGCTTTTGAAAGACATGATGGATCCCAGATTGGCTAAACTGTCTGCAACTTGATTGAAGTCTCTCTTGATATGGAAAAGTTGGAATTCTTCGAATTTGTCGGCAAGAGCTGAGACAATCTTCTGATAATGAAGTAATTTCTGATCCTTCACTTGCCATTCGGCTAGGACTTGATTGACGACGAGAAATGAGTCACCATAGGCATGCACTCTTTTGACATTGAAATCCTATAGAATTTTCAGACCTTATATCAAAGCTTCATACTCGGCCATATTATGAGTGTACTAAAAATCCAGTTTGAGAGAAAAGGGGATCATCTTCTTCTCAGGTGTGATTAACAGAATCCCGATTCCTATGCCTGCCATATTCTTGGAACCGTCAAAGAATAAATTCCAAATTGGAGATTGTTGAATATTGCAGATCCACTCATCGAGAAAATCATTCTCGACTTTAACATCCTCTGCTAGAGGGAAATCTACCAATTGATTTGCAATTGCTTGGCCTTTGATGGATTGCTGGGAGACATATTCCAGATCATATTGCATCAATAGGACTTGCCATTTGGCAATCCGTTCGCTGAGAAAGGGTTGCTCTAAAATATACTTGAGAGGATTTAATTTGGATAGGATCTTGACTTCAGATACCAGCAGATAGTGTCTCAATTTCTGACACATCCAATCCAGAGCTAGACATGTCTTCTCTATCTGAGAGTATTTCTTCTCATAATCAATGAAGGTTTTGCTCACATAGTAAATGGCATGCTCTATTAGACTGCCTTCTTCATATTGCGTCAAGAACCCACCACAAGCAACTTGATTAACTGAAATGTATAGCAGTAGGGGTTTTCCCAATTCTGACGGTTTTAAAACAGGAGAATTGAGAAGATATTTCTTGATACGCTCAAATGATTGCTGACACTCTGGTCCCCATTTGAACTTCACTCCTTTTCTGAGCAAATGATTGAAAAACTCACATCTCATGGTCAGATTGGATATGAATCGCCGAATTGATTGCATACGTCCCTGAAGGCTACGCAATTCTTTGAGATTAGTCAGAGGCGGCATGCCAATGATGACCTTGGCCTTAACTAGATTGTGATCATCGCAAAAATTTTCCTCTCTTGGTATTTCTCTCTCTTTCTTCTCTTTTCCTTTCCAACCTCTATTTCCTCCTTTTTGAAGGGAGAAAATAAAATACAGAAAAGAAGAGAGAAGAGAAAAGAAAATAAAAGTGCAGTAGGATCGAGGCAACGAGCACTAGAGGAGGGGTGAATAGTGCTTTTAAAAATTATTTGTGGAATATAAACATATTTTGCAATTTGATAAGCAATCACACAAAGGAACACAAGATTTTATCCTGGTTCGGTCTTTCCCGACCTACATCCAGTTCCCAAGCAAAACCCGCTTGAGATTTCCACTATCAACCTTGTGTAACTACAAGATCATACAAACCAAATCCGGTCCCACTTTCAGTAACACACCTACTGAAAGCAAACAACTCCTTTAAACCAAGGAGTCCTTCCTTTTACAGAAAATAAATAACAACTTATAATACAACCTATGAGCCTTTCTTTTGAATGCAAATGAGATGCAATTGGCTTTTGAGGTTGTTGAAATACTTTACTCACAAATTCACTATCTCTCAAAGAAATTTGAGTGAAAAACTAAAGTGAAAAATATCACGTGAGTGAGAAAATGAATATGAGTGAAAAGCAAAGAGTAATTGATTCAAATTGATTGAATTGCAGTGCTTTTTTAGTGTAAAATGCACTCATATTTATAGTTGAAAGTTTCCATACGTTGAGGGTATGAAAGGGTGTCAAAACAGTCCATTTTGAATGATCAAAACGTTTGAAAAATGAAAAGACACACCTTTTTGAAGTTTCAGGAAAAATGACAAAATTAGTCGACTGGAACAATAGTTAGTCGACTAATAGTTAGTTATTAGTAGATTGACAATTATCGTCGGTCGACTGATCTCTTAATCGAGCTGTTTGAAAATCTGAACTTTTGAAACTTAGTCGACTAGAGATAAAATTAGTCGACTGATAATATCATCAGTAGACTGAAAAACCTTTCAGTCGACTGCTGCTAAAATCTTTTGAAAAACATACATTCTGTCCGGTCGACTGATAAAAGCATTAGTCGACTGTTGCTAAATTTTCAGAAAACACATGTTCTGTCCAGTCGACTGATAAAACCATTAGTCGACTGCTACTAATTTTCCAAAAAACAGACATTCTGTCCAGTCGACTGATAAAACCTTTGGTCGACTAATTTGACAAAAATGACTTTTTAGAAAATATGGCGCGAAAGGATTAGTCAACTGGTGAGTCTATTGATTGACTAATAAACACGAAAATTTAAGAAAAGAGTTTTCTAAAAAGATTTTCATGAGGGGTTCTTTTAGAAAAGTTTTTCTAAAGACTTTTTAGGTGAAATGCAATCTAAATATGCACTCTAAGTAAGGCTCTGTGAACACCCCAATTTTTTCAAAATCTTTTAAATATTCCCTTTTTGCCCCTAAATTCATTTTTTGAGCAAATGAGTCATTTCAAATCTAAATTCCAGTTCATTTCTCAAGTTTTATTGAAATTAAATTCATTTGATATGTTTAAATTGATTTCGGATCTGGATCCATTGTCCAGATCCAAATCTGGGTCTCCTTGTTCAAATTTTAAATTAAAATTATAGAAAACACCAAAAATAGCCTTTAAATAGCTCAAACAGTCCATTCAACATCCGTTTGGATCCATTACATTGTATTTCTCGATTCAAGTGTCAAAACTCAAACATTTTCTCAAAACCTAGGTCCAAACCCATTCTTCTGAAGAAATTTCCTCGAAATGGTCGGAAATTCTCAGAAAAATACTTTTGTAAATATTTCTCAAAAAAATACAAAAAAATAGTGTTTAAAACTTAGTTTTCTTTTAAAATCTCAGTTTTCTACTACAAAAAATACAAAAAAATGGAAAAGCAATATAAAATTCAAAAATTGAGGAAAAAGCAAATGGTTTTAAAACTTGAAAAATGGAATTTTTGCCAAAAACCTCATTTTTGAGCCATTTTACAAAAATCTTAAAAAGAGGGAATCCTTCTTTTGGAAATTTGAGAAAGAAGAAACGGCCATCTCCCGCACGCTCTTCCCTCTCATTCTTACCCTCCATCTTCAACAACTCCTTCTTCCCTCAACCCCTCATCTTCAACCACCGATTCTCCTTCATGCCTCCATCAGCCGCAGGCTCCCCCTATCCAGAAGGAGCCTCCACCCTCTACATAAACCACCTTCAAGAAACCCTAAAATTCATCCATTATCGACCCCTCCATCTTCTTCTTCTTAATCCGTCCCCCACCCCTCCATTTGCCTCTGATCGGTCTCCTACCACCACCATCCATTCCTTATCCTTCCACTGCAATACTCTCAAGCGATTCCATCGATCAACCTCCTTCCTCCCTGTAAGATCACAAACAACTAAAAGAAGCTTGATTCCAGCTACAGTGATCAAAGGTCGATCGTGGTTCAGAAAACCACATATCCATGTCTTTTCCCAGGATCGACTGCAGAGGACAGATTCCCCTCTTAATCGGCTAACAAAGGGGCACCATATTGCAACACAGGAGATCAAATGTTTTTTTTTTTCAGAACTCCAGAGATCTGTCTCCACCTTCCTCCGTTGAATCTCAGCGACCACAGTGTCGTCGGCAAGTGCGCCGACATCCAGAGCGCCATCTTCGAAGTACAAAAAGCCGACCATGTACCTACAGCAAAGAAAATATGTGCAAACCTGCTCTTGCCAATGCTATTTTCAGCACCGTCTCCTTCCTGCTAGGTGCTTTCACGTTTGTGGTGTCTGGTTTCCTTGGAATGAAAATTGCAACATATGCAAATGCTCGGACAACTCTTGAGGCAAGAAAAGGTGTTGGAAAGGCTTTTATTATTGCATTCAGGTCTGGTGCAGTTATGGGATTTCTTCTTGCTGTAAATGGTCTGCTTGTGCTCTATATTGCCATCAACCTCTTCAAGCTGTATTATGGTGATGACTGGGAAGGTCTTTTTGAATCCATCACTGGTTATGGGCTTGGTGGTTCTTCCATGGCTCTCTTTGGAAGAGTTGGTGGAGGCATTTACACTAAAGCTGCAGATGTTGGTGCAGACCTTGTAGGAAAAGTTCAGAGGAACATTCCTGAGGATGACCCACGTAATCCTGCTGTGATTGCTGATAATGTGGGTGACAATGTGGGAGATATTGCTGGAATGGGATCTGATCTTTTTGGTTCATATGCTGAGTCTACCTGTGCAACACTTGTTGTGGGCTCTATTTCTTCATTTGGAATCTACCATGAGCTAACCCCTATGCTTTCCCCCTTGATTGTTAGCTCTGTGGGTATTTTGGTGTGCTTGATTACCACACTTTTTGCGATTGACTTCTTTGAGATCAAGACAGTGAAGGAAATTGAACCAACACTAAAGAGGCAGCTTATTATCTCCACAGCTTTGATGACTGCTGGAGTTGCCATTATTTGCTGGCTTTCTCTCCCACCATCCTTCACAATTTTCAATTTCGGAGTTCAGAAGATTGTGAAGAACTGGCAGCTTTTCTTTTGTGTTACCATCGGTTTATGGTCTGGTCTTATTATTGGATTCATAACTGAATATTTCACCAGCAATGCATATGGTCCCGTTCAGGATGTTGCAGATGCTTGTAGGACTGGTGCTGCAACCGATGTTATTTTTGGCCTGGCCTTGGGATACAAGTCCGTTATTATCCCAATTTTTGCTATTGCCGTGAGCATCTATGTTAGTTTCAGCCTTGCTGCTATGTACGGGATTGCCATGGCTGCCCTTGGAATGCTCAGCACAATTGCCACTGGGCTGGCCATTGACGCTTATGGTCCTGTTAGTGACAATGCTGGTGGTATTGCTGAGATGGCTGGAATGAGCCATAGGATCCGTGAGAGAACTGATGCCCTTGAGTCTGTTGGAAACACCACAGTTGCAATCAGCAAGGGTTTTGCAATTGGATCGGCTGCTCTGGTTTCACTGGCACTCTTTGGAGCTTTTGTTAGCCGGGCAGGGATTTCTATTGTAGATGTCTTGTCCCCCAAGGTTTTCATTGGGCTGATTGTGGGGTGCAATGCTTCCTTACTGGTTCTCAGCCATGACAATAAAGAGCGTAGGCAGTGCTGAAGATGGTGGAGGAAGTGCGTAGGCAGTTCAATACCATTCCTGGTCTCATGGAGGGCATTGCAAAGCCAGACTATGCAACCTGTGCCAAGATATCCACAGATACATCATTCAGGGAGATGATTCCTCCCGGTGCTCTCGTTATGCTCACTCCCCTCATTGTGGGAACCTTCTTTGGTGTGGAAACTCTGTCTGGAGTGCTCGCTGGTGCTCTTGTTTCTGGGGTACAAATTGCCATATCAGCACCCAACGTTGGTGGTCAAATGGAACCAAGTTATATGTTCATTTTCATTTCCAGCAGCACACTCTGCGCCAGCTGCTGCCACAATTGTTACACTTCTGCACTAACACTTATAATTCCCCACCATCACAATGTTCTAGTCCCAGTACTATACTGCTACCCTCATCATGAGCTTGAGTCAGTTAAATGTTCACTGTGAAGATCATGGTTGCTGATTATTCAGCTCGCCCTTTTTCAGAAAATATACTAACTGTCGTGACTAGGAGGATTTTGAAATAATGATGCTGGCTCAGGATGGTTTAGCTTTCTGAATAAAGATGGGCAGCTTGGAATCTTAGATTCATTGCAAATATCTCTGGGAAGCCATTCTTTTGTAGCAGAGTAAAACATGGGAGGCCATACCTGCACCCTTTGGGAATTGCCTTTGGATTATGGAGTCTAAAAGCTCAGGTGAGCAGTTTTGATTTCGAGCCATATTCTCATTTGAATATATCAAAACCCAATCATAATTTCAAGACCACCTCCTGTATGTACATTCATTGATATATAGTAAGTCCATATATTAAATTTCGTTGGAGAATATTTTATAATTTGAGAGGTATGGCTCTGTGAAGTTGAGTGCAGAAATAATGTATGCATTGCATATTTATGCATTTCCTGTTTTATGACCATTTGATTTCAATTTTCTGAATGCATATCCAGTTGTAATTTGACCATTTACCTAACTCAAAAGAATTTATAATTGAGGATCCTATTAGAGGTTTCTCATTTTGCTTCATAACACCTTCATATTACATCTTGTATTTCTCAATTCATCACATTCTTACACTTTTCATTTCATTCTTGTATTTCTTATCTCATTACATTTTGCATCTCTCATTTCATCATATTCTTGCATCCCCTATATCCATTAATAATATGATGCATTATATATATATACATATATATATATATATATATATATATATATATATATATATATATATATATATATATATATATTGCTCATTGGATTAGACTTCATTATATGTATATAGGGTTTCTAACTCTGTTTTGCAGGGATATATGGAAAATGTTGATTTCCTCCCTTACATTAGAATCCAATCATCTCGAATCTCCTTTCAATGATCGTAATAGCTAGATACAATGAAAATTTATATTCTTTGTCTTAGAATAGAATGCATGAACATATACATATCTTCTAGAATTATTTGATTCATGACATTTTCCTCTTTTATGTTCAAAACTATACAAATGGTGAAACACGGATGGCACGTGCACCGTTCCATAAGAGGTGATTAAATCCTAAGTTGATGATTTACATCAATGGCCATAGTCAGGATGTGAACAAGACTTAGGATTTTCATCTTTTACGAAATAACATTGAATCCACACTGGATCCTCTTTCTAAAAATCATCATATTTTCAAATGTTATCTTCTTTTATCAGAGTTTAACTTAAAATTAACTCAAAATTAACTCAAAACATATATCAATGGCCATAGTCAGGGTATATTGAGAGTTAATTTCATTTTAAACTCTATAAAAGCACAAAAATGTGTTTTATTCTTCACCTGAATTTAAACATAGATTATTATATAATACATTCAATGACCATAGTCAGGGATGTATTATATCTTCAATCTTATTTTAATTCATTTAAAGAATGGAATAGCTTTTTAAAATCCAATTTCAAATTATTTAAATTCATTCATCATTTAGGATAGAATTACATCATATTTTCAAAAATTCTTTTTCATAAATCCAAGTGATTTCCTTCAGATATCTTCTTCACTTCTCAAATCAAATTTTTTTAACTCTTATAAATTCAAATATCATTTTTGGATTCTAACTTCAAATTCAAAGTCCAATTTGACTTTGAAATCCTTTTGTATATCCAAAATTCAAATTCTAAACTTCAAATTCAAAGTCCAATTTGACTTTGAAATCCCTTTTGTATATCCAAAATTCAAATTCTAACTTCAAATTCAAAGTCCAATTTGACTTTGAAATCCATTTGTATATCCAAAATTCAAATTCTAAAACTTCAAAATTCAAAGTCCAATTTGACTTTGAAATCCATTTGTATATCCAAAATTCAAATTCTAAATGAAATTTCAAAGTTCAAATTAACTTTGAAACTTCTGATTCATCTTCAAATTCAAAACCAAGTTCATCTTTTCAAATCCAAAATCAAAGTTTGAGATTGTTCCTGAATTTCAAAAGCTTGGCCTTTTCTAAGTTTTAAAATTCAATCTGGGTTTTCAAAACCCAGATCCATACTCAAAAGTCCCATTTTTGGACTTTCAAAAACTTAAATCCAAAATTAGATCAACTTGGATCTAGTCTTTTAAATACAAATTCTACTTTTGGATCTTAGACTTCAGATCCAAATTGCATCATGGATCTCAGACTTCAGATCCAAATCCATCTTAGGATCCAGAACCCAAGTCTACCTTGGATCTCAGACCTCAGATCCAAATTCCCTTTAGGATCCAGAATTCAATTCCATCCTGGATCTCAAATTTTACATTCAAATTCCATTTCAAATCCCAGATCCAATTCCATCTCAGATATCAGATCAAGATTCCATTTCAAATCTAAATTCATCTTCTATTTTCAAAAGCCAATATTATTTCTCAAGTCTGAATTCAAAATTCAAATTCCTACATTGAATTCAAAATCGACCCTTGAAAATCGATTCTGAATTCAAAAGGTCCATTATGACTTTGAAAGTCTCAATTCTAAATTCCTCTTTCCACAGATTTATCCCTCCTAAATCTAAGTCCAAAATTCAAAGTTCATTTTTGACTTTGAAATTTCATTTCAAAAGCTTCAAATCATCCTTTCTCATTTATTTTCCCAACTCTGATTTACTTCAAAGGCTTAGAACTTCTCTGATCTATCTCAAGTTCTAAAGTTAGATTTAATTATTTCTTCACTCCCTTATCAAGTTCATCTCAGAATACTTGGAAATTTCCAAAACATTCTTTTCAAAAGAGCATACATCCTTGCATTGCACAAGTATGATTCTTTGTGCATTT
Organism: Nuphar pumila; assembly: GCF_984573655.1. NCBI lineage: Eukaryota > Viridiplantae > Streptophyta > Magnoliopsida > Nymphaeales > Nymphaeaceae > Nuphar > Nuphar pumila. The sequence continues at coordinate 152,528,507 of NC_143249.1, read as the reverse complement.
AGAGTTAGAATAAATTTTTAGATTATATTTAGGCAAAGCAAAAGGCATAGATTCGATCCTTGGTTCGATTACCCCTGGTAAATGCGCCAGAAACGGTCAAACCTCGTACCGACGAGCGAATCCCGTCTCTTCATCTTTTTCCCGCAATATTTTCAAAACGGAGGCGAGTTAAATTTCTAAATATTTTTCAAATCAAGGTCAAGTGAGACCGCGCAAAATAGTTCCTCTTCTCTCTTTCTTTCTTTCTTTTCTCTTCTCTCTTTCTTTTCTTTCTTTTATTCTTCTCCATTCCAAAAGGAGGAAAATAGAGGTTGGAAAAGGAAAAGAGAAGGAAGAGAGAGAAACCAACAAGAGAGGAAAAATTTTGAGATGATCACAGGCTCTTACAAGAATCTAAGACTTTTAATGAATTTAACATTTGCACACTAGTCTTCAAAGATTCTTCATCGAATTCTTCAATGTCTTCATTGCCTTAGCTGAAATGCAGTTGATTTCACTTGCTCATCATCAAAACCTTGTACTTGAAGTATCATGTATGGATTCATTGTCGTAACAATCTCCTCCTTTTTTATGATGACAAACTTAATCAAAGATGAAACCTTTAGATGCATAGATGGAGATTTTACTCCCCCTATCAATATGCTGCAAAACATTAAAAGTTAGTCCATTCAAAGTACATATATCACATATTGATTGGTTTGCATTTCCATCATTACTTCATGAAATTTTCAGTGTTTTCACATGATGTAATTTCCATGTCATAATGCAATATGCAATTTCTATCTTTTTCTCCCCCTTTGTCATAATAAAAAATAATAAGGGCAGAAATAGCATAAGCAAAATGGAGATACAAGTTTAAAATATTACAACCCATAAAGTATCAAAGTTTAGTAAAGACAGAACATAAAGATCAGAAAAGTTGGTTGAGCAAATCCTTAATTGCAGTCACATCTTTCTGAATCGAAGACAGTTGTTGAGTCACATCTTTACGAAAAGTGCGTTGATGCAGCTCTAATGCTTCCAGTCGCTGCAAAACTTCATCATTGTCTTGACTTGTAGAAAATTTCTTTCTTTTTGCATGAGATGAAGGTGTCGCAGAAGGTGAAGGTTCAGAAATTGATGGTTCAGTAGGATCAGATGGTTTAGTTTGATCAACATTTAAAGGAGGCAGATATTTAATTTTCATTCTTTTAAAAATTGTTTGATCAAAGAACTCTTTTTGTTCAATATATTTTTCATTTGTTAAAGGAACTTTGAAATGTCTGAAAATACGAGTTAGAAGACAACCATAAGGAAGAAATGGTTTTTGTTTCTACAAATTTGTAAAATACACATTGGCCCAATTTACAGAAATATTTCCAAATAAAACATAAAGAGCCGTAGATAGATCTGTGGAATAATAATCAAAAGAACCAGTTTTAGGTAGAATATTGTGGGCAAGGATTCGTCCAACAATGCGTGCACGAGTTTGAAAATTAGTATTTTTGAAAGGAGGGTAGTGAGGTGCACCTGGAAGAAGAATTTGTTCAAAAATTCTCTCATCATTTAGTTCAACAGTGTTGAAAAGAGTGTTTGAAGATGGAGTTTCTAGGATTTCTCTAAGTAGTTTTGAATCAAACTCGATTTCAACATCACGAACAAGAGATGACAGAACTCCAGTTTCATGATCCATATTTAAATTCGTATAAAACAAGTGAATCAGAAAAGGATAATGAAGGGTATCTGCACAGTCATAAAAAAGATGTGAAATTCCTGGAAATAATTCTCTTATTTTGTAACGAGAAAACAGGTGAAATAGTACATTTCGGCCTGGTAGAATAGGTAGTGCAGAAATTGATTCAAATGTATCATATAAAAGAGGATTTCGAAGTAATCTGAGTGAAAATCCATGTCTTGAAGGTGTAGGAGGAGGAGAACCTAAACCTTTTGCAGATGCAGACTTCGAACGAGGCATGGTTAAAAAAATAGATTTACCAAAAAGAATGTCGGCTTCCAAACGACGTCCGACAGAAGGAAGATGTTGTCCGACGTTGTGAAACAGAAATAGAGGAGGATACGGTGGCTGATGGCGGGTGAGAAGGCGGCCACAAGGGGATTCCGGCAATGACTGAAGATACACTGTCACGACAAGAGGATTCCGGCATGATTTGAAGATGCGTGATGTCTTCTTTTAAATCGTTGTAATTTTGAAAAGATTTTTTATATGAAAAACATGTGAAAACCAGACATCAAATAATAAAAATCGGTTCTCACTAGTGGATGAGACCGGGTCGAACTCAGGGAACAGGAATATATCGTATTCAAGTACACAAATCTAAACTAATCTTTATTGCCAAATTATTGAAATGTAAAATGTTTAAGAAAAGTAAAACAACTAACTATTACAACAAATGAATACCCTTCGCAGAGGGCGTAAAGTGCAATATTTACAAACCCAATTAAATTCCTAATTCTAAACTGAAAAGTAAAAAGAAGCTTTATTCTTCGTACTTCGTGTCACGTAATTGCTTCCGCTCCAGTCTGTGCTATCCTGCACAATTCAGATGAACACGAGCAGTACAAGATACTTATAGAAATTACACTACTAAAAGTATACTAATTAAATGCTAAAATACAATGACTAACCAATTCACTAAGTAATTTTAAGAACTAAATTTAAAATCAAAACTAACTGACAACATTCTCTTAACTAAATAAAACTAATTTCTAATTGACTAAGATGCAACTAAATGACTAACAGTTACTTACTTAACTAATAGCTAATTATTCACTTAACTAACTAAACAACTTTTAACAATTCAAATTGACTAACAACTAACAATTACTTAACTAACAATTAAGCTAACCATTTCACCTGACATAACCATAACTAAAAAATTATTCTACTAATTAACCAACAAATCACTCAACTAACACCCATTCATCAGCAGTTAAAACATTCACACAACAAATTAAACTTTCCATTGAATGTAGATAAGCAATCAATTTGTAACAAGTACAATCTAACAATCCAATATTCCAATTTAGCACATAGATAAAAACTGTTACGAACTTGCAACAAACTGCTATCAGAAAACAGTAGAGCCGTCCTCACACAAACCTCAAACAATTACTAGCATTCACCAAAATTAACAGCATGCTATATCGATTAGAGTTTCAAACAACAAACTCAAATACACAGTGGTCAGCAACAGAATTTCAAACAACAATTATAGAACTCAACTCTCACTGGAATTCATAACAATTACATTCTAAAATCTGTAATGACTACTGAAGCTTACATTAACTAGCATCCGAACCAGAAATTTCAGGTATTCCATTGCTAGAAATCACATTAATCACTTAATCACCAATTAAAGACACAACAATCGGGATTTAATAAGAACTAACAGAAATTGTTGATCGATTTTGAGATTTAAAACTTGCCATAAAAAAATTCAGATCCACATCTTACAATAAAAGGCACGGTGATTTCTACAGTGATCAGACAGCAGAAATAACAAATTCTGAGATTTCATTGCCGGAAACAGGGGGCATTTCAATAGACACCGTGAATCAAGTTTGATCAATCTAGATGATCAATTCTTCAAATGCAAACGATTGATTATCTTTCAAAATGCAAATCAGGCTCGACTGCTGGAGACTTCACCTGAAATTTTTCTTTTATTGATTGCCATAACAACACATTAATGATCAAATGCTGTTGTAAAGAAATGGATGTAGATATTATGCATTATGCACCTAAACAAGGAACTAAACTGAAAATACAAGATCAAAACTAATCAGAGAGACATGAAAAAGGGGAAATACTAATGCAAGAAAATAAAAACTCAACGGATGATGTGAAAACTGAGATGCAACACACACAATCCGATTTATGTTTTTTTCTTTTTTTAAAACAAGCTACTGCAAACAGAAAAACTGCTAATGCAAATAAAGATGAAAAAGTAAATGATAAGAAGAAGACGAAGAAGAAGAAGAGGATGAAGAACTGAAGATCGGAGGAAGAAGAAGAAGAATTTGGAAAAAGAAGAAGAAGAAGAATTGGAAGAAGAAGAAGAAGAAGAAGAAGAAGAAGAAGAAGAAGAAGAAGAAGAAGAAGAAGATGCAGAGGATGAAGAAAACTCACCGTGAACCAGAAGGATTAGAAGAAGAAGTGGCGACCTCCACCACCACGCTGTCACCGGAATGAAGAACTTCCACCACTACCGCCGGCTGGAGTGTAGACAGAGAAAGAGGGAGAAGGGGAAGGTAGGGAAAAAGAGAGGTCGGTGTTAGTGGAGGAGGGTGAGAAAAGAGGGAAAGAGAGGGAAAGAGGGGAAAACAAGAGGGCTCAGCCGTGAATGGGGGAGGCGCCTCTTTTTTTCTGTTTTGGGGTTTTTAAAAACAAGCAAACCGGTTTTGAACCGGTTTGCTGTTTGTTTTAACAAAATCCAAACCGGTTTCACCGGATTATTTTCTTTATTTTGAAATGCAAACCGGTTAAACCGGTTTGTGATTATTATATATTTTTTTTCAGTTTAAAAACCAAATGCAAACCGGTTTGAACCGGTTTGGTTTATTATTATTATTATTTTTTTTCTTTTTTAAAAAAAAAATCTAAAAAAAACAAACTATTTAAAAGAGTATTAAAAAAAAAACAAACTATTTACTAAAAACCTCAAACTAACTAACTACTCTAAAAAAAATTACACTACCCTCATTTCACAATATATCTAACTCTAATTTTTAACTCTAATTTTTATTTTTATTTTATTTTTTATTTTTTTTATTTTTATTTTTATTTTTTTTTATTTTTATTTTTAATTGAAAACTAAAACTAAACTACTATGAATATAACAAAAACTAAAATATGCATAAAAATGTAAACTAAAACTATTTTTCTTGCATTTTCTATTTTTAAATCATTTTAGCACATTTACTCGAAAACTAACATAAAATTGGGTTTTTGAAACATTATTTCATAAAATCATGCATATTTAAATGTTAATTAACCCTGATTTATATGCATGATCAATGTGCCAGTTACTGCAAGAGGATTCCGACATTTCCTGGTCACGGCCAGAAGATTCTGGCGTCTCCCTGTCACGACAAGAAAATTCCGGCGAGGATAGGATCGAACGACACTCTGAGGGTTTTTTCGGAAGAGAGAGAGGAAAGAGAGAGAGAGAGAGGGTTTTGTTTTTCAAAGGGTTTTGTTTTTAAGAAAAAACGAAAAGGTGTGAAAATAAAATGAAACAATGCCCTTAAAAAAAAACGGGTGTTAAAAAATCCAAGGGGTATCGGGTCCCTTCAGTTAAAATTTAAAAAAAAAAATTTTAGTCGACTAAAACTTTTATCGGTCGACTAAGAATGTGCGACTCATTCTAAACATCAGTCGACTAGAAATATATCGGTCGACTAATATGATGTGATTCATTCTAAAATTTTACAGCATTAGTCGACTAAAATTTTATCGGTCGACTAATATAGTGCGATTTTGAGATTTTGTTCAAAAATCATCATTTTTATAAATCCAAAAACAAGCAAATACCTAGTTCTCTCCTAATTCTCATAAAATCTTCATTTTTAAGAGGTTTAGTTAAGATATCTGCATGTTGTTCTTTAGTGAAAATAAAATTTAATGAAATATCTCCTTTTAACACATAATCTCTTAAGAAATGATGTCTAACTTCAATATGCTTAGTTCTTGAGTGCTGAACAGGATTTTTAGAAAGATTTATAACACAGTGTTATCACAATAAATAGTTGTTGTGGAGTAATTCAAACCAAAATCTTTTAAGGTCTGTTTCATCCATAGTACTTGTGAACACGCTAAACTAGCTGCTATATATTCTACTTTAGTTGTTGAGAGTGACACTAATTTTGCTTTTTACTAAACCAATAGACTAAGGAATTTCCTAAGAAATGACAAGTTCCACTAGTACTCTTGCGATCAGATTTACTTCCTGCAAAATTTGCATCACTATATGAAACTAAATCAAAGGAAGATGATTTTGGGTAAAACAAACCGAAATCTGAAGTATCTTTCAAATAACGAAGAATTTGTTTTACTGCAGTTAAATGATATTCCTTTGGATTAGCTTGAAATCTTGCACACATACAAACACTAAACATAATATCAGGTCGACTAGCAATTAAGTATAATAGAGATCCGATCATACCTCTGTAGAGTTTAGTATCTACACTTTTACCATTTTCATCTTTATCAAGAGAAGTAGTTGTACTCATAGGATTCCTTCTTGATTTCGATGAGTCCATCCCAAATCTCTTGAGAAGTTCTTTTGTATACTTAGCCTGATTGATGAAGATTTCTTCTTCAATTTGCTTTATTTGAAGTCCAAGGAAGTAGTTTAATTATCCCATCAAGCTCATTTCAAACTCTTCCTGCATAGCTTTAGCAAATTCTTTACAAAGAGAATCATTAGTAGAACCAAATATTATGTCATCAACATAAATTTGCATAATAAGAATATCTGAATTAAGACTTTTAATAAATAAAGTGGAGTTTACCCGACCAATGGAAAAACCAGATTGATCTAGAAAATTTCGTAGTCTTTCATATCACACTATTGGTGCTTGTTTAAGTCCGTACAAAGCTCTTTTTAATTTGTAGACTTTTTCTGGATATTTCTCATTTTCAAAGCCTGGAAGTTGCTCTACATAAACTTCTTCATTGATGTGTCTATTTAAGAATGCACTCTTAACATCAATTTGATATAACTTGAAGTTCATGTAACTAGCAAAAGCAAGCATCATTCGAATTGACTTTAATCGAGCCACTGGTGCATAGGTTTCATCAAAATCTATGCCTTCTTCTTGATTATAGCCTTGTGCTACTAGCCTTGCTTTGTTTCGAATGACTTTGCCATTTTCATCCAGCTTATTTCGGAAGACCCATCTTGTTCCAATTACCGAATGATCCTTTGGTCTATCAACTAGATCCCAAACATCATTCCTAGTAAATTGGTTAAGTTCTTCAGACATGGCCAAAAGCCAAAATTCATCATCACAAGCCTCATTGATATTCTTTCGTTCTATTTTAGATATGAAAGCAACATTCACAATATATTTTTCTAATTGCCTTCTAGTTTGAACACCACTTTTTATTTCTCTAATAACTTGTTCATGTGGATGATTGGGAACTTCTTTCCAAACAGGTTGAAGAGGAACATTTTCTTGAGAAGTATTCTCTATCAAGGGTTCTTCTTGAAGTATTACTTCTTCTCCTTCGCTTAGAGGTATAACCTGCTCACAATTCTCATCAAATGCAACATGTAAAGATTCTTCAATGCAAGATGTTCTTTTATTGAAAATACGATAAGCTTTACTTCTAGAAGAATATCCAAGAAATATTGATTCATCTGATTTAGAATCAAACTTATCAAGATTATCTTTAGTATTTAACAAGAACCATTTACTACAAAATTTTTTGAAATATGAGATCTTTGGTATACGATCATAATACAATTCAAAACATGTTTTATGTAAGATTGGTCGAATAAGAACACGGTTTAAAACATAACATGTTGTATTTATTGCTTCAGCCCAAAAGTATTTTGGTAAATTTTTATCTTGAAGCATGGTTCTAGCACATTCTTGCAATGTTCTATTCTTTCTTTCAACAACTCCATTTTGTGGAGCGGCTCTAAAAAAAGCAAAGTTGTGAGATATACCATGTAGATCACAAAACTTTAGAAAATATTCATTTTCAAATTCACCACCATGATCACTACGAATTTTAATTATAGATGTAGATTTTTCATTTGTAATTCTTCTATAAAGTTTGGTAAATTCAGAAAAAGCATCATTTTTGCTTTTTAGAAAAATCACCCATGTAAATCGAGAATAATCATCTACTATAACAAAAGCATACTTGCTACCATTCAAACTTTGAATTCTAGATGGTCCAAATAGATCTAAATGTAAAAGTTCAAGAGGACATTTTGTTGAAACTATATCTTTTGCTTTAAAAGAACTCTTGATTTGTTTACCCCTTTGGCAAGCATCACATAAGTGAACTTTCTTATATGGTATTTTAGGTACGCCTCTTACAAGATCATTCTTGGATAACTTGGAAATAATTTCAAAGTTAACATGTCCAAGTCTCTTGTGCCATAACCATTGAATTTCATTTAAAACAATAAGACATTTTTCATTAAAAGTGGGTAACTCATCTAGATATAGTTCATACACATTATTCCTTCTTTTACCTTTAAAAATGATTTTTTTAGATTGTAAATAAAAAATTAAGCATAAATCATTTTCAAAAGAAACATGAAAACCTTTATCACATAATTGACTAATAGATAATAAATTATGCATTAAACCATCTACTAAAAGAACATTTTCTATCAAGGGAAATTTTGGATTACCAATATTACCAATACCTATTACTTTTCCCTTGCTATTGTCACCAAAGGTGAAGGTTTCTCCATCCTTATTTTGGAGGGTGAAAAATAACTCCGGCCTTCCAGTCATATGTTTGGAACAACCACTGTCCAATATCCATTTGCTCCTTATTTTGTGTACCTACAACAAAATTAGAAGACAAAGCATTTGACACATTTCTATTTTCGGGTTCATGAGAGTTAGTCTTAGGAACCCATATCCATTTGGATTTTGGTTTCCTTTGATAAAAAATATTCTTTCTATAACAAGCTTTAGCATTTCTAGAGTAATCATGTCTAGGCTCATAAGTATTATAAGTTCCATGATTAGATGCATTTCTACTAGAAAATTTAGTTCTTTGAACAAATGGTTGAGAATATTGTCTTTGATTTTTCACAACATAGTTTGGTCTATTTTGAGTATCAAAGAAGCTATATCCCAATCCTGTTTTATTAACCGAACACCTTTGAGAACCAAGAAGTCTTTCTAGATTCTCTTGACCATTTATGAATTTGGTCACTATAGAAAAAAGATCATTTGATTTTTCTTTTAGATTAGTTATTTCTTTTTGTAAGAGATTGGTTCTTGTTCCAATTTCTTTTATCTCAAATGCTTGACAAGAGTTTTCCTTCTTGAGATCTTCTATCTCTTGAAGTAACACTTTGTTTTGAGAGTCAAGGGTTAAATTTTCAGTTTTTAACTCTTTGTTTTTAGAACTTAGACTCTTAAATTTAGCATATAAATCATTGAATGCTTCTAACAAATCATCATAGTCAAATTGACTTACCGAATCTTCTTGTGCTACAAAACACATGTTGGCGACTTCTTCATTTGATTCTTCATTGGAAGAGGAGTCACTATCATCCCAACATGCTTGAAATGCCTTTTTCTTCTTGAATTGGTCATTGGGCTTGATTTTGAGAAGAGGACAATCTTTCTTGATATGTCCTGCCTTTTTGCAGTTAAAGCACTTGACTTTATTGGGATTGGAAGAATCTGCTTTCTTTACCTTTCTTTGAAATCTTCTCTTTTTGATGAATCTTCTGAATTGCCTAGTAATGAGAGCAATATCTTCATCTTCATCTTCTTCTGAATTTTCTGAGTCAGAAGTAGCCTTAAAAGCAAGAGATTTCTTCTTAGGCTCTTCTTCTTGTCTGTCTTGAAGTTGGACTTCATATGCCATTAGGTTACCAACTAAATCTTCAAGAGTGAGAGTGTTTAAATCATTTTTCTCTTCAATAACAGTGGTTTTTCTCTCCCATTCAGGAGTTAAACACCTTAGGATCTTTCTGACTAAATTAACTTGTGAATATTCTTTTTCAAGAGATTTCAGAGTGTTAGTTATATCGGTCATTCTTGTTACCATGTCCGATATAGATTCATTTTACTTCATTTTAAACAATTCAAATTTATGAACCAAAGAAGCAATTTTGGATTCCTTTACCTTTGACATACCTTCGTGAGTCACGAGAAGAGTATGCCAGATTTCATTTGCTGTAGAGCATTGAGAGATGCGATTGAACTCTACCTTGTCAACAACACAATATAATGCATTCATCGCCTTGACATTCAGTGAAGTGGTTTTCTTTTCTTTATCGGTCCATTGGCTGAAATCAGTTGATGGCATTTGGTACTTTTTTGAAACAACTCTCCAAATTTCGAGATCCATGGATTGTAAGAATATTGTCATTCTCACTTTCCAGTATCCATAATTTGTTCCGTCGAAGAGAGAAGGACGAACAGAGGAGCATCCTTCTTTGTGCTGAGATGTTGTAGTTGCCATGCTAGATGATGATCAAATCAAAATAATAGCAAACCTGACTCTGATACCAAATGAAAGTGCAGTAGGATCGAGGCAATGAGCACTAGAGGGGGGGTGAATAGTGCTTTTAAAAATTGTCTGCGGAATATAAACGTATTTTGCAATTTGAAAAGCAATCACACAAAGGAACACAAGATTTTATCCTAGTTCGGTCTTTCCCGACCTACATCCAGTCCCCAAGCAAAACCCGCTTGAGATTTTCACTATCAACCTTGTGTAACTACAAGATCATACAAACCAAATCTGGTCCCACTTTCGGTAACACACCTACTGAAAGCAAACAACTCCTTTAAACCAAGGAGTCCTTCCTTTTACAGAAAATAAATAACAACTTATAATACAACCTATGAGCCTTTTTTTTGAATGCAAATGAGATGCAATTGGCTTTTGAGGTTGTTGAAATACTCTACTCACAAATTCACTATCTCTCAAAGAAATTTGAGTGAAAAACTAAAGTGAAAAATATCACGTGAGTGAGAAAATGAATATGAGTGAAAAGCAAAGAGTAATTGATTCAAATTGATTGAATTGCAGTGCTTTTTTAGTGTAAAATGCACTCATATTTATAGTTGAAAGTTTCCATACGTTGAGGGTATGAAAGGGTGTCAAAACAGTCCATTTTGAACGATCAAAACGTTTGAAAAATGAAAAGACACACCTTTTTGAAGTTTCAGGAAAAACGACAAAATTAGTCGACTAGAACAATAGTTAGTCGACTAATAGTTAGTTATTAGTAGACTGACAGTTATCGTCGGTCGATTGATCTGTTAATCGAGCTGTTTGAAAATCTGAACTTTTGAAACTTAGTCGACTAGAGATAAAATTAGTCGACTGATAATATCATCAGTAGACTGAAAAACCTTTCAGTCGACTGCTGCTAAAATCTTTAGAAAAACATACATTCTGTTCGGTCGACTGATAAAAGCATTAGTCGACTGCTGCTAAATTTTCAGAAAACACATGTTCTGTCCAGTCGACTGATAAAACCATTAGTCGACTGCTGCTAATTTTTCAGAAAATAGACATTCTGTCCAGTCGATTGATAAAACCTTCGGTCGACTAATTTGACAAAAATGACTTTTTAGAAAATATGGCGCGAAAGGATTAGTCGACTGGTGAGTCTATTGGTCGACTAATAAACACGAAAATTTAAGAAAAGAGTTTTCTAAAAAGATTTTCATGAGGGGTTCTTTTAGAAAAGTTTTCTAAAGACTTTTTAGGTGAAATGCAATCTAAATATGCACTCTAAGTAAGGCTCTTACAAGAATCTAATACTTTTAATGAATTTAACATTTGCACACTAGTCTTCAAAGATTCTTCATCGAATTCTTCAATGTCTTCATTGCCTTAGCTGAAATGCAGTTGATTTCACTTGCTCATCATCAAAACCTTGTACTTGAAGTATCATGTATGGCTTCATTGTCGTAACAGAAAAAAAGAGAGAAGAGGAACTCTTTTGCGGGGTCTCACTTGACCTTAATTTTGAAAATGTTTAGAAAATGACTCGCCTCCGTTTTAAAATATTTGCGGGAAAATTTGGGAGACGGGATTCGATCGTCGGTATGAGGTTCAACCATTTCTGGCACCTTTACCAGGGGTAATCAAACCAAGGGTTGAATTTATGCCTTTTGCTTTGCTATAAGATTGTCTAAGAATTTATTCTAAGTCTAATTGCACAGAGAATCATGTTTGTGCAATGCAATGATGTATGCTCTTTTGAAAATGATTTCGAAACCTCCAAGTATTTCTGAGATGAATCTGATAATAGAGTGAAGAAATGGTTTTTAATTTGGAACTTAAGATTTAAAGTTCTAAGTTATTGGAATAATCAGGGTTTTGAAAAATCTGGATTTTGAAGTTGAGAAGAAAGGAAATTTCAAAGTCATGAATGGACTTTGAATTTAGAATTTCGAGCCTGGATCAATGATTGAAATAGAATTGAATTCTAGTTTTGAAGTTTGAAATCAAAATGAAATTTGAGAAATCAAATAGAATTTAGAAATAGAATTGGTTTTTGGAATCTTAAGACTCAAGATAAACTTGGATTTTGAAACCTGGAATGAGATGGAGTTGGATTTGAAAAGTTGGAATCGGGAATAGAGTTTGATTTGAAATCTAGAATTCAAAATGGAATTTGAATCCAGAGTCTGGATTCTAAATAGAGTTGAAATCCAAGATGAAATTGAATTCTGGATTTAGAATCCTAAATGGAAATTAGATCTGAAATCTGAGATCCAATGATGGAATTTGGATCTGAAGTCTGAGATCCAAGATGAAATTGGAGTCTGGATCCTAAATAGATTTTGGATCTGAAGTCTAAGATCCAAGATGGAATTGGACTCTGGATCTTAAATGGATTTTGGATATGAAGTCTGAGATCCAAGATGGAGTTGGATTTTAGATCCTAAAATAGAATTTTGGATCTGAAGTCTAAGATCCAAGAGTGGAGATTGCATTTAAAGATCTGGATCTTAAAATGGAATTGGATCTGAAGTCTGAGATCCAAGATGGAATTGGATTCTGGATCCTAAATAGAATTTGGATATGAAGTCTGAGATCCAAGATGGAGTTGGGTTTAACTTTGGATTTGGATTTTGAAAGTCCAAATAGGACTTTTGAAGATGGATCTGGGTTTTGGAAACCCAGATTGAATTTAAAACTTAGGAGGGGTCAAGCTTTGAGATTCAGAGTCAATCTCAAATTTTGATTTTGAATTTGAATTTGAATGTAAAAAGATAAAATTTGATTTTGAATCAGAAGATGAATCAGAAACTTCAAAGTTAAATTGAACTTTGAAATTTGACTTGAATTTGGAAATGGAATTTTGAATATAACAAATGAATTCAAAATTTCAAAGTCAAATTGGACTTTGAAATCGAAATTTGAATCTTTGAAATAAGATAGAAGAATGAATTAAGATAGAGATTGAAGAAAGAGATCACTTGGATTTTGTAAAAGAATTTTGAAAGTATGATGTTGTTCTATCTTTAAATGATGAATGAATTTAAAGAATTTTGAAATTGGATTTGAAAATCTTATTTTATTCTTTAAATGAATTAAAATAAGATTGAAGATATAATACATCCTTGACTATGGTCATTGAATGTATTATATAATAATCATATTTAAATTCAAGTGGAGAATAAAATATATTTTGGTGCTTTTATAGAGTTTAAAATGAAATTAACTATCAATATATCCTGACTATGGCCATTGCTATATATTTTGAACACAACAAACAACGACAAATACCGGTGAATGATTATTTCAAATATTTGGGATCCATCATTCAAAAGTATGGAGAAATTGATGGAGATGTAAATCATAGGATAAAGGTTGGGTGGATGAAATGGAAAAGTGCAAATGGAGTGTTGTGCGATCGTAGAATGCCATTGCGGTTGAAGGGAAAGTTTTATAGGACGACTATTAGGCCTACTTTACTATATGGTACGGAATGTTGGACTGCCAAGAGACATCATATTAAAAAAATGAGTGTAGCTGAGATGCGGATGCTTAGATGGATGTGTGGAAATACAATAAAAGATAAGATTCAGAACGAGGAGATACATAAGAAGGTAGGTGTTGCACCCATTGAAAATAAGATGCGAGAGAATCGTTTACGGTGGTTTGGACATATTCGGCGAAGGCCTAATAATGCTCCAGTTAGAAGGTTGGAGAAATGGGAAAATATATTAGTTAAAAGAGGTCGGGGTAGGCCTAGGAAGACTTGGATGGAGATGATAGGAAAGGATATGAATGCTTTGAACCTCACCGAAGACATGGCATTGGATAGAAATGATTGGAGGAAAAGGATTCATGTGGAAGACCCAAAATGAATTTCTTTTTTGGTTCATATCGCTGACCCCAATTGTTTTGGGATGAAGGCATAATTGTTGTTGTTGTTGTTGTATATATTTTGAGCTAATTTTAAATTAAACTCTAATAAAAGGAGAAAATATTCGAAAATATGATGATTTTTTGAAGGAGATCCAGTATGGATCCAGTGTTATTCCATAAAAGATGAAAATCCTAAATCTTGTTCACATCCTAACTATGGCCATTGATGTAAATCATCAACTTAGGATTAATCACCTTTTATAAAATGGTGCACGTGCCATTCGTGTTCCCATTTGTGAATTTTTAGAAACAAAGGAAAATAATGAAACAATTGTGATTTACATGCTCATCCATTCTAATCTAAGACTGAAGGTGTAGAATTTTCATTAATATCTAACTTATTACAATATTGAATTTAAAAATTACCACAATAGCAATCTTCATGTATTTTCTGCAAAACCGATTTAATGAGACACAAGCATATCATGTTACGAATGTAAGCATAAATATCTTTAGACTATTTAGGGAGATGAAAACCAGAATGGGCATTAACTTTCTATGTAAGAGAGTGAGATAAAATGTATTGAGCAAAACATAAAGCTAGATGTGCCTATCTAAGATGCCATGTCGGGTGCAGGGTAGGAGCTAGAGAGTACTGTTGTAAGTGTTGCAACAATAGCATGAAGATGAAGCAGTGTCTTATGCTGGAATGGCATACCATATACAAAAATGGCATGGTTGGCACTCCATGACAAAAGCTAAGGTGAGTGTAGCAGCAACAGGGGCTGCTGTGGGGCAAAAATGGTGGAGCTGAAACTGGTTGTAGTGAAAAATGTGCAGCAGATGTGAAGGTGTGGCAGCAAATAACCCACAGTGAAGATGGTATTGTAACTGGGTTGCATAGGGTGAGGGCATCCAGTCGGTGGAGTAGTGTTAGGTTGTATATATGTGAGATGATGGTAATATTTACAGAGGAGCAAAGTATGATACTCGCAGTTGTATGAAACACAACAGCAGGTAGGTTGGGGCAAATAGAGGTATAAGGTGCCAAAAGAATGGAGAGTATGGAATGTGGACAGCACGATGACCTATCCTCACTAAATTCAGGGAAATTATCTACAGGAAGTTCAGAATCTTAGCTAAGCTTATGATCAACCTGAGATGCCTAAAAGAAATAAAGCTAACTGAAGATGGGCAAATGGACAAGATATTCGTGAATGCAAATGAATTCCTATAAGAAATAATTGAAATCATACTGGATCGAAGCATTGTGAATGGGAGCTGTAAAACTAAGGCATATATCGTTGTGGCACTTCGGTCCCCCATTCCATTTATAATTTTGATACTCTCAGTTCTGGCATATCTAAATGCTCACCGGAGGCTGCAGGGAGGGGTTTAATGATGAAACATTCTGTAACAGCAAATGATGGACTGAACTCATAGCAGGTCACAAAATTTCCCCCAAAATCGTCTGAATCACGAAGGACTCTTCTGACCCAATTTCAGATCAGTAGTTGAGGATGCACCACACTCTTCAAGCTTGTGATCCGAGGTGACTCTGTCATTAAAAATTGATGCAGACTATTGCCATTTTCAAAGGTGTTTCTGAAATACTGTCAGTATGTACATGCCAAAACAGAATGGGTTTCATAGTATCCATCATGCACGGATTATTCAACTAGAATAACCACTACAAAAATTTAAGATCAAGCTTGATCTTTGCACTCGAAAGGCATTTTCATAACATTATCATTATGGACATATCAATCTCAAAATGGATTTCATAGTGTTTATAATACAACTCCTCTCAGCAAGAATAATTACCACAGAAAAAAAAAGAAATTTAGCTTAAACTTTGCAGTCCAACAGTTTTTCTAGAACATTAAGAACATATCAATATATGCATGATGCACACTGTTGAGCAATTGGCCACAAAACAAATTGTTTTTTTTGTAAAAGCAACATAATCACATTATCTTGGAATGACAATTCATCAAATAACTAATTATTCGACTATTCACATTCAAGAATTATTAGAAAAATAGTAAGGAGTGGATGCTTACCTTGATTCTTCTGGTGTTTCTGTTGCACAACGGCTTCACACCAACGTAGTTGGTACTGGGGGTTATGGCTATGCAGGAAATTACAAGTCCATGTTAGGACCTTTCAGCAAACCCAGATATTGCTGTAAATATTTCAAGTGTCGGCTTGGCGCCACCGTCATCCAAAATATAACGAGCAAACTTTTGAACAGGATAGTCCACAATAAGAATGGACAGAGCAGTGTTTGCAGCGACCAATGGAAGTTCCTGGATGAGAGTTGATCCAGATATGTCTCTCCTTCAGACGGGGATTGTCATTGAAACTGGTCCAAAACCATTGCTGGAGCAGAACAGTTTGGAATATTGTTTGTATTGCAGTGATATAAAGTACATCCCATACTCATAAGTCTACTTAGGCTACCAGCATTATTCATTTAGCAATCAGATCTATACATATGGTCACTGTAAGAATATTTAATGGAGGTTACTGTAAACACCCCAAATTTTCACTCACCTTCTTGACATTGCCATTAATCGGCACAGTTCAGTTCTCCAGAAGCAATGAAGGGCAAAATGGTCATTTTCTGAGTTAGACCTCGCAGAAAGTTCTAAATTTCACTCTTTAGCCTCAAAATTTCTATATTTAGGTTCAGAGACATCTTCAAATTGCCAAATTTCAAAATCCTCTTTCTGGACAAAAAGTTAGAATTTCCAAGTCTAAGCTCAGAGGGATATTTCATTGAAACATGTCTTTGCATCACATTGCATGAACACTTTGCATCATTTTACTGCATAGCATGTCATTTTGAGATCCAGAACTCCTGATTTTCAAAATTGTTAATCCAGATTTGATTTTTAAACTTTTTCAAAATTGATTTTTAAAACCCTGGGATTTCAAAATTGCCAATCTTTCCCGTTTTACCCCCAGGACTTTGAATTACAAAATTTTTTCTCAAGAAAAAAAAAAAACAATCTGGATATTTGGATATTGATTTTAAAGATTTTCTCTCAAAACTTTTTGCAAAAGATTTTAAATCTCCTTACAAAAATTTTTACATTTATTTTATCTATGTTTTGTCATGAAAAATCAATTTTTCCAAATTCTTGAAAATAAATAATGTTTTATCTCGAGCGGGACCCATTTTTTAACTAGCATCATACTAAGACCCCCAGGTAAGTTTCCTATTCTCAAGCGGGACCCACCCGAAGTTCATTTTACCCATTTGCAAAATTTTCTTAATTTCTCAATATTTATTTATTTATTTTTTAGTTAGCGGACCCACACACATGTGGCACCCCAATTGAAAATAAAAGTGTTTCAAAAACAAAACAAAACATTATTTTTAGAAGGATTTTAAAAGTGAAATGAGATGGCATTTCCATAAAAGCCTCTCATTTATTTCATTATTCATTTTTTTATTTTTTTTTATTTTTTTTATTTCTTTTATTAATTTAGCTTACTTAAAATTGTAAAAAGAAACAACCCCAAAACGGCGCCACATCTGAACTTTCCTTAAAAAAGTTCATTTTACCTAAACCTTAGGTAAAAGAACCAAAAACTTTTGAAAATAATGAAACCGTCCTCTTTTAAACAGTAAATCTTTCAAACTTAAGGAGGCATCGGTTTCACATTGCCGAAATTTTCAAAAAGAGAGAAGATGTAACGGAAACTGGAGGAAAAGAAGCTGTGTTTTTTTTTGTTTTGTTTTTGGAAGGAGGCTGAATGTCTTTAAAAAGACCCAGCCATTGATCGAAAAGGAAAAAAAAAAAATTGCGATTTCTGGTCTTTGTTGGGTTTTTGCAGGAGTTTTCTTCCCATCGGCAGAGGAAGTAGGCGGTTTTCAGCCTTTTCTTCAACCCCTCTTCAACATCTTCAACCCCAGCCTCAGGAGAGTCACCACCAGCGCCATCCTTCAGCCACTCCAGCCCAGCCGCAGGAGAGCCACCACCATTTTCCCCATCTTCAATCCAGCCCAGCAGCAAAAGACGCCGTGATCCAACCAACCTCTACACCTTCTTCAACCTTCTACCTACCTGCAGCTACCGCTTTCTTCAATCCTATCAGCAAAAGGCTCCAACGACTGCTGACCACCAGCATTATCCTTCTTCAGCCGAGCCACCGTTTTTCATCTCCCTCAACCCATCTCCAAAAGGAAACGTCTTCCAGTGTTTTCCCCACTCACTTCAACACATCAGCATAGGCAGCCAACGACTGCTTTCATCTTTCCTCAATCACCCAGCAGGCCGTATTATCCTTCTCTAGTTCCAGCAGCTAAGAATCACCCTTTTTACTGCCATTCACAAATCGTGGGGTGCAGGGGATCTTCAAGGTATTTCTGCATTTTAGGATTCCTTGATATCGCATGTTTTGCTTTTCTTACATCCGATTGCGTGTGTCTCTATGTTCCTTTCTTCATTATCGATTGAGATCTCTTATAGCCCATTAGTGGTTTTTCTTTTGTGCACATTTTGATTCCATTTCAGTTTGTTGATGGATCTACTTGAAAGTCTCAGGACCTTGCACTCAATCAGCCAGTGATTGCTTTGCTAAATAGAAACCAGATGTGTATCTGCTGACATGCAGATGAGCATAGGCTGTATCTCTTACTTTAAGGAACTTCTCTAGTGTATTAGCATGGGGCAACTCAATGGGGGATGTGACGGCAAAAAAATGTTGCTTTGGCTGTGAACAGGGGAGACGGTGTGCAGGTTGCTTTTATTAGGGTGCTATGCTGGGCCAATGTTTAACACACTTATAGGATTATGGGTATCAATGTAGTTTGGAACCTAGTCAAATAGGCCTGCAACATTTTTTTTTTGTTCCAAGAGACAGCAACCTGGTTTATACTATGGTTTTTCCTGTTTGTAGGACTCATCTGGGCTCTCATTGTTCTGCCCAGGAATGACATGCATCCCAGCAAGGTGTTAGGAGTTGGTCTTATTATCCTATATTTGATTTTCCTTTCAATAAGAGTCAGCAATGCTGTGGGAGTTTTTATCACTAGCTGGTCTGCACTGACCTTGTAATGAAACATGGGAGTTTGCTATACTTTGTAATTACACACTTGCACTTACATGGAAAGATTTGAACCAAGTATCCTTGGACCTATTAGAGTGAATAACTCTTTCCAACTGATATCTAGCTTAAGGAGGAATCATGGTGCTCTTGTGGATTTCATGTTTTACTGTAGCCTAGTCATCATCTTTCTTCTTACATTACTAAAGGCTATAGTACCTCAATAAGTATTACTCACCTGTTGATATTTTCCTAAATAAAGTCTAGTTTTTTTTTTAGCAGATGGAAAAGCATTTTACAAGGTTGTGTCTTTTATTTTGCTTTAGTTTTTCACAGTCATATATCTCAAAAAGCATTATATTGGTAGTTTAAGATGGTCTTCATTCTTTGTAGAAAAGGTGATCTTACATGAACTGCTTCTCCCATTTATATGATGATGATTGATTTTGCATTGCCTAATCCAATAGATTTTAATGACATGTACCACCTGCAAATTTTTGTTACATAGATTCAGAGTAACATGAAACTGTTTTTTTTTTTTTAAGGCATTTGGAGGCTTCCACTTGTAATTTTAGCTTTCGAGGATCATATTGAATATGAAGCATTTGTAAATTGCAATAAGGGTGTGGTCTGCAAATTTTTGTCAAATTAGTTAATAGGTTTTGTAAAGCTATGACAGATTGATTAAGGTTTTGTAAATTAGTATCATCTTCTTCATTATAACTTCATTTGTTTGTAGAAAGTTAATAGCTTAATGATTTATTTATTGTTTATGTTTTTATCCCCTGGTAATCAAACTTTCTTAGCCAATTGAGAAGCTTGATTTCCTATGTTCCTTCCACTGCATTGTATATGTTATATTCATCTTTTCTGCTGCAAGAGTGCAGTCATGATAAACAGCCGCCTTCATGAACGGATATATCCATATCCGTTCATGATCTATATATCATCTTTGGCAGGCATCGTTATTGATATATAGGGAAGCTCCATACCCATTTTTGTTGAAAAATACATTATAATTTGAAAAATACGGCTGTGTAAAATCCCTTACAGAAACTGTATATACCTGTAATTTCTGGGTTTACCCATTATATGTAATTTCCATTAGTATGTACATATTTTCTCATTATATGTATATCTATATCTATATATATATATATGTATATCTATGTATATCCACCTATATGTATACATATATATGTATATATATATACATAGATATATACTTATATATATATATATATATCCCTTCATGTGTCTTTACTTTCATATATGAGCATTCATGTATATATTTTTTCATGTAAATACACTTCCATTGATACATATCATTTAGCATCAATTTTAATAATTTTTGATATACATCTCTTTGTTGTATATAATATATATATATATATATATATATATATACCCATTTTTTTTGGTTATCTTATACTAACTCTCATTTTGCAGGAAAATCTAGAAGATGTTGATTCCTTGGCTCCATTTCAATTTTCTTTTACTTTATGTTATGCAATGTAACAATCCAATGTAAACCTTGGAATAAGATTTACTTTTACTGCTTAGATTAGGCCGCATCTCATATAGTTTGATTTCAGTAATATCCTGATTCTATGATACATATATCTCAATTTTTCAAATTCACCGTGGATGAACACGAATGGCACGTGCACCAACTCTTATGGAGTTGATGGACTCGGTGGAGTCCATATTTACGGCCCTAGTCGGAATATGGACGATACTCAGATCCATCATCTCTCTACCAGTCACATTGAGTCTACACTCTTAGGCTATCTTGAAAATGCACCTCATATTTCCTATGTTTTCAAAATATTGTGAATTAACTCAAATAAACCCTGAATATATTCATGGCCACAGTCAGAATATATGAAGGATTTACTTTAGCTTAATCCACATTTTTCCAATAAAATTTTCAGAAATCTTTTTTCAAAAGTGCACTCATTCATTCACATCATCTGCATCGATTGTTTTTCTCATGATTGTCTCAAAAGATTTTCACTTCATGGAATCGATTTTCTCAAGAAACTATGATGATATTCGGAGTTGGATTTCCCAAATCAAATGTTTTCCTGTGATTTTCCTTAAAAAGTTATTTCCTTAAGATTCTTTTCAAAGGAATTTCTCATTTTCTCAAAAATCCAAATTGATTTTCAGATATTTCAAAAAAACAGATTCTCAGGATTTCAATTTCTCAAGTTCTAAATTTCCTTCTCCAATGAATCTTTCCTATAAATTTTCTATCCTTTTCTTAAGAAAATTCTCAAAGTCCGAGTTTTCCTGAGAAGTGTTCCTCTTTTCAAATGTTCATCTTTTCTCAAGAATTCTTTCCATTTTCCTGAGATTCTCATTTCTTCATAGTTTTCCAAGTCTTTATAACTTTTTCAAACTTTTCCTGAGATTCTCATTTCTTCATAGTTTTCCAAGTCTTTCCTGAGATTCTCATTTCTTCTTATTTTTCTAAGTCTTTATAAACTTTCTCAAACTTTTCCAGAGATTCTCATTTCTTCATAGTTTTCTAAGTCTTTATAAACTTTCTCAAGCTTTTTCCCGAGATTCTCATATAAACTTTCTCAAGATTTTCTCAAGACTCTCACTTCTTCAAGATTTTTCAACTCTTTATAAACTTTATCGAGATTCTCTCTTCTTCAAGATTTTCCAACTCTTTATAAACTTTCTCGAGATTTCAAATCTTCTTCGCCTGAGTTTCCTGAGAGATTGATTTCCATCTTTTTCCTGAGAAATACTTTTCAACTTCAAATATTTTCTAAGCATACATCATATTTTCCAATTTACATCTTCCAAAATTCCCATAGCACATGCCTGAATTCTCTGTGCATTTAGGATAAAACACGATTTCGGTAATTTCACTAATTCAAGCACAATTTTGGTTCTTGGTTCGATTACCCCTGTTAAAGGCGGCAGGAACGGTCGAACCTCGTACCGATAGGTCGAGCCCTATCCCGTAAGATTTTCCCGCAATTTTCAAAACAGAGGCGAGTATTTCAAAACAATTTCCAAAATCCGGTCAAGTTTGACTCGCGAAAGCATTTCCCTCTCTCTCCCGCAAGGAAGGGAAGACGGAAAAAAATTTTGCGACGATAACATATTTGGCGACCGTGATGGGACCTGTCCTTGTCTGACCTAAATTATGCTTGACTTAGTCCAATTATCGAAATTATGTTCACACAATGTCAGCTCTTTTATATCAATATCATGCGAACCTAAGAGCCTAGATTCTGACCTAGCTGACATTTACTGCATATAGACTAGGCATGGTTTGGTAGGACCAGATTGAGGAGATATTTTCATGCTCACATAGACTTAGGTCTAAATACAACCCTCATCAATTTAGGATCTGAATGCAAACAATGTATGCTTCTTCAAAAGATTTTCAAAAGTCTATCTCTCTAGGACTTAGAGCCCTCTATTTCTTGCATGTGATCATTTTTCAAAACCCCAATCACCTATCATTACCCGGTCTTCACGTTGCTGGGCTCTCTTCCAGAACCCTAGTTCGAGACAGAGCCTCACAACTGGGCCAATTATTTGGGTTAACACCCCCCTACCACGTACCGCGGGCCACAGTTCGAAGTATATCGGTAGGCACTCAAGGATGTTGGAAAATCTTACCTTAGAACCGGAGTTGAAATTATATGCCACGTACCTCGGATTTCGATTCGGGTATATCGGTATAACTGGATTGGACAAAGATGATTTGAACCTAGAGTTAGGATTAGGGTCCTACAGCTGTTTTCAAAATAATGCATCTAGAGTCAGCCTTTTAGGGAGTACTGTATGTGCATGAATGCTTGTGCAGAATGTGATTGTTTGTATGTTACCTCTATTTCCTTACATTTTCCTAAAAATATTTTCAAATACCCATATTTTTCGTCTTTTTCCCTTTATTTTCTCAAACCCTGGATGATTTTCCCAAATATCCAATTTCTTTCAAAACTCCAGGTGATCTTTCATTCTCCCGTTCTACTGGATCTCGAATTTTCAGCTGCATTTTATCCTGCCTGCAAAATTTTTCAAAAATTTCTCACATTTCCCTAAGTCTCATTCTGAGTCTTTCTCTGTTTTCAGTTCGATGGCATCCAGTCAAGTCGATCCTATCTTTCCTGAAGGTCACATCTCCTTCGAGGTGCGACAAGGTCATCCTGAACATCGAGCCCTCAGCACCAGAACTTTCATTCCCCGGTGGTATTATTCCTGGCTAAAAAGCTTTTCCCGAATGTTCCCGGACCATTTGAGCGAGTGCGGATTAGAGTTGGCGTCAGCAGTTGGGAAGCAGACCATCAACGACAACCTGATCCACGCAATGGCAGAACGATGGAATCCTCGAAGATGTACCTTCTGGTTCCCATGGGGAGAGATGACCGTTTTAATGGATGAATTTTCAGAAATCATGGGGTTACCAGAACCAGCCGGTCAGCCAAGCGATCTATTAGAACATCAATTCCTGATCAATGTCAAGGGTTTGGACCCCCGAGACTCCTTGGCTCGTATGACAGGCCGTCGATCCTGGCCCTTGATCCAGTTGGAGGGGAATGAATATGTCGATCTGCTCGAGTTGTATCGCCAGTACGGGACCTTCGTTGAAGTCAGTTCGCTATCCAGGACAGCTAAAGAAAGGATTCAAAATGCAATGGTTTTATGCACTGTAGGATTATCCCTCTTCCCAGATGGAAAAAACTACATGGACATCAGAATAATCCAGCTTATGAGAAGATGGGGAAGTCGACAAACCAATCGCCTCTCCATAGCCATGGCAACACTCGCTTTCCTATATCGAGGTCTGACTCGATTCTCACTTGGAGAATCCATCTTAGTTGAAGAATGCATCTACGCACTTCAATCCTGGTTCTTTCAGCATGTTCCGGCCCGAGCAAGCTCTTTCAGATATAATGGTCAAGAACTTCTTCCAGTGGCACAGTACCGGTCTATGATCAACCACATTCAAGAAGATGAAGTAGTCTGGGACTATTTTGATCGGCAACTATCTCCTCCCAGATACACCTATGCTTATGGCAAGAGGTTCAAGTTACTGGGACCATTCTTCTGCACTTACTACCAACCAGAGAGATGTGTCCGACAGTTCTCCCAGAGACAACAGTACGTCGAAGCCCGATTGTTATCAGGAGTTATGGCAGAGTTTGATCTCACTTCCGCGCAATGGTCCGGGGCATATCATTCTGCCTGCTACGGCTGGGATTCCTTTGTCTCTCTTAAAATCTTTCCTGGTCCTAGAGTGTCTGCTGATTATCGTGAATGATGGCAAATTGTTTGTCCTCCACCTCTTTGTCAAGATCAATAAAATCATGTTTTCTCATTTTAATAAAACTCTCTCTTTTTCTATTGTGGTTTGACGACCTCGCCTAGGTAACAAAGCATATTTTTGTTGTTTGTTTCTCGTGCTAAGAATTGACAACACAATTGTCGTGATTCTCGCGACGACTTAGTCCCTAGTAATGGGATATCTTCTTCAAATTGTCTACCATATTTTTTAATAAATATTTCATCCAAAAGCCAATTCCTTCATAATCTAATCAGGTCTTTGCCCTGCAGAGAGCATCCATAACATTTGATGGTTCAGACAAGATCAGGCAAAAGAACAACGGCATCGCAGTACTCGTCAGCCTCAGAAGAAGAGATGGGCTCCCCCCGATCCGAGAAGAGTCAAGAGCAGCAACAAGAGGATGACGGCATAGACCCTCAAATGTATGCCATGTTCCGAAAGATGATGAATAAAATGATGAGTGAACAGGCTGGGACTAGTGCAGAAAAAAATCAATTCAGAGAAAAGTTCCACGGGCACAAGAATAAGAAGGCTCCCAAGAAGCAGATTGAGTCAGAAGAAATCTCAGATGAATCCGAATCAACTGAAGACACTGAGGAAGAATATGAGGTGCCTCCGGCATTTCAGAAACGTGGCCGAGAACAAAGGAGGAGCCGCAAAGCAAAGAATCAAGTTACAGAGGAACCCCTGCAGTCGCAATTCAGGGAAATGGCCCGAGTTGTTAAGGATCTCCAAGCCCGTGACAAGGGCAAGAAAGTCTTTACCAGTGAGGACTTCTATGACGGCCTCGAAGGGGATGATGATCTCGAAAACCTTTCCCAAAAATTTATCAAGTTCGATGGTTCTGGCGATCCGAAAGCCCATCTCGCCACTTTCTTTGCAGAATGCTCTAGGTTCCAAAGGGACAACCGAGCATTGTTCCTGTCTTTCCCTCGCAGCTTGGAAGGAGTTGCAGCTAAATGGTATGCTGAGCATATCAATCCCATCGAGCTCAAGGAGTTCGATAAAGTGGTGAATTTATTTATTGAACGCTTTTTGTTCAACACAGAAGCACTTTCGACATTAAGTCATCTCTGCAGTCTGAGGCAGAATGAGAATGAAAAAGCACAAGATTTCATTCACAGATGGAGGTCAACCTGCAACAAAATGAGAGATCCCATATCTGAAAGGCACGCTTTGTCATTGATCCTCAACAACTTTTCTCAACCATTAAGAGGATTAATCTCTACTGCACCATCCAGGACCTTCATTGAATTAACTGAGCGAGCAGAATGGCTCGAGCTAAGCGTAGAGAATGTAGTCTATGAAGGCTTTACTTTTTCCAAGAGTAACCCCCAAGGTGAGCATAAGAAGAAAGCTCACTTCACCTTCTCTGCCAACAACAACAATAGCCGAAATCAGTACAAAGGGCAGAAGAAAGATTACTGCTACGGCGCAGGCAATCCCAACAATAAAGGAGATCAGAAAATGAAGCCTGCTCCTCAATACAACAAGCCTTCTCAGCAAGACCAAGGGCCGAAATTGCGTGAAAAAGTTAAACATGAAGGATGGAGTTATGACCGAAAATTCACTCCTCTCGATCAATCACTCGAAGATGTGCTCGAGTATATGTTGTCGAAGGAAATGGTCAAATTACCGAGGTTGGCTGATCCCCCTGTGCTTATGGGGAAATGGAAAGATCAATTCTGTAAGTTTCACAGAACAGTGGGACACAGCACTGAGAACTGTTTCGTTCTCAAGAATATTGTGCAGGATCTTATTGACAAGAATTTATTGGTAGAAGGAGAAGAAGAAGAAAAAATGGACATTCTTAAGCAGCCTTTTCCTTCACACACCACGGCAGTGGTGTCCGCACAACCATTCTTACCGCATGAGCACATCAAGCCATGTTCTGCACAAGATCTCCAGGTTCAGCACCAGGTGTCAGTACTACGACAAGCAACTCCTGATTCTAAGAAGATGAATCTAATCTCAGTATTGGGCAAGATGAAAATTTCTGAAGCATCTGTAAAGTCAGCCCCCAAGTCAAAGGGACTTCCTGATTTTCTCAATCAAATCATCAAGCCCAAGCCAGAGAATTCAAGTCAGAAGCCTTTGACCACTCTGTCCAATGTTTCTATTCTTGACTTGGCCAAAAGTTCCTGCAAGCATCAGCAAGTACTGGATGATCTGCTCAGAAAGATCAAAGTTAAGCCCAGTACCACTCCTGAAGACATGGCACAAATAGTGAATTCGGCCATGACCAATGCGCCGATCACTTTCTCAGATGAGGACCTTCCAAAGCCTCATTCCTTTCACAATAATGCTCTTTACATCGTCGTTCGAGTAAGGGGAATGACAGTACCCCATGTGCTAGTAGATTGAGGCAGCAACCTCAATATATGTCCTGAAATGACCGCAAAGGCGCTAGGCATTAAGGAAGAAGAATACATTCCAGACCCTATCACCATCTATGGGTTTGACAACCATGGTCAGACGGCAAAAGGCAAGATATTCCTGGAAATATTCATTAATTATTCGGTACATTCAGTGCTTTTTCATGTGGTCAATGTGCCACCCACCTACAATTTGCTGCTCGGAAGGACATGGATTCATAATGCAAATGCAGTGCCTTCCACATTGCATCAATGCGTAAAATGGTCCAAAGGTGGAATGATTACAACAGTGCTCGGAGAGGACCCGGAAGAAAGGCTCCCACAGCCTATGATTCCTCGACCCTCATTCACTGCAGATATTCCTAGCATCAGAGAGAATGAAGAAATCAGTCTCAAAGAAAGTCAGGAGATACTCCAGGCAACATCAGAATTATCCCTGCACACTGTAGCCATGACCCGATGGAAAGGTCCCAAGTTCTTCAAGATTGGAGGTCGTGTTATCTACGACACTGTCAAAGATCATCCATTGTTTCCACAATTCATGAAAGTAAGAAAGGGATTTGATTTACTTCTGAAGCATGGTTATCAACCCTTTAAAGGACTGGGCAAAAATGAAGATGGTCGTGTCGAGCCAATGATCCAAAAGCATCGTCCCCACAGGGCAAGATTAGGGTTTTCCGGCGGGAGCTCACCAAAGAAAACTGTTTTTGTTAGAGGGGCACATTGAGAATCGTTGTTGCATTTCCTTTCTATTCCTTTCAGAATAAATGTCTCAATGTCTTTTATCAATTGAAATCAATAAAATGTCAAGTTTCTTTGTCTATCTGGATGCCATCTATCTTCCTTCTCTCTCTCCTCATTATATAACTCAAATATCATTTTATGCATAATTCTTTTTAAATGATTGTTTGTCGTATGATGGACGATTTTTTTTCTGAATCCAATTTCTTATCCAAAATTTCAGAAATGTCTTCCCGAACAATCAAGAAACTCGTTATCAATCCAAAGGCTTTCCAGAAATCGGCAGCAATTCACCGAGTCAAAGCAAGCACAGGAGACAGCAAGGTTGCAAAGCAATTAGATGATTATGCAGAATTTGATCCCTCTCTTCAGGAATTACCAGAGTTCGCCTCAGTTCAGAAGCAAGATGAACCATCTGCTCTAGTACAAGATCCTACTGAAGATGTCAATATCGGCTCAGAGGAATATTCCAAGATTCTCAAGATCGGTACCAGTCTAAGTCCGGAAGAGAAAGAAAGACTTACAAATTTTCTCAAGCAGCATGAAGAAGTGTTCGCGTGGACATATGAAGATATGCTGGGTTTAGATCCCAAATTGGTTGAACACCGACTCGTTTTGAAGCCAGATGTAAAGCCAGTTAAGCAAAAGCTGAGAAAAATGGATCCTAGAATAGAGCAACAAGTCAAAGAAGGACTTGAAGATCTGCTCAAAGCAGGATTTATCCGACCTATTGACTATCCAGATTGGTTAGCCAATATCGTCGTTGTCCCAAAGAAAAGTGGCAAAGTCAGGATTTGCATAGACTTCAGAGATCTCAACAAGGCAACTCCGAAGGATGACTATCCACTGCCAAGCATTGATCTTTTGATTGACAGCACAGCAGGACATGCCATGTTCTCCTTCATGGATGGATATTCCGGCTACAACCAGATTAAGTTGGCCGCCCGCGACCAATCAAAAACTTCCTTTACTACGCCTTGGGGCACTTTCTGCTATACAGTTATGCCTTTTGGGCTCAAGAATGCTGGAGCAACATATCAACGGGCAATGGCCGTTATCTTTCATGATCAAATGCGCAAAATCATGGATGCGTATGTTGACGATATTCTCGTGAAATCTAAAGAGGGAGAAGATCACCTCGAATCCCTTGATCAAGTCTTTAAGAGACTCATTCTTTACAAGTTAAGGCTTAACCCGCAAAAGTGTGTTTTTGGAGTCGAATCAGGCAAACTGTTGGGTTTTCTGGTCAGTAAAAAGGGAATTGAAGTTGACCCGGCCAAAGCCAAGGCTATCATTGATATGCCACCCCCGAAAAATCTCAAAGAGTTGCGTAGCCTTCAGGGACGCATGCAATCAATCCGGTGATTTATTTCCAACTTGGCGATGAGATGTGAACCTTTCAACCACTTGCTCAGAAAAGGAGTGAAGTTTGAATGGGGACCGGAGTGTCAGCTATCGTTCGATCGGATCAAGAAGTATATTCTCAATCCTCCAATCCTGAAGCTGCCAGAATTGGGAAAGCCTCTTTTGTTATACATCTCAGTCAATCAAGTTGCATGCGGCGGATTCTTGGCACAATACAAAGAAGGCAGCCTGATAGAGCACGCCATCTATTATGTGAGTAAGACTTTCATAAACTATGAAAAGAAATATTCCCAAATAGAGAAGACCTGCCTAGCTCTGGTGTGGATGTGTCAGAAGCTAAGACACTACCTGCTAGCATCAGAAATCAAAATCTTGTCTAAACTCAATCCTCTCAAATACATCTTGGAGCAACCTTTTCTCAGCAGACGAGTCGCCAAATGGCAAGTCTTATTGATGCAGTATGACTTAAAATATGTCTCGCAGCAATCAATCAAAGGCCAAGCAATTGCAGATCAATTAGCAGATTTTCCTCTAGCAGAAGAAGTACAAGCCGAAGATGACTTCCCTGATGAGCAAATTTGCAATATCCAGCAATCTCCAGTATGGAATTTATTTTTCGATGGTTCCAAGAACATGGCTGGAATAGGCATTGGAATCTTATTAATCACTTCGGAGAAGGAGATGATTCCATTTTCTCTCAAGTTAGATTTTCAATGCACCCACAATATGGCTGAGTATGAAGCCCTGATTCAAGGTCTAAAAATTCTACTAGACTTCAATGTCAAGAGAGTACATGCTTACGGTGACTCATTACTCGTTGTCAATCAAGTTCGAGCCGAATGGCAAGTGAAAGATCAAAAGTTATTCCCCTATTAGAAAATTGTTTCAGCTCTTGTCAACAAGTTTGAAGAATTTCAGCTCTTCCATATCAAGAGAGATTTTAATCAAGTAGCCGATAGTCTAGCCAGTTTAGGCTCCATTATGGCATTCAGAAATGAAGAATTTTGTCGCTCTTTTGAAATTGGCAGACTTGACCAACCTGCTTTCCTTCTAGCGGAACAAGTAAACCAGGCTGAGCAAAGGAAGAAACCTTGGTATTACAACATCAAAGCTTTCATAGAAACTGGCGAATTTCCTCCAGAACTCTCAAAGAAAGAGCAGCGAGCAATCCAGCGTATGTCTACTCGATACTTCATTTTGGCCAATGTCCTCTATCGTCGAGGATTCAGCTCAGAGTATTCCAGATGTTTAGATGAAGACGAAGCCAAAGAGGTTGTGCGAGAAGCACACGAAGGTATCTGTGGTGGCCACGTCGGCTACCAAACCCTTGTCAAACAAATCATCAGAGTAGGTTACTATTGGAAAACTATGCAACAAGACTATTATCATTATGTGAAGAAGTGTGTGCAATGCCAGATACATGCACCTTCCATCCATGCTCCGGCAACTTATTTGCAATCTGTTGTTTCTCCATAGCCGTTCTCCATGTGGGCTTTCGATGTCGTAGGTCCCATCACTCCTTCAGCTTCAAATGGACACAAATATTTCCTTGCCGCAACAGAATATTTCACCAAGTGGGTAGAAGCTATCACTCTTCGCACAGTAGAAGGCCGACATGTGGTCTCCTTTATTCACAAGAGCATCCTTTGCCGTTTCGGCATCTCGCATGACATTGTATCAGATAATGACAGTCATTTCAAGAATGAAAGAATGAAAACATTCTGCTCAAAGTTCAAGATTTATCATCATTTCTCTGCCTCATATTATCCTCAAGGGAATGGTCAGGCAGAGGCCACCAACAAGATCTTAATTCGTATCTTAGAGCGAACTGTGGAAACAGGTTGTGATTGGCATGAGAAGATCCACGATGCACTATGGGCCTACCGGACCACTATTCACACCCCAACGAATGCTACTCCACCAGAACTGGTCTATGGAACAGAAGTAGTGTTGCCGCTACATGTTTAGAAGCCTGCTTTGAAATTCGCATCGCTTCTGCAATTACCTCTTGATCAATACCAGCAACAGCGACTGATACAGTTAGACTTACTCGACGAGAGAAGGTTAAAAGCAGCAGAGCATGCTCAATCCTATCGCCAGAGAGTAGCCAGGCAGTATGCGAAGTCTGTCATCGAAAGAAGATTCAAAGTCAATGATTTAGTACTTCGATCCACAGCTTATCTCAAGCATCGTCCAGGCGGCAAATAGTCACCAAATTGGGAAGGCCCATATGTTGTCAAAGAAGCATTACCCCGCAACTCATATCGGCTCATCAACGCCGATGGGGTAGAATTGCCAGATCCCATTAATGCTCGACACTTGAAAAAGTTCTACACTTGAAACATTTAGTCTTCTCTTGTAATCTTCTCATTTCCTTCAAATAATGATTCAACTTTCTTTCTCAGTTACACTGGGGCATTTTTAAAAATTTTGTTCTGTATGCAGGCAGGATAAACAAATTCCTCTTTTCACGCACTTGTGCATTCATGTGCATCAATTCATATTCATTTGCATTCAACTGCATGAACAACAATCCGGTCAGTATTGGGATTTCAACAAACAATTCCATCACAATTCCTAATGATTCAAAATTGAAAGGTCATCACCAATACTGAACCAAAACCCAGCGCTCGAAATGATATTATTTCAAAATCCAGTATTCAAACTGGCACATTTTCAAAATTCCAACTTTTCAAGAAAACCGAGTTTCGACTCGGGTTTTTTATTCAAATCATTTTCTTTTGTTGATCCGAGTTCCGACTCGTGATCTCTATACCTTGTTCGAGACCCTGACTCGAGCTCTTTATTTTCCTTTGGTGATCCGAGTTCCGACTCGTGATCTCATTACCTTACTCGGACCCTGAATCGAGTTCATCATTTTTTTTTGTTGATCCGGGTTCCGACTCGAGATCTCTTTATTCACTCGAGCCTTGACTCGAACTCTTCATTTTTCTTTTGTTGATTCGGGTTCCGACTCGTGATCTCTTTACATCAGTCGAGCTCTGATTCCAGCTCTTCATTTTCTTTTGTTGATCCGGGTTCCGACTCGTGATCTCTGTATTTGATTCGAGCTTTGACTCGAACCCATTATTCTCCTTTGTCTATCCAAGTCATTTCAATCATCAGAGTCTGTCAATTGCTCAAAATTTGATATTTTGCCCTCCAAATTCCAATTTAAATCTTCAAATCAGGCGATTCTCCAATTTCGACCTTCGGGTCACACAATTTCGACCTTTCGGTCAACCAATTCTAAATTTCGACCTTTAGGTCACTCAATTCTCAAATTCAACTTTCGAGTCACACAATTTCGACCTTTTTGGTCAAATCAATTCTTAAATTCGACCTTCAGGTCATTCAATTTCGACCTTCGGGTCATTCAATTTCCAGCAACCAATTTTCCAATTTCCAATTTCGACCTTTGGGTCAATCAATATCAATATCCAATTTCAATCATTTTCTCTTGCGAGAGACCCTTTTAGGGAGAGTTTGAGGGAATTCGTTCTTTTCGCATGCTATCCATTTCGTTCACTTAGCCCCTTTTTAGGGAGAGTTTGAAGGGACTCGCGTCTTCGTGAACCGTTTGCAAAACAATTTCCAATTTCATACAAGGAACCCTTTTAAAGGGAGAGACTCGACGGAGACTCACTTTTCTTGTGACCTCCAAATTTCATATTAGGCCATTTTCGTCATGAAAGACCCTCTTGGCAGGGAGAGTGTGATGGACTCGTTCCTTTCATGACCCAATTTTCAGACCTCACTATTATCGGCCCCCTTTTCATAAGAGAAGCCTAATATTAGGGAGCTTTGACGAAAGCTTAATTTCTCTTCGAAAATCCGTTTTGCAAACACCTCCTCTTCAGGGAAGAGAGGAGTATTTCCCATTTTCCATTCAGGTAAGGGCTAAGCCTGAGTCTCTCTTTTTGGGGAAAAAGAGAGGAGAATTTTTCGTCACGGATGTGTTGAGCTGGACCTCAAATGCTCAATTTTACCAAAGATTTCAAGAAAATTTTGTCAATCTGTCACAGTATTTGTTGATTTCAGAATCTTTATTGCACAAATCTCTATCTCAATTTACCTTCGGCATTACTTCCAAAAGAGTGAAGCTTTCGCGAAAAGAGATTCAAACTTCAAATTCTTTCTATTGGCCAACCAAAAGGATGAAGGATAAGTCCTCGATATGGCCAGAAAAGAAGATTCAATGTTATTGAAAAGTCGTAGATGATCGATATTGATCGCAGTCAATGGCGCATCTTTAAAGATTATTCTTGTAAAACGAGGCAGTGGAAATATCCTGAGCGCTAGAAAAAGAAAACATTTACCCAAGTCCTGTCTCCTCAAGCTGTAATTAAATATCCGCAAAAGGGATCTCTCACTTGTCGTCAAGATGAAGGCGAATTAAGCGAGTAGACCTCCGGGGCCAAAGAAGATTTGAAACATCTCCAAGATGACGGAGTTTGTGACGAATCCTTCCAGGGAAAGTTCAAAGCACTGTCGAGATGAAGGCAGATGCGATGAACCTCCCGACAATCCCCAAAAGATATTTAATTTCCGCCATCATCCAAATATCTCTAACCCAAGAAGCCAATATCATCAACATGACCCCTGGGGCAAAGAAGGATCGAAACATCTCCAAGTTGAAGGAGTTTGTGACGTACCCTTTCAAAAGAGAGAAAGAGAGGAAAAGAAAAGAGAGAAAAGTCATAACATCTCCAAAATGAAGGAGAATGCAGCCAAAACACAAGAGAGCCAAAAGAGTGCAGAAAGATTATCATGAGAGAAGCCCTCAGGATACCAAACTGCCAGACCTATCAAGAATCCTCTTTAAATTTGTGAAATTCTATTATCAATACTCTTTCATCAACTGCTTTCACAATATCAAATTCTCTTTCTTGCTCATATCAAGGAAACTGATAACTTCCTTGAAGAAGGTCAATTGCAAGCAATTTGGATTTCAAGTCTCGATTCTATGAAGTGAACCTTATTTGGAGGTAATACTTTGGGTAGAAAAGAAAGAATATCTTTACAATAATGTGCAACATCTTCAAAAACTTTGAATCAACAACAGAATTCTCAATATTTTGACAAAGTTTTCTAGCTATCTTGACGTGAAATGAGAGCTCGATATCCGTCCTTGATACATCCTGACACCAATTTTAAATCCCTCTTAAGGACTTGATTCCTTCCCTTCTTTGAGAGCGAGCTCTCAGATTTGCACACTTCCCTGTGTCCACACTGTCCACCATAGACAGTCCCATTTTGGTTCGAGGTCGAACCACCAATCATTTCTGACAAAAGGCAATTTCAAAAGCTGATTTCAGTCTCAGCAATGAGATGTCCAAGATCAACCCTTTTTTTCAAGCTTTAGGGACCCCATTTTCCTTCCTTTTGCAAAACCCCTGTTGGATTTATTGTGCAAAATCCGAAGGTTCTATCATACCAATTCATTTTCTGCCCGATCAGGTTAAGGGTACAAACCTGAATCTCATTTTAATGAGATAATTTCATTCCCCCAATCAAGTCAAGGGTTAAAATTTGAGCTTCGTTTCATACGAGGTATTTCTGTCCCATCCAGGTCAAGGGCATAAACCTGAATTTCACTCTCACAGAGTGAGTCTTTACTCTTCATTTCTCCATTTCATGTCTACCATATTCCTCAGGCTAATTTCTTCATACCCAGTCAGATACTTCTAACTGGGGCATTTTTAGATAGCCCAAATTTGGTGTGTTTTCTTTGCCACTAAGCTCGGCCATAAGCCGGCTTAGTAGCAAAGAGGGGCATCTGTAAACACCCCAAATTTTCACTCACCTTCTTGACATTGCCATTAATCGGCACAGTTCAGTTCTCCAGAAGCAATGAAGGGCAAAATGGTCATTTTCTAAGTTAGACCTTGCATAAAGTTCTAAATTTCACTCTTGAGCCTCAAAATTTCTATATTTAGGTTCAGAGACATCTTCAAATTGCCAAATTTCAAAATCCTCTTTCTGGACAAAAAGTTAGAATTTCCAAGTCTAAGCTCAGAGGGACATTTCATTGAAACATGTCTTTGCATCGCATTGCATGAACACTTTGCATCATTTTACTGCATAGCATGTCATTTTGAGATCCAGAACTCCTGATTTTCAAAATTGTTAATCCAGATTTGATTTTTAAACTTTTTCAAAATTGATTTTTAAAACCCTGGGATTTCAAAATTGCCAATCTTTCCCGTTTTACCCCCAGGACTTTGAATTACAAAATTTTTTCTCAAGAAAAAAAAAAAAACAATCTGGATATTTGGATATTGATTTTAAAGATTTTCTCTCAAAACTTTTTGCAAAAGATTTTAAATCTCCTTACAAAAATTTTTACATTTATTTTATCTATGTTTTGTCATGAAAAATCAATTTTTCCAAATTCTTGAAAATAAATAATGTTTTATCTCGAGCGGGACCCACCTTTTAACTAGCATCATACTAAGACCCCCAGGTAAGTTTCCTATTCTCAAGCGGGACCCACCCGAAGTTCATTTTACCCATTTGCAAAATTTTCTTAATTTCTCAATATTTATTTATTTATTTATTTTTTAGTTAGCGGACCCAAACACATGTGGCACCCCAATTGAAAATAAAAGACTTTAAAAAACAAAACAAAACTTTATTTTCATAAGGATTTTAAAAGTGAAATGAGATGGCATTTCCATAAAAGCCTCTCATTTATTTCATTATTCATTTTTTTATTTTTTATTTTTTTTATTTCTTTTATTTCTTTTATTAATTTAGCTTACTTAAAATTGTAAAAAGAAACAACCCCAAAACGGTGCCACATCTGAACTTTCCTTAAAAAAGTTCATTTTACCTAAACCTTAGGTAAAAGAACCAAAAACTTTTGAAAATAATGAAATCGTCCTCTTTTAAACAGTAAATCTTTCAAACTTAAGGAGGCATCGGTTTCACATTGCCGAAATTTTCAAAAAGAGAGAAGATGTAACGGAAACTGGAGGAAAAGAAGCTGTGTTTTTTTTTGTTTTGTTTTTGGAAGGAGGCTGAATGTCTTTAAAAAGACCCAGCCATTGATCGAAAAGGAAAAAAAAATAATTGCGATTTCTGGTCTTTGTTGGGTTTTTGCAGGAGTTTTCTTCCCATCGGCAGAGGAAGTAGGCGGTTTTCAGCCTTTTCTTCAACCCCTCTTCAACATCTTCAACCCCAGCCTCAGGAGAGTCACCACCAGCGCCATCCTTCAGCCACTCCAGCCCAGCCGTAGGAGAGCCACCACCATTTTCCCCATCTTCAATCCAGCCCAGCAGCAAAAGACGTCGTGATCCAACCAACCTCTACACCTTCTTCAACCTTCTACCTACCTGCAGCTACCGCTTTCTTCAATCCTATCAGCAAAAGGCTCCAACGACTGCTGACCACCAGCATTATCCTTCTTCAGCCGAGCCACCGTTTTTCATCTCCCTCAACCCATCTCCAAAAGGAAACGTCTTCCAGTGTTTTCCCCACTCACTTCAACACATCAACATAGGCAGCCAACGGCTGCTGTCATCTTTCCTCAATCACCCAGCAGGCCGTATTATCCTTCTCTAGTTCCAGCAGCTAAGAATCACCCTTTTTACTGCCATTCACAAATCGTGGGGTGCAGGGGATCTTCAAGGTATTTCTGCATTTTAGGATTCCTTGATATCGCATGTTTTGCTTTTCTTACATCTGATTACGTGTGTCTCTATGATCCTTTCTTCATTATCGATTGAGATCTCTTATAGCCCATTAGTGGTTTTTCTTTTGTGCACATTTTGATTCCATTTTAGTTTGTTGATGGATCTACTTGAAAGTCTCAGGACCTTGCACTCAATCAGCCAGTGATTGCTTTGCTAAATAGAAACCAGATGTGTATCTGCTGACATGCAGATGAGCATAGGCTGTATCTCTTACTTTAAGGAACTTCTCTAGTGTATTAGCATGGGGCAACTCAATGGGGGATGTGACGGCAAAAAAATGTTGCTTTGGCTGTGAACAGGGGAGACGGTGTGCAGGTTGCTTTTATTAGGGTGCTATGCTGGGCCAATGTTTAACACACTTATAGGATTAAGGGTATCAATGTAGTTTGGAACCTGGTCAAATAGGCCTGCAGCATTTTTTTTTTGTTCCAAGAGACAGCAGCCTGGTTTATACTATGGTTTTTCCTGTTTGTAGGACTCATCTGGGCTCTCATTGTTCTGCCCATGAATGACATGCATCCCAGCAAGGTGTTAGGAGTTGGTCTTATTATCCTATATTTGATTTTCCTTTCAATAAGAGTCAGCAATGCAGTGGGAGTTTTTATCACTAGCTGGTCTGCACTGACCTTGTAATGAAACATGGGAGTTTGCTATACTTTGTAATTACACACTTGCACTTACATGGAAAGATTTGAACCAAGTATCCTTGGACCTATTAGAGTGAATAACTCTTTCCAACTGATATCTAGCTTAAGGAGGAATCATGGTGCTCTTGTGGATTTCATGTTTTACTGTAGCCTAGTCATCATCTTTCTTCTTACATTACTAAAGGCTATAGTACCTCAATAAGTATTACTCACCTGTTGATATTTTCCTAAATAAAGTCTAGTTTTTTTTTAGCAGATGGAAAAGCATTTTACAAGGTTGTGTCTTTTATTTTGCTTTAGTTTTTCACAGTCATATATCTCAAAAAGCATTATATTGGTAGTTTAAGATGGTCTTCATTCTTTGTAGAAAAGGTGATCTTACATGAACTGCTTCTCCCATTTATATGATGAGGATTGATTTTGCATTGCCTAATCCAATAGATTTTAATGACATGTACCACCTGCAAATTTTTGTTACATAGATTCAGAGTAACATGAAACTGTTTTTTTTTTTTTAAGGCATTTGGAGGCTTCCACTTGTAATTTTAGCTTTCCAGGATCATATTGAATATGAAGCATTTGTAAATTGCAATAAGGGTGTGGTCTGCAAATTTCTGTCAAATTAGTTAATAGGTTTTGTAAAGCTATGACAGATTGATTAAGGTTTTGTAAATTAGTATCATCTTCTTCATTATAACTTCATTTGTTTGTAGAAAGTTAATAGCTTAATGATTTATTTATTGTTTATGTTTTTATCCCCTGGTAATCAAACTTTCTTAGCCAATTGAGAAGCTTGATTTCCTATGTTCCTTCCACTGCATTGTATATGTTATATTCATCTTTTCTGCTGCAAGAGTGCAGTCATGATAAACAGCCGCCTTCATGAACGGATATATCCATATCCGTTCATGATCTATATATCATCTTTGGCAGGCATCGTTATTGATATATAGGGAAGCTCCATATCCATTTTTGTTGAAAAATACATTATAATTTGAAAAATACGGCTGTGTAAAATCCCTTACAGAAACTGTATATACCTGTAATTTTTGGGTTTACCCATTATATGTAATTTCCATTAGTATGTACATATTTTCTCATTATATGTATATATATATCTATATATATATATGTATATCTATGTATATCCACCTATATGTATATATATATATATGTATATATATATATACATAGATATATACTTATATATATATATATATATCCCTTCATGTGTCTTTACTTCCATATATGAGCATTCATGTATATATTTTCTCATGTAAATACACTTCCATTGATACATATCATTTAGCATCAATTTTAATAATTTTTGATATACATCTCTTTGTTGTATATAATATATATATATACCCATTTTTTTTGGTTATCTTGTACTAACTCTCATTTTGCAGGAAAATCTAGAAGATGCTGATTCCTTGGCTCCATTTCAATTTTCTTTTACTTTATGTTATGCAATGTAACAATCCAATGTAAACCTTGGAATAAGATTTACTTTTACTGCTTAGATTAGGCCGCATCTCATATAGTTTGATTTCAGTAATATCTTGATTCTATGATACATATATCTCAATTTTTCAAATTCACCGTGGATGAACACGAATGGCACGTGCACCAACTCTTAGGGAGTTGATGGACTCGGTGGAGTCCATATTTACGACCCTAGTCGGAATATGGACAAGACTCAGATCCATCATCTTTCTACCAGTCACATTGAGCCTACACTCTTAGGCTATCTTGAAAATGCACCTCATATTTCCTATGTTTTCAAAATATTGTGAATTAACTCAAATAAACCCTAAATATATTCATGGCCACAGTCAGAATATATGAAGGATTTACTTTAGCTTAATCCACATTTTTCCAATAAAATTTTCAGAAATCTTTTCAAAAGTGCACTCATTCATTCACATCATCTGCATCATTTGTTTTTCTCATGATTGTCTCAAAAGATTTTCACTTCATGGAATCGATTTTCTCAAGAAACTATGATGATATTCGGAGTTGGATTTCCCAAATCAAATGTTTTCCTGTGATTTTCCTTAAAAAGTTATTTCCTTAAGATTCTTTTCAAAGGAATTTCTCATTTTCTCAAAAATCCAAATTGATTTTCAGATATTTCAAAAAACCAGATTCTCAGGATTTCAATTTCTCAAGTTCTAAATTTCCTTCTCCAATGAATCTTTCCTATAAATTTTCTATCCTTTTCTTAAGAAAATTCTCAAAGTCCGAGTTTTCCTGAGAAGTGTTCCTCTTTTCAAATGTTCATCTTTTCTCAAGAATTCTTTCCATTTTCCTGAGATTCTCATTTCTTCATAGTTTTCCAAGTCTTTATAACTTTTTCAAACTTTTCCTGAGATTCTCATTTCTTTATAGTTTTCCAAGTCTTTCCTGAGATTCTCATTTCTTCTTATTTTTCTAAGTCTTTATAAACTTTCTCAAACTTTTCCCGAGATTCTCATTTCTTCATAGTTTTCTAAGTCTTTATAAACTTTCTCAAGCTTTTTCCCGAGATTCTCATATAAACTTTCTCAAGATTTTCTCAAGACTCTTACTTCTTCAAGATTTTCCAACTCTTTATAAACTTTCTCAAGATTCTCTCTTCTTCAAGATTTTCCAACTCTTTATAAACTTTCTCGAGATTTCAAATCTTCTTCGCCTGAGTTTCCTGAGAGATTGATTTCCATCTTTTTCCTGAGAAATACTTTTCAACTTCAAATATTTTCTAAGCATACATCATATTTTCCAATTTACATCTTCCAAAATTCCCATAGCACATGCCTGAATTCTCTGTGCATTTAGGATAAAACACGATTTCAGTAATTTCACTAATTCAAGCACAATTTTGGTCCTTGGTTCGATTACCCCTGTTAAAGGCGGCAGGAACGGTCGAACCTCGTACCGATAGGTCGAGCCCCATCCCGTAAGATTTTTCCGCAATTTTCAAAACGGAGGTGAGTATTTCAAAACAATTTCCAAAATCCGGTCAAGCTTGACTCGCGAAAGCATTTCCCTCTCTCTCCCGCAAGGAAGGGAAGACGGAAAAAATTTTTGCGACGATAACAGTTACCAGTTTAGGAGCAGCAGCTTGGTATCATTTTAATATGATTAAACCATTTCTCCATGGATCGATATTATCAGGGAATCGACCAAGTAGAGGTTAGTGCACATATACAAACTAATTCCCTATCTCACCAACAAGTGTCATCTTAATTGCAAGCAGTATTCAACTCATGACGCAGGAAAATCTTACCATAATTTCTTCCAACAGAGATTTGGCAGAGCAAGTCTACTATGGAAGAGCTTTTATGATGGAGTTAACAAATCACATACAAAGTCTTCAGCAAAAATCTATCATTTGAGTCCTTTAGGGTCCTCTTGATATGACCATTCCATTCAAGGTGTAAATTGCAGAAGTCAGCATAAGAGAAAATTCAAAACATAGATCGCCAGGTAACAAAAAATCAGATTGTCGACTTTTGCAGTTAAATGACAATTTGATCATGTAGAGCATGAAATCGCAGATCGAAAGCTATAATCAAAGAGGGTAAGGCAATTTTCAAGATGGCCTTGTAATCAGAAACCAGTGGAAAGGTTTTTAAGTAAATCAAATGCCACAGAGGGACCCAGGAATTGGATTACACAAGGGGTACCAGGTGCCGACTGCAAAAGTGTAATATCTCTGCTGCACTTGATACACACAAGATGTATTCGAAGTTGCCCCAATAATCAAGAAATCGAGCAAGGATGTTCACTCAGCAAACATAAAAAGGATTAATCAAATGATATGCAAAAAAAAACTAAAAATAAAATAAAATAAAATAATCGATGGTGATGCCATACTAAATAAAAACATGGGGGCTGGAAGCCAAATCTATGTGAGAGAGATGCAAACACACAGGCATTGATGGCAGGGTATGCTGTTGTGAAGGTAGTGAAGATGGGATGAACGAGTATGGTAAGTATGAATGAGTTCACAGTGATGACGTTAGGGGAAATTAAGCAGACTGACATGGATGATGATGATAAATCCATAATTTCATAAATGACATAGAGGATTTGAAAATAAAATGTGTGACACATTGATGCGGGCATTACAAGAAGCAGATGTTGAAACCAAAGCATGTGTTTATGCTATAGCAGAGCATAAACACCTGCTTATATCGAGATTTCGAGAAATGGAGACATATGTCCAGGCGCAACAATCTGCTATACGTGATGCATAAAAGGAAAGTTAAATAAAGTCAGTACAGAGATACGAAAAATAACCATGATGCATAGAATTAGCAATAGATCAAAAGGGATTTACAACGATAAACAGTAAACTAAAGCTTCTAAGGAAATAACTAAGAAGGAAAAATAAAAAAGAGATGTGGGAGTCTGAGAATCCCATTTGATATTGCACAATGTGTGTGGATCGGTGTTTGCTATATGCAAACCGACACCACAGTAGTGCTTCTAGAGAGGTGATTAAATAGGGAAAATAATACGCATAAAAAAAAAGAAGAAAAATCAAGAATAACAAAGAGAGAAGGGAGGAGAAAGACTTACTGTAGCCTTGCTGTTGGGACTCACTTAGGATGAATGCCTCCTGTATGTTGTGATAATATGAAGAGAGGTATTTATGATGGATTGAAGATAGAGAGTCTACAGTGGAGAGGTGAATCATAGTTCAAGCTCCTCCAGGCGACCAGAAGAGAAAGTCTGATTTGCTTAACTCTGCTGCAGAGCCCTCGAATCACTGGAGTTCTGAAGAAAGGAGCACCGATATTCTGTATACTCCTTCAGTTTGTTTGAACCCTCTGCAAAATGGAGTTTCCCTTCTTTTTCCTTCTTAAAGCTCCTTTTGCCTCGTCAATCGAAGCAGGAGAGGAGTTTTGACTGTTGCTACAGGATGAGGTCGACCTTCTCCTTCAGCCAATTAGGAGAAGCTCAAAAGAAAAGACAGAAGATGAAGAAGAAGTAGAAGTAAAAGAAGATGGGGAAAAGAGAAAATGAGATTGATATACACAGAATGGGGGGTGAAGACAGATGGGTGGAAAGAGACCCTTTGTGCCCCTTTTAAAGATGGAGAAGATGATTTGGGAAGGGGTCTGAAGGTTTTGAAGTTGTTAGAGATGAGTGGGGGAAGAG
Organism: Nuphar pumila; assembly: GCF_984573655.1. Classification (NCBI taxonomy): domain Eukaryota; kingdom Viridiplantae; phylum Streptophyta; class Magnoliopsida; order Nymphaeales; family Nymphaeaceae; genus Nuphar; species Nuphar pumila. The sequence continues at coordinate 152,486,109 of NC_143249.1, read as the reverse complement.
GGTGCGCTATGGAGGGAGATCGAGCGCGGGAAGGAAGAGATGAGAGAGCTTCTGAGAGAGAGAGAAGAGAGAAAGGGAGGGTTTGGAAGGGGGTTTTTCCAGAGAAATTGGGAGAGAGAGAGAGAGCCACCCTTTTTAGGGTTTTCCTCCGTTTTTTCAAAATAACTCTTTCAACTTTTAAAATTTTTCGAGACGAGGCTCTTTTATCGGATTTTTTTCAATAAGGTATATTTTATCAAAAGGGTGATTTTTCAAAAGATGGTTTTAAGATATATATTTTTTGTATTTTCTTTTTGGTTTTCCTATCTTTTGTTCTTTTCTTGAGATTTTGTAAAAAAATGGGGGAAAAAACTATTTTTTGGATTTTCTTTGAGAAATCTTTACAAAAGAGTTTTTTTGAGGGAAACGAGACCCGACTGAGGTTTTTTGAAGTATTTAAAAAAAAAATTTGTTTTTTAGAACTTCAAGACTTTTCTAAAATGAGGTTTTTATGAAAATGCAGGATTTATTTTAGAATATGCACCTCAAAAAAATGGATTTGGATCCTACATTGGGTTTGAATATCAGATTATGATTGGATCTAGACAAAAACATCTGATATAATTCAAGAATTGAAATTTTTGAACAATAAGAGATCTGGGACCAAAATTGGGTCCGGATATCCGATTTAGATCAGAATTTGGGTCAGAAAGAAAATTGAGTCTGGATTCCGATGAATCTGAGAAATGAATGAAATTTTTGTTAAAAATTGACCCAATTATTCAGATGACAGAAGTCAGGGACAGAAGGGAATTTTTGGATTTTTTGGAAAATTTGGGGTGTTCACAGATGCCCCTCTTTGCTGCTATGCCGGTTGTAAGCCGAGCTTATCGACAAAGAAAACACTTCAAATTTTCTTAAAATGCCCTAGTCAGAAGGTCTGAACTGGGTGTGGAAGAATTGACTTTGAGAAGCTTTATTTTTCAGGTTTTGTATCTTACCCTAAAAGGTTTTTGGGAAGGAAATGAAATCCTCAAGAAGAAAATAACCAGGTAAAGGAAAAGGAGACAATTTTGTGATGGGACTTTCGGATGAAGATCCCGTCATAGAAAAAAGGAAGTTTTATGGATGAGACAAAGATAAGAAGTTTTGAAAAGACACAGGCTTAGCCCTTAACCTGGATGGGACTGGGAGAAATAACCTCACCAGAATGAAGCAATTCTCTTTGAAAAAATACAAATAACGCTAGGTTGAATCAAAATAGATATTGAGCATTTATTTCATTTTTGGATAACCAGAAAATTTGCCAATAAGATGGATTTGTGGTTGATTCAAATGCTTGAAAGCGTGCACGTATGTGCGAAAGATATTCCCTCTTTTTACCTAGAGTATTTCCTAAAAAATGAAGTTAACTTCCCGGATTCTGGAGTCAGATTCAAATTTTAAAGCTGTTGAGTTTCTTCAAGGGAGTTATCTATTTCCTTGATATGAATAGAGAATAAGTATTCTTAATTTCATAAAAGCGAGTAGTGAAAAGACATTGATGAAAGGATTTCGCATGAGAAAAGATGATTTCTGGCAATTTTGGCAGTTTTGATAGCCTGAGGCTTTTTCCATAATGATATTTCTGTCACTCTTTCTGAGATATGGAGATTTCTTGGGTTTTCAGGGGAAGTTTATTACATCATCCTTTATTTTGAAAATGTCTTGGCTTTTCTCTTTTTCTTCGGGGAAGGGTACATCACAAACTCCTTCATCTTGTAGATGCTCTGATCCTTCTTTTTCTCAGGAACTATACTGGTGATATGGTCAAAATTCTCTTGATGATAGCAGCAATCAAATATCTTTTAGGGTTTTTCGGGAGGTTCAACGCAGTCACCTTCATCTTGACGGTGATCTGAACGTTCCCTGAAAGGATTCGTCACAAACTCCTTTATCTTGGAGATGATCCAAATCTTCTTTTGCCCCGAGGGTCGAACTCGCATATTCGTCTTCATCTTGACGACAATTGAGAGATCCCCTTTGCGGATATCTGATTGTAGCCTAGAATGAAATGAGGAGATAGGGATTGAGTGGATTCTTTTTATCGCTTAGGGTATTTCTATTGCCTGATTGCCAAAAAATCAACTTAAAACATGTGCCATAGCTATGATCAATATCGATTCGCTTCCGGCTTTTCAACATCATTGAATATTTCTTTCGCTAATCATACCCAGGATATTTCCTACATCCTTTTGGTTGATCAACAGAGAGAAGATTTGAAATTTACTTTTTTTCGCAAAAAGCTTCACCCTTTTGAAATGAATACTAGAGGTAATCTGAGGTGATTCTTTTGTGAAGTAAAATATTGGAATCAACACTTTTTTAGAAGACGGGCAAAGTTTTCGAGAATCCTTTGTGAAATAATCACTCGATATAGATTTTGGTAAGACCTTGGGCTGAAAATTTTGATTTTGGCATTTTTGATTGGTAAAACTGGATTTTACAGGATCAACATAAAAATGAGGTTAAGTAAAGAATTTTGGTAAAGGACCTTGGTAAAAGAATTTGGCTGGAGGAACAACGTTAAACTGGAATTTGAGAAGGATCTTGGTAAAGGAATTTTTGGTAAAAAGACTTTGGTAAAGAATTTTGGTTAAACTGGGATTTCGGAGGACGAATTTGAGAAAAATTGGAAATTTGAAGGGTTAATTTTGAGAAAATTGAAAATTTGAAGGACCAATGTACACACTAGAATTTTTGAAGGATTGGAGTTTTAAAGGATCAATTTGGAGAAAATTGGAATTTTTTGAAGGAGCAACGTAAAACTAGGATTTTTTTAAAGGACCAATTTGAAAAATTGGAATTTGGAAGGACCAATGTAAACATTGGAATTTTGAAGGACCAGTGTAAAACTGGAATTTTGAAGGACCAATTTATGAAATTGGAATTTTGGAAGGACCAATGTAAACATTGGAATTTTGAAGGACCAGTGTAAAACTGGAATTTTGAAGGACCAATTTGAGAAAATTGGAATTTTGGAAGGACCAATGTAAACATTGGAATTTTGAAGGACTAGTGTAAGACTGGAATTTTGAAGGACCAATTTGAGAAAACTGAAATTTTGAAGGACCAATGTAAACATTGGAATTTTAAAGGACCAGCGTAAGACTGGAATTTTGAAGGACCAATTTGAGAAAATTGGAATTTTGGAAGGACCAATATAAACATTGGAATTTTGAAGGACTAGTGTAAAACTGGAATTTTGAAGGACCAATTTGAGGAAATTGGAATTTTGAAGGACCAATTAGAACTTGAAGGACCAGTGTAAAGCTGGAATTTTGAAGGACCAATTGGAATTTGAAGGACCAGTGTAAAACTGGAATTTTGAAGGACCAATATAAACATTGGAATTTTGAAGGACCAGTGTAAAACTAGAATTTTAAAGGACCAAATTTGAGAAAATTAGAATTTTGGAAGGATCAATGTAAACATTGGAATTTTGGAGGACCAGCAAAAAACTGGAATTTTGAAGGACCAATTTGAGCGATTGGAATTTGGAAGGACCAATGTAAAACTGGAATTTTGAAGGATTGGGAAAGACCAATGTGAGAATTGGATTTGATGAAGGACCAGTGTTAGACTAGACTTGAAAGGACCAATGTGAGAATTGGATTTTGAAGGACCATTATAGAAGGCCGCACCGCTTCTATGAATGATTTCAGGATTATCCCTTATCCTGAACGGGAAACTCAAGTTTATCCCTTAACCTGAAGGGGAATGAAGGAATTTTTGAAGAGAATAAACCCAAAGCTTTAAAAGAGGAGTCCGAGTCGGAACTCTAATATTTATAAGAAAGATGGACCAACCCGAGAGTTGGGTTTTTGAAAAAGGAGATAAGAATCCGAGTCAAAACTCGGTTATTTAAAAGGAAGATGGAATATATAAAGGGGAAAACCCGAGTCGGAACCCGGATCTTCAAAATAAAGGAAAAAAGAGAAAATTGAGTTTGAAAACTCGAATTTTCGACGCAATGATTGGTTCCAACATGAGCATTGGATCCAAAAAGAAGTCTGAGTCGGAACTCGAAACTTCAAACGAAAGATAAAAGAGGAAATCCTGAGTCGGAACCCGGATTTTCAAGATAAAGGATAAAAAGAGAAAATTGAGTTTGAAAACTCAAATTTTTAACGCAACGATTGGTTCCAACACGAGCATTGGATCCAAAAAGAAGTTCGAGTCGGAACTCAGAACTTCAAACGAAAGATAAAAGAGGAAATCCTGAGTCGGAACCCGGATTTTCAAGATAAAGGATAAAAATAGAAAATTGAGTTTGAAAACTCGAATTTTCGACGCAACGATTGGTTCCAACATGAGCATTGTATCCAAAAGGAAGTCCGAGTCGGAACTCGAAACTTCAAACGAAAAGATAAAAGGGAAGACTCGAGTCGGAACCCGAATCTTAAAAGGAAAAGATAAAAGAAAACCCGAGTTTTTGGAACTCGAATTTTTTAAAGAAAATGATTGGTCCAATGCAAGCATTTTCACCAAAGGGAAGCTCGAGTCAGAACTTGAAACTTCAAAAGAAAAGATAAAAAGGAAGACCTGAGTCAGAACCCGAATCTTAAAAGGAAAAAATAAAAGAAAACCTGAGTTTTGGAACTCGAATTTCTAAAGAAAATGCTTGGTCTAATGCGAGCATTAGAACCAAAGAGAAGCTCGAGTCGGAACTCGAAACTGCAAAAGAAAAGATAAAAAGGAAGACCCGAGTCAGAACCCGAATCTTAAAAGGAAAAGATAAAAGAAAACCCAAATTTTGGAACTCAAATTTTTAAAGAAAACGATTGGTCTAATGCAAGCATTAAAACCAAAGGGAAGCTCAAGTCGAAACTCGAAACTTCAAAAGAAAAGATAAAAAGGAAGACCTGAGTCGGAACCCGAATCTTAAAAGGAAAAGATAGAAAGAAAACCCGAGTTTTGGAACTCAAATTTTTAAAGAAAACGATTGGTCTAATGCGAGCATTAGAACCAAAGGGAAGCTCGAGTAGGAACTCAAAACTTCAAAAGAAAAGATAAAAATAAAGACCCGAGTCGGAACCCGAATCTTAAAAGGAAAAGATAGAAAGAAAATTAGGAATTAATGAAAATTAAAGAAATTAGGGAAGATGATTCAGATTTATCCCTAATCCTGAAAGGGAAAAAGAATAGAATTGACAAAATTGATAAAAGGTCAATAAAGAATTTAAAAGAATTGATAAAAAATGATAAAGAATCAATAAAATCGATAAAATTGATAAAGAAATAAGGATTAATAAAGAATTGACAAAGATCTGAGGATACTTGGAAGATGATGAAAGGCTTTAGGAGTATCCCTTATCCTGAAGAAAGAAGGACCTCGTGGGACGAGGTTCAGGTTTATCCCTTAACCTGAGAGGGAAAAAGAATAGAATTGACAAATTTGACAAAATTGATAAAAGGTCGATAAAGAATTTAAAAGAATTGATAAAAAATGATAAAGAATCAATAAAATTGATAAAATTGATAAAGAAATAAGGATTAATAAAGAATTGACAAAGATCTGAGGATACTTGGAAGATGATGAAAGGCTTCAAGAGTATCCCTTATCCTGAAGAAAGAAGGACCTCGTGGGTCGAGGTGCAGGTTTATCCCTTAACCTGAAAGGGTAATTGAAATAAGAATGACAAAATTAATAAAAATGGATGAAAAATCAATAAGATTGATAAAATTGATAAAGATGAATAAAACTGATAAAACTAATAAAGATTGATAAATGAAAAAGTTGAGAAAAAGATTTTGTTTGATCCTGCCTGCATGTGGGATCTTTAAAATGAGAGGAGAATATTCATGAGAAAATCATTTTTTGGAAAGAGGATCGACCGTGAGGTTGATCTTGAAGAATTATCAATGCGAGAGATGATCTTTTGAAGAAGAATCAACACGAGGGTTGATTTTGAAGAGAGATCATCATGAGGGTCGATTCTTGGAAAACAGTGGTTAAAAATCGATTCTAGAAAGGAGGATCAACACGCTGGTTGATTTTGAAAATGGTTGGACCAAAATTTTGAACTTTTGGTGATCACGACGAAGATTTTGCAGAAATTTTTCAGATTTTTGTGATTTTGAAAAACCCTCATAAGTAATATCATTTCTCTCATGGAGGATTGTCGGGATTGTCTCTCATCCTGAAAAGAATGGGAATCTGATGGCAAAAGAATATTTTGAAGCATAGATGTAACTTTAACAATAAAAGATGCCTCAATATGGCGAAAGAAATGAGAATTGAACATAAAAAATAGGAAGGAAATTGCCATTTTATTGATAAGTAATGACTGAAAACAAAACTTGGATATTTACAAGTGATAAAAAAGAGATCACTGGGGCTGACTTGCCCTGGGGCTGACTTGCCCCTACAAGATGACTACTAAGAAAAAGGAGAAAAACAGAGAAACTTCAGCATCATTAGTTCTTGGAGTGGTCCGGGAAAGGCTTGGTTAGGACAGCGGGTTGTTCTTCTTCTTCGTCCTCTATCAGAAGATTTTTATCAATGCAATCCTGGATGATGTTCTTTAGGACAAAGCAGTGCTCGGTATCGTGCCGCACTGCTCGGTGAAACTTGCAGAACTTGTCTTTCCATTTTCCCAGGGAAACCGGAGGATCGGCAACTCTCGGAAGTTTAATTATATCTTTGCTTAACATGTACTCCAGAACTTGCTCGAGGGACTGTTCCAAAGCAGTGAATTGGCGGTCATAACCCCAACCTTCTTGTTTTATCTTCTCCTTCTGCTTGGCCAGAACTGGCTTGTCATTCTTCTTGGAGGGTTCCTCTCGTTGCCCCATCTGCTTGTTCGCCTCCAGAGTTAGCTGAGAATGTATAATTCACCTTCTTTTTGAGGTCTTGACCGCTCTTGATGAGAGTGATGCCCTCATAATTTCCATTGTTCATCCCCATCTCGAGCCACTCAGCTCGTTCAATAAGCTCTATGAATGATTTTGATGGGTAAGTGGAAATAAGGATCCTGAGAGGCTGAGAGAAATTGTTCAGGATGACCTCGAGCGCGTGCTCCTCCGAAATGGGGGTTCTCATCTTGTTGCAGGTATCTCTCCACCTCCGAATGAAGTCTACGACTTTTTCCTTATCTTCTTGTTTCAGGTTATACAGGTGATTGAGGGTTGGCAGTGCCTCAGTATTAAACATGAACCTTTCTACAAACAGATTAACGACCTTGTCAAAATTTTGCAGCTCAACGGGGTTGATATGCTCTGCGTACCATTTTGCGGCTACGCCTTCTAAACTGCGAGGAAAGCACAAGAAAAGGGCCCGATTGTCTTCACTGAATCTGGCACATTCAGCGAAGAACATCGCGAGATGGGCCTTTGGATTGCCGGACCCATCAAACTTAATAAATTTTCGGGAGAGATCTTCCAAGCTGTTGTCCCCATCTAAATCAAGGTAGAAGTCCTGTCTGGTATATACCCTTTTCCCCTTATCTTGGATCTGTAGGTCTTTGACCATCTTCATCAATATTTGAACTAAGTCTTCCGCCGGAACCCCATCTTTAGGCTTGTTGACTGATTGAGGTTCCTCTGCCAACTTCTTGAGTTGTCGCAGATGTCTCGGGACAAACACAAACTGTTCTTCCTCGGAATCCTCCTCTCCTGACTTTGTACCTTCAGAGGTACTGTCCTGCTGAACCCTCTTCTTGCTGATCCTGACATGCTTCTTCATTGGCTTCCTTTTGACCTTGGTTTTAGAGGATGTTTTCTTTGAACCTGCCCCAGCTTGCTCAGACATCATTTTTGCCATCATCTTTTGAAAGATTTTATACATCGCCGGGTCGACATCATCCTCATCTGAATCATGTTTTCGGGATAACCTGGAAGAGTTCATCTCTTCCACTTCGTTGTCATTGTGCTGCTGAGCTGTCCTTCTTCCCGCTCTCGTTTGAACCATGGTGAAATGATGAAGTTTTCTATAGAATAAAGGAAGGATTAAAACTCGAGGATTTTTTTGGGAAAAAGAAACGATGAAGGAGATAGTTAAAAAATTCTGATAAGAGATCTCTTTGATAAAAATGGATCTTGGATGGGAAGATAGAATTTTAAAGACATATTTTTGAAGATGGATGACAAGATTTGAATATTTTGAAAAATTGCAGGCAGGATAAAAAAAATTAAATAAATCAAAAGAAAAGAAGAAAATACGCCTGGACCTTTTGCAAGAAGGAAAAACTTAAAAGATATGTCCAGGGTTTTAAGAAATGAAAGAATAAAGAAATAAGAAATATACAATCCTGGATTTGAGAAAATAAAAGAATTTTTATGAAATAAATACCCAGGGTTTTGAAAAATAAGAATTTTCAAGATAATATCTACAAAAGAATCAATTTTTACAAGCAATGATGCACATAATAGCACTCCCTAGAAGCTGACTCTAAATGCAAATTTTGAAAAAGGCTTGTAGGACCTTAATCCTAACTCTAAGGTTCAGATCATCTGATTCCAATCAAGGTATGCCGATATACTCAAGCCAAAGCTCGAAGCACGTGGCATATAAGATATTTCTTCGGTTCTAAGGTAAAGGCTTCCCAACATCTTTGAGCACCTACCGATAGACCTCAGACTATGGCCCTTAGGTACGTGGTAGGGGGGCGCGAACCCAAATAAGTGGTCCAGTTGTGATGCTCTCTCCCGAACTATAGTTCAGTGAGACAGCCCAGCAACGTGAAGACCAGGCCAATATAGGTAGGGAAGTTTTCAAAAACATGTTCAACATGCAAGAAATCAGATGTTTCTAATACAAGTCCTAAAGAGATAGATTTAAAATGAAAAGAAAAATACACTTGCATACATTGTTTGCATTCAATCCCTAGAATTGAGGAGAGTTGTATTTCAGACCTAAGTCTAATGTGAACATGGAATAATCTCCTCAATATGGTCCTACCAAACTATACTTAGACCCTATATGCAATGATGTCAGCTGGGACAGAGTCTAGGCTCCTAAAGTTTGCATGAAAATGAAGCTGACATTTGAAGAATAAAGACTTAGATAATATCAAAGCAAAGCAAAAGGCACAAATTTGATCGGATGGAGAAGAGTCCCATCTCGGTCGCCAAAACTGTGATCATCGCAAAAAATTTCCTTTCTTGGTATTTCTCCCTCTTCCTTCTCTTTTCCTTTCCAACCTCTATTTCCTCCTTTTTGAAGGGAGAAAATAAAAGACAGAAAATAAGAGAGAAGAGAAAAGAAAAGAAGAGAGAAGAGGAACTCTTTTGCGGGGTCTCACTTGACCTTAATTTTGAAAATATTTAGAAAATGACTCACCTCTGTTTTGAAATATTTGCGGGAAAAATTGGGAGACGGGATTCGCTCTTGGCGCCTTTACCAGGGGTAATCGAACCAAGGGTCAAATTTATGCCTTTTGCTTTGCTATAAGATTATCTAAGAATTTATTCTAAGTCTAAATGCACAGAGAATCATGTTTATGCAATGCAATGATGTATGCTCTTTTTGAAAATGATTTGGAAACCTCCAAGTATTTCTGAGATGAATCTGATAATAGAGTGAAGAAATGGTTTTTAATTTGGAACTTAAGATTTAAAGTTCTAAGTTCTTGGAATAATCAGGGTTTTGGAAAATCTGGATTTTGAAAGGAAATGATTTTGAAGTTGAGAAGAAAGGAAATTTCAAAGTCATGAATGGACTTTGAATTTAGAATTTCGATCCTGGATGAATGTTTGAAATGGAATTGAATTCTAGTTTTGAAGTTTGAAATCAAAATGAGATTTGAGAAATCAAATAGAATTGAGAAACAGAATTGGTTTTTGGAATCTTGAGACTCAAGATAAACTTGGATTTTGAAATCTGGAATGAGATGGAATTGGATTTGAAAAGTTGGAATCGGGAATAGAGTTTGATTTGAAATCTGGAATTCAAAATGGAATTTGAATCCAGAGTCTGGATTCTAAATAGAGTTGAAATCCAAGATGAAATTGAATTATGGATTTAGAATCCTAAATGGAAATTGGATCTGAAATCTGAGATTCAATGATGGAATTTGGATCTGAAGTCTGAGATCCAAGATGGAATTGGACTCTGGATCCTAAATGGATTTTGGATCTGAAGTCTAAGATCCAAGATGGAATTGGACTCTGGATCTTAAATGGATTTTGGATATGAAGTCTGAGATCCAAGATGGAGTTGGATTCTAGATCCTAAAATAGAATTTTGGATCTGAAGTCTAAGATCCAAGAGTGAAGATTGCATTTGAAGATCTGGATCTTAAAATGGAATTGGATCTGAAGTCTGAGATCCAAGATGGAATTGGATTCTGGATCCTAAATAGAATTTGGATCTGAAGTCTGAGATCCAAGATGGAGTTGGGTTTAACTTTGGATTTAGATTTTGAAAGTCCAAATAGGACTTTTGAAGATGGATCTGGGTTTTGGAAACCCAGATTGAATTTAAAACTTAAGAGGGGTCTAGCTTTGAGATTCAGAGTCAATCTCAAATTTTGATTTTGAATTTGAAGGTAAAAAGATAAAATTTGATTTTGAATCAGAAGATGAATCAGAAACTTCAAAGTTAAATTGAACTTTGAAATTTGACTTGAATTTGGAAATGGAATTTTGAATATAACAAATGAATTCGAGATTTCAAAGTCAAATTGGATTTTGAAATCGAAATTTGAATCTTTGAAATAAGATAGAAGAATGAATTAAGATAGAGATTGAAGAAAGAGATCACTTGGATTTTGGAAAAGAATTTTGAAAGTATGATGTTGTTCTATCTTTAAATGATGAATGAATTTAAAGAATTTTGAAATTGGATTTGAAAATCTTATTTTATTCTTTAAATGAATTAAAATAAGATTGAGGATATAATACATCCTTGACTATGGTCATTGAATGTATTATATAATAATCATATTTAAATTCAAGTGGAGAATAAAATATATTTTGGTGCTTTTATAGAGTTTAAAATGAAATTAACTCTCAATATATCCTGACTATGGCCATTGATATATATTTTGAGCTAATTTTAAATTAAACTCTAATAAAAGGAGAAAATATTCGAAAATATAATGATTTTTTGAAGGGGATCCAGTATGGATCCAGTGTTATTCCATAAAAGATGAAAATCCTAAGTCTTGTTCACATCGTGACTATGGCCATTGATGTAAATCATCAACTTAGGATTAATCACCTTTTATAAAATGGTGCACGTGCCATTCGTGTTCCCATTTGTGAATTTTTAGAAACAAAGGAAAATAATGAAACAATTGTTATTTACATGCTCATCCATTCTAATCTAAGACTGAAGGTGTAGAATTTTCATTAATATCTAACTTATTACAATATTGAATTTAAAAATTACCACAATAGCAATCTTCATGTATTTTCTGCAAAACCGATTTAATGAGACACAAGCATATCATGTTACGAATGTAAGCATAAATATCTTTAGACTATTTAGGGAGATGAAAACCAGAATGGGCATTAACTTCCTATGTAAGAGAGTGAGATAAAATGTATTGAGCAAAACATAAAGCTAGATGTGCCTATCTAAGATGCCATGTCGGGTGCAGGGTAGGAGCTAGAGAGTATTGTTGTAAGTGTTGCAACAATAGCATGAAGATGAAGCAGTGTCTTATGCTGGAATAACATACCATATACAAAAATGGCATGGTTGGCACTCCATGACAAAAGCTAAGGTGAGTGTAGCAGCAACAGGGGCTGCTGTGGGGCAAAAATGGTGGAGCTGAAACTAGTTGTAGTGAAAAATGTGCAGCAGATGTGAAGGTGTGGCAGCAGATAACCCATAGTGAAGATGGTATTGTAACAGGGTTGCATAGGGTGAGGGCATTCAGTCGGTGGAGTAGTGTTAGGTTGTATATGTGTGAGATGATGGTAATATTTATAGAGGAGCAAAGTATGATACTTGCAGCTGTATGAAACACAACAGCAGGTAGGTTGGGGCAAATAGAGGTATAAGGTGCCAAAAGAATGGAGAGTATAGAATGTGGACAGCACAATGACCTATCCTCACTAAAGACAGGGAAATTATCTACAGGAAGTTCAGAATCTTAGCTAAGCTTATGATCAACCTGAGATGCCTAAAAGAAATAAAGCTAACTGAAGATGGGCAAATGGACAAGATATTCGTGAATGCAAATGAATTCCTATAAGAAATAATTGAAATCATACTGGATGGAAGCATTGTGAATGGGAGTTGTAAAACTAAGGCATATATCGTTGTGGCACTTCGGTCCCCCATTCCATTTATAATTTCGATACTCTCAGTTTTGGCATATCTGAATGCTCACCGGAGGCTGCAGGGGGGGTTTAATGATGAAACATTCTGTAACAGCAAATGATGGACTGAACTCATAGCAGGCCACAAAATTTCCCCAAAATCGTCTGAATCACGAAGGACTCCTCTGACACAATTTCAGATCAGTAGTTGAGGATGCACCACACTCTTCAAGCTTGTGATCCGAGGTGACTCTGCCATTAAAAATTGTTGCAGACTATTGCCATTTTCAAAGGTGTTTCTGGAATACTATCAATATGTACATGTCAAAAACAGAATGGGTTTCATAGTATCCATCATGCACGGATTATTCAACTAGAATAACCACTACAAAAATTTAAGATCAAGCTTGATCTTTGCACTCGAAAGGCATTTTCATAACATTATCATTATGGACATATCCATCTCAAAATGGATTTCATAGTGTTTATAATACAACTCCTCTCAGCAAGAATAATTACCACAGAAAAAAAAAGAAATTTAGCTTAAACTTTGCAGTCCAACAGTTTTTCTAGAACATTAAGAACATATCAATATATGCATGATGCACACTGTTGAGCAATTGGCCACAAAACAATTTGTTTTTTTTGTAAAAGCAACATAATCACATTATCTTGGAATGACAATTCATCAAATAACTAATTATTCGACTATTCACATTCAAGAATTATTAGAAAAATAGTAAGGAGTGGATGCTTACCTTGATTCTTCTGGTGTTTCTGTTGCACAACGGCTTCACACCAACGTAGTTGGTACTGGGGGTTATGGCTATGCAGGAAATTACAAGTCCATGTTAGGACCTTTCAGCAAACCCAGATATTGCGGTAAATATTTCAAGTGTCGGCTTGGCGCCGCCGTCATCAGAAATATAACGAGCAAACTTTTGAACAGGATAGTCCACGATAAGAATGGACAGAGCAGTGTTTGCAGCGACCAATGGAAGTTCCTGGATGAGAGCTGATCCAGCTATGTCTCTCCTTCAGTAGGGGATTGTCATTGAAACTGGTCCAAAACCATTGCTGGAGCAGAACAGTTTGGAATATTGTTTGTATTGCTGTGATATAAAGTACATCCCATACTCATAAGTCTACTTAGGCTACCAGCATTATTCATTTAGCAATCAGATCTATACATATGGTCACTGTAAGAATATTTAATGGAGGTTACCAGTTCAGGAGCAGCAGCTTGGTATCATTTTAATATGATTAAACCATTTCTCCATGGATCGATATTATCAGGGAATCGACCAAGTAGAGGTTAGTGCACATATACAAACTAATTCCCTATCTCACCAACAAGTGTCATCTTAATTGCAAGCAATATTCAACTCATGACGCAGGAAAATCTTCCCATAATTTCTTCCAACAGAGATTTGGCAGAGCAAGTCTGCTATGGAAGAGCTTTTATGATGGAGTTAACAAATCACAGACAAAGTCTTCAGCAAAAATCTATCATTTGATCCCTTTAGGGTCCTCTTGATATGACCATTCCATTCAAGGTGTAAATTGCAGAAGTCAGCATAAGAGAAATTTCAAAACATAGATCGCCAGGTAACAAAAAATCAGATTGTCGACTTTTGCAGTTAAATGACAATCGGATCATGTAGAGCATGAAATCACAGATCAAAAGCTATAATCAAAGAGGGTAAGGCAATTTTCAAGATGGCCTTGTAATCGGACACCAGTGGAATGGTTTTTAAGTAAATCAAATGCCACAGAGGGACCCAAAAATTGGATTACACAAGGGGTACCAGGTGCCGACTGCAAAAGTGTAATATCCCTGCTGCACTTGATACACATCGAAGCTGCCCCAATAATCAAGAAATCGAGCAAGGATAATCACTCAACAAACATAAAAAGGATGAATCAAATGATATGCAAAAAAAAAAAACTAAAAAATAAAAATAAAAAATTGATGGTGATGCCATACTAAATCGAAACATGGGGGCTGGAAGCCAAATCTATGTGAGAGAAATGCAAACACACAGAAATTGATGGCAGGGTATGCTGTTGTGAAGGTAGTGAAGATGGGATGAACGAGTATGGTAAGTATGAATGAGTTCACAGTGATGACGTTAAGGGAAATTAAGCAAACTGACATGGATGATGATGATAAGTCCATAATTTCATAAATGACATAGAGGATTTGAAAATAAAGTGTGTGACACATTGATGCGGGCATTACAAGAAGCAGATGTTGAAACCAAAGCATGCGTTTATGCTATAGCAGAGCATAAACACCTGCTTACATCGAGATTTCAAGAAATGGAGACATATGTCCAGGCACAACAATCTGCTATACGTGATGTATAAAAGGAAAGTTAAATAAAGTCAGTACAGAGATACGGAAAATAACCATGATGCATAGAATCAGCAATAGATCAAAAGGGATTTACAACGATAAACAGTAAACTGAAGCTTCCAAGGAAATAACTAAGAAGGAAAAATAAAAAAATAAAAAAAAGAGATGTGGGAGTCTGAGAATCCCATTTGATATTGCACAATGTGTGTGGATTGGTGTTTGCTATATGCAAACCGACACCACAGTAGTGCTTCTAGAGAGGTGATTAAACAGGGAAAATAATACGCATAAAAAAAAGAAGAAAAATCAAGAATAACAAAGAGAGAAGGGAGGGGAAAGACTTACCGTAGCCTTGCTGTTGGGACTCACTTAGGATGAATGCCTCCTGTATGCGGTGATAATATGAAGAGAGGTATTTATGATGGATTGAAGATGGAGAGTCTACAATGGAGAGGTGAATCGTAGTTCAGGCTCCTCCAGGCGACCGGAAGAGAAAGTCTGATTTGCTTAATTCTGCTGCAGGGCCCTCGAATCACTGGAGTTCTGAAGAAAGGAGCACTGATATTTTGTATAGTCCTTCAGTTTGCTTGAACCCTCTGCAAAATAGAGTTTCCCTTCTTTTTCCTTCTTAAAGCTCCTTTTGCATCGTCAATCGAAGCAGGAGAGGGGTTTTGACTGCAGCTACAGGATGAGGTTGACCTTCTCCTTCAGCCAATTAGGAGAAGATCAAAAGAAAAGACAAAAGATGAAGAAGAAGCATAAGTAAAAGAAGATGGGGAAAAGAGAAAATGAGATTGATATACACAGAAGGGGGGGTGAAGATGGATGGGTGGAAGGAGACCCTTCGTGCCCCTTTTAAAGATGGAGAAGATGATTCGGGAAGGGGTCTGGAGGTTTTTAAGTTGTTAGAGATGAGTGGAGGAGGAAGAGGGTGCGCGATGGAGGGAGATCGGGTGCGAGAAGGAAGAGATGCGAGAGCTTTCGAGAGAGAGAGAAGAGAGAAAGGGAGGGTTTGGAAGAGGGTTTTTCTAGAGAAATCGGGAGAGAGAGAGAGACGCCCTTTTTAGGGTTTTCCTCCGTTTTTTCAAAATAACACTTTCAACTTTTAAAATTTTTCGAGACGAGACTCTTTTATCGGATTTTTTTCAATAAGGTATATTTTATCAAAAGGGCGATTTTTCAAAAGATGGTTTTAAGATATATATTTTTTGTATTTTCTTTTTGGTTTTCCTATCTTTTGTTCTTTTCTTGAGATTTTGTAAAAAAATGGGGGAAAAAACTATTTTTTGGATTTTCTTTGAGAAATCTTTACAAAAGAGTTTTTTTGAGGGAAACGAGACCCGACTGAGGTTTTTTGAAGTATTTAAAAAAAAAAATTGTTTTTTAGAACTTCAAGACTTTTCTAAAATGAGGTTTTTATGAAAATGCAGGATTTATTTTAGAATATGCACCTCAAAAAAATGGATTTGGATCCTACATTGGGTTTGAATCTCAGATTATGATTGGATCTAGACAAAAACATCTGATATAATTCAAGAATTGAAATTTTTGAACAATAAGAGATCTGGGACCAAAATTGGGTCCGGATATCCGATTTAGATCAGAATTTGGGTCAGAAAGAAAATTGAGTCTGGATTCCGATGAATCTGAGAAATGAATGAAATTTTTGTTAAAAATTGACCCAATTATTCAGATGACAGAAGTCAGGGACAAAGAAGGGAATTTTTGGATTTTTTGGAAAATTTGGAGTGTTCACAGGGATCCACTTCTATCCCCTTTTTGTTGACTAGAAAGCCTAACAACTTGCCTGATTCGACTCCAAAAACACATTTTTGTGGATTGAGTCTTAGCTTGTAAAGAATGAGCCATTTGAAAACTTGATTGAGAGCTTCGATGTGATCTTCCTCTTCTTTGGATTTTACCAGAATATCATCGACATATGCATCCATGATTTTGTGCATCTAATCATGGAAAATGACGGCCATAGCACGGTGATAAGTGGCTCCAACATTTTTAAGCTCAAATGGCATGACCATATAACAAAAAGTGCCACAAGGAGTAGTGAAAGATGTCTTAGACTGATCGCGAGCAGCCAACTTAATCTGATTATATCCAGAATATCCGTCCATAAAAGAGAACATGGCGTGGCCCACCATGCTGTCGATCAAAAGATCAATATTAAGAAGCGGATAATCATCCTTAGGAGTCGCTTAATTGAAATCTCTGAAGTCGATGCAAATCCGAACTTTGCCATTCTTCTTGGGAACAACGACAATATTTGCCAACCAGTCTGGAAAGTCAATGGTTCGAATGAACCCTTCTTTGAGTAGGTCTTCCAGTCCTTCTTTAACTTGTTGTTCCACTCGAGGATCCATTTTTCTTAGCTTCTGCTTAACTGGCTTGACATCTAGTTTCAGAACGAGGCGATGCTCAACCAATTTGGTATCCAGACCTAGCATGTCCTCATACGTCCATGCGAAAACTTTTTCATATTCTTTGAGAAAATTGGTGAGCCTTTCTTTCTCTTCTAGGCTCAAACTGCTGCCAATCTTGAGAATTTTGGGATCGTCTTCTGATCCAATATTGATATCCTCAGTCGGGTCTTGAATTAAGGATGATGACTCATCTTGTTTCTGAATTGCTGCAAATTCTGGTAATTCTTGAAGAGTTGAATCGAACTCTGCAGGTTCTTCTGACTACTTTGTAGTCTGACTGCATTCTGCTCTTATTTTGACCTGACGAATCATTGTTGGCTTTGAAAAGGCATTTGGATTAAGAACGAGCTTCTTGATAGATCGGGAAGACATTCTGAAAATTGGAGAATAAATCAATTCAGAGAAATCGCCCATCATAAAACAAACTGCTTTTATTGAGAAAATAATTGGAAAAATAAAAGAGCAAAATAATGTCAATTTTGCAAAGATTTGATAATGAGAAGTAAAGAGACAAATGGCATCCAGATAGACAAAGGAAACTTGCAATTTTATTGAAAGATTGAATTGATGACAATGACTGAAATGAAACGGGATATCATCCCAAATGTGGAAACAAAAGAATAGAAATAAAAGACAAGCAGATGCCCTTATTGTGTCCCCTTAACAAAAATAGTGCTCTCTTGAGATCTTCTGCCATTGAAACCTAATTCGGCCCTCTGAGGATAGTGTTGAGGAATTACAGGCTCGAGACGACCATCTCCATTTTTGTTCAGGCCTTGAAAAGGCTGATTGCCATGCTTCACTAATAGATCAAATCCCTTTTTTGCCTTTATAAATTGGGAGAACAGAGGATGATCCTTGAATGTACTATAGTAAATTCGTCCTCCAATCTTGAAAAACTGTGGGCCTCTCTATCGAGTCATGGCCACTGTATGCTCTGGCTATTCCGCCGTCTGCAGTATCCCCTAATTTTCTTCAAAGCTGACCTCATCAATGCCCCTAATGCTAGGGTCATCAGTAGTGAAAGTGGGTCTAGGAACCATGGGTTGTGCTAGCCTCTGTTCCGGATCATCGCCCAAGACTATTATGATCATTCCACCTTTTGACCACTTGACACACTGATGCAGAGTAGAAGGCACAACGTTCGTGTTATGGATCCAAGGTCTTTCCAACAACAGATTATACGTTGGCGGCACATTGACCACATGAAAAAGGACAGAGTGGACTGAATAGTCAATAAAAATTTCTAGGAAGATTTTTTCTTTCGCTGTTTGGCCATGATTATCGAACCCGTAGATGGTGATTTGGTCCGGGATATATTCCTTCTCTTTGATGCCCAAAGCTTTGGCTGTCATTTCCGGGCATATGTTAAAGCTGCTACCTCCATCAATCAGGACATGAGGAACAGTCATTCCTCTGGCTCGAATCACAACATACAGAGCATTGTTGTGGAACACATGCGGCTTCGGGAGGTCTTTATCTGAGAAAGTGATTGGAGCATTTGTCATGGTCTGATTGACTATCTGGGCCTTGTCTTCAGGAGTTATGCTCGGTTTCACCTTGATTTTCCGCAATAGATCATCCAACACTTGCTGGTGTTTGGCAGAAGCTTGGGCTAGATCCAAGATTGAGACATTGGATAATGCAGTTATCAGCTTTGGTGCAGATGTCTCACTTTTCTATGGGGCGGGCTTAATAAAATGTTTAGGGAATCATGGCATTCTTTTAGCCACCTCAGGAGATACCCCAGCGGGCTTGGCACAAACTTTCATTTTTCCAAAGGCTGAGATAAGGTCCATTTTCTGAGCTTTAGACTGAGCTTGTTGCAGTACAAGGACCTGATGTTGAGCTTGCATATCTTTTTTAGAGCATGGCCTGATATGCTCCTGTGGTTGAAAAGGCTGTTCAGAGATGACCGTTGTAGAATGATGGGGAAATAGTTTCTTCAAAATTTCCATGTTCTCATCTTCGGCACCCTTTCCCAGAAGATTCTTGTTGATGAGATCCTGAACGATATTCTTGAGAACGAAGCAGTTCTCGGTATTATGCCCAACTGTTCTATGAAATTTACAAAATTGATCTTTGAATTTCCCCAAAAGAACAGGGGGATCGACCAACCTGGGCAATTTGACCATCTTCTTGGTCAACATGTACTCGAGCACCGTCTCGAGTGATTGGTCCAGTGGACTGAATTTTCTGTCATAACTCCACCCTTCATGCTTCACTTTTTCACGGGGATTTGGTCCCTGCTCTAATTGCAACGGCTTGTTGTATTAAGGGATCGACTTGCCTTTTTGGTCATTCTTGTTTGAACTTCCTGCCCAATAACAGAAATCTTTGTTCTGTCCCTTACGGTTGTTCCAATTATTATTTCTGACAGAATGAGTGTAATGAGTCTTCTTCTTCTGCTCATTCTGGCCGTTGTTCTTAGTGAAAGTGAAGCCTTCATAGAAACCATTTTTCATGCTCAACTTGAGCCATTCGGCTCGCTGTGTAAGTTCAATGAATGTCCTTGATGGTGCAGTAGAGACGAGACCTCTTAGAAGCTGTGAGAAGTTGCTCAGAATTAGGGACAGAGCATGTCCCTCTGATATGGGGTCCCTCATCTTATTGCAAGCTGACCTCCAACGGTGAATGAAATCTTTGGCCTTTCCATTGTCTCTCTGTTTGAGGCCACAGAGGTGACTGAGGGTGGGAAGTGCCTCAGCATTAAACAAAAATCTCTCAATGAACATATTCACCACTTTATCAAATTCTTTCAATTCAATTGGATTGACATGTTTTGAATACCATTTTGCTGTTGTTCCCTCCAGGCTGCGAGGGAAACAAAGGAAAAGAGCCTGATTATCTCGCTTGAATCTGGAGCATTTAGCAAAGAACATGGCGAGATGAGCTTTAGGGTCGCCAGAACCATCAAATTTGATAAATTTTCTGGGGAGATTCTCAAGATTATCATCCCCATCCAAACCATCGTAGAAGTTTTCGTTGGTGAAGACTTTCTTGCCCTTATCGCGGGCCTGCAGGTCTCAAAGCATTCTGACCACATCTTTGAACTGTGGCTGGTCATAGTCATTGACAGACTGCTCTTTGAATTTGTGGGTTAACCCCTGCCCCTGAGTATATTTGCGGAATGCCTGATGAGTCTCAAACTCTTCATCTGAATCCTTCACTGATTCTTCTTCATCAGTTGTATCATCATTCTAAGCAGGCTTCTTGGATATCTTCAAGGCTTTCTTGATTGCCCGTCCTTTTGTCTTTTGCTTTACCTGCGCTTTCTCTGTACAGGCTTCAGCTTGTTTTGCCAGCATTTTGGTCATCGTCTTCTTGAACATGGCATACATCTCAGAATCAATGTCATCCTCGACCTGTTGCCCTTGATTTTTGCCTGAGCGCGGGGAATCCATTTCTTTGTCCGAGGCTGTTGAATATGCGATGCCTTCAACTGGTGCAATTTTCTTCCCTGACCTTGTCTGAACCATTGAATGTCACGAGTGCTCTCTGCAGGGCAAAATTGATGGTTAGGTTTTTGAAAGAGATTTTGATTGGAAGAAAAATATTTGCTGAGAATTTTGGTAGACAATTGAAAGAGCATCTCATTACTAGGGATTGAGTCATCGCTGGGATTACGACAATTGCGTTGTCATTCCTTTGCAAAAGAAAATAAACAACTGAAAATCTTGCCTTGTTACTTGGGCGAGGTCGTCAAACCAAGAATTGAAGAATTTGCAAGATTTTTATTTATTGAAAGGAAAACATGATTGTATCAATAATAAACTTGGGAAAGAGGGGTCGGACAGACAATTTGCCACCACTCTTTATAACTAGCAGAGACACAAGGACCGAGAAAAAGTGGAAGAGTAACAAAAGAGTCCCAGCCATATCTGGCAGAATGGTATGTTCCGGACCACTGCGTTGATGTAAGGTCAAACTCTGGCATAACTCCTGATAGCAGCCGCATCTTTATGTGCTTCTGTCTCTGAGAAAACTGTCGAACACACCGCTCTGGATGATAGTAGGCGCAGAAGAATTGACCAAGCAACTTGAATCTCTTGCCATATGCATATGTGTATCTGGGAGGTGATAATTCTCTATCAAAGTACTCTCATACCACTTCTTGTTCCTGCAGATAATTGATCAGGAATTGGTATCGCACAACTGAAATGAGCTCCTTGCCGTTGTATCTGAATGAACTAGCTCTGGTCGGCACATGCTGAAGAAATCAAGACTGAAGAGCATAGGTACATTGATCGACTAAGATGGACTCTCCAAGTGTGAAGCGGGTTAGTTCTCTGTATAGAAAAGCAAGCGCGACCATGGCTATCGAGAGACGGCTGGTCTGTCAACTTCCTCATCTTCTCAGAAGCTGAACTATTCTGACATCCACATAATTCTGTCCATCTGGAAAGAAAGCAAGTCCCACAGTGCACAAAACCATCACATGCTGGATTCTTTCTTGAGCTGTTCTGGATAGCGTGCTGACTTCTGCGAATTCTCCATACTGTCGGTAGATCTCGATCAGGCTCACATACTCATTCCCATTTTCTTCAATCAGTGGCCAAGACTTGCTCCCTGTCATGCGAGCCACAACATCTTTAGGGTCCAGACCCTTGACATTGATTAGAAACTGTTGCCCTAATGGATCTCCAAGCTGACCGGCTGGCTCAGGCAGTCTCATGATCTCTGAAAATGCATCCATCAATAGTGTCATCTTGCCACACATGAACCAAAATGTCCAAGTACGCGGATCCCACCGCTCTGTCATTGCATGAATCAGATTGCCATTAACTGTCAACTTCTCCATTGCAGATGCCAGTTCCAACCCACAATCGCTCAAATGATCCGGAAACATACGAGAGAAGTTTTTGAACCAGACATAGTACCACCGGGGGAAAAAGGGTCTGGTGCTGAGAGCTTGATGCTCGGGAAGACTTTGTCTCACCTTGTAGAAGATGTGACCCTTAGGAAAAACGGAGTCGAGCTGACTAGATGCCATTGAACTGAAAGATAAGAAGATTGGAATTTAGACTTTTGGAAAATATAAGAATTTTGAAATTTGCAGGCAGGATAAGATAAAGAAGCTGGAAATTCGAAGTCCAGAGGAACGAAATAATTGAAAATCACCAGGAGTTTTGAAGAAAAGGTGGATAATTTGGAAAAATTGTCCAGGGTTTTTGAGAAAAATGAGATAGTTCACAAAAGATGGAAAATGAGATATTTTGAAAAATTGTCCAATATTTTGGAAAAATTGAGAAAAATATGAGAAAATAAATTGAAAAATCATACATACAATCACAAACAATTATGCACATACAACAGTCCCTAAGAAGCTGACTCTAAATGCATTGATTTTGAAAGAGCTTTAGGACCCTAATCCTGACTCTAGGCTCAGATAAACTGTGTCCAATCATGCTATGCCGATATACTCGAGCTGAGGCTCGATGTACGTGGCATAAAATTTATCTCTGTTTCTAGGCTTATGTTTTCCCAACATCCTTGAGTGTCTGCCGATATACGTTAGACTATGACCCTTGGTACGTGGTAGGGGGGCGTTAACCCAAATAAGTGGCCCAGTTGTGAGGCTCTGTCTCGAATTATGGTTCTGGAAGAGAGCCCAACAATGTTAAGACTGGGTAGACATAGGTGGGGTGGTTTTTGAAAAATGATCACATGCAGGTAAACAAAGGGTTTTAAGTCCTAAAGAGATAGAATTTTGAAAATTTTGAAGAAGCAAACATTGTTTTCTTACAACTCCTAGATTGAGGAGTGTTGTATTTCACACCTAAGTCTAAGTGAGCATGAATAATTCTCCTCAATATAGTCCTACCAAACCATGCGTAGTCTACATGCAATCCATGTCAGCTGGGTTCAAGTCTAGGCTCCTCAGTTCACATGATATCAGGAATCAAAGCTGACATTCCATAGAACATAATTTTGATAATTGAGCTAAGTTAAAGCACATAATTGATCAGGCGAAGACAGATCCCATCACGGTCGCCAAACCTGTTATCATCGCAAAATTTTCCCCCTCCTTTGCGAGAGAGAAACGAATTTTGTGAGTCAAACTCGACCAAGGTTTTGAAAATGGTTTTGAAAATTAACTCGCCTCCGTTTTGAAAATTTGCGAAAAAAAATCCGTGGAATGGGATCCGCCTGTCGGTACGAGGTTCAACCGTTCCTGGTGCCTTTACCAGGGGTAATTGAACCAAGGATTAATTATGTGCTTTAACTTGACTCAAATATCTAAATCATGCTCTGTTTTTCCTAGAATGCACAAAGAATCAGGCTTGTGCTATGAAATTTTGAAAAAATGCTAGTTTTGAAAACATGATGTTTGCTTTGGAAAATTGAAATATGCTGGAAAAATGATTAGAAAAGTGCTTGAAATTAGAATTCCTGTGAAAATCATTGAATTTCATTGGAAATCAGAAAATGGATTGGAAAATAAATTCTCAGAAAAACTTGAATCTTGGGAAAATCGATTTTTGAGATTTGGAATTTGCTTTTCTAAGAAAATGGATTTGAGAATTCTGAGAAAATCAAGAAATTCATTGGAAAAGGATTTTTTGAAATGGAAAACAGATTCTCAAGAAACTGGATCCTTAGGAAAATGGGAAATCTGAGAAAATTAATTTTTGAAAACTGGGGATTTTGAAATTTGAGAATTTTAAAACATTGGAAAATCTTGGTTTGAACTTACGAAATGCTTTGAAATCTCATTTAAAAATTTAGAATTCTGAGAAAATCTAATCCTGAGAAACTTGGTAAATCCTTGAGAAAATTGATTTTTCTAAAATTGAAATTGGAAAATGAATTTGAAAATAATGCAATTTGAATAAATGAATGAATTTGAAAATGAATTTGAAAATGAATTTGAAAGGGAATTTCATTGAGGAATTGGGAAATCCTTTTGAAGTTTTGAGAAATGCAGTGCAATTTTAAAGTTTGCCTAAAAGTGTAGGCTGAATGTGACTAATATGAAGATCATAAATCTAGGTTTCATTCGTATTCTGACTATGACCAAAAATATAAATTCCACCAAGTTTATAAACTCCATAAGAGCTTGTGCACGTGCCATTCGTGTCAACTATAGTGAATTTGAAATAAATGTGCATGAATCATACATCAAATATTGAAATTTGCAGAAATTAAACTATATGCAATGCAGCCCTATTCTAAGCAGAAATATAACTCTTAATCCAAATATTACATTGCTTTTTACATTAAATTGAATAAAATAAAGAAATAAAATAACTAAGTCTTCTTCTTGAATGTTCCTGCAAAACTAGAAAACAAGATTAGCACAAAAATGTAGGTTTTCTGAATTTATCCGAAAATATGAGAAATTATCGGATATTATTCAGATATAAATCAAATATTCATACCCCTTTGATATAAACATAATAAATAATGAATAAATTTCGAAAATAAACTTGAAAATTCGAAATTGGGGTCAAAATGACCAAAATACCCCTGATGACCTTGAAATCAAGGTTTTCTGAAAGAATTTTTATAAATTTTGGAATCTTGAAAATCAAATGAAATAAATCAAATACAATATGATGAAATATGATGATATGCATGAAAATTTATGAAATTAAAGATTGAAATTTCGAAATTTAGGTCAAAATGACCAAAATACCCCTGATAACAAGACTATGGCCTTGAAACCAGGGTTTTCTGAAATAAATTTTGAAAAATTGAAAAATATGAAATGCAAATGAGATTGAAATTAACCCTAATATGATATGACATGCTTATTTACATGAATAAAACCCTAAAATGGTGAAAATATCATAAAATATCAATTTTAACTTGATTTTCGCTTCTGAATTTAAAGATAAACTAACATGTAAATCAAATAAACTTGTAATTAATCCAAATTTGGCATGGAGACCTAAACTAACCCTAGAAACAGAATGGAACTCGAAAATCTAATTTTTTTGTATTTTCTTAATATGAAAATAAGCTAAAATCCTAAGAAAATCAAAATTTTGCCTAAAATGCTGATTCTAAAGAGGATTTCAGATATCAAACTTCCATAAAAAATTCCCAAATTTTATGGAGTGACAGAGGACAGTAAGTCAAATATTTTTGCTTTTTACACTTTCTATTTTTGACCTATGGTTGGAGTTGTACCACTCCGGCAAGTCGGATCAGAATCCGGCGACTCTAGGATTTAGGGCAAACAGAAAGCTTTCGGTAGAAAATGTGGGAAAAATAGCAGACAGATGGAAAAAAGGCTGAAAATGTGGAAAAATGTCCCTGACAAACAGAGGCAAATTTGATATTTTTTTATCATTGGGATTCGGGTTACGGTTTGGAAATGGGAAAACTGTTATCAGAGACACGAATCTCTGGAATTTCTGGATATTTTAATCTATCAGACAGAAAAGAAAATTTCTGAAAAACTACTGAAACAATTCCAAAAATCCCCAAATTTTTCGAAATAACAGGAAAATATGTTAGAAACAACTTTTGTGTTAAAAGGTTTTGCAGACGAGCTACGGATTGAACATACATGGTGCATTAGGGTCTGTCTATACCCTGATGAAGGAAAATCAAGATTTTCCCACAGGTTTGGGAAATCTGATTTTTGACAGAGGTCAAAATTGCTTGTAAAAACCTCAAAATTTTCATATCATTAGTAGATTCAATTATGAATCCACTGCGATTTTTGGAGGACAATCCGAATCTCCCACAAGGGTTGTGTCGGAGGTTCTTGTCTGCTAAAGCAGAAATTGAAAGTTCAGAGAAGTCCAAAACCTGAATTGGGATTTGATTTTTAAAATAAAGTTGCAGAACTCGAATCAATCTGTTTTTTTTACAGAGAATCACAAACACATGAATACATCTACCACAAAATATTCGAGATTTATTGGCAGGAATTTAAGCATGAAATGACAACTGGACTATGCACATCGACTAAGACACTAGAAAACATCAAATAAAACTATATTGCATAAGTAAAATGACTATGAAATAATGCAACTAACTTAATGCAACATGGGAGCTACGTGAAACACGACAATGAAACAAGAATCAATAAGGGGCATGATGTATTTTGATATTGGCTATTGCAAGGAGGGATCCGATCCATGCATCGGATGGATCATCTCTTTACGTAACCATAACATGAAAACCTTTGTTTCATGTTACTTAAATCCATAGATTAAAAAAAAAGTTTTAGCAAGATGGATCCAGTTTTAAACTGGTTTTACATTAGATTCCTCCCTCTTAAAGAGAATAGCACTGAAATTTAACTAAATAAATAAATAAATAAATAAATAAAAAGTCGGTAAAGGGAAAGAGCATATTGACTTACCTTGGGTTTATGCTTGAAATGGCTGGAGAGGAGTTGCAATTGAAGGGTTACTGTGGTGACTGCTGTGTTGTGGCTCGTGGCTCGTGGCTACAACCAAAGGGATCTGCCCCTTTGTTGATGGGCTGGAGCTACAGCGGTGGTGCTGTGGTACAAGTGCTGGGCGTGAATGGTGGTGCGCCGACTGAGGCTAACTGAAGGTGGAGGCCTGCAGTTGGAGCTGGTTGCTGCTAGTGAAGGGCTGCACCCTTTGGTGGCTGGCAATGGTGGCGTTGAAGGAGCCGACTGATGCTTCAAGGTGGTGGCTACTTAGGCTGGAGTTGAGGGTTCCCTCGTGGTGGCTGCAGCTGCTACAAAGGGAGGAGGCGCCGACTGCAACAAGGAGGGTGATATGCCAGGTGAAGGAGGGAGTTCTTGTGGTGGCCGTCGACTGAAGCAGGGAGCTTGGAGGTGGCTTCAATGGCTGGAAGTTGCAGCCAAGGGGAGAGCTGCTGTGGGTTGTAGCAGCAAAGGGGAGGGAAAGAGAGAGTTTAAGGGAGAGAGAGAGAGAGAGAGAGAGAGAGAGAGAGAGAGAGAGAGAGAGAGAGAGAGAGAGAGAGGTGCATTGAATGGGCTCTCTTGGGCAGCCGTAGGTTATCTTTCAACCTAAGGAAATTTAGGGTCTAATTCCCTTCCATACTTAGGTATTGATAAGTTTAATGAAAAGAAAACAAAGAACTTACATGAATGGGTTGGAGGCTGGGGAAAAAGAAGGAAGGAAGGAAGGGAAGAAGGAAAGAAAGAAGGAAAGAAGGAAAGAAGAGGGGAAGAAGGAAAAGGAAAGAAAGGGGAAGAAAGAGAGGCTGGAAAAAGATGCCATACGTGAGTGGAGGGAGAGGAAAGAAAGGAGGAAAGAAAGAAAGAAAGAAAAGAAAGAAAGAAGGAAAGAAAAGATGGAAAAAAAGGAAAATGGAGGAAGAAAGAAAGGAAATGGGCTAGGGTGTTCGACCCCCTTGTGGGTCCCACCTTAAAAAAAATCAAATAAAAAAATAATAAAATAAAACAAACAAAAAAAATAAAGAAAAAGGTAAAATTCTTTTTTTTTCTTTTTTTATAAATTAAAACAGAAAATGTAAATGGATGGACCATCTTAGAGCGGGTCCAAATTCCACTTTTGAAATTCATTTTGACGATTAGAGGGGTAAAATAGTCTTTTCAAAAAATTTCTAAACGAAACGAGCTATTTTTGGCAGTTTTTGAAACGAGCTGAGATTTTGAAGTTCAATACCCCGTTGCGAAGCAAATCCAGTGTAGAATTTGAAAATTTGATTTTCAAAGAAATCCAGATTGTTTTTCTCGAGAAAATATTTCCAAATTTAGACTCCCGGGAGTAAAAATGTCAATTTTGGAAACCCGGGGTTTAAAATTGATTTCTGAAAACTTTTAAAACTCAATCTGGATTGAGATTTATAAAACTGGAGTTCTGGACTTCGAAAATGAAATGAAATGTGATGAAATGTTATGAAATGCTGAGAAATGATATGAAATGATGAGAAATGACATGAAATGATATGCGAAATGCTAACCCTGGATGAAGAATTTTGGATTTTAAACCTCGATTGGCAGTTGTACCAGCTTAAAAAGCATTAAAATTGATAAAATTTGCAAAATGGTTGAAGAAATGGTTTTCAGGCCCTACCGAGCTAGAGTGACACTGTAAATTGGGGTCTGAGCTGAATGGAACTGAAATGAGCTGGATTGAGCAGGGTTTTAGAGTTTCAGAACTCCAATGAACTGATAATGGTACTGACTCAACTGAACTCTCTGACTAAATTTTCAAGAAATACTGTCATTTTTAGAGAAATGGTACGGAATGGTCACTGGAGTGAAGTGAATTACGATCTTGAGTTGGGTTTGACCTAAAAAAAAGGTCAGTAATACTGACATGAACTAAAATCAAAGCTCAAACACTAGCTCAACTGACTGAACTCATCTCAGTTTCAGCTGAAATGGACTAAAATGAGCTCATGGACACTTAGAAATGGTTTTGAACTGAAACTAGAGCATTCAAACTTCTGGTGAGCTCAAGTTAGACTCTGAGGAATATGACTGACTATGAATGACTGACTCAGAGACAATTGGCTTGGATTTGAGTGAGAAGTGAGCTCATTTCTAAAGAAATGATCCCATTTTGGCAGGAATGGTCAGAAATGAAAATGGCTTTCTCACTGTGATTTCAAATGAGCTTGAAATGACTGATATTCTGATTGTCCTGAACTGACCAATGAGCTTGGTTGACTCCGACTGACTGGGGTCCGGGATGACCTAGGGGTAAAATGGTAATTTTTCTTGTGAAAATGGGTAAAATGGTGATTTTCTGAAACTGACTCGAGGTTTGACTCCTACACTGACCTAACAGGGTTGGCACTGCACGAGGAGGGTTATTTGAGAATGGATGTAGAAAATTTGGGGTGTTTACAGATGTCCGTCTTTGCTACTAGGCCGGCTTGAAGATGAGCTTAGTGGCAAAGAAAATACACCAAATTTGGGCTATAAAAATGCTCCAGTTAGAAGGATCTGACTGGATATGAAGAAATTAGCCCTGATAAAAATGGTAGATATGAAATGAAGAATGAAGAAGAAAATTTTACTTCAAAAAAAAGTGAGATTCAGGTTTTTCCCTTAACTTGGATGGGACGGGAAATACCTCGTGTAGAAACGAAGCTCAGGTTTAACCCTTAACCTGACCGGGAAATGAAATACCTCATCAAAATGAGGCTCAGGTTTAACCCTTAACCTGACCGGGAAAATGAAATACCTCATCAAAATGAGACTCAGGTTTAACCCTTAACCTGACCGGGAATGAAAATGATGGGATTCTCGAAAGAAGAACCCGTAATGGAACCTTCGGACTTCCGTATAATGAATCCGATAGGGGTTTTGCAAAAGGATGAAATTGAGGTCCCTAAAGCTTAAAAAAGGGTTTGATTTTCGGTGCCTCATTGCTGAGCCTAAATAACTTTTGAAATTGGTGACCTTTTGCGAGAAAATTATTGGTGGCTTAACCTCAAGCCGAAATTGGACTGTCTATGGTGGGACAGTGGGAACACAGGGAAGTGTGCGAATCTGAGAGCCCATGCGCTCAGATTATACTAACAGAAGGGAAGGAAACTTGAAAACTCTCATTATCAAGTCCTAAAAGGGATAACAACTGATGTCAGGATGCGCCAAAGAAGAACCCCAAGCTCTTTCTTCACGCTAGGATAGCTAGAAAATATTATCAAAATGTTGAAAAATTGTTGATTCAAAATAATTGGAAATGATGCACATTGGTTTGAAAATATTCCCTCTTTTCTACCTAAAGTATTACCTCTGACTGGGCTTAACTCCGTAGAATCAAGATTCAAATTCAAATTTCTTACAATTGACTTTCTTTCAAGGAGGCTATCAATTTTCCTGATATAAACAGAAAAGAGAGTATTCTTGATATTGTGAAAGCAATTGGTGAAAGAATATTGATAATAGAATTTCACAAAATTAAAGAGGATTCTTGACAGATTTGGCAGTCTGATATCCTGGGATTCTTTTCTCATGATAATCTTTTTGCACTCTTTTCTTTTCTTTTCTTGGCAGAATTGGAGCTCTCTTGGGTTTTGGGGGATTACATCATCCTTCATCTCAGAGATGCTCCGATCCTTCTTTTCTCTCAGGGATTACATTGACGGTCATTGGCTCTTTGGTTAGAAATCTTTTGATGATAGTAGAAATTAAATATCCTTTAGGGTTTGTCGGGAGGCTCATCGTAGTCGCCTTCATCTTGACGGTGCTCTGAACATTCCCTGGAAGGATTCATCACAAACTCCTTCATCTCGGAGATGATCCAAATCTTCTTTGGCCTCGGGGGTCTAACTCGCATAATTCGTCTTCATCTTGACGACAATTGAGAGATCCCTTTTGCAAATATTTAATTGCAACTTAGGTGATTGAGGAGATATGGAAATTGAATGGATTTTTTTGTATCACCCAGGATATTTCGACTGCTTTATTTTCCAAGAATGACCTTTAAAAATGTGCCATTGACTGCGATCAATACCGATCACTTATGGCTTTGCAACAACATTGAATTTCCTTTGTTGGCCATATCAAGGATTTATTCTTCATCCTTTTGGTTGGCCAATTAAAAGATTTTGAATTTTGAATCCCTCTTCGCAAAAGCTTTATCCTTTCGGAAATAATACTGGAGGTATTCTGAGGTAATAATTTTGTGCAATAAAGATTTTGAAATCAACAAATATTTAATGACAAATTGGCAAAATGTTCTTTAAATCCTTGGTGAAAGCGAGCATTTGAAGTACAATGCAACGCATCCATGACAGAAATTTTCTTCTCCTTTCCTCAAAGGAGAAGATTCAGAAATTGAAAATAGAAATTACTCCTCTCTTCTCTGAAGAGGAGGTGTTTGCAAAACGAACTTTCGAAGAGAAATTAAGCTTTCGTCAAAACTTCCTAACATTAGGCTTCTCTTATGGAAAGGCGGCCAATAATGGTGAGGTTGGTGAATTGATCACGAAGGAACGAGTCCATCACACTCTCCCTGAAAAGAGGGTCCTTCATGATAAAATGGCCTAGTATGAAATTGTGGTCACAAGGAAAGCGAACTTCCGTCGAAGTTCTCCCTGAACTAAGGGTTCTTTGTATGAAATTGGAATTTTGTTTTGCAAACGGTTCACATAGACACGAGTCCCTTCAAACTCTCCCTGAAAAAAGGCTAGGTGAACAAAGGATAGCATGTGAAAAGAATGAGTTCCCTTGAACTCTCCCTGTACAAAAGAGTCTCTCGCAAGAGGAAATGATTGGAATTGATATTGGGTAACCAAAAGGTTGAAATTGGAAATTGGAAATTGGAAATTGGAAATTGGAAATTGGAAATTGGAAATTGGAAATTGGAAATTGGAAATTGGAAATTGGAAATTGGAAATTGGAAATTGGAAATTTGGAAATTTGGAAATTGATATCTGAAATTGGGTATTTGAAACTGAAAATTGGAAATTGGAAATTGGAAATTGGAAATTGGAAATTGGAAATTGGAAATTGGAAATTGGAAATTGGAAATTGGAAATTGGAAATTGGAAATTGGAAATTGGAAATTGGAAATTGGAAATTGGAAATTGATTGACCCGAAGGTCGAAATTGGAATCGATCGACCGAAAGGTCGAGGTTGGAAATTTGGAAATTGATTGACCCGAAGGTTGAAATTTGAAATTTGGAAATTGGAAATTGATTGACCCGAAGGTCGAAATTAGAAATTTGGAAATTGATTGACCCGAAGGTCGAAATTGGAAATTTGAAAATTGATTGACCCGAAGGTCGAAATTGGAAATTAATTGACCCGAAGGTCGAAATTGGTAATTTGGAATTTGATTGACCCAAAGGTCGAAATTGGAAATTTGGAAATTGGAAATTGATTGACCCGAAGGTCGAAATTGGTAATTTGGAATTTGATTGACCCGAAGGTCGAAATTGAAAATTTGGAAATTGGAAATTGATTGACTCGAAGGTCAAAATTGGTAATTGGAACTTGAATTTTGATGAATGATCAGTGCGAAAATTGAACCCAGGAGGTTGACTGACACGACCAACCAGTGAGACGCTAACCACGAGTGCTCAACTTTGAAAGAATACTAGTATGAATACCGGGTTTTAAAAATATGTCAACATAGACATTGGATTTTGAAAATATATCAGTTCGAGCACTGGATTTTGGAAGTGTACCAGTTCGAGCACTGGATTTCAAAAATGTACCAGTTCGAGCACTGAATTTTAAAAATATACCAGTTCGAGCATTGGATTTTGAAAACACACCAGTTCGAGCACTGGATTTTGAAAATGTACCAGTTCAAGCACTGAGTTTTGAAGATATACCAGCTCGAGCACTGGATTTTGAAAACACACCAGTTCGAGCACTGGATTTTGAAAACACACCAGTTCGAGCACTGGATTTTGAAAACACACCAGTTCGAACACTGGATTTTGAAAATATCCCAGTTCAAGCACTGGGTTTTGAAAATGTACCAGTTCAAGCACTGGGTTTTGAAGATATACCAGCTCAAGCACTGGATTTTAAAAACATACCTTGTTTTTAATTGGAGACTTGAATTTTTGAAAGAGACCTATGCTCTTAGAGTATTTGGGAATTGTAACGAGAGGGATTGTCGGGGTCTCAGGATTATCCCTTATTCTGAATAGGTAACGAACTTGATGCAAATGCATGTCAATGAATGCAGATGTATGCAAATATGAAAATGATATAAATGAGTGCACATGCGTGCAAAATGAGAGACTTATATATCCTGCCTGCATATAGGATATTTGTAGATAAAACAAAATTTTTAAAAATGCCCCAGTGTAACTGGGAAAAGAGAATTTGATCATTATTGAAGAAAATTTGAGGAATTACAAAGAATAAGACATGATTTAAGTATAGAATTTTTTCAAATATCGGGCATTGATGGGATCTGGTGATTTCACTCCGTCGGCATTGATGAGCCGATATGAATTACGACGTAATGCCTCTTTGACAACATAAGGACCTTCTCAATTTGGTGACCACTTGCCACCTGGGCGATGCTTGAGATAAGTCGTTGATTTGAGCACTAAATCATTGACTCGAAATTTTCTTTCTATGACAGACTTTGCATATTGTCTGGCTATCCTCTAACAATATGATTGAGCGTGCTCTGCTGCTCTGAGTCTTCTTTCATCTAGCAAATCAAGTTGTACTAGCCGTTGTTGCTGATACTGATCAAGAGGTAATTCTAGAAGTGATGCAAATTTCAGAGCAGGTTTCTGAACATGTAGAGGCAGTACTACTTTAGTTTCGTAGACAAGTTTTGACGGAGTAGCATTAGTTGGAGTTCAAATGGTGGTTCTGTATGCCCACAACGCATCATGAATCTTCTCATGCCAGTCACGACCTGTTTCTAAAGTTCGCTCCAGGATTCGAATCAAAATCTTATTGGTGACCTCTGCTTGACCATTCCCTTGAGGATAATAAGGAGCGGAGAAATAATGATGGATTCTGAATTTTGAGCAGAATGTCCTCATTCTCTCATTCTTGAAATGACTGCCATTATCCGACACAATATCATGCGGTATGCCAAAACAACATAGGATATTCTTGTAGATGAATGAGACCACATGTCGACCTTCGACTGCGTGTAGAGTGACTGCTTCTACCCATTTAGTAAAATATTCTGTTAAGGCAATAAAATATTTGTAGCCATTTGAAGTAGAAGGAGTGATGGGGCCTACAACATCAAAAGCCCACATAGAAAATGGCCATGGCGAGACGACAAATTGCAAATATGTCGCTGGCGCATGAATGAAAGGTGCATGCATCTGACATTGAACTCACTTCTTCACAAAACGATAGCAATCTTGTTGCCTAGTTTTCCAGTAATATCCTGCTCGGATGATTTGTTTGACAAGAGTTAAGTAGCCGACATGACCGTCACAAATGCCTTCATGTGCTTCTTGCATAACTTCTTTGGCTTCTTCTTTGTCCAAACATATGAAATATTCAGAGCTGAATCTACGACGATAGAGGACATCGACAAGAATAAAATATCAAGCAGACATGCGCTGAATTGCTCGTTGCTCTTTCTTTGAGAGCTCTGGAGGAAATTCGTCAGTTTTAATAAAATTTTTAATGTCATGATACTAGGGCTTCTTCTTTTGCTCAACCTGGTTTATCTGCTCTACTGGGACGAAAGCAGGTTGATCGAGTCTGCCAATTTCAAAGGAGCGACAAGATTCTCTGCTCTTGAAAGACATGATGGATCCCAGATTGGCTAAACTGTCTGCAACTTGATTGAAGTCTCTCTTGATATGGAAAAGTTGGAATTCTTCGAATTTGTCGGCAAGAGCTAAGACAATCTTCTGATAATGAAGTAATTTCTGATCCTTCACTTGCCATTCGGCTAGGACTTGATTGACGACAAGCAATGAGTCGCCATAGGCATGCACTCTTCTGACATTGAAATCCTGTAGAATTTTCAGACCTTGTATCAAAGCTTCATACTCCAGCATATTATGAGTGCACTGAAAATCCAGTTTGAGAGAAAAGGGGATCATCTCCTTCTCAGGTGTGATTAACAGAATCCTGATTCCTATGCCTGCCATATTCTTGGAACCATCAAAGAATAAATTCCAAATTGGAGATTATTGAATATTGCAGATCCGCTCATCGGGGAAATCATCCTCGACTTTAACAACCTCTGCTAGAGGGAAATCTGCCAATTGATCTGCAATTGCTTGGCCTTTGATGGATTGCTGGGAGACATATTCTAGATCATATTGCATCAATAGGACTTGCCATTTGGCAATCCGTCTGTTGAGAAAGGGTTGCTCTAAAATATACTTGAGAGGATTTAATTTGGAAAGGATCTTGACTTCAGATGCCAGCAGATAGTGTCTCAATTTCTGACACATCCAAAACAGAGCTAGACATGTCTTCTCCATTTGAGAGTATTTCTTCTCATAATCAATGAAGGTTTTGCTCACATAGTAAATGGCATGCTCTATTAGACTGCCTTCTTCATATTGCGCCAAGAACCCGCCACAAGCAACTTGATTAACTGAAATGTATACCAGTAGGGGTTTCTCTAATTCTGGCGACTTTAAAATAGAAGGATTGAGAAGATATTTCTTGATACGCTCAAATGATTACTGACACTCTGGTCCCCATTCGAACTTTACTCCTTTTATGAGCAAATGATTGAAAGGCTCACATCTCATGGCCAGATTGGATATGAATCGCCGAATTGATTGCACACGTCCCTGAAAGCTACGCAATTCTTTGAGATTAGTTGGGGGCAGCATGCCAATGATGGCCTTGGCCTTAGCGGGATCCACTTCTATCCCCTTTTTGCTGACTAGAAAGCCTAACAACTTGCCTTATTCGACTCCAAAAGCACATTTTTGTGGATTGAGTCTTAGCTTGTAAAGAATGAGCCATTTGAAAACTTGATTGAGAGCTTCAATGTGATCTTCCTCTTCTTTGGATTTTACCAGAATATCATCGACATATGCATCCATGATTTTGTGCATCTGATCATAGAAAATGATGACCATAGCACGCTGATAAGTAGCTCCAACATTTTTAAGCTCAAATGGCATGACCATATAACAAAAAGTGCCCCAAGGAGTAGTGAAAGATGTCTTGGACTGATCGCGAGCAGCCAACTTAATCTGATTATATCCGGAATATCCGTCCATAAAAGAGAACATGGCATGGCCCACCATGCTGTCGATCAAAAGATCAATATTAAGAAGCGGATAATCATCCTTAGGAGTCACTTTATTGAAATCTCTGAAGTCGATGCAAATCCGAACTTTGTCATTCTTCTTGGGAACAACGACAATATTTGCCAACCAGTCTGGATAGTCAATGGTTCGAATGAACCCTTCTTTGAGTAGGTCTTCCAGTCCTTCTTTAACTTGTTGTTCCACTCGAGGATCCATTTTTCTTAGCTTCTGCTTAACTGGCTTGACATCTGGTTTCAGAACGAGGCGATGCTCAACCAATTTGGTATCCAGACCTAGCATGTACTCATATGTCCATGCGAAAACTTTTTCATATTTTTTGAGAAAATTGGTGAGCCTTTCTTTCTCTTCTAGGCTCAAACTGCTCCCAATCTTGAGAATTTTGGGATCGTCTTCTGATCCAATATTGATATCCTCAGTCGGGTCTTGAACTAAGGATGATGGCTCATCTTGTTTCTGAATTGCTGCAAATTCTGGTAATTCTTGAAGAGTTGAATCGAACTCTGCAGGTTCTTCTGACTACTTTGTAGTCTGACTGCATTCTGCTCTTATTTTGACCTGACGAATCATTGTTGGCTTTGAAAAGGCATTTGGATTAAGAACGAGCTTCTTGATAGATCGGGAAGACATTCTGAAAATTGGAGAATAAATCAATTCAGAGAAATCGCCCATCATAAAACAAACTGCTTTTATTGAGAAAATAATTGGAAAAATAAAAGAGTAAAATAATGGCAATTTTGCAAAGATTTGATAATGAGAAGTAAAGAGACAAATGGCATCCAGATAGACAAAGGAAACTTGCAATTTTATTGAAAGATTGAATTGATGACAATGACTGAAATGAAACGGGATATCATCCCAAATGTGGAAACAAAAGAATAGAAATAAAAGACAAGCAGATGCCCTTATTGTGTCCCCTTAACAAAAATAGTGCTCTCCTGAGATCTTCTGCCATTGAAACCTAATTCGGCCCTCTGAGGATAGTGTTGAGGAATTACAGGCTTGAGACGACCATCTACATTTTTGCTCAGGCCTTGAAAAGGCTGATAGCCATGCTTCACTAATAGATCAAATCCGTTTTTGGCCTTTATAAATTGGGAGAACAGAGGATGATCCTTGAATGTACTATAGTCAATTTGTCCTCCAATCTTGAAAAACTGTGGGTCTCTCCATCGAGTCATGGCCACTGTATGCTCTGGCTGTTCCACCGTCTGTAGTATCCCCTAATTTTCTTCAAAGCTGACCTCATCAATGCCCCTAATGCTAGGGACATCAGTAGTAAAAGTGGGTCTAGGAACCATGGGTTGTGCTAGCCTCTGTTTCGGATCTTCGCCCAAGACTGTTGTGATCATTCCACCTTTTGACCACTTGACACACTGATGCAGAGTAGAAGGCACAACATTTGTGTTATGGATCCAAGGTCTTTCAAACAACAGATTATACGTTGGCGGCACATTGACCACATGAAAAAGGATAGAGTGGACTGAATAGTCAATAAAAATTTCTAGGAAGATTTTTCTTTTCGCTGTTTGGCCATGATTATTGAACCCGTAGATGGTGATTGGGTCCGGGATATATTTCTCCTCTTTGATGCCCAAAGCTTTGGCTGTCATTTCCGGGCACATGTTGAAGCTGCTACCTCCATCTATCAGCACATGAGGAACAATCATTCCTCTGGCTTGAATCACAACATACAGAGCATTATTGTGGAACACATGAGGCTTCAGGAGGTCTTCATCTGAGAAAGTGATTGGAGCATTTGTCATGGTCTGATTGACTATCTGGGCCATGTGTTCAGGAGTTATGCTCAGTTTCACCTTGATTTTCCGCAATAGATCATCCAACACTTGCTTGTGTTTGGCGGAAGCTTGGGCTAGATCCAAGATTGAGACATTAGATAATGCACTTATCGGCTTTGGTGCAGATGTCTCACTTTTCTATGGGGCGGGCTTAATAAAATGTTTAGGGAACCGTGACATTCTTTTAGCCACCTCAGAAGATACCCCAGCGGGCTTGGCACATACTTTTATTTTTTCGAAGGATGAGATAAGGTCCATTTTCTGAGCTTTAGACTGAGTTTGCTGCAGAACAAGGACCTGATGTTGAGCTTGCATATCTTTTTTAGAGCATGGTCTGATATGCTCCTGTGGTTGAAAAGGCTGTTCAGAGATGACCGTTGTAGAATGATGGGGAAATGGTTTCTTCAAAATTTTCATGTTCTCATCTTCGGCACCCTCTACCAGAAGATTCTTGTTGATGAGATCCTGAACGATATTTTGTGAACGAAGCAGTTCTCGGTATTATGCCCCACTGTTCTATGAAATTTATAAAATTGATCTTTGAATTTCCCCATGGGAACAGGGGGATCGACCAGCCTGGGCAATTTGACCATCTCCTTGGTCAACATGTACTCGAGCACTGTCTCGAGTGATTGGTCCAGTGGAGTGAATTTCCTGTCATAACTCCACCCTTCATGCTTCACTTTTTCTCGGGGCTTTGGTCCCTGCTCTAATTGCAATGGCTTGTTGTATTGAGGGATCGACTTGCCTTTTTGGTCATTCTTGTTTGAACTTCCTGCCCAATAACAAAAAACTTTGTTCTGCCCCTTACGGTTGTTCCAATTATTATTTCTGACAGAATGAGTGAAATGAGTCTTCTTCTTCTGCTCATTCTGGCCGTTGTTCTTAGTGAAAGTGAAGCCTTCGTAGAAACCATTTTCCATGCTCAACTCGAGCCATTCGGCTCGCTCTGTCAGTTCAATGAATGTCTTTGATGGTGCAGTAGAGAGGATACCTCTTAGAGGCTGTAAGAAGTTGCTCACAATTAGGGACAGAGCATGTCCCTCTGATATGGGGTCCCTCATCTTATTGCAAGTTGACCTCCAATGGTGAATGAAATCTCTAGCCTTTTCATTGTCTCTTTGTTTGAGGCCACAGAGGTGACTGAGGGTGGAAAGTGCCTCAGCATTAAACAAAAATCTCTCAATGAACATATTCACCA
The DNA here is from genome assembly GCF_984573655.1 of Nuphar pumila. Classification (NCBI taxonomy): domain Eukaryota; kingdom Viridiplantae; phylum Streptophyta; class Magnoliopsida; order Nymphaeales; family Nymphaeaceae; genus Nuphar; species Nuphar pumila. The sequence goes on along the minus strand of NC_143249.1, from coordinate 152,447,462 downwards.
CTTTATCAAATTCTTTCAATTCAATTGGGTTGACATGTTCTGAATACCATTTTGTTGTTGTTCCCTTCAGGCTGGAAGGGAAACAAAGGAAAAGAGCCTGATTATCTCTCTTGAATCTGGAGCATTTAGCAAAGAACATGGCGAGATGAGCTTTAGGGTCGCCAGAACCATCAAATTTGATAAATTTTCTGGGGAGATTGTCAAGATTATCATCCCCATCGAAACCATCGTAGAAGTTTTCGCTAGTGAAGACTTTCTTGCCCTTGTCGCGGGCCTGCAGGTCTCGAAGCATTCTGACCACATTTTTGAATTGCGGCTGGTCAGAGTCATTGACAAACTGCTCTTTGAATTTGTGGGCTGACCCCTGCCTCTGAGTAGATTTGCGGAATGCCTGATGAGTCTCAAACTCTTTATCTGAATCCTTCACTGATTCTTCTTCATCAGTTGTATCATCATTCTAGGCATGCTTCTTGGATATCTTCAAGGCTTTCTTGACTGCCCGACCTTTTGTCTTTTGCTTTACCTGCGCTTTCTCTGTACTGGCTTCAGCTTGTTTTGCCAGCATTTTGGTCATCGTCTTCTTGAACATGGCATACATCTGAGAATCAATGTCATCCTCGACCTGTTGCCCTTGATTTTTGCCTGAGCGCGGGGAATCCATTTCTTCGTCCGAGGCTATTGAATATGCGATGCCTTCAACTGGTGCAATTTTCTTCCCTGACCTTGTCTGAACCATTGAATGTCACGAGTGCTCTCTGCAGGAAAAAATTGATGGTTAGGTTTTTTAAAGAGATTTTGATTGGAAGAAAAATATTTGCTGAGAATTTTGGTAGACAATTGAAAGAGCATCCCATTACTAGGGATTGAGTCATCGCTGGGATTACGATAATTGCGTTGTCATTCTTTTGCAAAAAAAATTAACAACTGAAAATCATGCCTTGTTACTTAGGCGAGGTCGTCAAACTAAGAATTGAAGAATTTGCAAGATTTTTATTTATTGAAAGAAAAACATGATTGCATCAATAATAAACTTGGGAAAGAGGGGGCGGACAAACAATTTGCCACCACTCTTTATAACTAGCAGAGACACGAGGACCGGGAAAAAGTGGAAGAGTAACAAAAGAGTCCCAGCCATATCTGGCAGAATGGTATGTTCCGGACCACTGTGTTGATGTAAGGTCAAACTCTGGCATAACTCCTGATAGTAGCCGCATTTTTATGTGCTTCTGTCTCTGAGAAAAATGTCGAACACACCGCTCTGGATGATAGTAGGCGCAGAAGAATGGACCAAGCAACTTGAATCTCTTGCCATATGCATATGTGTATCTGGGAGGTGATAATTCTCGATCAAAGTACTCCCATACCACTTCTTCATGCAGATAATCGATCAGGAATCGGTATCGCGCAACTGGAAGGAGCTCCTTGTCGTTGTATCTGAATGAAATAGCTCTGGTCGGCACATGCTGAAGAAACCTAGACTGAAGAGCATAGGTACATTCATCGACTAAGATGGACTCTCCAAGTGTGAAGCGGGTTAGTCCTCTGTATAGAAAAGCAAGCGCGACCATGGCTATCGAGAGATGGCTGGTCTGTCAACTTCCTCATCTTCTCAGAAGCTGAACTATTCTGACATCCACATAATTTTGTCCATCTGGAAAGAAAGCAAGTCCCACAATGCACAAAACCATCACATGCTGGATTCTTTCTTGAGTTGTTCTTGATAGCGTGCTGACTTCTGCGAATTCTCTATACTGTCGGTAGATCTCGATCAGGCTCACATACTCATTCGAATTTTCTTCAATCAGTGGCCAAGACTTGTGCCCTGTCATGTGAGCCACAACATCTTTAGGGTCCAGACCCTTGACATTGATCAGAAACTGCAACCCTAGTGGATCACCAGGCTGACCGGCTGGCTCAGGCAGCCCCATGATCTCTGAAAATTCATCCATCAATAGTGTCATCTTGCCCCACGGGAACCAAAATGTCCAAGTGCACGGATTCCACCGCTCTGTCATTGCATGAATCAGATTGCCATTAACTGTCAACTTTCCCACTGCAGATGCCAGTTCCAACCCACAATCGCTTAAATGATCTGGAAACATACAAGAGAAGTTTTTGAACCAGACATAGTACCACCGGGAGAAAAAGGGTCTGGTGCTGAAAGCTCGATGCTCGGGAAGACTTTGTCGCACCTCGTAGGAGATGTGAGCTTCAAGGAAAATGGAGTCGAGCTGACTGGATGTCATTGGACTGAAAATATAAGAATTTTGAAAATTGCAGGCAGGATAAGATAAAGAAGCTGGAAATTTGAAGTCCAGGGGAACGAAATATTTGAAAATCACCTGGAATTTTGAAGAAAAGGTGGATAATTTAGAAAAATTGTCCAGGGTTTTTGAGAAAAAGGAGATAGTTCACAAAAGATGGAAAATGAGATATTTTGAAAAATTGTCCGATATTTTTGAAAAATTGGAAAAAATATGAGAAAATAAAATGAAAAATCATACATACAATCACAAACAATTATGCACATACAGCAGTCCCTAAGAAGCTGACTCTAAATGCATTGATTTTGAAAGAACTTTAGGACTCTAATCCTGACTCTAGGCTCAGATCAACTGTGTCCAATCATGCTATGCCGATATACTCGAGCTGAGACTCGATGTACGTGGCATAAAATATCTCTGGTACTAGGCTTGTGTTTTCCCAACATCCTTGAGTGTCTACCGATATACGTTGGACTATGGCTCTTTGTACATGGTAGGGGGGCATTAACCCAAATAAGTGGCCCAGTTGTGAGGCTCTGTCTCGAATTATGGTTCTGAAAGAGAGCCCAACAATGTGAAGACTGGGTAGACATAGGTGGGATGGTTTTTGAAAAATGATCACATGCAGGTAAACAGAGGGCTTTAAGTCCTAAAGAGATAGAATTTTGAAAATTTTGAAGAAGCAAACATTGTTTTCTTACAATTCCTAGATTGAGGAGTGTTGTATTTCACACCTAAGTCTAAGTGAGCATGAATAATTCTCCTCAATATAGTCCTACCAAACCATGCGTAGTCTACATGCAATCCATGTCAACTGGGTTCAAGTCTAGGCTCCTCAGTTCACATGATATCAGGAATTAAAGTTGACATTCCATAGAACATAATTTTGATAATTGAGCTAAGTTAAAGCACATAATTGATCATGCGAAGACAGATCCCATCACGGTCACCAAACCTGTTATCATCGCAAAATTTTTCCCCTCCTTTGCGAGAGAGAAACGAATTTCATGAGTCAAACTCGACCAAGGTTTTGAAAATTAACTCGCCTCTGTTTTGAAAATTTGCGGGAAAAAATCCGTGGAATGGGATCCGCCTGTCGGTACGAGGTTCAACCGTTCCTGGCGCCTTTACCAGGGGTAATTGAACCAAGGATTAATTATATGCTTTAACTTGACTCAAATATCTAAATCATGCTCTATTTTTCCCAGAATGCACAAAGAATCAGGCTTGTGCTATGAAATTTTGAAAAAATGCAAGTTTTGAAAACATGATGTTTGTTTTGAAAAATTGAAATATGCTGAAAAAATGATTAAAAAAGTGCTTGAAATTAGAATTTTTGTGAAAATCATTGAATTTCATTGGAAATCAGAAAATGTATTGGAAAATGAATTCTCAGAAAAACTTGAATTTCCTGCCCAATAACAAACATCTTTGTTCTGCCCCTTACGGTTGTTCCAATTATTATTTCTGACAGAATGAGTGAAATGAGTCTTCTTCTTCTGCTCATTCTGGCCGCTGTTCTTAGTGAAAGTGAAGCCTTCATAGAAACCATTTTCCATGCTCAACTCGAGTCATTTGGCTCGCTCTCTCAGTTCAATGAATGTCCTTGATGGTGCAGTAGAGATGATACCTCTTAGAGGCTGTGAGAAGTTGCTCAGAATTAGGGACAGAGCATGTCCCTCTGATATGGGGTCCCTCATCTTATTCCAAGCTGACCTCCAATGGTGAATGAAATCTCTAGCCTTTTCATTGTCTCTTTGTTTGAGGCCACAGAGGTGACTGAGGGTGGAAAGTGCCTCAGCATTAAACAGAAATCTCTCAAAGAACATATTCACCACTTTATCAAATTCTTTCAATTCAATTGGGTTGACATGTTCTGAATACCATTTTGTTGTTGTTCCCTCCAGGCTGCAAGGGAAACAAAGGAAAAGAGCCTGATTATCTCGCTTAAATCTGGAGCATTCAACAAAGAACATGGCGAGATGAGCTTTAGGGTCGCCAGAACCATCAAATTTGATAAATTTTCTGGGGAGATTCTCAAGATTATCATCCCCATCCAAACCATCGTAGAAGTTTTCGCTAGTGAAGACTTTCTTGCCCTTGTCGCGGGCCTGCAGGTCTCGAAGCATTCTGACCACATTTTTAAATTGCGGCTGGTCAGAGTCATTGACAAACTGCTCTTTGAATTTGTGGGCTGACCTCTGCCTCTGAGTAGATTTGCGGAATGCCTGATGAGTCTCAAACTCTTTATCTGAATCCTTCACTGATTCTTCTTCATCAGTTGTATCATCATTCAGGGCAGGCTTCTTGGATATCTTTAAGGCTTTCTTGACTACCCGACGTTTTGTCTTTTACTTTACCTGCGCTTTCTCTGTACTGGCTTCAGCTTGTTTTGCCAGCATTTTGGTCATCGTCTTCTTGAACATGGCATACATCTGAGAATCAATGTCATCCTCGACCTGTTGCCCTTGATTTTTGCCTGAGCGCGGGGAATCCATTTCTTTGTCTGAGGCTGTTGAATATGCGATGCCTTCAACTGGTGCAATTTTCTTCCCTGACCTTGTCTGAACCATTGAATGTCACGAGTGCTCTCTGCAGGGAAAAAGTGATGGTTAGGTTTTTGAAAGAGATTTTGATTGGAAGAAAAATATTTGCTGAGAATTTTGGTAGACAATTGAAAGAGCATCCCATTACTAGGGATTGAGTCATCGCTGGGATTATGACAATTACGTTGTCATTCTTTTGCAAAAAAAATTAACAATTGAAAATCATGCCTTGTTACTTAGGCGAGGTCGTCAAACTAAGAATTGAAGAATTTGCAATATTTTTATTTATTGAAAGAAAAACATGATTGCATCAATAATAAACTTGGGAAAGAGGGGGCGGACAGACAATTTGCCACCACTCTTTATAACTAGCAGAGACACGAGGACCGGGAAAAAGTGGAAGAGTAACAAAAGAGTCTCAGCCATATCTGGCAGAATGGTATGTTCCGGACCACTGTGCTGATGTAAGGTCAAACTCTAGCACAACTCCTGATAGCACCCACATCTCTATATGCTTCTGTCTCTGAGAAAACTGTCGAACACACCGCTCTGGATGATAGTAGGCGCAGAAGAATGGACCAAGCAACTTGAATCTCTTGCCATATGCATATGTGTATCTGGGAGGTGATAATTCTCGATCAAAGTACTCCCATACCACTTCTTCTTTCTGCAGATAATCGATCAGGAATCGGTATCGTGCAACTGGAAGGAGCTCATTGCCGTTGTATCTGAATGAACTAGCTCTGGTCGGCACATGCTGAAGGAACCAAGACTGAAGATCATAGGTACATCCCTCGACTAAGATGAACTCTCCAAGTGTGAAGCGGGTGAGTCCTCTGTACAGAAAAGCATGCACGGCCATGGCTATCGAGAGACGGCTGGTCTGTTGACTTCCCCATCTTCTCAGAAGCTAAACTATTCTGACATCCACATAATTCTGTCCATCTGGAAAGAAAGCAAGTCCCATAGTGCACAAAACCATCACATGTTGGATTCTTTCTCGAGCTGTTCTGGATAGCGTGCTGACTTCTGTGAATTCTTTATATTGTCGGTAGATCTCGATCAGGCACACATACTCATTCCCATTTTCTTCAATCAGTGGCCAAGACTTGCGCCCTGTCATGCGAGCCACAACATCTTTATGGTTCAGACCCTTGACATTGATCAGAATTTGTTGCTCTAACGGATCTCCAGGCTGACCGGCTGACTCAGGTAGTCCCATGATCTCTGAAAATTCATTTATCAATAGTGTCATCTCGCCCCACGGGAACCAAAATGTGTAAGTGCGCGGATTCCACCGCTTTGCCAGTGCATGAATCAGATTGCCATTAACTGTCAACTTCCCCACTACAGATGCCAGTTCCAACCCACAATCGCTTAAATGATCCGGAAACATACAAGAGAAGTTTTTGAACCAGACATAGTACCACCGGGGGAAGAAGGGTCTAGTGTTGAAAGCTCGATGCTGGGGAAGACTTTGTCGCACCTCGTAGGAAATGTGAGCCTCAAGAAAAACGGAGTCGAGATGACTGGATTCCATTGGACTGAAAGATAAGAATATTGGAATTTAGACTTTTGGAAAATATAATAATTTTGAAAATTGCAGGCAGGATAAGATAAAGAAGCTGGAAATTCGAAGTCCAGAGGAACGAAATAATTGAAAATCACCAGGAGTTTTGAAGAAAAGGTGGATAATTTGGAAAAATTGTCCACGGTTTTTTAAAAAAAGGAAATATTTCACAAAAGATGGAAAATGAGATATTTTAAAAAATTGTCCGATATTTTGGAAAAATTGGGAAAAATATGAGAAAATAAAACAAAAAATCATACATTCAATCACAAACAATTATGCACATACAACAGTCCCTAAGAAGCTGACTCTAAATGCATTGATTTTGAAAGAGCTTTAGGACCCTAATCCTGACTCTAGGCTCAGATCAACTGTGTCCAATCATGCTATGCCGATATACTCGAGCTGAGGCTCGATGTACGTGGCATAAAATTCATCTCCGGTTCTATGCTTGTGTTTTCCCAACATCCTTGAGCGTCTGCCGATATACGTTGGACTATGGCCCTTGGTACGTGGTAGGGGGGCATTAGCCCAAATAAGTGGCCCAGTTGTGAGGCTCTGTCTCGAATTATGGTTCTGGAAGAGAGCCCAACAATGTGAAGACTGGGTAGACATAGGTGGGGTGGTTTTTGAAAAATGATCACATGCAGGTAAACAACGGGCTTTAAGTCCTAAAGAGATAGAATTTTGAAAATTTTGAAGAAGCAAACATTGTTTTCTTACAATTCCTAGATTGAGGAGTGTTGTATTTCACACCTAAGTCTAAGTGAGCATGAATAATTCTCCTCAATGTAGTCCTACCAAACCATGCGTAGTCTACATGCAATCCATGTCAGCTGGGTTCAAGTCTAGGCTCCTAGGTTCACATGATATCAGGAATTAAAGCTGACATTCCATAGAACATAATTCTGATAATTGAGCTAAGTTAAAGCACATAATTGATCAGGCGAAGACAGGTCCCATCACGGTCGCCAAACCTGTTATCATCGCAAAAAAATTTTCTCTCCCTTGCGAGAGAGAAACGAATTTCGTGAGTCAAACTCGACCAAAGTTTTGAACATGGTTTTGAAAATTAACTCGCCTCCGTTTTAAAAATTTGCGGGAAAAAAACCGTGGAATGGGATTCGCCTGTCGGTACGAGGTTCAACCATTCCTGGCGCCTTTACCAGGGGTAATTGAACCAATGATTAATTATGTGCTTTTACTTGACTCAAATATCTAAATTATGCTCTATTTTTCCTAGAATGCACAAAGAATCAGGCTTGTGCTATAAAATTTTGAAAAGATGCAAGTTTTGAAAACATGATGTTTGCTTTGAAAAATTGAAATATGCTGGAAAAATGATTGGAAAAGTGCTTGAAATTAGAATTCCTGGGAAAATCATTGAATTTCATTGGAAATCAGAAAATGAATTGGAAATTGAATTCTCAGAAAAACTTGAATCTTGGGAAAATCGATTTTTGAGATTTGGAATTCGCTTTTCTAAGAAAATGGATTTGAGAATTTTGAGAAAATCAAGAAATTCATTGGAAAAGGATTTTTTGAAATGGAAAATAGATTCTCAGGAAACTGGATCCTTAGGGAAATGGGAAATCTGAAAAAATCGATTTCTGAAAACTGGGGATTTTGAAATTTGAGAATTTTCAAACATTGGAAAATCTTGGTTTGAACTTAGGAAATGCTTTGAAATCTCATTTAAAAATTTAAAATTCTGAGAAAATCTAATCCTGAGAAACTTGGTAAATTCTTGAGAAAATTGATTTTTCTGAAATTGAAATTGGAAAATGAATTTGAAAATAATGCAATTTGAATGTATGAATGAATTTGAAAGGGAATTTCATTGAGGAATTGGGAAATCCTTTTGAAGTTTTGAGAAATGCAGTGCAATTTTAAAGTTAGCCTAAAAGTGTAGGTCGAATGTGGCTCATATGAAGATCATAAATCTAGGTTTCATTCGTATTCTGACTATGACCAAAAATACGAATTCCACCATGTTTATAAACTCCATAAGAGCTTGTGCACGTACCATTCGTGTCAACCATAGTGAATTTGAAATAAATGTGCATGAATCATACATCAAATATTGAAATTTGCAGAAATTAAACTATATGCAATGCGGCCCTATTCTAAGCAGAAATGTAACTCTTATTCCAAATATTATATTTCTTTTTACATTGAATTAAATAAAATAAAGAAATAAAATAACTAAGTCTTCTTCTTGAATGTTCCTGCAAAACTAGAAAACAAGATTAGCACAAAAATATATGTTTTTCTGAATTTATCTGAAAATATGGGAAATTATCAGATATTATTCAGATATAAACCCAAATTCATACCCCCTTTGATATAAACATAATAAATAATGAATAAATTTCGAAAATAAACTTGAAAATTCGAAATTGGGGTCAAAATGACCGAAATACCCCTGATGACCTTGAAATCAGGGTTTTCTAAAATAATTTTTGTAAATTTTGGAATCTTCAAAATCAAATGAAATAAATCAAATATAATATGATGAAATATGATGATATGCATTAAAATTTCTGAACTTAAAGATTGAAATTTCGAAATTTAGGTCAAAATGACCAAAACACCTCAGATAACAAGACTATGGCCTTAAAAATAGGGTTTTCTGAAATAAATTTTGCAAAATTGAAAAATATGAAATGAAAATGAGATTGAAATTAACCCTAATGTGATATGACATGATTATTTACATGAATAAAACCCTAAAATGGTGAAAATATCATAAAATATCAATTTTAACTTGATTTTCGCCTAATTTTTGCTTCTGAATTTAAAGATAAACTAACATGTAAATCAAATGAACTTGGAATTAAGCCAAATTTTTCATGGAGACCTAAACTAACCCTAGAAACAGAATGGAACTCGAAAATCTAATTTTTTGTATTTTCTTAATATGGAAAATAGCTAAAATCCTAAAAAAAACAAAATTTTGCCTAAAATGCTGATTCTAAAGAGGATTTCGGATATCAAACTTCCATAAAAATTTCCCAAATTTTATGGAGTGACATAGGACAGTAGGACAAAGATTTTGTCCTTTTACACTTTCTAGTTTTGACCTATGGTCAGAGCTGTACCACTCTGGCAAGTCGGATCAGAATCCAGCGACTCTAGGATTTAGGGAAAACATAAAGGTTTTGGTATAAAATATGTGAAAAATAGCAGACAGATGGAAAGAAGGCTGAAAATGTGGGAAAATATCCCTGACAAACAGACGCAAATTTGATATTTTTTCATCATTGGAATTTGGGTTACGGTTTGGAAAGGGGCACACTGTTATCAGAGACCCAAATCTTTGGAATTTCTAGATATTAGAATCTGTCAGACAGAAAAGAAAATTTCAGGAAAAATACTGAGACAATTCTAAAAATCCCCAAATTTTGGGAAATGGCAGAAAAATATGTTAACAACAACTTTTATGTTAAAAGGTTTTGAAGACAAGCTACGGATTGAACGGACTTGGTGCATTAGGGTCTATCTATACCCTGACAAAGGAAAATCAAGATTTTCCCAGGGGTCTGGGAAATCCGATTTTTGACAGAGGCCAAACTGCTTGGAAAAATCTCAAAATTTTCATATCATTAGTAGATTTAATTATGAATTCACTGTGAGTTTTTGGAGGACAATCCGGATCTTCCACAAGGGTTGTGCCGGAGGTTCTTGTCTGCTAAAGCAGAAATTGAAAGTTCAGAGAAGTCCAAAACCCGAATTGGGATTTGATTTTTAGAATAAAGTTTCAGAACTCGAATCAATCTGGTTTTTTTACATAGAATCACAAACACATGAATACATCTACCACAAAATATTCAAGATTTATTGGCAGGAATTTAAGCATGAAATGACAACTGGACTATGCACATCGACTAAGACACTAGAAAACATCAAATAAAAACTATATTGCATAAGTAAAATGACTATGAAATAATGCAACTAACTTAATGACATGGGAGCTACGTGAAACACGACAATGAAACAAGAATCAACAGGGGGCATGATGTATTTTGATATTGGCTATTGCAAGGAGGGACCCGATCCATGCATTGGATGGATCACCTCTTTACGTAACCATAACATGAAAACCTTTGTTTCATGTTACTTAAATCCATAGATTAAAAAAAAGATTTAGCAAGATGGATCCAGTTTTAAGCTGGTTTTACATTAGATTCCTCCCTTTCAAAGAGAATAGCACTGAAATTTAACTAAATAAATAAATAAATCGGTAAAGGGAAAGAGCATATTGACTTACCTTGGGTTTATGCTTGAAACGGCTGGAGAGGAGTTGCAATTGAAGGGTTACTGTGGTGACTGCTGTGTTGTGGCCCATGGCTGCAACCAAGGGGATCTGCCCCTTTGTTGATGGGCTGGAGCTACAGTGGTGGTGCTGTGGTACAAGTGCTGGGAGTGAATGGTGGTGCGCCGGCTGGGGCTAACTGAAGGTGGAGGTCTGCAGTTGGAGCTGGTTGCTGCTAGTGAAGGGCTGTACCCTTTGGTGGCTGGCATTGGTGGCGTTGAAGGAGCCGACTGATGCTTCAAGGTGGTGGCTACTTATGCTGGAGTTGAGGGTTCCCTCATGGTGGCTGCAGCTGCTACAAAGGGAGGAGGAGTCGGCTGCAACAAGGAGGGTGATGTGCCGGGTGAAGGAGGGAGTTCTTGTGGTGGCCATCGGCTGAAGCAGGGAGCTTGGAGGTGGCTTCAATGGCTAGAAGTTTCAGCCAAGGGGAGAGATGCTGTGGGCTGTAGCAGCAAAGGGGAGGGAAAGAGAGAGTTCAAGGGAGAGAGAGAGAGAGAGGTGCATTGAATGGGCTCTCTTGGGCAGCCGTAGGTTATCTTTCAACCTAAGGAAATTTAGGGTCTAATTCCCTTTCATACTTAAGTATTGATAAGTTTAATGAAAAGAAAACAAAGAACTTACGTGAATGGGTTGGAGGTTGGGGAAAAAGAAGGAAGGAAGGAAGGGAAGAAGGAAAGAAAGAAGGAAAGAAATGGAAGAAAAGAAGGAAAGAAGAGGGGAAGAAGGAAAAGGAAAGAAAGAGGAAGAAAGAGAGGCTGGAAAAAGATGCCATAAGTGAGTGGAGGGAGAGGAAAGAAAGAAAGAAAGAAAGAAAAGAAAAAAGGAAAAAGAAAGAAAAAAAAGAAAGAAGAAAAGAAAAGATGGAAAAAAAGGAAAATGGAGGAAGAAAGAAAGGAAATGGGCTAGGGTGGTTGACCCCCTTGTGGGTCCCACCTTAAAAAATAAAAATAAAAAAATAAAGAATAAATAAAACAAACAAAAAAATAAAGAATAAATAAAACAAACAAAAAAATAAAGAAAAAGGTAAAATTCTTTTTTTTCTTTTTTTATAAATTTAAACAGAAAATGCAAATGGATGGACCATCTCAGAGCGGGTCCAAATTCCACTTTTGAAATTCATTTTGACGATTAGAGGGGTAAAATAGTCTTTTAAAAAAAATTCCTAACGAAAGGAGCTATTTTTGGCAGTTTTTGAAACGAGCTCGGATTTTGAAGTTCAATACCCCATTGCGAAGCAAATCCAATGTAGAATTTGGAAATTTGATTTTGAAAGAAATCCAGATTGTTTTTCTTGAGAAAATATTTCCAAATTTAGACTCCCAAGGGTAAAAATGTCAATTTTGGAAACCCGGGGTTTAAAATTGATTTATGAAAACTTTTAAAACTCAATCTGGATTGAGATTTATAAAACTGGAGTTCTGGACATCATAAATGAAATAAAATGGGATAAAATGCTAAGAAATGATATGAAATGATGAGAAATGACATGTAATGACATGCAAAATGCTAACCCTGAATGAAGAGTTTTGGATTTTAAACCCTGATTGGCAGTTGTACCAGCTTAAAAATCATTAAAATTGATAAATTTTGCAAAATGGTTGAAGAAATGGTTTTCAGGCCCTACCGAGCTAGAGTGACACTGGAAATTAGGGTCTGAGCTGAATGTTACTGAAATGAGCTAGATTGTACTGGGTTTTAGAGTTTCAGAACTCCAATGAGCTGACAATGGTACTGACTCAACTGGACTCTCCGACTAAATTTTCAAGAAATACTGCCATTTTTAGAGAAATGGTACAGAATGGTCACTGGAGTGAAGTGAATTACGATCTTGAACTGAGTTTGAGTTAGAACAAAGATCAGTAATACTAACATGAACTAAAATCAAAGCACAAACACTAGCTCAACTGACTGAACTCAGCTTAGTTTCTGCTAAAAGAGCTGAAATGGACTAAAATGGGCTCATGGACACTTAGAAATGGTTTTGAACTGAAACTGGAGCATTCGAACTCCTGGTGAGCTCAAGTTAGACTCTTGGGAATATGACTGACTCGGAGACAATTGGCTTGGATTTGAGTGAGAAGTGAGCTCATTTCTGAAGAAATGATCCCATTTTGGTAGGAATGGTCGGAAATGAAAATGACTTTCTCACTGTGATTTCAAATGAGCTTGAAATGACTGATATTTTGACTGTCCTGAACTGACCAACGAGTTTGGTTGACTCCGACTGAGTGGGGTTCGGGATGACCTAGGGGTAAAATGGTAATTTTCCTAGTGAAAATGGGTAAAATGGTGATTTTCTGAAACTGACTCGGGGTTTGACTCCTACACTAACCTAATAGGGTTCGCACTGCACGAGGAGGGTTATTTAAGAATGGATGTGGAAAATTTGGGGTGTTTACAGTAGGTCAGTACAGGAGTCCAACCTCGAGTCTGTCTTAGAAAATTATCATTTTACCCACTTTTATTAGGTGAATTACCATTTTACCCCTAGGTCATCCTAGACCCATGTCAGTCCAAGTCATCCAAGCTCATTTATAAACTCAGAACAATTGGAATGTTAGTCACTTATAGCTCGCTTGAGCTCACATTGAGCAAACCATATTCATTTCTGACCATTCCTGCCAAAATGGGATCATTTCTTCAGAAATGAGCTCATTTTTCACTCAAATCCAAGCCAATTGTCTCTGAGTCAGTCATTCCCAGTCAATCATATTCCTCTGAGTTTAGCTTTAGCTCAACAAGAGTTTAAGTGCTCCAGTTTTAGTTCAAACTCACTTCCAAGTGTCTAGAATCCAATTTTAGCCCATTTCAGCTCTTTCAACTGAAATTTAGTTGAGTCTAGCCAGTTGAGCTAGTGTTTGAGCTTCAGTTTTAGTTTATCTCAGTATCACTGATCTTTGTTCCAACTCAAACTCAACTCTGGTTTGTAATTCACTTCACTCCAATGACCATTTTTCACCATTTCTCTAAAAGTGGCAGCTTTTCTTGACAGTTCAGTCTGAGAGTTCAGTTAAGTCAGTGTCTTATCAGTCTTTTTGAGTTCTGAAACCCTAGAATTCAGCTCAATCCAGTTCATTTCAGTTTAAACCAGCTCAAACCCTAATCTTCAGTGTCACTTTGGTCCGACAGAGACCAAAAACCATTTTTCCCATTTTTATCAAAATTATCACTTTTTGAACTAGTACAAGTATCAATCGGGGTCCAATATCCAAATTTTTTCATTCAAGGTTAGCATTTTGCATGGCATTGCACATCATTTCTCATCATTTTTCATCATTTCATAACATTTTATCATATTTCATTTCATTTTCGAGGTCCAGAACTCGAGTTTTGAAAATTTCAATCCAGATTTGAGTTTTAAAGTCTTTAAAAATTAATTCCAAATCTTGAATTTTCAAAATTGACATTTTTACCCCTAGGACTCTAAATTTGGAAATATTTTCCCGAGAAAACAATCTGGATTCTTTTCAATCTTGGTTTTTCAAATTCTAAACTGGATTTGCTTCGCAACGGGGTACAAAACTTCAAATTCTGAGTTCATTTAAAAGACTGCCAAAAATAGCTCTTTTCCTCTATTTTTTTTTTAAAAGGACCAGTTTACCCCTCTGGCTTTTAAAATGAGTTTCAAAGTCAAATGTGGATCCACTTCCAAGGTGGTGCACACTTTGAATTTTCAAAAAAAGAAAATAAAAAAATCTTATCTTTTTCCCATTTCTTTTATTCTTTTTTACTTTTATTTTTATTTTTTTAGTTTTTTATTTATTTTATTTCATCTAGGAGAGGTGGGACCCATAAGGGGATCAACCCCCTCTCCTCTTCCCTCCATTTCCTTTCCCTTTTCCCCTCCTTTTCTTTCCTTTCTCCCCTTTTCTTCCCTTCCTCTTCTTTCTTTTCTTCTTTTCTTTCTTTCCCTTTTTCCTTCTTTTTTCTTTCTTTCTTTCCTTTTCTTTTTTTTCTTTCTCTTTCCTCCCTCTCCTTCTGATTCACGTACAACCCTTTCCTCCTTTTTCTTCTTCTCTTCCCTTTTTCTTCTTCTATTCCCTTTTTCTTCCCTCTTCCTTTCTTTCCTTTTCTTCTTCCCTTCTTCTTTCCTTTCTTCCTCTTCCTTTTCTTTCCTTCTTCCTTTCCCTCCTTGGTCCAGCCCACCTTATGCCTCCCTTTCCTTTTCTAATCCACACTACAACACACGGCTACTCCCCTTCCCATTCATGCACACCTCTTCCCTCTCATTAAACCCATCTCTCATTAAAACTTAGGGATGGATTCTATTTTTCTCTAAGTCATCAACCCAACACTCATACGGTGGACTGCCTTAGCTCTCTCTCTCTCTCTCTCTCTCTCTCTCTCTTGGTTCCTCTTTGGATCCAGCCACAAGACTCACCTTTTGTGGCTACAACCACCTCCACTCCAGCCACCTTCAAGCCTTGCAGCATCTTCAAGGAATCTTCAACACCACCTCCAAGGTAGCTCCAGCCGACACCACCTCCTCTAAAAGGCTTCCACTGCTACAACCTCTACCGCAAGAAGCAACTCCCCTCCAATACCACCATCTCCACTACAGCCACTGGATCCAACAACCTTCAACGCTACCTTCAAGAGCTATCTCCATCTTCCCTTGGTGCTCCAGCAAGAGCATCACTCCAGCCCTAGCATTTCTGCCTCCAACATCTCCAAGGTAGCTTCAATCCTCTATTGTTGCTACAACCCAACTTGTTGCAGCCAAACTCCCAAGGTGAGCCCTTATTTTTCTTATTTCATGATTTTCACTAAGTTGTTGTCAAAGCCTTATAATAATCATCTAAGGAGCCTATCGGTTGGGGACCTTTAGGTTTCTTTTTTTTTATGAATGTCATGGGATCAAATCAAATATTGATTTATGGTCACATAAATGCCTCTTTCTTGGTTTTAAACTAAGCAAGTATGATAAAATGTCAATTTTGTTCATTAAGGCTACATTGAATATAGGATTCATCCACCGGTTGGACCGAATCTTCTATTTTTGAGAGCCAAAAACATGCATGATTCATACCTCTCTGTTAATTCCTGTTTTATCTTCATGTTCATGCATCTTTCATCCTTAATATGCATTTAGAATAGTTTAGTCATTTTATAAAAATTTAATGTTATTTTGTTAAGTACTTAACTTAGGTTTTGATTTTATGCAAAATCCAACTGTTATTTCATGTAAGCATTTTTGTTTAAAAATCTTAGAAAATTTATGATAGCTATGATTGCTTATCTGTGATTTACTATCAAAATTGTGGATTGATTTGAGTTTCGGAACCCCCTCTAGCAAATCAAACCCTAATTCGGGTTTTGAACCCTCTGGAAGTTCCAGATTTCATTTTAGCAGACTTGAGGACCCGAAATATCCCCCATGGGAGATCCAAATCCTCCTCTAAAAAATATTGTTGATCTCTTTTAGAACCTAGTATTTTCTAGTATTTTTTTAAATAGGTTTAGTCTCTGTCAAAAATCGGATCGTACAGACCTCTGTGAGAATCTGGTAATATCAATGTTAGGGTCTAGACCGACCCTAATCCTCTATGGTACTCCAATCTGTAGGTCCAATGCCAAAACTATCAAAAGAGGAGTTGTTCCTAATGAATGCCTCTGTCATTTCCCAGAATTTCAGAATTTTTAGGGTTTGGATTCCTAGTTTTCCAGATTTTATAAATTCATTAGTTAAATCTCTGTTAGATGAATTTTATCACAATTAGAGGTCTGATAAACCTTTGTGTCCATCCAATCCGTAGGTCCAATGCAGAAACAGTTAAACTAGGAACTGTTCCTCTATGTGTTAGGGTCATCTTCCTAAAATTTCAGAGGTTTTGGCCTCTATTTACCATTTTTCCTTGAATTTGTGTGAAAACCTATCAGTCTACCCTAGATTCCAGAGTCGCCGGATTTCGATCCAACTTGCTGGAGCTGTACAACTCCGACCATAGGTCAAACCTCAAATCTATAAAAAACAAAAATCTTTGCCTAACTGTCCTATGTCGCCGCATAAAATTTGGAGAATTTTTATGGTAGGTTAATACCCAAAATTCAGTTGTTACTAGGCTAGGTGTAGGTTTTAGGGCAAAAATCTTGATTTTTATGGTTTTTAATTAATTTCTATATTAGAAAAATATCAAAAGATAGATTTTCGGATTCCATTCTGTTTTTAGGTCTAGTCTAGGTGTCCATGCCGAATTTTAATCAATTCTAATCTCATTTTCCTTTTGTATTAGTTATTTTTAAAATCAAAAGCAAAAATCAGGCAAAAAACAGACGAAATTCAGTGTCTTTGTGATATCTTTGCATTTTTAGGGTTTTAATATGCATATCATCATCTCATATCATGTTATATTTGATTTCTATGTCATTTTTATGCATTTGAATTTCAAAATCCCCATTTTACAAAGTTTATTTCAGAAAACCCTGATTTCAAGGTCATAGTCTTGTTATGAGAGGCATTTTGGTCATTTTACCTCAATTTTGAAATTCCAAAATTTGATTTTTATATTTTCAATCATATCATATCATATCATATTATGTTTGATTCATTTTTATTTGGATTTCAAAATCCCATTTTTACAAAATATCTTTCTGAAAAACCCTGATTTCAAGGCCATAGTTTTGCTATCAGGGGTATTTTGGTTATTTTCACCCCAATTTCGAATTTCCAAGTTTTATTGTTTGAATTTTCATTATATGTTTCTCATGTTTATATCAGAGAGGTATGAATTGGGTTTATATTTGGATAATATCTGATAATTTCTAATATTTTCGGATAAATCTAGATAAACCTACATTTCTGTGCTAACATGTTTTCTAGTTTTGCAGGAACATTCAAGAAGAAGTCTTTTATTTATTTTCCTTTATTTAATTCAATGTAATATCAAGTTGTAATAATTTGGAATAAGAGTTACATTTTCTGCATAGAATAGGATTGCATTGCATATAGTTTAATTCTGCAAATTTCAATATCTGATGTATGATTTATGTACATTTATTTCAAATCCACTATGGTTGACACAAATGGCATGTGCACAAGCTCTTAGGGAGTTGACAAACTCGGTGGAATTTGTATTTTTGGCCATAGTCAGAATACGAATGAAACCCAGATTTATGATCTTCGTATTAGCCACATTCAGCCTACACTCTTAGGCTGACTTCAAAAATGCACTGCATTTCTCAAAATTTCAAAAGGATTTTCCCAATTCCTCAAAGAATTATCTTTCAAATTCATATTCATTCATTCAATTTGCATCAATTTCAAACTCATTTCCCAATTTCAATTCAGAGAGATCGATTTTCTCAGAATTTTCTAAGTCTTTCTTAGGATTTGATTTTCTCAGAACTCTGAGTTTTCAAATGACATTTCAAAGTATTTTCCAAGTTCAAATCATGATTTTTCAATGTTTTAACATTCTCAATATTATTTTCAAAGTTCAAAAATCAATTTTCTCAAAGTTCCAGATTTCCTGAGAATCCATTTTTCATTTTTAAAGTCATTTCCCAATGCAATTCCTGATTTCCAATAAAATTCATGATTTTCCCAGAATCATCACTTTTCCCAAGTATTTCCAAGCATTTTCCCAAGCAAACATCATATTTCTCAAACTTGCATCTTTTAAAAATTCCATAGCACATGCTTGATTCTCTATGCATTTTAGGAAAATAAAGCATGGTTTAGAAATTTGAACTTAGTCAAAGCACACTTTTGATCCTTGGTTCGATTATCCTTGGTTCGATTGCCAGGAATGGTTGAACCTCGTACTGACAGGCGGATCCCATTTCAAGAAAATTTCTCACAAATTTTCAAAACGGAGGTGAGTAATTTTCAAAACCATTTTCAAAACTTTGGCCGAGTTTGACTCGCAGAATCATTTCTCTCTCTCATAGAGGGAGGAAAATTTTTTGCGATGATAACATAATGCCTTTAGAGTGGTGATTCTCTGACGATGCCGCTAGGGTGGTGATTCCCTAACGATGTCATTAGAGTGGTGATTCTCTAATGAAGGTTGTTGAAGTGGTGATTCTTCAATAATGTCGTTAGAGTGATTATTCCCTAACGATGCCATTAGGGTGGTGATTCCCTAATGATGCTATTGAAGTGGTGATTTTTCAACAATGCCATTAGGGTGGTGATTCTCTAATGATTCTATTAGGGTGATGATTCCCTAATGATGCTATTGAAGTGGTGATTCTTCAACAATGTCGTTAGGGTGGTGATTCTCTAACGATGCCACTTAAGTGGAGGCTCTTTGTTTTGCTGTCAGAGTGGTGATTCTCAATTTGGTGTGTTAGAGTGGTGTTTCTCTAACGTTGGTCATCTAGAATGGTGATTTTTTGGTGATAGTGGCCTTGTGTGGTGTCGCTTGAGGTTGTTCGAAGAACATGTTCGTAGATTGTGTTGCTACATAATTGAGTTGCGATATGGCATTTGCCGAGTTGTGTGTAGTGCGCTTGTTGGATTTTGAAAAATTGTTGTGATCATTATTTATCGAGCTTAGTTGTCAGACCTATCGATTAATCATTATGTCTTTTCGTCCTTATAGATGGCATGGGAGGCCAGGTGCAACAAAATTATGGGCATTGTGAGTAACCTTGCAGAGGTTGTGCAACAACAGGTGGTTGCAATGCAATAGATGGATGTGAACCTTCAACACGTAGCCCAAGGTGGGCAGAACATAAGTACGGTTACCTATAAGTGTTTCATGGAATTGGATCCTCCTGCTTTTGAGGGTAAGACAGACCCTGAGGTTGCGGAGTCGTGGATACGTGAGATAGAATGTATTTTTCGTGTTTTGAATGTTCCTGAGGAGCATGAAGTGAATTTCGGTACCTATCGTTTGAAAGACCACACTGAGAAGTGGTGGGACACGATCTTTTCGGTTAAATTCAAAGACAAGAATGTTATGTGGGATGAATTTGTCAAAGTTTTTAACTCAACATATTTTCCTAAGCATGAACGAAGTAAGAAGATGCAAGAATTCCTAGACCTACAACAGGGGATGACGACCCTATCCGATTATATCACTAAGTTTCGTTGTCTGGAGCGATATTGTCCAAATGTTTATGTCATGAAAAATGAACGAGAAATAAAGTTCGCTCGTGGTTTGAGGCCTACTCTGAAAACCAAGGTGTTCACTAGCGGGCCAAAGTCACTCGAGGAGGTTATTGAGGTAGCTACTCTACTGAAAAAAGACGGGATCGAGGAACAAAAGAATCAGTGAAATGGAACTGGATTATCGATTTTGATGCATGTGCGTACCAGTGAGAAGAAGCCTAGTAGGAAGGAGTCATCGTCACCTACTAAAAAGCGAAAGAGTCAGAAAGGACATCACAACCGCCAGCGAAGGCAATCACAACGAACAAATATCCATCGTATGTGTCGACGATGCGATAAAGATCATCCTTTCGGAGTTTGCCCTCTCTATGATGGCAAATGCTTCAAGTGTTGACAACCGGGGCATATTGCCAAGTTTTGTCCAAGAAAGTCTACTAGAGACTTAGTTGTTGCCGATTAGGCACCGTTAGAGGAGATCTGACCATTTTGTCGTTGTTTGATGTTTGTGATTTCGCGGATGAAATCCTTTTTAAGGAGGGTAGAATGTACGACCCATAAATTTTCTGAGAAAATTATCCAATAGAAGATGAAATTTCATAATTGGAATTATCTATGTATTTGTACATAAATATGTATATGCATATGTCTGTGTGTATGTGCATTCGTATATATATATATATATATATATATATATATATATATATATATATATATATATATATATATATATATATATATATATATATATATATATATAAACCCTAATGCAGACAAATGTTTATATACGTATTAAAATAAATGCATATGCATGCATATTTCGATGCATCGGTAATCAAAACCCTAAGTTTTATCTGAATTGCATAAGATCAATCGGATCTCAAATCGAAAAATTTAAACGATGTTAAAACCCCATCATTTAATGTAAATTAATAGGGAATGTAAATTTTAAGAGGTATGGGTCATACCAAAGACGGTTTTTTACGAAAAATAATAATTTAGAATATATTTTAATATTTAGGTTATATTTAAATTTTTGTCGGGTTTGAGACTGACTAGGGGGTCGACCTAGCCCATGGTCGACCATAGGTGGACATGGATAATCGTGGAGAATAGCTGGTTAAGTTGATTAAGTTGGGAGGTGGCTATTTTGTAATTTAAGGAAAAGCTTTTCTTAGAAACAATTCTGATTGGTCATGTGGGTGGCATCCCATGGCATTTTTAAAAGAAATTAAGTAGCTCAAAAAGAATATAATCTGATTGGTTCCAGCCATGGGACACTTCTTGAAAAGTTTTAAAGGCAAGAGTGCATAATAGACCTTAATTCATGGCATTTTTGAAAGACTTTTTAGAGAATTCAAATGCTTGAATCCTATAGGGGGTGTGGGAGGCATACTTGAGGTATTTCAAGTATGTCATTGCATGGATGGGTGTGCAACACATCCCAGCCATTCCTTTTTTAAGATTTAATCTCAGCCACACGTTAAAACCTTATTTTATAAGCTTTAGAGAAGGAGGAGAGAGAAGATCAAGGGATGATTTTTGCTCTCTCTCTCAACCGTGGGCTCCTTTGTAGTCCTTTTGTGCTATTGTATAGGGTTGGGTACCGAAAAGAGACTCCTTTCTACACATTGAGACAAAGGGATTCCCTCTTCTCCGGATTTTCGAAATATCAAGGTGAGATTTCTTCCACTTTCCATTGGCACTTCTTTAGATTTCTCAAAAAGAAAAAGAAAATGATGTATGAGTTATTGTATGTTTTTTCCCCTTAAATCATGAAACTAAATCCCACATTTGCATGTATGATGTGTTGCATGGTGGATTGATTTCATGCTATTGTTTTTTTGTAGCACCTAAATAAGATGCACTCCATGAGCACACACATGGTTTCACAAAAAAAAAATGGATGTATGCTTAGGCATTCGACTGACTCATTTTTCTTTTCTTTTCTTGTTTTTTCTCTTTTTCTGCTTCTTGATGGCCCTAATCAGGGTTTGAACATTCGGTTTAGACCTGGTCCGTTAGCCCAGTCCATATTCATTTTTTCGTCAAGAAATGAGTTTCCTGAATCTAGAGTTGTCAGAGATACCTTTGATAAATCAATTATATCTCTCTAGATACATGTCAGCTTTTGGTGTTTTTGGACATTCTAAAATGCCCAAACACATGCCTTTAACTTTGTACTTAAAAGTTTGGCCTGATTCTGGTTTCAAGGTCCTCTAAAATCTTTGTCAAAAATATAGTTTTTGCATGCATTGGTTTTTCCTGAATCCACAATTGTCAGAGACACCTCTGATAAGTCAACTGTATCTCCTTGAATTCAGGTCAGATTTTGGTGTTCTTAGACATTCTGAAAAGCTCATAAAACCTTTAACTTTATAGTTAAAAATTTGGCCTGATTCGATGCAAAAGGTCCTCTAAAATCTTTGTCAAAAATACAGTTTTTGTATATATTGGTTTTCCCTAAATCTAGAGTTGTCAGAGACACCTCTGATAAATTGACTGTATATCCCTGGATACAGGTCAGATTTTGGGGTTCTTAAATATTATGGAAAGCTCAGACACAGGCCTCTAACTTTGTAGTTAAAAGTTTAGCCTGATTTGGTCTGCAAGGTCCTCTAAAATCTTTGTCAAAAATATAGTTTTTGCATGCATTGGTTTTTCCCGAATCTAGAGTTGTCAGAGATACTTCTGATAAGTCAACTATATCTCCTTGGATACAGGTCAAGTTTTAGTGTTATTAGACATTCTAGAAAGCTCAGATTTAGATCTTTAACTTTGTAGTTAAAGAATTGGCCTAATTCGGTCTACAAAGTCCTTTAAAATCTTGGTCAAAAATATAGTTTTTGCATGCATTGGTTTTTCCCGAATCCAGAGTTGTCAGAGATACCTCAGATAAGTTGACTGTGTTTCCCTAGATACAGGTCGAATTTTGGTGTTCTTAAATATTCTGTAAATCTCTAGCTAAGACTTCTGACTTTGTAGTTAAAGGTTTGGCCTGATTTAGTCTGCAAGGTTCTCAAAAATTTCTATCAAAAATATAGTTTTTGCATTCATTAGTTTTTCCTGAATCTCGAGTTATCAGAGACACCTCTGATAAGTCGACTGTATCTCCCTGGATACAGGTCAAATTTTGGTATTCTTAGACATTATGGAAAGCCCAGATATAAACCTATAACTTTATAGTTAAAGGTGTGGCCTGATTCAGTCTGCTAGGTACTCTAAAATCTTTGTCAAAATATAGTTTTTGCATGCATTGGTTTTTCTCGAATCTAGAGTTGTCAGAGACACCTCTGATACGTCAAATGTATCTTCTTGGATATAGGTTGGATTTTGGTGTTCTTAGACATTCTAGAAAGCTCAAACTCAGACCTCTAACTTTGTAGTTGAAGGTTTGGCCTGATTTGGTCTTCAAAGTTCTCTAAACTCTTTGTCAAAAATATAGTTTTTGTATACATTGGTTTTTCCCGAATCTAGAGTTATCAGAGACACCTCTGATAAGTCACCTATATCTCCCTGGATACAGGTCGGATTTTAGTGTTCCTAGACATTCTAAAAATCTCAGATTTAGACCTATAACTTTATAGTTAAAGGTTTGACCTTATTTGGTCCGCATAGGCCTCTAAAAGCTTTGTCAAAAATATAATTGTTGCATGCATTGGATTTTTCTGAATCCAGAGTTGTCAGAGACACCTCTTATAGGTCGACTATATCTCCCTGAATACAAGTCAGATTTCGGTGTTCTTGGACATTCAAGAAATCCAAGACACAGTTCTCTAAATTTGTAGTTAAGGATGTTTCCTCATTCAGTCTGCAGAGTCTTCCAAATCCTCTGTCAAAATGTAGAACATTCAGATTTTTGTCAGTCCCTGCTCAGTCCAGAACGCCCTGGACAACGTCTTATATTTTCAGAATTTCTCCTGACTCTCTTGATGAAAATTTGATTGGTTTAATTCTGTTTAAAGCTAAGAGATAACTCTAAAACTTTTGCGTTTAAGGTTAGGGCTGACTCTTCGCTTAAATATCTCAAAAATTCTGATATTTTTGCACACTATATTTTCCCCCTTTTTGGTGGCGCTCACAATAGAGCAATAGTGTTGGACAACACCTTGCTCATTACGATGTGATGTTTCTTACTTTTTTAATATTTATGGCAGTTTGTGTAATGCGATAGATTAATATGTATCCACGTAGGTCTTGATGGAATAATGTGGTTCAAGATACACAGTTTGATAGATACATATATATGTATATATGTGTCTTGGAAATGAACACACATTTGACAAGTTCTCAGAACACATCCATATTGCTTTTACGAATTTGTCACTAAAATGCAGAATATTGACACACAAAAATGTCATATAGATCACCATATCACGAGCACAAACCACATATGTAAAACTGTTTGCAACTTGTGCACTTTGGCATTCCAAAAATTTGGTAGTATGCTTGATATAATGGAGAATTCATGTGCACCATGGCATATCATGTCACTGAACTCAAACGGCCTAATTAAGCCTGCTTACCATCTAATATGGTCAAAATTGGGATTAGCCAACATGCGATATCATGCTCGTATTGCTTTGATTTATGTACGCTTACACACTACATGAGAACAATGTGGCATAAATGTTATAACACGAATAAGTATTTCCACTTGCACATTATGTCACCAAACTTAGAGTAATTGCATGAATCACGTTGATAATTCAAGCATCCTAGCATTTAATGAATATTTGATTGTGTTTCGTGTACATTTGCATTGATCACACGATTCATTTTTGGCACTTGATCTGTCCTGTAAGTATAAAGAGGACTCAAGGCACCTTGTAAGTGTGTATTTGTCTGTGAGACTTTGTGGAATGCTAAAAACTCCATGGCGAGTTAGTATGGGCAATGGACCCACCTCGTGAGTTGAGCTCACTTATGTTAGAAATGAGTAGTTACCCATACTTTCTTTCTTATGAATATCTCATGCGATATATTTTTAGAGAGGTCTTTTTTTGGTGAAATAATTAATGAAATATTCATCGTTGAATGCTAATGTTAATCGTGTTAGTCGCTTGATCACGATTACACTGCTTATCCTTGATCATGATACAAGAGTTGCATCTTGTTTGCTCACTTGCTTAAATGATTGATGTACCTATCTAAGTATGTCGGTGCCTAACGTTGTCGTTTATTACTAGCATGTTCCTTTACTGTTGCTTTACTTGTTGTAATTACATTTGGCTTAATCATTTCAAATACTCGAACTGTTTCACCACGATGCACATATATGTTCACTTGTACATGTGCATTGCTTGCGATATTTTACCTGTTGTCATGATAAATTCACTTTTGTTGTTACTCTGGTTAATTATGTTATTAGATGCATATCATGTTATAAATATTATGATTTGCGCAAATGGATTGTTGTGGATGTTTTCTCACCAACTCGCAAGAGTACTGACCCCGTTTTATAGGGATACAATTGGTGACTTCTCGTGGTGCGATGGAGCTCGAAGTGCGGTGGAGGACTGAACCCACACTCTAGAAATCTAGATCTTAGCAGTTTTCTTTTGAAAAGGGAAATAATGTATATTTCTCTTGTATCATTTTGTAAATTGTGATAATAAAAATGTTTCATGTTCTTGTTGTTCACCCTGTATCTCGCCCAGGATTTTCAACCGATTTTCCTTATGTTTTTCTGCTTTGCACAATGTTTTCAAAAAAAAAAATTACTCTAAAAATCTAAAGGATTTTCCAAGTTGGGATTTTGGGGTGTTACACTTATAGCATAGCAAAAACCCATGGCAGATCATGTTTATGCTGTGTTAAATAAACAATTCATAGATAATGACTTTATCGACGAACTCGAATACTCTTGATAGGTAGAGTTGTGTTGGGTAAAAAGGCAATCAAAAGATAAAATCAAATGAATGCTCGGGCCTAGACAAGTGGCGCATGACCTTGTGTATGGTCATTTGAATGGATATGTATTTGGTTCTCCAAAGTAATGATAAAAAATCTTGGATTTGTCAAATCAAATTTATATGTTCTTATTTCCAAATTGGTGGCTATCGACCCTATGAGTAGGTAACTGAGTTTGCATAAGGAACTATTTTTAAGAGAACCCTGTGAGGTTTTACATATTCAAGATCGGATAGTCTAGCTACGGCGAGCTTGTGAGGATGTACAACTCTATGATTAGACAGTCCTAAGAGACCCTGTATGAGTGTACATGTCCAAAACCATAAGCTTGACTTGTATGATTTTATGAGGGTGTAGTAACCCAGTATCAGGTGAGTCTGACAAGGACAAGCCTGTGAAGAAGTTTGTTTCCAAGACCAGGTAATCTGACAATAAACTTGTTTCAATATAGTAAATCTTTATGAGAATGATCAGGGTGTATAAAATAGTTACACAAAATGGCGATGATTGATAGCCACTTGGAAAAACATAGATTTAATAAAGTTGCTATTGTTGTAGTGTAATTTAAACTCAGATATGGGAAGCATACCCTCATCGATTATAGATCATGATATGAGGTTATGTGTTATCATCACAAAATTTTTCCCTCCCTCTACGAGAGAGAGAAACGATTCTGTGAGTCAAACTTGACCAAAGTTTTGAAAATTGGTTTTAAAAATTACTCGCCTCTGTTTTTGAAAATTTGCGGGAAAATTCTGTGGAATGGGATCCGCCTGTCGGTATGAGGTTCAACCGTTCCTGGCGCCTTTACCAGGGGTAATTGAACCAAGGATCAAAGGTGTGCTTTAACTAAGTTTAATTATCTAAATCATGCTCTATTTTCATAAAATGTACAGAGAATCAGACATGTGCTATGAAGTTTTTAAAAGATGCATATTTAGAGAAATATGATGTTTGCTTGGAATATTATGAATTTCATTGGAAATCAAAAATTTACATTAGGAAGTAACTTTTGAAGGGAAGGTTGATTCTCAGGAAAATTAGAACTTTGAGAAAATCGATTTTTGAAATTTGAATTGCTTTTTTTGAGAAAATCGATTTTCTAAAATGGATTTGAGAATTCTGGGAAAACTAGTTACAACAATAATTCAAAGATTTTGAGAAAATCAATTTGTGAACTATGAATTTTAAAATTAAGAATGTTAAAACATTGAAAAATCATGATTTGAACTTGAGAAACACTTGAAATATCATTTGAAAACCCAGAGTTTTTGAGAAAATCAATTTTTAGGAAAGACTTAGAAAATTTTGAGAAAATCGATTTCTCTAAATTAAATTGAAAGCATATGATTGCTTAAAATGATTGAAATGAATGAATATGGACTTGAACGATATTTCTTTGAGGAATTTGAGAAAATCCTTTCGAGTTTTTGAGAAATGTAGTGCATTTTTTAAGTTAGCCTAAGAGTTTAGGCTGAATATGGCTAATACGGAGATCACAAATCTGGGTTTCATTCGTATTCTGACTATGGCCAAAAATACAAATTCCACCGAGTTTGTCAACTCTCTAAGAGATTGTGCACGTGCCATTCATGTAAACCATAGTGGATTTAGAAAATATGCATGAATGATACATTAGATATTCAAATTATATGAAAGCAAACTATATGCAATGCAGTCCTATTCTAAGCAGAAAATATAAATTCTTATTCCAAATTATTACATCTGATATTACATTGAAATGAAATAAAAGAAAAGAAATAAAAGAGCTAAGTCCTCCACTTGAGTAATCCTGCAAAACTAGAAAACAAGTTAGCTAAAAAATATAGGTTTATCTGGATTTATCCGAAAATATTGGAAAATTATCGAATATTATCCAGATGTAAACCCAATTCATACCTCCCTGATATAAACATAAATGATGAAAATGGATTGAAAATATGAAAATAAGATTATGAAATTCGAAATTGGGATGAAAATAACCAAAATGCCTCTGATAGCAAAACTACGACCTTGAAATCAGGGTTTTCAGAAAGATATTCTATAAAAATAGAATTTTGAAGTCCAAATGATGAAAAAATCAAATGCAATATGATATGATATTATTTAAAGTATAAAAATATGAAAGTTAAAGTTTGGAATTTCGAAATTGAGGTCAAAATACCCCTGATAGCAAGACTATGGCCCTGAAATCAGGGTTTTCAGAAATAATTTTTGTAAAAATGCAAATTTTGAAATTCAAATGAATGCAACTGATATGAAAATCAAACATAATATGATATGAGATGATAATAAACACATTGAAACTCTAAAAATGCAAAAATATTCTAACGACACTGAATTTCGACTTTAATTTTAAAAATTAACAAACACAAAAAGCAAATAAGCTTGGAATTAGCTCAAATTTGGCATGGACACCTAGACTGACCCTAATAACAGAATAGAATACAAAAACTAATATTTTTGATATTTTTCAATATGGAAATTTAAATAAAACTTTAAATTATATGATTTTTGCCTAAAATCTAGTCTTAGCCTAATGACAGCAGAGTTTCGGGTACTAACGTACCATATAAATCTACCAAATTTTATGAGGTGATAGAGGACAGTTAGGCAAGGATTTTTTCCTTTTATAGATTTGAGATTTGAACTATTGTCAGAGCTTTACAGCTCCGACAAGTTTAATCAGAATTCGATGACTCTGGAATTTAGGGAAGTCTGACAAGTTTTCAAAAAATACAGAAAAAATGATAAACAGTGGAAAAAATGGTTGATATTTCAAAGGGATGTCTTTAACACATAGAGGAATAAGTCCTCTTTTGACAGTTTCAGCATTGGGCCTATGTATTGGGAGGACACAAGGGGTTATCAGACCTCTGATTCAAAATGACAGGGTATTGATAGGTGAGTTTGTAAAATCTAGAAATAATAAAATCTAAATCCTAAAAATCTTAAGACTGGGAAATGACAAAGAATGTTCTGAGGAACAACTCCTTTGTTGATAGTTGGAGCATCTGACCCACGAATTGACGCATCGTAGTAGATTAAAGTTGGTCTAGACCCTAACAAATAGATTACAAGATTTTCACAGAGGTTTGCAAAACCCAAATTTTGACAAGGATTAAATCCTTTCAGAAAAATCCAGAAAATTACATGAAAATAGTAAATCTAATCACTGATCTATTGTATTTTTTTAGGATGATTCGGATCTCCCATGGGGGAGATTTTGATTCTACAAGTCTGCTAAAGGGGAGTCTGGAATTTCCAGAGGGTTAAAAACCCGATTTTTGTTTTTTATTTTTTTATAGAATTCAAGAACCCAAATTAGTTCACATTTTTGGCAGAAAATCAGTAACAAACGAATGTACTTACAAATAAATTTTTCAAGATTTATTGACAAGAAAATAAACATTAAATAATAGCTTGACCAAACGCCTAGATTAAAAACTATAAACTAATAAGAAAACGTGGATGAAACTAAGTAAAATACCTATTAAACAATAACACAAATTAAATGTAATGCATCTAATCATGAAATTTACATGAAACCAAAAATAAAATCAAAATGACTAGAGAGATATGATCTCATGCTTAATGTTGGCTATTGATGAGAAAGGATCCAATCCATATGTTGGATGGATCCCTTCTTCAACATAGCCTCCTAACATGATATAACCAAAGAATTAACCTATAGATTTAGTAAAGAAAAAAAATAGGAATAATAAGAGCCTTACCTTGGGATTTACTTGCAATGGCCAGAGGAGTGATGTGACTTTGTTGCCTTGGATGGGAGAGAAAGAAGGCACCGGCTAGAGGGGAGATGGTACTGATTTGAAAGGGGGTGAAGCCCAGGCTGCACCTACTGGATGGGCTAAAGGTGCTATGATGGAGGAGTTGGACCTTGCAGAAGATGCTGCAACTTGCTGGAGATTGGTGATGGTGACTGCAATGCTACTGCTGGAGCCAAGGTAGGACGACTGCAGCTTCAAGTAGTGGTTGTTGTAGTGGTAGTCACCACCGTGGGATGTGGATGCTGGAGGTGGTGTTGGATGCAGTTGGGCTGCCACCAAAAGTGGTTGAAGAAAGTTGGAGTTAGGGCTGCACCTTCATGGGGCTGAGAGAGAGGTAAAGGATTAGAGAGAAGAGAGTTAAGGGAGATAGAGATAGTGGTATGCGTGAATAGGAGAGGGGAAAAGTAGCAGTCGTTTGATATTATTCTCAAAATTAAAAGAGAACTTAGGTAATAATGGGAGAGATAGAATTAGGGCTAGAATTGGTCCAGCCGTATGGCCTTGGGAGAGTTAGGAAAAAGAAGAAACAATAAGAAGAAAGGAAGAAAATGGAGAGAAAGAAAGAAGGAAAGAAAAGAAGAGAAGGGAAAGAAAGAAAAGGAAAGAAAGAAGAAGAAGAAGGAAAAGAAAGAAGGAAAGAAGAAATAAAAGGAAAAGAAGAAAGGAAAGGAAAAGGGGAGGGAGGGAAAAGAAATCTGGAATTTTTTTTGTTTTTATTTTTATATATATATATATTTTACATATGGCGCCACCTTGGGGTGGGCCCACACGATTTTTCAAAAGGGATTTCAGAGTCGGTGCCACATTGGAGTGAGCCCACACGATTTCTAAAAAAAGAAATAAATGAAAACTCGAAAGCTCCAGTGTGACACCACTTAGAGTGGGTCTCACTTATTATTTTAAAAGCCAATTTTGGAAACCAAAGGGGTGAAATGGTTTCTCAGAAAATCTTTTGGATGAAACGAGCTATTTTTGGCAGTTTTTGAAATGAGCTCAGAATTTGAAGTTCCACATCCCGTTGTGGAGAAAATCTAGTTTAGAATTTGAAAAATCAAGTTTGAAAAGAATCCATATTGTTTTCTCGAGAAAATATTTTCAAATTTAGAATCCTCGGGGTAAAAATGTCAATTTTGGAAACCTAGGGTTTGAAGTTAAACTTTGAAAACTTTAAAACTCAAATCTAGATTGAAATTTTCAAAACTGGAGTTCTGGATCTCAAAAATGAAATGAAGTGTGATGAAATGCTATGAAATGATGGAAAATGATGAGAAATGATATAAAATGCCATACGAAATGCTAACCCTGGATAAAGAATTTTGGATATTGGACCCCAATTGATAATTGTACCAGTTCAGAAAGTGGTAAAATTAATAAAATTGGTTCAAGAAATGTTTTTTGGTCTCTACCGGGCCAAAGTGACACTGAAGATTGAGGTTTGAGCTGGTTTGAACTGAAATAAATTTGATTGAGCTGGATTCTAAGGTTACAGAACTCAAAGGGACTGACAAGACACTGACTCAACTAAACTCCTGGACTGAACTGTCAAGAAATGATGCCATTTTTAGAGAAATGACGATAAATGGTCACTAGAGTGAAATGAGTTGTGGACTAAAACTGGGTTTGAGCTGGAACAGAGATCAGTAATATTGAGATGAACTAAAATTGAAGCTCAAACACTAACTCAACTGACAAGACTCAGCTCAATTTCAGCTGAAAGAGCTGAAATGGGTTAAAATGGGTTCCTAGACACTTGAAAGTGATTTTGAACTGAAACTGGAGCACTTGAACTCTTGGTGAGCTCAAACTAAACTCTGGGGGATAGGATTGATGGGGAATGACTGACTTGGAGACAATTGGCTTGGATTTAAGTGAGAAATGAGCTCATTTATGAAGAAATGATCCCATTTTGGTAGGAATGGTTAGAAATGAACATGGTATGTTCATTGTGAGCTCAGGTGAGCTAGAAATGACTGACATTCCAACTATTCTGAGCTTGAGAATAAGCTTGGTTGACTTCGACTGACTGGGGTCTTAGGATGACCTAGGGGTAAAATGGTAATTTTCTAAATGAAAATGGTAAAATGGTAATTTCCTAACACAAACTCGGGGGTTGACTCCTACACTGACCTACCAGGGTTGGCACTGTATGAGGAGGGTGTTTGAGAATGGATGAGAAAAATTTGGGGTGTTTACAAATGCCCCTCTTTGCTACTAAGCCGACTTAGGGCCGAGCTTAGTGGCAAAGAAAAATACACCAAATTTGGGCTATAAAAATGCTCTAGTTAGAAGGATCTGACTAAGTATGAAGAGATTAGCCCTGACGAAGATGATAGGTATGGAATGGAGAATGACGAAAAAAGATTTGCTTTATAAGAGTGAAGTTTAGGTTTTGCCCTTAACCTGGATGGGATAGAAAATACCTCGTGTAAAAATAAGGCTCAGGCTTGACCCTTAACTTGATCGGGAAATGGAATATCTCATCAAAATGAGGCCTAGGTTTAACCCCTTATGTAACGCCCCAAAATTTCAAACTTTTGAACCTTTCAGAAAACAGGGAAGAGACTAGAAAAAATCTCTTTCCTTCAGAGTTTGTTTATGAAATTAGCGAAAGACTATTCTTTTGTTAAATTCAGAAAGGCAAGCTGACAACTTTGGGCACGTTAGCTAAAAGAACCAAAACGCACAAACCGTGCTACTTGCAAGACACTTGGAAAAACTACTTCCATTAAAAGAAGGTTCCAAATAGTACAAAATTCGGATATCCCAAGGAAAATCTGTTACAAAACCCAAAACATCCAGAACGCGAGCTAAGAGCAGGAAGATGAAATCTTGAAGCCATCTTGCCATCGCACTATCGCCCGTGGTGTACCTAATCATCACCTGTACCCATAGAATGGGTTAGTTTCACAAAAATAGTAGGTGCATAAGAGAGACTACATGAAACTGAATTAAGTATATTTGATTCAGTAGGTTACGCAGTTTAAAGCAGATATGCAGTTAAACAGGTAAGCAGTTCAAGCAAGTAAGCAGTGCAGAACATGTAAGCAGTTCAAGCAAGTAAGCAATGCAATTGTCAAACATAGTATAACGATTCATTTGATCGTAAGTTGTGAACTACCACGCAAGCAATTCTCAAGACCCATCGACCAATGTGAACAGACTTTATGTTTCGATATTACTGCCTGCGGGTACGCACAGCCAAAACGTAGAAACAACTGAGACTAGTTCGAGCGTTTGTTATTCTATGTATTTTCAATAACCCGAATAGCTAGTTGAGTCCGCTCCTAAGGGGGATGGCTTTGGCCGAGAGAGGATTCCCCAAAGGCAGGTAAGCAGTGCCACAGATGCATCCAACTTATGCAGAAGTGTTGAGCTAACTTTTGTAGCCCCTTTCCCCTAACTCCAGTGACTAGGGAGGCCAGATCTTTGCCCGTGGGGTGGTTGTTAACAACTTGTCCATTGGAGTTTTATACCGCTTTGTCTTCTCCCTTGATAGACAACAAGAAGCGAATGGGTGTGTTAGGTGTTGCTTAACTAACAACCCATTTTATGATGTGGTCTTTCAACCACTCGAGCATCTTGCTTGTGAAGGCAAATCAGTCACTATTTTATGTGATTATAGCATTGTGCCTTTAGCACTATATGAGGTCGCACGACTATCTCATCCGATCATCGCAGTACTAGTGTGTAGTGCATGACTACAAGTACTCTAGGATGAAAGAGGTATAGCTCCTCAATAGGAGCCTCAACAGAAGTGTTTCACAAAGATGTAATGTTTCTCAAACTTTACTTTTGACATTCTTTATCTTTTGAAACAACCAGACGCATTTGCCAACTTTTGGCATGCAATTTTCTAGAATCTCATCCGCTATCGGGGTATCTACATGTCTCGCATGACTCGATACCGGCATCGATAGACAGGATATGAGTTTCTCAACAAAACCCCCGCTAAGAAGATTGTTCGAGCCTCAATTCAGGGTTACCCGAGATGTGTCAAAAAGACGAACAGAACCAGCCAATCACATCCTTCCAAATGCTTTGATTTGGGCAATCTTTGATACTTTTGCATAGGTCCCTAAATCTCAAGTCTACAATGCAAAAACTGCGTACTCGAAGAGCCAAGATCCTTGCAAGGTATCACTCTCCTTAGACGAGCATGTATCGCTAGCCTCAAACTCAACTCTTGTCGCAAGAGAGTGTGGTAAATGCCCCTTGCATCCTCCACGAAGATGCCTTTAAGACACATGCAAAGAGCGAAAACCCGAGCGTCATCTGCAATGGCAAGGCAGTAACAAGGCATTTGCAAAAGCAAGAGCTTGGGCGCAAAGCGCGACGATAAAGGAAAGACATGGCAGAAGTAAAGGTCAAAGATCGCAAAACCACGTCCTTGAGTTAAATGCATACTCATATAAATATATATTTGTATATATATATATTTATTTATTTATTTAATTATCCTTTTTAGTTAATTGAACTCAATTCAATTGTCTAATTCCACCGTGTAATCTTCCTCTACCTTGGAGAGTTCCAAGCTTGCTAACGTCTACGGGTGTAAACGATTGACAGCTCGGGTCGCAGAGCGCGAGTAGGATCCGCCGTACGGGCTGCAAAAATGACAATCTTAACAAGCTTACACCAAAATAGAAGATCAGGGACGCTGCCACTGACCTAATGTGAAGGAAGCAGAGGCAAGGGCATCATGCCCTTGCGCACCTACTATAAGCGCAAGAAGCAGGGGCAGGGGCTGCGAGCCCCTGTTGTCAGCAAGAAACAAGGAGGCAACAAGGCAGCTGGAACAGTAAAAGGCCCCTATCAGGGCTAGCTGGATGCGGGCGAGAAACGGTGGCAGAGGCAGGGACCCTTTCTCCCCTCATGCTGAACAACAAACAGGGCTAGGGGGCTCAGTTTTCTGCCATCTCTACAAAAGTGCAGTGGCGATGACTCTGTTCCGTCCTACAAAAAGAAACAAAGTCAGGGGACAAGCACCTGTCTGCCAAGCAGAAACGTAGGGAAAAAAAAGGGAAGAGGGGGGTATGGCCCCTCCTCTGCAGAAACAGAACACAAGGAGGGCTCGACCCTCCCCAACCCTGCAAGCATAGGGCAACGAGAAGGGACCCAGTCCTCCCACTGTGCCCACCGGCCGAAGAAAAGACACAGGTAGGGGGCTTTGCCCTGCCCTGCCTAACGCAAAAGAACACCGACAGGGGGATCTGCTCCCCTGTCGGTCGAACCAAAGAGAGAGACAGGGGGGAAGTCCCCCTATCGACGAGAGGCGATGACAGGGGGCTTCGCCCCCCTGTTAGTCAATCCAAAGAGAGAGGCAGGGGGAGGGAGTCCCCTGCCGACGAGAGGAGACGATAGGGGGCTATGCCCCTCTGTCGGTCTACCCAAAGAGAGAGGCAGGGGGGAGGAGTCCCCCTGCTGATGAGAGGCGAAAACAGGGGGCTCCGCCCCCCTATCGATCGACCCAAAGAGAGAGGCAGGGGGAGTCCCCTTGCTGACGAGAGGCAACGACAGGGCACTCCGCCCCCCTGTCGGTCGACTCAAAGAGAGAGGTAGGGGGGGAGTCTCCCTGCTGACGAGAGGCGACGACAGGGGGCTCCACCCCCCTGCCGATCGACTGAACACGGAGAAGAAGAAGACGAGGGTGCGAGAGGGGAAAAGGAGAAAAAAGAGAGGAGAAGAGGCGTACCTGGTGGTCGTTGGAGGAGCTTCGGGCTGTCAGCGGTCGGACGGGAGGTCGCAGGTGGTGGCGGGTTGACAGGGGTCTCCGGGCTGGCTCACCAGAGAGGATCATCGGTGGTGGTGGTTCGTCAGCGAGAAGAAACGAGGGAGTGCGAGAGGTCGTCTGGGGAGAGAGAGACGAGAGAGCAAAGAGGGGAAAGGGGGGTTTCGAGAACCTCCCCCCCTTTGCTTCGCTGTCTTTAAAAGACATCGAGGGAGGCGGTAGCCGCAGGTTGGGTCCGGGTCTGGTCTGGGTCCGGATCCGACCCGAATCCAAGTAAACTTTTTTTTTACTCGGGTTTTACATCCTACCGTCCTTAAAAAAGAATTTCATCCGCGAAATTTTTAATGCATTCATTGGTCAAAGTACAAGTCAGAGTATTTTTCCCTAATATCAGACTCAAGCTGCCATGTACATTCATTTATTCCATGGTGTTGCCAACGTACTTTTACAAGAGAAATCACTTTCGATCTGAGCACTTGGTCTCGACAATCAACGATTGCCATGGGTCTTTCCTCAAACGTCAAGTCTTTTTGGGTGTCCACATCATCATAATGAATGATGTGCGATGAGTCGTGAACGTATCTTCTCAACATAGATACGTGGAAGACGTGGATCTAAGCGTACTGAGGAGACAACTGTAATCATCGCAAATTTTTTTTCTCCCTCTACGAGAGAGAGGAAACGATTTTGCGAGTCAAACTCGACCAAAGTTTTGAAAATGGTTTTTGAAAATTACTCGCCTTCATTTTAAAAATTTGCAAAAAAAAAAATTGTGGAATGGGATCCGTCTGTCGGTACGAGGTTCAACCGTTCCCGGCGCCTTTACCAGGGGTAATTGAACCAAGGATCAAATGTGTGCTTTGACTTGACTCAAATATCTAAATCATGTTCTATTTTCCTAGAATGCACAGAGAATCAGGCATGTGCTATGGAATTTTGAAAAGATGCAGGTTTGAAAAATATGATGTTTGCTTTGGAAAATTAGATGTACTCGGCAAATGCTCGAGAAATACTTGGGAAAATCATTAAATTTTATTGAAAATCAGGAATTGCATTGGAAAATGAATCTTTAATGAAAAATGGATTCTCAGGAAAATCAGATCTTTGAGAAAATCGATTTTTGAAAAGCTTAGGATTTTGAAATTTGAGAAAGTTGAAACATTGAAAAATCATAATCCAAACTTGGAAAATACTTGGAATCTCATTTGAAAAACCAAAGTTTCAAGAAAATCAATTCCTGAGAAAGACTTAGAAAATTTTAGGAAAATCGATTTTTCTAAAATAGAATTGGGAAATGAGTTTGAAAATGATGCAAATTAAATGAATGAATGAATTTGAAAGATAATTCATTGAGGAGTTGGGAAAATCCTTTTGAAATTCTGAGAAATGCAGTGCATTTTTGAAGTTAGCCTAATAGTGTAGCGTGAATGTGGCTAATACGAAGATCACAAATCTGGGTCTCATTCGTATTCTGACTATTGCCATAAATACGAATTTCACCGAGTTTGTCAACTCCCTAAGAGCTTGTGCACGTGTCATTCGTGTCAACCATAGTGGATTTGGAAAAATGTGCATGAATGATACATCAAATATTTGAAATTTGCAGAATTAAACTATATGCAATGTAGTCCTATTCTAAGCAGGAAATGTAAATCATATTCTAAATTATTACATTGAATTGAAATAAAAGAAAATAAAAGTCTTCTTCCTGGATATTCCTGCAAAACTAGAAAACATGTTAGCATAGAAATATAGGTTTATCTGGATTTATCCGAAAATATTGAAAATTATCAGATATAAACCCAATTCATACCCCTTTTGATATAAACATGAGAAATAAGTAATCAATTTTGAAAACAAACTTGAAAATTCGAAATTAGAGTAAAATGACTAAAATACCCCTAATGACCTTGAAATCAGGGTTTTCTGAGAGGATTTTTATAAAATTTGAAAATAAAATAAAATAGGATTAAACATAATATGATGCAATATGATGATATGCATGAAAATATAGAAAATTGAAGTTTGAAATTTCAAAATTGAGGTCAAAATAAACAAAATACCCCTGATTACAAGACTATGACCTTGAAACCAGGGTTTTCTAAAATAAATTTTACAAAAATGAGAAATAAGAAATGCAAATGATATAGAAATTAACCCTAATATGATTGTATATGCTTATTCACATGATAAAAACCCTAAAATGGCAAAAATATCACAAATTACTGATTTTCGCTACTGAATTTAAAGATTAACTAACACACAAGGCAAATGAACTTGGAATTGAGCCAAATTTGGCATGGACACCTAAACTGACTCTAAAAACAGAATTGAACTCAAAAATTTATATTTTTGATACTTTTTTAATATGAAAATTAATTAAAAATCATAAAAATCAAGATTTTGCCTAAAATTCTAAATTTAACCTAATAAAAACTAGATTTTGCATACTAACCTACCATAAAAATTACCCAAATTTTATGGGGTAATAGAAGACAGTTAGGAAAAGATTTTTTCCTTTTACAAGTTTTGGTTTTGACCTATGGTCGGAGCTTGACAGCTCTGGCAAGTCGGATCAGAATCCAGTGACTCTAGAGCTTAGGGCAGACTAACAGATTTTGGGAAAAATTATGGAAAAAATAGCAAACAGTGAATAAAATGACTGAAATTTTGGAAGAATGTCCCTGACAAATGGAGGAACAATTCTTATTTTTACAGTTTTGGGATTAGTTGAACGGTTTGGATGGACATAGAGGATTATCAGAGATCTAAATCTCTGTAATTCTCAGACACTAGAATTTGACAGATAGGGAGTTTAATTCTGAGAAAAATACCTAGGTTATTCCTAAAATACTCAAATTTTGAGGAATGATAGAGAAAATAATGAGAAACAATTCATTTGTTTAAAGTTTTGACATCCGACCTACAGATTGAATCATCACAATGAATTAAGGTCGGTCTAGACCCTGACAAGGAGAAATCAAGATTTTCACAGGGGTCTGGAAAATCTGATTTTTGACAGAGATAAAATCTATTTCTAAAAATCACAAAAAATACAGGACGTTAGTAGATTTCACCATGGATATACTGTAATTTTTTGGACATGAATCGGATCTCCCATGGTAGAGATTTGAAATCCTCAAGTCTGCTAAAATAGGATTCAGAAGTTCCAGAAGGGTAAAATCCCAGCTTGGGATTCGATTTATTTAATGAAGTTATAAACCCGAATTGACTCAAATTTTTGGCATGAAATTGATAACTAACAACTCTAATTAACATAAAAATTTTGGAAATTACAGATTAAAGCTTTCACATGCAATAACAATGGTACTATGTGCCTAAATCAAAAGCTAAACACAAACTATATTATATGAGCAAAACCATTAAGGAATAATAAAATGAGCCTAAGTGCAACTTCAAAAGTATAAAACCTACATGAAATTGATAAAAAAAAGAAATACTCAGGGGGAGGGCATGACCTCTGTTTGATGTTAGCTTTTGATGAGAAGGGATCCGATCTATCCATCGGATGGACCCCTTTCTCATACATAGCTTTAACATGAAAGATGGAATCTCCTTTTAACCATGAAAACCCAGTTTTAAACTAGATTTTATATTAGATTCATCATTTTAAAAGAACAAAAATGATGTTTTTAAGAAAAATCACTATAGCATAGGGAAGAGTATAGACTTACCTTAGATCGGCTACAATGAAAGGGGAACTTGCAAGTGGTAGCTGGAGCTATTGTTGATGGAGGTGTTGAAGATGCTGTGATGGAGGTTTGTTGGAGATCTCCTTGTTGATGGGCTGCAACTGTAGAGGATGGTGATGCTGGAAGCAATGGTGATGGAGGGTCGGCTGGGAGGAAGGTTGAAGCTTGAAAAAGGTGGCGCCGACTACTTTGAGATGGTGAAGCAAGGTGGTGGAAGGTTGAAGGAATGCAACCAAGAGGTTGCTGAAGGTTGGTGGATGAGGGAGAGCTTCAGCCAAAGGTTAGCAAAAAGAGATAATGGGAGAGAAGAGAGAGGGAGAGAAAGAGAGAGGGTTGAGAAGAGAGAGAGATGTGCGTGAGAGGCAAAAAAAAAAAAATGGGCATCCGTGTGATGTTGTTCTCTTTTTATTCCCAACAAAGAAACTTAGGTTTTTTATCATCCTTAGACTTAGGGTTGAGAGGGGTTAATAAATTCATCAAAGAAGAAGGAGACTCAGTTGTATGGAGCAGGGTGAATTAGAAAAGGAAGGGAGGCATAAGGTGGGCTGGATCCTAAGGAGGGAAAGAGAGGGAAGAAAGAAAGGAAAGAAAGAAGAAGAAGAAGAAGGAAAAGAAGAAAGAAGAAGAAAAAGGAAAGAAAGAAGGAAGGAGGGATGGAAGAAAGAGAAAAATAAGAGGGAGATAGGGCTGTACATGAATGAGAAGGAGAGGGAGGAAAGAAAAGGAAGAAAGAAAGAAGAAAAAGGAAGAAGGAAAGAAAGAAAGAAAAAGAAAAGAAAGAAGAAGAAGAAAAGGAAGAAAAGGGAAAAAGAAAGTAAAAGGAGGAAAAAGAAAGAAAATTCTGATTTTTTTTTTTTATTTTTTTACATATGGTGCCACCTTGGAGTGGGACCCACATGGTTTTTCAGAAAAAAGCTTCAAAGTGGGGGCCACTTTGGAGTGGGCCCGCACGATTTCTAAAGAAATTTTAAAACCCGAAAAGGTTTCAATGTGACGCCACTTAGAGTGGGTCCCACTTATTATTTTGAAAGCCAATTTTGGAAACCAAAGGAGTGAAATGATTTCTCAGAAAATTCTTCGGATGAAATGAGCTATTTTTTGGCAGTTTTTAAAATAAGCTCAGAATTTGAAGTTCTATACCTCGTTGTGAAGCAAATCCAGTTTAGAATTTGAAAATTTGAGTTTGAAAGGAATCCATATTGTTTTTCTCGAGAAAATATTTTCAAATTTAGAGTATTGGGGGTAAAAATGTCAATTTTGGAAACCCAGAGGTTGAAATTGATTTTTGAAAACTTTTAAAACTCAATCTAGATCGGAATTTATAAAATTGGAGTTCTGGATCTTGAAAATGAAATGTGATGAAATGTTATGAAATGTTATGAAATGATTAAAAATGATGAGGAATAATCAGAAATGATATAAAATGCCATGCGAAATGCTAACCCTGGATGCAGAATTTTGGATACTGGACCTTGAGTGACACTTATACCAATTCAAAAAGTAGTAAAATGGATGAAAATGGGTAAAATGGTTTAAGAAATGGTTTTTGGTCTCTGTCGGGCTAGAGTGACACTGAAAATTAGGGTTTGAGCTGGATTGAACTGAAATGATCTGGATTGAGTTAGGTTTTAGGGTTTCAGAACTCAAATGAATTGACAAGACATTGACTCAACTGAACTCCCAGACTAAACTGTCAAGAAAAGCTGCCATTTTTAGAGAAATGGTCACTGGAGTGAAGTGAATTACAAACCAGAGCTGGCTTTGAGCTGGAAGAAAGATCAGTAATACTGAGATGAACTAAAATTGAAGCTCAAACGCTAGCTCAACTGACTGGATGTGAACACCCCAATTTTTTCAAAATCTTGCAAATGTTCACTTTTCTCCCTTGGCCCCCATTTTCTGAGTAAATTGAGTCATTTTCACTCAAAATTCTAGTTTATTTCTTGGATTTACTGGAATCAAATTCATTTTACATATCTGACTCGAGTTTGGATCCGGATCCAGTTCAAAATCCAAATCTGAGCCCCGTTATCCAAATTTCAAATTAAATTTACAAAAATACCAAAAATATTTTCTGAAAGGCTCAGATAGTCGATCTGATATCCATTTGCATCCATTGCATTGTTTTTTTGCAAGTCGAGGTTAAAAA
The DNA here is from genome assembly GCF_984573655.1 of Nuphar pumila. Classification (NCBI taxonomy): domain Eukaryota; kingdom Viridiplantae; phylum Streptophyta; class Magnoliopsida; order Nymphaeales; family Nymphaeaceae; genus Nuphar; species Nuphar pumila. The sequence goes on along the minus strand of NC_143249.1, from coordinate 152,406,418 downwards.
CTTGAATATTTCCTCAAAATCTGGATCCTAACCCGTTTCTGAAGAAATTTCCAAAGATCAAGCTCGAATTCTCAGAAAACCCTTCTTTTGTAAATATTTCTCAAAAATACAAGAAAAAAAGTTTTAGAATCTCTTATTTTCCTTCAGTTTTTAGAGTTTTATTTTAAAAACACCAAAAATTAGAAACATAGAGAAAATGAATAAAAAATCAAAAAAAGAAAGGGAAAATACGAAAGACTAGTTGACAGACCCTTTTTAGGTTGTTTTAGTAAAAACCTTTTTTTTGAAAAATCTTTTTTTTAAGAGAACCCTATTGTGATCATCGCAAAATTTTTCCTCTCATAATATTCTCTCTCTTCCTTCTCTTTTTCCTTTCCTACCTCTATGTCCTCCTTTTTGAAGGGAGAAAAATAGAAGATGGAAAGAGAAAAGAGAAGAGAAGAGAAAAGAAGAGAGAAGAGGGATTATTTTGCGGGTCTCACTTGACCTTAATTTTGAAAATATTCGAAATAACTCGTCTTCGTTTTTGAAATATTTGCGGGAAAACTGGGAGACAGGATCCGCTCGTCGGTACGAGGTTCGACCGTTCCTGGCGCCTTTACTAGGGGTAATCGAACCAAGGGTCGAATTTTATGCCTTTTGTTTTGCTAAGAAATTATTCTAAGTCAAAATGCACAAAGAATCATGCTTGTGCGAAATGCAAAGATGTATGCTCTTTTTGAAAATGTTTTGAAGAATTCCCAAGTGTTTCTGAGATGAATCTGATAAAGTGAAGAAATGATTTCTAACTTAGAATTTAAGATTTAAAATTCTAAGTTTTTAGAATAATCAAGAGCTTTGGGAAAATAAATCTGGATTTTGAAAAATGATTTTGAAGTTTTGAGATAAAAGGAATTTTCAAAGTCATAAATGGACTTTGAATTTAGAATTTTGGATGAATACTTGATGATTGATTTGAATTTTAGCCTTGAAGCTTTGAAAATAAAATATGAGAAATCAAAGTAGAAATGAGAAGTAAGATTGATTTTTGAGATAGAATTTGAATCCAAAATTCGATTTTTAAATCGAGATCAAAATTTGAATTCTGGATTTAGAAAAATGGAAATTGGATTTAAGTTTTTGGGGTGAAATGGATTTGGATTTTAGAATTGGGATCCAAGATGGAATTTGGATTTGAAATTTTAAATGGAATTGGATTCAAGATTTGGAATCCAAGATGGTATTTTGGATCTGAAATCTGAGATCCAAGATAGGGTTGGATTCTGGATCCTAAGATGAAATTGGATCTGAAGTCTGAGATCCAAAGTAGAATTGGATTCTGGATCCTAGAACGGATTTTAGATCTGAATCTGAGATCCGAGGTGAATTGGGTTCTGGATCCTAGAATGGATTTTGGATCTGTAATCTGAGATCCAAAGTAAATTGGGTTCTGGATCCTAGAATAGATTTTGGATCTGTAATCTGAGATCCAAAGTGAAGTTGGATTCATACTTGGAAATTTGGATCTAAGATTAGGATCTAACTTTGGTTTTCGGTTTTGAAAAGTTCAAATAGGACTTTTAAAGATGGATCTGGGTTTTGAAAACCCAGATTGAACTTAGGAAGGTTTGGATTTTGAGATTCAGAGTCAATCTCAACTTTGATTTAAAACTTGAAGAAAACTTGATTTTGAATCAGAAGATGAATCAGAAACTTCAAAGTTAAATTGAACTTTGAAATTGAATTTTGAATTGAGTTGGAAATTTGAAGTTTGAAAAATGATTTTGGAATTTCAAAGTCAAATTGGACTTTGAAATTGAGTTTTTGAATCTTGAAATGAGATAGAATTGGATTTGAATAAGATTTGATCTGAGAAATGAAGAAGAAGAATTACTTGGAATTTTTGAAAAAGGGAATATTGAAAATATGATGCAATTCTATTCTATATGATGAATGAATTTGAATAAGTTTGAAATTGGATTTGAAAATCATATTTCATTCTTTAAATGAATTTAAGCAAGACTAATGATATAATACACTCCTGACTATGGTCATTGAATGTATTATATAATAGTCATATCTAAATTCAAATAAAGGATAAAATACCTTTTTGGTGATTTTATAGAATTTAGAATGAAATTAACCCTCAATATACCCTGACTATGGCCATTGGTATATATTTTGAGTTAATTTTAAGTTGAATCATGATAAAAGAAGAAAATATTTTAGGAAAATATGATGAATTTTGAAAATGGATCCAGTGTGGATCCAGTATTATTTTGTAAAAGATAAAAACACTAAGTCTTGTTTACATCCCGACTATGGCCGTTGATGTAAATCATCAACTTAGGATTAATTTACCTCTTACAAAATGGTGCACGTGCCATTCGTGTTGCCATTTGTGAGAATTTGAGAAATAAAGAAAAGAATGCATGAAGTACAAGTAATTCATGATTTTTACAATGCTCATTCATTCTACCCAAAACAGGGAATGTAAATTCTCATTTAGATCTAGCTATTACAATGAAATTGAATTTACAACTCCCAGTAATGATATCTTCCACACATTCTCTGTAAAACAACTTGTTTATCATGAAAAATAGAAAGAGAATAGCATGTATTACATGGATATCTAAAGAAATGTTCACATACCAAGATATGAATGAGAGGAAGATGGAAGATATATACATACTTATATACATATCTATGTTCATATGTATATATATACATATATGCATACATAGGGGTTCAATGACATAACTAATTGAGTTTAGCGATGAACGCAAGTGTTGTAATGAAAGAACCATATAGATGAATGGTAACTCATCACTGCTGGCAGTTAAGCATATGTTGGGAAAAAGATGAAGGTCTTCTAAGAGACCCTGTATTGGGGAGATAAAAACGCAATAACTGTGTGGCAGGTACCTGACAAGCACAAGATGCTGGAAAAGGCAGAGTCTAGTCAGAGTGTTGCTGCAATGCTTGCTTACATTGAACCAAAAAAATGAACCACCAAAAGGGTTGCCTTTAAGAATGTTTGATATGGTGGAGCCTATGATGCAATGTAGGACAGTGCTTAGGTAAATGGAGTGGTTGGAAGGGTTATAGCAGGGAAAATGCTAATGCACAGGTGATGTGTAATAGGAGGTGGGTGCAGTGGTGGTTTTTGCTGAAGATGAGTGGTCCATGAATACATTATACATGGATACAACATTTTCAACAACAAGGAAGTGGATTTCAAAGATATTTTTCGGACACGTTGGCTTCAAAACTTGATGAGGCCACTTCAAGTAAAACACTGCCAGCCTGTTTTCTGCAATTACCTGTTTCCTTGAACATAAACATCAAAAGATGACTTTCCCAAAACTTTATCATATGGAGAAATTTGGGGAAAAACTACCTCAGCAAACAATGATTTTACTGTGTAACCCCTATTTCCAAAACCTAAGCCATAACACTGTGACAACTTAGTCATTTATAACAGTCCAACATCTAAGGTGTTAGAAAATCGTGACTGACTGTTCTGAAGTTTTGAAAATTTCTGCGATAATAATATCCACACATTCAGTGAATCCATGTAAATGAAGGTCGGATTCTTCAATGGGGAAAGCCGTGATGGTGGAGCTTCTGTAAGTGCATGATGCTCAACAGTGTTGTTGAGAAAAGAATGTGGAGGTGTGCAACACTTGCATAAAGTAACAGACAGATGCAGAGTATATCAACACTACAGAGGAAAGAAGAAGTTATGTAATGAGGTGTTTAATATATACATTATGGCAACATAAATCGCAAATAATTAGCTCACTGCTCAACTCATATGAATACTGAATAGTTTCTAACATTCAGCAGCACAATTGTATATGCAAATTAACGCAATACACAGCTAATGCCCAAACTAACCTATGCAATGTGATTAATGTGTGTGAACACAGAAATGTGATCAACATAAGGCAGAAACTGTACCCACACAAGAATCCTAACCCAATATGATTATGAACCTGATTTAATTACAAAGGTTCCCAAAAGCATACCTTATCTTGGCACTGATTTTTTTTTTGGAAACCCAGAGCCGCATGTTTCCAAATTTTATAATGGGTCTTCAACAGCCATAGATCTTCCTAGTTTACTGCAACCTTTATTATATTTGGTAAAGCATCAGGTGTTTTGATGCCCCCATTCCCTGCAAAACGAGTTTCATTAGGTGAAGCAATTCATATCAAACAAATGAATCATCCATTCATTAGAGGTTTCTAATTCCCACATCTCTAATGTCTTTAGGGAAATTCAGCAACATTAAGCTAAGGTCATCAAGGCAGGCCCTTTCTTCATTACCCTGTTCATATGAAGTAAGTCTTTCACTAATCATAATTCAAAGAGAATTTGAATATCCATGAACTTGCTTTGGAAAACTGAAAATGGACCATCTACAACATCAGAAATTACTACTACATCATTAAATCCATGAGCATAGCAACTGGTTTTGGGTGAGCTGTAACAATTGTTGCTGCTTTTCCCAAGGGCAAAGCTCTTAGCTAGACTTGAAGACTGGAATCACCAGAACCAGTTTATGCTCATCTATTCTCCGCTTTATGTTTCAGCACAAGATGCTCTCCTATAACTCTTGTACTAGCCAGCAACCAGGTTGGAACTGTTGAGATCTCAGTGATGTATGCTATATATCAACAGTGTACTATTGCAAATAGTACTGTGGCAATGGTATAATGGGGTATACAGGTGCTGAGTGTGGGAATGCAATGCAAGAATTGTAAAATGCAAAATGCAGCAGTAAATCACAAATATCAGGGATATCGGAGAATACCTGAGTGTACTGCAAACTGTGTGATAGTCCCCATCCATGGGAAACTTAACACTCGAAGCTAACATTGCAAACTTATATATGCGAAACAGGGCAGACAAGGGAATAGACACGAAGAAATACTAATAATTACACTTCTCAATGCATTACCTTACCTGTGGGCAATGATAACCAAAATGTTCCACACAATTGTTGTAAATGGAATAAGGAAAGCTGTGTGGAGAATGATACCATCTACAGGTATCGTCATACTTGGCCTTCATGATCATGCCATTGAGCCCAACTCCTTTGATGCGAGGGGATCAGGATTTTCCCCTTTTGATCTCTCCTCTGTGCACCCGCTCCACCAGGTGGCTACCGAAGATCTTAGTGCATGGTTATCAAGATGCTCTCAGATGGGACTATAGGTATAAAACACAAGACACCCTTTTGATTGAAATGACCAATGAATCTTACAATCCCAACTTGATTCCTTATCTGAGCGACCTGTGTAAAACCAGCGAGGATTGTTGTTCTCCTCTACATATGTGGCAAATAGAACACCCTTTTAACAAACCCAACAAATAGAGCAGACTTTGAACTTTGCGGCAACTCCAGTCTGGGTTTTCAGAGTAGCAGATGAAATGGTAAATCAAGGACCCGATCTTGAAAATCCATTCACACAGATCAGAAATTCATTAGGCGAACAAAGGACATTCAGAAACACAAGGTTAATCAATGAAACAATTCCCTGCAATGTGGCCATTCACTACATCACGAACAGACCTGGTACTATGCTTCATGGTATTTCCACATTAATTCAGAAATGGAATTCACGAGTTAGGGGATCTATAAAAAAAAAATAATGAATTAACGAGTTAGGCATTGTTGCCGTGAAAATTCCTTGTACGAGAATGAATTTGGCCTCCCGTAATCTAGTCCTACCGATGTCCCACAATCCCAGATCGAATTGATTTCCGATCTTAGGAAACGGAGGTCATAGTGTTACAAGACATCGACAAACAGGGCAAACTGATGTCGTATTTATAGAATCAACCTGGATGTGGCTTTGATCCTTCCCTTGAGCTACCCCTGGGCGGTTGCTGTATAACATAAACCAGGTACTTCTAATTTATCACCTATACTTTGAACGCCGGATGATGCAGACCCAATGGAAATGATACGATTATATGATCGAGAAGAATGTTCAGCGAACAACTAATATTAATGGATGAATTAACAGGGATGCAAAATGCTAACACTAATCAATCATGTATAATGCAAGGTATGAGACAAAACGGAGAATCAAAACATCAATCGAAAGTCAGAACGAATATATAAGTTCAGAAATAGAAACAGAAAATCGTATATAACAAAAATAAAAATAAAAACTAAAATCAAATGTAAGCAGATGCTCAAGAACTTGCAAAAATTAAAGGAATTTAGCAAAAGGGGAGAAGAAAAAGATATTGGAATCGTTGCATTCCATTACTATAGCAGTAGGTGGGTCGATCCTGCTACATGCAGGTCGACTCCACCGTGGGTGCCTTAAGGAAAAAAAAAAGTACAGGTAAACGAGAAGGATATGATCAAAATAGCAAAATAGGAGAGAAGAACTTCACAGGGGATAAAAGGAGAAGGAGATGGTCACTTACCTGCTTGCAGGGTTTCTCTTCAGAGAACCAGAGAAAAAAAAATGTTCCCGAATAGGAAAAAGGGAGGATTGGGTAGAAGAAGTCGATAAAGGGGGAGATTAGAGGAAAAGAATGAAGAATATGCATGTAGAGAAGGGTAATGGTGGGGTGAAGACGGGTGCCCTTAGGGTTCCCTCGAGTGCCCTTCTTACGGAGGGGGCGAAGGTTCGGGAAGGAAGATCGTTGAAGATGGAGGGCGATGGATAATGGAGGTGAGAGAAAGAGAGATGAAGGGGTGCGGCAGGGTTTCGCCTTTTTTCCTTTCTTATGAAGGATTTTAAAAACCCTAAAGAAAAATTTACTGAGGAGCCCCTTTGATTTTTCAAGATTTTTACAAAGAGGGGGGCTCCCGAGATTTTTTTAGCAAAATTGTTTTCAAAAGGCTCAAAATCATTTGCTTTTCTCAAAATTTTTCCAAATTTTGGTTTTTGTGTTATTTTTCAATTTTTTGTATTTTTAGAATAGAATCCTAAAGTTTGTGAGAAAACAAAGGTTAAAACTAATTTTTTTGTGTTTTTGCAAAAATATTTACAAAAGGGAATTTTTCTGAGAATTTAAAAGCTATTTTGAGAAAATTTCTTCAGAAAATACATTTGGATCCGGATTTTGAAGAAATATGGACTTAAAGCACTGGATTTGGATCCGGAATTGATTTTGAATATATCCATGTGGAATTTAATCCAGAGAATCTGAAGAATAATTGAAATTTAGCCTCGGTTTTCTCAGAAAATGGAATCAGGGGCAAAAAAAGGTCATTTTGTAAATTTTTGAAAAATTTGGGGTGTTCACACCTATTTTTGAAAAATGGGAAAAACTGCAACGGTCTTTCTCTCTCTTCTCTCTCCCGATCACGCTCTCATTCATCTCCCTCCCTCGAATCTCTCTCTTTCTCTCGCTCTCACTCAACCCACCATCAATCTTCTTCCCCATGGGCCTCATCCGCCCATCGCTAACCCCCATATGCATCCTTCTTCATCTACCCTACGATCATCACCTTCCACAGATGACCATCGATCCCAAACCGATTTCCCTTCTCGAGCGATCGATCCACCCTTCGATCGGCATCCATCAGCCTCAACCATCAATCACCAACGAACCCTTCTCGGTCCTTCTTTCGTTCCTTATAAAAAGGAGCACAGAGGTCTCATTGAGGATCATCCACCGAGTGCCCATTGATTACACTCATTGCCTCTCAATTCCTCCTCCTTGGTAGTAGAAGCAGATCCACTAAACAACGGAAGAAAGTCTGCTCTTCCCTCCTCCGTCGGAGTTTCTGCAAGAACCAAACAATCCCTATAGTAGAACGAAGAGAAGGCCCTCTCCATTCTTCTGAATCCCTGCAGAGCTTTGGTAAGTAGCGTTCTTCCTCTTCTGCTTTTCCTGGATCTTTCTGTTTATTCTTTTTTTTTTTGCATTACTGAGAGTGTTGGGCTGCCTTTATCAGCATCGACCTCTCCCTATGCTACAACAAAAGGGCATTCACTAATCCCAATATTTCCTTTAGTTTTGCAAATTACTCTTGTTTTACTTATGATATCAGATTCAATGGTCCTCTTTAGTTCATCTAAACCCCAATCCGATCTTCTTGGTAATTTTTAGCTTTGCTTTTATGTTAGTCTCCTCAGTTTCTATTTTAATCTCTGTTCTTGGTGCTGGAATCTTTGCTCTTATTGAGTGTTTTTCTGACTCCTATTGGCGTTGGGATTTCTGGTATACGGCTATTTGTTTTTTTTTCTTTCTTGATCAATGTTGTCGTTAGTAGCAGATCTGCAAGTGGCTTCAGATCCGTGCTGGCATCATAACCCCTGAATCTCATATGAAGCTACCCTCCTGAAAATTGTTTGTGATTTCTGACTGGTTCCACAGTCTTGAGTTCTTGATCGTATAAAATATGATCATCCTTCTGCTACAGAGATTGATAGCTCGATCCCCTGTTATAGGGTGATCTGTGTTTTAAAAAAAATCTTTGATGTTGCAGTTTACATTTGAAATGGAATCAAGTGGTTTTCTTTAATGTCAGATCATGATCTGTATATAAATCCTCTTTAGAATAGAGTTTAATGGTGTTTGGTGAAGTAGGAGACCTCGTTTTAGACCCCCATTCTGCTGCAGAGATCAAGTCTAAATTAAAAGGAATGGATTATACGATGTCAAGAGATTGCCTGCAAAAGGTAAGGGATTAACCTACGACTAAACAACTCTGCATCTTCTGGACATGGTATCTCCTGTGATTTCTACACAGACGTGGATGTCATTCCTCCATTTGTTTGGTTTAGACATTAAAATTCATGTCCATCTAACATTCTGTTTTAGTTCTGACTTTATCCCTGCTAGTCCACTTCACTAACTAGTATGCATCATAATCATCGTTTTTTTTTCTCTTTAATCTGCTTCATTTGCACAACATCAATAGTGTTACATTAATTATATTAACCTTTATTAGTTTCTTGCTTTGATATCACGTTCTCTATGAATGCATCGCATTTTCTTGTATTGCCAACATGGAATCTGGTTCACCTCCTAAGTTTTGTGAAAAATCCAATCTATACACATTTCCTCTAAATTTAAAAATATTGTATCTATTTTTATTTTGGTTGATGTTCGTTCCCGCTTTCAATAGCCTGTCAGCCTTATCTTTCAATTGTTTAGCATCACATATCAGCTCCTATGGCATGCCCGACTCATTTATTTTCACCACCCATCATATATTATCCCTTTTGTTGTTGATTCCATTTATGATATCCATCAGAATCAGACCTCACTTCATATTTCATGACATTTTTTTTCTTTTTTTTTTGATCATTTTGCATTCACCACCGAAATCCATATTTTCTACATTCTCGCGTCTCATTATTTTCATTTCATTTTCAATACTTCGTTGGTTTCATTAATATTTTGTTGTTTCCAAAATTTTGTTTCATCATTGATATGTTATACATCAATATGCCCTACCATCTTGCAAAATATCCTGAGGACAAATTTCTCAGTAACCTCTGCTTTGAGATTTTCAATGTTTGTGTAAAGGTATTGAGTAGTTGAACCATGCCAGTGCTTTTGGCTTGAACCAAGCCCAACGTCATCTGTAATTTTGATGATTGGAGAGGATTCACAGTTAATCCCTGAGTAAGTCTCAGAAGTTGTCCTGAATTATACAATAGAGAAATGTGTTTTGAGTGGGTAACTTAGGTGGAAACCCGAATCACTGGGGAAGCATATTTAAAGAATAAAAAGCATTGCCTATAGGAATCATGATGGCCTCCCGGCACAGGATAATGAATGTACAAGATCACTGATTTTTGTTACAGACGTCATGAGTACACCAGTAATTACAGGTGAGTTAGCTCCTTCTGACAAAAGCATTATAGGTAATTTTCCATACGACCCCTTCTAACATCATAGAAGTTGCGTTAAGCAGGGTCACACTGCACAGAGTATCAAAGTGCTTTATAATTTAACCCAGGGAGAATCTGCTAAAGCCATTGAAATCTCCATTAATCCCCTGTAGTCCTGCTCATTTTTTTTTTCAGCTCACCTTCAACGTTCTGTTAATAGCATTTGACCAACTTTGAGATCTGGTTTTCTTATCAATATGTACATATTCCTAATGTCTCTTTGCATATGAGTACTCTCTACAAATGTCGCCATTTATATTATAGCCTGTCACCTACACGTAGCATCCACCTTATGCATATACCCACAGTAAAAAAAAAACCTGCAGCCCTCTCCTTCACAGCCACTCATATTCACTTAGCACCCACTTAGAATTACTGTTTCATAGCACATTACCTGCATTTCCACATTAATGCCTCTTTCACCTTCATTGCATATTATCCATCTCATCACCCATTAGGCTATCAACTCCTCCCACACCAATACACTCTGCTCCTTCTTCACACAGTGTAAGTATCTAATAGTCACCACACTGCATTTAGACCTATGTATACCTCAATGTTTTGTATACTCCCTGTATGTTGGCATATCCATTACATTGTCATAGCAGCGTTCTGTTGTAACTTCACTGCATCTTCTCACATATTTCCTCTACAGCCAGCTTTGCTTCTATCCATATCTTCCACTTCCTCATACATGTACTTTCTAGATTTTGCTTTATACTAACTAAGTGTTTTACAGGAAATGCATGGAAATGTATACTTCTTTCCTAGAATTAGAAACTCTTGTAATTTTAAATCCAATGATGTAATAGTTAGATATCAATGAGAAATTTTATTTTCCTGCACTAGTTTAGAATGCATGAGCATGTAAATCCCATAAATCATGTATTTCATCTCATTTTTTTTATCTTATTTCTCAAAAATTCACAAATGGAAACACGAATGGCACGTGCACCATTTTATAAAAGGTGACAAAATGCTAAGTTGATGATTTGCATCAATGGCCATAGTCAGGGTGTGAACAAAACTTATGGTTTTCATCTTTTATGGAATAACATTGGATCCATACTGAATCTTTTTAAAAAATCTTCATGTTTTTAAATATTTTCTTCTTTTATCAGAGTTTAACCTAAAATTAACTCAAAATATATATCAATGGTCATAGTCAGGATATATTGAGAGTTAATTTCATTTTAAAACTCTATAAAGGCACCAAAATGTATTTCATTTTTCATGGAAATTTAAATATAAATTGTTATATAATACATTCAATGACCATAGTTAGGGATGTATTATATCTTCAATCTTATTTCAATTCACTTAAAGAATGAAATATGCTTTTCAAAATTCAATTTCTTTTAAATTCATTCATTATCTAGGATAGAATTACATCATATTTTCAAAATTCTTTCTCAAAATCCAAGTGATTTTGAGTATCTTCTTCATTTCTCAAATCAAATTCATCCTTCTATCTTATTTCAAAGATTCAAATTTCAATTTCAAAGTCTAATTTGACTTTGAGATTTTAAAATCATTCCTGTATTCTAAATTCAATTTCCAATCCAAATCCAATTTCAAAGTCCAATTCAACTTTAAAAATTTAAATTCATTTTCAGGATTCAAATTCAAATTCAATTTAGCATTTTGGAACCAATTTCCAAAGTTCAATTCCTGATTCATCTTCTGATTTCAAAACTCAAGCTTTAAATCAAGTTTATCCTTTATTCTTTATTGAGTCTTGATTCTCAATTCAAAATCAAAGTTTTGAGATTGATTCTGAATCTCAAAATTTGATTTTTTTTCCTAAGTTTTAAATTCAAATCTAGATTTCCAAAATCCAGATCCATCAACAAGTCCCATTTGGATTTTCAAAAATCCAATTTCATCTTAGATTCTAGATTTAGAACCCAATTCCATTTAGGACTCCAGACTTCGGATCCAACTCTATTTAGGATTCCAGACTTCGGATCTAACTTCATTTTGGATTTCAGACTTCGAATCCAACTTCATCTTGGATTCCAGACTTCGGATCCAATTCCATTTAGGATTCCAGATTTTGAATTCAAATTCCATCTTGAATTCCAGACTTCGAATCCAATTCCATTTAGGATTCAAATCCATCTAGGATTCCAGATTTCAGATAAAATTCTATTCCAGATTCAAAATCCAGTTCCATTTCCAAATCTCATTTTCAAAGCCAATTTCAAGTCTAAATTCAAATTCAATTCCTGTTTTAGGTTCTGAATTCAAAATCTCCTTTTTCAAAAATTGATTCTTGAAAATCGATCCAAATTCAAAGTCTATTATGACTTTGAAAATTCATTCTTATTTCAAAAATCCAATTCTAAATTCCTTTTTCTCTTCATCTGAAGACTTATCTTTCCAAATTCTGATTATTCCAAGACTTGAAATTTCAAGTCTCTCCTTCCAGATCTATTTCAAATTCTGAGTTAGATTCAAAATCTAACTTTTTCAAATCAACTTCAACCGTTTGAATCATTTCTTCACTCCATTATCAAATTTATTTCGGAATCACTTGGAAAATCCCAAATTTTCAAACTGTTTTCTCAAAAAGCATACATTTCTGTATTTGTATTGCACAAGCATGATTCTTTGTGCATTTAGACTTAGAATAAATTCTTAGATGATATTTAGGCAAAGCAAAAGGCATAAATTCGATCCTTGGTTCGATTACCCCTGGTAAAAGCGCCAGGAACGGTCGAACCTCGTACCAACGAGTGAATCCCATCTCTCCATTTTCTCGCAAATTTTCAAAATGGAGACAAGTAATTTCAAAATTAAGGTCAAGTGAGACCTTTCCAAAAGAGTTCCTCTCTCTTCTTCCTTTTCTTTTCTCTCTTCTTTTTCTATCTTTTATTTTCCTTTAAAAGGGAATAGAGGCTAGAAAGGCAAAGAGAAGGAAAAGAGGAATAAGAGGAAAAAATTTGCAAGATCACACTGGACTCAACTCAATTTCTGTTAAATGAGCTAAAATGGCCTAAAATGGGTTCCTAGACACTTGGAAGTGATTTTGAACTGAAACTGGAGCACTTTAACTTTTGGTAACCTCAAGCTAGACTCTAGGGAACATGATTGACTAAGAATGACTGATTCAGAGATAATTGGCTTGGATTTGAGTGAAAAATGAGCTCATTTCTGAAGAAATGATCTCATTTTGGTAGGAATGGTCATAAATGAAAATGGTCTGCTCATCGTGAGCTCAGGTGAGCTAGAAGCGATTGACATTCTAACTGTTCTGAGCTTGAGAATGAGTTTGGCTGACTCTGACTGACTAGGGGTCTGGGATGACCTAGGGGTAAAATGGTAATTTTTCTAATAAAAGTGAGTAAAATGGTAGTTTTCTTACACAAACTTGGGGTTGGACTCCTACACTAACCTATCAGGGTTGGCATCTGTACGAGGGGGGCTGTCTGAAAATGGATGAGGAAAATTTGAGGTGTTTACAGATGCCCCTCTATGCTACTAAGTCGGTTTAGGGCCGAGCTTAGTGGCAAAGAAAAACACACCAAATTTGAGCTATAAAAGTGCCTCAGTTAGAAGGATCTGACTGGGTATGATGAAATTAGACCTGATGAGAATGATAGATATGAAATGGAGAATGAAGAAAAAAGATTTACTTCAAAGAAGTGAGATTCAGGTTTTGCCCTTAACCTGGATGGCACAAAAAATACCTCGTGTAAAAACGAGGCTCAGGTTTGATCCTTAACTTGACCGGGAGATGAAATACCTCATCAGAATGAGGCTCAAATTTAACCCTTAACCTGACCGGGACTGAAAATGATGGGATTCTCGAAAGAAGAACCCATGATAGAACCTCCGGACTTCCGCACAATGAATCCGATAGGGGTTTTGCAAAAGGATGAAATTGGGGGTCCCATCGGTTCAGCAGGGGTTCAACCTATGAACTATCAATTCCATAGGGATTTAACATAAGGATCACATCCGTTCAATAGGGATTCAACCTACAAACTATCGATTTCATAAGGATTTAACCTAGGGATCACATCGGTTCAGCAGGGATTCAACCTACAAACTATCGATTCTATAGAGATTTAACCTAGGGATCACATCGGTTCAGCAGGGATTCAGCCTACAAACTATCGAGTCCATAGGGATTTAACCTAAGGATCACATCGGTTCAGCATGGATTCAACCTACAAATTATCAATTCCATAGGGATTTAACATAGGGATCACATCGGTTCAGCAGGGGTTTAACCTACAAACTATCAATTCCATAGGGATTTAACCTAAGGATCACATCGGTTCAGCAGGGGTTCAACCTACAAACTATCAATTTCATAGGGATTTAACCTAAGGATCACATTGGTTCAGCAGGGGTTCAACCTACGAACTATCAATTCCATAGGGATTTAACCTAAGGATCACATTGGTTCAACAGGGATTCAACCTATAAACTATCAATTCCATAAGGATTTAACCTAAGGATCACATCGGTTCCGCAGGGGTTCGACCTACAAACTATCAATTCCATAGGGATTTAACCTAGAGATCACATCAGTTCAACAGGGGTTCAGCCTACAAACTATCAATTCCATAGGGATTTAACCTGAGGATCACATCGGTTCCGCAGAGGTTCAGCCTACGAACTATCAATTCAATAGGGATTTAACCTAAGGATCACAGTTTAAGAAGGAAGGGTTCAACTTGTGGGCTTTGAATGAACCATCATAGTTCAGTTGTATGTGGTTTGCTTTGAGGATTATCCCCTTTTCCTGAATGGGGAACGAAATAAATTTGAGGAGCATTTTGAGGAAGTCATGGAAAATGATTCAGGTTTATCCCTTAACCTGAGCGGGAAAGCTTGATGCAAATGCAAATTGATGCAAATGAATGCATGCAAATGAAAATGTATGCAGATGAATGCATGCAAATGCAAATGAATGCAAAATGATGTAAATGGGTGTACATGCATGCAAAATGGGAGATTTGTTTGATCCTACCTACATACAGAACATTTTGAAAAATAAATTTTCAAGAAAAATACCCTAGTGTAACTAGGGAATAAGATGTTGGATGAAAGGATAAGTAATTGATATTTGACGAGAATTCTCTGAAGATAATGAGGTACAAAAAAACTAACAATGAACTTCTTGATTGATCGGGGAGGCACTCTGAAAGAGGTTACCCCTTGTAAGAAGACATTGAACATTTTGCAATGGAGGAATATAAAAAATGGTGCCAGGCCATGAGGAAAATTGATAAATTTATTAATGCATTGAAGAAGGAAATAACAAATTGATAAGAGAACTGGGACTGTATTGTCCCTTCAAAATGACAAAATGATGAAAGTGACATAGTCTTGACATTGTCAATTTATTAGAAAACTTGCTCAGGATGGTTGACTGGTGTCTTCCTCATCTTGAATAAGGATATTCTTGTCGATGCAATCTTGAATGATATTCTTCAGGACAAAACAATTCTCAGTGTCATGCCCTACTGCCTGATGAAATTTGCAGAATTTTTCTTTGAATATGCCCATGATTGTTGCAGGATCAACTGCTTTAGGTAAACAGATCATATCTTTTGCAAGCATATATTCCGGAATACTTTTGAGTGCCTGGTCTAGAGGGGTGAACTTTCGATCCGTACTCCAATCCTTGCGCTTTGGCTTTTCTTGATCTTTCTCTTTATGTTGAGGACTAGATTGAAGAGGCTTATCATTGTTGGAGAACTTTCTTTTTTTGCCCTTGGATCCCTTTGAATAGTTATCATGATTTTTCTTATTGCTTTTGCTATCATTGGCAGAAAGAGTGAAGTAAGCCTTCTTCTTTTGCTCATTCTGATTGTTGCCCTTGGTAAAGGAAGCCTTCATAAACTCTATTTTCCATGCTTAGCTAGAGCCACTTGGTTCGTTCTATCAGTTCGACGAAATTTTTTGATGATGCAGTAGAAATGAGACCTCTCAGAGGTTGCGAAAAATTATTTAAGATCAGTGACAATGCATGCCCCTCTGATATCAGATCTCTCATCTTGTTGCAAGCTGACCTCCATCGGTGAATAAAATCTCAGGCCTTCTTATCTTCTTTCTGCTTGAGGCAGCAGAGATGACTGAGAGTCGAAAGTACCTCAGCATTGAAGAGGAATTGTTCGATGACATATTTACCACTTTGTCAAATTCTTTTAATTCAATCGGGTTAACATGCTCTGAGTACCATTTTGCAGTTGTTCCCTTCAGACTGCGAGGGAAGCAAAGGAAAAGATCCCGATTGTCTCACTTGAATTTGGCATATTCAGCAAAGAACATGGTGAGATGTGCCTTGGGGTCGCCAGAACCATCAAATTTAATGAATTTCCTGGGGAGATTGTCATCCCTGTCTAAACCATCATAGAAATCTTTGCTTGTGAAAATTCTTTTGCCCTTGTCGTGGGCTTGCAGATTCTTAACTATTCTGACCACATCTCTAAGTTGTTACTGGTCAGGGTCATTTACAAACTGATCCTTGGAATGGATGGCTGACCTCTGCCCCTGAGTTATCTTCTGAAAAGTTTGTTGAGATTCACACTCTTCATCGGTGTCACCTACCGATTCTGATTCGTCAGATGTATCCTCATGTTGAATGTGCTTCTTGGAGATCTTCACCTGCTTCTTGATTGTGCGGCCCTTAGCCTTTTCTTGTTTTTTTTTAAATTGACTCCTGTTTGCTTAATCAACATCTTACTCATCATTTTCTGAAATAAAGCATACATCTGGAGATCAACATCATCATTGGTTTGTTAACTCTGGTTCCTAGCAGATCGCGGAGAATCCATTTCTTGCTCGCTGCCACTGCTAGGGTGTTGAAGCGACGCTGTTTTCTTCCCGAATCTGGTCTGAATCACTCCACAACGCCAAAATTTTCTGTAGGACAAAGGGATGGTTTAGATTGAACGGTTTTGGGGAGAAAGGTAAATGATGAGGATGATGAAAGAGATGAAAATTTTGGATAGAATTCGGAAGACAATTTGAAAAATTGCAGGCAGGATCAAAATAAGGTTAGAAATTTGAGATCCAGAGGAAAGGTAGGAAAAGGAAGATTGCCTAGACTTTTTGAAAAAAAAAATATGAGGTTTTATTGAAAATTGTTCAGGGTTTTGATAAAACTGTTGGAAAAATAGATGAAATTTGGAAAATGATATGAAAGAAAAATAAAAGGTTAATGAGAAAGAAAAGAAGGCATTCAATCACATCCTGCACAAACAATTATGCACATACAACATTCCCTAAGAAGTTGACTATAAATGCATCAATTTTGAAAATGGCTGTAGGACCCTAATCCTGACTCTAGGCTCAGATCAGCTATGTCCAATCATAGTATGTTGATATACTTGAGTCGAAACCCGAAGTACGTGGCATCAAGATTCATCTCCGGTTCTAGGCTTGTGTTTTTTCAACATCCTTAAGCACCTGCCGATATACGTTGGACTATGGCCCTTGGTACGTGGAAAGGAGACGTTAGCCCAAATAAGTGGCCCAGTTGTAAGGCTTTGTTCCGAACTATGGTTCTCGAAGAAAGCCCAGCAACGTGAAGACCGGGTAGACATAGGTGGGGTAGTTTTTGAAAAATGATCACATGCAAATAAACAGAGGACTCTAAAACCTAAAGAGATAGAGATTTTTGAAAATCTTGAAGAAGCAAACATTGTTTTCATACAAATCCTAGATTGATGAGTGTTGTATTAGACCTAAGTCTATGTGAGCATGAGAATTTCCTCCTCAATATAGTCCTATCAAACCATGCCTAGTCTACATGCAATCAATGTCAGCTGGGTTTGAGTCTAGGCTCCTAGGTTCACATGATATCATAAAGTAAAAGCTGACAGTTCATAGAACACGATTTTGATAATTGAGCTAAGTCAAAGCACACAGTTGATCAGACGAAGACAGGTTCCATCACGATCGTCAAACCTGTTATCATCGCAAAAAAAAATTTCTCCCTCTACGAGAGAGGAAATGATTCTGCGAGTCAAACTCGACCAAAGTTTTGAAAATGATTTTTGAAAATTACTCGCCTTCGTTTTGAAAATTTGTGGGAAAATTTTGTGGAATGGGATCTGCCTGTCGGTACGAGGTTCAACCATTCCTGGCGCCTTTACCAAGGGTAATTGAACCAAGGATCAAATGTGTGCTTTGACTTGACTCAAATATCTAAATCATGTTCTATTTTCCTAGAATGCACAGAGAATCAGGCATGTGCTATGGAATTTTGAAAAGATGTAGGTTTGAAAAATATGATTTTTGCTTTGGAAAATTAGATGTACTCAGAAAATGCTCGAGAAATACTTGGGAAAATCATTAAATTTTATTGAAAATCAGGAATTGCATTGGAAAATGAATCTTGAATAAAAAATGGATTCTCAGAAAAATCAGATCTTTGAGAAAATCGATTTTTGAAAAGCTTAGGATTTTGAAATTTGAGAAAGTTGAAACATTGGAAAATCATGATCCAAACTTGGAAAATACTTGGAATCTTATTTGAAAAACCAAAGTTTCGAGAAAATCAATTCCTGAGAAAGACTTAGAAAATTTTAGGAAAATCGATTTTTCTGAAATGGTATTGGGAAATGAGTTTGAAAATGATGCAAATTGAATGAATGAATAAATTTGAAAGATAATTCATTGAGGAATTGGGAAAATCCTTTTGAAATTTTGAGAAATGCAGTGCATTTTTTAAGTTAGCCTAAGAGTGTAGGGTGAATGTGGCTAATACGAAGATCACAAATCTGGGTCTCATTCGTATTCTGACTATGGCCATAAATACAAATTTCACCGAGTTTGTCAACTCCCTAAGAGTTTGTGCATGTGCCATTCGTGTCAACCATAGTGGATTTGGAAAAATGTGCATGAATGATACATCAAATATTTGAAATTTGCAGAATTAAACTATTTGCAATGCAGTCCTATTCTAAGCAGGAAATTTAAATCTTATTCCAAATTATTACATCTAATATTACATTGAATTGAAATAAAAGAAAATAAAAGTCTTCTTCCTGGATATTCCTGCAAAACTAGAAAACATGTTAGCATAGAAATATAGGTTTATCTGGATTTATCCGAAAATATTGAAAATTATCAGATATAAACCCAATTCATACCCCTTTTGATATAAACATGAGAAATAAGTAATCAATTTTGAAAACAAACTTGAAAATTCGAAATTAGAGTAAAATGACTAAAATACCCCTAATGACCTTGAAATCAGGGTTTTTTGAGAGGATTTTTATAAAATTTGGAAATTTAAAAATCAAATAAAATAGGATTAAACATAATATAATGCAATATGATGATATGTACAAAAATATGGAAAATTAAAGTTTGGAATTTCAAAATTGAGGTCAAAATGACCAAAATACCCCTGATAACAAGACTATGGCCTTAAAACCAGGGTTTTCTGAAATAAATTTTGCAAAAATGAAATATGAAATGAAAATGATATGAAAATTAACCTTAATATGATTCTATATGCTTATTCACATGATAAAAACCTTAAAATGGCAAAAATATCACAAATTATTGAATTTGACTTGATTTTCGCCTCTAAATTTAAAGATTAACTAACACACAAAGCAAATGAGCTTGGAATTGAACCAAATTTGGCATGAACACCTAGACTAACTCTAAAAATAGAATAGAACTCGAAAATCTATTTTTTTAATATGGAAATTAATTAAAAATCCTAAAAATCAAGATTTTGCCAAAAATTCTAAATTTAACCTAATGAAAACTGGATTTTGGGTACTAACATACCATAGAAATTCCCCATTTTTTTTGGAGTGACATAGGACAGTTATTTAAAGATTTTTTTATTTTACAAGTTTTGGTTTTGACCTATGGTCGGAGCTTGACAGCTTCGGCAAGTTGGATCGGAATCCGGCGCCTCTAGAGCTTAGCGCAGACTGACAAGTTTCGGGAACAATTATGGAAAAAATAGAAAACAGTGAAGAAAATGACTGAAATTTTGGGAGAATTTTCCTGACAAATAGAAGAATAATTCCTATTTTTACAGTTTTGGGATTAGATGAACGGTTTGGATGGACGCAGACGATTATCAGAGATCTAAATCTCTGTAATTCTCAGATACTGGAATTTGATAGACAAGGTGTTTAATTCCGGGAAAAATACCTAGGTTACTTATAAAATTCTTAAATTTTGATGAATGATATAGGAAATAATGAGAAACAATTCGTATGTTGAAAGTTTTGACATCCGACCTACAGATTGAAGCAACACAGCGGATTAGGGATCGTCTAGACCCTGACAAGGAGAAATCAAGAATTTCACAATGGTCTGGAAAATCTGATTTTTGACAGAGACCAAATCTATTTTTAAAAATCCCAAAAAATATAGAAAGTTATTAAATTTCACCATAGATCTACTGTAATTTTTTGGGGATGAATTGGATTGCCCATGGTGGAGATCCAAAATCCTCAAGTTTGCTAAAATAGGATTCAAAATTTCTAGAAGGGTAAAATCTCAGTTTGGGATTTGATTTATTTGATGGGGTTATAAAACCCAAATTGACTCAGTTTTTTTGCAGAAAATTGATAACTAACAACTCTAATTAACATAATTTTTTTGGAAATTACAGATTAAATCTTGCATGTGCAATAACAATGGTACTATGCGCCTAAATCAAAAGCTAAACACAAACTATATTATATGAGCAAAACCATTAAGGAATAATAAAATGAGCCTACGTGCAACTTCAAAAGTATAAAACCTACATGAAATTGATAAAAAAAAAGAAATACTCAAGGGGAGGGCATTACCACTGTTTGATGTTAGCTTTTGATGAAAAGGGATCTGATCTATTCGTCGGATGGACCCCTTTCTCATACATAGCTTTAACATGAAAGATGGAATCTCCTTTTAACCATGCAAACCCAGTTTTAAACTAAATTTTATATTAGATTCATCATTTTAAAAGAACAAAAATGATGTTTTTAATGAAAATCACTATAGCATAGGGAAGAGTATAGACTTACCTTGGATCAGCTACAATGACAGGGGAACTTGCAAGTGGCAGCTGGAGCTATTGCTGGTGGAGGTGTTGAAGATGTTGTGATGGAGGTTTGTTGGAGATCTCCTTGTTGATGGGCTGCAGCTGTAGAGGTTGGTGATGCTCGAAGCAATGGTGATGGAGGACCGGCTGGGAGGAAGGTTGAAGCTTGGAAGAGGTGGCGCCGGCTACTTGGAGATGGTGAAGCAAGGTGGTGGAAGGTTGAAGGACTGCAACCAAGAGGTTGCTGAAGGTTGGTGGATGAGGGAGAGCTGCAGCCAAAGGTTATCAAAAAGAGATAATGGGAGAGAGAGAGAGAGAGATGTGCGTGAGAGGCAAAAAAAAAGGGCATCCGTGTGATGTTGTTCTCTTTTTATTCCCAACAAAGAAACTTAGGTTTTTTATCATCCTTAGACTTAGGGTTGAGAAGGGTTAATAAATTCATCAAAGAAGAGGAGGGAAAGAGAGGGAAGAAAGAAAGGAAAGAAAGAAGAAGAAGAAGGAAAAGAAATAAGGAAAGAAGAAAAAGGAAAGAAAAAAGAAAGGAGGGAAGAAAGAAAGAGGAAAATAAGAGGGAGATAGGGCTGTACATGAATGAGAAGGAGAGGGAGGAAAGAGAAGGAAGAAAGAAAGAAGAAAAAGGAAGAAGGAAAGAAAGAAAGAAAAAGGAAGAAAAGGGAAGAAGAAAGGAAAGGAAATGGAGGAAAAAGAAAGAAAATTCTGGATTTTTTTTTTACATGTGGCGCCACCTTGGAGTGGTACCCACATGGTTTTTCAGAAAAAAACTTCAAAGTGGGGGCCACTTTGGAGTGGGCCCGCACGATTTCTAAAGAAATTTTAAAACCCGAAAAGGTTTCAGTGTGACGCCACTTAGAGTGGGTCCCACTTATTATTTTGAAAGCCAATTTTGGAAACCAAAGGAGTGAAATGATTTCTCAGAAAATTCTTTGGATGAAACGAGCTATTTTTGACAGTTTTTGAAACGAGCTCAGAATTTGAAGTTCTATACCTTGTTGCGAAGCAAACCCAGTTTAAAATTTGAAAATTTGAGTTTGAAAGGAATCCAGATTGTTTTTCTCAAAAAAATATTTTTAAATTTAGAGTCCTGGGGGTAAAAATGTTAATTTTGGAAACCCTGGGTTGAAATTGATTTTTGAAAACTTTTAAAACTCAATCTGGATTAGAATTTATAAAATTGGAGTTCTGGATCTCGAAAATGAAATAAAATGTGACGAAATGTTATGAAATGATGGAAAATAATGAGGAATGATATGAAATGTCATGCGAAATGCTAACCCTGGATGGAGAATTTTGGATATTGGACCTTAAGTGATACTTGTACCAGTTCAAAAAGTGGTAAAATGGATGAAAATGGGTAAAATGGTTTAAGAAATGGTTTTTGGTCTTTGCCGGGCGAGAGTGACACTAAAAATTAGGGTTTGAGCTGGATTGAACTGAAATGAACTGGATTTATCTGGGTTTTAGGGTTTCAGAACTCAAATGAAGTGACAAGACACTGACTCAACTGAACTCCTAGACTAAATTATCATGAAAAACTGTCATTTTTAGAGAAATGGTCACTAGAGTGAAGTGAATTACAGACCAGAGCTGGGTTTGAGCTTGAACAAATATCAGTAATATTGAGATGAACTAAAATTGAAGCTTGAACGCTAGCTCAACTGATTGGACTCAGCTCAATTTCAGCTAAATGATATGAAATGGGCTAAAATGGGTTCCTAGACACTTGGAAATGGTTTTGAACTGAAACTAGAGCACTTGAACTCCTGGTAAGATCAAGCTAGACTCTAGGGAACATGATTGACTGGGAATGACTAACTCGGAGACAATTGGCTTGGATTTGAGTGAGAAATGAGCTCATTTCTGAAGAAATGATCCCATTTTGGTAGGAATGGTCAGAAATAAAAATGGTCTGCACATCGTGAGCTCAGGTGAGCTAGAAATGATTGACATTCTAACTGTGCTGAGCTTGAGAATGAGCTTGGATGACTCTGACCGACCAGTGGTCTAGGATGACCTAGGGGTAAAATGGTAATTCTCCTAATAAAAGTGGGTAAAATGGTTGTTTTCTAACACAAAGTTGGGGTTGGACTCCTACACTGACCTACCAGGGTTGGCATCTGTACGAGGGGGGCTGTTTGAAAATGGATGAGAAAAATTTGGGGTGTTAACAGCAGCGCAACATAGTAAGCCACCTCAGTGATCCGATCCAGGATCTCAAATGGTCCAACGAACAGGGGACTCAGCTTTTCCTTCTTCCCGAACTGAAAAACGCTCTTTGTAGGAGATACCTTAACAAAAACCATATCTCCCGTTGAGAACACGAGCTCTCGACGCCGACGATCGGTGTAATACTTCTGTTGACGTTGTGTGAAACACAGTCGTTCCCTGATCATCTGCACTTGCTGAGTATAGTGTTGTAGCACTATTGGTGAATCCTGCGTTCGTTCACCAACTTCATTCTAGTAAACATGTGATCGACAAGGCTTCCCGTACAAGGCTTTGTACGGGGCCATACCGATACTCACATGGTAACTGTTATTATATGCGAATTCTGCCAACCCGGTGTGAGAGTTTCATTCTCCCTTCCAGTCCATCATGCAAGCTCGTAGCATGTCCTCCAAAGTTTGAATTGTGCGTTCAGATTATCCATCGGTCTGAGGGTGGAAGACAGTGCTAAATTTCAGTTTCGTGCCCAAGGACAACTGCAGCTGCCCCCAAAACCTGGAGGTGAACCTCGGGTCGTGATCAAAGATGATTGACACAGGAACACCGTGCAATCTCACAATCTCCTGGACATAGAGGTCTGCCAAGCTGTCCAGTGACTGACTGAGGCAGATAGGGAGGAAATGCGCCAATTTAGTGAGTCGATCCACGATCACCCAAATTGCATCGTGTTTCCTCCGCGTCCTCGGCAAACCGACGATGAAGTCCATTGTGATGTCCTCCCACTTCCATTATAGAATCTACATCACTCCGCCTGGTCGCTGGTGCTCGATTTTAATCTGTTGGCAAGTCAAGCATCTTAAAACGTACTCGGCTACGTCTCGCTTCATTCCACTCCACCAATATCTGCGTTGCAAATCTTTGAACATCTTCATGCCGCCAAGGTGAATCATGTACTTGGACCTGTGGGCTTCTGCGAGAATCTCATCTCTCAAAATAGGGTCTTCTAGCAGCCAGAGATGATCGTTATGCCATACACTTCCTTTCTCACTCAAACGGAAGGAGGTATCGGCCCGCTGCGCTAGAGCCTTCAGCTTTTTGTACTGCGCATCGATCTTCTGTCTGACAAAGATCTTGGATAATAGCTCAGGTTGAGCTACCATGCTGGATAGACTGATCGAATCTTGAGTGACCTCAAACGGTTCCCACGATATCAGATCCTCGATCAGCTTCCACCCAGCGAATAACAAGTTAACAAAAATGCTGGGAGACTTGTGACTCAGAGCGTCATCCACGATGTTCGCCTTTTCTGGGTGGTAGGATAGGGTAAAGTCATAATCCTTGAGAAATTCCAGCCAACGCCACTGCCTCATATTCAGATCCTTCTACGAGAATAAGTATTTTAGGCTCTTGTGATCTATAAAAGCCTCAAACCGCTCCCCGTACAAATAGTGTCGCCATATCTTCAATGTGAAGACTACTGCCACTAACTCCAAATCATGATTCGGATAATTCTTCTCATGAATTTTAAGTTGGCACGATGCATAGGCGATCATTCTATCATTCTGCATTAAGACGCAACCCAAGCCTATCCCGGAAGCATCAGTGTAAATCACAAAACCGCCTTGACCCAAAGGTAAGGCCAAAATAGGAGCAGTCATAAGACATTCATGTTGAGAAACTATGTTTTGATGATACATGATAAATATATGATATACTTTCATGATGCATATATATGATATATGATAAATATGATATGCTTTTATATTTGAAATTGGATATGTTATATTATGACTGGATATGATGTGCTATGTATTTAACGAGTATTTGATGCAAGGTTATTTCACTTAAGAAGAGTGAAGACAACTTGATCAAGTGCAATAATTTGATGCAATCATACTACTCTGAAGAAAAAGCTTGATGGGTCATACATTCATAAAGATTATTCAAGAAGATCAGCTACTTCAAGATGAAGATTTTTTTCTTCTTTAGAGTCACATGTAACAGAACCTTCAGAAGCATGCATATTTCATACTAGACTATATGCTTTAAAATCATACAAGTCATTCATTCACAAAAAGACAAGCTTTCATAAAAAGATACGTTATGTATATTTGTATTATTTCAAAAACACCTTTTTGAAATAAATCATTATACTTCCTACAAGCATTTATGAAAAAGATAATTTGACAAGATATAAAAAGCTCATGATTTTAAAAGCATTAATTGTACTTTCTACAAGCATTTATGAAAAAGACAATTTGACAAGATATAAAAGCTCATGTTTTCAAAAGCATTTATGTAAGAAAAGACAAAATGCATTGGTTCATAATACACAAACATTTACGTAAAAATTTTTGGTTCATAATACATAAACATTTATATAAAAAAAGACAAATTGTGAAAAGATGTATTGGTTCATAATACAGAAGCATTTATTTGAGAAATGACTATTTATAATATAAGTATTACTCAAGCATTTATTGTACTTCAAATCATTCATTTTAGAAATGACGATTTGAGAAAATAAATATTATTTTATTAATTTAAGAAATAACCATTTATTTCTTTAAGCATTAAATATAATTTCAAAAACACTCACTCAAAAAGTGATGACTTATATTTGAAGTCATCATTCTTTTAGTAAGCATTAAATGGTACTTCCAAAGCATTTACTCAAGAAATGACCACTTGTAAAATAAAGTACTAAACAAGCATTTATTTACTTACATGCATTTCAACAAAGAAGTGATGATTTGTAATAAAAATAAACTAAAAACAACTGATGTACTGTAAATCATTTATTTGAGTAAAGACAAATCACAATATAAATTACATTTCTAAATACTTTAACATTCAATGTACTACAAAATATTTATTTGAGAAAAGACCCATTACAAATTAAATATTATTTTTAATTACACCAACGTATATTGTACCTCAAACTATTTAATTTAGAAATGACAATTTGAAGAAACTATCATTATTTAAATATACCAAACATTTAATACTTGACAATTATTTAAATTTATGAAATGAGAATTTCAGAAAAAATAATATATAGTACACAACATTTCACACCTTTTCTCATAGAAAGTTGTTTTGAGATGACTTGCCATCTCATATCACAAAAGGACAATTATTTTAAAGCATTTCAAAAAGCAACGACTATTTTTGAAGACCTATATATACTGACAAAATAATATTTCAAAGACACACATGTGAGCTTTCAAAGAGAAATATTCTTACTCGACACACTGAAAAAGAGCTTAGAAAAAGAAAGAGAAAAAGACAAGAAAAACTCTCTGTCAAAAGAATCAAGTGTGTGAAGAAAAAGAACATTCTGTTCTCCTGAGAGATTATTCTGCCTATTTTCAAAAGAGAGAACATTCTGAGAATCTTCATACGTGCATTCATACTCTGCATATCATTCTGAAGGTTCTATAGGAAAGTGTTGTAACTTTTTGTTTACTGTTGTATCCCTTCTCTATTAAGAGAAGTAGACTTCTATGAAAGAGGGTGTTTTCCTTCTCTGTTGAGAGAAGTAGACCTCTGAGGAAGAGGATGTTTTCCTTCTCTGTTGAGAGAAGTAGACCTCTGAGGAAGAGGGTGTTGTACTATTTATCCCGTAACACAGATTTTATAGTGAAAGGCTCAAGTGTTTTACTTGGGGACTGGACGTAGGTCAGTAACTCGACCGAACCAGTATAAATCCTGTGTTTATTGTGTTGTGCCTTATTGCCTTATTTTTTATTTTATCGATTTGCATCGTATTTCACTATTCACCCCCCCTCTAGTGGAATTTCATTTGGTATCAGAGCAGGTTTTGCTGGTTTCGACATAACAAGTCTTTCAGCACAATGGCATTAACCTCTTATGCTCGTGACATCGAAGGTCAACACTCGTCTCGCCCTCATTTTTTTAATGGCACGAACTATGAATATTGAAAATGCAGGATGGCTATATTCCTAAAGTCTATAGACTTTGCTATATGAAAAATTATAGAATATCCATACACTTCTCCAACTTCAGACTATGCTTCATGGTCTGACGAAGAAAAGAAGATGGCAAACCTAAATGCAAAAAGCTATGAATGCATTATATTGTGCCATTGATCAAAATGAGTTTAACAGAATATCAGTCTATGAATTTGCCTATGATATATGGCATTCTCTGGAGGTTATCCACGAAGAAACTAACAGAGTAAAAGAAGCAAAGATCTCATCTTTAGTTCGGAAATACGAGCTATTCAAAATGAATAAAGATGAATCCATCACAGAGATGTTTACCATATTCACCAATATCACCAATGATCTTAAATCTCTGGGAGAATCTTATTTCCAGACTGATAAGGTGAAAAAGATCTTGAGATCTCTTACAACTGACTGGGAGAAAAAGACCACAGCTATTGAAGAAGCCCAAGATCTATCAAAACTTACTCTGGACGACTTAATAGGCAATCTTATGGCCTATGAAGTCTAAATGAAAGAAAGAAGGGAAGAAGAACAACCTTCAAAGAAAAATGTAGCCTTCCCAGCCATTTCTGAGAATGAGGACTCTGAAAAAGAATATGAAATTTGTTACGACAATGAAGCCATACATGATACTTCAAGTACAAGGTTTTGATGATGAGCAAGTGGAATCAACTGCATTTCAGCTAAGGCTATGAAGAAATTGAAGAATTCAGTGAAGAATCTTTAAAGACTAGTGTGCAAATGTTTAATTCATTAAAAGTCTTAGATTCTTGTAAGAGCCTTACTTAGAGTGCATATTTAGGTTGCATTTCACCTTAAAAGTCTTTAGAAAAACTTTTCTAAAAAGAACCCTCATGAAAATCTTTTTAGAAAACTCTTTTCTTAAATTTTCATGTTTATTAGTCGACCAATAGACTTACCAATCGACTAATCCTTTTGCGCCATATTTTCTAAAAAGTCATTTTTGTCAAATTAGTCGACCGAAGGTTTTATCAGTCGACTGGACAAAATGTATGTTTTCTAGAAAATTAGCAGCAGTCGACTAATGGTTTTATCAGTCGACTGAACAGAACATGTGTTTTCTGAAAATTTAGCAGCAGTCGACTAATGCTTTTTATCAGTCGACCGAACAGAATGTTTGTTTTTCAGAAGATTTTAGCAGCAGTCGACTAAAAGGTTTTTCAGTCTACTAATGATATTATCAGTTGACTAACTTTTCTCAAGTCGACTAAGTTTCAAAAGTTCAGATTTTCAAACGGCTCGATTAACAGATCAGTCGACCGACGATAACTGTCAGTCTACTAATAACTAATTATTAGTCGACTAACTGATGTTTCAGTCGACTAATTTTGCCGTTTTCCTGAAACTTCAAAAAGGCATATCTTTTCATTTTTCAAATGTTTTGATCGTTCGAAATGGACAGTTTTGATACCCTTTCATACCCTCAACGTATGAAAAACTTTAACTATAAATATGAGTGCATTGTACACTCAAAACAACAAGAATTCAATCGATTTGAATCATTTACTTATTGCTTTTCACTCCTATTCATTCAAGTATTTGTTTTCTCACTCATGTGATATTTTCACTTCAGTTTTTCACTCAAATCACTTTGAGAGATAGTGAATTCGTGAGTAGAGTATTTCAACAACCTCAAAAGCCAATTGCATCACATTTGCATTCAAAAGGAAGGCTCATAGGTTGTTTTGTAAGTTGTTACTTATTTTCTGTAAAAAGAAGGACTTCTGGGTGTAAAGGAGTTGTTTGCTTTCAGTAGGGTTGTTACTGAAAGTGGGACCAATTATGGTCTGTGTGATCTTGTAGTTTACAAGGTTGATAGTGGAAATCTCAAGCGGGTTTTGCTTGGGGACTGGATGTAGGTCGGGTTAGACCGAACCAGGATAAAATCTTGTGTTCTTTGTGTGTTTGCTTTGAGATTTGCAAAATCCTTCTATATTCCGCAGACAATTTTTAAAAGCACTATTCACCCCCCCTCTGGTGCTCGTTGCCTCGATCCTAGTGCACTTTCATTTGGTATCAGAGCACAGGTTTGCTATTACTTTGATTTGACCATCATCTAGCGTGGCAACTACAACATCTCAGCACAAAGAAGGAAGCTCCTCTGTTCGTCCTCCTCTCTTCGACGGAACAAACTATGGATACTAGAAAGTTAGAATGACAATATTCTTGCAATCCATGGATCTCGATATCTGGAGAGTTGTTTCAGAAAAGTATCAAACTCTATCAACTGATTTCAGCCGATGGACCGATGATGAAAAAAAGACTGCTTCACTGAATGCCAAAGCCATGAATGCATTATATTGTGGCGTTGACAAGGTAGAATTCAATCGCATCTCTCAATGCTCTACAGCAAATGAAATTTAGCATACTCTTCTAGTAACTCACGAAGGTACGTCAAAGGTAAAGGAATCTAAAATTGCTTCTTTAGTTCATAAATTTGAATTGTTCAAAATGAAGCAAAATGAATCTATATCGGACATGGTAACTAGAATGACCGATATAACTAACACTTTGAAATCCCTTGGAAAAGAATATTCACAAGTGGATTTAGTCAGAAAGATTCTAAGGTGTTTAACTCCTGAATGGGAGAGAAAAAACACTGCTATTGAAGAAGCAAATGATCTCAATACTCTCACTCTTGAAGACTTAGTTGGTAACCTAATGGCATATGAGGTCCAACTTCAAGACAGACAAAAAGAAAAGCCTAAGAAGAAATCTCTTGCTTTTAAGGCTACTTCTGACTCAGAAAATTCAGAAGAAGATGAAGATGAAGATGAAGATGAAGATGAAGATGAAGATATTGTCATCATCACAAGGCAATTCAGAAGATTCATCAAAAAGGGAAGATTTCAAAGAAAGGTAAAGAAAGCAGATTCTTCCATTCCCAATGAAGTCAAGTGCTTTAACTGCAAAAAGGCAGGACATATCAAGAAAGATTGTCCTCTTCTCAAAATCAAGCCCAAGGACCAATTCAAGAAGAAAAAGGCATTTCAAGCATGTAAGGATGATAGTGACTCCTCTTCCGATAAAGAATCAAATGAAGAAGTCGCCAACATGTGTTTTGTAGCACAAGAAGATTCGGTAAGTCAATTTGACTATGATGAGTTATTTGAAGCATTTAATGATTTATATGCTAAATTTAAGAGTCTTAGTTCTAAAAATAAAGAGTTAAAAACTGAAAATTTAACTCTTGACTCTCAAAATAAAGTGTTACTTCAAGAAATAAAAGATCTCAAGAAGGAAAATTCTTGCCAAGCACTTGAGATAAAAGAAATTGGAGTTAGAACCAATCTCTTACAAAAAGAAATATCTAGTCTTAAAGAAAAGTCAAATGATCTTCTTTCTATAGTGACCAAATTCACAAATGGTCAAGAGAATCTAGAAAAACTTCTTGGTTCTCAAAGATGCTTGGTTAATAAAATCGGATTGGGATATAGCTTCTTTGATACTCAAAATAGACCAAACTATGTGGTGAAAAATCAAAGACATTATTCTCAACCTTTTGTTCATAGAACTAAACTTTCTAGTTCTAATAGAAATGCATCTAGATATGATTATTCTAGACATATTTATTTTAAATCCTTTTATAAAAAGAATATTTATTATCAAAGGAAACCAAAATCCAAATGGATATGGGTTCCTAAGACTAACTCTCATGGACCCGAAAATAGAAAGGGGTCAAATGCTCTGTTTTCTAATTTTGTTGTAGGTACACAACATAAGGAGCAAATGGATATTGGACAGCGGCTGTTCTAAACATATGACTGGAAGGCCGGAGTTATTTTTCACCCTCCAAAATAAGGATGGAGGAACCGTCACCTTGGTGACAATAACAAAGGAAAAGTGATAAGTATTAGTAATATTGGTAATCCAAAATTTCCCTTGATAGAAAATGTTCTTTTAGTAGATGGTTTAATGCATAATTTAATATCTATCAGTCAATTATGTGATAAAGGTTTTCATGTTTCTTTTGAAAATGATTTATGCTTAATTTCTGATTTTCAATCTAAAAAGATCTTTTTTAAAGGTAAAAGAAGAAACAATGTGTATGAACTATATCTAGATGAATTACCCTCTTTTAATGAAAAATGTCTTATTGTTTCAAATGAAATTCAATGATTATGGCACAAGAGACTTGGACATGTTAACTTTAAAATTATTTCAAAGTTATCCAAGAATGATCTTGTAAGAGGCCTACCTAGAATACCATATAAAAAGGATCACTTATGTGATGCTTGTCAAAGGGGTAAACAAATCAAGAGTTCTTTTAAAGCAAAAGATATAGTTTCAACAAAACGTCCTCTTGAACTTTTACATTTAGATCTATTTGGACCATCTAGAATTCAAAGTTTGAATGGTAGCAAGTATGCTTTTGTTATAGTAGATGATTATTCTCGGTTTACATGGGTGATTTTTCTAAAAAGCAAAAATGATGCTTTTTCAGAAATTTCTAAACTTTGTAGAAGAATTACAAATGAAAAATCTACATCTATTATTAAAATTCGTAGTGATCATGGTGGTGAATTTGAAAATGAATCTTTTCTAAAGTTTTGTGATTTACATGGTATATCTCACAACTTTGCTTTTCCTAGAGCGGCTCCACAAAATGAAGTTGTTGAAAGAAAGAATAGAACTTTGCAAGAATGTGCTAGAACCATGCTTCAAGATAAAAATTTACCAAAATACTTTTGGGCTGAAGCAATTAATACAGCATGTTATGTCTTAAATCGTGTTCTTATTCGACTAATTTTAGATAAAACATGTTTTGAATTGTATTATGATTGTATACCAAAGATATCATATTTCAAAATTTTTGGTAGTAAATGTTTCTTGTTAAATACCAAAGATAATCTTGATAAGTTTGATTCAAAATCAGATGAATCAATATTTCTTGGATATTCTTCTAGAAGTAAAGCATATCGTATTTTCAATAAAAGAACATCTTGTATTAAAGAATCTTTACATGTTGCATTTGATGAGAATTGTGAGCAAGTTATACCTCTAAGCGAAGGAGAAGAAGTAATACTTCAAGAAGAACCCTTGATAGAGAGTACTTCTCAAGAAAATATTCCTCTTCAACCGGTTTGGAAAGAAGTTCCTAATCATCCACATGAATAAGTTATTGGTGAAATAAAGAGTGGTGTCCAAACTAGAAGGCAGTTAGAAAAATATATTGCAAATGTTGCTTTCATATCTAAATTAGAACCAAAGAATGTCAATGAGGCTTGTGTTGATGAATTTTGGCTTTTGGCCATGTCTGAAGAACTTAACCAATTTACTAGGAATGATGTTTGGGATCTAGTTGATAGACCAAAGAATCATCCGATAATTGGAACAAGATGGGTCTTTCGAAATAAGCTGGATGAAAATGGTGAAGTCATTCGTAACAAAGCAAGGCTAGTGGCACAAGGTTATAATCAAGAAGAAGGCATAGATTTTGATGAAACCTATGCACCAGTGGCTCGATTAGAGTCAATTCGAATGATGCTTGCTTTTGCTAGTTACATGAACTTCAAGTTAAATCAAATTGATGTTAAGAGTGCATTCTTAAATGGACACATCAATGAAGAAGTTTATATAGAGCAACCTCCAGGCTTTGAAAATGAGAAATATCCAGAAAAAGTCTATAAATTGAAAAGAGCTTTGTATGGACTCAAATAAGCACCAAGAGCGTGGTATGAAAGACTATGAAATTTTCTAGAACAATCTGGTTTTTCCATTGGTCGGGTAGACTCCACTTTATTTATTAAAAATCTTAATTCAGATATTCTTATTGTGCAAATTTATGTTGATGACATAATATTTGGTTCTACTAATGATTCTCTTTGTAAAGAATTTGCTAAAGCTATGCAGGAAGAGTTTGAAATGAGCTTGATGGGCGAATTAAACTACTTCCTTGGACTTCAAATAAAGCAAACTGAAGAAGGAATCTTCATCAGTCAGGCTAAGTATACAAAAGAACTTCTCAAGAGATTTGGGATGGACTCATCGAAATCAAGAAGGAATCCTATGAGTACAACTACTTCTCTTGATAAAGATGAAAATGGTAAAAGTGTAGATACTAAGCTCTACAGAGGTATGATCGGATCTCTATTATACTTAACTGCTAGTCGACCTGATATTATGTTTAGTGTTTGTATGTGTGCAAGATTTCAAGTTAATCCAAAGGAATCTCATTTAACTGCAGTAAAACAAATTCTTCGTTATTTGAAAGATACTTCAGATTTCGGTTTGTTTTACCCAAAATCATCTTCCTTTGATTTGGTTTCATATAGTGATGCAGATTTTGCAGGAAGTAAATCTGATCGCAAGAGTACTAGTGGAACTTGTCATTTCTTAGGAAATTCCTTAGTCTCTTGGTTTAGTAAAAAGCAAAATTCAGTATCACTCTCAACAACTGAAGCAAAATATATAGCGGCTAGTTTAGCATGTTCACAAGTACTATAGATGAAACAAACCTTAAAAGATTTCGGTTTGAATTACTCCACAATAACTATTTATTGTGATAGCACTAGTGCTATAAATCTTTCGAAAAATCCTATTCAGCACTCAAGAACTAAGCATATTGAAGTTAGACATCATTTTTTAAGAGATCATGTGTTAAAAGGAGATATTTCGTTAAATTTTATTTCCACTAAAGAACAACATGCCGATATCTTCACTAAACCTCTTAAAAATGAAGATTTTATGAGAATTAGGAGAGAACTAGGTATTTGCTCATTTTTGGATTTATAAAAATGTTGATTTTTGAACAAAATCTCAAAATCGCACTATATTAGTCGACCGATAAAATTCTAGTCGACTGGTGTTTTAAATTTTGGAATGTATCGCACCATATTAGTCGACCGATATATTTCTAGTCGACTGATGATATTTTTAGAATGAGTCGCACATTCTTAGTCGACCGATAAAGATTTAGTCGACTAAAATTTTTTAAATTTTTAAATGAAGGGACCCGATACCCCTTGGATTTTTAAAACACCCGTTCTTTTTAAAATAAGCATCGTTTCACTTTGTTTTCGTATCTTTTCGTTTTTCTTAAAAACGAAACCCTTAAAAACGAAAACCCCTTTTGGTCTCTTTCCTCTCTCTCTTCCGAAAAACCCTCGGAGTGCCGTTCGATCCCATTTTCGCTGGGATTTTTCTTACCGTAACAAGGAGACGCCGGAGTCTTCTGGTTGTGATCTTGAAACGCTGGAATCCTCCTGCAGTAACTGGCGCATCTTCAAAACACGCTGGAACCCTCTTGTGTGACAGTGCATTGCCGGAATCCCCTTGTGGCCGACTTTTCACTCGCCGTCAGCCATTGTATCCTCCTCTGGTTCTGTTTCACATTGTCGGACAATGTTCTACTTCTGCCGGAAATCATTTGAAAGTCGCCATTGTTTTTGGTAACTCTATTTTTTTTAACCATGCCTCGTACGAAGTCTGCATCTGCAAAAGGTTTAGGTTCTCCTCCTCCTACACCTTCTTAAAGACATGGTTTTTCACTAAGATTACTTCGCAATCCTCTTCTCTATGATACTTTTGGATCAATTTCTGCACTACCTATTTTACCAGGCCGAAATGTTCTATTTCACTTATTTTCTCGTTACAATATAAGAGAATTATTTCCTGGTATTTCACATATTTTTTATGCTTGTGCAGATACCCTTCATTATCCATTTCTTATTCACTTGTTTTACACAAATTTATAAATGGATCATGAAACTAGAGTTTTATCCTCTCTTGTTCGTGATATTGAAATCGAGTTTGATTCGAAATTACTTGGAGAAATTCTTGAAATTCCACCTTCAGACACTCTTTTCAACACTATTGAATTGAATGATGAAAGAGTTTTTGAACAAATTCTTCTTCCAGGAGCACCTCACTGCCCTCCTTTCAAAAATACTAATCTTCAAACTCGTGGACGCATTGCTAGACGAATCCTTGCCCATAATTTTCTACCCAAAACTGGTTCTTTTGATTATTATTCCACAGATCTATCTACGGCTCTTTATGTTTTATTTGGAAATATTTCTGTCAACTGGGCCAATGTGTATTTTACAAACTTGTGGAAACAAAAACCATTTCTTCCTTATGGTTGTCTTTTAACCTGTATTTTTAGACATTTCAAAGTTCCTTTAACAAATAAAAAATACATTGAGCAAAAAGAGTTCTTTGATCAAACAATTTTTAAAAGAATGAAAATTAAATATCTGCCTCCTTTAAATGTTGATCAAACTGAACCATCTGATCCTAATGAACCATCAATTTCTGAACCTTCACCTTCTGCGACACCTTCATCTCATGCAAAAAGAAAGAAATTTTTGACAAGTCAAGACTATGATGAAGTTATGCAGAGACTGGAAGCTTTAGAGCTGCATCAACATACTTTTCGTGAAGATGTGACTCAACAACTATCTTCGATTCAGAAAGAGATTACTTCAATCAAGGATTTGCTCAACTCACTTTTCTAATTTTTGTTGTCTGAACTTTCATACTTTATGGGTTGTAATATTTTAAACTTGTATCTCTATTTTGCTTATGCTATTTCTGCCCTTACTCTTTTTTTATTCTGACAAAGGGGGTGAAAAAGATGATAGCAATTACATTGCAGGAGATCTTGCATGAGAAATGCAAAATTAAGAGAAAAAGAAAGCTTTGAATGAATGTATTTCTAAATGCATGAATAAATGATGAATGGAAATGCAAACCAATCAATATGTGATATATGTGCTTTAAATGTGCTAACTTTTAATGTTTTGCAGCATATTGATAGGGGGAGTAAAATCTCCATCTATGCATCTAAATGCTTCATCTTTGATTAAGTTTGTCATCATCAAAAATGGAGAGATTGTTACGACAATGAAGCCATACATGATACTTCAAGTACAAGGTTTTGATGATGAGCAAGTGGAATCAACTGCATTTCAGCTAAGGCTATGAAGAAATTGAAGAATTCAGTGAAGAATCTTTGAAGACTAGTGTGCAAATGTTTAATTCATTAAAAGTCTTAGATTCTTGTAAGAGCCTTACTTAGAGTGCATATTTAGGTTGCATTTCACCTTAAAAGTCTTTAGAAAAACTTTTCTAAAAAGAACCCTCATGAAAATCTTTTTAGAAAACTCTTTTCTTAAATTTTTATGTTTATTAGTCGACCAATAGACTTACCAGTCGACTAATCCTTTCGCGCCATATTTTCTAAAAAGTCATTTTTGTCAAATTAGTCAACCGAAGGTTTTATCAGTCGACTGCACAGAATGTATGTTTTCTGGAAAATTAGCAGCAGTCGACTAATGGTTTTATCAGTCGACTGAACAAAACAAGTGTTTTCTGAAAATTTAGCAGCAGTCGACTAATGTTTTTTATCAGTCGACCGAACAGAATGTTTGTTTTTCAGAAGATTTTAGCAGCAGTCGACTAAAAGGTTTTTCAGTCTACTGATGATATTATCAGTCGATTAACTTTTCTCAAGTCGACTAAGTTTCAAAAGTTCAGATTTTCAAACGGCTTGATTAACAGATCAGTCGACCGACGATAACTGTCAGTCTACTAATAACTAACTATTAGTCGACTAACTGATGTTTCAGTCGACTAATTTTGTCGTTTTCCTGAAACTTCAAAAAGGCATATCTTTTCATTTTTCAAACGTTTTGATCGTTCGAAATGGACAGTTTTGATACCCTTTCATACCCTCAACGTATGGAAAACTTTAACTATAAATATGAGTGCATTGTACACTCAAAACAACAAGAATTCAATCGATTTGAATCATTTACTTATTGCTTTTCACTCCTATTCATTCAAGTATTTGTTTTCTCACTCACGTGATATTTTCACTTCAGTTTTTCACTCAAATCACTTTGAGAGATAGTGAATTTGTGAGTAGAGTATTTCAATAACCTCAAAAGCCAATTGCATCACATTTGCATTCAAAAGGAAGGCTCATAGGTTGTTTTGTAAGTTGTTACTTATTTTCTGTAAAAAGAAGGACTCCTTGGTGTAAAGGAGTTGTTTGCTTTCAGTAGGGTTGTTACTGAAAGTGGGACCAGTTATGGTCTGTGTGATCTTGTAGTTTACAAGGTTGATAGTGGAAATCTCAAGCGGGTTTTGCTTGGGGACTGGATGTAGGTCGGGTTAGACCGAACCAGGATAAAATCTTGTGTTCTTTGTGTGTTTGCTTTGAGATTTGCAAAATCCTTCTATATTCCGCAGACAATTTTTAAAAGCACTATTCACCCCCCCTCTAGTGCTCGTTGCCTCGATCCTAGTGCACTTTCAAAATTGTGCTACTTACTCGGAGATTTCAGCACTTCATGAGAAAGAACAGGTTGTCAAATAAGCATAAAGAAAAGAAAGATTCTAAAGAAGATACCATGTGCTATCAATGCAATAAGCTAGGTCACGTAAGACGTGACTGTCCTCTCCTAAAAAGAAGATCCAAAATCAAGGAACCAAAGAAAAGGTTCTTTAAGAAAAAGGCTCTACATGCTCAATGGAATGATTCAAAACCATCCACTAGTGAAGAGTCAAGTGATGATGAAGTCAAAACTGCAAACATGTGCTTCATGACAAAAGAAAGCTCTGCACTGAAAAAAAAGAACAGATGGATATTAGACAGTGGATGTTCAAAGCATATGACAGGTGTTATCATCGCAAAATTTTAATTTTGCAAGTCAAACTGACCTTTGAAAAAGATTTTGAAAATAACTCGCCTCCATTTTAAAATGTGGGATAATTCCGAAGAATGGGACTCGCCTGTCGGTACGAGGTTCAACCATTCCTGGTGCCTTTACTAGGGGTAATTGAACCAAGGATCAATTGTATGCTTAACCTTGCTCAACTTGTCTAAATCATGTTCTATTTCCTAAATGCACAAAGAATCATGCATGTGCTATGATTTTCTGAAAAATGCAGATTTGAAAACATGATGTTTGCTTAGAATAACTGAATAACTTGGAAAATTCTTGGAAAAGATGTCACTTGGAAAATCGTGAGAATAGTGAGAGAATATTTCTAAGTTAAGTGAAAATCGATTTCTGAAGAATTCAAGTGTTTTAGGAAAATCGATTTCTGAGAAATTTCTAACTTTGAAAAAACTTTATTTCTTTGAATTCAAACTTTGAAATTGGATATATAACTTGAAAAATCATGATTTCTCTGAATTCAGACTTTGAAATTGAAGATATTATGACTTGGAAAATCGAATTTTAAACTTTGAAAAATACTTGAAATACCATTTGAAAGTTCAGAGTTTTGACAAAATCAACTTCTGAGTAAGACTTAAAAAATTTTGAGAAAATCGATTTCTCTGAATTGGAATTTGAATTTGCAAATGAATGAATATAAATTTAAAAGACTTGATTTTGAGGAATTGAGAAAATCCTTTTGTATTTTTGAGAAATGCAGTGCATTTTGAAGTTAGCCTAAGAGTGTAGGCTGAATGTGGCTAATACGAAGATTACAAATCTTGGTCTCATTCGTATTCTGACTATGGCCATAAATACAAATTCCACCAAGTTTGTAAACTCCATAAGAGCTTGTGCACGTGCCATTCGTGTAGACCATAGTCAATTTGTAAAAAAATGTGCATGAATTGGCATACATGGCAGTTACATATCAAAATTTAAAACTATATGCAATGCATCCTATTCTATGCAGGAATTGAAATTCTTATTCCAAAATTAATTACAATTTACATCACTAATTGAATTTAAATGCATAAAAGTAAAGTCTTCAATGTCATTGCAAAACTAGAAAACTTGTTAGTGAAGATATGTTGGCTTTTTTAGGTTTATCCAGTAATATCTAGAAATTACTGGATTTTGCTAGATATAAGCCATTTTCCATGACTCCCTGATATAAACTTAATGAAATAAGAAATAAAACTAAATGAATAATAAATATGAGATTTGAAAATTCGAAATTGGGGTCTAAATGACCAAAATACCCCTGATAGAAAGACTATGGCCTTGAAATTAAGGTTTTTAGAAAGATATTTTGTAAAATACAAGTTTTAAAATTCAAATTAAGATAAATTAAACCAAATATGATGTGACATGATTAAAAATATGAAAATTAGGGTTTTAGAATTTCGAAATTTAGGTCAAATGACCAAAATGCCCCTGATAGCAAGACTATGGCACTGAAATCAGGGTTTTCTGAAATAGATTTTGGTAAAAACTAGGGATTTATGATTGAAATAAACATAAAATCAAACATGAAACATCCTAATATGATTCTAAACATTAACAAACCCTAAAAATATGAACTTATACACGAAAATCAAGAAATATCACAAATATCATGATTTTGGCAGTGTTTCGGGATCCTGCGGGTACCCTGTTTTGCAATTTGATCCATTTAAGTATCAAATGGATTACAAAATTCATAAAAATCCACACCTGCACTTGTTATAACCCTAAAATTAGATTGAAATTATAAAATATATTTTTGACATTATTCCAATTCAAAAATTGCATTAAAACCCTAAAATAAGTTATTTTCACCCATGGTTACAGAGCAGTTGCAATGTCAGACCCGAATTAGGAATCAAATCACTATGAAAATTTATGAAATTTTATAGAGGTAAACTAGACACAAAAACTGAAAATATCATGTTTACAGATCGGAAAAAGAATCTTCGATGAGGGAGAAACCCTTTAAGCAATCTGGACTAAAATATAACGAATCTAACATAAGTTAAAACAGATACTTCAGATTGAAAATACAGAAATAAACAGCAAACTTAATCAAAAATTTCTGAAATTTCAGAAGTGAACAGTAGACAGAAAAATAATGAACTTCCTTTTTTACAAATCATGATTCGGATCTACGTTTTGAGATCTATGATCATCACAAGTCTGATTAGGGTTTTGGTAAACCCTAACGAGTTTTAAATTTTAAATCTGATTCTCTATCAGAGGAAAAATACTAAACAGAGACTAAAAAATATCAAAATTTTACAGTAAATAGTCACATCAATAGGAATACACTGCACTTTACGGATCTCAAATTGGATATCAGATGAGATAAATATCACAACTGCAAGTTACCTATTAATTTCAATATCGATTCTAAATGACTGAAAATCATGGTTTAATCTTTTGTTTTTTTGACAAGGTTCTGGAATCCCAAAACATTCGAAACTTTTACAGTAGTTCACTTACATATCCATGTATCACATATTAAAAAATCATAAATTTACAGTGAGTACT
This sequence comes from Nuphar pumila, assembly GCF_984573655.1. NCBI lineage: Eukaryota > Viridiplantae > Streptophyta > Magnoliopsida > Nymphaeales > Nymphaeaceae > Nuphar > Nuphar pumila. The sequence goes on along the minus strand of NC_143249.1, from coordinate 152,366,160 downwards.
TCAATACGAAATAACATGTTCTTTACTGTTCTAAGCTTAAAACACACAGAAATTTAATAAAACTCAATAAAACATGCTTTAATCAATGAAAACAATACAAAAAATACTTAAACAGTAAAACAAAATTAATTTTTATGCTGGAATACATGTAATAAACATGAATAAGTAAAAAGATAAATAAAACATAGGGAATCCATGGCTGAAATTGCTTTTACGCTTGAAACCATGGATTTAATCCATTTAATCGGATAAATCTCATGTTTTCTTGGTTAAGAATATAAAAAATAATGCAATAATCAATTCTAATGGATTAGAATCATGGAAAACAGCATGGAATAGGGTTAGATCATCTTCTTGAATTGAACTTGAGATTCTTGAGGTTGAATCCATGGTTTAATCCATGAAAGGGGAGGTGCCAATGGTGAAATCTAATATAAAATCATAAAAAACTAATAAAAAATAATAAAATAATATTAAATATCTCACCTTGGGGCTGCAGCTGCAATGGAGTAAGGTGGAGGTGCTGGAGAGGAGAGAGAAGCCACAAAAATTTGAGAGAAAAAGAGCTCCCTTTGACCCCCTATTTATAGATTTTTTTTTTTTTGGATTTGTTTAGGAAGAGTTTTGATTTTTTGGACTCTTTTTAATAGTTTTTGATAAACCACATGGTGAGGACGATTTTTATGGAGAATTCTAACCTAAATGGACTCTAATTAATCCCTAATTAACACCTAATTAAACCCTAGAAAGTCCAAATATGACACCACCTAGTATGGACCCACATTTGGTTTTTAAAACTTGAATTTAAAACCTTTAAAAACCAATAGTTTAAAACTTAAATAAAATGAATTTTTAAAATTTCTTTTGACTCCTCTAAACCCCTAGCCTAACTAGCACAATGACTAACCCTAGTCTAACTTGACTTCTTCAAATGTGGCGCCACTTGAATTTTCAAAAACGATTTTAAAACTTAAAAATGAGAGGTTTTTCAAAAGAGATTCAAAAGTAGACTTTGAGATTGAAAGGTTTGAAATGGTACAGAGTCTTGACTGAGTCAGAACTCCTTTGGATATGGCGCCAACTGAGGGGGGCCCACATCGAAGTTTTGAAAACCTTGAAATAAATACTAAAAATGGCTTTAAAAAAGGGTTAAAATCAACAGTTGAAATTCAAAGTTTTGAAAATAGAGTTCTAAGCGAACTGGAACTTTGGGCTAGAGTCCTGAATTTTTAAGACTCTGAGATTTTGGTTTTTAAAAGCCAAATGAAGAAGTTTTTGAAAGATTTTATCAAAACTGGTAAAAACAAGTTAAAAAATGCAGTCAGGGTTAGAGTCCTAACTAAACTGAAACTCTAAAATAAAGTCCTGAATTAACTGGACTCTGCAAAATGACCAAATTTGTGAAAAACAAATGAAAATGAATGAAAATGAAAGTAAAAACAAACTTCAAAACAGACTTCTGACTGGATTAGGACTCTGGGACAGAGTCCTGATCGGACTGAAACTCTAGATTTTTTGGTATTTTTCTAAAAAACAGATGAAAGAACTTGTGAAAGCAGTGAAAACAATAACAAATATTGAAATAAAACAAAGTTCTGATTCAACTGAGACTCTGAGGACAGAGTCCTAATTGAACTAGGACTCTCAAATTTTTGGATTTGCTGAGAAAACAAATAAGAGAATTTTAAAAAATAGTTAAAAACAGGAGAAAATTGAAGTTTTGGTTCAGAGTCCTGATCTGATTAGTACTCTAAGAAAGAGTCCCGATTCGATCAAAACTCTAAGAAATTTTGGTTTTCTGATAAGTAAATAATGAAATTTAAGCAAAGCTTTTGAAAACCAGTGAAAATGAAGTGAGAAAATGAACTTTGGATAGAGTCCTAATTCGATCAGGACTCTGGGGTAGAGTCCTGATTTGATCAGGACTCTGAGATAAAACCTCAGAATTTTAAAATTCTTTGATAAAAGTATAACAATTTTGATAGATGAAAAGAATTTTGAAAGATTCTCTCAAAATTGAAATCAGGATCAGAGTCCTGATCCAACTAGGACTCTCTAAATAGAGTCCTGTTTTGACTGAAACTCTGAAGAACAGTCCTGATCCGGCTGGACTCTTAAAGAAGAGTCCTAATCCAACTGGGACTCTGGGATTTTTGGAGATTTTTGACAAGTAAAGGAATCTAGAAAAGACACCACCTAAATGGGTCTCATCTTAGAATTGAAATCGGTTAAAAATTGAGTTTAAAACAAATCCAGATTGTTTTCTGAGAAAACATTTCAAAATATAAGGTCTTGAGGGTTGGCAAATGACAAAATGTTGATTAAAAACCCAGGTTTTAAAATTGATTTTGAAAGAAAAGTTTTACAACCCGAATTTGGATTAAATATTTTGAAAATAGGAGTGCTGGATCTCGAAAATGAGATGTAATGCCATGCAATGCTATACAGTGCAATGAAATGGTATGCAAAATATATGCAATGATATGCAATGACATATGAAATGTAAGTACTGGATAAGGGTAAAAATTTGGGGTGTTTACAGATGCCCCTCTTTGCTACTAAGCTGGTATAAGGCTGAGCTTAGTGTCAAAGAAAACACACCAAATTTGGACTATAAAAATGCCCCACTTAGAAAAATCTGGTTGGGTGTGAAAGAATTAATTCAGATGATGATGATATATATGGAATAGAGAACAAAAAGGAAGATTCACTTCATCGAAATGAGGCTCAGGCTTAGCCCTTAACCTGAATGGGACGGAAAATGAAATACCTCATAAGAATGAGGCTCAGGTTTAACCCCTTGATCTGATCGGGGACGATACCTTATGAAAAAATAAGGCTCAGGCTTAACCCTTTATCTGAAAGGGGACGATAAACGGAATCCTCAAATGAAGAAACCATGATGGGACCTTTGAATTTTGCACAATAAATCCGAGAGGGGTTTGCAAAAGGAAGAAAGGGGGTTCCCTAAAGCTTGAAAAGGAATTGATCTTGGGCGTCTCATTACTGTGACTAGATGTCTTTTAAGACAGATGACCTTTTTGCAGAAAATTCAGGTTTAACCCTTAACCTGAACGGAAATGAAAATAGTAAGTTGGATGGTGAATAAGACAATTTTCTTGAAGAAGAATAAGGTGACTCTTTTGACAACGCGAAAGATGAATTCTTTCGACAACGTGAAAGATGAATTCTTTTGACAACGCGAAAGATGGCAAAAGCAATCCAAAGGAACAAGGCGATTCTTTCAACAACGCGAAAGATGACAAGGCGATCCAAAGGAGCAAGGTGATTCTTTTGTCAACGCAAAAGATGAATTCTTTCGACAACGCGAAAGATGGCAAAGGCGATCCAAAGGAACAAGACGATTCTTTCAACAACGCGAAAGATGACAAGGCGATCCAAATGAGCAAGGTGATTCTTTTATTAACGCAAAAGATGAATTCTTTCGACAACGCAAAAGATGGCAAAGGCGATCCAAAGGAACAAGGCGATTCTTTCAACAACGCGAAAGATGACAAGGTGATCCAAAGGAGCAAGGCGATTCTTTTGTTAACGCAAAAGATGAATTCTTTCGACAACACGAAAGATGACAAAGGCGATCCAAAGGAACAAGGCGATTCTTTCAACAACGCGAAAGATGACAAGGCGATCCAAAGGAGCAAGGCGATTCTTTTGTCAACGCAAAAGATGAATTCTTTCAACAACGCGAAAGATGGCAAAGGTGATCCAAAGGAACAAGGCGATTCTTTCAACAACGCGAAAGATGACAAGGTGATCCAAATGAGCAAGGCGATTCTTTTGTCAACGCAAAAGATGAATTCTTTCGACGACGCGAAAGATGGCAAAGGCGATCCAAAGGAACAAGGTGATTCTTTCAACAACGCGAAAGATGACAAGGCAATCAAAAGGAGCAAGGTGATTCCTTATTCAACGCAAAAGATGAATTCTTTCGACAACGCGAAAGATGATAAAGGTGATCCTTTCAAAGAAAAGGCTAATTTTTCAACAACGTGAAAGACGATAAAGGTTACTCTCTCAAGGAGGTAAAAGGTGATATCGGGATGTGTCAAGATGGACATTGAGCTCTTCACTTCATGTCAAGATAGTAAGAAAATATTGCCAAAATGTTAAAAATTGTTTGTTGATTCAAAATGCTTGAAATTGATGTATATTAGTATGAAAATGTTTCCTCTTTTCCACCTGAAGTATTACCTCCGACTGGGCTTAACTCCGTAGAATCAAGATTTGAATTCAAATTGCTTGCGATTGACTTTCTTTCAAAGAAGCTATTAATTTTCTTGATATGAGCAGAAAAGAGAGTATTCTTGATATTGTGAAAGCAATTGGTGAAAGAATATTGATAGTAGAATTTTACAAAATTTAAAGAGAATTCTTGGCAGATTTGGCAGTCTGATATCCTGGGAGCTTCTCTCATGATAATCTTTCTGCACTCTTTCGGGCTCTCTTGGGCTTTTGAGGATTACATCATCCTTCATTTTGGAGATGTCCGTACTTTTCTTTCTCTCTTTTTTTTTTAGAAGGGTACGTCACAAACTCCTTCATTTTGAAGATGTTCTGATCCTTCTTTCTCTCAGGGATTATATTGACGATTATTGGCTCTTTGGTTGAAAATCTCTTGATGATAGCAAAAATTAAATATCTTTTAGGGTTTATCGGGAGGCTCATCGCATCTGCCTTCATCTTGACAATGCTTTGGACTTTCCCTGGAAGGATACGTCACAAACTCCGTCATCTTGGAGATGATTCAAATCTTCTTTGGCTCTGGGGGTCTAACTCGCATAATTCGTCTTCATCTTGACGACAATTGAGAGATCCTTTTTGCAGATATTTAATTGCAACTTAGGTGATTGAGGAGATATAGGGATTGAATGAACTCTCTTTTTTATCGCTCAGGATATTTCCACTACCTTATCTTTACAAGAATGATCTTTAAAAATGTGCCATAGATTCGATCAATATTAATCACTTATAGCTTTGCGACAACATTGAATTTTCTTTGCTGACCATATTGCAGATTTATTCTTCATCCTTCTAGTTGGTCAATAGGAAGATTTTGAATTTTGAATCCTTCTTCGCAAAAGCTTTGTCCTTTTGGAAGCAATACTGAAGGTAATTTTGAGGTAATAATTTTATGCAATAAAGATTTTGAGATCAACAACTATTTTTCATGACAAATTGGCAAAATATTCTTGGAATCTTTGGTGAAAGAAATTGCTTGATATCCGAGTTGACACATCAGTGGGATTCTGGATGAAGGTCCAACACGAACCTAAACTCTAAAGGTAAATTCAATACGAAATTGGAATTCTGAAGGTAAGTCCTAGCACAATGCAGGATTTTGAAAGTAAGTCCAATTCAAAAGTTGGTTTTGAAGGAACATCTGAATCAAGACTTGGGTTCTACAAGGAAAACAGGAAAATTCGAGTCAAAACTCGAGCCTTTGAAGGAAAGCTAGGAAGTTTGGTTTTTAAGGAGAGAAAATTTGGGTCGAAACCCAAATCTTTAAAGGAAAACTCGAGTTTAAAACTCAAAATTTTCAAAGGAAAACTGGAAGGTTCGAGTCGGGGCTCGAATCTCAAAGGAAAACTTGAAAGTTCAGATCTTGAAGGAAAGAAAACTTGAGTTTAAAACTCAAATCTTCAAAGAAAAGCTGGAAGGTTCGAGTCGGGGCTCGAATCTCAAAGGAAACTGGAAAGTTCATTTATTTTTGAAGGAAGAGAAGACTCAAGTTAAAACTCAAATCTTCAAAGGAAAGCTGGAAAGTTCGAGTCAGGGCTTGAATCTTAAAGGGAAATTGGAAAATTCGAGTCAAAACTCGCATCTCAAAGAAAATTTAGAAGTTCGAGTAGAAACTTGAATCTCAAAGGAGAATTGGAAGTTCTTGTCGAGTTCGAATCTTAAAGGAAAATCTTTAATCAGAAGATTGAATTTTGAAAATTAACAGTGCGAGGACTGGGATTGAAAGTTTTGAGAATGGCTAGTTTGAGGATTTAAACACCCCAAATTTTCATTATCCATTCTCAAATAACCCTCCTCGTGCAGTGTCAACCCTGTTAGGTCAGTGTAGGAGTCAAACCTCGAGTCAGTTCCAGAAAATCACCATTTTACCAACTTTCATTAGGAAAATTACCATTTTACCCCTAGGTCATCCCAGACCCTAGTCAATCGGAGTCAACCAAGCTCATTGGTTAGTTCAGAACATTTAGAATGTCAATCATCTCAAGCTCATCTGAGCTCACAATGAACAGACCATTTTCATTTCTGACCATTACTGTCAAAATGGGATCATTTCTTCAGAAATGAGCTTATTTCTCACTCAAATCTAAGCCAATTGTCTCTGAGTCAGTCATTCATAGTCAGTCATACTCCCCAGAGTCTAACTTGAGCTCACCAGAAGTTCAAGCACTCCAGTTTCAGTTCAAAACCATTTCCAAGTGTCCAAGAGCCCATTTTAGTCCATTTCAGTTCTTTCAGCTGAAATTGAGTTGAGTTCAGCCAATTGAGCTAGTGTTCGAGCTTCAATTTTAGTTCATGTCAGTATTATTGACCTTTTTTTTTAGCTCAAAGTCAGCTCAAGTTCGTAATTCACTTTACTCCAGTGACCATTTCGTACCATTTCTAAAAAAATGGCAGCTTTTCTTAAAAAATCAGTCAGAAAGGTCAGTTGAGTCAATGTCTGGTTAGCTCATTGGAGTTCTGAAACTCTAAAACCCAGCTCATTTCAGTTTAATTCAGCTCGAACCCCAATTTTCAGTGTCACTCTGACCCAGTAGAGTCTCGAAAACCATTTCTTCAACCATTTTTGCAAATTTTGTCATTTTTGACACTTTTGAATTGGTACAACTACCAATCGGGGTCTAACATCCAAAATTCATCATTCAGGGTCTGCATTTCGTATGTCATTTCTCAGCATTTCATCACATTTCATCACATTTCATTTCATTTTTGAAGTCCAGAACTCCAGTTTTATAAATTTCAATCCAGATTGAGTTTTTAAATTTTTCAGAAATCAATTTCAACCTCTGGGTTTCCAAAATTAACATTTTTACCCCCAGGAGTCTAAATTTGGAAATATTTTCCTGAGAAAAACAATTTGGATTTATTTCAAACTCAAAATTTTCAAATTCTACACTGGATTTGCTTCGCAACGAGGTATTGAACTTCAAAATCCGAGCTTGTTTCAAAAATTGCCAAAAATAGCTCGTTTCATCTAAAAATAAATTTGGAAGTATTTTCTCAAGAAAAACAATCTGGATTTCTTTCAAAATTACAATTTTAAATTCTACATTGGATTTGCTTCACAACGAGGTATTGAACTTCAAAATCCGAGTTCGTTTCAAAAACTGTCAAAAATAGCTCGTTTCGTCTGAAAATTTTCTGAAAAGACTATTTTACCCCTTGAATCGTCAAAATGAATTTCAAAAGTGGACTTTGGACCCGTTCTGAGATGGACCATTCATTTACTTTTCTATTTTATATAAAAAAAAGATGTTTCTTTTTATTTGTTTGTTTTTGTTTTTATTAATTTTTATTTATTTATTTTATTTTAGAGAGGTGGGACCCACAAGATGGTCACCCAAACCTCCAGCCCCTCTTTTCTTCTTATTTCCTTTCTTCCCTTTTTCTTTTTTTTTTTTCTTTTCCTTTTCTCTTTTCTTTCCTTTTCCCTTTTTCTTCCTATTTTATTTTCTTTTTCTTCTTTCTTTCCTTCTTCCCTTTCTTCCTTCCTTCCTTTCCCTCTTGCCCAGCTATTCACGTACAGCCATAGAGGGATGGCTCATGGCATACTATTAAAAACTTAGGTTTTGATTATGTCAAAACCTAAGTTCAAGACAAAAGAAAAAAAAAGGGCTACGGCCGAACCTCCTTCACACCTCCCTTGTTCTTTAAAAAGATCAAAACTAAATTCATTAAACCCTAAATACTTACCATTTTCCCTAAGTCTAGCCCCTTAAAAACCTTTCCTTCTTACCTATTCCCAGGCATTCACGCACAGCCTGGGCAACTATCATCTCTCTCTCTCTCTCTCTCTCTCTCTCTCTCTCTCTCTCTCTCTCTCTCTCTCTCTCTCTCTCTCTCTCTCTTTTGGCTGCAGCCTTCATTGCTGCACCTTCAGTCAGCTCCACCAGAGATGTAAGACCCGAAATTTTTCAGATAACTCTGAATAAATTCCTGAGACATTTTTCCAGTGAAAAATAGCGTTTTTACCGTAAAACGAATCGAACTGATTCCTGCGATCCAAATATACTTAGGATATTTGTATCTTCACGAATATATGCTCAAACGCTCTGGAGATCATAACTTCCTCCCTGCTTGAAATCAAGAGATTCCTGCGAGCCAACTTTCTTAGTTGCATCAATACGAAGATAATGGCCTACTCAGAATTTTTCGGAAAAAAATGCCGAAAACTCAACTTTTTTGCGAGACCCACGAAAATGTTGGTGGGACCCACAGAAATATTCTTCAGAAAATATCTGGTGGGACCCACGAAAATATCTCATGGAAATATCTCAGATGGATAAGATCAAACAGTCAGATGGATAAGATCAAAGGGAATTTCTGAAAAAGCTATGGACTAAAATGGAAATTCTGAAACTTGGGGCTCAAGTTTCAGAATCTATAAATAGAGGAGCCCCCCTCCTTTGAAAAATCGTCTAGCCCTCTCTCTCTCCTCCTTTTCCAAACCTCCCCTACCTAGCCTAGCCCACCTGACCTAGTCTGAGCCTGCCTGACTTAGCCTGAGCCTGGTCCTAACCCACCTGACCTAGCTCAAACCCAGTTGACTTGACTTGAACCTAGTTGGGTTTGAAGTCAAAGTCAAAGTCTTTTTTGCTCTAGCTTTTGGTTTGGATTTCTGAACCCAGACTTAGCCTACTTGGGTTGAGTTCGAACCTGCTGAACCTAGTTGACTTGGACCGAACCCAGTTTGGTTCAAACCACTTAGGTTAAGCAGCTTGACCTGCTTTACCTCTTTCTCAACTAGGTCGACTTCATCTGACCTAGTCTGACCTCTTGACGGAAGGATCGAAGCTTGTTCAAAGTGTTGGATCATTCGGGAGTCGTTTCTTCCACAATTTGAAGTAAGTTCGCTTCATTAATCCATCTCTCTCAAGTATTTGATTGTTTGTATATAGCATATACTTTCTGAAGTAGTATCTTGCTTTAGTTCTTGGTTGATCCCTCTAGGACGCTTCGGTGTTCACGCGCTCGCCTCGTAACTATCGTCGCAAATAGTATCTCGCCCTAGTTCTTGGTTGAGCCCTCTAGGACACTTCGGTGTTCACTCGCTCGCCTCGTAACTATCGTTGGATACAGATCTAGGTGTATATCTGCTGATCCTGCCGACGCGTCTTATATCGCACAGGCTATGTAATTTACCTTTGCCGTCGCGTCGTATGATGCCAAGGCTCCCTGCTTTCTATACTTCCGATTATGCATTTACTTACGCTGTCGCGTCGAACGATGCCAAGGCTCCTGTTTTGTTATATATGTAGAATATTTCGTTCAGTTACACACCCTGAACAATAGTATATGCATTTCCTTTACGCCGCCGCTGTATAAAGCACATGCTTTTGCTTATACTACATATATGGCGCGTAAATGAGCGTTCAAATGGAGATCAAACTCCAAATCGCCAATGTGATTCCCTTACCGCTCCTCGTTCAAAATTCTGCTTGACGAATGAAGCCCTATTGGACAGGCTTCGGTTTTTGGCAAAATGCTCTTTACGTAAAGACTAAATAAATTACGTATGGCCTGGCTATGGCCCAGGGTTCTTGCAACCTGGATGGATGCAAAGTACGCACAACGGTGCACATCTATTTTCCGAGCTAAGCGTAGCGATTTCCCACCAAAGAGGAGAAATGCCGCTGAAATGGATAAAAGAAACACACGCTTTATCCGTTAAAGAGAGGAAGTGCTGCTGAAATTTCTGAAGGAGCTAAAAATAGCTCAAAAAGAACGTAGCAGGAGTGCTACCCAGTTTATGGAACGCCTTCTACAATGTAGAAGGGTTCGTCACACCACTGCCAGTAGAGCAGAGGAAGTGCTGACAGAATGGTTGGCAAAAGAGCTGCCAGAACCAGTTAAGTGGCACAACGTTGCCCTTTGTTGGAACGAAGTCAGAATGACTCGTCTCCCTGACACCTGCAAGGGCACCATACTTGTAAGAGCCGTTGTGCCAAAGTAGTGGTAGCGCCTTGATTAGGTCCTGAACTCGTTGCGTAAAAATACGCCGAGTAGCCGATCCGTAGAGATCGAGTCATGTGCATGCTCATTAAGAATTATTAGATAACCAGACTCGTAAGGGCCGCTGAGCCGGAGTGTGTTGTTTCCACCGAAAGAGGTGAAGTGCTCGTCAAGGCCGAAGTGCCGAGAGTAGATTTAAGCATGCATATGAATAAGACCTTTGTTCCACGGTGAAAACCGTGTGGTTGATTGGGGTTGGGTACATACTTCTCAAAGGCTGCCCTATAGGCATGCAATGTTCGTCAAGTAATTGTAAGACCGGCAGGCCCCTTTCAGAATTTCTCACCGAGGAAGACGGTGATGGCGCAACCTTGAGTGACATATATTTCACCTGAACCTGATAGAGTTCATTGATGGCCTCTGTCACTCAGAGGTATGGAGGTCGTGGTTATCCTTAAATATCTGAGGATTGAACTCAACTACTGCAGTAGCAGAATGCATTCGGATACCTAGTAAGGATCTCTTCTGGTATGTTGTACCGTCCTACTAGGGGGATGGGGTCAACAGGCCTCTGGGGTATCTAAAATACATAGAATAATCAACCCCCAGATCGTCGCGTTGTCGTCCAGATATGAGTCCCCTAAGCCTAGGGGGAGGTGCAATTATCGAAATAAAGCATTAGCTTAGGTACAACGATACTTTGAATGTATGAGTGGATGACGTTGTTGAGTCAGTCCTGCATAACCTTTGTGGAGGTGTCATGGTCAGTATACTACTGGACCGATTGGGAGAGAACCCCATTGATATCCGTACGACTAAGCGAAGCTCGGAGAGTTGTCCTTAGATTCGTAGGATACGGATGTGCCAAGCATAAAGGCTTGAGCTAGACATCCATTCGTGACCCTGAGGAGGTCAAAGCTAAGTCGTAGAGACTTAAGCGGTTATTACAACTCACAACCCTGAAGAGGCTTATGCGAAGTCATGAATACTTGCGTAGATGTTCAACTCATAGCCCTGAGAAGGCTCTTGCGATATACGCTAAGTCATGGAGGCTTCAGCGTCGTATTACGAACTGCGACCCTGAGTGGTCTATGCATTTACTTGAGTTGAATGGATGTATGACTGAATGCTTACCAGACCATCAGTGGTTCTGACCCCGTTTAATGGGGATTTCAGGTGTTGGACCTGCGTGGCGATATGTGGAGCAAGGCGACATCGAGTTCCAGGGTTTCTCTAGACAGAGTTGTACTGCTTTTTTTTATTGAACCTACACTGCTTTTCTAAGTAGTAGTGTTGTAATAAACATGTAGTTTTTGATAAAATGGAACACTTTGGTGGTCAATGAGTTGCTTGGCTACATACCTGCAACGTGCTCGGAGTTTTCTAAAATCGACGACTCATTATCGTCTTATTCCGCTGCTAAAAGCTTTTCTAAATTCCACTGCAAAGAAAAAAAAAGAAATTCATGAAAATTTTAACTTAGCTTTGTTTTGGAAATCCAGGGCGTTACAAGAGATCCACACCATCTTCAACCTCCAGCCACACCGAGGTGGCGGCATAGCAACACCTCCAGCCCCCACGGTTGCAACAGCTTTCTCTATCGGTTCAACACAGCCCCATGAACAAACATCTTCCTTCAGCCCTGTTGTGCATCCACATCAGCTTCAGCGTGTTCAACTCCCTTCATCCAAAGCTTGTGCATCTTCTCTACCAACCGGTGCCCAGCAGTCAAAGCCACCACCTCCTTGCAGCCCTCTACAGTCTTGACAAGACCTAGCCACCTCACAACACCAACCTATTGGCAGCATAGCAGCAACCCCTTTTGAAGCTTCCATCAGCCGACCACAAGCCTTCTTCTTCGACCTCTTTCACTAGTGTTGCAGTAGTTCATTGGCTACGTCAAAAGCCCAAGGTGAGATATCTCTCTTGATTTAACATTGGTGTTAAATTTCATTAGAATGATGATCACCTTTGATGCCCTCCTAAAAAAAGAAAGAAAAGAAATTGACATTTCAAGCATGGCTTTCATGAAGATGATCATGCGAAACCAGCCCAAAAAGGTTGAATCTACAGCAGCATGAAAGTGGTTTGTTTACGTTTAAATGGCTGAGATAACTAGATCTTCGTCCTATATGTTTATGCAACTTAAGAGAGGGAATTCATCCATTCAATGGATTGAATTTTTCTTTTAAGATGCAATATTAAATATAAACCATGCCCCTGTCATTTTTTTTTATTTTCATGTCTCATGTGGTTTGCATGTTTAAATATCACATTTAGGATTGGCTGCATCATTTTTTTTTATTACTTCATTCATGTAATATAGAGTTTATTAGCTTTTGAATCAAGGTTCATAGGTTTTAATTTATGCGCATAGGCCTAATCGTTATTGCATGTATTAATTCTCTTCTAAAAATCCCGATTTTTTTTTGATAGTTTGGTTTTTTTTATCTGTGATCCCCTACTAAAAACCCGGACTGATTTGAATTTCGAAACCCCACTGAATAAATCCAAAACCCAAATTGGGTCTTGAACCCCCTGGAAATTCTAGAATTCTGTTTTAGCAGACAAGAACCTTCAAGATTGCCTCCATGGACGATCCAATTTTCCCTCAAAAAATCACAGTGGATTCATGATTGAATCTAATAATGATCTGGAAATTTTTAGGTTTTTCCAAGCAGTTTTGACCTCTATAAAAAAATTGGATTTCTCAGACCTCTGGGAAAATATCGATTTTCTTTCATCAGGGTATAGACAGAACCTAATGCACTGAGTTCATCCAATATGTAACCTTTCTGCATAAACTTTCAACATGAAAGTTGTTTCTAACATACTTTCCTGTCATTTTCCAAAATGTGGGAATTTTTGGATCTGTTTCATTATTTTTCCCGGATTTTCCCTTTCTGTCTAACAGACTCCAATGTCTAGAAATCTCAGAGATTTAGGTCTCTGATAACAGTATGGCATTTTCCAAACCATAACTCGAATCCCAATGATGTCAAAAGATAAAATCTTTCTCTGTTTATCAGGGACAGTTTCCCACAATTTCAGCCTTTTTTCCATCTGTCTGCCATTTTTCCCATGTTTTCTACCGAAACCTATCTGTTTCCCCTAAATCCTACAGTCGTCGGATTTCGATCCGACTTGATGGAGTGGTAAAGCTCCGACCATAGGTCAAAACCAGAAAGTGTAAAAGATAAAAATCCTTGCCTTACTGTTCCCTGTCACCCCATAAAAGTTGAGAAAATTTTATGGAAGTTTGATATCCTAAATCTCCTTTAGAATCAACATTTTAGGCAAAAATCATAAAATTTAGGATTTTTATTTGAATTTCTATGTTTAAAAAAGTACAAAAAAATAGATTTTCGAGCTCCATTCTGTTTTTAGGGTTATTTTAGATGTCCATGACAAATTTGGCTTAATTCCAAGTTCATCTGCTTTAAATGTTAGTTTATCTTTAAATTCAGCAGCGAAAATCAGGCGAAAATCAAGTTAAATTTGATATTTTATGATATTTTCGCCATTTTAGGGTTTTTATCATGTACATAAGCATGTATAATCATATTAGGGTTAATTTCAATCTCCTTTGCATTTCATAGTTTTCAATTTTGCAAAATTTATTTCAGAAAACCCTGGTTTCAAGGCCATAGTCTTGTTATCGGGGGTATTTTGGTCATTTTGACCTAAATTTCGAAATTTCAATTTCTAATTCTATAAATTTTCATGCATATCATCATATTTCATCATATTATGTTTGATTTATTTCATTTGATTTTCAAATTTACAAAATTTCTTTCAAAAAAACTTGATTTTAAGGTCATCAGGGGTATTTTGGTCATTTTGACCCCAATTTCGGATTTTCAAGTTGATTTTAGAAGTTTATTCATTATTTATCATGTTTATATCAAAAGGGGTATGAATTTGGGTTTATATCTGAATAATATCTGATAATTTCTCATATTTTCGGATAAATTCAGAGAAACCTACATTTTTGTGCTAACCTTGTTTTCTAGTTTTGCAGGAACATTCAAGAAGAAGATTTAGCTTTTATTTCTTTTATTTCAATTCAATGTAAAAATTAATGTAATATTTGGAATAAGAGTTACATTTCTGCTTAGAATAGGGCTGCATTGCATATAGTTTAATTTATGCAAATTTCCAATATCTGATGTATGATCCATGCACATTATTTTAAATTCTCTATGGTTTACACGAATGACACGTGCACAAGCTCTTATGGAGTTTATAAACTCGATGAGATTTGTATTTATGGCCATAGTCAGAATACAAAGAAAACCAAGATTTATGATCTTCATATTAGCCACATTCAGCCTACACACTTTGGCTAACTTCAAAATGCACTGCATTTCCCAAAGTTTTAAAAGGACTTCCCAATTCCTCAATTGAAATTCCTTTTTCAAATTCATATTCATTCATTTATATCATTCAAATTGCATTATTCTCAAATTCATTTTCCAATTTCAATTTAAAAAAAAATCAGTTTTCTCAAGAATTTCCAAGTCTTTCTCAGGATCTGATTTTCTCAAAATCCTGAGTTTTCAAAAAAGATTTCGAAGCATTTCCCAAGTTCAAACCAAGATTTTCCAATGTTTTAAAATTCTTAAATTTCAAAGTCTCAAGTTTTCAAAAAGATCGATTTTCTCAAATTTCCCATTTTCCTGAGAATCCATTTTTCATTTCAAAAGTCATTTTCCAATGAATTTCTTAGATTTTCTCAAAATTCTCAAATCCATTTTCTCAGAAAAGCAATTCCAAATTTCAAAATCGATTTTCCAAAGTTCAAGTTTTCCTGAGAAATCACTTTCCAATGCAAATTTCTGATTTTCAATGAACTTCAATGATTTTCCCAGGAATCCCAATTTCAAGTACTTTTCCAAACATTTTTCCAGCATATTTCAATTTTCCAAAGCAAACATCATGTTTCTCAAACTTGCATTATTTTCAAAATTTCATAACACAAGCCTGATTCTCTGTGCATTATAGGAAAAATAGAGCATAATTTAGCTATTTGAGTCGAGTTAAAGCACATAATTGGTCCTTGGTTCAATTACCCCTGGTAAAGGCGCCAGGAATGGTTGAACCTCGTACCGACAGGCGGATCCAATTCCACGGAATTTTCCCGCAAATTTTCAAAACGAAGGCGAGTTAATTTTCAAAAACCATTTTCAAAACTTTGGTCGAGTTTGACTCGCGAAATTCGTTTCTCTCGCAAGGGAGGGGAAAAATTTTGCGATGATAACAGAGGACTCGATTATTGGACTTGCAATGAAAAAGACCATCATATTTAGATGTATGTGGTCTGATTTTCAGGATTAACCCCTTATCCTGAACGAGGATATGAATAGAAATTGGAGAATTTTGGGGAAATCATAGAAAATGATTCAGGTTTATCCCTTAATCTGAAGGGGAAGAAAATGGATGCAGAATTAATGCAAAATGAAATGCAAATGCACATGAAGTGTAAATGAATGCAAAATAAATGCAAGTGGGTGCATATACATGCAAAAAGAGAAATTGGTTTATCCTGCCTGCATACAGGATGTTTTGAGGTAAAGATAGATTTAAAAAAAAAAAATGTCCCAGTGTAACTAGGGAGGAAGATTTTGAATACAAAGAAGGGTAATCGAGGAATAAGGTGACAGGCTTCTTGATTGAGAGACATTCTCAAGGTCATTCCTCACAAGAGACATATTGTGAAAAGGAAAGAGACGCAAATAAAATGGTGCCCTAATGGGACAAAAGAAAGAAGTATTGGATGAAGAAAATGGACATTTTATTGATAAGCAGAACTGATAACAAAAAGATTGAATATTTATAAGTACTCGACCAAAAGGTTGCAAAAACTGGGCGGACTTGCCCCTACGAGGTGGCTGGCAAAACGAAAGGAAGAAAGCAGGAAACTTTGGCATCATCAATTTTCTGAATGATCTGGGAAAGGCTTGGTCAGGATGGCCAGCTCGTCTTCTTCTTATCTTCAGCAAGGAGGCTCTTGTCAATGCATTTCTGAACAATATTTTTGAAGACAAAACAATGATTGATGTCATGCCCTACTGCTCGATGAAACTTGCAGAACTGATTCATGAACCCTCCCATGATGGTGGGAGGAGTTGTGGCCTTTGAGAGCTTCACTAATCCCTTGATCAACATGAATTCAAGGGCTTCTTCGAGTGTTTGTTTAAGAGGAGTAAACTGGAGATCGCTACCCCAACCATCTCGCTTTATCTTTTCTTTCTATTGATCCAACTTTTTATTTTGCTTTGAAGACTTTTCTTTTTGGCCTATATGGTTGCTCTTGCTATTTTTGCAGTCACTGTAGCCGGCGTTGGAAGAGAAGGTGAAATTGATTTTCTTTTTTATTCTTGTTGATTGCTATTCTTGGTGAAGATGAAACCCTCGTAAGATCCATTTTCCATACTCAACTCGAGCCATTCAGCTCGTTCTGTCAATTCTATAAAGGTCTTGGATGGAGAGGTGGAAATCAGTCCCCTTAGGGGTTGTGAGAAGTTACTCAAGATCAAAGATAGTGCATGCCCCTCTAATATCGGATCACACATCTTGTTACAAACGGATCTCCACCTATGAATAAAATCCCTGGCTTTCTCGTTTTCCTTCTGCCTTAGACTGCAGAGATGACTGAGAGTCGGGAGGGCCTCAGCATTGAATAAAAAACGTTCAATAAGCAAATTGACCACTTTGTCAAACTCTTTCAGCTCTATAGGATTAATATGCTCTGAATACCATTTTCCTGTAATACCCTCCAGACTGTGAGGGAAACAAAGAAATAAGGCTCGGTTATTCCTCCTGAACTTGGAACATTCTGCAAAGAAAAGGGCGAGGTGTGCCTTTGGGTCACCCGAACCATCGAATTTGATAAATTTCTTGGGGAGATTGTCAAGATCATCATCCCCATCCAGTCCGTCATAAAAATCTTCACTTGTGAAGACCCTTTTGCCCTTGTCACGAGTCTGCAGATCCTTGACCATCTTCATCACATCTCGAAGTTGTGGCTGAGTAGGGTCATTGACAGACTGATTCCCAGATTTATAAGCTGACCCCTGCCTTTGAGTAGACTTTCTAACTGCTTGGTGAGTTTCATATTCCTCATTAGTATCTTCTGCTGATTCTGATTCTGCCTCATCAGATATTTCTTCGTGACGATTCTGCTTCCTAGTGATCTTCACATTCTTTTTCACTGTTCGGCCTTTGACCTTTTTCTTATTGTGGGCTCTTCCTGAGCTAGCTCCTGTTTCTTCAGTCATTAACTTACTCAGCATTCTCTGGAACAATGAATACATTTGTGGGTCGATGTCATCATTAGCTTGCTGCTTTCCATTTCCGGCAGATTGTGAAGAGGCCATTTCTTGTACTGAAACTGACGAGGAACTGGTAATCTGGACTAGCGCGGTTTTCTTTCTGGATCTCGTCTGAACCATTGAATGTCATGAAAGCTCTCTTGATGTCACTAAAGCTCTCTGCAGAGCAGAATTGATGGTTAGGCTTTTGAAAGAAATTTTGATTGGAGGAAAATATTTACTGAGAATTTTGGTAGACAATTGAAAGAGTATCCCATTACTAGGGATTGAGTCGTTGCTGGGATTACGACAATTGCGTTGTCATTCCTTTGCAAAAATAAACAACTGAAAAATATGCCTTGTTACCTAGGCGAGGTCGTCAAACCAAGATAGGATGAAATTTAAAGGAATTTTATTGAAGAAAGGAAAAACATGATTTTATTAATAATAAACTTGACAAAGGGGAGGGGGACAGACAATTTTCCACCACTCCAGATAATCAGAGGACACTCGAGGACCAGGAAAAATAGTGAGAGTAACAAAAGAATCTCAGCCATGTCTGGCAGAATGATATGCTCCGGACCACTGATCTTATGTGAGATCGAACTCTGGCAAGATCCCTGATAGTAGACGAATCTCTATGCGCTTCTGTCTTTGAGAGAACTGCCTGACACACCGCTCTGGATGGAAGTATGCGCAGAAGAATGGACCAAGTAGCCTAAACTGCTTGCCGTATGCATAAGTATATCTGGGAGGTGATTCCTGATGATCAAAGTAGTCCCACATGACCTCTTCTTCTTAAAGGTTGTCGATCAAGAATCAGTATCGTGCCACTGGAAGAAGCTTTTCATTATTGTATCTGAATGAAATGGCTCGGGTTGGCACATGCCGGAGGAACCAAGATTGCAATGCATAAGTGCACCGTTCGACTAGAATTGATTCTCTGAGTGTGAAACGGGTCAACCCTCGGTACAGAAAAGCGAGTGCGGCCATAGCTATAGAGAGGCGGTTGGTCTGTCGACTTCCCCACCTTCGCAGAAGTTGAACTATCCTGATATCCATGTAATTTCGTCCATCTAGAAAGAGAGCCAATCCCACGGTGCATAAGACCATCGCATGCTGGATTCTCTCTCGAGTTGTTCGAGATAAGGAACTTACTTCTACAAATGCTCCATACTGTCTGTAGATTTCGAGCAGGTTCACATATTCATTTCCATTCTCCTCGATCAATGGCCAAGACTTGCGTCCTGTCATGCGAGCTAAAGCGTCTCAGGGATCTAGACCCTTGACATTGATCAAAAATTGTTTCTCCAATGGATCTCCAGGTTGACCAGCTGGTTCAGGTATTCCCATAATCTTCGAGAATCCGTCCATCAATAAAGTCATTTCCCCTCATGGGAACCAGAAGGTACTAGTGCTCGAATTCCACCGTTCTGCCAGTGCGTGGATCAAATTGCCGTTAATTGTCTGCTTTCCCACTGCGGATGCCAGTTCCAATCCACAATCGTCCAAGTGGTCCGAAAACATACGAGAGAAGTTTTTGAGCCATGAATAGTACCACCGGGGAATGAAGGATCCGGTGCTGAGGATTCGATGTTCTGAAAGACCTTGTCGCACCTCGTAGGAGATGTGACCTTCAGGAAAGACTGAATTGAGTTGACTAGATGCCATCAGACTGGAAAACAAGGAGAATTGGAATAAGACTTGGGAAAATACAAGAATTTTGAAAAGAATGCAGGCAGGATAAAAATGAAGCAGGAAATTCGAGATCCAGAAGAACGAAAGGATGGAAAATCACCTGGAGTTTTGAGGAAAATAAAGGAGAATTTGAAAAATCGTCCAGGGTTTGAATAAAACAAGATTTTTAGATAGTATATATGGAAACAGATGGAAAAATTGGAGATTTTTGAAAATCGTCCAGTATTTTAGAAAACTTATGGGAAAATGTAATAAAAGAAACTGACATTCAATTACATCTTGTACAATCAAGTATGCACATACAACATTCCCTAAAAGCTGACTCTAGATGCACAAGTTTTGAAATAGTTGTAGGACCTTAATCCTAACTCTAAGGTTCAGATCATCTGTGTCCAATCATGCTATGCCTATATACTCAAGCCAAGGCTCGATGCACGTGGCATAAAATCAATTTCTCCGGTTCTAGGTTCAAGTTTTCCAACATCCTTGAGCACCTGCCGATATACGTTGGACTATGGCCCTTGGTACGTGGCAGGGAGTTTTCACCCAAATAGGTGGCCCAGTTGTGAGGCTTTGTCCCGAACTATGGTTCTGGAAGAAAGCCCAGCAACGTGAAGACCAGGTAAAAGTAGGTGGGGTGGTTTTTGAAAACATGATCACGTGCAAGAAAATCAGAAGGCTCTAAAACCTAAAGAGATAGAGATTTTAAAAATTTTGAAGAAGCAAACATTGTTTTCATACAATTTCTAGATTGAGGAGTGTTGTATTAGACCTAAGTCTATGTGAGCATGAATAATTCTTCTCAATATGGTCCTACCAAACCATACTTAGTCTATATGCAATCCATGTCAGTTGGGTTCAAGTCTAGGCTCCTAGGTTTACATGATATCATGAAATAAAAGCTGACATTCCATGAAACACAATTTTGATAATTTGAACTAAGTTAAGCACACAATTGATCAGGCGAAGACAGGTCCCATCACGGTCGCTAAACCTGTTATCATCGCAAAATTTTACTTTTGCAAGTCAAACTGACCTTTGAAAAAGATTTTGAAAATAACTTGCCTCCGTTTTAAAATGCGGGATAATTCTGAAGAATGGGACTCGCCTGTCAGTACGAGGTTCAACCGTTCCTGACGCACTTACCAGGGGTAATTGAACCAAGGATCAATTGTATGCTTAACCTTGCTCAACTTGTCTAAATTATGTTCTATTTTCTAAATGCATAAAGAATCAGGCATGTGCTATGATTTTCTGAAAAATACATATTTGAAAACATGATGTTTGCTTAGAATAACTGAATAACTTGAAAAATTCTTGGAAAAGATGTCACTTGGAAAATCGTGAGCTTAGTAAGAGAATATTTCTAAGGAAAGTGAAAATCGATTTCTGAAGAATTCAAGTGTTTTAGGAAAATTGATTTCTGAGAAATTTCTTTGGAAAAACTTGATTTCTTTGAATTCAAACTTTGAAATTGAATATATAACTTGGAAAATCATGATTTCTCTGAATTCAGACTTTGAAATTGAAGATATTATGACTTGGAAAATCGAATTTTAAACATTGAAAAATACTTGAAATACCATTTGAAAGTTCAGAGTTTTGACAAAATCAACTTCTGAGTAAGACTTAAATTTTTTTGAGAAAATCGATTTCTCTGATTTGGAATTTGAATTTGCAAATGAATGAAATGAATGAATATGGATTTGAAAGACTTGATTTTCAGGAATTGAAAAAATCCTTTTGTATTTTTGAGAAATGCAGTGCATTTTGAAGTTAGCCTAAGAGTGTAGGCTGAATGTGGCTAATACGAAGATTACAAATCTGGGTCTCATTCATATTCTGACTATGGCCATAAATACAAATTCTACCGAGTTTTTCAACTCCATAAGAGCTTGTGCATGTTCCATTCATGTAGACCATAGTGAATTTGTAAAAAAATGTGCATGAATTGGCATACATGGCAGTTACATATCAAAATTTAAAACTATATGCAATGCATCCTATTCTATGTAGGAATTGAAATTCTTATTCCAAAATTAATTATAATTTACATCACTAATTGAATTTAAATGCATAAAAGTAAAGTCTTCAATGTCCCTGCAAAACTAGAAAACTTGTTAGTGAAGATATGTTGGCTTTTCTAGGTTTATCTAGTAATATCTAGAAATTACTAGATTTTGCTAGATATAAGCTCTTTTCCATGACTCTCTGATATAAACTTAACGAAATAAGAAATAAAACTAAATGAATAATAAATATGAGATTTGAAAATTCGAAATTGGGGTCTAAATGACCAAAATACCCCTGATAGCAAGACTATGGCCTTGAAATCAAGGTTTTCAGAAAGATATTTTGTAAAATACAAGTTTTAAAATTCAAATGAAGATAAATTAAACCAAATATGATGTGACATGATTAAAAATATGAAAATTAGGGTTTTAGAATTTCGAAATTTAGGCAAATGACCAAAATGCCCCTGATAGCAAGACCATGGCCTTGAAATCAGGGTTTTCTGAAATAGATTTTGGTAAAAACTTGGGATTTATGATTGAAATAAACATAAAATCAAACATGAAACATCCTAATATGATTCTAAACATGAACAAACCCTAAAAACATGAACTTATACACGAAAATCAAGAAATATCACAAATATCATGATTTTGGAAGTGTTTCGGGATCCTGCGGGTACCCTGTTTTGCAATTCGATCCATTCAAGTATCAAATGGATTACAAAATTCATAAAAATCGACACCTTCACTTGTTATAACCCTAAAATTAGATTGGAATCATAAAAATATATTTTTGACATTATTTCAATTCGAAAATTGCATTAAAACCCTAAAATAAGTTATTTTCACCCATGGTTAGAGACCAGTTGCAATGTTACACCCGAATCAGGGGTCAAATCACTTTTAAAATTTCTGAAATTTTATAGAGGTAAAATAGATAAAAAAAAAGAAAATATCCCTTTTACAATTTGGAAAAAACATCTCTAATGAAGGAGAAACCCTTCCGGCAATACAGACTAAAATATAACGAATCTAACATGAGTTAAAACAGATACTTTGGATTGAAAATACATAAATAAATAGTATACTTAATAAGAAATTTTTGAAATTCAGCAGTGAATAGTAGACAAAAAAATAATGAACTTCCTTCTTTACAGATCATGATTCGGATCTACGATTTGAGATCTATGATCATCACAAATCTGATTAGGGTTTTGGTAAACCCTAACGAGTTTTAAATTTTAAATCTGATTCTCTATCAGATGAAAAATACTAAACAGAGACTAAAAATTATCAAAATTTCACAGTAAATATTCACATCAATAGGAATCCACTGCACTTTACGGATTTCAAATCGGATATCTGATGAGAGAAATATCACAACTGCAAGTTACCTATTAATTTCAATATCGATTCTAAATGACTGAAAATCATGGTTTAATCTTTTATTTTTTGACAAGGTTTCTGAATCCCAAAACATCCGAAATTTTTACAGTAGTTCACTGACATATCCATGTATCACATATTAAAAAATAAAAAATTTACAGTGAGTACTTCAAGACGAACTAACATGTTCTTTACTGTTCTAAGCTTAAAACACACAGAAATTTAATAAAACTCAATAAAACATGCTTTAATCAATGAAAACAATACAAAAAATACTTAAACAGTAAAAAAAAAAAAAAAATTATGCTAGAATACATATAATAAACATGAATAAGTAAAAAAATAAATAAAACACAGGGAATCCATGGCTGGAATTGCTTTTACTCTTGAAACCATGGATTTAATCCATTTAATCGGATAAATCTCATTTTTTCTTGGTTAAGAATATAAAAAATAATGCAATAATCAATTCTAATGGATTAGAATCATGGAAAACAGCATGGAATAGGATTAGATCATCTTCTTGAATTGAACTTGAGGTTGAATCCATGGTTTAATCCATGAAAGGGGAGGTGCCAATGGTGAAATCTAATATAAAATCATAAAAAACTAATAAAAAATAATAAAATAATATTAAATAACTCACCTTGAGGCTGCAGCTGCAATGGAGGAAGGTGGAGGTGCTGGAGAGGAGAGAAAAGCCACGAAAATTTGAGAGAAAAGAGCTCCCTTTGACCCCCTTTAGGTCCCCTACTTATAGTTTTTTTTTTTGGATTTGTTTAGGAAGAGTTTTGATTTTTTGGACTCTTTTTAATTGTTTTGATAAACCACATGGAGTGGACAATTTTTTTGGAGAATTATAACCTAAATGGACTCTAATTAATCCCTAATTAACACCTAATTAAACCCTAGAAAGTCCAAATGTGGCACCACCTAGTATGGACACACATTTGGTTTTTAAAACTTGAATTTAAAACCTTTAAAAACCAATAGTTTAAAACTTAAATAAAATAGATTTTTAAAATTACTTTTGACTCCTCTAAACCTTTATCCTAACTAGGACAATGACTAACCCTAGTCTAACTTGACTTCTTCAAATGTGTCGCCACCCCGAGTGGGCCCCACTTGAATTTTCAAAAATGATTTTAAAACTTGAAAATGAGAGGTTTTTCAAAAGAGATTCAAAAGTAGACTTTGAGATTGAAAGGCTTGAAATGGTACAAAGTCTTGACTGAGTCAGAACTCCTCTGGATATGGCGCCAACTGAGGGGGGGCCCACATCGAAGTTTTGAAAAACTTGAAATAAATACTAAAAATGGCTTTAAAAAATGGTTAAAATCAACAGTTGAAATTCAAAGTTTTGAAAATAGAGTTCTAAGCGAACTGAAACTCTGGGCTAGAGTCCTCAATTTTTAGGACTCTAAGATTTTGGATTTTAAAAGCCAAATGAAGAAGTTTTTGAAAGATTTTATCAAAACTGGTAAAACAAGTTAAAAAATGCAGTCAGGGTTAGAGTCCTAACTCAACTGAAACTCTGAAATAGAGTCCTGAATTAACTGGACTCTGCAAAATGACCTAATTTGTGAAAAACAAATGATAATGAATAAAAATGAAAGTAAAAACAGATTTCAAAACAGACTCCTGACTGGATTAGGACTCTGGGATAGAGTCCTGATCGGACTGAAACTCTAGATTTTTTAGTATTTTTCTGAAAAACAGATGAAAGAACTTGTGAAAGCAGTGAAAACAATAACAAATATTGAAATAAAACAGAGTTCTAATTCAACTGAGACTCTGAGGACAGAGTCCTAATTGAACTAGAACTCTCAAATTTTTGGATTTTCTGAGAAAACAAATGAGAGAATTTTAAAAAACAGTTAAAAACAGGATAAAATTGAAGTTTTGTTTCAGAGTCCTGATCTGATTAGGACTCTAAGAAAGAGTCCTGATTCGATCAGAACTCTAAGAAATTTTGGTTTTTTGATAAGTAAATGATGAAATTTAAGCAAAGCTTTTGAAAACCAGTGAAAATGAAGTGAGAAAATGAACTTTGGATAGAGTCCTGATTCGATCAGGACTCTGGGGTGGAGTCCTGATTTGATCAGGACTCTGGGATAAAACCTCAGAATTTTGAAATTCTTTGATAAAAGTGTAACAATTTTGATAGATGGAAAGAATTTTGAAAGATTCTCTCAAAATTGAAATCAGGATCAGAGTCTTGATCCAACTAGGACTCTCTAAACAGAGTCCTGTTTTGACTGAAACTCTGAGTTTCTGACTCATTTTGAAAGATTTGATTGAAAATGGATAAAATACCTGTAAAAGATTAGAGTCCTAATCCGATTAAAACTCTGAAGAAGAGTCCTGATCCGGCTGGACTCTTAAAGAAGAGTCCTAATCTAACTGGGACTCTGGGATTTTTGGAGATTTTTGACAAGTAAAGGAATCCAGAAGCGACACCACCTAAATGGGTCTCATCTAAGAATAGAAATCGGTTGAAAATTGAGTTTAAAACAAATCCAGATTGTTTTCTGAGAAAATATTTCAAAATATAATGTCCTGGGGGTTGGCAAATGACAAAATGCTGATTAAAAACCCAGGTTTTAAAATTGATTTTGAAAGAAAAGTTTTAAAACCCGAATCTGGATTAAATATTTTGAAAACAGGAGTGCTGGATCTCGAAAATGAGATGTAATGCCATGCAATGCTATGCAGTGCAGTGAAATGGTATGCAGAATGTATGCAATGATATGCAATGACATATGAAATGTAAGTACTGGATAAGGGTGAAAATTTGGGGTGTTTACAACAGGACATCCAGATCTTTTTGCTTTTCTTCATCATAAAGAAGGAGGAACTATTACCTTTGAAGATAACAACAAAGGTTTAATAATTGGGATTGACAATATTGGTAACATCGATAAACCTCTTATTAAAGGCGTTCTCCTTGTTAAAGGTTTACAACATAACCTCTTAAGTATCAGTCAAATGCGTGACATAGGATATAATGTTAGTTTCAAACATGATGCATGCCTCATAGCAGACACAAACGAAAATATTATTTTGAAAGGTATAAGAAAAAATAATGTATATGAATTACACCTAGAAAATATTACTGAACATTGTCTTATAGCAAATAATGACTCTCAAAATTTATGGCATATGAGAATAGGACATGTTAACTCTAAATATATTTCTAAACTGGCTAAAAATAACTTGGTACGTGGGTTACCTAAAATATCATTTAAAAAGGACTATTTTTGTGATGCTTGTCAATTAGGAAAATTGTCAAAATCATCTTTCAAATCAAAGAATATTGTGTCAAGTGGTTGAGTTTTTGGAGATGCTATTTTTAAAACAATATTTTCAATAAAACACTTGGAAAATCGCCAACCAAAAGTAATAAACCGACTTTCCACCGAAGTGGCTAGTACGGGTCGAATCCACAGGGAACGGGAAATATTCAAGTAATTCTAAAAATTTCAATTTATTAATTTGAACTTCTAAGTCAACAATTACAATTCTAAAAAAATTACAAAATAAAAACTAAAATTAACTAGAAAAGCAATTGAATTCTTCTTCTGCTCGCCAAGGGTAATTTCGTCCTTTCACCACTGCTCAATTTTTCACACTGGACAAGAATAACCTTGCAATATTTAATATGCTTTTCAACCTAAACCAAAGAAAATACAAAGTTAGTAAACAATTTATAGCAAAGTAATCTAAGAGTTAAAATAAACCTAATTCTAAAGAAATTAACCAACTTAAATCCTAATTAACACTAAAGATCAAATAAAATATCAAAATAATTCTAAAAACTAATTAATCTAGGTCTAACTACGTTAATGGATTCAGATGCACTAACTAAAATGCAGAAAACACTGAAAATTAACCGAAAATGAATAAAACAATGAAATGACTATCTTACCCCTAACTAGTGCAAAAATGACTTCTGACAGCTTTTCACAAACAGACTGTTTGATAGAGCAAACGAAGTCCAAAATTCCCAAAATTTCTTCTGTTCTGTAACTAACAGATTCAAGAATCTGACAGTTTTTACGGATTTAAAAAATCAGGATAATTTTGGAAATCGCAGGACCCGAAATTGAGAAACCCGAAAAAGCTGTTTTCACAAAATGCTTAAAAACCAGACCAAATAAACTCGAAATGAACTAAAATTTGGTCTGCAGACATTGAACACGCCAATAAAGAGAATAGAATAAGAATTTCAAGAAAAAAAAAATTTTTTGCACATAAAATGACGAGTGCAAGACAGGGAAAAAATCAGTTTTCAAAATCAGTGCACTATTCACTTTGGAAATACACTTTTGACACTGAATGCAAATTAAATGAAAACAACAGTCCTAATACTATTAGATAACTGCTAAACTAACACAAATAACATAATTTAAAATACTAAAATTAATTACTCTACTTAAACATGAATTACACAAACTACTTGGAAAATTAATCTAAATACTAGCACACCTAAACTATGATAAGCTAAATTGCATGCACTAAATAAGAGAACTAATACTGATAACTAAACTGAACCTAAGTTAACTCTTAACTATTCAACACACATTCAATCCACACATTACATGGAATCAGTAAGAAGAACAAATTAGCACTTCACAAATGAACTAACTAATTTAACTAAAGATATTAACTAACTAGAGTGAGGAAGAGACTATGGTTACTAAAGAGGGACGGTTTGGCTAGCTTTGGGCTTTGATTGGACTCACGACCTACTATGGACCAACTAGGTTGACTCACTTAGACAATTATTTAAGATGGACACCTAGAACTCAAACACTACTTAGTCAAAACCGATAATTAAGAAAAATTAAAATTAATCTAATTAAATACACACCTAAATTAAATGTAATTAATCTAATTAACCTACCTAACTAGTGACTCAATTACTAACTTAAGGTTAATTCGACTTAACGAAAATAACTAGGACCAAATCTACTCTAAATTAATATAGAAGGTTGGAAAAGAGGGTAATAAATGACAAGCCAGGAATTTGGTAAGCTTGGTTCTCAAAAATCGTCCAGCTAGAGAGATTATTCTAATTAAGAGTCTTTGAAATCCAACTTGGAAACCTTGAGGAATTGAAACCGTCCAACAAAAAGGGTCCACACATTTTTGAAATTCTCTTTAAGAAAGAGTTTACCAATTGAATTCCTTTCCCAAAAATGGTGTTTAGCCTTTTTAGAAAGTAATTTTTGAAATTGAATTTTATTTCCAAAGTTGTAATAGAGAGAAATCCTTCTCTCTTGGATGGATATCCAAAAGTCAAGACTTTCCTTAGATGCTTTCCACGAATTTGAAAGAATGCAAATTTACCAAATTCGACTCTCAATCAAAATTAATCAATTGCCCTTTTTCACAAAAAATGCCAACACCTAATTAATTGACTTAAATCATCACTATTCTAATTATACTACCCTCTAAACTATGAAATGAAAGACTGGGAATGGAATATAAGATATGGAATATAAGATATGGAATTTAAAAGATCTAATTAGTCAAACCTTCACACCACAACTTACCTAAATTACACCTCTAAAACGTCTAATGTAATAACACACATTCAATGAATTTAGACACCAAAAAAAATTTAACTAATTCAATTCAAACTTACCAAACGTTCTAACCTTCAGTTGGACCTCTAATCGCAGACGTCCAACTTGGGGTAGAAGACAACTCTAACACCAAGAAATACGACTTTAACTAAGCTACAACTAAAAGAAAAACAATGATGATTTTTTTTTTTCTTTTTCTTTTGAAAAACTATAAACGAAATTAAAACCCACAAATACACTATCCCACAGCTAAGACATGATATACTAAACTTATAACAAACATTAATATAACTGAAACTATGAAAATCACTAAATTTTAGCAAGACACCCACCAATCAATTTTTTGCAAATGTATATCCTTACTTAACAAATATCCACCCAATAACACATTAATCTAAATGAACCCTTAAGACTGCTGGAACGAGGTTATCTTGACACAATCTACTGCTAAAGACTTCAAAAACCAGAAACTTATAAGACACTAAAAATCGATATTGCATAAACTAAAGACAACAAGAATTTGGTTTTTATTTTTCCTTTTTGAAATAAAATGCAAACACCATACACGACCAAACTGCTACTAATTATAAACTACACCTAATTAACCCGTGCACAACTACCCGAAATATATCTAGAAATGAGATAACTAATTACTCTAAATCTAATTTTAAAACTCGCTAAGCATGAACAATGTGCACGACAAACCTCAATCACAAACAAAATTCAATGCAACCTGTAACTAAATAAACTTTAATCTAATTGCAACAACACATGCATGACACACTAATGCTGATAAAGAAAAGAAATTTCAGAAAATAAAAACGAGAAAACGTCAAAATCGGCTAGAGGGGATCTAGCCGATTTTTGAGTTTTGCCTAAAACGAAAAAAATAAAACACATCCAACAACACCCCTAGATCTAACCTCACCGGGAAGTTCTCAGACTTACACATTTTAACATAGAGAAATTATGAAATAAGATCCAGAAAATAGAAACTAACAAAAATATTGGAATTGGCTAGATTGGATCTAGCCAATTTAACAATAATACCACACGCCTAATGCTGGATTAATTCCAGCATGCAAAACGATTTTCAAAACACGAAAATGATGTAAAACGACAGTGGTTTTGCTGTCCAATAACAGTAAAAACAGAAAATGGGCTGAAGTTTAGAGAAAGACTCTAGGAGGACACGAGTTTATCTAAAAGAAGAGGATAAGAGAAAGACCATCCTCTAGAGCGATCCGACGACTGTGGGGAAGGAAAGAGCGGATTCAACTATTGAAAACATGCCTCATCATCTTCGTTGATGCTGGAATATCACCATGAAACTCTTCTTTGCAGCTGCAACACGTTTGAAGTCCACCAAAGATGGAAAAGGAGCCGATTCTCGATCGGGTGGCTTAGAAGATCAGATGGAGGTAGAGCCGATCCTTCTTGTTGGAGTGTCTCGCACTTCCACACAAGAAAAGGTGTCTTCAACCTCTGCTACACCTGCAAAACACAGCAACCAAGGTGAGTATCCAACAAGGATGAAAAATAAATGAAAAGATCTGAAAAGATCTGAAAAGAGAGCTGAAGAAATGCTTGAATCTCAAGCAAGATCTTGATCTTCAATGGAGAATGGCGTGAAATGAGAGGGGAGAAGAGGGCTGGAGCAAGAATCAGGTGAGGGGCATAAAATCCAAGGCAAAAACGGGTTAGGGTTTGCTGAAATTTAATATTTATACTTTTAGCATTTTTCAGAAACAGGTTTATAAAAAAATAATTTGCTCTGCGCCCCTTTCTGAGGTGGTTTTCTAAAAACCTTTGCTAAATGGATATGGATTCACGTGTGGGTTGAATTTAGGCTTTTTAAACATTGACCTAAGGTCCAAAATAGCCTAATTGGGTCAGATATGGATTCGATCCACCTCAAAATCCATGCCCGAACACTAAAATAGCCATAACTCTCTCAATTTAACTCTGATTTTTCTGAAATTTGAACCACAACCCCTTGATATCAAAATACATCTAATCATCAGTTTTAAACCTTAAAGTCACCACAAAATGCATGAATAAATGAATAACATGATGTGCATTTCATGCATCATCAAATACCTCCATGCTTGAATGTTTGTTAGTCCCTTAACAAACCACTAACTATGTTATGCAACTGTAAAAAAATGATAGACACATATGCATAAAAATAACTCACTTTCGTAGGAATCACGGTTGCATTTAGCTCATGCAACAAGCCCTTTAAACCCCTAGGTTACCCCAGTGGACGAGTAAGGTCTCGTGAGGGTTTGCAGAGATGCTACCCACAAACATCAATGATATGCAAGAATGATTTTTCAAAATATTAGGCAATTAAGAAATCAGTTTGAGCAAATATTTCATGTAATGAACACTCTCAAAACAAATTCAGAAATCTCATGCCGCCACAGTAAAAATCTTTTTCCTTCACTTTTCTAAAATTGTAATTATCTATGATTTTTCTCAGAAAGTCAAGTATTATCATGTTAGTACTCATTTATCCTCACCTGTATATTTTATGCACAGTAATTCAAAAATATTCTTAAGCAATGAAATTTTTCTCATTCAGCTCAATCTTTTTCTTTTGATTTTCCATTTTTCATCATTTTTC
The DNA here is from genome assembly GCF_984573655.1 of Nuphar pumila. Taxonomy (NCBI): domain Eukaryota; kingdom Viridiplantae; phylum Streptophyta; class Magnoliopsida; order Nymphaeales; family Nymphaeaceae; genus Nuphar; species Nuphar pumila. Next base: position 152,335,319 of record NC_143249.1, on the reverse strand, counting down.
CATTCTCTCTCTTGAGCATTCTTCTCACTTGAGCACTATTTTGAATACCCAGTTTCGTGACCCGTGTAGCGAGCTCTGGGTCAGTGACTCTCAGGCCAGACGACCTTAGGGCACTAGATACAGAGTATCCCTCAGACTTAATTGCTCGAGTCACTAGACCTTCTATTCTAATAGTTTACGTATAGTCTTCCTCTCATCATGTGTAATGTCTCTATCTCTTAGGCTTTCTATGCAGTCCATGTAACAAGCTTTCGAATCGGTGGCTTCCAAACCAAATTGCTTTAGGGCACCAGGTGTAAAACACCCTGCAGATTCTACTTACTCGAACCACAAAGGCCACAGATATCGACTAGACAAGAAGATGATCTCCTTCGTTATCCATTTCGTCAAGAGACTCAAACACTTCATCTTGTATCTGAGTTCCACTACTAGGAATCACGAAGACATCAACAACTAAACATAGCTCTTTTTCTTTTAAGCTCATTTTTCAAAACATCTTTCCATTGCTTATTTCTTCCACAAAACATACTGTGCATACTTATACTAAAGTGATTCAAAACTTTCTAACATTCAAATACTATCTTTCCTTTGAATTTTCTCACAAATAACTACTTTATTTAAATCAGTTCAGAAAAAAAATATTTTACATGGGGCTTACAAACTTCTAAATTGTTAGACTATGCCAAAAACAATCATATATGCTACAACTTTTTTCTCAAAAGCCTACTTTTATGAATTCTTAGCTACCATGCATTAAAAAAAAATTTAGTGTGCATCTAAACCACCCCCCATGCTTGAATGACACTGTCCCTAGTGGCATACGAAATATGCAAACATGCAATGCAAATACACACTAAAAGACAATAAACTAAAAATGGGAGAAAGGATAGATACAACCTGATCTGTGTCGGGTTTCTAAAGTTGATTGACTTGACTTGCAACATCCTATGCATATCTGACTGCATGATTTTCTGCTAATCTGATCAATGTATGCTCTGAAAGCTCTGCTCTGTACCTGGTAACTAATCCTCACACACTAAATGTTAGATCCAACCTGCATAAATAAAAAACAAATGTCAGTGCATATGAAATAAAATACTGAACAGAAGAAACTACTGAACTGGAAAATAAAACTACTCTACTATGTACATATGATACAATCCCTCTGGTCAAATCCTTATGCCTTCATGAGATTCAAAACCTCGCACTCACCATTCTGTAAGGAATATGAAATGTAGGGCTTCAGTTTTTGCCCATTAACCTTGAATGTACCTTGGGTCTGAGGATCAAATAATGTAACTGCCCCATGTGAAAACACTTCTTTCACAATGTAAGGTCCTTCCCATCTCGATCTTAATTTGCCTGGGAATAAATGCAAACGAGAATTGTATAACCAAACTCTTTGCTCCGACTCAAACACTTTTCTGACAATGTGCTTATCATGAAATGCTTTAGTGCGAGCTTTGTATAACTTGGCATTCTCATATGCATCATTCCTGAGTTCCTCTAATTCGGAGAGCTGCAATGCTTTCGCTTTGCCAGCCTGGGTGAGGTCAAAATTCAATTTCTTGATAGCTCAATACGCTCTGTGTTCCAGCTCGACAGGAAGATGGCATGCTTTCCCGAACACAAGGTGATACGAGGACATGCCAATGGGAGTCTTAAATGCAGTCCTATATGCCCAAAGTGCATCATCTAAGCGCTAGGACCAATCCTTGCGGTTTGGATGAACTGTCTTTTCTAAAATCAGCTTTATTTCCCTATTTGAAACCTCGACCTGTCCACTGGTCTGCGGATGATAAGGAGTGGTGAATTTATGATTGACAGAATACCTTCTCAGAAGAGAAGCTATATGTACATTCCTGAAATGCTTGCCACCATCACTGATCATCGCACGTGGCACACCAAAATGACTGAAAATGTTATGCTTAATAAACTTAAGCACCACTCTATGATCATTGGTTTTGGTCGCCACAGCCTCAACCCATTTGGACACATAATCAACCGCCACTAAAATGTAAAAAATTCTAAATGATGGCGAAAATGGGCCCATAAAATCTATGCCCCAAACATCAAAAATCTCAACGATCAAAATCGAGACCAAGGGCATCATGTCCCTCTTGGACATGTTCTCAGTCTGCTGACATCTAATATATTTCCTGCAGAACTCATGCGCATCTCTGTGGAGTGTGGGCCAAAAAAATCCAGACTGCAAAACCTTTGCAGTTGTCTTCCAACTGCTGAAATGCCCTCCACAGGCTAATGAATGAGAAAAACTAAGGATGGACTCATACTCTTCCTCTGAAACGCATCTCCTAATGATGTGGTCTGCACAATATTTGAACAACTCTGGTTTATCCCAATAATAGTGCCTCACCTAAGATAAGAATCTCTCACGCTCATTCTTGTTCCAATGCTCAGGGATCTGTCTCGAAACCAGATAGTTCACAATATCAGCAAACCAAGGTAACTGTGATGTTCTGACTGTCATGATCTGCTCATCGGGAAAAGAATCATTGATCGGTCTCTGATCCTACGTGGTCTCCATGATCAGTCTAGAAAGATGGTCTGCTACTACATTCTCACTTCCCTTCTTATTTCGAATATCGAGATCAAACTCCTGTAGTAACAGAACCCAGCGAATGAGTCTCTGTCTGGTGTCTTTCTTGCTCAGAAGATACTTCAATGCAGCATGATTAGAATAGACAATCACTTTTGAACCGAGAAGATAGGACCTAAACTTGTCCAATGCGAATACTACAACAAGTAACTCCTTCTCTGTTGTGGTGTAATTCATCTGGGCATCAAACAGAGTTCTACTTGCATAGTATATCACATATGGCTTCTTGTCAATCCGTTGTCCTAAAATGGCCCCCATAGCATAGTCAGAAGCATCACACATAATCTCAAGCAGAAGTGTCCAATCCGGAGGTCTCAAAGTGGGTGCACTAATCAAGGGCTCTTTGAGTATCTCAAAGGCCTTCATGCAATCATCACTAAACTCAAAGGGCTGATCCTTCTTCAATAATGTACAAAGCGGTCAAGAGATTTTGCTGAAATCTTTAATGAATCGCCTATAAAATCCGGCATGCCCTAAAAATGACCGAATCTGTCTCACAATGGTAGGTGGAGTCAAACGAAAAATGGATTCCACCTTCGCTCTATCAACCTCAATCCCTCTCTTGGACACAATGTGTCCAAGCACAATCCCCTCCTGGACCATAAAGTGACTCTTTTTCCAACTCAAAACAAGGTTTGTCTCCGCACACCTACTTAGTACTCGAGTAAGTTTTTGGAGGCAATCCTCAAATGAAGAGCCATAAACAGAAAAATCGTCCATAAACACCTCCATGACATCATCCACCATATCGGAGAAGATAGCTAACATGTACTTCTGAAAAGTTGTCGGGGCATTGCAGAGCTCGAACGACATACATCTAAATGCGAAGGTGCCATAAGGACATGTGAATGTAGTCTTCTCCTGGTCGTCAGGATGGACAGCTACTTGATTATACCTTGAATATCCATCTAAGAAACAATAGTAGCTCTGTTCTACGAGTCTCTCTAAAATCTGATCAATGAACGGCAACAGGAAGTGATCTTTCCGTGTAGCCACATTCAGCTTTCTATAATCAATGCAGACTCACCACCCTGTGGTGGTCCTCATCTGAATTCTTTCCCCCTTCTCATTCTCTACAACAGTGAGTCCTGATTTCTGTGGGACAACCTGAAAAGGACTGACCCACTGGCTATCAGAAATGGGGTAAATAATCCTGACATCCAACCACTTCACTACCTCATTCTTCACCACTTCTTTTATATTGAGATTTAATCTTCTCTGCATATCCCGCACTGGCTTGACTTCTTCATCATAATGAATTCTGTGCATGCTGAATGAAGGATCAATCCCCTTCAAATCAGCCAATCGCTGCCTTGTGCTTTCGTAAAATATCTAGCAAGCTCTGTTCCTGCTCCTTAGTGAGCAATGACGAGATGATCACAGGCAGAGTCTCACCCACTCCGAGATATGCATACTTGAGTGAATCCGGTAAGGGTTTCAGCTCAAGTTTCGGAGGCCACTCTATTGAGGATTTGGCGGGGGTCTTCGCAAGTGGTGGGAGCGGCTCAATGCCAGCTCTCCAAGGAGGTAACTTTGACGACACTCCAGACACATCTACACTAACTATACAACTATTCTTCTCTATATGGTACAAATCTAAGGAATCCTCTATAATATACAATTCTTGTTGTTCTTCCACTAAATCCTATGCAGTATCTACCTGGAAGCAGTCCATATCTCCCGCTGGACCCATCGCGGCATTCAAAATGTTCAATTTGACTTTCCTGTTGCCGAATGACAAGTCCATGACTCTGGTTCTATAATTTATACATGCATTGGCAGTCTCCAAGAATGGTTTACCCAAAATGATCGGAGTCTGGTGCTGGCTATCCACTCCTTCCATATCGAGGATGATGAAATCAACTGGGAAATAGAAATCATCCACCTTAACTAGCATGTCTTCCAAGACACCTCTCAGTACCTTGACAGAATGATCTGCCAGCTAAAGTATAATAGGAGTCGATCTCATTTCTCCTAGCTCAAAAGAATCATAGAAATACCCGGGCAGAATGTTCACACTTGCTCCAAGATCGAGCAAAGCGCGTTCTATCTGAATGTTCCCTATGGTACAAGCGATGATAGGGGCTCCAGAGTTTTTGAGCTTTGGTGGCGTTTGATGTTGAATCACTGAACTCACCTGCTCAGTTAGATGGACCCTGCTAGGAACTTTTACTCTAGATTTCCTCTTTTGGGTACATAGTTCCTTCAGAAATTTGGCATATGCTGGCACCTGCTGAATAGCATCGAGCAAAGGAAAGTTGATCTGCACATGCTTGAAGATGTCAAGCATGTCCTGGATCTTCGTGCCTTGCTTTTCTCTAAATCTGGGAGACTCTAATGCTTTGGGATAGGGTGGTTTGGGGATATATATCGAAGGTTCCTCCTCTTTGTGAGAAGGCTCACTCCTATCCTTCTTATGAACTGAGGTGGGGGATGATGATGATGATGGTGACGATGACTGAACCGTAGAAGAAGATAGAATACTGGCATCTGGCTCATCAGTCCTCTCTCTACTCTCTCTTCTCTCGACGTGGTACTCACGTCCACTCCTTAAAGCCATAACAGATTTGGCCTGTTGCTATGACTCAGTATGGTACAGGCCTCCAGTCATCTGGTCCTTGCCCTTCGGGTTCATGACTGCCTGACTCGGCAAACTACCCTCAGGTCTCCTACTAATAGCCTCTCCTAACTGTCCCATTTGCGACTCTAGCTTCGCAATGGACTGCGTGTGCGAGCTCAAAATCTGGCTACACTTCTCAAAAGCATTCTGATTAGAGGTTTTCACCTCTCGAAATGCTTAGAGAAGTCTCTCCTCAAAAGAGGTCTGTGGGGCAGACTCTTGTGGAATCAGAGGAGGGAATGAAGAAGAAGTCTGAGGATAGCTCGACCTCTGAAATGTCTGAGTGAATGCTGGCGGTCGAGCCGGCTGAGAGGATGTAGGCATCTGAATGGAAGACTGTGGATTCTTCCATGAAAAATTGGGGTGGTTACGCTAACCCGGATTATATGTAGATGAAAATGGATTGTTCTGGGGTCTGGCGTACCCCTGAGCAGCCTAAACTTGTTCTTGAACAAATTCAGGGTACTGAGCTGCAGAAGGGAACTGAGTAATCTCATGTGCCGGACTGGCACAAAGAATACACACCTGTTGAGTAGTAGATGGTCCTGCGAGAAGCTGATCCAACTTCTGAGCAATCATGTCCACCTTGCACTGTAATGCAGTAGATGGACCAATCTCGAGGAGACCACCTTTCTTCTGAATACTAGGTGTGGCTCTATAAGAATGAGAACTAGAAGCATGGTGGAGAGAATTCTCTGCCAATGTATCAAATAGCCTTCATGCTTCATCTTCGCTCTTCAACATGAAGGTAGCCAATACTTAGCCTTGTCCTTCAATGAAAATGGGAATAAGGTCAATCTCAATGCATCATCGTCGAAATTTTGTATCTTCACTGTAGAACAGATTTCGAGGAATTCGTCTAAATGCCTATAGGGATCCTCGTGACTAAGGCCATAAAATGATGAAAGCATCTGAATAATGCTGGCCTTAATCTCATAATGGGGCGCTCCTACATCGGGTCTCTGAATATAGGATGCCTGAACATAGTCTGTGGGAGCAAAGTACTCCCTTAGAGCACGTGGAGGAACTGGAGCTGGAGGATCCATATCGCCCACTGTTGTCGAACTTCGAGGAGAATGTAAAATTCTCTCTAGGTTGTCAACAAATGGATGTAATGGGGTTCCTAAAGCTCTTCGCCCCTGCATACACTGGTACTAAGACCAGATGTAAGCACATGACCTAAATCTAAATCTAACTAAGTTAAATACTAAAATGCAAATAACAAAAATAAAGACAACTAATAAAAAGATTCAACTAACTATGTCAGAACCAAATAACTAAGTAACTAAATGAAATAACAAAGTAAAATTAATCTAGTTTACTGAAATAAACAATATAGGAAATAACAAACTATGTTCTCTAAAACCCACCTGTCTAATCGCTCCTTGCAGAATGAACATTCAGTGAATCCTAAAAAAAACAGTACGTGAATCCTATATGTACTAACTATGTTAAGCCTATATTCACTTACTAATCCTACTAACTAGAAAAATAAAAACAACTAATTAATTAACTAACACAGATTAATAAACTGAAATCTAAGAAATAAAAGAATATATTCGTCGTTCCCCGGCAACGGCGCCAAAATTTGGTTGAGTTTTTTGAGATGCTATTTTTAAAACAATATTTTCAATAAAACACTTGGAAAATCGCCAACCAAAGGTAATAAACCGACTTTCCACCAAAGTGGCAAGTATGGGTCGAATCCACAGGGAATGAGAAATATTCAAGTAATTCTAAAAATTTCAATTTATTAATTTGAACTTCTAAGTCAACAATTACAATTCTAACAAAATTACAAAATAAAAACTAAAATTAACTAGAAAAGCAATTGAATTCTTCTTCTGCTCGCCAAGGGTAATTTCGTCCTTTCACCACTGCTCAATTTTTCACACTGGACAAGAATAACCTTGCAATATTTAATATGCTTTTTAACCTAAAACAAAGAAAATACAAAGTTAGTAAACAATTATAGCAAAGTAATCTAAGAGTTAAAATAAACCTAATTCTAAAGAAATTAACCAACTTAAATCCTAATTAATACTAAAGATCAAATAAAATATCAAAATAATTCTAAAAACTAATTAATCTAGGTCTAACTACGTTAATGGATTCAGATGCACTAACTAAAATGCAGAAAACACTGAAAATTAACCGAAAATGAATAAAACAATGAAATGACTATCTTACCCCTAACTAGTGCAAAAATGACTTCTGACATCTTTTCACAAACAGACTGTTTGATAGAGCAAACGAAGTCCAAAATTCCCAAAATTTCTTCTGTTCTGTAACTAACAGATTCAAGAATCTGACAGTTTTTACGGATTTGAAAAATTCTTTATGGAACTCCAGATGTAAGTGGTTCAAAATCAGGATAATTTTGGAAATCGCAGGACCCAAAATTGAGACACCTGAAAAAGCTGTTTTCACAAAATGCTTAAAAACCAGACCAAATCAACTCAGAATGAACTGAAATTTGGTCTGCAGACATTGAACACGTCAATAAAGAGAATAAAATAAGAATTTCAAGAAAAATAGAAAATTTTGCACATAAAATGACGAGTGCAAGACAGGGAAAAAATCAGTTTTCAAAATCAGTGCACTATTCACTTTGGAAATACACTTTTGACACTATGAATGCAAATTAAATGAAAACAACAGTCCTAATACTATTAGTTAACTGCTAAACTAATACAAATAACAGAATTTAAAATACTAAAATTAATTACTCTACTTAAACATGAATTACACAAACTACTTGAAAAATTAATCTAAATACTAGCACACCTAAACTATGATAAGCTAAATTGCATGCACTAAATAAGAGAACTAATACTGATAACTAAACTAAACCTAAGTTAACTCTTAACTATTCAACACACATTCAATCCACACATTACATGGAATCAGTAAGAAGAACAAATTAGCACTTCACAAATGAACTAACTAATTTAACTAAAGATATTAACTAACTAGAGTGAGGAAGAGACTATGGTTACTAAAGAGGGACGGTTTGGCTAGCTTTGGGCTTTGATTGGACTTACGACCTACTATGGACCAACTAGGTTGACTCACTTAGACAATTACTTAAGATGGACACCTAGAACTCAAACACTACTTAGTCAAAACCGATAATTAAGAAAAATTAAAATTAATCTAATTAAATACACACCTAAATTAAATGTAATTAATCTAATTAACCTACCTAACTAATGACTCAATTACTAACTTAAGGTTAATTCGACTTAACGAAAATAACTAGGACCAAATCTACTCTAAATTAATATAGAAGGTTGGAAAAGAGGGTAATAAATGACAAGCCAGGAATTTGGTAAGCTTGGTTCTCAAAAATCGTCCAGCTAGAGAGATTATTCTAATTAAGAGTCTTTAAAATCCAACTTGGAAACCTTGAGGAATTGAAACCATCCAACAAAAAGGGTCCACACGTTTTTGAAATTCTCTTTAAGAAATAGTTTACCAATTGAATTCCTTTCCCAAAAATCGTGTTTAGCCTTTTTAGGAAGTAATTTTTGAAATTGAATTTTATTTCCAAAATTGTAATAAAGAGAAATCCTTCTCTCTTGGCTGGATATCCAAAAGTCAAGACTTTCCTCAGATGCTTTCCATGAATTTGAAAGAATGCAAATTTACCAAATTCGACTCTCAATCAAAATTAATCAATTGCCCTCTTTCACAAAAAATGCCAACACCTAATTAATTGACTTAAATTATCACTATTCTAATTATACTACCCTCTAAACTATGAAATGAAAGACTAGGAATGAAATATAAGATATGGAATTTAAAAGATCTAATTAGACAAACCTTCACAACACAACTTACCTAAATTACACCTCTAAAACGTCTAATGTAATAACACACATTCAATGAATTTAGACACCAAAAAAAAAATTAACTAATTCAATTCAAACTTACCAAACGTTCTAACCTTCAGTTGGACCTCTAATCGCAGACGTCCAGCTTGGGGTAGAAGACAACTCTAACACCAAGAAATACGACTTTAACTAAGCTACAACTAAAAGAAAAACAATGATGAATTTTTTTTTCTTTTTCTTTCGAAAAACTATGAACGAAATTGAAACCCACAAATACACTATCTCACTGCTAAGACATGATATACTAAACTTATAACAAACATTAATATAACTGAAACTATGAAAATCACCAAATTTTAGCAAGACACCCACCAATCAATTTTTTGCAAATGTATATCCTTACTTAACAAATATCCACCCAATAACACATTAATCTAAATGAACCCTTAAGACTGCTGGAACGAGGTTATCTTGACACAATCTACTGCTAAAGACTTCAAAAACCAGAAACTTATAAGACACTAAAAATCGATATTGCATAAACTAAAGACAACAAGAATTTGGTTTTTATTTTTCCTTTTTGAAATAAAATGCAAACACCATACACGACCAAACTGCTACTAATTATAAACTACACCTAATTAACCCGTGCACAACTACCCGAAATATATCTAGAAATGAGATAACTAATTACTCTAAATCTAATTTTAAAACTCGCTAAGCATGAACAATGTGCACGACAAACCTCAATCACAAACAAAATTCAATGCAACCTGTAACTAAATAAACTTTAATCTAATTGCAACAACACATGCATGACACACTAATGCTGATAAAGAAAAGAAATTTCAGAAAATAAAAACGAGAAAACGTCAAAATCGGCTAGAGGGGATCTAGCCGATTTTTGAGTTTTGCCTAAAACGAAAAAAATAAAACACATCCAACAACACCCCTAGATCTAACCTCACCGGGAAGTTCTCAGACTTACACATTTTAACATAGAGAAATTATGAAATAAGATCCAAAAAATAGAAACTAACAAAAATATTGAAATCGGCTAGATTAGATCTAGCCGATTTAACAATAATACCACACGCCTAATGCTGGATTAATTCCAGCACAAAAACGATTTTCAAAACACAAAAATGATGTAAAACGGCAATGGTTTTGTTGTCCAATAACAGTAAAAACAGAAAATGGGCTGAAGTTTAGAGAAAGACTCTAGGAGGACACGAGTTTATCTAAAAGAAAGGGAGAAGAGAAAGACCAACCTCCAGGGCGATCCGACGACTGTGGGGAAGGAAAGAGCGGATTCAACCGTTGAAAACACTCCTCATCATCTTCGTTGATGCTGGAATATCACCATGGAACTCTCCTTTGCAGCTGCAACACGTTTGAAGTCCACCAAAGATGGAAAAGGAGTCGATTCTCGATCGGGTGGCTTAGAAGATCGGATGGAGGTAGAGCTGATCCTTCTTGTTGGAGTGTCTCGCACTTCCACGCAAGAAAAGGTGTCTTCAACCTCTGCTACACCTACAAAACACAGCAACCAAGGTGAGTATCCAACAAGGATGAAAAAGAAATAAAAAGATCTGAAAAGAGAGATGAAGAAATGCTTGAATCTCAAGCAAGATCTTGATCTTCAATGGAGAATGGCGTGGAATGAGAGGGGAGAAGAGGGCTGGAGCAAGAATCAGGTAAGGGGTATGAAATCCAAGGCAAAAACGAGTTAGGGCTTGCTGAAATTTAATATTTATACTTTTAGCATTTTTCAGAAACATGTTTATAAAAAAATAAATTGCTTTGTGCCCCTTTCTGAGGGGGTTTTCTGAAAACCTTTGCTAAATGGATATAGATTCACGTGTGGGTTGAATTTAGGCTTTTTAAACATTGATCCAAAATAGCCTAATTGGGTCAGATATGGATCCGATCCACCTCGAAATTCATGCCCGAACACTAAAATGGCCTTAACTCTCTCAATTTAACTCTGATTTTTCTGAAATTCGAACCACAACCCCTTGATATCAAAATACATCTAATCATCAGTTTTAAACCTTAAAGTCACAACAAAATGCATGAATAAATGAATAACATGATGTGCATTTCATGCATCATCATCAAGTAAAAGACCTTTAGAGCTTCTCCACCTGGATCTTTTTGGTCCTTCTAGGGTAGCTAGTCTTAATCATAATAAATATGCTTTTTTCATTGTTGATGATTACTCAAGATTCACTTGGGTAATATTTTTGAAAATTAAAAGTGATACATTTTGTGAATTTGAAATTTTATATAAAAAGCTACAAAATGAAAAATCTTCTACAATTGTTAAAATTTGTAGTGACCATGGAGGAGAATTTGATAATGATCTTTTTATAAATTTTTGTAACTTGCATGGTATCTCTCATAACTTTGCCTTTCCTAGAGTTGCACCTCAAAATTGTGTAGTAGAAAGAAAGAATATAACCCTTCAAGAATCTGCTAGAACTATGCTCCAACATAACAATCTTGCTAAATATTTTTGGGCTGAAGCTGTTAACACTGCATGCTATATTTCAAATAGAGTACTTATTAGACCTCTTTTGAATAAAACTCCCTATGAACTATTCTATGACAGAACTCCAAGAATAAACTACTTCAAAGTCTTTGGGTGTAAATGCTTTATCCTAAACACAAAAGATGGCCTTGATAAATTTGATGCCAAATCTGTTGAAGGCATATTCTTAGGATATTCAAGTCATAGTAAAACATACAGAGTTTTTAATAAGAGTACTAATACTATTGAAGAATCTATGCATGTCAGTTTTTATAAATCTGTTGATCAATCTGTTCATAAGCAGACTAACGATGATGATCTTGAAAGTACTAATTTTCTCTTAGATAACATAGCTAAATCTAATGAAGATGATCATCAAAGAACATTTGCCAAAATCAGAGATCATCCTCAAAAGCAGATTTTGGGAGACCTGACCAAGGGGGTTCAAACAAGAGCTCAGTTGGAACGTATTGCAAATATGTCTTTCATTTCTCAACTTGAACCTAAAAAGATTGATGAATCCATCATAGACGAGTTCTGGATGCTAGCAATGACTGAAAAACTTAACTAGTTTCAAAGAAATGATGTATGGGATCTTGTACCAAAATCAAAAGATCATCAAATCATTGGGACAAGATGGATCTTCAGAAACAAGCTGGATGAATCAGGTAATGTTATAAGAAACAAGGCAAGGCTTGTGGCTCAAGGATACAATCAAGAGGAAGGTATTGACTTTGATGAAACATTTGCTCATGTTGCTAGACTTGAATCCATAAGAATGTTTTTGGCATATGCAAGCTATATGAATTTTAAACTATATCAAATGGATGTTAAAAGTGCTTTTGTAAATGGTTTTATAAATGAAGAAGTTTATGTAAAACAACCTCAAGGTTTTGAAAATGAACAATTTCCTGATCATGTTTTTAAACTAAAGCGTGCTTTATATGGATTAAAACAAGCACCTCGTGCTTGGTACGATAAACTTAAAACTTTTCTATTAAAAACTAGATTTTCTGTAGGCAAAGCATACTCAACTTTATTTGTAAAAATAGTGAATGATCATACCTTAATCGTTCAAATATATGTAGACGATATCATCTTTGGATCTACTAACAATGGTCTTTGTGAAGACTTTTCTAAGTTCATGCAAAAAGAATTTGAAATGAGTATGATGGGAGAACTCACCTACTTTCTTGGACTGCATATTAAGCAAACCAAAAATGGAGTCTTCATCAATCAGTCTAAATATGCTCATGAACTTCTGAAGAGGTTCAACATGAACTCAATTGCTTCAAAGAATACACCTATGAGCACAACCACTGTATTGGACAAAGATGAAGATGGTAAGACTGTGGATACAAAATTATTCAGAGGTATAATAGGATCACTACTATATTTAACTGCTAGCCGTCCAAATATCATGTTCAGTGTTTGCTTGTGTGCTAGATTTCAATCAAATCCAAAAGAATCACATCTTAAAGCTATAAAAAGAATAATGAGATATCTAAAAGGAACCGTTGATTTTGGGTTATTTTATTCAAAATCATCTATATTTGATTTAATTTCATACAGTGATGTTGATTTTGTGGTAGTAAATCTGATAGAAAAAGCACAAGTGGAACATGTCATATGCTAGGGCACTCACTAGTTTCATGGTTTAGTAAGAAACAAAATTGTGTATCATTATCAACTACTGAAGCTGAATATATTGTTGCAAGCCTAACATGTACACAAGTCATCTGGATGAAACAAGCATTAAAAGATTTTGGTTTAAAATTTGAAAATACAACTATTTTATGTGATAATACAAGTGCAATTAATTTATCTAAAAATCTTATTCTTCATTCACGTACAAAGCACATACAAATTCAACATCATTTTTTAAGAGAACAAGTTTTAAACAATATAATTAAACTTGAATTCATACCCACTAATCAACAATTAGCAGACATCTTTACTAAACCTTTAAAAAATGAAGACTTCATACGAATTAGAAGAGAAATAGGAATCTGTAAATTAAGTGATTTATAAAACAAAAATCATCGAATCTAACATATGACAAATTGAAATATAAGAAAATCACTCTACACAAATCCACTTTTTCAAATATTAAAATATAATAAACCTCCCTTTATGATAATTACTTTTATCCTTCTAGTAAATAATTATTGAAATTTGACACATAAGCATATCAAAACACTTTATGTCACTCACGTTGATTCATTTCATGCATTGTGTTAAAAAAAAAAACAATTATTTCTTTTGTTTTTCTCGTCACTTTTGGTATTCTCTCTTTCTCTCTCTCTCTCTCTCTAATACTTTACTTTATGTCTCATCATTTTTTCATTCCTGTCAACTACTCACATTATCTCCTTTATACATTCAAATAATCTTTAATTCAAATCACCTTTTTCATGCCATTGTCTTGTCCTTTGACTTTTCAAATTTGTTTTCTTATCACCTCTATGACAGGATTCTTCAAAAATCTGTAGTATTTTTTTTAAACATCGTGCTATATAGTTATATATATTTCTTTGTCCTTTCTTTTTATCTTGTCAATCACACATAAAAGGCTTGTTCCAAATAGCACACTATTCTCAAACCATGCCTTCTCTCTCAATACAATGGACTCTCCTATATCGAGTTTCCTTTATGATGATCGAAACTATATTTTTTTTTCACACGCAAGAATTTAAACCACTCTTTATGTGTCATATCTAACATGACATGATAAATCCTTATGTCCATATCCACACACTCTTCCAAAGAGTGACTTGATCACTCATTCACGAGTCTCTTAAAATATACAATTCACTCTTCATAAATAGACATTCACAAATGATGAACCCAGCTAAATTCCAAATCTTATTCATTTCAATTGTCATTCACAAAACATCAAGTTGTTATTAAAATATACATCATCCTTCTATTTAATGAACTGATGCATTCATCACGTATCCATCACACATTCGAAAGTTTCTATCCCCTTACATCCTCTCCAAGGTTATTCTTTATCTTAGTTACTCTCCATGGCATCCTCTTCCAAATCCTTCTCTGATGACTCCAACATTATTGAATCTTCCGAACTCCGATACCCTAATCTCATCGAACATTACAACTTCGTAAGTTCTCTCCCAATTCAATCTGGAAGGTTAATCTCCTTTAAAGATTTTTTCTCCTTTGATCTTGAAACTTCTCTCCCAGACTTTGTTCATATTTCAGGATCATCAAACACTGCTTCATATTACCCCACTCTCATTAAGCTATTTTATACCAACCTGTCGGTAAATCATGACCAAACTGCTATCACCACCATGGTTCATGGAAAAATCATTTCCTTTGACACTCACTCCTTAGGACGAATTCTGAATCTCCCTTCATATGACATTGACCTACTCAACATAGTACTCATTGATCATACTGTGTTTAAGAAAATCCTTCACTCGACTAGGTCTACCCACTTCCCTTGGCACACCTGTAATCTAAAACCACATGCCAAACTTCTCACTCAAATCCTATCCCATAATGTCTTTCCTAAGCAACCCTCCAAAGGATTCATACCAAACAAGATATCACTCCTACTATATGCCATTTTTCGTTATTTCCCATCAATTGGTCATCCATTATCTTCCAAAATATGTTAAACTTTCGAGTCTTCCGTCTCCTTACTTTTGGTTGTTTCATCACTTTAATTCTTTAACACTTTAATGTACCCCTCCAAAATGACATCATATCCTACTCTACCACCGTCTTTAACGAGTTTGTTTTCTTGCAAGAAAGATCACAACTGTAACAACCTCAAGATGATGCATACGATGATGCCGATCCAACTCAGACATCCCAAATTGATATCTTCTCTACACTCACAGATGTCCAAACAACACAGAATCTTCTCTTGAAGAATCAAGCATCATTACACGCAACCTTTCAGTCCTTCAAGACTGAACAAAGAGTCCTCCTCAAGAAACTACGCTCTTCGTCCTCCTCAGACTGAATCTTTATTCATCCGTCTGTAATATTTAACATACCTACTCTGATCCCTCCTTTTTGTCAATGACAAAGGGGGAGAGAAAACCTAACTCTCCTATGTAGGAGAAAAACGTTTAACTCTTTATCTCATACACATGAAGTGTACACAAACTTTTTTATGTTAATTCTGGTGTTTTTTTATGATTACTATTTTTTATGCATTTTTTATTTTTGATATCATATTTAAATTAGCATAATATATATGGCATATTGATAGGGGGAGCATATATTGTCATTATAAAAAAGGGGGAGAATGTTGAGAAACTATGTTTTGATGATACATGATAAATATATAATATACTTTCATGATGCATATATATGATATATGATAAATATGATATGCTTTCATATTTAAAATTGAATATGTGATATTATGACTGGATATGATGTGCTATGTATTTAATGAGTATTTGATGCAAGGTTATTTCACTTACGAAGAGTGAAGAGAACATGATCAAGTGCAACAATTTGATGCAATCATACTACTCTGAAGAAAAAGCTTGATGGGCCATACATTCATAAAGATTATTCAAGAAGATCGGCTACTTCAAGATGGAGATTTTTTTCTTCTTTAGAGTCATATGTAACAGAACCTTCAGAAGCATGCATATTTCATATTAGACTATATGCTTTAAAATCATACAAGTCATTTATTCACAAAAAGATAAGCTTTCATAAAAAGATACGTTATGTATATATGTATTATTTCAAAAATACCTTTTTGAAACAAATCATTGTACTTCCTACAAGCATTTATGAAAAAGATAATTTGACAAGATATAAAAAGCTCATGATTTCAAAAGCATTAATTGTACTTCCTACAAGCATTTATGAAAAAGATAATTTGACAAGATATAAAAGCTCATGATTTCAAAAGCATTTATATAAGAAAAGACAAAATGCATTGGTTCATAATACACAAACATTTACGTAAAAAATTTTGGTTCATAATACATAAACATTTATATAAGAAAAGACAAATTGTGAAAAGATGTATTGGTTCATAATACACAAGTATTTATTTGAGAAATGACTATTTATAATATAAGTATTACTCAAGCATTTATTGTACTTCAAATCATTCATTTTAAAAATGACGATTTGAGAAAATAAATATTATTTTACTAATTTAAGAAATAACCATTTATTTCTTTAAGCATTAAATATAATTTCAAAAACACTGACTCAAAAAGTGACGACTTATATTTGAAGTCATCATTCTTTTAGTAAGCATTAAATGGTACTTCTAAAGCATTTACTCAAGAAATGACCATTTGTAAAATAAAGTACTAAATGAGCATTTATTTACTTACATGCATTTAAACAAAGAAGTGACGATTTGTAATAAAAATAAACTCAAAACAATTGATGTACTATAAATCATTTATTTGAGTAAAGACAAATCACAATATAAATTACATTTCTAAATACTTCAATGTTCAATGTACTACAAAATATTTATTTGAGAAAAGACCCATTATAAATTAAATATCATTTTTAATTACACCAACGTATATTGTACCTCAAAATATTTAATTTAGAAATGACGATTTGAAGAAACTATCATTATTTAAATATACCAAACATTTAATACTTGACAGTTATTTAAATTTATGAAATGACGATTTTTTAAAAAGCAATATATAGTACACATATCATTTCACACCTTTTCTCATAGAAAGTTGTTTTGAGATGACCTGCCATCTCATATCACAAAAGGACAATTATTTTAAAGCATTTCAAAAAGCAACGACTATTTTTGAAGACTTATATATACAGACAAAATAATATTTTAAAGACACACATGTGAGCTTTCAAAGAGAAATATTCTTACTCGACACACTGAAAAAGAGCTTAGAAAAAGAAAGAGAAAAGACAAGAAAAACTCTCTGTCAAAAGAATCAAGTGTGTGAAGAAAAAGAACATTCTGTTCTCCTGAGAGATTATTTTGCCTATTTTCAAAAGAGAGAACATTATGAGAATCTTCATACGTGCATTCATACTCTGCATATCATTCTGAAGGTTCTATAGGAAAGTGTTGTAACTTTCTGTTTACTACTGTATCCCTTCTCTGTTGAGAGAAGTAGACCTCTGAGGAAGAGGGTGTTGTATTATTTATCCCGTAACACAGATTTTATAATGAAAGGCTCAAGTGTTTTACTTGGGGACTGGACGTAGGTCAGTAACTCGATCGAACCAGTATAAATCCTGTGTTTATTGTGTTGTGCTTTTATTGCCTTATTTTTATTTTATCAATCTGCATCGTATTTCACTATTCACCCCCCCTCTAGTGGAATTTCAGTTCTTTCAACATCTGAAAACTGCTCTCGCACATGTCTCACACGAATTTAGCTTCCTTCTTTAGGAGCTTCGTCATAGGTAGAGAGATCTTAAAAAAGTCCTAGATAAATCTACGATAATACCCAGCTAATCCAAGAAAACTCTGAATGTCACGAACATTCCTCGACTGCTGCCAACTGAGCACAACCTTTACCTTCGCTGGATCCATGGACACACCTTCCTTGGAGATGACATGCCCTAAAAACATGATCTTCTCGAGCCAAAACTCGCACTTGAAGTACTTAGTGAATAAATGCTTATTTCGCAAGGTTTCAAGAATAACTCTCAAGTGCTCACGATGTTGCTCCCAACTGTCTAAATACACCAGGATGTCGTCGATGAACACCATCATGAAGGTGTCCAAGAAGGGTTTGAACACCCTATTCATGAGATCCATGAATGATGCAGGAGCATTAGTGAGTCTGAAAGGCATGACCATAAATTCGTAATGCCCATATCTGGTCCAGAAGGTCATCTTAGAGATGTCATCTCCCTTAATTCTGAGTTGATGGTACCCAGATCTAAGGTCGATCTTTGAAAAGATCTTGGCCCTCTGCAACTGGTCGAATAGATCCTCGATGTGTGGCAATGGGTATTTATTCTTTATTGTCGCCTTGTTGAGCATCTGATAGTTGATGCACAACCGCAATAATCCATCCTTCTTTTTTATGAACAAAACAGGAGCTCCCCAGGGTGAGACGCTGCAGTGAATGAATCTCTGATCCATAAACTCCTGCAACTGCTTCTTGAGCTCTTCGAGCTCTGCTAGCGCCATCCGATATGGAGCCTTAGAAATTGGCGCAGTACCTGGTAGCAACTCGATGTTGAACTGCACCTTACGAGGTGGAGGAAGTCCTGGCAGTTCCTCTGGGAAGACGTCTAGAAAATCTTGAACCACCTCCAAGTCTCCAATCGGGACTCGCGTCAGCTCGGATTGGATGACGCTGACCAAAAAGGCAGTGTATCCCTTCCTCAGGTAGTTCTGCACCTTTAGCGATGAAATCAACTTGCTCGCCTGAACGGGTTTCACGATCTTGAATTCCACCTTGGGCATTTCTGGTGGAAATAAGACAATCCTGCTATCTTGGCAGAAAATCTTGGCATGATACATGTCTAGCCAATCCATGCCTAGGATGACATCAAATTCCGTCATCTCTAGCAGGATAGCACAAGCCAGTAAATGTCGATCTGCCAAGACTATGTCCAACTCTGGTACGTAGGCCACATAAATAGTGTTTTTTCCAATCGAGTTATATACTTCAAGGGTATTATGCAAAAGTTTTACAGGTATAT
Organism: Nuphar pumila; assembly: GCF_984573655.1. Classification (NCBI taxonomy): domain Eukaryota; kingdom Viridiplantae; phylum Streptophyta; class Magnoliopsida; order Nymphaeales; family Nymphaeaceae; genus Nuphar; species Nuphar pumila. Next base: position 152,316,048 of record NC_143249.1, on the reverse strand, counting down.
GCAAAAACTCGGCAAAATTTACCGAAATAAAAGAGTGTGTGGCACCACAATAAAAAATCACAAAGGTTGCTTGGTTAGTGACAAAAAGGGTACCTTGCACTAGGTCTCCCTTGGTCAACTGCTCGGCCTTGGCAGTGTAGGCGCATCCTGGAGCCTTCCTTTGACTGCTCGATTGCAGTTGCAATGACTGATACTTTTGTTGCTGCGGTGGCTAAGGGAGCAGAGATGCTCCACTACTCTGCCTGAGGTCATTGGTCGCCTTCTTGTGATAATCGCGGATGTAGTGGCCTATCTTGCCACAATACAGGCATCCGTCTGTCTTGAGTAGGCACGCCTGCTCATAGTGAAATCGTCGGCATCGGAGGCATACATTGCCAACCTGTTGCCTGGCTGGAGGGTTGCCCTGAGGTCGCTGACGCTTCGAAGGAGGAAACTGTTTCTTTCCTCCTTCGATCTTTATAGGAAAGAACGATTGTTTGCCTGGGCCGTCAAAAGGTGTCTTCGGCTCACCACCCGCAGCGGGTGGCTTCTTGCCCTGTGCACTCTTAGAGCGCTCCCAGGCTTCACTCAGGAGGGTGGCGGCAACAACTGCCACAGAGAAGGTCATGGGCATACTAGTTAGGACCCGATACATGAGTCCCTCCTTCAGTCCCCGAATAAACTTTTTTGCCCGCTCACGATCATTCGTGAATAGGTTGGGGCAGTAGAGTTTCAAATTCTGGAATTTGGCGATATAATCCATCAAACTCGAATTGCCTTGGCTGAGCTCCAAGAACTCCACCTTCTTCTTCTCCCTCGCATGAGGCAGAAAGTAGTTCTCCAAGAAAGCCTTTCTGAAAGCTTCCCAAGGAATGGGTGAAATTCCTGAAAACTGCACAACCAGGGCCATGTCCCACCAACTGCGGGCATTGTCCTTTAGCCTGAAGGTCCCGTATAACATCTTCTTGTCGTCGGGGACTGACAAGACCTCGAACACACGTTCCACCTCCTTCACCCAGTTATCGGCTATGTCTGGGTTGGGCTTGCCGTCGAAGGTTGGGGGGTCAAGCTTCAAAATTTTTTCATACGTTATTGTAGTATGCGGGTTCAGTTCAGGAATGGGCGTTGGTTCCCTTTGGGAACGAATCTGGTCTCGCATAGCCGCTGCCAAGGTACTTAGAAAATCCATCATAAATATCTGTTGATTTGACCATTCGTCAGCAGATTCTTCGTTCAATTTTCTTACCATCCTTGAAGCAAACAAGGGATACAAAGATCAAAAATTTCAAGAAGCTAAAAAAAAAAGAAGCCAAAACATATGTACTATTCATGCTTAACATGAGTAGTTTACAAAAACCCAACAATGTTGGTACGTAAACAGAATGTGTCAAGCCATTTAGCTTAATGATGCAAAATGCACCTACAAAGCAAGAGGAACAGTATACTCACAGTGCGATACAGATGCTCAATGATCAAGAATCCTTGCTTCGCTTATCTCTGATACCAAAAAACTGCAACGCCCTAAAATTTCAAACTTTCGAACTTTCAAACCTTTCAGAAAATAGGGAAGAGACTAGAAAAAATCTCTTTCCTTCAGAGTTTGTTTATGAAATCAATGGAAGACTATTCTTTTATTAAATTCAGAAAAGCAAGCTGACAACTTTGGGCACGTTAGCTAAAAGAACCAAAATACACAAACCATGCTACTTGCAAGACACTTGGAAAAGCCACTTCCATTAAAAAAGGTTACAAATAGCACAAAATTCGGATATCCCAAGGAAAATCTGTTACAAAACGCAAAACATCTAGGATGCGAGCTAAGAGCAGGAAGAGGAAATTTTGAAGCCATCTTGCCATCACGCCATTGCCCGTGGTGTACCTAATCATCACCTGTACCCATAGAATGGGTTAGTTTTGCGAAAAACTAGTAGGTGCATAAAAGAGACTAGAGGAAACTGAACTAAGTACATTTGATTCAACAAGTTACGTAGTTTAAGCAGATATATAGCTAAACAGGTAAGCAGTTCAAGCAAGTAAGCAGTGCAGAACATGTAAGCAGTTCACGCAAGTAAGCAATGCAACTATCAAATACAGCATAACGATTCATTTGATTATAAGCTGTGAACTACCACGCAAGCAAGTCTCAAGACCCATCAACCAGTGTGAACAGACTTTATGTTTCGATATTACTGTCTGCGGGTACACAACCAAAACATATAAACAACTGAGGCTAGTTCAAGTGTCTCTTATTCTATGTATTTTTAATAACCCGAATAGCTAGTTGAGTCCGCTCCTAAAGGGTACGACTTTAGCTGAGAGAGGATTCCCCAAAGGCAGGTAAGCAGTGCCATGGATGCATCCAACTTCTGCAGAAGTATTGAGCAAACTTTTGTAGCCCCTTTTCCCTAACTCTAATGACTGGGGAGGCCGAATCTTTGTGTGTAGGGTGGTTGTTAACAACCTGTCCATTGGAGTTTTGTACAACTCAGTCCTCTCCATTGATAGACAACAAGAAGTGAATGGGTGCGTTAAGTGTTGCTTAACTAACGACCCATTCTATGTTGTGATCTTTCAACCACTCGAGTATCTTGCCTGTGAAGGTGAATCAGTCACCACTTTATGTGATATAGCATTGTGCCTTAAGCACTATTCGAGGTTGCACGACCAACTCATTCGATCATCGCAGTACTAGCGTGTAGTGCACGACTATAAGTACTTTAGGATGAAAGGGGTATAGCTCCTCAATAGGAGCCTCAACAGAAGTGTTTCACAAAGATGTAATGTTTCTTAAACTTTACTTTTGACATTCTTTATCTTTTGAAACAACCGGCCACATGTGCCAATATTTGGCATGCAATTTTCTAGAATATCATCCGCTATCGGTGTATCTGCATGTCCTGCATGACTCGATACCGGCCTCGATAGACGGGATACAAGTTTCTCAACAGAACCCCAGCTAAGAAGATCGCTCGAGGCCCAATTTGGGGTTACCCAAGATGTGTTAAAAAGACGAATAGAACCAGCCAATCACATCCTTCTAAATGCTTTGATTTGGGCAGTCTTTGATACTTTTGCACAGGTTCCTAAATCTCAAGTCTACTATGCAAAAACTGCGTACTCGAAGAGCCATGATCCTTGTGAGGTATCCCTCTCCTTAGACGAGCATGTATCGCTAGCTTCAAACTCAACTCTTGTTGCAAGAGAGAGAGTGGTAAATGCCCCTTGCATCCTCCAAGAAGATGCCTTTAAGGCACATGCAAAGAGCGAAAACCCGAGCATCATCTGCAATGGTAAGGCAGTAACAAAACATTTGCAAAAGCAAGAGCTTGGGCGTAAAGCGCGACGGTAAAGGAAAGACATGGCAAGAGTAAAGTTCAAGGATCGCGAAACTGCGTCCTTGAGTTAAATGCGTACTCATATAAATATATATTTGTATATATATATATATATATATATATATATATATATATATATATATATATATATATATATATATATATAATTGTCCTTTTTAGTTAATTGAACTCAATTTAATTATCCAATTCCACCGTGTAATCTTTCCCTAGCTTGGAGAGTTCCAAGCTTGTTGGCGTCTACGGGTGTAAACGATTGACAGCTCGGGTCACAGAGTGCGAGCAGGATTTGTCGTACGGGCTGCAAAAATGATAATCTTAGCAAGCTTACACCAAAATAGAAGATCAGGGACACCGCCACTGACCTAACGTGAAGGAAGCAGAGGTAGGGGCATCATGACCTTGCGCATCTGCTATAAGCGCAAGAAGCAGGGGCAGGGGCTGCGAGCCCCTGCTGTCAGCGAGAAACAAGGAGGCAACAAGGCATCTGGAACAGTAAAAGGCCCCTGTCAGGGCTTGCTGGTAGCGGGCGACAAACGGTGGCAGAGGCAGGGATCCTTGCTCCCCTCATGCCGAACAACAAACAGGGCTAGGGGGCTCAATTTTCTGCCATCTCTGCAAAAGTGCAGTGGTGATGACTCTGTTCCATCCTACAAAATGAAACAAAGTCAGAGGACAAGCCCCTGTCTGCCAAGTAAAAACGTAGGAAAAAAAAGGGGAAGAGGGGGGTCTGGCCCCTCCTCTGCAAAAACAGAACACACGGAGGGCTCGACCCTCCCCTACCCTATAAGCATAGGGTGACGGGAAGGGACCCAGTCCTCCCACTGTGCCCACCAGCTGAAGAAAAGACACAGGCAAGGGGCTCTGCCCCACCCTGTCTGACGCAAAAGAACAACGACAGGGGGCTCTGCTCCCCTGTTGGTCGAACCAAAGAGAGAGACAGTGGGGAAGTCCCGTTGCCGATGAGAGGCGACGACAGGGGGCTCCGCTCTCCTATCGGTCGATCCAAAGAGAGATGCAGGGGGAGGGAGTCCCCTTGTCGACGAGAGACGACGATAGGGGCTCTGCCCTCCTGTCGGTCTACCCAAAGAGAGAGGCAGGGGGGAGGAGTCCCCCTGCCGACGAGAGGCGACGAGAGGGGGCTTCGCCCCCCTTGTCGATCGACCTTAAGAAAGAGGCAAGGGAGAGTCCCCCTGCCGATGAGAGGCGACGACAGGGGGCTCCGTCCCCCTGTCGGTCGACCCAAAGAGAGAGGCAGGGAGGGAGTCCCCCTACCGATGAGAGGCGACAATAGGGGGCTTTGCCCCCTGTCGGTCGACCCAAAAAGAGAGGCAGAGGGGGGGAAGTCCCCCTACCGACGAGAGGTGACGACAAGGGGATCTACCCCCTGTCGATCAACCCAAAGAGAGAGGCAGGGGGGAGTCCCCCTACCGATGGGAGGCGACTACAGGGGCTCCACCCCTTGTCGGTTGACTGAACATTAAGAAGAAGAAGATGAGGGTGCAAGTGGGGAAAAGGAGAAAAAAGAGGGGAGTAGTGGCGTACCTGGTGGTCGTCGGAGGAGCTTTGGTCTGTCGATGGTTGGACAGGTGGTCGCAGGTGGCGACGGGTTGACAGGGGTCTCCGGGTTGGCTCGCCGGAGAGGATCGCCGGTGGCGGTGGTTTGTCGGTGAGCATAAATGAAGGAGTGCGTGAGGCGATCGGGAGAGAGAGAGACGAGAGAGAAAAGAGGGGAAATGGGGGTTTCGAGAACCTTTCCACCTTTATCTCGCTGTCTTTAAAAGACAGCGAGAGAGGCGGTAGCCTCAGGTTGGGTCCGGATCCAACCTGAATCCAAGTATTTTTTTTACTCGGGTTTTACACCTTAATCTGATCGGAAAATGAAATACCTCATAAAAAATGAGGCACATGTTTAATCCCTTAACCTGATCAGGAAACAAAATACCTCATCAAAAATGAGGCTCAGGTTTAATCCCTTAACCTGATCGGGAAACGAAATACCTCATCAAAATGAGGCCCAGGTTTAACCCTTAACCTGATCGGGAAATGATATACCTCATCAAAATGAGGCCCATATTTAATCCCTTAACCTAAAGGGGAACTCAGGTTTATCCCTTAACCTGAAGGGGAAGCTCAATTTGAAAAGAGACAACCTGAGGTTTGAATTTGGAAAATGAAAATTCTTGACGAAAAGATTCTTAATTTATGATCTGAATGGACCATCATAGTTAGTTGTATGTGGTCTGATTTATAGAATTAACCTCTTATCCTGAACGGGGAATGGAAATGGTAAGTTGGATGGTGAACAAGACAACTTTCTTGAAGAGGAATAAGGCAATTCTTTCGACAACGCGAAAGATGAAAAGGCTATCCTTTCAGAGAGGAGAGGGGTGAATCTTTCAACAACGCGAAAGATGATGAGGCTATCCTTTCGAAGCAAAGGTGATACCAGAATGTGTCAAAATGAAGATCGAGCTCTTGCTTCATATCGAGATAGCTAGAAAATATTGCCAAAATGTTAAAAATTGTTTGTTGATTCAAAATACTTGAAAATGATGTATATTGATACAAAAAATATTTCTTCTTTTCTACCTAAAGTATTACATCCAATTGGGCTAACTCCGTAGAATCAAGATTCAAATTGCTTGCAATTGGCTTTCTTTCAAGGAAGCTATCAATTTCCTTGATATGAAAAAAAAAAAATATTCTTGATATTGTGAAAGCGATTGATGAAAGGATATTGATAAGAGAATTTCATAAAATTAAAGAAAATTCTTAACATACTTGGCAGTTTGATATCCTGATATTTTTTCCATGATGATCTTTTTGCACTCTTTTGAGACAGAATTTGAGCTTTCTTGGGATTTTGCGAGAATTTCATCGCATCAACCTTCAACTTGAAGATGCTCTGATTTTCCCTAGAAGGGTACGTCACAAACTCCTTCAACTTGGAGATGATTCAAGTCTTCATTTATTCTAAGGATTATGTTGATAAACTGGTCTCTTTCGATTGAAATCTCTTTTGATGATAGCATTGATCGAATATCTTTTAGGGATTGGTGGGAGGTTCATCGCATCCGCCTTCATCTTGACAATGATTTGAACTTTTCCTGGAAAGACTCGTCACAAACTCCTTCAACTTGGAGATATTTCAAATCTTCTTTGCCCCTGGGGGTCTAATTCATCCACCGTCTTCAGCTTGACGATATTTGACAGATTTTTTTTTACAAATAAGTAATTGTAGCTTGATATTGATTGAATAGATATTGAAATTGGATAAATTTTTCTTTACTGCCCAGGATATTTCCACTGCCTTACTTCCACAAGAATGATCTTTAAAAATGTTCCATTGACCGTGATCAATATCAATCACTTATGGCTTTGCAACAATATTGAATTTTCTTTGTTGGCCATATCGGGGATCTATTCTTCATCCTTTTGGTTGGCTCATAGAAAGATTTTGAATTTTTAATCCTTTTTCGCAAAAGCTTTATCCTTTTTGAGGAGAATACTGAAGGTAATTTGAGGTCATTCTTTGTGCAATAAAGGTTTTAAGATCAACAACTATTTTTCATGACAAATTTGCAAGATATTCTTGAAATCCTTCGTGAAAGAAATCGCTTGACATTCGAGTTGATACATCCATGGGATGAGATTTAAATTTAAAGGTAAACCCAATATGAAATTGGGATTTTGAAGGTAAGTGCTAAACCGAATTTAGAAGGAAGATTCGAATCGGAATTCAAATCTTCAAGGGAAAACTAAATGAATTGGGTTTTGAAAGACAATTCAAGTCGAAACTTGGATCTTCTAGACCAATTACTAAATTGCAGAAAAGTTTGAGTAGAAGTTCAAACCTTTAAAGGAAAGCTAAGTGAATTGGATTTGGAAGAAAAATCAAGTTGGAACTCTAATTTTGTAGACCGATTCTGACATTTGAATTGGACTTGGAAGAAAATTCGAGTCGGAACTCTAATTTTCTAGACCAATTCTAGACATTTGAATTGGATTTGAAAGAAAATTCGAGTTGGAACTCGAATTTTCTAGACCAATTCTAAACATTTGAATTGAATTTGGAAGAAAATTTGAGTCAGAACTCTAATTTTTTAGAACAATTCTAGACAATTCAATTGGATTTGGAAGAAAATTCGAGTCGGAACTCTAATTTTTTAGACCAATTCTAGACATTTGAATTGGATTTGAAAGAAAATTTGAGTCAAAACAATAATTTTCTAGACCAATTCTAGACATTTGAATTGGATTTGAAAGAAAATTTGAGTCGGATCTCTAATTTTCTAGACCAATTCAGAAGGAAAAGAAATTCTGGTCAGAACTCGAATCCCGCAGGAAGATTGGACCAACATAGACTGGGTTTGGAGACATTGATCAGTAAAACCAGATTTAGAAAGTTCGACTAGTAAAACTGGATTCATAAAGTTCGACCAGTAAAAACCAAATTTGAAAAGTTTGACCAGTAAAAATCGAATTTGGAAAGTTTGACAAGTAAAAATCGGATTTAGGAAGTTCGACCAGAAAAAATTTGGATTTGAAAAGTTCGACCAGTAAAAATCAGATTTGGAAAGTTCGACCAGTAAAAATCGAATTTGAAAAGTTCGACCAGTAAAAACTGGATTTAGGAAGTTCGACCAGTAAAAACCGGATTTGAAAAGTTCGAACAGTAAAAACCAGATTTGAAAAGTTCGACCAGTAAAAACCGAATTTGGAAAGTTTGACCACTAAAAACCGAATTTGGAAAGTTTGACCAGTAAAAAACGAATTTGGAAAGTTCGCCTAGTAAAAACCAGATTTAGGAACTTTGACCAATAAAAATCGGATTTGGAAAGTTCGACCAATAAAAACCGGATTTAGAAAGTTCGACCAGTAAAAACCGGATTTGGAAAGTTCGACCAGTAAAAATCGGATTTGAAAAGTTTGACCAGTAAAAACTAGATTTGAAAAGTTCAACTAGTAAAAACCGGATTTGGAAAGTTCGACCAGTAAAAACCGGATTTAGAAAGTTCGACTAGTAAAAACCGGCTTTAGAAAGTTCGACCAGTAAAAACCAGATTGGAAAAGTTTGACCAATAAAAACTGGATTTAGAAAGTTCGACCAGTAAAAACCAGATTTGAAAAGTTCGACCAGTAAAAACCGGATTTGGAAAGTTCGACCAGTAAAAATTGGATTTGGAAAGTTCGATCAGTAAAAACCAGATTTAGAAAGTTCGACCAGTAAAAACTGGATTTAGGAAAAGGCTCAACCTGAAGGTTAATTTTAGCGAGATTGACAAAGGTGGTTTTGATAAAAGACTTGACCTGAAGGTCGAATTTGGAAAAAGACTAGTATTTTGAAAGTGCTTGTTGATTGTGATGGAAAATTTTCAATCTTCACCCTCGCGACAACTTGGACAACTTGCCGGGGTCTCTGGATTATCCCTTGTACTGAATGGGTGGATGGATTCGATACAACTGGATGCAAATGAATGCATGCAAATGCAAATTTATGCAAATGAAAGATTTTGTTTGATCCTGCCTGCATACAAAACATTTTGAAGTAAAATCAATTTTCAAAAAAAAAAATGCCTGACTATAACTGGGGGGAAGATAAAGGATAAATACTTGTTATTTGAAAAGCACTTTGCAAAATGACAAATTTCTTGGTTGATTTAGGAGGCACTCTGAAAGAGGTCCCTTCTCATAAAATGATATTTTGCAAGGAGAAATAAAGAAGATGGCACCAAGCTATTAGGAAGATTGATAATTTTATTGATGAAAGACATGAGACTGTGAACACCCCAAATTTTTCAAAATTTTATAAGAATTCCCTTTTTGCCCCTGGCCTCCATTTCTGAATCATTGAGTCAGTTTTAATCAAAATTCTAGTTTATTTTTCGGATTTTACTGGAATTAAATCCACTTTTCTATATGTGACTCAATTTGAGATCCAGATCTAGTATCAAAATTCAATTCTAAGCCCTGTTATCCAATTTTCAAATCGAAATTATAAAAATACCAAAAATAGTTACTGAATGGCTCAAACAGTCCATCTGGTATCCATTTGGATCCACTGCTCTATATTTCTCGATTCGAGATCCAAAACTCAAATATTTTCTCAAAACCCTTGGTCAAAACCCATTTTCTAAAGAAATTTCTAAAGAATAATCCTGAATTCTTAGAAAACCCCTCTTTTTGTAAATATTCTTAAATTTTACAAAAAATATTTTAAAATCCCTTATTTTCCCATAGTTTTAGAGTTTTTATTTCAAAAACACAAAAAATATATAAAATATAGAGAAAAGAACAAAAAAAATAAAAATAGAAAAAAAAATACAAAAAATTGGTTTTAAAAGCCCTTTTGAAAGCATCTTTTTGCTAAAAACCACTTTTCAGAAAAACCTTTGAAAGGAGCCACCCCTTTGAAAATTTTCAAAAATATTTCTACCCTATTTGTAAAATCCCCAACGGTTTTCTCTTATAAAAGAAAACCGCGGGGGATCGACTCTTCATCCGCCATTCACCTCTCCATCACCTTCTATCTTCTTCCTCTTCCCCTGTGCCCTTCCCCTTCTTCTTCTTATTTCTCTGGTTTTCTTCCATCTGACTGAAGGAAGTCGACCACTCTGAAGCTTCGAATACGGTGAGTCTCCCTTTCCTCTTCTCTCTGTTGTTTGTTGTTTTCTTTTTTTTATATATATATGTGCATTTTCTTTGGATTTTTTTTATTTATTTGTGTCCCATTAACGCATCCTCCATAATCCCGATTTGCATATGGAAAATTTGGTCCATGGATATGAAATATCAATGGAATCTCTTATTCCAACAATTGTTTTGGTTTCTTTTAAAATTTCCTTAGTTCAAGTAATTTGAGCATTAGTTAGCTCAACATTTCTCTGTATTTGTATCCTATTCCTTCTTCTTATGTTGATTTTGATTTCTGCGATTTATGTCTGATCGCATGTTTGTATTTAACCTTCAGTTTCAATGACATTTAACTGTGTTTCGTTCACCTTGTTCGGTATATTTTTCATAGTAATTACATCTTGTTTGTTGGTGTTGGATGGGCTATGGCATCTTCCCTAGAGTACAAGTGGTATCCCTGTTTGATGGGGATCTACCCTTTGCTCATTAGTATTCCATTTCCTTTTCTTACTTCTATTTTGATTTTTCATTTTACTCTGATTTTCTATGTATGCTTAATAGTTTGTTTTGAATAATATCCAATGGCATTCTCATATCTTCTTGTCTGATTATTCGGCTTACAGTCTTGTGCATTTTCTCTTTAATGTTGAGCCTGATACACATTTTGTGCAATTGGTTTCTGTCCACCATTATCTGAAAAGTATGAAGGCAGTAGAGATCGATCTACTTCACAGGTAGATACAGTATTTGATGATCTGAGATCAGATCGTATAAAAGTCACAATTTTCTCTAGTTCAGATTTGTGCTAAAACAAAAAAAGAGAGAGGAGATAATCATGCAGGTGAACGAATTCGTGTCACTCGATGGTTGTGAAGATGAAAACACACGGTATTAGCATGGGTAGATTTCTCTCTCTCAGGCTGCTTCATCACGGAAAAGAGTGTCTCTCTTTAGCCTATTACAAAAGTCTTGATGATGTCTGAAATTAGTTGTGTGTTGGACAAAACATGGGTTTGTATTACCCATGTAGATCGAACCACTGTCGGGTTGGGATGCCAATCATGGAAGGGAAGTTACAGATGAATGAACAAAACCAAAGCCCTGCATCACAATGATGCACCCTGACCTTGACATAGGTGGAGCTGACAGGTTAATTGTCAATTCTACAGTTGAGCTTGCAGCTCATGGCCACAAGGTGCATGTCTTCACTGCACACCATGACAAGAACCGTTGTTTTGAAGAGACTCTTGGCGGATATTTTCTAGTTATAGTATGTGGTTCTTTCCTGCCTCGACATTTTTTCTACCATTTCCATGTGATATGTGCATATCTTCACTGCATGGTTGTTGCTTTGTGTGTGCTGCCTACCATATCATGCTAGCACTTCTCTACATTATTGCGTATTAGGTTGTTCACTTTTATTGCCTAACTCATTGTTTTCGTCTGCATTGTCAATGCTCTTTCTTCAGTAGTCATTCTTATGCACATGTCGTGGATTTGAAAATCAAAGGTACACTTATTTCATCATGGAGTTTTCTGATCCTACTGTGAAACTTTTTTTTTCTATGTCGGATTTACTGAGGGTTGGGTCCACTGGGAAACCTCTCTTACTTTAATCATGAATTCGTTCCCCTAAACTCTTTTTCTTGGGGAAATTAGATTTAGCCTAAATTTACTGCCGACTCCCTTTGCATATCATTTACCATACCTACCTGTCACATAGCTTTTGTCAGCACTCCTTACTCCATCTATGCCTCCCCATTCCTACAGCACCTATCCACTGCCACACTATGCACTTTCACTGCACCATTTCAACCTTCCTGCAACTATGCACCCTTCACCTACAGCTCAGTGCACAACATCTCACGCCTCTTTCACAACATATAATCTCCATCTCGATACCTATCACCCATGATATATCATCCTACTTCACTCTCCAGTCACCTGCAACTACGGAATCCTTCATCACATGTGCTCAGCCTCACTGCTCTACACTCAGCTACATACCTTCTTTCACCTGATGTAGCTACCACATTTTCACAGCCATTTCAACCCCCAAGCTGCAACACTATAGCATCACCTATTACCTCCTTTTGCATGTCAACCTAGCACACACTACACTAAATGCCTATTCCAGCCCCAGCTCCATACATACTTCACTTATAATATCCCTTCACAAGCAACTTAGGTTGCTGCACTTTCCCAGTCCATCTACTTGTTGCACCCACCTGTTATTTGCAGCACCTCTATCTGTTGCCTGTTGCAATTACAATAATGTATCATACCATCCAGCATGCATTCCACTTCATCATCTATCCACCCCCACCTAATGCACCTAGCACCCACTGCACATCGCATGTTTTTCTTATTGTCTTCCCCACCTATTGCTATCTTCATTGCTTAAATACCTACAACACAACCTCTCACTGTTACTGCAATACACTACCAACACACTACTCCACCTATTGTACCCTACGGTTGCACCCACTTCAGCACTTATTATACAACACTTTCCAACACCTCATTCACACTTGTTGCAATTCATTTTCACAGCCACCCCTGCATTTTCGTTCATTCTTATGCATTTAATTCACACCTGTATGCATTTCCTGCACTGAACCCCTATATTTTTCTGCAAATAGCAATGTTCGTCACAGCAATGCACTCTTACTATCCCTCTTCAATGTATCCCATCATCTGTATGCATTTTCTGCACTGAACCCATGCTACTATTGTCACCACATTGCAGCAGCACTCCCACTTCCACACATTTGTAGTTTCCTTCACAATATCCACCAGCTGAATTCATCTCACAACACCCCAGCACACAGCAGCCTCCAGCACCTCTGCAATCTCCACTGTTGCAGCTTAGCACCCGGTTCACAACACCCTGTACACTCTGCACCTGTCATCACATTCAGCACCCACTGTCACACATCAATATATATCCCTGCAACCTTGTTAACCCCATCTACCACCCTGTTACCTCACTGCTACAATGCCATTTGCAGCAGCCTGAGCATATCCTGTTAATACACATTCCAACATATCCCTCTCTCTCACATGGACATTCATGTATCTCTTTTAACTTAGAATATCACATGTGCATTTCATTAGTTGAGGTAGGCATCACATTTCCATTTGAATGAATGCATTTCCATATGTATTTTTCATTTAATATGAACATAGCATTTATATTTTGCTTCACCCTCTATATTTTGCTATCTTGCTCTATAGTAACTCTGTTTTGCAACAATACATGGAAAATATTGATTTTTTTTTCTTTCTTTCTTAGTTCAGGGATTTTGATTTCAATTCAATTTAAAAGTTGTAATAGCTAGATATCAATAAGAATATTTACTTTTCAGCTTAGCATAGAATGTATGAGCATGTAAATCCCATAAATCATGTGTTTCATCTCATTTTTATCTTATTTCTCAAAAATCCACCATGATAAAACACGAATGACACATGCACCATTCTAATAAGAGGTAATTAATCCTAAGTAAATGATTTGCATTTATGGCCATAGTCAAAATGTGAACAATACTTAGGATTTTTATCTTTTATGAAATAACATTGGATCCACACTTGGGTCTCTTTCAAAAATCATCATATTTTTAAAAATTTTTTTCCTTTATTAGAGTTTGGCTTGTAAATTAACTTAAATTATATATATTCATGGTCATAGTCAGGATATATTGAAGGTTAATTTCATTTCAAACCCTATAAAGGCACCAAAAATGTGTTTTATTCTTTATCTGAATTTAAATGTAGATTATTTTATAATACATTTGTGACCATAGTCATGAATGTATTATATCTTCAATCTTATTTTAATTCTCCTAAAGAATGAAATATGCTTTTCAAATCCAATTTTCAAACTCTTTCAAATCATTCATCATTTAGGATAGAATTTCATCTTTTTTTAAATTATTTCAAGTTTTGTTCAAAAATCTAAGTGATTTGGGATAAATTTTCAAAACATCTTTTTCAAATCCTTTTCAACTTTTATCTCTGAATTCAAATTCATCTTTTATTTTCAAATCCTATCTTAAATCCAATTTTCCAATTCTCATTCCTGAATTTCATATTTCAAAAATCCAAATTTCAATCAAATTCCTTATTTCTATTTCTAAATTCTATTTCAAAATTTTGAATTCTAAAAACCATTTCAAGTCAAAGTTTTGAAATCCTTTTAAAATTCAAAATCAAGTTTTAGATTTACCTTGAAATTCAATTCTAACTTTCCAAATTATCCTCTGATTTCCAAAACTCAAGTTTGAAATCAAGTTTTATTCTCTATTTTTACTTCAAATTCCCAAATCTCCAAGTTCCTTTCTGAAATTTTTTGAGTTTTGATCTTCAAAATTCAATTCACTTTGAAATCAAGAATCAAAGTTCTGAGGTTAGTTCTAGAGTCAATTTTCTCTATATTCAAGATCAATTTCAAATCAAATTCCAGATTTTAAAACCAATTCCATCTTAAATCCCAGATTTTAAATCCAATTCCATTTTCCAATTTGATTTCCAACTCCAGATTCAATTCCATTTTCAAAATCCATCTGGATTTCCCAAATCCAATTTCAATTTCTATTTCCAAATTCACTTTTTAATTCTATTTTCAAAGTCTAAATTCAATTTCAAATTCCAGATCCAATCTCAATTTCAAGATCCATTTCCAAATTCCAATTCTAAATATAGTTTTCAATTCTACTCCTAAGTTTATATTCCATTTCAAATTTCAGATTCATTTTTCAAATCTTATTTCCATCTTTTTCCTCTTCAATTCAAGATCTATCTCAATCTTTGATTATTTCAAATACTCAAGTCTCTTCTTCCAGATCTATTTCAAGTTTTAAGTTAGATTCAAAATTTAACTTTTCTAAATTGATTTCAACTTGGTAAAATCATTTTCTATTAATGTTTTCAAACTTATCCCAGAATCACTTGAAAAAACCCAAAATTTCTGAAAAATTCTTCTCAAAAGCATACATTCTCGCATTGCACAAGCATGATTCTTTGTGCATTTTAGACTTAGAATAATTTCTTAGATATTATTTAGGCAAAGCAAAAGGCATAAGTTCGATCCTTGGTTCAATTACCCTTGGTAAAGGTGCCAGGAACGGTTGAATCTCGTACCGATGAGCGAATCCCGTCTCTCCATCTTTTCCCGCAAATTTTCAAAAATAGAGGTGAGTAATTTCAAAATATTTTCAAAATTTAGGTCAAGTGAGACCTTTGCAAAAGAGTTCCTCTCTCTTTTCTCTTTTCTCATTCTCTCTTATTTTTCTATCTTTTATTCCCCTTCAAAAAGGGAATAGAGGCTAGAAAGAAAAAGAGAAGAAAAAGATAACAAGAGGAAAATTTTTGCAATGATCACAGGGACCACGTCGTCCCTACAAAATGACAAAAACAAAATGAAAGAAATGAAAGAGTGCTGGTCCTCTTGCTCTTAGGGTGCTGATGAGCTAGCCACTTTATCCTCTTCTTTGCCTTCCACAAAGAGATTTTCATTGATATAGTCTTGAATAATATTCCTGAGAACAAAGTAGTACTCGGTATCATGCCCCATCGCCCGATGAAACTTGCAGAATTGATCCTTAAACCTTCCCCTAATGATAGGAGAATCATCGACTCTTGGGAGCTTCATCATCTCCTTGGCCAACATATACTCAAGGATTTCTTCACGCGGCTAGTCTAGGGGAGTAAAGTCACGTTTAAAACTCTAGTTGTCATGCTTTGGCTTTTCTTGAGTTTTTGATTTCTGATGAGAGCTTGACTGGAGAGGCTCGTCGTTCTGCTCAAAGATATCGCTCTTCTTGCTTTCCTTGTTACTTCTAGCAGTATTCATGGTGACAGTTGCCTTTTTCTTGGTGTCATGACAACTCTTTGAGAGCATAGGGCTCTCATATACACCATTCTCCATCCCCATTTCGAGCCATTCGACTCATTCTATTAATTCGATAAATGATCGTGCCAGGGAGGTAGAGATCAAGCCCCTCAAAGGTTGGGAGAAATTGTTCAAGATCACTGACAATGCATGTCCTTCTGATATCGGATCCCTCATTTGGTTACAAGTGGATCTCCATCTGTGAATGAAGTCTCTAGCCTTTTCGTCCTCTTTCTGCTTCAGATTGTAGAGATGATTGAGGGTTGGTAGTGCCTTTGTGTTGAACAAAAATCACTCAATGAAAAGATTAACCACCTTGTTGAATTCCTTCAACTCAATGGGATTAATGTGCTCTGAATACCATTTGGCAATCATTCCCTCCAGACTATGAGGGAAGCAAAGGAAGAGAGCTCGATTATCCTTTTTGAATTTTACATATTCGACAAAGAACATGTCCAGATGTGCCTTTGGATTGCCTGAACCATCGAACTTGATAAATTTTCTGAGAAGATCATCGAGACTGTCATCTCCGTCTAAACCATCATAGAAGTCTTTACTTGTGAATACCTTCTTTCTTTTGTCGCGAGCTTGTAGATCTTTGACTATCTTGACCATTTCCTTCAGTTGTAGTTTGTTGGGGTCATTAATAGACTAATCCTTGGACTTAATGGCCGACCCCTGCCCCTGCATCATCTTTTGAAAAGCTGGCTGAGTCTCACACTCTTCATCTGTGTCGCCCCCTGACTTTGCTTCATCTGGCGTATCCTCGTGTTGAATATGCTTCTTGGATATTTTCAGTTGCTTCTTCAGCGTTCTACCCTTGGCCTTTTTCTTGGTAAGAATTTTGCCGAAACTAGCCTCTGCTTGTTCTGTCAACATCTTACTCATCATTTTCTGAAATAGGGCATACATCTGAGGATCGATGTCGTCCTTGGCTTGCTAACTTTGGCTCTTAGCTGACCGAGGGGAGTCCATCTCTTCCTCTAAAGCCGTTGAATATACTACGCCCTTGACTGGTGTAGCTTTCTTTCCTGACCTCATTAGAACCATGAAGGATTGCCGATGCTCTCTACGATGCAAAACTGAGGGTTAAGTTCTAAGAATGATTTTGAATGATAGGAAAATATTTGATGAGAATTTGGTAGACAATTGGAAGGATATCCCATTACTAGGGACTGAGTCATCGTTGGGATTGCGAGAATTGTGTTGCTATTCCGTGAGAAGAAATAAACAACCGAGATATGCCTTGTCACCTAGGCGAGGTCGTCAACCATGAAGAATAAGACATTTTTGGAGGAAAAAGATATCTCTTGGTAAAAATAACTCACAATAGAGATTTGGAAGGAAAAGAAAGCAAAAGAGGAAGGTGGATAGACAATCTCCACCGCAATAATCAAGGAATATATGAGGAAAATAAGGTGAATTTTTTTGCAGATAGACAAAAAGATTGGAAATCTAGGGAAAATAAAAGAAAAATATATGATTTTTTGAGATAATTGCAGGCATAATCAAAGTAAGGCTGGAAATTCAAGATCCAGAAGAAAGGTAGGAAAAGGGAAATCGTCTGGACTTTTTGAGGAAAAAATATGAGGTTTTTAAAAATTGTCTAGGGTTTTGATGAGATTTGAAAAATGATGTAAAAGACGAATAAAAGGGGAATGAGAAATAAAGGAGAATGTATTCAATCACATCCTGCACAAACAACTATGCACATTCAGCACTCCCTAAGAAGCTGACTCTAAAATGCATCAATTTTGAAAGAGTTGTAGAACCCTAATCCTAACTTTAGGCTCAGATCAGCTCTGTCCAACCATGCTATGCCAATATACTCGAGCCGAGGCTCAATGTATGTGGCATAAAAATTCATCTCTGGTTCTAGGCTTGTGTTTTCCCAACATCTTTGAGTGCCATTGGACTATGACCCTTGGTACGTGGCAGAGGGGCGTTAGCCCAAATAAGTGGCCCAGTTATGAGGCTTTGTCCCAAACTATGGTTCTGAAAGAAAGCCCAACAACGTGAAGACTGGGTAGAGATAGGTGGGGTGGTTTTTTGAAAAATGAGCATATGCAAACAAACAGAGGGCTCTAAAACCTAAAGAGATAGAGTTTTTTGAAAATTTTAAAGAAACAAACATTGTTTACATACAAATCCTAGATTGAGGAGTGTTGTATTTCAGACCTAAGTCTAAGTGAGCATGAATAATTTTCCTCAATTGGTCCTACCAAACCATACCTAGCCTATATGCAATCCATGGCAGCTGGGTTCGAGTCTAGGCTCCTAGGTTCACATGATATCAGAAAATAAAAGCTAACATTTTGTAGAACATGATTCAGAAAATTGAACTAAGTCAAGCACACGATTGATCAGGCAAAGACAGGTCCCATCTCGGTTGCCAAACCTGTTATCATCGCAAAAAAAATTTCCTCCCTCTACGAGAGATAGAAACGATTCTGCGAGTCAAACTCGGCCAAAGTTTTGAAAATTACTCGCCTTCGTTTTTGAATATTTATGAGAAAATTCTGTGGAATGGGATCTGCCTGTCGGTACGAGGTTCAACCGTTCCTGGTGCCTTTACTGGAGGTAATTGAACCAAGGATCAAAGGTGTGCTTTAAGTAAGTTTAATTATCTAAATCATGCTCTATTTTCCTAAAATGCACAGAGAATCAGGCATGTTCTATGAAGTTTTGAAAAAAATGCATATTTTGAGAAATATGATGTTTGCTTCGAATATTGAAAAATGTGCTTGGAAAATACTTTGGAAAAGAAATTCCTAGGAAAATCATGAATTTCATTGGAAATCAGGAATTTGCATCAGAAAGTAACTTTTGAAGGGAAGGTTGATTCTCAAGAAAATTAAAACTTTGAGAAAATTGATTTTTGAGATTTGAATTACTTTTTCTGAGGAAATTGATTTTCTAAAATGGATTTGAGAATTCTGGGAAAACTAGTTTCAGAAATAATTCAAAGATTTTAAGAAAATCAATTTGTGAACTTTGAATTTTGAAATTGAGAATGTTAAAACATTAGAAAATCATGATTTGAACTTGGAAAACACTTGAAATATCATTTGAAAACCCAAAGTTTTTTAGAAAATCAATTTTTGGGAAAGACTTAAAAAATTTTAAGAAAATTGATTTCTCTGAATTGAATTGAAAGCATATGATTGCTTGAAATGAATGAATATGGACTTGAAATATATTTTTTTGAGGAATTTGAGAAAATCCTTTTGAGTTTTTTGAGAAATGCAGTGCATTTTTGAAGTTAGCCTAAGAGTGTAGGCTGAATGTGGCTAATATGGATATCACAAATCTGGGTTTCATTTGTATTTTGACTATGACCAAAAATACAAATTCCACCAAGTTTGTCA
The DNA here is from genome assembly GCF_984573655.1 of Nuphar pumila. Taxonomy (NCBI): domain Eukaryota; kingdom Viridiplantae; phylum Streptophyta; class Magnoliopsida; order Nymphaeales; family Nymphaeaceae; genus Nuphar; species Nuphar pumila. Next base: position 152,296,819 of record NC_143249.1, on the reverse strand, counting down.
ACTCCCTAAGAGCTTGTGCATGTGCCATTTGTGTCAACCATAGTAGATTTGGAAAATATGCATGAATGATACATCAAATATTGCAATTATAAGAAAGCAAACTATATGCAATGCAGTCCTATTCTAAGCAGAAAATGTAAATTCTTATTTCAAATTGTTACATCTGATATTACATTGAAATGAAATAAAAGAAAAGAAATAAAAGAGCTAAGTCCTCCACTTGAGTAATCCTGTAAAACTAGAAAACAAGTTAGCTAAAAAATATAGGTTTATCTGTATTTATCTAAAAATATTAGAAAATTAGCAGATATTATCCCGATGTAAACCAAATTTATACCTCCCTAATATAAACATAAATGATGAAAATGGATTGGAAATATGAAAATAAGATTATGAATTTCAAAATTGAGATGAAAATGACCAAAATGCCCCTGATAGCAAGACTATGGCCTTGAAATTAGGGTTTTCAGAAAGATATTCTGTAAAAATAGGATTTTAAAGTCCAAATGATGATAAATCAAATGAAATATGATATGATATGATATGATTGCAAGTATGAAAATATGAAAGTTAAAGTTTGGAATTTCGAAATTGAGGTCAAAATAACCAAAATACCCCTAATAGCAAGACTATGGCCTTGAAATCAAGGTTTTCAGAAATAATTTTTGTAAAAATGCAAATTTTGAAATTCAAATGAATGCAAATGATATAGAAATCAAACATAATATGATATGAGATGATGATAAACACATTGAAACTCTAAAAATGCAAAAATATCCTGAAGACACTGAATTTCACTCTAATTTGGTTTGAATTTCGCCTTTGATTTTAAAAATTAACTAACACAAAAGGCAAATGAGCTTGGAATTAGCTCAAATTTGGCATGGACACCTAGACTAATCCTAATAACAGAATAGAATCTGAAAACTAATATTTTTGGTATTTTTCAATATGAAAATTCAAACAAAACTTTAAATTATATGATTGTTTGCCTAAAATCTAGACTTAGCCTAATGATAGCAGAGTTTTGGGTACTAACCTACCATAGAAATCTACCACATTTTATGGGGTGACAGAGGACAGCTAGGAAAGAATTTTTGCCTTTTACAGATTTAAGATTTGAACTATTGTCGGAGCTTTACAGCTCCGGCAATTTCGATCAAAATTCGATGACTCTAGAATTTAGGGCAGTCTGACAAGTTTTTAAAAAATACAAGAAAAATAATAAACAGTGGCAAAAATGGCTGAAATTTCAAGGGGATGTTTCTGACACACAGAGGAACAAGTCCTCTTTTGACAGTTTTAGCATTGGGCCTATGGATTGGGAGGACACAAGGGGTTATCAGACCTCTGATTCTGATAAACTCGAAATGACAATGAATTGACAGGTGAGTTTGTAAAATCTAGAAATAATAGAATCAACATCCTAAATGTTCTGAAACTCTGGAAAATGACAAAGGATGTTCTGAGGAACAATTCCTTTTTTAGTAGTTGGAGCATCTGACCCACAGATTGACGCACCGCAGCAGATTAAGGTTGGTCTAGACCTTGACAAATAGATGACAAGATTTCCAAGGGGGATTGCAAAACCCTAATTTTGACAGGGACTAAATCCTTTCAGAAAATTACATGAAAATAGTAGATATAATCACTGATCTACTGTATTTTTTTTAGGATGATTCAGATCTCCCATGGGGGAGATTTCGATTCTACAAGTCTGCTAAAGGGGAGTCTGGAATTTCCAGAGGGTTAAAAACCCGATTTTTGTTTTTGATTTTTTTATAGAATTCAAGAACCCAAATTAGTTCACATTTTTGGCAGGAAATCAGTAACAAATGAATATACTCACAAATAAATTTTCCAGAATTTATTAACAAGAAAATAAATATTAAATAATAGTTGGACTGAATGCCTAGATTAAAAACTATAAACTAATAAGCAGACGTGGATGAAACTAAGTAAAATACCTATTAAACAATAACACAAATTAAATGTAATGCATCTAATCATGAAATTTACATGAAACCAAAAATAAAATCAAATTGACCAGGGAGATATGATCTCATGCTTAATGTTGGCTATTGATGAGAAAGGATCCAATCCATCCGTTGGATGGATCCCTTCTTCAACGTAGCCTCCTAACATGATATAACCAAAGAATTAACCTATAGATTTAGTAAAGAAAAAAAATAGGAATAATAAAATCCTTACCTTGGGATTTACTTGCAATGGCCAGAGGAGTGTTGCGACTTTGTTGCCTTGGATGGGAGAGAAAGAGGGCACCGACTAGAGGGGAGATGGTACCAATTTGAAAGGGGGTGAAGCCCAGGCTGCACCTGCTAGATGGGCTAAAGGTGCTGTGATGGAGGAGTTGGACCTTGCAAAAGATGCTCTAACTTGCTGGAGATTGGTGATGGTGCTGTTGGAGCCAAGGGAGGACGATTGCAGCTTCAAGTAGTGGTAGTCACCACCGTGGGATGTGGCTGCTGGAGGTGGTGCTGGATGCAGTTGGGCTGCCACTAAAAGGGGCTGAAGAAGGTTGGAGTTAGGGCTGCACCTTCATGGGGCTGAGAGAGAGGTAAAGGCTTAGAGAGAAGAGAGTTAAGGGAGAGAGAGATAGTGGTATGCATGAATAGGAAAGGGGAAAAGTAGCAGCCGTGTGATATTATTCCCAAAATTAAAAGAGAACTTAGGTAATAATGGGAGAGATAGAATTATGGCTAGAATTGATCCAGCCGTATGGCCTTGGGGGAGTTAGAAAAAAGAAGAAACAATAAGAAGAAAGGAAGAAAAGGGAGGGAAAGAAAGAAGGAAAGAAAGGAAGAGAAGGGAAAGAAAGAAAAGGAAAGAAAGAAGAAGAAAAAAGAAAAGAAAGAAGGAAAGAAGAAAGAAAAGGAAAACAAGAAAGGAAAGAAAAAGAGGAGGGAAGGAAAAGAAATCTGGAATTTTTTTTGTTTTTATTTTTATATATATATTTTTTACATGTGGCGCCACCTTGTGGTGGGCCCACACGATTTTTCAAAAGGGCTTTTAGAGTGGGCATCACATTGGAGTGGGCCCACACGATTTCTAAAAAAAGAAATAAATGAAAACCCAAAAGCTTCAGTGTAGCACCACTTAGAGTGGGTCCCACTTATTATTTTAAAAGCCAATTTTGGAAACCAAATGGGTAAAATGTTTTTTCAGAAAATTCTTTAGATGAAATGAGCTATTTTTGGCAGTTTTTTAATGAGCTCAGAATTTGAAGTTCCACATCCCGTTGCGGAGCAAATCCAGTTTAGAATTTGAAAAATAAAGTTTGAAAAGAATCCATATTGTTTTCTTAGGAAAATATTTTCAAATGTAGAATTTTGGGGGTAAAAATGTCAATTTTGGAAACCCAGGGTTCAAAGTTGAACTTTGAAAACTTTAAAACTCAAATCTCGATTGAAATTTTCAAAACTGGAGTTCTGGATCTCAAAAATGAAATAAAGTGTGATGAAATACTATGAAATGATGGAAAATGATATGAAATGCCATACGAAATGCTAACTTTGGATAAAGAATTTTGGATATTAGACCCTGATTGACAGTTGTACCAGTTCAGAAAGTGGTAAAATTGATAAAATTGGGAAAAATGGTTCAAGAAATGGTTTTTGGTCTCTACCATGCCAGAGTGACACTAAAGATTGAGGTTTGAGCTAGTTTGAACTGAAATGAACTAGATTGAGCTGGATTTTAAGGTTTCAGAACTCAAAGGGACTGACAAGACAGTGACTTAACTAAACTTCTGGACTGAACTGTGAAGAAATGCTGCCATTTTTAGAGAAATTGCGAGAAATGGTCACTAGAGTGAAGTGAGTTGTGGAATAAAACTAGATTTGAGCTAGAACAAAGATCAGTAATACTGAGATGAACTAAAATTGAAGCTCAAACACTAGCTCAACTGACAAGACTCAGCTCAATTTTAGTTGAAAGAGCTGAAATGGGCTAAAATGGGCTCCTAGACACTTGGAAGTAGTTTTGAACTGAAACTGGAGCACTTGAACTTATGGTGAGCTCAAGCTAAACTCTGGGGGATATGATTGACTGAGAATGACTAACTCGAAGACAATTGGCTTGGATTTGAGTGAGAAATGAGCTCATTTTTGAAGAAATGATCCCATTTTGGCAGGAATGGTCAGAAACGAACATGGTCTGTTCACTGTGAGCTCAGGTGAGCTAGAAATGATTGACATTCTAACTGTTATGATCTTGAGAATGAGTTTGGTTGACTCCGACTGACTGGGGTCTTAGGATGACATAGGGGTAAAATGAAAATTTTCCTAATGAAAGGGTAAAATGATAATTTTCTAACACAAACTTGGGGTTTGACTCCTACATTGACCTACCAGGGTTGGCACTGTACAAGAAGGGTGTCTGAGAATGGATGAGAAAAATTTGTGGTGTTTACATTATGATTAGAAAAAATGTGATAATGAACTAGATGAATAAAATACCACACCTACGTAGAAACCTTGAAAATGATAACAAAATTATTATCCGATATCTAACTAGGATGGATGCATTGACATACTAGTGAAAGCAATGTCACACCTACTTAGTCTTTTTGCCAATAGCATTATCAATCAAATATGCGGGAGAAATATTCTGAGCTATTCATGAAGTACTCTTAACAGAATTTCAATGATGAAATTCTGTTAACGGGGTAATGATATAAGATTTATAATTTTTTAGTAAAAATCCTGAATAAATCCACGAGGTATTTTATGTAAAAATAGCATATGAACCCAAAATATGAAACAAATAGATTTCAACAAACCAATTATACTTATGATGTATGTATCCTTGCAGATATATGCTCAAATAGTCTGGGAGTCATAACTTCTTCCCTGAGTAAAATTATAGGATTTCAACGCGCCAACTTTCTTAGTTTCGTCGATATGAAAAACTGGTGTACTCACAATTTTTCACAAAAAATATCAGCGAAACCTCAAAAATCTACGGGACCCACAAAAATATCCGACGAGACCCAAAAAAACATCTCATCAAAAATATCTTGTGGGCCCCACATAAATATCCCATGAAATTAATTAGGTGGGACCCATAGGGATATAGAAGTCATTTTGTTGCTTTTTGCACAAGTTTGGGTCTTGGATCAAGTAAGGGATTTTGGATCAAATTCACACCACATGTAGATCCAAGATTCATATTTTTGCCTATAAATAAGAAGAGACTCCCTCCTTTTAGAAAAAATTTCAACCCTCCCTCTCTCTCTCTGCCTCTTTCTCTGTCTAGAACCTCCCCTACCTAACCTTTCTCACTTATAGTGAGCTTAGACTTGCTTAGCTCAAGCTGAGCACAATGACCCACTTGACCTACCAGGTTAGCTTTTCTCTCTCCTCTTTTGTTTTGGTCTTAGCCTAGTTCAAACCCACGACCTAAACTTAGCCTAGTTAGGGTGGGTTTGAACTCATTTAACCTAGTTCGAACCCAGTTGGGACATGATCCCTTGGTTCTGACGGCTTGATCTTCTCTACTCTTTCCTTGCCTAAACCCAACCCATTCGACTAAACCAAATGTAGTTGAGGTAGGTTTGAACCTAGTTGGACATAAGCTAGGTCTAAACCGGTTCTTGGTCTAGACTTCGTCGGATTGCCGTTTCATCAAAAGCTGCAAGAGACCCTCTTGGTTGTGACCATACCAGATGTAAAAGATGGGCCGACCATGACCTAGGAGTGCCTCAACCACCTTGTTGGATCACCACCACATATGTTGGTAGGTTTGTGCACTAATCAGTGCCAAGGTTCTACCTTTCTCGATATATACATATATGTTTTCCCTATATTACATATATATGTATTTGTTTATGCTTTTAAGATTGTCATCGCATCAAATGATGCCAAGGCTCTTATTTTTCACATATTATATATATATATATATATATATATATATATATATATATATATATATATATATATATATATATATATATATATATATATATATATATATATATTGCTTATGCTTTTAAGATTATCATCATGTCAAATGATGCCAAGGCTCATGCTTTCTACATATTACATATATATGTATTTGCTTATGCTTTTAAGATTATTGTTACGTTGAACGATGCCAAAGCTCTTGCTTTCTTCATATTAAATATATATATTTTTACTTATACTTTTAAGATTGTCGTCACATCGAACGATGTCAAGGCTCCTGCTTTCTGTAATTTGCTTATGTATTTAAGATTGTCATTGCGTCGAACGATGTCAAGGCTCCTTTTTTCTGCAAATATGTATGTATTTGTTTTCTATAAGTTATTTAGTTCGGTTTACCATGTCAAACATTAAATATTCTTTCATTTATATTGTTGCACTATATCGCACATGCCCCTGTTTATATTACATATAGTTGTGCATAAATGAGCGTTTAAATGGAGACCAACTCCTATTGCCAATGCAATTTTATATCCGCTCCTCGATCAAGATTCTGATTGATGAAAGAAGCCTCGGTTAAAAAAGCTTTGCTCTTGCACAAAATCACTTTTTTATAAAAAACTAAGTCACTTGCGCATGACCTAGATAAGGCATAAGATTCTAATGAACCATGATAGATGCAAAGTATGCACAACGGTGCACATCTATCCCCGAGTTAAGCATAGCATTTCCTTCGTCAAAGAGAGAAAGTGCTACCGAATTTTTCGAAAAGATGCTCACCGAACTTAAAAGAATAGATGATTTCTTCATCAAAGAGATGAAATGCTGCCAAAATTTCTAAAAGAAGCTCAACAAAGCTTAGAAAGAGCCTAGCACGTACTTTGTCACACAAAGAAGGTGTTAAAATTCTGACAAGTTACTTTCTACAAGTAGAAAGGGTAGTCATGCTTCCTCCATCAAGCAGAGGAAGTGTTGTCCAAATATTTGGCAAAAGACTTTTCTGAACCAGTTTAAAAGGCACGATGATGCCCCCGTTGTTTGAATGTTTTCGGAAAGGCACCCAAATTGTAAGGGCCGGTGCGCCAGAGTAGTTGTTGTGTCTTGACTAGGCCAAGTGCTCGTTGAGGCTACATACACCGGGCAATCGATCCGATGTGATCGTGGTACATCCATGCTCATGTGAAATACTATTGTACAACTAGACTTGTATGGGCCAGAATGTCGGAGTTCGTTGTCCACTCGAAAGAGGTGAAGTGCTCGTGAAGGTCGTAGATGACGAGATCAAAATTATGCATTCATATGAATAAAACTTAATGATAGTTCTCAGACCACATGATTAGACTGTGCTTTAGAATACTGAATGGGGTTGGGGTACATATTCTCTTAGTGCAGAATGCACTGGTTGCCCAAGTGGCATTCGAATGTCCTATAAAGAATGGTTATGTTGGCAAACCCCTTTAGGACTTACACTAGTCGTGGTAGACGGTGATGGTACAACCATGAGTGACACATATTTATTATGAACCAAAGAGTTTAAGGGACCTCCCCATCACTTAGGAGGTTTGAAGGTCGGTTATCCTTAGGATCTGAGGATTGAACCCTACTACTGCAGTAGAAGATGCATCCAAAACAACTTGGTGGGGTAATCTCGGTATGAGTTCTACTGCCCTATTATGAATAGGGTCATTCAGGAATATGGGGTATCTAAAATACATAGAATAATAAACCCCAAATGGCTTCGTTTGATGCCGAAGATAAGTTCTCCTACGTACCAAGTCATTAATATAAAAACAATGCATTAGTTCTAGGTTCAACGATGTATGAATGTATGAATGTATGAATGAATGGACATTGATTTGATGATTCTTGCATAACCTTGAGAAAGGTGCTGAGATCAGTATACCACTAGACTGATAGGGCAAAGACACGTGTTGTATCTACACGACTATGCTAAGCTCGAGAAGCTCTCCCTTGGATTCGTGGGATACGGATGTAACAAGTCTTAGAGACTTGAGCTTGATGTTCAAATTGAGACCCTGAAGAGGTTCATGTGATATACGCTAAGTCGTGGAGACTTAAACATCGTTATGGCAAACTGTGGCCCTAAGTGATCCGTATATTTTCATGAGTTTATACTTGTTTTGCTTTGAATGCTTTTCTACCGGACCAACAATGGTTTTGACTCCGTTTAATGGAGAATATAGGTGTTGAACCTGCGATGCGATATGCGGAGCAATGCAACATTGAGTTTTAGGGTTTCTTCAAATAGTGTTGCACTGCTTCCTCCTTTAAAAACCAGTTTTATAGAATACTGCTTTTCTAAGTAGTGATGTTTATAATAAACAATTCAGTTTTATAAATGGAATACTTTGGTGGTCAATGAGTGCTTGGCCATATATCTGTGACTTGCCCTGTATTTTCTGAAACCAATGACTCATTATCATCCATTTCTATTACTAAAAACCTTTTCTAAGTTTTGCTGCAAAGAAAAAAAAAAGAAATCCATGAATTTTTTACCAAGTAATGTTTTAGAAATTTAGTGCGTTACAACACATGTGCTAATCTACCATATATGATCAGATTAACTTTCTTTATCATGAAACATCAAAACCCTAAAACATTTTTGGCAAAACCTTTTTTAAAATGATTTTTAAGTATTTTTAATCAAGGTCTATGCAATTGACAAATTTATAGCATCAAGATCTATGGAGAAACACTCATAAACATACTTTTATATTCATTATACATACTAAACAATCCAATAAAATATAAATCTAACTATTCACATAATTTTTGCTTTTTAGGGTTTCGAAACTAGTCTTTTTCAAATTATTTTCTCAAAACCGATCTTCCAAAACACTGTTTTGGGTTTTTAAAATTCTTTTTTTATAGATCTAATAGCCATCGATTTTCTAAGCATAGATTATATGTAAATCCAAGCCCTGAATAAAAAAAAAGCTTTGCTAATGCATCCCAAAATCAAACACCATAAAAGTAGAGATTTTCTACCGAAAATGCGCTTTCTGCAACGATATTATCATTTTTTTCTTTATTTGCTTTTTGTTCTGGGCTGAATTAGACCTTCACCAAAGTAGTTGCAGGTCTCTAATCGAGGTATAGACTACCTCTAAGGTTGGGAGGAAGAAGAAAATATGAGGAAGAAGAGAGAAAGAGATACACTTTAATTGGAAGAGAGAACTAACCTTGTTATCCATTCCCAAGAGTACCTCTATTTATAGATGGGCTTAGGCAAAAGTTTTATCTCTATTATAAGAGGTTAATATATATCAATTTTCTTTATTAATAAAACAAGTAAATAAATTATGGGTTCTAACTTATTAAATTTTAAAATTAACTAAGCTAAAGAAGAAAAATGAGGACTTCTTACCCTGGCTTGGGCTCAAGTGACATGGTAACCTTTTGAGAGGCCTACAGATCTAAAGACTCAATAAAATTCAACGTTTAAATAGTTGATTTGATAGCTCTCAAAACGTAAATCATCGTGGTGGTATTAAATTTAATCGTACATATACCGATCAACAAGAAAATTTAGTCGATGATAAAAAATATTTATTTTTGACCTATAATTAGGCATGAACTTTAGTCGATGATAAAATGTTCAAATCAATACCAATTTAGGCGTGCAAATAGTTGATTTCGATGCCTTCTAAATGAGGAACATCAAGGTTAACTCTAATTTAATAAGTGATCCACTAATCGGCTAAAATTTTTGTCGAAACAATAATAATATTGTTTAGAGTGTCCCACCCTATGGGTCCAATCCAATGAGATTAGATAAAAAAATTCTTAATTATATCAAATCCAATCCATCCTTAACTTAATGCAAATGTCATGGATTATATCCAACATAGTGGTGTTAGATCCAAAATACAGTTCGATCAAGTTTAAACATTCAATTCTGAACCTTATCCAAGTTGAAAAACCCAAAATAAAGGTCCGGTAATTTTAAAAGTTTTATTTTTTTGAACCAACCCATAATTGAAATCAGCAAATCTGATCTCTTACGAAATCTATGGCTCATAACTGACCTAACTAGAGTCTTAGTTCAATTTAAACTCTTGAATTTTTCTTGAATTTAACTTGATTTTAACTTGAATTTAATTTGAATTTCACATAAATTTAAAAGTTAAAATAAATAAATTTTGCAGGTGTTACATCGCATGTGTTAGTTTGTTCCTGATGCATTGCATCACAGTTACTTATAATTTTCATCTAAATCAAAATCTGAAATGTACTACCTGAATCTGAACTGAGTTCAACCTGTTCACATCTATAGATGTAAGAGAATATAGCAGTTAGCCTCATTTATAAGGGCAATGGAATGAGTTTTGCATTAAGGGTACACCTGAATGTTGGCAAAACAGAATCCGGACAACCAAATTCTATTTTACTGGAAGTTTTGCTAAGGAAAGCAAATTCTCATTAGCAGGGATCCAAGAGCGACGAAGTGCTATGGCCATTTGACACAGGCAATCACATGACAACATTTCATGTGGAGCCTGCTACTATCTAGCTGTGGGCCCCATGCTATACTGGCCGTTCCTTTGGTCTCAACTCAATTCTCATTCCCATAGTCTTCAGTACAAATTCTATATGGTATGCTAAGACAATGCCGAAAATTTCTGCATGTAAGTTCGTTAAAATAACACACTAAATCCCCTAGCCCATCTTGGGACTCTTTGCAAATCATGAAAACTTGTGGGTTTTGAAATTGTGGCCTCCCGTCAACTTAGTGAAGTTCAGGAGTTGTCCCTACCAAATGAGTGCAGCCCTTGTGGTCGCTGGCCGCATTCACGCATTTACTGTCACCATAAATAGAAAAAGTAATACTAGCAAGAGCACACCTTACCAGATTTCCATTACTGCATAGTTTATGTAGACCCTTTTTCAGCATCTAAAGTAGAAAGCTTGAATCATTCCTTTGTAGCAACCCTAACCAGCCCCTTTCACCCTTGAAGGTCAAATCCTACAGTATCAAAAGTTACACAAAGTTGTTATCTATTTAATTTTAACTGACACCAAACTACTTGAGAGAGTATCTTAGCAACACATGCATGAAGTTTGTCATCTTCTATGGTTTTGAAAATCATGTAACATAGAGAATAGGTTTAAAAGAATCCCCAGAAAGCATGTAAGGAAAAGCATGTACGTCTAAGGATTCAAGGAAAGTAATATTTTAATACTCATTATATTATTCCTAGTCTTAAGATGTAATTCAAAAATATTCCTAGTCTTAAGATCCAAGGATTAAGGACAAAATGACTAATTCTAAGGCTATGGAGATGTTTATGGCTTGTAGATTTGGAGGAATTTTGAGAGAATCAATGGCCTATGTTCTTGTGCATTCAAACACCAAATAAAACAAAATTCAATATCCAAAAGGAATGTCCCTGCCCAAGCCCATGTGCAAAGAATAAACAACTAGTTTGTGCTAATAATAACAACAATATATGACAAATTATCTATTGGGATTAACAGTTGATAGTAAGGAGGACAAGAGAATGGGACACCTTACAAATGACGTGCACCTGCAGAACCATTAGTTGTCATTGATTCAACAGGTTCTCATGTGCTTTAAATACATATACACTAGCCCCACCCATATCAAATGATTCTCTTAATGGCACGTTCCCGTCGTCTCTCTTTCACACACACACACATATATATATATATATATATATATAATGAGAGAGAAGGGATTAGCTGCCGACTACAGTCTACCGCTAGCTAATGAGGGGTTTCCAAATTGTTTTTCCTAAATCTGACCGCACATGTGTTCGGCATGGTCTATTTTCTAATAAATGATATTTGGATCATGTTTTTTTGATAAAAATGTTATTTTTTGAGCCTTAAATATTTATGATATTTATAAAAATTTTATACTATTGTTTTTCAAACCTTATAAAAATCTACCTGTGTGTCGAAATAGAGTGATGCAAGAGTCCATTCCAATAAAATCCAACATGTAGAACACATATGTATGGTCAGATTCGAGAAAAAACATGGAGAAGAGCCCTTCAAAAGCTAGGTAGACAACAGTAGGCACGGATAGGTGTAGGCAACTACTCACACACACACACATATATATATATATATATATATATATATATATATATATATATATATATATATATATATATATATATATATATATATATAAGAGAGAGAGAGAGAGATAACATTGATAATTGAATCTTGATGACATTTGTCATTTTCAACATAGACCAAATGGTTCATATGGTGAGGTGTGGAATTCTCTAGATCGGATACCTGCATCATAGCCAAGCATTTTTTTTCTTTGTTGTTTCAACTCATAGGGTAACCCATGGATTTGTAAGAGAGGGTGGTGTATGTTCGCCCCCGATGATTCACTGAATCCCATGTCTGTGTTCGAGGGTCTGAATGAGCACCACGTATACAAGCACATGGGGCTCGTATTCCCGTGTATGTTGACATCACTTAGCATTGGAGTCTGGTGTGGTTGCAAAGACTTAAGTACCCTTTCTTGCTATTCTTCTCATAAAGCGATGGTTTGAGAAAATGACAAAAATGCCCTTCATTCAAAAAAGAAAAAACAAACAGTTCAAAAAAAGGACAAACATGTTCTCCATCCAGAAAGTTAAGGATGATGTTGACTCTTCAAAGTCTACCCACCGAAACGAACCTTAATCGTTTCGCCGATGGTAATCCGGCGAAACGATGGTGAGCCAACGATCCGATGGTGAGCCGGCGATCCGATGGTCATCCGACGAAACAAACCTGAGCCATCAAAAATGTCCGTTTGAGCATTTCATCGTCATCATCTTCTTCTTCCTTCTCTGTAAAACACTGTAAAACCCTCTCTCTCTCTCTAGAGAAGAAATCAAGGGAGGTAAAGAGTTCCCCCTGGAGAAGGCCATGAACATCAATCGTCTCACTCTCTCTCCCTTCTCTCTCTACTTCTGTGCACATCCAACAGACGATCCTACATTGCTCCATCAAACACCAACTGACCTGCACACTAACTGTAGCATCGTTCAACTTGATGAGTTGTGGAGCCTGATTCATAGTTTTTGCCCTTACAGGAGGGGGTTTGGGGGCTCCTCCCCAACGTGGGTAACAACATTCAACTTGATGTGTTGTGGAGCCTGATTTAGAGTTTTTTCCCTTACAGGAGAAGGGTTTGGGGGCTCCTCCCAGCGTGGGTAACATCATTCAACTTGATGAGTTGTGGAGCCTGATTTAGAGTTTTTTCCCTTACAGAAGGGGGGTCCGGGGGCTCCCTCCCGGCGCGGATCTCGCTGACGGGGGTCCAGGGAGGCCGCCCTTGGCAGGGGCTCGGGGGGCAGCGCCCTCCGGACCAAAAAATTTTTGGGCCTTCCAACAACGATTTGTAGTATTATCAGGCTTTCCTACAACGATTTGTAGTATTTTCGGGTTTCCAACGAAGCGCTATAGCGATTTGCGGAAGACACCACAAATCGCTATAGCGATTTGCGAAAGACACTACAAATCATTATAGCGATTTGTAGTGTCTTCTGCAAATCGCTATAGCGATTTGTAGTGTTATTCAGTAAGCAAATCGATGTAAATCGCTACCCGAATTAGGACCAACTTGTCAGGGTCATATCTCCCTAACCGGAGGTCATATTCCAAATCCGTAAAAAGTGGTGTCTTTGTTATTGAGTCTAGTTTATTTTTGTATTTTTTCAGTGATTTCTATTGTCATTTCATTCCCCATTTTAACTAAAAACCAGACCCCTATTATTCTGTTTTATTTGAGTTGCACAACACCATTCTCGCTTGACATCGACATCTTGATTCTGGCATGCTCCTTGTTGGATTTTCCATTGATTTTTTCCAACCTTGCTTGGGACAAAAATATGTCTTTCACACCACGATACCATGTGCATTTTTTTACCATAACACCCGGGACTCGTGCCGGGGGGAGCCCCCGGACCCCCCTCCTATAAGGGAAAAAACTCTAAATCAGGCTCCACAACGAATCAAGTTGAACGATGCTACCCACGCTGGGAGGAACCCCCAAACCCTCCTCCTATAAGGGCAAAAACTCTAAATCAAGCTCCACAACGAATCAAGTTGAACGATGCTATCCACGCTGGGAGGAGCCCCCAAACCCTCCTCCTATAAGGGCAAAAACTCTGAATCAGACTCCACAACTCATCAAGTTGAACGATGCTATCCACGCTGGGAGGAGCTCCCAAACCCTCCTCTTATAAGGGCAAAAACTCTGAATCAGACTCCACAACTCATCAAGTTGAACAATGCTATTCACGCTGGGAGGAGCCCCTAAACCCTCCTCCTATAAGGGCAAAAACTCTGAATCAAACTCCACAACTCATCAAGTTAAATGATGCTACCCACGCTGGGAGGAGCCCTCAGACCCCCCTTTCTGTAAGGGTAAAAACTCTGAATCAGACTCCACAACTCTTCAAGTTGAATGATGCTACCCACGTTAGGAGGAGCCCCCAGACCCCTCTCCTGTAAGGGTAAAAACTCTGAATCAGGATCTACAACTCATTTAGTTGAATGATGCTACCCACGCTGGGATGAGCCCCCAAACCCTCCTCCAGTAAGGGTAAAAACTCTGAATCAGGTTCCACAACAGTCAATGTGTAGGTCAGTCGGTGCTTGATGGAGCAATGTAGGATCTTCTGCTGGATGTGCACAGAAGCAGAAAGAGAAGTGAGAGAGAGTGAGTGAGCGGGTTGATGTTCATGGCCTCCTCCAGGGAAGATTTCTTTCTCGGATAATCCTGTAGTGGAGAGACTGGGTCTTAAATAATCATCTTCGGGGCACTTAAGTCTTTACAATCACTCATTTTCAAGAATCGTCATTTTTTTTGGCACCAATGGAGGAAAGGGTACTTAAGTTTTTGCAATTGCATCAAACTCCAATGTTAATTAATGCTGACAAACATGGGGATACGCGACACACATGCTTACATACGTGGTGCTCTTTGGGACCCCCAAACATGAAATGTAGCTAACTCCCCTGTTTGGGGGGGGGGGACATATAGGGGGGGAACATATAACCTTCTTGAGAGGTAAAGCAGACCTTTTTAGTTTTTCCTTTCCTTTTCCTTTTTTTAAAGGACTGGTGGGTAATCTAATGAGAGAGAGAGAATCACATGTACCATTTCCTTTTAACCTTTGTATATAATATATTGCTTGAGTTCACATGGCGTAAATGACGTGGGAAAAAGTTTACACGTTGAAACGTATCCCACTTTCTGTGATAATTCTGGGTGGAGCAGCATCATGGAGCCACCAATATTCTCCCGTGACTCTTGGGACATTATGCATTTTTGGCTTTCGTCTTGGTCCCGGGAGACCATAACAGAGCTACCACACTTTGTATTTTTACCAGTTGGGCAAAGAAACGGTAGGCAAACACTCACCCAATGTGAATGGTGTACCCTTCTCCCTGTAGCCAGCAGATGTGGCAGGTGCAAGCCGTGGGTATGTAGATGCCCAGATTGGGAATGCACAATTTCCTATAGCACATGTTTAAGGTGAACCAAGAACTAGAGCAGTCATGCAATGTTTGCTGGTAACTTTTGTTGGTTTGGCTGCTCAATCCAAGTCAACTAAGGACTTAATCCCGACTTGAATCATATCGCATCCTTTCTGATCTCTGAACCTCCAAATGAAAAACCAAGGCAAGAAAACACATACATGTCACATGGACACGCCATTTTGACTGTCCCCAGCGACACGCTGTAGCATGAGGACATGACCAAGACACATGGACATTATTTTAATATTTTGAATAGTTTTTAATAAAAATTTATTTATATTTCAATAAAAAGGTATTTTTATATATTAAAATATCAAAAAATAGTCTTTTACTAATCAAAATTGAAAAAATCCATGTACTATGGTCGTACCGTATATATATAGAGAGAGAGGACGACAATCACTGATATCAAGTAGGCATGACAATGTGCCACGGGATCGAGGGGAGAGAGGATCATCTAACACTAATAACTAAGGGACCCCGCAATGCCAAGTCCTCAGACGCTCGTGAATAGAAATAAAGTGTCCATGTCGATGACAACAAGAGGTTGTTACACAAGAACGCCCCACAACCTTTTTCATTCCCCAATCTAGCTTAAACAAATTATCCATGGAATCAACAAGAAAACAAAATACGAACCACTTTAAGGATTTTGTGACCATATGGTTTGATGCGCCACAACCAAATCAACTCGATCCTTGTTAGTGCAAGATCAAACCAATGACTTAGACCCTGGGCTTGGTTTACTAGATTTGAACATGGTTTAGCTAGCTGGGCTGAGGGCATTGGCTCTGTGGGCGCATATCTGCATAGACATGCTAGTGTGAATATAGCCATTGAACACTTGTCCAATTATCAAATCAGGCCTGAACCAACTTTTGAATAAACAATTAAACTATTTCCTTGCATGGGACAACCCTAGTCTGCTTTCACACATGCCAACTATCCATAAAACAACAAATAAACAACTCTATCAAATGAATGAATCAACACTTTAACAAAGCAGCCATTTCTTCTTTCTTTTCTTCTTCTTCCTCTTTTATTATGCATCTTTCTATTCTGTCCATCCTTTTAGCTATCCTCTACGAATTAAACAAGAGATCTGGGGAAGATCCTTCTCCCTCATGCAACAAATTAACTGCTCTTCTCATCTCTCTCTCTCTCTTCAAGTAAGGAGGCTAACCAGGCAAGGAAAGATATTCTGATACTCTTCTCTTTTATTAAAACCTCGTTGATCTTCATCTTCTTAATTGTTTTCCTAGTTCCTAATTGTGTCAGAGAAAGAAAATCACTTTTTCTCCTTAAACAGCTAATTCTTTACATAGGAGAGAGAAACTGCCCAGATTTCTCTTTCCATAGAAACCAAATCATCTTCGTGATTGATCGTGGTTGCCACAAAGATCAGAAGGGGAACTAGTTCATCCTTCCCTATTATCATCTTTGTTATTTCCATCATCGTCAATCACCACTACATCTTCATCATCAACATCAGTACCTTGTTATTAATACTAAGGGAACTGCTCCATTCCCTTACACGATCATCATACCTGCTACTGTTGCTGCCACAATCTCTCATACTCAAATGGAAGCTTAACTTTTCATTCTTGCCTTGTCTTCACTACCATCGTTCCCCCTACTATCCTTCATATCAGGAGAGAAACCTACACATTCTCCCCTTGTTTGTTGCAATCTTCCTCTTGTCATTGCTACCACCACCACCATCATATGTACTAAGAGGAAAAGAAAGGCCTCTTTTTTTGTGCTTTTTCTCTTCATGTTACTTGCTGTATCATTCTAGCACCTATGGAACTGGAAACTGCACTGCACTTTGCACCATCCAGTAATGCTCTCTCTTTCCATATCCAACCTTCTTTGCTTACCGACAAAGCCAGCACCACTCTCACAACCCCTCTACTACGTTTAACCCCACCTTTTGACTACTTCACCAGTGGCGGCAGTAGCGGCAGTGGCTGCAGTGGCGGTGGTAGCGGATCCAGCTGCATGGAGCAGCTGCTGATCCATTGTGCCACTGCTCTTGAAACGCATGACTCAACTTCCGCTCAACAGATTCTCTGGGTCTTGAACAACATTGCATCACCAGATGGTGACTCCACTCAGCGCCTCACCTCTGCGTTCCTCCGAGCACTCATCACCCGTGCCGCTCAAAATGGTGGTGCAGCTCCTCCTTGCTTCCTTCAGCATTTCCTGAGCCGCACCGAGCTGCCAGACCGACGGCTCAGTGTGATCGAGCTAGCTGGATTCCTTGATCTTACTCCTTGGAACCGGTTCGGATTCTCTGCCGCCAATTCAGCCATAGCTGAAGCAGTGGAGAGCTTCTCCGTGGTTCGGATTATCGATCTCAGCCTGTCCCATTGCATGCAATGGCCTACTCTGATAGACTCCATCTCCAACAGGGCAGAACGCGCTCCGTTTATCCGCTTGAAGGTGTTCTCTGGTGCAATTTCTGGCGCCTTGCCAGAAATCAACATGACCTACGAAGAGCTCGGCATCAGGCTCGCCAACTTTGCTCGCTCTCGGAACGTAGGGTTCGAATTCACGGTCATCTCCATCGACGGAATACCTTCCTTGATCCATGAATTGCAGAACCAGCGGCTAGAACTTATGAACCAAAGGATAGACTCAATGATGGAAGAGGCTCTTGTTGTCAATTGCCAGGTGATGCTGCACTACATTCCAGATGAGACACTAGATGCCAACGCAAATTCAGGCTTTCAACTTCCTGCTACTTCTGCTTCTACTTCTCTTAGATTTGAGATTCTGAAAGAGATCAGAAGAATGGAACCGACCATTGTCACTCTAGTTGATGAGGATGCTGATCTCACTTCTACCAATTTGGTAGCAAGGCTTAAGTCAGCTTTCAATTACCTATGGATTCCTTTTGATGCTGTAGACACATTCCTTCCTAGAGAGAGTAAGCAAAGAATTCACTATGAAGCTGATATCTGCCATAAGATTGAGAACATTATTGCATTTGAGGGAGAAAGGAGAATAGAGAGACTTGAATCAAAGGCAAGATGGGTGCAAAGAATGAAAAGAGCTTCATTCCACAATATTGGTTTTAGTGAAGAGACTGTTGCAGAAGTGAAGAGCTTGCTGGAGGAGCATGCTGCTGGATGGGGATTGAAGAAGGAAGATGATGATCTGGTGTTAACATGGAAGGGCCACAATGTTGTCTTCGCTACTGCGTGGGTACCCACATAACCCCAACCACTTGCAAGAAAAGACTGTAATTACTCTCTCTTTGGGTTTTTTTTTAGTGATTTCTAATTGCTTTCTTTTATTTTGTCTTTGTTTTGAAGCATGGTAATTGGATGTAGCTCACTTTGGATTTTGATTTATGATTTCATTCCATAAGAAAATTGTAGTCTAGAAAATTGTTCTATGCATTGGATTAACTGCTTCAATGGGATCTTTCATCCTGGTCGGAGGAGAATTTACCAAACGCCTAGCATTCCCTCACGCTCGCCATCAATGAGTTTTTATTTGATTTGGAAGAGAAAAAAAATAATACTGTCCCTTCATGTGTCTTTTTTGGTTCTACCTCAACATAATCAGTTTCTAGAGGATTTTTTTCTTTCAAAAGAACTTCCAGAAACTGATTATAGAAGTTAATTCCTTTGAAGATTTTAGCACTAGCATTCACCATGATGCAAAGCACAGAACCTTTTCAGTTCCACAGAAACAATGAAGGTATATGGATGAGAAAAAGTACCACTTTTAGAGAAATAGTCTTTGATGAACAGAAGAGAGATTGAAGTTGTATTCATGTTTTCAGTGTACGTGTTTTCTTTTTAGAGAATTCTGTGTACATGTTTAGGTAAGTGAGAATATTCACAAAGATGCAATTGCAGAGCTGCTACCTCTTCACTTTGTTACAGTACTGCATGTCTGGTTTTCATGAAGCTAATTGAATATTAAAAACTCTCTATATAGTCACAATGATAATATGTTGTTTTTATAGCGAATATCTAGTTGCTTAACTAATTAACATGGATCCCATTTGTATCATGTCTTCAATGTGGAGTTAATTGCAAAAGGCCATGTTTCTTTCTTTAGCTGCTTGTTCAAATTGTTAACTCGCTCTTGCCAATTGCCCAGAAAGAATCACAAAAAGTAGACAGCAGACAAGAAGCTTTTTACACAAAATGCTATTTACACACAAAATTCAATGAGAACTCATCATGCATCATGCAAAGCGTGTATGCGTGTAAGTGTTGGTTTGTGACGTTGGATGCATGAAATGAACCTCTCAGTCATGTACATTCAAATCCTGAATTATTGTAAAACATGGGGCACGTTTACAAGCACTTTGCAAAAATTATTTTGAATTACTTTTGTATAATTCTTTGTGAGAATCCTTACTCCACCCCGTAAATCCCTTTCTCTCTGAGCTGCGAATCATTTTTGTTTTAGTTGAAATCTCTCGTACAACGAAAAAAAAAAACGACAAACCTCCCACACAAATAATTTTCTCATGTTTGCAAACATTAACATGAAAAAATGATTCCCTTGGAAATGCACCCTTACGGCATGTTTGCATCACGCAGGAGGCTTCGTGCCTCAATCTGCGCAGAGCTTCTTTCTGCCGAAACAGAATTGGACTACCCCCACGGGAAGCTATTCCGCTGAAAGGGGGTTGTAACATTAATTTTGGGGCTCTCTCTCCGTGAGAAAAGGGAGTCCTCTGTTTGCATTGTCATGATAGGGCCCATGAAAAAGCCTTGTGCGTTTTCGCCAAAATTTTCCCTTTTTCATGACATGCAAATGGGCCCTCAGAATGGATGGGTCAGGTTTCATGCGGTGTATCGGCTCAAGTCAAGCTGGATCAAGCAACCAATTGTCCCCAACTAGACGAGCTTGAGAGAGAGAGAACAGCCCTAAAAGAGCTATTACGGTCTTATTATATATAACCGACTGTCGGTTGTATTTAATCCCAACTGCACCACTCAGTTGGAAACGAGAGTCGAGCGAAGCAGGTTATATATCCCCCCCCCCAAGATGCACTATAGCAAACCTTTCGTGTTAGGGGTCCGAATGAGTGCCACGTATATAAACACGTAGGGCTTGTATCCCCATGTGTGTCGGCATCATTTAGCATGGGAGTCTGGTGTTGTTGCAAAGACTTAAGTACCCTTATCATTCCTGCTATGAAATGACGGTTCGAGAAAAAGACAAAAATGTCCTCCATTTAGAAAAGTGAAACACCGGTTCCAGAAAAGAACAAAAATGTCCTCCATGCAAAAAAGAGAGGATGATGTTAACTCTTTAAAGTCCAAACGTTCCATTTTCGCCCTAAGCAGTAAACGTTTGCACTATCTGCTGTAACAAGAGCTCCCTCTGACGACGCACCCTTTGTCGTCGTCTGCTGCCGCCGGAGCACCCTTTATCGTCATCTGCTACCGCCGAAGCATATTTTGTCATCGTTTGTATAGTGGGAGCATCATTGTCACCATCGATTACATCTACCTTCTGGGTGTTTCTCCTTCACTGTCGGATTACCAAAACTCATGGCGTTTCAGTAAGTTTCGTTTAAGGTTTCATTATGTAAACAAATTAATTTATAAATCTGAATGCTAAATCTTACAACTGGTTGTACTATTCATGCTAAATAACACATATTTTCATACTGAAACAAATCAATTTATACTTATCCATATTCTGGGCTTCAAAAAATAGTTAGCACGATTTGTTCTTATGAAGGCCAAACATTACAACGATATGTACTTATGAAGGCTAAATTTCTACAATGATTTGTACGTTGGAATGCAGCAATGATTTATGCGTTCAATGCAGCAACAATTTATACATTTGAAGCAGTAGTGATGTGTATTTATGATTTATGAAGTTACCATGATTTGTACTTAAGTTTGCTAAATCGTACAACAATGTTTACTTATGAAGCCCAAACGTTACAACGATATATACTTATGAAGGTTGTGATTTCTACAACGATTTGTAAGTTTGAAGCAACAACGATTTATACAATTAAAGCAATAGTGATGTGTATTTATGAAGTTACCCTGATTTATACTTAAGTTTGTTAAATCTTACAACAATGTTTACTTATGAAGTCAAATATTGAGACAATTTATAGTGTTGATGATTGTTTAATGAATGAGATAACTTGTAATATTATATACTTGAGGAGGCGGTTATAACATATAATGATGCTGTTAAATTTATGTGTTGTGCAGGTTATCAATAACTAAAGCTTGTAAAACAAGAAAGCCACCGTTGTTCGATGAAATGACTATTGGAGAAATTATTTGTCAGTCCTATATATATATGAGTGTTATGAAAGGTATCAAAATATAATGAAGATTGAGAATGATAAAGACAGAGACAAGGCGTTAGAATTATATAATGCAGAGCATTATCCATCAGATATTGAGGCTAAAGAGCAAAGGAAGAAGGATGAGAAAGAACTAAAGATGAAGAAGAAGAAGGATGACGAAGAGAAGAAAAAGCAAAGGAAGAAGGAAGAGGAGAATGAAAAGCAAAGGAAGAAAAGGAAAATGAAGAAGGAGGAAGAGAGAGAAAGGCAAAGGAAGAAGGAGGAGGAGAATGAAAAGCAAAGGAAGAAAAGACAAATGAAGGAGGAGGAGGAAGAGAAGGAAAGGCAAATGATGAAGATGGAAGAGGAAAGGCAAAGAAAGAAGCTTCAGAATGAGGAAGAGAAGGAAAAACAAAGGAAGGAGAAGGAGGACGAGGAAGAGAAGGAAAGGCAAAGAAAGGATAAGGAGGATGAGGAAGAGAATAAAATAAAAAGAAAGGAGAAGGAGGACGAGAAAGAGAAGGAAAGGCAAAGGAAGAAGGAGGATGAGAAAGAGAATGAAAGAAAAATAAAGGATAAGGAGGACGAGGAAGAGAAGAAAAGGCAAAGGAAGGAGAAGGAGGACGAGAAAGATAAGGAAAGAGAAAGGAAGAAGTAGGATGATGAAGAGAAGGAAAGGAAAAGGAAAAAGTAAGAGGAGGAAGAGAAGGAAAGGGAAAGGAAGAAGTAGAAGGAGGAAGAGAAGGAAAGGGAAAGGAAGAAAAAAGTATAAAAGCAGAGGAGGGAGGCGGCGGAGTGAAGGAGCAACAAGAAAGGCAGAGGAGGAGGAGAGAATTTATGGGGAACAAGAAAGGCAGAGGATGGAGAGAAGGAATGAAGAGGAGAAAAGTGTGACCAAGGTACGTAAATCACTCATGTCTATCATGATTTACTGTTATAGATATTATTATGTATAGCGATTATTGTGATAGCGATTACTATATATAGCAATTACTGTGATAGCAATTATTGTGAACAATTTACTGTGATAGGTATTATTATGTAAAGTGATTACTGTAATAGCAATTACTATGAACAATTTATTATGATAGGTATTATTATGTATAACGATTACTATGACAACGAGTGTGCAACGATTATTATATATAGTGATTATTGTGTACAACAACGTGTAGAAGTATAAATGAGACTAATTTTGATTTGATACGAATAATATGCTATTTTGTGTTACAAGGAGGTCAAAAGAGAAGTAGAGCACCAGGTGAAAAGCTCAAAGGACGATGTCAGTAGCCTATAGTTCTGTCATGGTATGGACAACTGAGTGAATATCAGAATGATCGATTACGAAATATGCACTTTGGTGGCCTTCTGGACCAGCATTATTTTGAAACATGCTGGAACACCATGACCCACCCGGTAAATAAGTGAAATCATAAGACAAACACATTCCAGTTTGATTCTTTTAAGATCACCATGACCCTAGAAGATGTGCAGATTACGGGTCTTAATTACCATGAAAGTGTTGTCCTATTACGAGATTCAAACTATAACACAAAGGACATGTGCACAACCCTTCTAGCAATGTCGATGAAAGACTGGGGTCAATGTATTTCTGGTAGAAGTAATTCTACATTGATGAAAGTTTCTTATTTTCCTAACAAATGGGAAGGCTGGTCAACTACATGTGCACCTGAAAGAGCTGACCAAGAGTTGCACGGCTTCCTTGTTTATTTTTTTGGACTTACTTTATTTTCGAATTTGTCTGGTTCGAGGTTAAGTTACCTGTGACTGCAGTTCTTGGAAGACTTAGATAAAGTCAACAACTAGGTGTTGCTATGCTCGCACACTTGTACAATCAATTTTACCGTGCGAGTAAGGGTACAAAAACCGTCGCTGGGTTTTAGCCATTTGTCTAGGTAATTATTTATTACATATTTGGTAGTTGTAGACTAAGATCGTTGAAGGTTATAGTCTTACTAATATATTGAATTTGTAGGCCTGGGCATGGGAGCATATTGCTGCCTTGTGTCCTCGGTGTGGCCCTGCGATTTTTGGTTTTTCAAAAATCGGTCGGTGGGCTAGAATAAATGTCATGGAGGATAATGCTAAGTTTATTTTAGATGGTCTGCAATTAAATGAGGTAAATGGTTTAAAATTGTTTGCAATCATTTCAGCATTTATCATTTATTAGTATAGATAGTTGAAATGTTTAGCATTCTTAAGTAATGATCGTTGTAGGATTTTGTATTCTTCAGTACAAATCATTATCGTATTAGCATTTAGTAGTATAAATTATTCTAATGTTTAACATTCTTAAGTAATGAGCGTTGCAAAATTTTGTATTCCTTAGTATAAATCGTTACCGCTTTAGCATTTAACTTTTATTAGTGTAAATCATTGTAATCTTTAGCATTCTTAAGTAATGATCATTGCAGAATTTTGTCTTCGTTAGTACAAAGCATTATCATTTTAGCATTTAGCATTTGTTACTGTAAATCGTTGTAATATGTAGCATTCATTAGTGTAAATCATTTTAATATAAATTACACATTAGTAATAGTCATTGTAATATATTTAGCACTCGTTATTGTAAATTATTTTAATATTTAGCATTCATTAGCATGAATAATTATGTCTATACTTAAACCATAATCTTCAATGTACAGGTTGTATGGAGACCGTATGGAGATAAGGAGGATGAGGACCAAGAGGTTGTTGTTGAGGCGGTGATACTATCTGGCTGCGATATTTAGCTGTTTAACAAATCTGAAGCCGAATTGCAACATGGTAGTCGAGTTCTTCTACAAGCTAGCTTGGGATAGTCTACCCCAAAGCAACTTGTGGAAGTGAGAAGGAAGATGAATAGTGGTGGGGCCAGGAACGCGAATTGGCACGAACGCTTCAGAAAATAATTGAGTAGCTGGTACAAAGATGTTCCTGCCATAGCATATGATTATAAAGAACAATAATATGACCCAAACTATTTCAAAAAATATTGAGAACCCATGAGTCAAAATCTGGATATTGAGAAGAAGCAACGTGAAAATATTGAGAACCCATGCATCCCTCCTGTCCTCATCATGTCATCTCCCAGCATAGAAAAAATGTTCATTGTTTCCCTCTGGCTACAACAATGATTCCTTCAGTTGTAGTACATAATGAGGAGCGAACACAACTTACAAAAAAGACGGTAGTCTCCGCCATAAGGTTAGAGATGTTGGAGAGGAAGAATAAGAAGTTACAGAAGCGGGTGAAGAATTTGGGGAGATAAATGTAGTCACAGTATGGTATATTGGTACAAATGATTACCAGTGGTTTTAATACGATCTAGAGAACCAGGAGGCCACAGAGAAAAGAGAGCCTACCAAGGAAAAGAAAGAGACAATTTGTATGTCATAGTCCATCTTAGTCGTCAAGTGCCACTAAATAAATATTATGTGATTTTTTTATCCCGATAATTATTTGTTGTAATTCTATAATTCTATATTTTTTTTTCGTAACATGACATTCTATGAATGTATAATTCTTTTTTTAATAAGTGTAACACACAAGTGCCACTGAACAAATCGTTGTAATGTTCGACCTTCATATAAAAAAATCAAAGAAGCGTTTAGCGTTGTGTACTGCAGAAATTATGATTTGCTTTTACGAGATGTCTTCCTATCATGATTTACACATTGATTGATAAAAGGCTGAAACAATTTGTATGTATGAAGGCTACGTGCTATCACGATTTGCTTGATACTGATTGGCTTACAACCAGTTATAATTCTTTGTTATAATGCAACATTCAATAATTATATAATTCTTTCTATAAGAGATCGCGACTTTTTTTTATAGAAGTATTTTATCATGATCTGTAGAGTTGCAGACATAAAGCAAAAATGATTTGTCCTATCGCGATTTGCATTTACGAGCTTTGTCTATGTGAATAATATGTTCTATCGCGATAGGTTTAGACTTACTAAAGTAAAAATCGATATCATTGTTTCGTCACAATAGGATTTACAACTTGAGACCAATTTAAGTAACAGTTGCAAATCGATTTCACTGTTTTGTTCACAATATTTTAATAACAGTTGTAAACCGATATGTGTAAATCACGGTATTACATATCAATATTGTTCACAAATACAAACAAAGATATATCATTGTCGCAGTAATTTTATAAATACAAATCGATGTCACAATAATTATTTTTTTGTAATTCTGTGATTCTTTGTTGGAATTCTATAATTTTTTTGTGTAACGTGACATTCTATAAGTATATAAATCCTTTGTTGTCCTATCACGGTTTGCTTTTAGGAGTGTTGTCTATGTAAACAATATGTTGTGTCGCGATTTACACAATGACTGATTCATAAAAGGCAGAAAGGAAAAACAATAAACAATTTGACATGATGTTTAGACTTAGTAAACTATAAATCGAGGTAACTTCATAATATAAATCGACGTAACTTCATAAATACAAATCAACATCATTCACAAAGACAAGCAAAGATATATCGTTGTCGCAGTAACTTTCTAATTTCAAATCGACGTGATTTACAACCACATTTATTTACAAAAAATATGAGTATTTAGTTACAATACATCATGACCAATGGTTTGGCTTAGATACAATACATGACCATCATCATCAAAGAAAACATACATCATCATCAACATCACCCCCACGTCCAAATAGTGATGCTCTTCGAGTGTAATCTAGGTGCGCATGAAATCCAGCTTGTTAGTGCAGAAAGCTTCGAGGCAGAACTAAACAAGTTGCATAGTATATGGATCGCAACAGGCAGAGAAGATGCAGCCCTTATGACTAACATATTTGTCATAAAGTATATCAAAGATTAGGCAGATATTTTTCCAACTATGAAGGATAATTTGTGAACGATGGAGGGTACGACAATAGGAATAGATCAAATAGATAGTCATAACAATCACTCACTATCTATCATGCAGAATATCTGTGCTTACTTCGGTATACAAGGAAGAAGAAGAAGAAAGATGAAGGCGAAGGAGAAAAAATAATAAGAAGTTACGCTACCACAGAAAAGAGGAAGAGTTGTTAAATAGATTAGGGTTTTAGACATGGACCACGGGTCAGGTCTGGTAGGGTTTTATATAGAATAGGGTTTTACACAAATCTATATTAGAATTTTGCATATATTAGGGTTTTATGCACATGTACACAAATCAACACGATGTTTAGACTTAGTAAAGTACAAATCGAGATAACTTCATAAATACAAATCGATTTACAACTTGAGACCAATTTAAGTAATAGTTGCAAATCGATTTCACTATTTCGTTCACAATATTTTAATAACAGTTGCAAACCAATATGAGTAAATCATGATATTATATATCGATATCGTTCACAAATATAAACAAAGACATATCGTTGTTGTAGTAATAGTTGCAAATCGATATGAGTAAATCGCTATATTACATATCGATATCGTTCACAAAGACAAACAAAAACATATCGTTTAGGGTTTAGGGTTTAGGGTTTAGGGTTTCGGGTTCAGGGTATAGGGTATAGGGTATAGGGTTTATAGTTTAGGCTTTAGGGTTTAGGGTTTGGGGTTTGGGGTTTAGGCTTTAGGGTTTTAGATTTTAGGGTTTAGGTTTTTGGGTTTTAAGGGTTTATAGTTTAGGCATTAGGGTTTAGGGTTCAGGGTTTGGGGTTTAGGGTTTAATTTTTGGATCTATCTAAATTCCAAATGGATCCTATTTAAAATATATATATATGTAAATATGTATCTATATATATACATAGTAGTTTAGATTGTATTTGGATTTGATGAAAGCTAAATGGGTTTCACAACCAACCCAATCCAATCATTCCCCCACCTAAACCCATTAATTCAATCAGATGCATCCCATCCCACCAAATTCGTCTGAATATCCTATTGTGATTTGCATATTCGAGCTTTGTTTATGTGAACGATATGTCGTATCACGATTACACAATGACTGATTCATAAAAGGCAGAAAAGAAAAACAATAAACAAATTAACATGATGTTTAGACTTAGTAAACTATAAATCGACACCGGTTATAATTTTTTTTTTGTAAATGGCAAATGAAAGGACATTTTTTAATTAATGCGCAATGTAATTTATTTGCATGCAGTTTTTGAAAATGAGCGATATGTGAAACAATGTTTCCTTTATAAATGAATGACACATCGCACAAGTTCAAGAGTGTGTTGCTTCACTTTACTTCGTTAGTAAGGAACAGACGAACCAACATTTCCTTTATAAATGACATGTTTGTGGGTCGAACATATAACCTACTTCGTCGGAAAGGGGGTATCGATGGCGATGAAAGAGATGACGACAGATACACTGCCAGCGATGGTAATTTAGTCATATATTTTCTAAATCTTTTGACAATTTTCTTTAAAATTTGTCTTTTTGTAATGTTCAGCCTTCGTAAATAAAAATCGTAAAAGCGATTAGCGTTGTGTACAGTGAAAATTATGATTTACTTTTACGGTCTTCCTATCATGATTTACACAATGATTGATAAAAGGTTGAAATGATTTGTACATATGAAGGCTACGTACTATCGTGATTTGCTTTTACGGACTATGTTTATGTCAACGATATTTCCTATCACGATTTATAGAAGTATTCTAGCACAATCTGTACAGCCACAAACATAAAGCAGAAATGATTTGTCCTATCGTGATTTACATTTACGAGCTTTGTCTATGTGAACAA
Source organism: Nuphar pumila (assembly GCF_984573655.1). Taxonomy (NCBI): domain Eukaryota; kingdom Viridiplantae; phylum Streptophyta; class Magnoliopsida; order Nymphaeales; family Nymphaeaceae; genus Nuphar; species Nuphar pumila. The sequence continues at coordinate 152,268,335 of NC_143249.1, read as the reverse complement.
TATGTCCTATCGCGATTAGGGTTTAGGGTTTAGGTTTTAAGTTTTGGATTTTTAAGGGTTTAGGGATTTAGAATTTAGGGTTTAGGGTTTAGGATTTAGGGTCTATGATTTAGGGTTTAGGGTATAGGGTATAGGGTATAGGGTATAGGGTATAGGGTATAGGGTATATGGTATAGGGTATAGGGTATTGGATATAGGGTTTAGGGTTTAGGTTTTTAGGTTTTAAGGGTTTAGGGTTTTAGAATTTAGGGTTTAGGGTTTAGGGTTTGGGGTTTAAGGTTTAGGTTTGAAGTTTTGGATCTATCTAAATTCTAAATGGATACTTTTAAATAAATAGAATTTGGGTTCATTTGATAACCAAATAAAATTGTATATATATATATGTATGTATCTCTCTCTATATATAATAGTTTATATTGGGTTTGGATTTGATGAGAGCTAAATGGGTCTCACAACCAATCCAATCCAATCACTTTCCCACCTAAACCTATCCAACAATGACTGATTATCTTATTGCGATTTGCCTTTATGAGCTTTGTCTAAATGAACCATACGTCCTATCACAATTTACATAATGAATGATTCATAAAAGGCAGAAAAGAAAAACAATAAACAAATCGAGGCGATGTTTAGACTAGATAAAGTAAAAATCGAGGTAACTTCGTAAATACAAATCAATTTACAACTTGATATTGATTTAAGTAAAGGTTGCAAATCGATTTCACTGTAACAATATGTGCTATCATGATTTGCTTGATACCGATTGGCTTGCAATCAGTTATAATTCTTTGTTGTGACGTAACATTTTATAAATATATAATTCTTTCTATAACAGATCGCGATTTATTTTTTATAGAGAAAGTGTCCTATCATGATTTGTACAGCCACAGACACAAAGCAGAAAAGATTTATCCTATCATGATTTGCGTTGAGGAGCTTTGTCTATGTGAATGATATGTCCTATCGCAATTTACATAATGACTGATTCATAAAAGGAAGAAAGGAAAAAAAATAAACAAATTGACACGATGTTTAGAGTTAGTAAAGTACAAATCGAGGTAACTTCAACAATACAAATCGAGGTAACTTCATAAATACAAATCGATTTCGTTTACAAAGACATATCTTTGCTTGATACCAATTAGCTTGCAACCGGTTATAATTCTTTTTTGTAAAAGGCAGATGAAACAATGTTTTTTAATTTAATTAATGCATAATACAATTTATTTGTTCACGATTTTTGAAAATGAGCGATATGTGAAATGACGTTTCCTTTATAAATGAATGACACATCACACAAGTTCAGGAGGGTGTCGCTTCACTTTGCTTCATGAGTAAGGAAAGATGAATTGACGTTTCCTTTATAAATGATGTGTTCGTAGGTCAAACATATAACATGCTTCATTGCAAAGGGGGTATCGATGGAGAGGAAGGAGACAACGACAACTACACGGCCAACAATGGAAAGGAAGGAGATGACAACAACTACATGCCCGGTGATGGTAAATCAGGCATATATTTTCTAAACCTCATGGCGAGTTTTTTCAAAATTTGTCTCTTTTATGGCATATATTTGATTTGTGTTGTGTACTGTAGAAAAGAATTGCAATATCGTTTATTGAATATTTTGCTAATGTCAGTGGAACATCCACAAAAAAAGGTGTCTGAAAACTCAACAAATATAAGACCCACAAATTTTCTGAGAAAAAAAAATTCAATACACGAGGAAATATCAAAACATATGTGTTTATGTGGATCTATGTATATATATATATATATATATATATATATATATATATATATATATATATATATATATATATATATATATATATATATATATATATATATATAGGCATACGAAACCCTAGAATATATATATCGTAACTTTACATCAAGACCATAAGTTTCTATTCAAAATTCATGACTACAAGAATCAAACCACCGAGATTTTTAAAAAAGGGGCGTAAACCCATTTCATTATAATATTATATATTGAATGTAGTTTAAGAATTTTTTTAGGTTTTATCGAAATTTAGAAAGGATATTTCCAAAGACCAAAGTGTGATTTCAATAGAAAAGAGATTTTTGGAAATGAGACAAAATGGAATTTAACGAAGTTAAATGGGGTTTTATAAATTTTTTGAGATGTTGGCATGGGGTCAACGTTAGCCTAGGGGCATGGGCACACTCTAGAGTCCAGCCCACGACATTTTGAAGTGACCACACACACTAAAAAAAATGATTTAAAATATTGAAAACCGCCCAAGAGGGGGCGGTGGTATTTTTGAAAAGGTTTTCAAAAGAATTCAAACCCATAGAGGGTGTATGGGGCTGTATAGGGTTAATTACAGGGATGCCATCACCTAGATGGACATGAACTTGAGGGGAGGCTTGCTCGCCGTCCATCTCCTCTTCTAATCTCAGTCATCAAATGTGTAAACCCTAAGCTATAAGTAGTTTTGAGAAAGGAAATGAGAGAGAAATCCTAGCCGTTTTTGTCTCTCTCTCTCTTCTCTCCCTCTCAACCGTGGGATCCTCTTCTTCCTCCCTTTTTGTGCTTTTGTGTAGGGGTGGGTACCAAACTAGGGACTTCCTTCTACACCCTAAGCAAAGGGGGGAGACGTGGTTTTCCTCCTTCTTTCGAAAGAAAGCACCACACGGTTTTAAGGTGAGATTATTCTTTCCCAGAGCTGCCATTTTTGCAAATATGTGAGCTTCCATGGTAGTTTTCACCATGCACATTCTCTTCCCTTGTGATTTTCGGAAAATGAAGCCTTAGTTCCCTCTTTCTTGCATTGGTTTTGAAATCCTAAGTTAAGGGAAATGGCGGATTCATCCTTATGGAGTTGTGTTTGTTCATCATTCGAATATGCTTGCACACTCATGTTCATGCACAATCTCAAGCACTCGTATTTCTTTGTTTGGGTTTTGTTTTATGCATATGCTATTGCAATACATTTGCACCCTTCTTCACGGTTTGGTGTGGACATGGGCCAAACCCTCTAGGTTCGGACACACCTCTGTGTGCCAGTTTGTGGGTCTGCTCATGCTGCAACCACTGCCCAAATGGGTTAGTGAGCAGCATGACAGCCTTGTCATGTAGCCCCTCTTTGGGTTCGCGGGTGGAGACACCCTCTTGGGTGCCTTCTAACCCCTCTGTCCGTCTTTGTTCGATGGCCCCGAATTCTGCCCTGTTATGGTAGTAAATCCGGGGTTGTCCATTCAGTTTTTTGGGTGGCAAGGAGGCCCCGGACTGGACCAAGTTTGGCAGCCAACGCCCCTTTTAAGGACGACCTTGGTCAGTCTGCTGCTAGCCTGGACCAGTCCAGGCCGAGCCACACCCAAACTCCCTCTCTTTCTTTTGGTCTGCCCTCCTTGCAACTGCATGCACCTTTGGTGCATCTGCAGTTTGCAACCACACCCACAACCGGGTGGGTGTTGGCAGGTTGCAGCCTGAATTCTTGCCTTAGCTGAACCACCTCATGTGGTTTCGCATACATGACCCGCTCTGGACCGCGCTCGGTCCAGACTAGTTCTATTGTTGGATGCCTTGCAGCGGAGGTCTGGGCCATATGGTTTCATCTGTGTCCCAGTCTGGATTAGGTTGCACCACACCTCCACTCCGCCATTTGTTGGCATGACATGACCCTATCCCTGCCCACGCCCTTTTTGTTCCTCTGCAACCCGAAGCTTGCAGACCGGGTGGCTGCGTGCTCGGTCTCACCCTGCCAACCTAGGTGCTTGTGGGTTGCATCCCTTGCGACACCAACCAGTTCCTAGCTCGCTGCACCTTTCTCCGATCGCTTGTCACCTGGCAGCGCCTAGTGGGTTGCACAGTGCTACAACACTAGAGCATTGTGTTAGACAACGGTTGCTTGCTGCACTTTTCCCGCTAATACCTCGCTTGCGGCAACACTTCGGTTGCTGCCATTTCGCTATAGAGTTATGCAGGTGTGGCAGCATACCTAGTTGTGTTTTATTTTGACAAGTTTTGTGCATGTGCATAGCATGTTCCTTGCTGCAACTTTCGGCAACACCTCACTGCTATGTTGTGGCTCAGAGTGTGGTCTCCTTTGCATCAACATACTTGCTATATATTTTCTGCACTTTGGCGCTTGCTGGCAGCTCCTTGTGCACAACAAATTCCAAGTAGTAGTGTGCTTGTTGGTAGCACTTAACGAGCTATGTTTCCCTGCACACCTTGAGTGCATGGCAGCAAACAAGTTGTTGCATTCTTTCTATGCTCGGGCAGCACTTTGTGCTGCTGTTATGGCTGCAACAAAGCATTGTCTGGGCAGCATATAACTGTTGTGATTTTCGCTGCACACTTGACATCTTTAAGGCAACACCATGGCTGTTGTGTTGCGGCAGTAAGCGCATGGTTGGATAGCATATAGCTGCCATCTTTTTCCTACACATATGATCCAAATTGGAAGCATTGATGTCTTAGTTAAACTGGCATGATTCAAAACCAATAAAATTGTTATTGTAGCATGTTGAATATGACATATCACACACACATGAATTTTCTCATTATGAGCATGATGTTCAAGTGTCATAAAATTTCACACTATGCATAATGAATTACACTATGTCACATGCACCTCTCGCACAAGCCTGACACAGGTGCAAAATTGCCTATATAAGCATGTGTTAGACAATATGTCTGGATTAAAGCGATATAGTGAAAGCTTTTGAATCATGATAATATATGGCAGCATGCTTGATGTAGTTGTCAAATTCACATGCACTTGGCACATCATGTCACTAAACTAACATGTGTTAAAATGAGCATGTTTATAAATTAAGTGTCTTATATTTAATGATGTTTCCTAGCATGCAATGAATGCTTGAATGGATTCGTGTGTGTTTACACTTGACACATGATGCACACTTGGCACTTGATTCATCCTGAAAAATACAAAGGGGACATAGGGGACATTGTAGGGGTATGATTGTCTTTTGAGACTTATTGTATGTTGAAAACTCTGTGGTGAGTTATGTGTGGGCGATGGACCCACCTCGTGAGTTGAGCTCACTTGTTTAAGAATGTCATACAACCCATAAAATGATGATGATGAATATCGTCTTCACCAGCGAAGTGCTCCTCTTAGCTTGTTTGTGCTAGAGCACGTGAATGGGTGGGCTAGACCTTTGAGTGTTGTTCGTGTTGCTCTATGGGGAACACAAGGCCAGATGGACCTAAGTACCTCGAAATGGGGGAATGTTTACTAATTGAAGCCCTAAAAAGATAAATTGTCTCTGAATGGCTAGTCAATTTTATGACACTTTATAAGAAGCAAAGACATCATTTGACCTCCAGTCACTTAGAGTTAGGGAGGTCGAGGTGACCTATTGTGATCGTTGCAAAAAAATTCTCCTTTCTCCTTTCTCCTTTCTCCTTTTCCTTTTTAGGGGAAAAGAAGAGAGAAGGAAAACTCTTTGCAAGGTCTCACTTGACCTTTTGAAAAAGATTTTAAAAAATTTCTCACCTCCATTTTGAAATCTGCAAAAAAAATAGAGGGACGAGATTCGCTCGTCGGTATGAGGTTCAACCGTTCCTGACACCTTTACTGGGGATAATTGAACAAGGATTGAATCAATGCCTTTTGCTTTGCCTAAATTTGTCTAAGTAATTATTCTAAGTCCTAAATGCACATTAAATCAGGCTTGTGCTATGATTTTGAAGAATCTATATGTTCTTTGGGAATATTTTAGAAATTCAAATTTTCTAAGTGATTCTGAAATGGATTTGAAAACATTCTTTTAAAAAGTAAACTTTTGAAATTCAGAAATCGATTTTTGAATTGAAAGGTTGAAACTTGAAATGAATTTGAATTGAGAGTTTGAAATTTGAAGATTTTGAAATTGGACTCAAAGTTGGGAACTTTGAAATCTGAAATTGATTGAAAATTGAATTTGAATTGATTTCGAATTAAGAATCAAACTTAGAAATCGATTTTGAGATTTGAGATTAGAATTGAACTTGAAATTTGAATTTGGACTTGAAATTGAAGTTTTTAATTTGAAAGCTGAAATTGAAATGGAAATTGAAATCAAAATTGAATTTACTTTGGATTTTGAAAAATGACTTTGAAAATACTTTGAATTTGCAAATGATTTTGAATTTGCAAATGATTTTGAATTTGAAATTGAATTTCAAAAACAGTTTTTTTGAATTTAATTCTTGAAAAATGCAAAAGAAATTTCAAAAATCACTTGGAAAATGCTTTAAAATTGAAAATGTTTTGAATAGTTTTGAGAATAATGATGTAATTCTATCTTAAATGATGCATGCATTTAAAAGAATTTATTTGAAATTAGAATTAAAAGCAAATCTAATTCTTTAATTGAATTGAAACAAGATTAAATTTTAATATATTCATGACTATGGTCACAAACATATTTTAATTTAATCTTTATTTAAATTCTAAGAAAGAATAAAATAATTTTTTTTTGTGCCTTCATAGGATTTAAAACAAAATTAATTTTTAATATATTTATGACTATGGCCACAAATATATCTCGAATTAATTTATATCTTAAATTCTGATAGAAGAAGAAAAGGGTATCCATTTTAGAAAATATGATGTTTTTCAAAATTTTATTCCATAAAAGATAAAAATCCTAAGTATTGTTTGCATTTTGACTATGGCCATAAATGTGAATCATTTACTTAGGGTTATTTACCTCTTATTAGAATGGTGCACATGTCATTCGTGTTTCACCATAGTATTTTTTTTAAGAATAAAACAAAATAAAATACCACAAGAAATTATGAGAATTTAAAGTAAAACTATAAACTCATACATTCTAATTTAAACAGAAAAATAGAAATTCTCATTAATATAAAATTATTACAATCTTAAATTGAAATTGAATATTGAAATTCCTTAATCTAGGAAAAGAAATTAGGATCTCTCAGGATTTCCTACAAACATAAAGTAACACAAGGCAACAAAAATACAAAATATAGAAAGAAGTGGAGAATGCTATGTTAAAACTAATATACATACGGTTATGCTTATGCTATGATGGAAATGCATATGCATACGTGAAGATGTAATGCCTTATGCATGAATGAGATGCATATGCATCTGCCTAAGTGCAATGCTTATGCTAATGAAGAAATGCATATGCATTTGCCTAAATGCAATACTTATGCTAATGAAGAAATGCATTTGCCTAAGCGCAATGCTTATGCTAATGAAGAAATGCATATGCATTTACCTAAGTGCAATGCTTATGCTAATAAAGAAATGCATATGCATTTGCCTAAGTGCAATGCTTATGCTAATGAAGGAATGCATATACAAAATGATATGTAAATGCATAGCTGGACTGAATGCATATGCAAAATGATGTGCAAATGCATAATTGGACTGAATGCACATGCAAAATGATGTGCAAATGTATAACTGGACTGAATGCATGAATGATAATATGTAAAATGATGAATGGGCTGGTTGCACAAGTTGAGAACGAAATAGGACTACTCAAATGCATGCAGATTCCACCTAGATTCAGCTCAAATGTTTATTTCACTAGGTACTTTTCTGGAAAATTATTCTTCCCAACATTCAACAATGTCAATGCACTCATGTTGTCAATCTCAGAAAGGTAAGGAACCAATAAATTATCGAAAAGATCAAGAAATTACAATTGTGAATAAGAAGGTAGACCCAATGTCTCAGATAAAGACATATGCAAACTTTGAAGAAGGATGGTTCTTGTAAATCTGTTACCTGATAGATGAGAGCTTTTCAAAGTCAATAACATGAAGAAGTCACTCAAAATAGGTCCTGAAAATTGGTTACAGCCCAGGTCTATTACAGTTAACTTTTGAACATCTCCCTAAAGGAGGGAGAATACCCACCAATGAATTATTTGTTAGCTTTATGATAGTCAAATTTAGAAACTAAGAAGTCTGATTTAGGAAGGTTCTTAACAGTGAATTTGAACTGAAATCAATAACCTCTATATTATTGCCCCAAATCCATAATGCAGATGTGTCACCTGATGTAAAATGCCGATGTTGGGATATAGTGATGATCCAATGCTGCATAAATGCAACGGATGAACAGGGAAACCACAAGAATGAATATAGTGTGTTATAGGGATGTTGATGCAGGATATGATGCAGCATGCTGGATGAAGATGAGATGCCACATAAATCAGCAATGTGAGATGCTGGATTCAAAATATAAGACATCGATCCACACCGATTTGCAGTTAGATGCAATGGAGAGGGTGCTAATGGAATGCATAATGAAAAACAGATCAATACTATCAGAGAATTAAATGCAATGAGGATGTAGAGCAAGTAAGATGATTCATTATACAGTAATGGATGAATGACAATAGGAATGACAAGTAGCAAATCTATTGAGATGCAGTAGATTAATGAGATGTAGAAGATGATGAAAAACAAAGAAAATGTAAATCAAAACCAAAATATGATTGATGCAAAACTAAAATAACTAAGGAAATGTAACACAGCAGAACAGTATGCCAAAGGAAATAGTGACGGGAAACACGCTGGGTATTTACAGTTGATGGATGCATAGGCACGATGAATAGAAATGTTATGCAATTCAAATGACATCAAATGAAGCGGAAGCAATGATGATACTGTGATCAGATTCAACAGATTAACTACTTATGAAACATGAAGAATGAAGTACAATAGTATGCGATGTGGAAATCTGATTGAAAGTATTAAATGCGCAGATAATGAAAAGAAATTAAGGCCGATGACTAATGAATGAAATGCAACGATCACCAATTTACATTGTATGCAAAGAAAATACTGAGATCAAACCATATGCAAATGAATGCAGGCACTTACTCTAGATAGGCTCAGATGAGATCTGTGGATGGTGAGTGTACATGATTTGATGATAAAATGCAGACGCTGGATGTTGTTGTGTGATATTATGAAGTAGATCGAATCTGACGCTAGATCAGATATGATCATGTCACAGACGATATTGCGCACCGAGACATCACCAATCGGATCAAACAAACAATGCGATCCGGAATTTAACAGATGGATCAGATGATCTCTGTTAATCCAGATGATCCGATGATGCTAATATGCACAGTGAAGTAAATGCAAGACTGATGAGGCTGTAATGGATGTATTACTCAAGCGATGAACTAAAAGGTAAGATGCGATGCCTAAATCATGAAGATGATGTTGCAGATGCTAAAAACAGGGAATGGAAAGGGAGCACGATATCGTGCAGTGATAATGTAGCAGATTCCACAGCAAATCCAGATTAGATGCTGGATTTCACAGTGGATTAACTCTGCCTTCAGATGCTAATTACAGACCTTATGTTGTGCTTATGCGAAACAGAAGGAACAAATGCTATGCAACAAAGACGATATAAGGTAATGAGATGTTAGTCAGTAGCTACTATAAAGCACATTGAAACTAAAAAGAAGAAAGAAAAGCAATGCAGTAAACAAATCGATGCATAAGATGAAGCAATGCAACAAATAGCAAATACGTTTGAAATGTATTTTGGGAAAAGAAATCGACCATAACAAAATGAATAAACATTGTCGAAATGAAGAAATTCGAACCTGCAGAAATAAAACAAAAATAAAAATAAAAGGAGAAGGCAAGAAAGAGAGAGAGATTCTTACTGTGGATTCAGAAGAGAGGAAGTCTCTGCCTTTGCGCCAATGCTGAGTTGACCTCCTTCACTGGTGAGGGAAGAAGAAGGAACGAGAGATAGAGCTCACTCGCCAAGCCTCACCAGAAAGGGGCTCCTTGCCAAAGAAACTTGATGGATCTCCTTCCTCCTTCGCGGGTGGTTATAAAGGAAGAGGCCGTTACATTTTTTTCAGAAATGGTCCCTCAAAGTTTTAAAGAATTTAACAAAGAAGGTTTAATTATAAGGTTTTTCAAGAAGAGGGTAAAGCTACTTTTTGGAAAAAATTCTTTTATGTTTTTGAAAGACCTAAAAATATGAGGGAGGGGATCCAGATGAAGTTTTTAAGAGGTTTTGTAAGATATTTTGCTTTGAATTTTAAGGATTTTTTAAAAGGAGGTTTTATGAAATAACAGGGTTAAATTTAAAATTGAGTTTCAAAAATGGATCTGGATCTGAGGTTTTGAGCAAATATCGAGTTTGGATCTCGAATTGAGGAAACATGAGAGGAATGGATCCAAATGGAGAATGAATCTGGATAAAATACCTGAGCCAATATAGAGAATTGATTTTGGAATTTTTGAAAATAGAAGATGTGGGCTCAGAATTGGATTTGGATATTTGATCTGGATTCGAGATTGAGTCAAATATAGAAAATGAAATTGGATTTTAGATCTTCAACAAGGAGGTGAATTCAAGAATTAAACAGAAATTGACCCAATTACTCAAAAGGTGGGTGCTAGGAGCAAAAAGGAAATTTTTGAAATTTTGAAAATTTTTGGGTGTTTACAGATGCCCCTCTTTGCTGCTAAGCCGGTTGAAAGTCGAGCTTAGTAGCAACGAAAAACACGCCAATTTTAAAATGCCCCAGTAAAAAAAAAATTGAACTGAGTGTGGAAGAATTGTTTTGTGAAAATGATTCTCAAGTTTAACATCTCATCCTGAATGGCTTGGAAAAAGATAAAATCCTTGAAAATAAAATAATTGGATAAAAAAAAGTGAGGAAATCATGATGAGACTTTTGGATGAGGATCCTGAAATTGTGAAAAGGAAGAAGATTTTGATGAGAGAAAAGGTCTCATGGCGGAGACAAAATGAGCTTTTTGGAAAGATTTAGGTTTAGCCCTTTGACCTAGATGGGACAAAAATATCTCAAAAAGCTGAGATTCAGGTTTAACTCTTACCTGAATAGATAAGAAATACCTCAAAAAACGAGGTTAAGGTTTAACCCTTACCTGAATGGGAAAGAAAATATCTCGAAAAGCTGAGATTCAGGTTTAACCCTTACCTGAATGGGAAAGAAATACCTTGAAAAATGAGATTCAGGTTTAACCCTTACCTGAATGGAAAATAAAATATCTCAAAAAGCTGAGATTCAGGTTTAACCCTTACCTGAATAGGAAAGAAATACCTCAAAAAATGAGATTCAGGTTTAACCCTTACCTGAATTGGAAAGAAATACCTCAATCTAGTTCATTTTAGTTCAAATCAGTTCAAACCCCAATTTTCAGTGTCACTCTGGCCCGGTAGAGCCCGAAGACCATTTCTTGAACCATTTTGCAAATTTTATCAATTTTAACACTTTTTGAACTGGTACAAGTGTCAATCAAAGTTCAATATCTAAAATTCTTCATTCAGGGTCTGCATTTTACGTAGCATTTCATGTCATTTCTCATCATTTCATATCATTTCTCAGCATTTCATACATTTCATCATATTTTATTGCATTTTCGAAGTCCAGAACTCCAGTTTTATAAATTCCAATCCAGATTGAGTTTTAAAAGTTTTTAGAAATCAATTTCAAACCCTGGGTTTCCAAAATTGACATTTTTACCCCTAGGATTCTAAATTTAGAAATATTTTCTCAAGAAAAACAATCTGAATTTCTTTCAAACTCAAATTTTCAAATTCTAAAATGGATTTGCTTCGTAATGGGGTACAAAACTTCAAATTCTGAGCTCATTTCAAAAACTGCCAAAAATAGCTCATTTCGTCCAGAAATTTTTTGAGAGACCAGTTTTCCCCTCTGGCTTTCAAAATGAATTTCAAAATTAAGCCAACTCCAAGATGGTTCCTTTTTATAATATATATATATATATATATATATATATATATATATATATATTTTCTCGTTGTTTGTTTTTCTTTTTATTTTTATTTTCATTTTTATTTTTTTGAAATATGGGCCCCACAAGGGGGGGTTGACCCTCTCTCTCTCCACTTTCCTCTTTTTCCCATTTCTTTTGCTTTTTCCCTCCTTTTTTTCTTTCCTTTCTTTTTCTTCTTCTTCTTTCTTCCTTTTCTTTCATTCTTCTCTTTCTTTCTTCCTTTTCCTTCTTTCTTTCTCCTCTTCCTTCTTTCCCTTCTCCTTCCATTCATGTACAACCACTCTTCCCCCCTTTCTTTCTTTCCTCCCTTCTTCTTCTCTTTTTCTTCTTTCCTCTTCTTCCTTCTTCTTTTCTTTCCTTCTTTCTTCTCCTTTTCTTTCCTTCTTTCTTTCCCTCCCTTTCTTCCTCTCTTTATTATCTCCCCTTTCTTTCTATTCTCCAGGGCATCTATGGTGGATCCCCTTTTCTCCCCTTGGAAATCCATCTATCTCATTAAAAACCAAGATCTTTTTCTATTTTTCCCTAAGTTCAATACAAATAAGAATCTCACGGCTGGGCTACCTCTCCCCTTCACACCTCTTTCTCTTTCTCTCTCTCATACACTCCCTCTCAACCCTAGCATCTTATTCTCTCTTATTCTTGCAGCAACCTACCTCTTGTTTCAGCCACACTCAACAACCTTCAATCTTTAGCAGCTCTTCCATCGGTTTAGCATCATTGGCAGCAACCATTGCTTCCCTTGCTCCCAAGTCACCACCATCAGCATCAGCACCATCCAACCTTCAGTAGCATAGTATCCACCCTCCTTGTAGCAGCTCCTCACTACTGGTGCTACCATCTTCAGCAGCATAGCCGCCACCTCAAGAAAGAAGCAACATCTTCAGTTGCATCAATCAAGTCTCAAGGCTCCTCCAACATCCATTGCTGCAGACCATCCTCAACTTCTTCCAAGATAAAAAATAAAAAAAGGGAAATTTGCTTTTGTCTCATGGAATAAGCAAGAATTTGCATGTATTATTCATACAGATTCAAAGAAAATCCATTTCGAAACCGGATTAACAAGCTTCAAACTTTGATTTTGAATGATGTGATATTATGTTCATTCATGACCGTGTCGTGAAAGCGAGGTGATCCATCTGATAGATGGATCAAATCCCTCCTTTCAAAAGCCAAAATCAAATAAATACTTCATCTCCATAGTTTTATTTTAATTTGTTTTCATGCAAATTGTGCGTTGTAGGTATTGTTTTAGGTTTATTTTACTGTTTTTATAGGCATTCCATTAGTTTCATTAGTGATTATCTAATATTCATAGGTTTCACCTCATAGGCGTCCAGTCCAATCATCATTTCATGCACAAATTGTCTTCTATAAATCCAGAATTTTTTATGTTAAATAGGTTTATGTGTCCTTGACCTCCTACCAAAAACCCGAAACCATTTGACTTTCGGAACCCCACTAAATAAATTAGACTCCAAATCGGGTTTTTAACCCTTCTGGAATTTCCAAACCTCCCTTTAGCAGACAAGAACATCAGAGATCTTCTAGAAGAATGATCAGATTTATCCCCCAAAAAATACAATGTATCCCTATTAGAACCTATTGTTTTTCAGTATTTTCCTGGATTTTTCTAAAGAGATCCAGTCTTTGCTAAAAATCGGATCTTTCACCCCCGGTGAAAATCTCAATTTTTCTTTGTCAGGGTCTAGACCGACCCTAATCCGTTGTGATGCTTCAATCTGTAGGTTGGATGTCAAAACTTTCTTATCAATATTCTTTCACCAATTGTTTTCACAATATCAAGAACACTCTCTTTTCTGATCATATCAAGGAAATTGATAGCCTTCTTGAAAGAAAGCCAATGGCAAGCAATTTGAATTTGAATCTTGATTCTACGGAGTTAAGCCCAATTGGAGGTAATACTTTAGGTAGAAAAGAGGGAATATTTTCACCAATGTGCATTATTTTCAATTATTTTGAATCAACAATAATTTTTGAACATTTTGACAATCTTTTCTAATTATTCTGACGTAGAGTGAGAGCTTAGGTTCTTCTTTTGACACATCCTGACACCATTTGTTATCCCTTTTAGGACTTGATAATGGGAGTTTTCAAGATTCCTTCCCTTCTTTTGATATAATCTGAGCACCCGGGCTCTCAGATTCACACACTTCCCTGTGTCCTCACAGTCCCACCTTAGACAGTCCAATTTCGGCTTGAGGTTATGTCACCAATCATTTTCTCGTAAAAGGTCATCAATTTTGAAAGTTATTTAGTCTCAGCAATGAGGCGCCCAAAATCAAACCCCTTTTCAAGCTTTAGGGACCCTCAATTTCATCCTTTTACAAAACCCCTATCGGATTCATTGTGCGGAAGTCTGAAGGTTCCATCATGGGTTCTTCTTTTGAGAATCCCATCATTTTCATTCCCGGTCAGATTAAGGGTTAAACCTAAGCCTCATTTTGGTGAGGTATTTCATTTCCCGGTCAGGTTAAGGGTTAAACCTGAGCCTCATTCTGATGAGGTATTTCATTTTTCTCGATCAGGTTAAGGGGTTAAACCTGAGCCTCATTTTGGTGAAGTATTTCATCTCCCAGTCAGGTTAAGTGTCAAACTTGAGCCTCGTTTCTACACGAGGTATTTCTCGTCCCATCCAGGTTAAGGGCAAAACCTGAACTTCACTTCTTTGAAGTAAATTTTTCTTCGTCATTCTCCATTTCATACCTACCATTTTCATCAAGGTTAATTTCTTTATACCCAAATTTGTTGTGTTTTTCTTTGCCACTAAGCTGAGCCCTAAACCAACTTAGTAGTAAAGAGGGGCATCTATAAACACCCCAAATTTTCCTCATCTATTTCTGGACACCTCCCTTGTGTGAATGTCAACCCTGGTAGGTCAGTGTAGGAGTCCAACCCTGAATCTGTCTTACGAAATTACCATTTTACTCACTTTCATTAGGAAAATTACCATTTTACCCCTAGGTCATCCTAAGACCCTAGTTAGTCGGAGTCAACCAAGCTTATCTGTAAGTTCAAAACAGTTAGAATGTCAGTCATTTCAAGCTCACCTGAGCCCACGATGAGCAGATCATTTTTATTTCTGACCATTCCTGCCAAAATGTGATCATTTCTTCAGAAATGAGCTTATTTCTCACATAAATCCAAGCCAATTGTCTCTGAGTCAGTCATTCTCAGTTAGTCATATTCCTCTGAGTCTAACTTGAGCTCACTAGAAGTTCAAGTACTTCAGTTTCAGTTCAAAACCACTTCCAAGTGTCCAGGAGCCCATTTTAACCCATTTCAGCTCATTTAGCGGAAATTGAGATGAGTCCAGTCAGATGAGCTAGTGTTTGAGCTTCAATTTTAGTTTATCTCAGTATTACTGACCTTTGTTCTAGCTCAAACCCAGATTTGGTCTGTAATTCACTTCACTCTAGTGGTTATTTCTCACCATTTCTCTAAAAATGGCAGCATTTCTTGATAATTCGGTCTAAAAGCTCAGTTAAGTCAATGTCTTGTTAGTCCAGTTGAGTTATAAAACTCTAAAACCCAGCTCAATCCAGTTTATTTTAGTTCAAATCAATTCAAACCCTAATTTTCAGTGTCACTCTTGCCCAACAGAGACAAAAATCATTTCTTGAACCATTTTGCCCATTTTTGTCAAAATTATCATTTTCTGAACTGGTACAACTGTCAATCGGAGCTTAATATCCAAATTTCTTCATTCATGGTTGTGAACACTCCAAATTTTCCAAAAAATCTAAAAAATTCCTCTTTTGCTCTTGAGCCCATCTTCTGAATAATCGAGTCAAATTTTAATCAAAATTTCCATTCATTTCTCGGATTTGCTGGAATCCAGATTCAATTTCTCTATCTGACCCAATCTTGGATCCAAATCGAATATCCGGATCCAATTTTGATTCTAGATCTTCTATTCTTCAAAAAAATAAAAAAAAATCAATTCATGGTATTTTCTTGGATATTTTATCTGAATCTGATCTCAATACGAGATCCAAACCCAATATTTTATAAAAATCCTGAATCCAGATCCATTTTGGAGTTCGTTTTCTGAAATAAATCGTATATTTTCCACAAAAGCCTCATTTTAAAAAAAATCCTTATATTTCAAAATAAAGATTTTTGCAAAAATCCTCATTTTGGATCCCCTATTTCTAAAATTCTTCGTGTTGTCCTCATATTTTCTTAATTTTCTCTTTTGAAATATAAAAAGAAAAGAAAAGGTTTTTAGAAAATAGCCTAAAGCACCCTTTTTGAAAATTTTGCAAAAAGAAGCACCACCTTTTTTTTGAAAATTACCAAAGCTGAAGGATTTCTTTCAAAAAAATTTCTAACGGCATGCCGTTATAAAATGAGTCGAAGGGGTCGATCCTCCTTCATCGCCTTCACCCCCGCACATCCTTCTTCTTAGTTCCTTTTTCCCTCTTCCCCCATTTTTCTTCTTTCTTCTTCTAATCTTTCTTTGATCGATTGAATTGGACTCCATCTCTTTAACTTTAGAGGAGATATCAACGCTCGATCAAATAAATGGTAAGTGAAATCTCCCCTCTTCCATTTCCGATTTTCTATAAATATCTTCTTACTGCATTGCTTTGCTTTGGTTTTGTTCTTCTTAGTTCCCTTCCATCTTTCCTTTTTTATGCATCCATGGTGGGATCGACCTGCATATAGCAGTGTCGGTCTACCTAATGCTACAACAAACAGAACGATTGTGTTCCGACATCTTCTTCTTCTTCTTTTTTTATTATCATTTTTATTTTCGCTATTTATATTATTTTGTATTTTATCTGGATTATTGTTTACATTTGAGTTTATTCCTCCTTTTCAATTCGACTTCCCTTTCAATTTTAATCCCCTGTTTGTAGTTTAAATTCCACTTTGATTTTGCTCTCTCGTTTACATCTTGATCTCTATCGTGGTGCGTGATTTCTTATCTTCAATGTTTTCTTTTTATTTTCAATTATCCACCCTATCTAATCTCCTATTTTTCCCAATTTTAATATTTGATTTTCAGTTTTGGGGCAGCATCAAAGGATTTTGTTTGCTGCACGTCCATCCATATCTGATTTCATTTTTTTATTTTTTATTTTTTATTTTTTATTTTTTTTATTTCCTGACTGCGTATTGATCTCTTTCGTGATTTCCCCACTTTCGTTTTGGGATCTTTTCAATTTCTATTGTCTATTAGCATTTGGATTTTCAGTTTGTATTATCATTTCCCATTCTCAATGTCTGGCTCCTTGTAAAATTTTAGGAGAATTCTGCAAATTGCTCATTACGTATATGTTTGAACCTTCAGATATACTAGATTGCACGTAATCTTCGATGCACCATTTTGCATCCTCTGCATTTCTCTAGCTCACCACCTTCTGTCTGTGATAGCATCATTTTTTTAGTTTAGCCTTCATGCTCAATAATTCAGCCTACTATCCTTTTTCCGTGCGATCTTATCCATTTATTTTGATTTAACGTCACTTTTCTTTTTTCTTTTTTTTTTATTATTTCTTAAATCTCATCGTGATTCTTTTTTTTTTAATTAGTATATCACAGTTAAACTCTCAATTTCATTCTGTATTTCTTGTTTATTTTCTTCCATTCTTTGAATTCCTGCATATTCATTCATCGTGATTTCCTTTTTTTTTTTTTGCATTCCTTAACGTCTTGTTCTACATTCAGTTTTCCTAATCTTTTTTTTATTGTTATTTAGTGATTTTCTGTCTTTCACCTTCTGAGTTCATGTTTTTCATTTTGCTAAGTTTTGGTTTTTCATTCTGCTGAACTTTTTGTCTTTGGTTACATGTATTTTCTGTTTTTAATATATTAAATTTCCTGTTTATAATTAATTTTTTGTTGCATTACATTCGGTTTTTTTTTATCATATCTTGATTTCCTATTTTGTTTTCTTACATTCAGTTTTTCAAATTTTGTTCTTACACGATTTTCTTTTCTTTTTTTTAATTCAATCATTTCCTGTTTTTCCTTTATTTCATTTTCCAGTTTTTAATTCATTTCCTATTTTCTTCATTAAAATTCTTGTTTCCATTCTTTTCATTTCTGATTCCTGTTTTCCCTGATTGTCTTCATTCCTTGTTTTCATTTTTTTTTTTATTTCAATTTCCTGTTCATTTTTTCTATTTTGCTTTATTCAATATTTTTTGTGTTTTCATTTTTCTTTTATTCCTGTTTTCTTCTTTGATTTTTTGTTCTTTGTTTCTTTTTCTGTTTATGTTTTGCATATCTTGTTGTTTTCCTGTTTTTCGTATGAATTTTTGGTGTTTCATATTCATTCATTAGTTCTTTGTGCGATTGGCAAAATTCATGTCCAGTCTTTGTTTTTCTCTGCATAGGTGTTCATGTTCACTAATTAGGTTCACCTTCCTCAAAACCGAGATCCAGAAGATTGAATTTGCTTTATACTTAGCAGGAATCGACTCATCATGTGCCTGAACAACAGAAATCCTTTTAGTGCTTAAGCTTTGAGAATCTGACATCTAAAATTGATTTTGCTAACTTGTTTATTATATTAGATATGAAGGATCGATGTCTGCATTTCCCACAGTCTGTATATATTAACTCCCTCCCCCCTTTGCAGTTGGCCATGATAGTAGTTGTAACATCACGGGTGATACCAAAAATTTTTGTAATGTCTGGTTCTATGTAATTGCATCTTCCCCAATATTTGCATCAATTTGTGGTCAGCCACCACTATGGAGAAGACATTATGGTAGCTCATGACTCAGGAGGAAGTCTCTGTACCAGTTAAAGGAGTCAATGATAATATGAAAAGTGGATAAGCGTGTTATCAGTAAGAAGGGAGTAGTGGTTCAATATATTTTTGAATTTAATGGTCCACAAGAATCTTCTTGTCATTCCCTTTGAGGCTTGCTATATGTTAGCATGCTTAATACCATTAAGCCACATGACTGACTATTGTATGTCAGATATGTGTCTCTCCAGTTTTCAAAACATCAGATCTGAAATATTATATCTTGGGGAATACCACACGTTTTGTACATGCTGCTTGTCAAAGTGTTGATGATGATGATGTTTTAGTTTTTTTTTGAATGATAGTGACTGGATAACAGTTGGATCTTCTCCATTGGGGATTACCTTTTCTGTAGAAAAAGCCACCCAGGCTTTGGAAAATAGGCCCTAAAAAAAAGTGAAAATATTGTTGAACTAGACCCTTTATTACCAACAGATGGGGACATTTCTTTTGGGGCCATCTGTGTAAGTCTCTGGAAGTTCTCATGTGATCAAGATCAGAAAATTGTTGTTTCTTTTGAAGCAGAGATGTTAAGTAGGATATTTTATAGTGATTATAAAAGATTCATTATCTTTGTTACTGGAGTCCCTGGTGACAGGTGATGGCAAGGAATCAAATCAAATGTGTAAGGCTTGATATTTTACCTTAAACTCTTAAACGAATTGCGATTGTCATCTATAATCCTCATACTACATCTTCAAAAGGTATGACAGATGAGGTCCCAACTAGTCTTTTTTCCTGTTTTATATATATATATATATATATATATATATATATATATATATATATATATATATATTTCTTTTGAATTTCCTGTTTTACTTTGGCATTTCCTGTCTTGCATCTACTGACCTCTTTTAAATAGTTGAATTATACTCTCATAACAAGAATGCACACTATCGTTGTTGTAGAACCTCTTACATTCATTTTCACTCACATTTTCCTTCTTCATTTTCTGCACCTGTACATTCATTCCATGGATAGTCACTCTACCTTTCCCCTTTCATCTGTTACCACGTACACAACGTGCATACTGCACCCATCTCTATATTGTCACCAATGCACTTTGCATCTACATACTTCAACTACTACTTACAACAACACCTCGTTGCGTCTTTCATTTTACCTCCCTGCGGCAACTCAATACAGCATCAACACCACTTTGAAACCTTCCATCGGCACATACACCCACTACCTAAATCTGCATCTTGCTTCTCACAGTATGATTAGTATGTATGTTGCACCTTCATCACCTATCACATCTACAACAGAATATGTCACTATTCACCTCCCAGCTCTAGCACTCCCACTACACTAGCACCGTACCTTCACTACACCATGATCCAGCCTTTTTTTTTTAATACCTACCATTACAAATCCTCCACAGTCCCATCACCTAGTGTCCACACCACCGTTCCCATTACACTTCCAGCAATCCTCTGACGTATCCACCTTGTTTTACAAAACACCTTCGTCTTCACTACCACCTCTATCAGCTCATATTACCCTCTAGGCCTTACCTGTAGCATCAGCATTCATTGTGCTCACTGCACCCTATTACCTCACTATTACTGCAATATCTCAGTAGTTTTGTTTCAGCCCTCATGTTACAATTTTCACTTACACAGCAACATCCCATGTTGTCTCTCGCCCACTCTCATTTCCCAACATAACCCTGAATACTGCACTTCAACCACTCATATTCACTACCTACAATATATCATTTTCCCAACCCTATTCACTAAATCCTCCTCCTCTTACAGCAATATCATTTCTTCTTCAGCATATACACACTCTGAGTTCACCTTCACCACACTACCACTCACAACAATCATCATTCACCGCAACATTCACTAAGTATGCATACATGTTTACATAGCCTACCCTTATCAGCATATTGATAGACACTTTAGCTTCAATGTAAACTCTTAATTTCTTTTATATTTTACGTTCTTGCTTTATGCTAACCTTGTTTTGCAGGAAATATATAGAAAATGTCATTTTTTCCTTAGCTTAGAAATTGTAAATTTCAATTTCAGAATTATAATAGCTAGATTATGATGAGAGATTTATATTTACTGTATTAGACTAGAATGTATGAGCATGTAAATGTCATATATTATCTGTTTCATATCATTTTCCTTTTACTTCAAAAATTCATGAGTGAGGAACACAAATGGCACGTGCACCATTCTAATAAAAGGTGATAAAATCCTAAGTTAACGATTTGCATCAATTGCCATAGTCAAGGTGTGGACAAAATTTATGGTTTTCATCTTTTATGGAATAACATTGGATCCACACTAGATCTTTTTAAAAAATCATCATATTTTTCTAAATATTTTCTCCTTTATCAGAGTTTAACTTAAAATTAACTCAAAATGTATATCAATGGCCATAGTCAAGATATATTGAGAGTTAATTTCATTTTAAACTCTATAAAGGCAACATAATGTATTTTATTCTTCATGTGATTTTAAATACAGATTATTATATAATACATTCAATGACCATAGTTAGGAATGTATTATATCTTCAATCTTATTTCTATTCATTTAAAGAATGAAATATGCTTTTCAAAATCCAAATTCTTTTAATTCATTCACCATTTAGGATAGAATTACATCATATTTTCAAAATTCTTTTTCAAAATCCAAGTGATATTGAGATATTACCTTCTTCATTTCTTAAATCAATTCTTATTTATGAATTCAAATTCTTCTTCTCAATTCTATCTCATTTCAAAATTCAAAATTCAATTTCAAAGTCCAATTTGACTTTGAAATTCTGAATTCATTTCTATATTCCAGATTCAATTTCCAAATTCAAATCCAAATTTAAAGTTCAATTCAACTTTGAAAATCCAAATTCATTTCCAGGATCAGGATTCAATTTCAAAATTTAATTTAATATTCAAAATCAAATTTCAAAGTTCAATTCAACTTTGAAATTTTCATATTCATCTCCTGATTTCAAAATTCAAGTTTGAAAATCAAGTTTCATCCTCTATCCTTTATCCCAAAATTTCAAAAATTGATCTAGGATTTCTCAAATCCAATTTTCAAAGTTCTATCTGGGTTCCCAAAATCCAATTTTATTCTCAAAACCCATCTATATTTCCAAAGCCCAGACCCATCTTCAGATCTCATATGGATTTCCAAAATCCAGATCCATCTTCAAATCTCATCTGGATTTCTAAAATCCAGATCCATCTTCTAATTCCATATTGGATTCCAGACTTCGGATCCAATTCCATTTAGGATTCCAGATTTTGGATTCAACTCCATCTTGGATTCCAGGCTTTGGATCCAAATCCATCTAGGATTCTAGATTTTAGATCAAATTCTACTCCAGACTTCGGATCCAATTCCATTTAGGATTCTAGATTCCAAACCCAATGCCATCCTGAAATCCAGATTTCAAATTCAATTCCATTCTAGAAATCCTTTTTAATTTCTCAAGTCCAACTCCATTTCTAAATTCCATATAGATTTCCAATCCGATTTAAAATCCAAATTTCAGATACTATCTCAAATTCCAGACTTCAAGTCTAAATCCATGTTTTTCAAGTTCCATATTTCAAAACCCAATTCCAAATCCCATCTAGATTTCTTAAATCTCATCCAACTTTCATCATGATTTCAAACTTTAAAACTAGAATTCCACACTATTTTCAAATTCCATCTTGACTTTCAATTCTAAACTCCATTTTTGAAATCTATATTCAACTTTCAATTCTTATTTTCTAAAGTCCCTTCTTCAAATTCAGGTTCATCTCAATCTTTGATTATTTCAAAACTCAAGATCCATTCTGAATCTTAAGTTAAAAAATCTAACTTCTCGAAGTCCATCTTCAACTTTCAAAAAACCATTTCTTCACCATATTCTCAAATTTATTTCAAAATCACTTGGAAAATCTCCAAAACTTCTGAATTATTTTTCTCAAAGAGCATACATCCTTGCATTTGCATTTATACAAGCATGATTCTTTGTGCATTCTAGACTTAGAATAAATTCTTAGACAATATTAAGGCAAAGCAAAAGGCATAAATTCGATTATTGGTTCAATTACCCATGGTAAAGGCGCCAGGATTGGTCGAACCTCGTACCGACGAGCGAATCCCGTCTCTCCCTTTTTCCCGCAAATATTTCAAAATAGAGGCGAGTAATCTTTTAAATCTTTTCAAAATTAAGGTCAAGTGAGACCTTCGCAAAAGAGTTCATCTCTCTCTTCTTTTCTTTCCTCTTCTCACTTCTTTTTCTATCTTTTAATTCCCCTTCAAAAAGGGAAATAGAGGGTAGAAAGGAAAAGAGAAGGAAGAGAGAGAAACCAAGAGGAAAAATTTTGCAATGATCACAAGGGTTAGCATTTTGCATGGCATTTCACATCATTTCTCATCATTTTTCATCATTTCATCATATTTTATTTCATTTTCGAGATCCAGAACTCCAGTTTTGAAATTTTCAATCCAGATTTGAGTTTTAAAGCTTTTTAAAATCAATTTCAAACCCTGGGTTTCCAAAATTAATATTTTAACCCCCAAGATTCTAAATTTGGAAATACTTTTCGAGAAAACAATTTGGATTCTTTTCAAACTTGGTTTTTCAAATTCTAAACTGGATTTGCTTTGCAATAGAATGCAGAACTTCAAATTCTGAGCTCGTTTCAAAAACTGCCAAAAATAGCTCATTTCATCCCAAATTTTTCTGAGAGACCATTTTACCCCTATGGATTTCAAAATGAATTTTAAAATCGAATATGGACCCACTCCCAAGATGGTGCCATACTTCAAGTTTTCAAAAAGCAAAAAAATAAAATAAAAATCCTTTTTTTTCCATTTCTTTTATTTCTTTTTATTTTTTTTTTATTTTTTTATTCCACCAAGGAGAGGTGGGACCCACAAGATGGGTCGACCCCCTCTCTTCCTTTCCTTTTCTCCCTCTTCTCTTTCTTTCCCTTTTTTTTTCCTCATCTTTTTCCTTCCTTTCTTCTTTTCTCCTTCTTTCTTCTTTTCTTTCTTTCTTCCTTTTTCTTCTTCTTCTTTTTTTCTTTTCTTTCTTTCTTTCTTTTTCTTCTTTCCTTCCTTCCTTCTTCCTTCTCCCCCTTGGTCGACCAGCTCCCCCTCCGCTTTCCTCTTTTCTTCTCCTCTTCTTTCTTCCCTCTCTTCCTTTTTTCTTTCATTTTCCCTTTTCTTCCCTCTTTCCTTTCTTCTCTTCCCTTTCTTTCCTTCTTCTTTTCCCTCCTTTCTCTCTTTCTCTCCATGGTCCAGCCCATACCTTAAGACTTTCATACCTTTCCAATCCCCTCATTCACAAATTTTGGGTTTGGAGTCTCTCCCCTTTTATCAGCCCTAACTCCCTCTCTACCTCTCTTTCTCCACTAGTCTTCTTTGTTGCAGCTTCTTCCCAACAACATCACCAAACTCCAAGGCAACAACCTTACTTCAACCTTCCACCACCTCCAGCCGGTTCCCAAGTTGCAGCCGACCACCTCCAGCACCTCCCTTGCAGACCCTTCAAGTCCAACTTCACCTCTATCTCCTACATTCCATTTTAAAGTAGCCCCAGCACACGCAAAGGGGACGCCTCCTCTATTGTTCCAGCCACTGCTGTCTCCAGCTCCTCTTGGTAGCAGCACATCTCCAGCTCTGTCCTCCTTTGGTGCTACATAGCTGAAGCCACCGGTATAGCCTCACCTTCTTCAACATCCAGCTGCAGCCATACCATCACTACAACACCTTCGATCTTCAATTAGTTTAAACCAAGTGCCAATGAATATTTAAGAAGAAGACTTTCATTTATTTATTTTATTCAATTCAATGTAATATCAAAATTATAATATTTGGAATAAGATTTACATTTTCTGCTTAGAATAAGACTACATTGCATATAGTTTAACTTCTGCATATTTCAATATCTCATGTATCATTCATGCACATTTTTCCAAATCCACTATGATTGACATGAATGGCATGTGGACAAGCTCTTATGAAGTTAACAAACTCGGTGGAATTCATATTTATGGCCATGTAAACACCCCAAATTTTTCTCATCCATTTTCAGACACACCCCTTGTGCAGTGCCAACCCTGGTAGGTCAGTGTAGGAGTCCAACCCCAAGTTTGTGTCAGAAAACTACCATTTTACCCACTTTTATTAGGAAAATTATCATTTTACCCCTAGGTCATCGCAGACCTCTGGTCAGTCGAAGTCAACCAAGCTCATTGGTCAGTTCAGAACAATTAGAATATCAGTCGTTTCAAGCTCACTTGAGCTCACAGTGAACAAACCATGTTCATTTCTGACAATTCCTGCCAAAATAGGATCATTTCTTCAGAAATGAACTCATTTCTCACTCAAATCCAAACAAATTGTCTCCGAGTTAGTCATTTCTAGCCAGTCATATTCCTCTAAGTCTAGCTTGAGCTCACCAGGAGTTCAAGTGCTCCAGTTTTAGTCCAAAACTACTTCCAAGTGTTCAGGAGCCCATTTTAGATTGTTTCAGCTTATTTAGCTGAAATTGAGCTGAGTCGAGTCAATTGAGCTAGTGTTCGAGCTTTAATTTTAGTTCATCTCAGTATTATTGATTTTTCTTCCAGTTCAAACCCAGCTATGGTTCGCAATTCACTTCACTCTAGTGACCATTTTATACAATTTTTCTAAAAATGGCATTTTTTCTTAACAATCCAGTCCGAGAGTTTAGTAAAGATAGTGTCTTGTCAGTTCATTTGAGCTTTGAAACCCTAAAACTTAGCTCAATCCAGTTCATTTTAGTTTAAATCAGTTCAAACCCTAATTTTCAGTGTCACTCTGGCCTGGTAGAGCTCAAAAATCATTTCTTGAACCATTTTGCAAATTTTATCAATTTTAACACTTTTTGAACTGGTACAAGTGTCAATTAAAGTCCAATATCCAAAATTCTTTATTCAGGCTCTGCATTTCGCATAGCATTTCATGTCATTTCTCATAATTTCATATCATTTCTCAACATTTCATACATTTCATCATATTTCATTGCATTTTCGAAGTCCAGAACTCCAGTTTTATAAATTCCAATCCAGATTGAGTTTTAAAAGTTTTCAGAAATCAATTTCAAACCATGACTTTCCAAAATTGACATTCTTACCCCCAGATTTCTAAATTTGGAAATATTTTCTCGAGAAAAATAATTTGGATTTCTTTCAAACTCAAATTTTCAAATTCTAAGTTGGATTTGCTTCGTAACGGGGTATGAAACTTCAAATTCAGAATTCATTTCAAAAACTGCCAAAAATAGCCCATTTTGTCCAAAAACTTTCTAAAAAAGACTATTCTACCCGGTTGGATTTTTGTAAGTGGTATTTTTAAAACAATATTTTTCAATAAAACAGTTGGAAAATCATCAACCAAAAGTAATAAACCGACTTTCCACGGATGTGGCAAGTACGGGTCGAATCCAGAGGGAACGAGAAATATTCAAATTAATTCTAAAAATTTCAATTTATTAATATCAAGATCTGAATCTAAGTTAACAAATACAATTCTAAAGAAGTTACAAACTAAGATTTACAATTAACTAGAAAAACAAATCTAAATGCTTCTTCAGATCGCCAAGGGCAATTTCATCCTTTCGCCAAATATCCCTTTTTCACACTGGACAATATTAACCTTGTAATATGTAGTATTTAGCAACCTAAAACAAGGAAAAGAATAATTCAGTACACAGTTACAATAAATAATTCTAGAAATTAAGCTAAACCTAATTCTACGAAGAGTTAACTAAATTAAATTCTGATTAAAACTAAAATCAACTAAAATATCAAATTTAATTTGACTAACTAATTATGCTATGTCTAACTACGTTAATTGATGAAAATAAACTAACTAATACGCAGAAAAATAGTAAAACTACCGAAAATCAAACTCCTAATGAAATGATTGTTTTACCCCTAACTAGTGCAAAAGTGGATTCTGACTACTTTTCGCAAATAGAGGGTTTGAAAGGGCAAACGAAGTCTGAATTTCACGAAATTTCTTTTGTTCTGTTCTTGACAAATTCAAAAATCTGCCAGACTTTACAGATTTGAAAAATTCATTATGAAACTCCAGATATAAGTGTTTCAAATTTATGAAATTTCTGAAAATCGGAGGTCCCGAAACTGAAAAATCCGAAAAAGCTGATTTTAAAAAACGCTTAAAAATCAGACCAAATCAACTCGAAATGAGCTGATTTTTGATCTGCTGATAGTGAACACTCTGATGAAGAGATTATAATAAAAATTCTTGAAAAACTTTAAAAATTTGCACATAAAATGACGAGTGCAAGATGCTGTAAAAATTGGGTTTTAGAATCAATGCACTATTCACTTGGAAATATCCACTTATGGCACTATGACTTTAAATGCTTTGTAAAAACAGTCTTAACACTGCTAAATGACTGTTAAACTAACGAAAATAACAGAAATTAAAACAGCTAAATTAACTACACTAACTTACGCATGAACTAAACAAACTACTTCGTAATTCAATCTAATAGACACTACACTTAGACTATTGTAAAATAAGATATATGCACTAAGTATATGACATATGTTAATAATTAACCTTAATATAATTTAAACACTCAACTAGAAACATGAAAGCAAAATCCAAAAATAAACTAACATTAGTGTTAACGAGAATATTAACTTTAGATTAACTAATTAACTTAACTAAGGTCATCGACTATTGGGGTTTAGTAGGGGACTATGGTTAACTAGGGGGGCAATTTAGGATGAACGTTGACTTAGGTTCACGCCACCCTATAAACCAACTAGGTTGACTCAATTAGACAATTAATTAAAATAGAAACCTAAAACTTAAAGACTATTTAGTTAAAACCGAAAATAAAAAAAAACTAAATAAGGCTATCTAAGTTACACGCCTAAATGGAGGTAAATAAAACTAATTAAAACCTACTTAAATGATGCATCACAATCTCTAAAACCTACAACTAATTAAACACTTACTAAAAAGATTAATACTAACTCTACTCTAGGTCAATATAGAAAATTAGAGAGAAGGTTAATAAATGAGAATCACGAAATTGGAATGAAGAGCATTTTCCTAATTTCCATGGTAATTCAATTGGAAAGTTTGGGCTAGTAAACTCGTCCAGCTAGAGGGACCCACACGGTTTCTAATTTTTCCTTAAAAGCAATAGAGTCTTTTTGAAAATATTTCCCAAAACATGATTTTGGAAATGGATTTGAAAATTAAACTTTGTTTCCAAAAGTGTAAAGGAGGGAAAGCCTTCTATCTTGGATGGATTACACAAGGTCAAAACTTTCCTTAACTGAGTCCCACGAATTTGGATGAATCCAACATACCAAAATCGTTTTTCACCTCAATTACTCAATTACCCTTCTCCCAAATTTTGAAATTGACTAATTAATTAACCTATACTATCATTAATCTAATTAAACTAACCTTCACACCATTAATTTAAGGGTTATGACTGGTATGGAAAATACGAAATTCAAAAAGATCTAATTTAGACAATACCAAAATCAAAACTTACCTAAACAACACTACTAAAAACGTTTTCTGTATTAACACACACAAATGAATCTAGACAATATAATGAACCTACCTAATCCTAATAACTTACTAAATAAAACCTAAAACCAAGCTGAGCTTTAATGGCAGACGTCCTTTTGGAGAAGAAAGTCCCTAACTACACTAAAAAAATGACATTACCTAAACTATGTGTGATCATCGCAAAATTTTTCCTCTCTGATGGTTTCTCTCTCTTCCTTCTCTTTTCCTTTTTCGACCTCTATTTCCTCCTTTTTGAAGGGAGAAAATAAAAGATAGAAAGAAAGAGAGAAGAGAAAAGAAGAGAAAAGAAGAGAGAGGAACTCTTTTGCGGGGTCTCACTTGGCCTTAATTTGAAAATATTTAGACATTTAACTCGCCTCCGTTTTGAAATATATTACAGAAAAATGGAGAGACGGGATTCGCTCATCGGTACGAGGTTCGACCGTTCCTGACGCCTTTACCAGAGGTAATCGAACCAAGGATCGAATCTATGCCTTTTTGCTTTGCCTAGATATTATCTAAGAATTTATTCTAAATCTAGATGCACAAAGAATCATGCTTGTGCAATGCAAAAGATGTATGCTCCTTTTGAAAATGATTTAGAAATCTCCAAGTATTTCTGAGATGAATCTGATAATAGAGTGAAGAAATGATTTTTAGATGATAAAATCCAACTTAAAACTTGAGATAGATCAAAGAAGTTCTAAGTCTTTGAAGTAATTTAGAGTTAGAAGAATAAATCTTGATTTCTGAGAGAGAATGATTTGAAGCTGAAATGAAGTTTCAAAGTCAGAAATGGACTTTGAATTTTGAATTTTAAACTTGGATTTAGGAAAGGAAATGACTATCTGAAATGGAGTTGAACTCTGGCTTTGAAGTTTGAAATCTGAAAGAGATTTGGGAAATCTAAATAGAATTGAGAAATGGGATTGATTTGAAAGTTGGAGTTCAGGATGGATTTGAGAAATCCAAATGGTATTTAGAAATAGAAATGGATTTAGGAAGTTCAGATGAGATCTGAAAATGGAATTGGATTTGAAATCCAGAATTTAAGATGGATATTGAATTCTGGATCCTAAATGGAATTTGGATTTTAGATTTGAGATCCTAAAGTGGAATTGGATCTAAAGTTTGAGATCCAAAGTAGAATTGGGTTCTGGATCCTAAAATGTAATTGGATCTGAAGTCTGAGATCCAGAGTAGAATCGGGTTTTGGATCCTAAATGGATTGTGGATCTGAAGCCTGAGATCCAAAAGGTGGAATTGGGTTCTGGACCCTAAGATGGATTTTGGATCTAAAGTCTGAGATCCAAAGTGGAAGTTGAATTCTAGATCCTAAATGGATTGTGGATCTGAAGTCTGAGATCCAAAAGGTGAAGATTGTACTTGGAAATCTGGATCTAAGTTGGGATTAAAATTTATCTTTGGATTTGGATTCTGAAAGTCCAAATGGGACCTTTTGAAGATGGATCTGAGTTTTGAAAACCCAAGTTTGAATTTAGAATTTAAGAAGGGTCAAGCTTTGAGATTCAGAATCAATCTCAAACTTTGATTTTTGATTTTGAAGATAAACTTGATTTTGAAATTTTGAAATCAGAAGATGGATCAGAAATTTCAAAGTTAAATTAAACTTTGAAGTTTGATTTATATGAGAATTTTTGAAGTTTTGAAATTTCAAAGTCAAATTGAACTTTGAAATTGAAATTTGAATCTTGAAAAATGAGATAGAATTGAATTTGAAATAGAAAATGAGATTTGATCTGAGAAATGAAGGAAAGAATCACTTGGAATTTTGAAAAAGAATTTTTGAAAATATAATGCAATTCTATCCTAAATGATGAATGAATTTAAAGAATCTTGAAATTGTATTTTGTAAAGCTATTCCATTCTTCAAATGAATTAAAAATGAGATTGAAGATATAATACATCCCTGACTATGGTCATTGGATGTATTATATAATAACCACATTTAAATTCAAGTGAAGAATAAAATACATTTATTTGTGCTTTTATAGAGTTTTAAAATGAAATTAACTCTCAATATACCCTGACTATGGCCATTGGTATATATATTGAATTAATTTTAAATTAAACCCTGATAAAAGAGGAAAATATTTAAAGAAAATATGATGAGTTTTGAATAGGATCCGGTGAGGATCCAGGGTTATTTCATAAAAGATAAAAATCCTAACTTTTGTCTACATCCTGACTATGGCCATTGATGTAAATCACCAACTTAGGATTAATTACCTCTTACGAAATGGTGCACGTGCCAATCGTGTTTCACCATTGTGAGATTTTGGGAAAATAAAGATAAAAGACATGAAAACAAGCAATTAACAATGCTCATTCATTCTATCTAAAACAGGAAATGTAAATTCTTATTAAGATCTATCTATTACATTATTTGAATTGAACCTAAAAATGTCAAGGCTTCTAAACCAAAGAAGAAATCCTGCAAAACAAGACTTAGCCTAAGCAAGAGACAAACATATCACAAGAGATATCATAATAGAAGCTTAAGACAACATGATGGAAAGATAGGAAATGATGTATATACCTATATAGATACTTATATCTGTAGGCACGTATATATATATATATATATATATATATATATATATATATATATATATATATATATATATATATATATATATATATATATATATATATATGTGTGTGTGTGTGTGTGTGTGTGTACATATATAACCTATATAATATCTTGCGAAATGAGTGCATGTGATGATGATAAGGGGGTGTTGTTCTGTCTAATATACAACAGTGATGCAAAATGGCCTATTATACAATGTGCACAACATGGGCGATGGTGGATTTAGATAAAAAAAATGTTGTGATGATGTAAATGATATGCATAGTTATGATGCTACAATAGTGCAGGGAAAGGATGTATATGAAGAGTGGAGATGCTGCTGTGCAACAAGATACAGGGGCTGTTGGTGGATATAGTAAATGAACACTATCATTAGCAAGACGTTGCTGTAATGGATTTCTTGCGACCTTCACTGACATACGATGCCATTGTGAATGGGATACCAATGAAGCCCAGCAGGGCTGCCACTGACATACGATGCCATTGTGAATGGGATACCAATGAAGCCCAGCAGGGCTGCCCCATGGTCAGCATGGACTATCAAAGCCACACTCCCTCCCTTCATTACAGAGTGGTTGAAGGTGCCTAAATTGGTACTTATATGACCAGTTTATCAGGGTCTGAAAACAGACTCCAAAGAATCCACCTAAATACCTATACATTCATGTTGTGGTCTTTGCAAATCACGATGGGGTTAGAGACCTAACACATAAAATTGATTATGCAGTTAGCTGTACCATGGCACTCAATTGTGGTAGAATCATGAGAGGCCTCCTAAAGGACCTGATTTACGGTAATATGGTGATGACAAATTTCATAAGTAACCAAAGTAAGACTTTCATACACCTGATCGATAGTATATTTATCTAGATATCTTGTTGAGGCCAAAATACGAATAACAAACCTGAGTAACGAGATGTAGGCAGTAAGATTACTGAAGACAGGAGAATTAAAGTCTCAAAATAGGAAATTAATGAGATAATATATGAGAAGAAAAGAAAAAAAATACAATTGACAAAATATAACAAGAAAGCAAATAACAGGAATGTCAAAGAAAAGAAGAATAAAACTTTAGTCAAAGAGGTACAAATGCAAAATGAAAAAGGTTGATGCTATGTACAGGAAATATGACAGATAAAACATCGCGGATGAATGTCTAAGGCTGATGGGAAAGAAAATATGAGGTTGGCAGGGTAACATATAGAGGCGAAAGTATGTAACTAAAAGAGAGGTGTGGATGCCGCTATGCATCACTATATACAAATGCCATGGGACAATGAGATGCTGAGAATGACAATGCAAGTGTGATAATGGACAACCAAAAAATTTACTATGAACAGGGATGTGGTGCACAGGTGGTGAATGTTGCAGAAAACAAATTCAATGAATGGGACTACATCCTATAAGACACATATGAAGGTGCAGGGAAATAATGTCCACACATATATATATCATAGATGCAGGGAGGTGGAATAAATGTTTTGAGAAGCCTACTAAGCGCAATATACTAAAAAAAAATTGGGGAATCTAAATGACGATCTCTAAATGAAAATAATGCTAAAAACCAATCACTACTTAAACAATTACCAAGCAAATGACGATGCTAATTACTTTACTGATCAACCAACGATTTACTTAATCAGACAACTAATGATGCTTAAATGAATATCTAATAGTTTAATGAACTAACCACTCACCTAACTGATCGGCTTAACGAATCTGTTTAACTCAACACTAATGGATTAACAAACTAATACTAACATCATCGTTCCATCATCAGTACTCAACACTTAAAATATCTAAAGAAGACCGAGTGAAAATAAGAGGAACATTTATGGTTAAATTCAGTCAACAGTGAGTGATTCAAGCAGAGACTTTACTGTCTGGGGCAGCAAAACCTTGGCTTTCAGACATCCCTGGCAATAAGTGTGAGATGCCAATGATTTTTTTTTTGGCGACTCCACTGGGGATATAGAGGCATGAATTATCCCAGCAACGGCCTATTTGTCTCAAGAATGGGACGATAGTGAGCTATAGCTTCAAGAGGTTTATTCAAAAAAAGAGGGAATCTCTTTCTGTCAATTAATAATTGGCCAACCCTTCTCATCACTATATTTGCAAGTTACAACCTTCCTTGACAAATCGGTTTAGACGCTAAGATAATGGTTGAGGATGCAGTAGAACATGCTCCAGCTTCATGGAGCAAGATAAGAGCATGAGCCAGGAACAACCTGTGCTCTCTCTCTTATTGGCAATGCGAACTTGTTTATTAGACCTCCCATTCCCTCCAGGGGCTCACTTATGCCACTGTATCTTTCTGTCCCAAACATGGATCTACGAAAGGTATATTATTGCTTTCCTTATGAAGATATATATATATTACCCTTCTGAAATATGCCAATCAAGGAATCAGTGGTGCACTTGTAAGTGCGATAACAGTTAAGTGCCATGATATGTATAACAGATGATGGAATGATCCATGTTGCAGGGAACCAACTGCTACAGAATTCTACAGACGCTTCATACTGTTATAACCGTAGTGGAAATCATGCTACCACAAGATTTTGAGTTTAAGGCCTACCTTTTTGCTTCTGAAAGATTAACACCACGATCGGGTTGTTTAGCAATGACAAAGTCATACCTGTAATCAGATATTAGCAATCAGTTTATGAGGCCTATATGAAAGAAAAGAAATCCTTTAGGAGGCCGATTTTATGTAGAGCAACATTCATATATATCTGCAGAAAAAGACCCATTCCTTGATGATTTCAACTATACTAGTTGATGCCTAGGACGTTGTCAAGGCAACACCTTCGTCAGAGAACAATTCGATGCAAACTGGATGGAGCTGCATATACTGGAGACTATCTACATTTCGCACATGGTTGGCAACTGACTACAAAAGAAGAACGATGGGGGCCAATTACATTCAAAATTTCTCCTGATTGAACATTGTCAACCCGTAAAGGCGGCCATGACGGCATCATAGTTCCCTCAATATTGCCAGGTTTTGCTGTTTTAAGAAAAATGAGGGTGATAGTTTCCCACCTAATTCAATATCTCTCGGCAAATACCATTATACCTGTATTTCGTTAATTGATCCCTTGATTTCACCATCATATGAAGAACATATAAGAATCAGTCAATTTACATCAAAGCTCAAAACTCAGATTCTCGCCATATCCCAGACCCAATATGCAGATGCAAGCCAATGTGCATAAGTGCAAGGTATATGCATGTATGAGAAATCAGTGAGGGAGTACAGACAATGAGATAAAATTTCAGGGAGAGCCAAATACTACTAACAAAATCAACAAAATGTTAAAATGAAGGTAACTTAACTAAAGAAAAGGACGAGGAACATGGATTGTGCAGAGGGGAATATATAGGATGTAGGTGATGGACCAAATGCAGTAAATAGAAGAGTCAATGTAAATGAAGGCTAATGATTTGATTCCACCAGATTGGATCACATTAAACAAATTCAGCTGCAAATTAATCACACAGCAGATTGATACTTCAAATCGATTTAACGTCCATCACTTTAATCCAACTGAATACCCTTAGCATGAGATCTGGCATAAATCGAACCCTGCATAATCAATATACCGATCCAATCTAATCTATACAATCATCTACTTACAATATATCGGCCTCGGTAAATTGGGTCTTTACATAGTAAATAAACTCACAAATCGGATGAGACAAAAGAAATAAAATACAGTGAGGTACATATGGTGGATGAATTCAAGCTCGGATGAATGAAGTCATGATATCATTTGCAGACATGAGAATGATATGA
Organism: Nuphar pumila; assembly: GCF_984573655.1. Classification (NCBI taxonomy): domain Eukaryota; kingdom Viridiplantae; phylum Streptophyta; class Magnoliopsida; order Nymphaeales; family Nymphaeaceae; genus Nuphar; species Nuphar pumila. Next base: position 152,233,805 of record NC_143249.1, on the reverse strand, counting down.
TAGGAGCTAGCTTATAATATTGACGAGGTAATGTACATAAACTACAAAATGGGACGTTAATACAACTAGTGAAATGGTAAAAGGAAGAAGGAAAAAAAAAAGTAAGAACCAAAGAAGATGTGGCCCAATAGAGGGCCAAATTTTTTGTTGCAGGATGCGGATTAGTGTCACTATAAATGAACCGCTATTGCATACACTGCTTAGGCAAAAGGGGAAAAGGATGTTTAAAATATAAACCAACAAAAAATAAATGGAAAGGGGAAATCGCTCTCACCGTGGCTTGCTTGAGAGGAGAGAAGGCAGTGTCCCTTCCGTGCATTGAGGACTGGATCGATTGTGATTCTGTTGGTGTTCTGAAGGATGGAGCGAGTCTGGTTCTTTCAAACCGAGCAGAAGAGATAATGTAGTTTGTTTGGCTCCGCTCATCGTTTCTCGACTTGCGAAGTTGAATCCTTTCCAGTCACTCTTGAGAAGAGGGGGAAGATTCTCCTTGGTAATTCAAGAGAGGGCCAAAAGAAGAGTTGAGAAAGAGAAAGAAGGTCGATTGGTGGATTGAAGCATGATTCGATAGGAATTGTAAGGTAGAAAGATGGATTCCCCCCCCCCCTCAGCTACCCCTTTGTGCCCCCTTTTAAGGATGGAGAAGAAAGATCAGGAAGCAGGGAAACAATTATAGATGAACGGTGGTGAAGGGAGCGATGGTTGCGCGATGGGCGGTAGAGGAGCTCAATGGGGAGGCTTATGGAGGGTTTTGGAGCGTGCGATGAGGGTTCTTGAGGAAGCTTCCTGAAGGAGGAGGAGAATGCAGTTGGTGATGAAGGGTTTGGAGAGGTTGCACATGGGGCTTTGCCATGGAGGGTTCAGTTGGTTGAGCAGGAGGCTGGAAGCTTCGTGAAGGGTCGAGAAGGAGGATGCCCGAGAGAGAGGGTTCGAGAAAAGGGTGGAGAGAGGCGCTGTCCTCTTTTACGAAAACCCTAAAAACTGATTTGTCATGTGCCCCCTTTACTTTCAAAATTTTACAAAGAGGGGTTTTTAACAAACTTTGCTAAAACTTGATTTTCAAAAGGTGTTTTCAAAAGGCTATTTTTATGTTCTTCTTTTTCTTATTTTTTTGTTTTTCTCTTGACATTTTCTATATATTTTTTGTTTTTTGACATTTTTAGAATCAGACCCTAAAATCAAAGATTTAAAACTATTTTTTTTGTATTTTTGGAAAATGTTTATAAAAGGGAGTTTTTCTGAGAACTCAAGGCGAGTTTTGAGAAAATTTTATCAGAAAATGGGTTTTCATCTGAATTTTTAGGAAATATTCGAGGTTTTAAACTTGAACTGAGAAATATGGGGTTGTGGATCCAAGCGGATGCCGGATGAACTGTCTGAGCCATTCAAAACCATTTTTTGGCATTTTTGTAATCTTAATTTGGAAATCGGTCAATGAGGCTTAGGTTTTGGATTTAAAACACTGGGTTTGGATCCGGAATTGAATTTGAATATATCAATAGGGAATTCGATCAAGAAAATTTGAAGAATGATTGAAATTTAGCTTTGGTTTTCTCAGAAAAATGGGGTCAGGGGCAAAAATGGAATATTTACAACATTTTGAAAAATTTGGGGTGCTCACAGATGCCCCTCTTTGCTACTAAGCCGGTTGAAAGCCGAGCTTAGTGGCGAAGATAACACTCCAAATTTTGAAAAATGCCCTAGTCAGCAGATCTGAACTGGGTGTGGAAGAATTATTTTGAAAGCACGACTTTTTAGTCTTAAAACCTTATCCTGAGTGGCTTGGGGGAGACGAAATCCTCGAAAATGATATGACTGAATAATAGAAATGAGGAAATCGTGATGGGACTTTGGGTGAAGATCCCGAAATGATAAAGGATAAGCATTTTGATCAAATCTTATGGGTGAGACAAGATCAACCTTTGGAATGACTCGGGTTTAGCCCTTAACCTGGATGGGACGAGGATAGATCAAGATGATTTGGATGGGGAAAGGAATATAAGCGGACCTCGATGGGACATTTTTGAGAGAAATGCCTTGCGAGATGAAATTTAAGCATGATCCTTTCCTGGATGGATGTACAGAGCATGAATTCTTTTGTGGGGAAGACCATGATGGGATGGGAGGATTACCTCGTCGAGAAAAGGTTCAGGTTTAACCCAAACTTGAACGGAAGATACCTCGTAGAACGAGGCTCAGGCTTCACCCTTAACCTGAAAGGGGATGACCATACAGAATCCTTGGATAAGGAAACCATGATAAGACAATGAAATGCATCGCTAAAGCGAGATTCAGGTTTAACCCTTGACCTGAGTGGGGGGAAATCACACGAAATCCTCAAATGAAGAAATTGTGGTGGGACTAGAAAGGGCATCTAGCGAAATGAGACTCAGGTTTAACCCTAACCTGAATGGAAAGATACCTCGCAGAGCGAGGTTTAAGCTTCACCCTTATCCTGAAAGGGGCGACCATATGGAATCCTCGAATGAAGAAACCATGATGGGACCTTCGGAATTTGGACGAACAAATTCAAAAGGGTTTTGCGAGAAGAAAAAAGAAAAAAAAAAGGATTCCCTAAAGCTTGGAAGGGGATGATCTGAGGTGTCTCATTGCTGAGACTAAATCAGCTTTCTAAAAACAGACGACCTCTCGCACAAGGTTTGGGTGATACCTCGAGGAGCAAGGTAACAGGTTTAATCCTTAGCCTGAATAGATATAGAATCCTTGAAGAGCGGGGAAACTGTGATGGGACCTCTAGACTTTGCACAACAAGTCCAAGAGGGGTTTGCAAAAGGATGAAAAAATGGGGTCCCTAAAGCTTGAAAATGGGTTGTTCTTGGGCGCCTCATTGCTGAGACTGAAAATAGCTTTTGGCAATAACAAATCTTTTTCCAGAAAGTTCAGGTTTAACCCTTATCCTGAGCGGAAACTGTCTATGGCGGGACAGTGGAGAACACAGGGAAGTGTGTGAATCTGAGAGCGCTCAGATCAGACGGAAGGAAAGGACTTTTCAGTCCTAAGGAGGGATGACGTCAGGATACGTCAAAATGAATATCAAGTTCACACTTCATTTTGGGATAACAAGAAAATATTGCCAATAAGATGCCAAAATTGTAGTTGATTCAAAATGATTGAATTGTGCATATATGTGTGAAAATATCACCTCTTTCTACCTAGAGTATTAACTCCAATGGGGCTAACTCTGTGGAATCAAGAATTAAATTCAAAATTTGTTGTTGTTGAGTTTCTTCAAGGAAGATATCAATTTTCTTGATATGAAAAGCGAGGAAACATTCTTAGCTTCATAAAAGCATTTGAGCGAGAAGATATTGATAAAAGAATTTCACATAGATAAAGATGATTCCTGGCAATTTTGGGCAGTTTGATATCCTGGGCATTTCCCATGATGATCTTTTGCACTCTTTTGAGTCATGGAGCTTTCTTGGGCTTTTACATCATCCTTCATTTTGGAGATGTCCTAACTTTTCTCTCTTTTTCGGGGAAGGGTACATCACAAACTCCTTCATCTTGGAGATGTTCCGATCCTTCTTTTTCTTTCTCAAGAATTAGGCTTGATGATATCAGTTTATTGGTCAAAATCTCTGGATGATAGCAGAAATCAAATATCTTTTAGGGTTTGTCGGGAGGCTCATCGCAGTCGCCTTCATCTTGGTGGTGCTCCGAACGTTCCCTGGAAGGATCCTTCACAAACTCCTTCATCTCGAAGATGATCCAAATCTTCTTTAGCCTCGGGGGTCTAGCTCGCATATTCGTCCTCATCTTGACGACAATTGAGAGATCCTTTTTGCGGATATTTGATCGCAGCTTAAATGACTAAGGAGATATGGATTGGGTAGGTTCTTTTTTACTGCCCAAAATATTTTCACTGTCTTACTGCAAAAAAAAAATGATCTTTAAGAATGTGCCATAGCTATGATCAATATCAATTCACTTATGGCTTTTCAACATCATTGAATTTTCCCTTTGCCGGTCATATCAAAGATTTTTCTTCATCCTCTTGGTTGACTGTTATCGTCGCAAAATTTTTCCCGTCTTTCCTAACTTGCGGAAGAGAGAGGGAAATGGTTTCGCGATTCAAACTTGACCGGATTTTGGAAATTATTTTAAATACTCGCTTCCGTTTTGAAAATTGTGGGAAAATCCATGGGATGAGGCTCGACCTATCGGTACGAGGTTCGACCGTTCCTGCCGCCTTTAACAAGGGTAATCGAACCAAGGACCAAAAATGTGCTTGACTTGGTGAAATTACCGAAATCGTGTTCTATCCTAAATGCACAGAGAATTCAGGCATGTGCTATGAGAATTTTGGAAAATGTAAATTGGAAAATATGATGTATGCTTAGAAAACATTTAGAGTTGAAAAGCATTTCTCAGGAAAAAGATGGAAATCAATCTCTTAGGAAAACTCAGACGAAGAAGGTTTGAAATCTCGAGAAAATTTATAAAGAGTTGGAAAATCTTGAAGAGATGAGAATCTCGAGAAAATCTTGAGAAAGTTTATAAAGACTTAGAAAAATGAAAAATCTCGGGAAAATCTTGAGAAAGTTTATAAAGACTTGGAAAACTATGAAGAAATGAGAATCTCTGGAAAATCTTGAGAAAGTTTATAAAGACTTGGAAAACTATGAAGAAATGAGAATCTCGGGAAAAGTTTGAGAAAGTTATAAAGACTTGGAAAACTATGAAGAAATGAGAATCTTAGGAAAATTTTTGAGAAAGTTATAAAGACTTGAAAAACTATGAAGAAATGAGAATCTCAGGAAAATGGAAGGAATTCTTGAGAAAAGATGAACATTTGAAAAGAGGAACACTTCTCAGGAAAACTCGGACTTTGAGAATTTTCTTAGGAAAATGATGGAAAATTTGTAGGAAAACTCTTTGGAGAAGGAAATTCAAAACTTAGGAAATTGAAATCCTGAGAATCTGGTTTTTTGAAATATCTGAAAATCAACTTGGATTCTTGAGAAAATGAGAAATTCTTTTGAAAAGAATCTTAAAGAAATAACTTTTTAAGGAAAATCACAGGAAAACATTTGATTTGGGAAATCCAACTCCGAATATCATCATAGTTTCTTGAGAAATCGACTCCATGAAATGAAAAATCTTTTGAGAAAATCATGAGAAAAATGAATGATGCAGATGATTTGAATGAATGAATGCACTTTAAAAACTCTCTGAAAAATTTGTAAAAAAAAATGTGGATTAAGCCAAAGTAAATCCTTCACATATTCTGACTGTGGCCATGAAGATATTCAGGGTTTATTTGAGTTAATTCTCAATATTTTGAAAATATTGGAAATATGAGGTGCATTTTCAAGATAGCCTAAGAGTGTAGGCTAAATGTGACTGGTAGAGAGATGATGGATCTGGGTCTCGTCCATATTCCGACTATGGCCGTAAATATGGACTCTACCGAGTTCATCAACTCTCTAAGAGTTGGTGCACGTGCCATTCACGTTCATCCACAGTGAATTTGGAACATCGAGACATATGCATTATATAATCAGGATATTACTGAAATCAAACTATATGAGATGCAGCCTAATCTAAGCAGTAAAAGTAAATCTTATTCCAAGGTTTACATTGGATTGTTACATTACTTAACATAAAGTAAAAAAAAAAATGAAATGGAGCCAAGGAATCAGCATCTTCTATATTTTCCTGCAAAATGAGAGTTAGTACAAGATAACCAAGGAAATGAACATATATATAATATATACAAAGAAGAGATACATATAGATATAGAAATATTCGAATTTATGATAAATAATATATGACAATGAAGATATATTTACAAAAGTAAGAGAAAAGAAAAATATATGTAATAACAAGTACACATGAAGGGATATATATATATATATATAAGTATATATATACATATATATATATATATACATATATATATATATACATATATATATATACATATATACGTATACATATAGGTAGATATACAATAGATATACATATGTATATAGATATATATATGCATCTAATGAGAAAATATGTACATACTAATGGAAATTACATATAATGGGTAAAACCAGAAATTACAGGTATATACAGTTTCTGTAGACAATTTCACACAGCTGTATTTCCCAAATTACAAGGTAATTTTCGATAAAACTGGGTATGGAGTTTCCCTATATAACAATAACAAAGCATGCAAGAGATGGTTTATAAATCATGAATGGATATAAAAATATCTATCCGTGAACATGACCGATTATCAAGACTGCACACCTGCAGAAAATGGATATGTGCAGGAAATGCACTGTGGGAGCATTATGGGCTAAATGAATTACCAGCTGTGAAATGAACCTTTGTAAACTATATTGATATGATTAACAAACTAGTGGCATTTTATCCTACTGAAAGTTCTAGCACCTATGTGTCTTGCTGTAAAAGAAATAACAAGTTCATTTTATAAACATGACTTTCCCTCTATACATTGTTTCTCAACTAAAGCAATGACAACAGAGAGTAATGACAGGGGATGAGGAACGCATGGATGACACGCCTATAAAGGGGAATGATAGGAAAAAGTCACAAAGACAATAGATATATAATAGTAGACCATATACACTGTGTTTTTTAAAAAAAAAAAAAAACAGCAAATTGAACAGGCAGTCTTGTTTGCATGATAGATGACAATTGCCATTCTACACAAAACTTGTAGCAATCAAGTTGTTTGAACCCTTTTCAAAATAAAATGTGAACTTTATGTCACTACTGATAAGTGGTATTTATGCAACAGAGATGGTGAGCCTTTCAAGAATTTTTGTTGGCAGCGAACTGCCAGGCTGCTAAGAAAGAAAACTGATCAGTGAAACAGGATTCTAATGCAGAACCAGTGGTCAGCCTTTGATCAACAACTAGTAGCCATCATCACAATGAAAAGACAGACACGCGCACACAGACACAGACATGCATATTTGCATTCAAGTGCCTCAGAAATGTTCCATGGCTTAGGTCAGCCCAGAAGAAAGCATGGTATCTTTTTATGGCAATGTATGCTAATTATGTGCACAGAATAAGCAAAGACCACCCTACGATCTAATTGACTTAGCTGGCTTTGATCCCCAAGAATTCCCTAAGGGTAATTCATTCCACATCCAATATAATGCTAGTGAAATAAAGGAAAGAAAACGTAAGATAGGGAAAATGGAATATTGTACAATACCCTGAAACAAGCACTGCAATTCTAGGCTTTCTAACAATACCACAGAATTGGGATAGGCCAAAACTCATAGGATAGGCCTGAATTTCCAGTAACGATTGTTTCAATGATCAGAGAGGTATCCTGTTACATATCAATATTTTTCCTAATCCTGTAATGATATTCTGATATCGGATCCACAGAAATGCAATAAAATTGTGCTGCTACGACAAGGCAGAATCCTGTATTGTCTCAGCCAACATATATGCCCAATACCAGTGCAGACATAACTTTTCCATAGTTCTGCAGAATCCCATCGACGGTAGGTCACAGTTAGGAAATGGAGTTTCGTGACATGTGACATCCACACACACACACAGTTGGCTATGCAACAAGCTACATTTAATGAGAGAGATGGTAACACACCATAAGCCCACCAAAGAGGCCATCAAGTAGAACCTGATTCCAAGAATAAAAGTAGTAATGAATAGAAAACTTGCCTTTCCTGCCGGCTGGATCTTCTGCTGTGGCTGAACTGTTGATAGGCTGAAGAGACAGCAACCGTGGGATGGCTGTTGTATCTCCTGCTGGTAGAATGAAGAAGGATGAAGGGTGGAGCTGGTGGTGGAGATACTGCAAAACCCAAAACGCCTCCAATTTAATCGACCTCCCCCTTTCAATCGGCTACCTCCTTTCAATCGACCCCCTCCCCTTTCAATCGGCTCTCCTGTGGTTGGGGTTGAAGTGGGGATGTGCGACAGCTGCTGGAGGTGGAAGACTCCTGTGGCTGGGCTGAAGAAGATCGGGTGCTCCCTCACGCTGCAGAGCTTCCTCCTGCAAAAACCCTTAAAACCAAATTTCAATCCCCCCCTTGTCGATCAATGGCCCCCTCTTTTAAAGAGATTTTTCAGTTTCATTTCAAAAAGAAAAGAAATCGCAATCCTTTCAAAGCTTCCGTTACATTTTTCCTTTTTTGAAATTTTTTTGCAAAGTGTGAAACCGAAGCCCCATTAACTTCGAAAATCTGTGTTTTTTAAAAAGGGCGGTTTTATTATTTTCAAACTTTTCGGCTCATTTACCTAAGGTTTAAGTAAAATGATTTTTTTTTTAGGAAATTTTTGGCTGTGGCGCCGTTTTGGGCTGTTTCCTTTAAAACTTAAAAAAAAAATTTATATAAGCCAATTAATAAAAAGAAATAAAAAGAAGATGAATAGTGAATTAAATGAGAGGCTTTTATGGAAATGCCACCTCAATCCACTTTTAAAATCCTTTTGAAAATAAAGATTTATTTTGTTTTGTAAAATCTTTTATTTTCAAATAGGGTGCCACATGTGTTTGGGCCCGCTAACTAAACAAAATAAATAAATAAATATTGAGAAAAATTCGCAAATTGGTATGAACTTCGGGTGGGTCCCGCTTGAGAATAAACAACTTACCTGAGAGTCTGAGTATGATGCTAGTTCAAAGGCGGGTCCCGCTCCATTTATTTGAAAATACGAAATAAAACATTATTTATTTTCAAGAATTTGGAAAAATTGGTTTTTCAGGGCAAAATATGGATAAATGTAAAAAAGAATTTGTAAAGAGATTTAAAATCTTTTGCAAAAAGTTTTGAGATAAAATCTTTAAAATCAATATCCAAATATCCAGATTGTTTTTATTGAGAAAATTTTTGTAATTCAAAGTCCTGGGGTAAAATGGGAAAATTTGGTAATTTTGAATACCCAGGGTTTTAAAAATCAATTTGAAAAAGTTTAAAAATCAAATATGGATGTACAATTTTGAAGATCAGGAGTTCTGGATCTCAAAATGACATGCTGTGCAGTGAAATGATGCAAAGTGTTCATGCAATGCGATGTAAAGACATGTTTCAGTGAAATGTCACTCTGAGCTCGGACTGAGAAATTTTAGCTTTTTGTCCAGAAAAAGGATTTTGGAATTTTGCAATTTGAAGATGTCTCTAAACCTAAATATGGAAATTTCGAGGCTCAAGAATGAAATTTTGGACTTTCTGCAAGGTTTAATCTCGGAAAATGACCATTTTGCCCTTCATTGCTTCCGGAGAACTGAAATGTGCCGACTGAGGGCGATATCAAGAAGATGAGTGAAAATGTGGGGTGTTTACAGATGCCCCTCTTTGCTACTAAGCTGGCTTATGTCCGAGCTTAGTGGCAAAGAAAAACACACCAAATTTGGGCTATATATAAAAAAAATGTGCCCCAGTTAGAAGGATCTGACTGGGTATGAAGAAATTAGCCCGAGGAAGATGGTAGATATGAAATGGAGAATGAAGAGGAATGATTTGCTCTGAAATGGAGAACGAAGAGGAATGATTTGCTCTATGGCAATGAAGTTTCAGGTTTTTTTTGCCATTAACCTGGATGGGACAGGAAATGCTTTGTATGGAACAAAGCTCGGGTTTTAGCCCTTGACCTGATTGGGGAATGGCATATCTCATCGAAATGAGACTCAGATTTGTACCCTTAACCTGATCGGGCAGAAAATTGAATACCTCATCAAATGAGGCTCAGGTTTGAACCCTTATCCTGATTGGGTAGAAAAATGAAATACCTCATCAGAGGAGGCTCAGGTTTATACCCTTATCCTGATCGGGCGAAAAATGAATTGGTATGATAGAACCTTCGGATTTTGCCCAATAAATCCAACCGGGGTTTTGCAAAAGGAAGGAAAATGGGGTCCCTAAAGCTTGAAAAGGGGTTGATCTTGGGCGTCTGATTGCTGAGACTAAAATCAGCTTTTGAAATTGCCTTTTGCGAGAAATGATTGTTGGTTCGACCTCGAACCAAAATGAGACTGTCTATGGTGAGACAGTGGGGACGCAGGGAAGTGTGCGAATCTGAGAGCTTACGTTCTCAAAGAAGGGAAGGAATCAAGTCCTTAAGAGGGATTTAAAATTGGTGTCAGGATGTATCAAAGACGGATATCAAGCTCTCACTTCACGTCAAGATAACTAGAAAATATTGTCAAAATATTGAGAATTCTGTTGTTGATTCAAAGTTTTTGAAAATGTTGCACATTGTTGCAAAGATATTCCTTCTTTTCTACCTGAAGCATTACCTCCAAACGAGATTCACTTCGTAGAATCAAGATTTGAAGTCCAAATTGCTTGCAATTAACCTTCTTTAAGGAAGCTATCAATTTCCTTGATATGAACAGGAAAGAGAATTTGATATTATGAAAGCAGTTGATGAAAGAATATTGATAATAGAATTTCACAAATTTAAAGAGAATTCTTGATAAATTTGGCAGTTTGATATCCTGGGAGCTTCTCTCATGATAATCTTTCTGCACTCTTTTGGGTTTCAGTTACATTCTCCTTCATTTTGGAGATGTTCTGACTTTTTCTCTCTTTCTTTTTCCTCTCTTGGTCTCTTTTGGGAAGGGTACGTCACAAACTCCTTCAACTTGGAGATGTTTCGATCCTTTTTTTGACGGTATTGGTTCATGGGTTAGAGATCTTTGGATGATAGCTGAAATTAAATATCTTTTGGGGATTGTCGAGAGGTTCATCGCATCTGCCTTCATCTCGACAGTGCTTTGGACTTTCTCTGGAAGGATCCGTCACAGACTCCGTCATCTTGGAGATGTTTCGAATCTTCTTTGGCCCCGGGGTCTACTCGCCTAATTCACCTTCATCTTAACGACAGGTGAGAGATCCCTTTTGCGGATATTTAATTGCAGCTTAGGTGATTCTGAGGAGACAGGGCTTGGGTAAATGCTCTCTTTTCTAGCACTCAGGATATTTCCACTGCCTCGTCTTTACAAGAATAATCTTTAAAGGTGTGCCATAACTGTGATCAATATCAATCATCTACGACTTTTCAATAATATTGAATCTTCTTTTCTGGCCATATCGAGGATTTATCCTTCATCCTTTTGGTTGGCCAATAGAAAGAATTTGAAGTTTGAATCTCTTTTTCGCAAAAGCTTCACTCTTTCGGAAGTAATGCTGAAGGTAAATTGAGATAGAGATTAGTGCAATAAAGATTTTGAAATCAACAAATAATTTAATTGATAGATTGACAAAATTTTCTCAAAATCCTTGGTGAAAGTGAGCATTTGAGGTCCGGCTCAATACATCCGTGACGAAAATTCTCCTCTCCTTTTTCCCCAAAAAGAGAGACTCAGGCTTAGCCCTTATTTGAATGGGAAATGGGAAATACTCCTCTCTTCCCTGAAGAGGAGGTGTTTGCAAAACGAACTTTCAAAGAGAAATTAAGCTTTCGTCAAAGCTCCCTAATATTAGGCTTCTCTTATGGAAAGGGGCCGATAATAGTGAGGTCAGAAAATTTGAGTTATGAAAGGAACGAGTCCATCACACTCTCCCTGACAAGAGGGTCCTTCATGACGGAAATGGCCTAGTATGAAATTGGGAGGTTACAAGAAAAGCGAGTCTCCGTCGAGCCTCTCCCTTTAAAAGGGTTCCTTGGGTGAAATTGGGAATTGTTTTGCAAACGGTTCACGAAGACACGAGTCCCTTCAAAACTCTCCCTGAAAAGGGGCTAAATGAACAAATTGGATAGCATGCGAAAAGAACGAGCTCCCTCGAACTCTCCCTAAACGGGTCTCTCGCAAGAGAAAATGATTGAAATTGGATATTGAAATTTGATTGAGGCAAAAGGTCGAAATTGGAAATTGGAAAATTGATTGTTTGGAAATTGGATGACCCGGAGGTCAAAATTGGATAATTGAATGATCTAACGGTCGAAATTGGGAATTGATAGACCAAAAGGTCGAAATTGTGTGACCCGAAGGTCAGAATTGAGAATTGAGTGACCCGAAGGTCGAAAATTAGAAATTAAATGACCTAAAGGTCAAAATTGAGAATTGAGAATTGAGAATTGAGAATTGGAATTGAAATTGGAAATTGGGTGACCCAGGGGTCAGAATTGGAGAATTGCATGATCCAAAGATTGAAATTGGAAATTAGTGGGCAAAATATCAAATTTGAGCAATTGACAGACCGTGATGGTTGAAATGACTTGGATTGATCAAAGGAGAATGATGAGTTCGAGTAAGAGCTCGAATAAAATATAGAGATCACGAGTCGGAACCCGAATCAACAAAAGAAAATGAAGAGCTCGAGTCAGAGCTCAAACAAGATAATGAGATCACGAGTCAGAACTCAGATCAACAAAGGGAAATGAAGATCTCAAATCAGAGCTCGAATGAAGAGATCTCGAGTCGGAACCCGGATCAACAGAAGAAAATGATGTGAATAAAAACCCGAGTTGGAACTCGGTTTTTTGAAAAGTTGGGATTTTGAAAATGTACCAGTTTAAACATTGGATTTTGAAATAATACCAGTTCGAGCACTGGGTTTTGGTTCAGTATTGGTGATTACCTTCCAATTTTGAATCATTAGGAATTGTGATGGGACTGTTTGTTGAAATCCCAATACTGACTGGATTGTTGTTAATGTAGTTGAATGCAAATGAATATGAATTGATGCACATGAATGCACAAGTGCGTGAAATGAGGAATTTGTTTATCCTGCCTGCATACAGAACAACATTTTAAAAATGCCCCAGTGTAACTGGGAAAGAAAGTTGAATCATTATTTGAAGGAAACGGGAAGATTACAAGAGGAGACTAAATGTTTCAAGTGTAGAACTTTTTCAAGTGTCGAGCATTAATGGGATCTGGCAATTCTACACCATCGGCGTTGATGTGCCGATATGAGTTGCGGGGTAATGCTTCTTTGATAACATAGGGACCTTCCCAATTTGGCGACCATTTACCGCCAGGATGATGCTTGAGATAGGCTGTGGATCGAAGCACTAACTCATTGACTTTGAATCTTCTTTCGATGACAGACTTCGCGTACTACCTGGCCACTCTCTGGCGATAGGATTGAGCATGCTCTGCTGCTTTTAGCCTTTTCTCATCAAGCAATTCTAACTGTACCAGTCGCTGCTGTTGATATTTATCAAGAGGTAACTGCAGGAGTGACGCAAATTTCAAAGCGGGCTTCTGAACATGTAGCGGCAATACTACTTCTGTTCCATAGACCAATTCTGATGGAGTAGCATTCGTCGGAGTGCGGATGGTGGTCCGATAGACCCATAGTGCATCGTGAATCTTCTCATGCCAGTCACGGCCTGTTTCTACAGTTCGCTCCAAGATACGAATTAAGATCTTGTTGGTGGCCTCTGTCTGACCATTCCCTTGAGGATAATATGGGGCAGAGAAATGATGATAAATCTTGAACTTTGAGCAGAATGTCTTCATTCTTTCATTATTGAAATGACTGTCATTATCTGACACAATGTCATGCGGGATGCCAAAACGACAAAGGATGCTCTTGTGAATAAAAGAGACCACATGTCGGCCTTCAACTGTGCGAAGAGTGATGGCTTCTACCCACTTGGTGAAATATTCTGTTGCGGCAAGGAAGTATTTGTGGCCATTTGAAACTGAGGGAGTGATGGGACCTACGACATCGAAGGCCCTCATAGAAAATGGCCACGGAGAGACAACAGATTGCAAATAAGTTGCCGGAGCATGAATAGAAGGTGAGTGTATCTGGCATTGCACACACTTTTTCACATAATGATAACAGTCTTGCTGCATGGTCTTCCAGTAATAACCTGCTCTGATGATTTGTTTGACGAGGGTTTGATAACCGACGTGGCCACCACAAATGCCTCTGTGTGCTTCTCGCACAACCTCTTTGGCTTCGTCTTTGTCTAAGCATCTGAAATATTCTGAACTGAATCCTCGACGATAGAGCACATTGGCCAAAATGAAATATCGAGTAGACATACGCTGGATTGCTCGATGCTCTTTCTTTGAGAGTTCTGGAGGAAATTTTCCAGTTTCTATGAAAGTTTTGATGTTGTAATACCAAGGCTTCTTCCTTTGTTCAGCCTGGTTTATATGTTCTGTTGGGAGGAAAGCAGGTTGGTCAAGTCTGCCAATTTCGAAGGAGCGACAAGATTCTCCATTTCTGAATGCCATAATGGAGCCTAAACTGGCTAGGCTATCGGCCACCTGATTAAAATCTCTCTTGATATGGAATAGCTGAAATTCTTCAAACTTGCTGACAAGCGCTGCAACAATTTTCTGATAGGGGAATAACTTCTGATCCTTCACTTGCCATTCGGCTCAGACTTGATTGACAACGAGTAATGAGTCGCCGTAAGCGTGCACTTTCTTGACATTGAAGTCTAGTAGAATTTTTAGACCTTGAATCAGGGCTTCATACTCGGCCATATTGTGGGTGCATTGAAAATCTAACTTGAGAGAAAATGGATTCATCTCCTTCTCAGGAGTGATTAATAAGATTCCAATGCCTATTCCAGCCATATTCTTAGAACCATCGAAAAATAAATTCCAGACTAGAGATTGCTGGATATTACAAATTTGCTCATCAGGGAAGTCATCTTCGGCTTTCACCTCTTCTGCTAGAGGAAAATCTGCCAATTGATCTGCAATTGCTTGGACTTTGATTGATTGCTGCGAGACATATTCTAAGTCATACTGCATCAATAAGACTTGCCATTTTGTGACTCGTCCGTTGAGGAAAGGTTGCTCTAAGATATACTTGAGAGGATTGAGTTTAGACAAAATTTTGACTTCAGATGCCAGCAGGTAGTGTCTTAGCTTCTGACACATCCATACTAGAGCTAGGCAGGTCTTCTCTATGTGAGAGTATTTCTTTTTATAGTCTATGAAAGTCTTACTCACATAATAAATGGCGTGCTCTATCAAGCTGCCTTCTTTGTACTGCTCCAAGAATCCGCCGCATGCAACTTGATTGACTGAGATGTATAACAAAAGAGGTTTTCTCAATTCTGGCGGCTTCAGGATTAGAGGATTGAGAAGATACTTCTTGATTCTATCGAACGATTGCTGACACTCTGGTCCCCATTCGAACTTCACTCCTTTTCTGAGCAAGTGGTTGAAGGACTCACATCTCATCGCCAAGTTGGAAATAATTCGCCGGATCGATTGCATGTGTCCCTAAAGGCTACGCAACTCTTTGAGATTTTTCAGGGGTGGCATATCAATGATAGCCTTGGCTTTGGCCGGGTCAACTTCAATTCCCTTTTTGCTGACCAGAAAACCCAACAGCTTGCCTGATTCGACTCCAAAGACACATTTTTGCGGGTTAAGCCTTAACTTGTAAAAAATGAGTCTCTTAAAGACTTGATCAAGCGCTTCAAGGTGATCTTCTCCCTCTTTAGATTTCACGAGGATATCATCAACATATGCATCCATGATTTTGCGCATCTGATCGTGAAAGATAACGGCCATTGCCCGTTGATATGTTGCTCCAGCATTCTTGAGCCCAAAAGGCATAACTGTATAGCAGAAAGTGCCCCAAGGCGTAGTAAAGGAAGTTTTTGATTGGTCGCGGGCGGCCAACTTAATCTGGTTGTAGCCGGAATATCCATCCATGAAGGAGAACATAGCATGTCCTGCTGTGCTGTCAATTAGAAGATCAATGCTTGGCAGTGGATAGTCATCCTTCGGAGTTGCCTTGTTGAGATCTCTGAAGTCTATGCAAATCCTAACCTTGCCACTTTTTTTTGGGACAACGACGATATTGGCTAACCAATCTGGATAGTCAATAGGTCGGATAAATCCTGCTTTGAGCAGATCTTCAAGTCCTTCTTTGACTTGTTGCTCTATCCTAGGATCCATTTTTCTCATCTTTTTCTTAACTGGCTTTATATCTGGCTTCAAAACGAGTCGGTGTTCGACCAATTTGGGATCTAAGCCCGGCATATCTTCATATGTCCATGCAAAAACTTCTTCATGTTGTTTGAGAAAATTGGTGAGCTTTTCTTTCTCTTCCGGACTTAGACTGGTACCGATCTTGAGAATCTTGGGATATTCCTCTGAGCCGATATTGACATCTTCAGTAGGATCTTGTACTAAAGCAGATGATTCATCTTGCTTCTGAACTGAGGCGAACTCTGGTAATTCCTGAAGAGATGGATCAAATTCTGCATAATCATCTAACTGCTTTGCAACCTTGCTATCTCCTGTGCTTGCTTTTACTCGTTGAATTGCTGCCGATTTCTGGAAAGCCTTTGGGTTGATAACGAGTTTCTTGATTGTTCGGGAAGACATTTCTGAAATTTTGAATAAGAAATTGGATTTAGGAAAATCATCCATCATACGACAAACCATCATTTAAAAAGAATTATGCATAAAATGACATTGAGTTATAAAATGAGGATGTAGAGACAAAAGAGGCAGATGGCATCCAGATAGACAAAGAAAATTGACATTTTATTGATTTGAATTGATAAAAGACATTGAGACATTTATTCTGAGAGGAATATAAAGAAAATGAAACAACGATTCTCAATGTGCCCCTTTAACAAAAGCAGTCTTCTTTTGTGAGCTCCCGCCGGAAAACCCTAATCCTGTCCTGTGGGGACGATGCTTTTGGATCATTGGCTCGACACGACCATCTTCATTTTTGCCCAGTCCTTTAAAGGGTTGATAACCATGCTTCAGAAGTAAGTCGAATCTCTTTCTTACTTTTATGAATTGTGGAAACAATGGATGATCTTTGACAGTGTCGTAGCTGACACGACCTCCAATCTTGAAGAACTTGGGACCTCTCCATCGGGTCATGGCTACAGTGTGCAGGGATAATTCTGATGTTGCCTGGAGTATTTCCTGACTTTCTTTGAGACTGATTTCTTCATTCTCTCTGATGCTAGGAATATCTGCAGTGAATGATGGTCGAGGAATCATAGGCTGTGGGAGTCTTTCTTCTGGGTCCTCTCAAAGCACTATGGTAATCATTCCACCTTTGGACCATTTTACGCATTGATGCAAGGTGGAAGGTACTGCATTAGCATTATGAATCCATGTCCTTCCGAGCAACAGATTATAGGTGGGTGGCACATTCACCACATGAAAAAGTACTGAATGTACAGAATAATTAATGAATACTTCTAGGAATATCTTCCCTTTCGCCGTTTGACCATGGTTGTCAAACCCATAGATGGTAATAGGATCTGGAATGTATTCTTCTTCCTTAATGCCTAGCGCCTTTGCGGTGATTTCGGGACATATATTGAGGCTGCTGCCTCCATCTACTAGCACATGGGGTACTGTCATTCCCCTTACCCGAACGACGAAGTAAAGAGCATTATTGTGAAAGGAATGAGGCTTTGGAAGGTCCTCATCCGAGAAAGTGATCGGCGCATTAGTCATGGCTGAATTCACGATTTGTGCCATGTCTTCAGGAGTGGTACTGGGCTTAACTTTGATCTTTCTGAGCAGATCATCCAGTACTTGTTGATGCTTGCAGGAACTCTTGGCCAAGTCAAGAATGGAAACATTGGACAGAGCGGTCAGAGGCTTCTGACTTGAATTCTCCGGCTTGGGCTTGATGATTTGATTGAGAAAATCAGGAAGTCCCTTTGACTTGGGGACTGACTTTACAGGTGCTTCAGAAACTTTCATCTTGCCCAATGCTGAGATTAGATCCATCTTCTTAGAATCAGGAGTTGCTTGTCGAAGTACTGATACCTGATGTTGAACTTGTAGATCTTGTGCAGAACACGACTTGATGT
This sequence comes from Nuphar pumila, assembly GCF_984573655.1. Classification (NCBI taxonomy): domain Eukaryota; kingdom Viridiplantae; phylum Streptophyta; class Magnoliopsida; order Nymphaeales; family Nymphaeaceae; genus Nuphar; species Nuphar pumila. The sequence continues at coordinate 152,216,060 of NC_143249.1, read as the reverse complement.
GTTCGTGAGGCTGGAATGGTTGTGCGGACACCACTGCCGTGGTGTGTTTAGGAAAAGGCTGCTTAAGAATGTCCATTTTTTCTTCTTCTTCTCCTTCTACCAATAAATTCTTGTCAATAAGATCCTGCACAATGTTCTTGAGAACGAAACAGTTCTCAGTGCTGTGTCCCACTGTTCTGTGGAACTTGCAGAATTGATCTTTCCATTTCCCCATAGGCACAGGGGGATCGGCTAGTCTAGGCAACTTGACCATTTCTTTCGACAGCATATACTCGAGTACATCTTCGAGTGATTGATCGAGAGGAGTAAATTTTCGGTCATAACTCCATCCTTCATGTTTAACTTTTTCACGCAATTTCGGCCCTTGGTCTTGCTGAGAAGGCTTGCTAAATTGAGGAGCAGGTTTCATTTTCTGATCTCCTTTATTGTTGGAATTGCCTGCGCCGTAGCAGTAATCTTTCTTCTACCCTTTGTACTGATTTCGGCTATTGTTGTTGTTGTTGTTGGCAGAGAAGGTGAAGTGAGCTTTCTTCTTCTGCTCACCTTGGGGGTTACTCTTGGAAAAAGTGAAGCCTTCATAGACTCCATTCTCTACGCTCAGCTCGAGCCATTCTGCTCGTTCAGTTAATTCAATGAAGGTCCTGGACGGTGCAGTAGAGATTAATCCTCTTAATGGTTGAGAAAAATTGTTGAGGATTAATGACAAAGCATGCCTTTCAGATATGGGATCTCTCATTTTGTTGCAGGCTGACCTCCATCTGTGAATGAAATCTCGTGCTTTTTCATTCTCATTCTGCCTCAGACTGCAAAGATGACTTAATGTCGAGAGTGCTTCTGTGTTGAACAAGAAGCGTTCAATAAATAGATTCACCACTTTATCGAACTCTTTGAGCTCGATGGGATTGATATGCTCAGCATACCATTTAGCTGCAACTCCTTCCAAGCTGCGAGGGAAACACGGGAACAGTGCTCTGTTATCTCTCTTGAATCTTGAGCACTCTGCGAAGAAAGTGGCGAGATGGGCTTTCGGATCGCCAGAACCATCGAACTTGATGAATTTTCGGGGAAGGTTTTCGAGATCGTCATCCCCTTCGAGACCGTCATAGAAGTTCTCACTGGTGAAGACTTTCTTGCCCTTGTCGCGGGCTTGGAGATCCTTAACAACTTGGGCCATTTCTCTGAATTGTGACTGCAGGGGTTTTTCTGCAACCTGATTCTTTGATTTGCGGCTCCTCCTTTGTTCTCGCCCACGTTTCTGAAATGCCGGAGGCACCTCATATTCTTCCTCAGTGTCTTCAGTTGATTCAGATTCATCTGAGATTTCTTCTGGCTGAATCTGCTTCTTGGGAGCCTTCTTATTCTTGTGCCCGTGGAACTTTTCTCTGAATTGATTTTTTTCTGCACTAGTCCCAGCTTGTTCACTCATCATTTTATTCATCATCTTTCGGAACATGGCATACATTTGCGGGTCTATGCCATCATCCTCTTGTTGTTGATCTTGATTCACGGGATGATCCATTTCTCCTTCTGAGGCTGAGGAGTGTTGAGGTGATGTGGTTCTTCTTCCTGACCTTGTTCGAACCATCAAATGCTGTGGATGCTCTCTCCCTGTAGGGCAAAGACCTGATTAGATTATGAAGGAATTGGCTTTTGGAAGAAATATTTATTGAAAATATGGTAGACAATTTGAAGAAGATATCCCATTACTAGGGACTGAGTCATCGCGAGAATCACGACAATTGTGTTGTCAATTCTTTTAGCACGAGAAACAAACAACAAAAATATGCCTTGTTACCTAGGCGAGGTCGTCAAACCACAATAGAAAAAGAGAGAATTTTATTGAAATTAGGAAATATGATTTTATTGATCTTAACAAAGCGGTAAAGGACAAACAATTTGCCACCATTCACGATAATCAGCAGACACTCTAGGACCAGGAAAATTTTTAAGAGAGACAAAGGAATCCCAGCCGTAGCAGGCAGAATGATATGCCCCGGACCATTATGCGGAAGTGAGATCAAACTCTGCCATAACTCCTGATAACAATCGGGCTTCGACGTACTGCTGTCTCTGGGAGAACTGTCGAACGCATCTCTCTCGTTGGTAGTAAGTGCAGAAGAATGGTCCCAGTAACTTGAATCTCTTGCCATAAGCATATGTGTATCTGGGAGGAGATAATTGCCGATCAAAATAGTCCCAGACTACGTCATCTTCTTGAATGTTGTTGATCATAGACCGGTACTGCGCCACTGGAAAGAGTTCTTGTCCATTATATCTGAAAGAGCTTGCTTGGGCTGGAACATGCTGGAAGAACCAGGATTGAAGTGCGTAGATGCATCCTTCAACTAAAATGGATTCTCCAAGTGAAAATCGAGTCAGACCACGATATAGAAAAGCAAGTGTTGCCATGGCTATGGAGAGGCGATTGGTTTGTCGACTTTCCCATCTTCTCATAAGTTGGATTATTCTGATGTCCATGTAGTTTTGTCCATCTGGAAAGAGGGATAGTCCTACAGTGCACAGAACCATTGCATTCTGAATCCTTTCTTTAGCTGTCCTGGATAGCGAACTGACTTCTACGAAGGTCCCGTACTGGCGGTACAACTCGAGCAGGTCAACATATTCATTTCCCTCCAATTGGATCAGGGGCCAGGATCGACGGCCTGTCATACAAGCTAATGAATCTCGGGGGTCCAAACCCTTGACATTGATCAGGAATTGATGTTCTAATGGATCGCTTGGCTGACCAGCTGGTTCTGGTAATCCCATAATTTCTGAAAATTCATCCATTAAAACGGTCATTTCTCCCCACGGGAACCAGAAGGTACATGTCCGAGGATTCCATCGTTCTGCCATTGCGTGGATCAGGTTGTCGTTGATGGTCTGCTTTCCGACTGCCGACGCTAGTTCTAATCCGCATTCGCTCAAATGGTCTGGGAACATTCGGGAAAAGCTTTTGAGCCAGGAATAGTACCACCGGGGAATGAAAGTTCCAGTGCTAAGGGCTCGATGTTCAGGACGACCTTGTCGCACCTCGTAAAAGATGTGACCTTCAGGAAAGATAGGATCAACTTGACTGGATGCCATCGAACTGAAAATAGAAAAAGACTCGAAATGAGACTTAGGAAAATGTAGGAAATTTTGAAAAATTTTGCAGGCAGGATATAAAATGTAGCTGGAAATTTGAGATCCAGTGGAAAGGTAGAATGGAAAAACCACCTGGAGTTTTGAAAGAAATAGGATGTTTTGAGAAAATCATCCAGGGTTTGAGAAAATAAAGGGAAAAGATGAGAAATATGGGTATTTGAACATATTTTTGGGAAAATGTAAGGAAATAGAGGTAACATACAAACAATCACATCCTGCACAAATATTCATGCACATACAGCACTCCCTAAAAGGCTGACACTAGATGCATCATTTTGAAAAACAGCTGTAGGACCCTAATCCTAACTCTAGGTTTATATCATCTTTGTCCAATCCAGTTATGCCAATATACCCGAACCGAAATTCGAGGTACGTGGCATATAATTTCAACTCCGGTTCTAAGGTAAGGTTTTCCAACATCCTTGAGCACCTACCGATATACTTCGGACTGTGGCCCGCATTACGTGGTAGGGGGGTGTTAACCGAAATAATTGGCCCAGTTGTGAGGCTCTGTCCCAAACTGTGGTTCTGGAAAAGAGCCCAACAACGTGAAGACCGGGTAATGATAGGTAATTGAGGTTTTGAAAAAAATGATCACATGCAAGAAATAGAGGGCTCTAAATCCTAGAGAAATAGATTTTGAAAACTTTGAAGAAGCATACATTGTTTGCATTCAGATCCTAAATTGAGGAGAGTTGTATTAAGACCTAAGTCCATGTGAGCATGAAAATTTCTCCTCAATATGGTCCTACCAAACCATGCTTAGTCTATATGCAGTCAATGTCAGCTAGGTCAGAATCTAGGCTCCTAGGTTCGCATGATATCAAAAATAAAAGAGCTGACACTTTGTGAACATAATTTCGACAATTGAACTAAGTCAAGCAGAATTTAGGTCAGACAAGGACAGATCCCATCACGGTCGCCAAACCTGTTATCGTCGCAAAATTTTTCTCGTCTTCCCTTCCTTGCGGAAGAGAGAGGGAAATGGTTTCGCGATTCAAACTTGACTGGATTTTGGAAATTATTTTAAATATTCGCCTCCGTTTTGAAAATTGCGGGAAAATCCATGGGATGAGGCTCGACCTATCGGTACGAGGTTCGACCATTCCTGCCGCCTTTAACAGGGGTAATCGAACCAAGGACCAAAATTGTGCTTGACTTGGTGAAATTACCGAAATCGTGTTCTATCCTAAATGCACAGAGAATTCAGGCATGTGCTATGAGAATTTTGGAAAATGTAAATCGGAAAATATGATGTATGCTTAGAAAACATTTAGAGTTGAAAAGCATTTCTCAGAAAAAAGATGGAAATCAATCTCTCAGGAAAACTCAGACGAAGAAGGTTTGAAATCTCAAGAAAGTTTATAAAGAGTTGGAAAATCTTGAAGAGATGAGAATCTCAAGAAAATCTTGAGAAAGTTTATAAAGACTTAGAAAAATGAGAATCTCAGGACAATTTTGAGAAAACTTAGAAAGACTTGGAAAACCATGAGGAAATGAGAATCTCAGGAAAATCTTGAGAAAGTTTATAAAGACTTTGAAAACTATAAAGAAATGAGAATCTCGGGAAAATCTTGAGAAAGTTTATAAAGACTTGGAAAACTATGAAGAAATGAGAATCTCGGGAAAATCTTGAGAAAGTTTATAAAGACTTGGAAAACTATGAAGAAATGAGAATCTCAGGAAAAGTTTGAGAAAGTTATAAAGACTTGGAAAACTATGAAGAAATGAGAATCTCAGGAAAATTTTTGAGAAAGTTATAAAGACTTGGAAAACTATGAAGAAATGAGAATCTCAGGAAAATGGAAGGAATTCTTGAGAAAAGATGAACATTTGAAAAGAGGAAAACTTCTCAGGAAAACTCGGACTTTGAGAATTTTCTTAGGAAAATGATGGAAAATTTGTAAGAAAACTCTTTGGAGAAGGAAATTCAAAACTTAGGAAATTGAAATCCTGAGAATCTGGTTTTTTGAAATATCTGAAAATCAACTTGGATTCTAGAGAAAATGAGAAATTCCTTTAAAAAGAATCTTAAGGAAATAACTTTTTAAGGAAAATCACAGGAAAACATTTGATTTGGGAAATCCAACTCCGAATATCATCATAGTTTCTTGAGAAATCGACTCCATGAAATGAAAAATCTTTTGAGAAAATCATGAGAAAAATGAATGATGCAGATGATTTGAATGAATGAATGCACTTTGAAAAACTCTCTGAAAAAATTGTTAAAAAAAATGTGGATTAAGCCAAAGTAAATCCTTCACATATTTTGACTGTGGCCATGAATATATTCAGGGTTTATTTGAGTTAATTCTCAATATTTTGAAAATATTGGAAATATGAGGTGCATTTTCAAGATAGCCTAAGAGTGTAGGCTAAATGTGACTGGTAGAGAGATGATGGATCTGGGTCTCGTCCATATTCCGACTATGGCCGTAAATATGGACTCCACCGAGTTCATCAACTCTCTAAGAGTTGGTGCACGTGCCATTCGTGTTCATCCACGGTGAATTTGGAAAATCGAGACATATGCATCATATAATCAGGATATTACTGAAATCAAACTATAGGAGATGCGGCCTAATCTAAGCAGTAAAAGTAAATCTTATTCCAAGGTTTACATTGAATTGTTACATTGCTTAACATAAAGTAAAAAAAAAAAAAAAATGAAATGGAGCCAAGGAATCAGCATCTTCTATATTTTCCTGCAAAATGAGAGTTAGTACAAGATAACCAAGGAAATGAACATATATATATAATATATACAAAGAAGAGATACATATAGATATAGAAATATTCGAATTTATGATAAATAATATATGACAATGAAGATATATTTACAAAAGTAAGAGAAAAGACAAATATATGTAATAACAAGTACACATGAAGGGATATATATATAAGTATATATATACATATATATATATATATCATATATATATATATATACATATATATATATATATACATATATATGTATATGTATATAGATATATATATGCATCTAATGAGAAAATGTGTACATACTAATGGAAATTACATATAATGGGTAAAACCAGAAATTACAGGTATATACAGTTTCTGTAGGCAATTTCACACAGCCGTATTTCCCAAATTACAAGGTAATTTTCGATAAAACTGGGTATGGAGCTTCCCTATATAACAATAACAAATCATGCAAGAGATGGTTTATAAATCATGAATGAATATAAAAATATCCATCCGTGAACATGACCGATTATCAAGACTGCACACCTGCAGAAAATGGATATGTGCAGGAAATGCACTGTGGGAGCATTATGGGCTAAATGAATTACCAACGGTGAAATGAACCTTTGTAAACTATGTTGATATGATTAACAAACTAGAGGCATTTTATCCTACTGAAAGTTCCAGCACCTATGTGTCTTGCTGTAAAAGAAATAACAAGTTCATTTTATAAACATGACTTTCCCTCTATACATTGTTTCTCAACTAAAGCAATGACAACAGAGAGTAATGACAGGGGATGAGGAACGCATGGATGACACGCCTATAAAGGGGAATGATAGGGAAAAGTCACAAAGACAATAGATATATAATAGTAGACCATATACACTGTGTTTTTTTTTTAAAAAAAAAAAACAGCAAATTGAACAGGCAGTCTTGTTTGCATGATAGATGACAATTGCTATTCTACACAAAACTTGTAGCAATCAACTTGTATGAACCCTTTTCAAAATAAAATGTGAACTTTATGTCACTACTGATAAGTGGTATTTATGCAACAGAGATGGTGAGCCTTTCAAGAATTTCTGTTGACAGCGAACTGCCAGGCTGCTAAGAAAGAAAACTGATCAGTGAAATGGGATTCTAATGCAGAACTAGTGGTCAGCCTTTGATCAACAACTAGTAGCCATCATCACAATGAAAAGACAGACACGCGCACACAGACACAGACATGCATATTTGTATTCAAGTGCCTCAGAAATGTTCCATGGCTTAGGTCAGCCCAGAAGAAAGCATGGTATCTTTTTATGGCAATGTATGCTAATTATGTGCACAGAATAAGCAAAGACCACCCTACGATCTAATTGACTTAGCTGGCTTTGATCTCCAAGAATTCCCTAAGGATAATTCATTCCACATCCAATATAATGCTAGTGAAATAAAGGAAAGAAAACGTAAGATAGGGAAAATGGAATATTGTACAATACCCTGAAACAAGCACTGCAATTCTAGGCTTTCTAACAATACCACAGAATTGGGATAGGCCAAAACTCATAGGATAGGCCTGAATTTCCAGTAACGATTGTCTCAATGATCACAGAGGTATCCTGTTACATATCAATATTTTTCCTAATCCTGTAATGATATTCTGATATCGGATCCACAGAAATGCAATAAAATTGTGCTGCTACGACAAGGCAGAATCCTGTATTGTCTCAGCCAACATATATGCCCAATACCAGTGCAGACATAACTTTTCCATAGTTCTGCAGAATCCCATCGACAGTAGGTCATAGTTAGGAAATGGAGTTTCGTGGCATGTGACATCCACACACACACAGTTGGCTATGCAACAAGCAACATTTGATGAGAGAGATGGTAACACACCATAAGCCCACCAAAGAGGCCATCAAGTAGAACCTGATTCCAAGAATCAAAGTAGTCATGAATAGAAAACTTGCCTTTCCTGCCGGCTGGATCTTCTGTTGTGGCTGAACTGTTGATAGGCTGAAGAGACAACCACCGTGGGATGGCTGCTGTATCTCCTGCTGGTAGAATGAAGAAGGATGAAGGGTGGAGCTGGTGGTGGAGATACTGCAAAACCCAAAACGCCTCCAATTTAATCGACCTCCCCCTTTCAATCGGCTACCTCCTTTCAATCGACCCCCTCCCCTTTCAATCGGCTCTCCTGTGGTTGGGGTTGAAGTGGGGATATGCGGCAGCTGCTGGAGGTGGAAGACTCCTGTGGCTGGGCTGAAGAAGATCGGGTGCTCCCTTATGCTGCAGAGCTTCCTCCTGCAAAAACTCTCAAAACCAAATTTCAATCCCCCCCCTTGTCGATCAATGGCCCCCTCTTTTAAAGAGATTTTTCAGTTTCATTTCAAAAAGAAAAGAAATCGCAATCCTTTCAAAGCTTCCGTTACATTTTTCCTTTTTTGAATTTTTTTTGCAAAGTGTGAAACTGAAGCCCCATTAACTTCGAAAATCTGTGTTTTTTAAAAGGGGCGGTTTTATTATTTTCAAACTTTTCGACTCATTTACCTAAGGTTTAAGTAAAATGATTTTTTTTTTAGGAAATTTTTGGCTGTGGCGCCGTTTTGGGCTGTTTCCTTTAAAACTTAAAAAAAAAATTTATATAAGCCAATTAATAAAAAGAAATAAAAAGAAGATGAATAGTGAATTAAATGAGAGGCTTTTATGGAAATGCCACCTCAATCCACTTTTAAAATCCTTTTGAAAATAAAGCTTTATTTTGTTTTGTAAAATCTTTTATTTTCAAATAGGGTGCCACATGTGTTTGGGCCCGCTAACTAAACAAAATAAATAAATAAATATTGAGAAAAATTCGCAAATTGGTATGAACTTCGGGTGGGTCCCGCTTGAGAATAAACAACTTACCTGAGAGTCTGAGTATGATGCTAGTTCAAAGGCGGGTCCCGCTCCATTTATTTGAAAATACGAAATAAAACATTATTTATTTTCAAGAATTTGGAAAAATTGGTTTTTCAGGGCAAAATATGGATAAATGTAAAAAAGAATTTGTAAAGAGATTTAAAATCTTTTGCAAAAAGTTTTGAGATAAAATCTTTAAAATCAATATCCAAATATCCAGATTGTTTTTATTGAGAAAATTTTTGTAATTCAAAGTCCTGGGGTAAAATGGGAAAATTTGGTAATTTTGAATACCCAGGGTTTTAAAAATCAATTTGAAAAAGTTTAAAAATCAAATCTGGATGGACAATTTTGAAGATCAGAAGTTCTGGATCTCAAAATGATATGTTGTGCAGTGAAATGATGCATAGTGTTCATGCAATGCGATGCAAAGACATGTTTCAGTGAAATGTCACTCTGAGCTCGGACTGGGAAATTTTAGCTTTTTGTCCAGAAAAAGGATTTTGAAATTTTGCCATTTGAAGATGTCTCTGAACCTAAATATGGAAATTTTGAGGCTCAAGAATGAAATTTTGGACTTTCTGCAAGGTTTAATCTCAGAAAATGACCATTTTGCCCTTCATTGCTTCCGGAGATGGTTGCATGCGAAAGGAACGAGCTCCCTCGAACTCTCCCTGAAGAGGGTCCTTTGCATGAGAAAAAAAGGTTGAATTTTTTATAAAATGATAACCCGAAGGTTGAAATTGAGAATTTAGAGTTTGAATGATGATGATTGGTTAGTACAAAGACTGAACCGAGAGGGCTAATTGATCAGTCAGCCAGACACTAGCACGAGCGCTAGATGTACCAGCACGAGCACTGGATTTCGAAAAATGCCCCAGTACGAGCACCGGGTTCCAAAAATGCACACCAGCACGAGCACTGGGTTTTCAAAAATGCCCACCAGCACTGGGTTTCGAAATGCACATCAGCACGAGCACTGGGTTTCGAAATGCACACCAGCACGAGCACTGGGTTTTCGAAAATGCACACTAGTACAAGCACTGGTTTTGAGAAATTCACACCAGTACGAGCACTGGTTTCGAGAAATGCACACCAGTATAAGCACTGGGTTTTCGAAAATGCACACCAATATGAGCACTAGTTTCGAGAAATGCACACCAGTATGAGCACTGGTTTCGAGAAATGCACACCAGTACGAGCACTGGTTTCGAGAAATGCACACCAGTACTAGCACTGGGTTTTCGAAAATGCACACCAAGCACTGGTTCTTCAAAACTGCACCAGTACGAGCACTGAATTTTCAAAACGCACCAGTACGAGCACTGGGATTTCCCACGGAGAGTAGAGAAAAAGACCGACATTCGAAGATACTTGAGAATTAAGTGAGAATGGTTGTCGGTGTTTCAGGATTATCCCTTATCCTGAAGGGGCAGTTCAGGTTTGTCCCTTAACCTGAAAGGGAAATGTAAGAAAGACTTTGGTCTAATATGAGCATTGGATCAAAAGGGAAATCCGAGTCGAAACTTGGAATCGCAAAAATGGAAGATAAAAGGGAAAATTCGAATCGGAACTCGGTTTTTCAAAAATAAAGACAAAAGAGATGAATGATAATCGAGTTTGAGAACTCGAATTCTCGACATGACAACTGGTTCCAATACGAGCATCGGATCCAAAAGGAAGTCCGAGTCAGAACCCGAAACTTCAAAAAATAAGAATATACAAAAAGGGAAATCCGAGTCGGAACTCGGTTTTTCAAAAATAAAGATAAAAAAAATGAATGAGAATCGAGTTTGAGAACTCGAATTCTCGACATGACAATTGGTTCCAATACGAGCATCGGATCCAAAAATGAGAGTCTGAGTTGGAACTCGGAACTTCAAAAAATAAGAATATGCAAAAGGGAAAATCTGAGTCGGAACCCGGTTTTCAAAAATAAAGATAAAAAGAATGAATGAGAATCGAGTTTGAGAACTCGAATTCTCGACATAACAATTGGTTCCAATACAAGCATCGAATCCAAAAAGGGGAGTCAGAGTCGGAACCCGGAACTTCAAAAAAATAAGAATATACAAAAGGGAAAATCCGATTCGGAACTCGGTTTTCAAAAATGAAGATAAAAAGAATGAATGAGAATCGAGTTTGAGAACTCGAATTCTCGACATAACAATTGGTTCCAATACGAGCATCAGATCCAAAAAGGGTACTTCGAGTCGGGACCTGGAACTTCAAAAATAAGAATATAAAAAAAGGGAAAATCCGAGTCAGAACCCGATTTTCAAAAATAAAGGAAAAGGGGAAAATTTGAGTCGGGGCTCGGATCTTCCAAAAATAACATAAAATGAAAAACAAAGCCTGAGTCGGGACTCAGACGGGAGGGAAATAGCTCCTTCCCAACAGTCGAATTTCAAAATGATTGACAAAAGCATGAATAGATTCCGACGATAAGGATGAGAAACTTATTCGGGGGCCTTGACCCAAGGTGGCCTAAGACCTGAATTTTATTTGGGTGGTTCTCAGGATTATCCCTGATCCTGAAGAGAATTTGGCAAAATTGAACAAAATTTGCAGAAATGAATAAATGATAAAAGGATTGATAAATTAATGGTATTGACAATGAATATTTAGTAGAAATTGACAGAGATTTAAGGAAAAATTGATGATAGGAGAATTTTGGATTATCTTCTATCTTGAAAAAAAATAAAGGGCCTCGGGGAACGAGGTTCAAGTTTTATCCCTTAACCTGAAAGGGAAATACTTCACTGAAACGAGGCATCAGGCTTATCCCTTAACCTGAAAGGGGTAAAAATGAAAGGATAAAATCTTAATAAAATCGATAAAACTTGATAAAACGTGACAAAATTGATAAGATTGATAATAAATTGATAAAAATTTGATTAAATTGGAAAATAAAATGAATGCAATTTAATAAAGATAACAAGATTAACAGAAAAGTTGATAAGATTTTTAGAAAAAGATTCATCTGATCCTGTCTGCATATGTTGAAGGAAAAAAATAAAATGCCCCAGTATCATGGAGAAGTATGTGAGAATTCAATAAAAGATTATTGCTTTATTGAAAGAGACTTTTTGAAGAGTACAAAAGGCTAGGATGAACAATTTAAGCATAAAATCTCTTCAAATGTAAAGCATTAATAGGATTTGGCAGTTCTACTCCATCTGCGTTGATCAGACGATAGGAATTACGAGGCAGCGCTTCCTTAACCACATAAGGGCCTTCCCAATTGGGTGACCATTTGCCCTTCGGTCGATGCTTGAGATGAGCGGTCGATCTGAGCACAAGATCGTTGACTCGTAATCTTCTCTCAATAACTGATTTGGCGTAGTGCCGAGCTATCCTCTGACGATAGGCCTGAGCGTGCTCTGCTGCCTTGAGCCTTTTCTCATCTAACAAATCAAGCTGTACCAACCTCTGCTACTGATACTGATCAAGCGGAAGTTTGATGAGTGATGCGAACTTGAGTGCGGGCTTCTGAACGTGGAGAGGTAACACTACCTTGGTCCCGTAGACAAGTTTCGAAGGAGCAACATTGGTTGGGGTCCAAATGGTGGTTCGGTATACGCAAAGTGCATCATGCATCTTCTCGTGCCAATCGCAGCCCGTCTCCACAGTCCTTTCCAGAATGCGGATCAAAATCTTGTTGGTGGCCTCTGCCAGGCCATTTCCTTGAGGATAGTAAGGAGCGGAGAAATGATGATGAATCCCGAACTTCGAGCAGAAGGTCTTCATTCTCTCATTCTTGAAGTGGCTGCCATTGTCTGACACAATATCATGTGGGATGTCAAAGCGGCAAAAAAGATTCTTATGAATAAACGAAACCACATGCCGGCCTTCTACTGTTCACAGAGTTACAACTTCGACCCATTTGGTGAAGTATTTTGTAGCTGCGAGGAAATATCGGTGGCCATTAGAAGCCAAAGGAGTGATCAGGCCAGCCACGTCGAAGGCCCACATCGAAAAGGGCCAAGGAGAGACCACGGACTGCAAGTATGCGGCAGGCGCATGAATGGAAAGTGCGTGCATCTGACATTTGACGCACTTCCTCACAAATTGATGGCAATCCTGCTGCATGGTTTTCCAGTAATATCCTGCTGAGATAATTTGCTTGACGAGTGTTTGGTAGCCGACGTGACCACCACAAATTCCCTCGTGTGCCTCTCGGACAACTTCCAAGGCTTCATCCTTGTCTAAGCATCTGGCATACTCAAAACTGAATCCACGACGATAAAGGGTATCAGCGAGGATGAAATAACGGGTCGACATAAGTTGGATCACATGCTGCTCCTTTCTTGGCATCTTCGATGGAAATTCACCAGTTTCAATAAAGTTTTTGATGTCTTGGTACCAAGGCTTCTCTTTCTGAGCGGCTTGGTTCACTTGCTCAACTGGAATGTAGGCAGGTTGATCAAGTCTGCCGATTTCGAAAGAATGACAGGATTCACTGTCTTTGAACGACAAAATGGAACCCAGACAGGCTAGGCCATCGGCTATATGGTTGTATTCCCTCTTGACATGATTGATCTGAAATTCTTTAAAGTTGCCTATGAGAGCTAAGGCAATCTTTTGATAAGGGATCAACTTTGAATCCTTGACCTGCCATTCAGCGTTAACTTGACTGACAACAAGTAATGAGTCACCAAAGGCATGTACTCTTTTGACATTGAAATCTTGCAAAATCTTGAGGCGTTGTATTAGAGCTTCATACTCGGCCATGTTGTGAGTACATTGAAAGTTGAGCTTGAGGGAATAAGGGTGCATCTCCTTTTCGGGACTGATCAACAAGATCCCAATCCCTATACCAGACATATTCCTGGCTCCATCAAAGAATAGAGTCCAAACTGGGGACTTCTGAACACTGCAAATGCGATCATCAGGAAAATCATCTTCCGCTTTGATCTCTTCTGTCAACGTGAAATCTGCCAACTGATTTGCGATGGACTGACCCTTGACTGACTTCTGAGAAACATACTCCAAGTCATACTGCATCAGGAGGACTTGCCATTTCGCAATTCGTCCAGTAAGAAAAGGCTTCTCAAGGATGTATTTGAGAGGATTAAGTCTTGATAGAATTTTGATTTCTGATGCCAACAGATAATGTCTCAACTTTTGACACATCCATACTAAGGCTAGACATGTCTTCTCCATCTGAGAGTATCTTTTCTCATAATCGATGAAGGTCTTGCTGATGTAGTAGATGGCGTGCTCTATTCGGCTGCCTTCCTCATACTGAGCAAGAAATCAGACAGAAGCATTCTAATTGACAGAAATATATAAGAGCAGGGACTTTCCAAGTTCTGGTGGCTTCAGAACTGGTGGATTGAGGAGATACTGCTTGATGCGCTCAAATGAGAGCTGACATTCTGGTCCCCACTCAAATTTTACTTCTTTTCTCAACAAGTGATTGAAGGGCTCGCATCTCATGGCCAAATTAGAGATGAAGCGCCGGATTGACTGAATGCGACCCTGAAGGCTTCGCAGTTCTTTTAGATTGGTAGGAGGTGGCATATCGATGATTTCCATTGCCTTGGCAGGATCCACCTCTATGCCTTTCTTGCTGATTATATAACCAAGTAGTTTGCCTGACTCACTCCGAAGACACACTTCTGCGGGTTGAGTCTCAACTTGTAGAGAATAAGTCTTTCAAAGACTTGTCCGAGAGCATCAAGATGATCCTCTCCTTCTTTTGACTTGACCAGGATGTCATCCACATAGGCATCCATGTTCTTGTGCATCTGGTCATGAAAAATAACTGCCATTGCTCTCTGATAGGTCGCCCCAGCATTTTTGAGCCCGAACGGCATGACTGTATAGCAAAATGTGCCCCAAGGCATGGTAAAGGAAGTTTTTGATTGGTCACGAGTGACCAATTTGATCTGATTGTAGCCTAAGTATCCATCCATAAAGGAAAACATGGTGTGGTTTGCCGTGCTATCGATCAAAAGATCGATGTTGGGGAGTGGATAATCATCTTTCAGGGTTGCTTTGTTCAGATATCTGAAATCAATACAAATCCGGACTTTGCCATTCTTTTTGGGAACTGCCATGATGTTCGCCAACCAGTCTAGGTATTCGATAGTCCGGATGAATCCTGCTTTTAACAACTCCTCAAGTCCTTCTTTAACTTGCGGTGCTACTCGGGGATCCATTTTTCTCAATTTATGCTTGATTGGCTTGCAATCCAGCTTCAGCACAAGGCGATGCTCAAACAACTTGGGATCTAAGCCTGGCATATCCTCATAAGTCCAAGCAAAGACTTTCTGATGCTGTTTGAGAAAATGGATGAGTCTTTCCTTCTCATTTGGACTTGAACTGGAGCCAATTTTGAGGATTTTCGGATCATCTTCTGAACCGATGTTGACATTCCTTATCGAATTTTGAACCAACGACGATGGTTTATCCTGCTTCTGAATGCTAGCAAATCCTGAATCGCTGAATCAAACTCTGCTAACTCTTTGATCTGCCCTGTTACCTTCCTGATTTCTGCCCCTGCCTTTGCCTTGCAGATTCTGGCCGGTTTGGATTTATTTTGAGAAAAGTTGGTATTGATAACGAGCTTTTTGAGCGATTTAGGAGCCATGATTCCGGCAATTTTGAAAGCGCAAAGAAGGTTTTTGAGAGAAAAAAAAAGGTAAGATATTTAAAAATAGCCTTTTGTACAGAAACAAAGAATGACAATCATAGAAAAGGATATGAGCAAAGAATTTGCGTACACCAAGATGAGAAATAGGAATCAAAATTTCATTGATTTAAAATATTCTTGATATTTACATATGCTTTGACGAAAAAGAAGGAAATTGGAGAGGATTTTGTGCCCCTACAAGATGACATGAAAAGAAAAGAAAGCAGAAAACACTGGCATTGTCTTTTTCACTGGGCTCCCTTGATGAAGGTGGTCTTTCTGCCGGAAGACTGACCTGTAAAACCCAAAGCCTGTATTATCAACATGCCGAGCGGGGACGATCAACTCCAGAATGCCGTCTTCATTTCTGCCCAGGCCCTTGAAGGGCTGATAACCGTGCTTCATCAGAAGATCAAACCCTCTCTTAGTTTTTGAGAACTGAGAGAAAAGAGGGTGATCTTTGAGTGAAGTGCAATCAAGGCGCTCGCCTAACTTGAAGAAGCGAGGTCCCTGCCACTGGATTACTGTTGTCACATTTTCTGTCGGTTGGACTTCTTTCAGCTTCAACATGTCCAAGCTTTCACTCAAACTGATTTCATCAACTTCTCGGATGCTCGGGATGTCGGTAGTGAAAGTAGGACGGGGAATCATTGGCTGCGGGAGTCTTTCTTCAGGATCCTCTCCTAGGACCGTGGTGATCATGCCCCCCTTCAACCATTTGATACACTGGTGAAGGGTTGAAGGAACAACATTGGTATTGTGGATCCAAGTTCACCCGAGCAAAAGATTGTATGTGGGCGGCACATTGACCACGTGGAAGAGCACAGTATGCACCGAGTAGTTGATGAAAATTTCGAGAAATATCTTCCCCTTGGTAGTCTGCCCGTGGTTGTCAAAACCATAGATCGTGATTGGATCTGAGGTATATTCTTCTTCCTTCAGTCCCAAAGCCTTGGCTGTCATTTCGGGACAAATGTTGAGGCTGCTGCCTCCATCAACTAATACATGAGGGACTGTCATGCCTCTGGTCCGTACCACTGTGTAGAGAGCATTGTTGTGAAATAAATGGGGCTTAGGCAAGTCCTTATCTGAAAATGTGATTGGTGCATTCATCATGGCCTCATTGACGATTTGAGCCATGTCCTGCGATGTTGTGCTAGGTTTGACTTTGATCTTTCTGAGCAGATCTTCTAGCACTTGTTGGTGCTTAGGCGAAGCGTGGGTCAGATCCAAGATAAAAATGTTGGATAGAGCAGTAATTGGCTTCTGAACTGACCCTGAAGTTTCATCTTTCTTCGAAGCCGCCTTGATAAAGCACTTCGAAATCCTGGGGACTAGCTCGGCAATTTCGGCCGTCACTTTGGCTGGTTCCTTGGTTGTTTTTTTGTTGCTGGAAAATGCAGTAATATCCACCCTCTTGGCGGAAGACTGCACTTGACGAAGGACCAGGACCTGATGTTGATCCTTAATGTTCTGATTGGAACACGGCTGGATACTGTTCCTGAGAAAGACTGTTTGCTCTGAAATCACCAATGCAGAGTGTTTAGGAAACAGCTTGGACAAGATTTCCGGCTGTTCTTTCTCATCTTTGATTAACAAGTTCTTGTCAATACAGTCCTGAATGATGTTCTTCAGGACAAAACAGTGCTCTGTGTCATGCCCCACAGTCTGGTGAAATTTGCAGAATTTGTCAGTCCATTTGCCCATAGCGACCGGAGGCTCTGCGACCTTGGGGAGTTTGATCATCCCTTTGGACAACATGTACTCAAGGATGTCCTCACAGGATTGTTCCAAAGCTGTGAACTCCCGATCGTAACTCCAACCTTCGTGCTTTGGTTTTTCTTGCTGCCTCGCTTCAGGCTGTGGCGCTGCTTGGACAGGCTGCGGCTTTACAAATTTTCCTTTTTGAGCTGCCGAATTGGTTCTTTCAGCCTTAGGGGGGTCCATTGTCTTTTCGGCAGTTTCTCTTGCTTTTCTTGTTGTTAGAGCTACCACCATGATCTGAAAACTCTGTAGAGTAGGCGACGTGTGCCTTCTTCTTCTGATCGGGGTTACCTCGGATGAATGGGTACCCTTCGTAGAGGTCGTTATCTAATCCGGTCTTGAGCCACTCGACTCTCTCAATCAACTTGATGAATGGTTTGGTGGGAGAGGTAGAAATGAGGTTCCTCAGAGGCTGAGCAAAGTTGTTTAAGATAATCTGCAGAGCGTACTCTTCTGGGACGAGAACCTTCATTATGTTACAGGTGCTTCTCCACCTGTGAATGAATTCACTAGCTTTCTCATTCTTATTCTGTTTTAAATTGTACAGATGGTTGAGGGTTGGTGATGCTTCGACATTGAACATGAAGCGCTCAATGAACAAATTAACAACTTTATCGAACTCTTATAGTTCGATAGGATTGATGTGTTCCGCATACCACCTGGCTGCTACACCCTCTAGGCTGCGAGGAAAGCAAATGAATAACGCTCAGTTATCCTTCCTGAAACGGCCGCACTCAGCATAGAAAGTGGCCAAATGAGCCTTCGGGTTGTTGGTTTCGTCAAACTTGAGAAACTTGCGAGGAAGATTTTCCAGATTGTCATCCCTATCTAGGCCATTGTAAAAATCTTCACCAGAGTAAGTCTGTTTGCCTTTTCTTTTGGCCTGAATATCCTTAATGGCTTGAGTCATTTTCCTCATTTGTTCGTGCATTGGATCATTAACTAGAATAGGTTTATGTACAGATTCGAGTTCCGTGGTGATCTTAATGGACTGCTGCGGAGGATTTTGATGGTAAACAAACTGCTCTTCCTCTTCTGATTCTTCCTCTTCTGATTCTGATTCCTCAGAAATGGTGTCAGGCTGGACTTTCTTTCTGACGATCCTGACTGGTTTTTTCACAGCTTTTTTTTTCGGTTTGCTCTTCAGAACAACCTTCTTCTGACTGGCCTCAGCTTGCTCTGTCATCATTCTGGTCATCATTCTCTTAAACAGGTTGTACATGGCAGGATCTATACCATCGGTTTTGTTTTGATTCTGCTCTCTAACTGACTTAGGAGAGTTCGTTGCCTCGGCTTCGTTGTTGCTGTGCTGAGGGGCAGTCTCCTTTCCAGCTCTGGTCTGAACCATCTTGCCAATGCCAATGATTTCTGTGGAAATAAAGGAATGGTTAGAGCTTAGAGGAATTTTTGAAAATGCGACTTTTTGAGAAAAAGATAGGAAATAAGGAATTGATAGACAATTTAGACAAGTTATATCATCACCAGGGATCGGGTCATCACAAATTTTTCGATAATTGTGTCACCATTTTGCGGCAACAAAAATACGCCTTATGACCTAGGCGAGGTCGTCCATCATGATGAGAGATAATCGAAGAAGAATATAAGAGAAAAGTCTCATCACTAGGGATGAGGTCGTCACGGGGATCGTGACCATATAAAACAAAATAAAAGAATAAAATTTGGCCATAAAGAGCTTTTTAACATAACACAAAGTTGCATTTTTATTGATCACAAAATTTAAATACAAAGAGAAGGTGGGCAGACAGTTTGCCACGATTCTCGATATTCCGAAGATACATTAGGACCAGGAAATATAGACAAAGGAATGAAGGAGTCCCAAGTGTATTTGGTTACATGGTATGCCCCAGACCACTGATCCGACTGCAGATCGAACTCTGGCATGTGGCCCGTCGGGAAGCGATTGTTGACATGAATCTGCCGCTGCGAGAACTGTCTGAGACACCTCTCTGGCTGATAGTTGACACATAAGAAAGGGCCAAACAATCTGTAACGCTTGCTACGAGCATAAGTGTAGGAAGGAACTGATTCTCGTCTGTCAAAGTAATCCCAAAGGATCTCTTCCTAGTGCAGGCTCTCAATCAAAGTTCAGTACTGAACCACAGGCTTCGGCTTCTTGCTGCTGAATCTGAAGGAACTGGCCTTTGATGGAACATGTCGCATGAACCACGACTGCAAGGCATATGTATATCCTTCTACCAAGATGGTCTCTCCGAGGGCAAAACGAGCTAAGCCTCTGTAGAGAAAGGCTAAAGCTGCCATGGACACTAAAAGTTGACGGGTCTGCTTGCTTCCCCATCTTCGAAAGAGTTGGGCGACTCTGACATCAATGAAATTCTGACCGTCGTGAAAGAATGTTAATCCCACTGTGCATAGGACCATGGCATGCTGGATTCTTTCCTTCGCTGCCCGAGACAAGGTGTCAACTTCCTCGTAGGCTCCATATTTGTGATAGAGTCCGAACAAGTCGATGAACTGACTTCCATTGATCTCGGTGAGAGGCCAAGATCTGCTCCCTGTAGCTCTGGCTAATGCTTCTCGAACATCTATCCCCTTGACATTGATCAGGAATTGTTGCTCGACCGGATCATCTGGCTGACCAGCTGGTTCTGGCAATCCCATGATGTCACTGAACTTATCCATTAGCAGAGTCATCTCTCCCCACGGGAACCAGAATGTGCAGGTATGCGGGTTCCACCGTTATGCCATAGCGTGAATCAAACTGTTGTTGATGGTTCGCTTGCCCACTGCCGATGTCATCTCCAATCCATAATCGTCTAAGTGGTCTGGGAACATATGCGAGAAGGTGGTGAACCAAGAATAATACCAACGAAGGAAGAAGGAACGAGACTAGATGACCCGATGATCCGGAGTTCCATCCCTTATTTGATAGAAGACATGATCCCTGAGAAAGATAGCATCGAGAGATTCAGACGCCATCAGAATGATATTGAGGCAAAAGAGGAAGAGAATCAAACAGAATGCAGGACTTACGGACAAACTTTTGATGAAAGAAGAGGATAGACATAAATCTTGGAAATTTTGAAAGATCAAGGGATTTAGAAAAAGACTTTCCAGGGTTTTTAAAGAAAATTTGACACAAAAGAGAAAAGAATGTAGGTAAAGAAAAAATATATACCTTGGGTTTTTAAAAATAAGAGGAAATTTTAAATAATATACCCAGAGCTTTGAGAAGGTTTGATGTATATAGGAGAATACAAGGAAACATCGTACAATCAAAAGCTGCATAAACAAGGATGTACACACAACACTCCCTAAAGGCTGACTCTAAATGCAATATTTGAAATAGCTTGTAGGACCCTAATCCTAACTCTATGGTTCAGATTATCTGATTCCAATCAAGGTATGCCAATATACTCAAGCCAAAGCTTGAAGTACGTGGCATAGAAATAATTCTTCGGTTCTAAGGTAAGGGCTTCCCAACATCCTTGAGCACCTACCGATATACCTCGGACTATGGCCCTTAGGTACGTGGTAAGGGGGCGCAAACCCAAATAAGTGGTCCAGTTGTGAGGCTCTCTCCCGAACTATGGTTCAGTGAGACAGCCCAGCAACGTGAAAATCGGGACAATATAGGTAGGGATGTTTTCGAAAACATGATCAACATGCAAAATAAAACGAGAAGGCTCTAATGCAAGTCCTAAAAGAGATAGAATTTAAATAAAAGAGAAGCATACACTTGCATACATTGTTTGCATTCAATCCCTAGAATTGAGGAGAGTTGTATTTCAGATCTAAATCTAATATGAACATGGAATAATCTCCTCAATATGGTCCTACCAAACCATACTTAAATTCTATATGCAATGATGTCACCTTAGGATAGAGTCTAGGCTCCTAAGGTTTGCATGGAAATGAAGCTGACATAGAAGAATAAAGACTTAGAAAATATTAAAGCAAAGCAAAGGCATATTTCGACTAGACGAAGATGGGTCCCATCTCAGTCGCCAAAACTGTGATCATCGCAAAAATTTTCCTCTCTGATGGCTTCTCTCTCTTCCTTCTCTTTTCCTTTTTCGACCTCTATTTCCTCCTTTTTGAAGGGAGAAAATAAAAGACAGAAAGAAAGAGAGAAGAGAAAAGAAGAGAGAGAGGAACTCTTTTGCGGGGTCTCACTTGACCTTAACTTGAAAATATTTAGAAATTTAACTCGCCTCCGTTTTGAAATATATTGCGGAAAAATGGAGAGACGGGATTCGCTTAGCGGTACAAGGTTCGACCGTTCCTGGCGCCTTTACCAGGGGTAATCGAACCAAGGATCGAATCTATGCCTTTTTGCTTTGCCTAAATATTATCTAAGAATTTATTCTAAATCTAGATGCACAAAGAATCATGCTTGTGCAATGCAAAAGATGTATGCTCCTTTTGAAAATGATTTGGAAATCTCCAAGTATTTCTGAGATGAATCTGATAATAGAGTGAAGAAATGGTTTTTAGATGATAAAATCCAACTTAGAACTTGAGATAGATCAGAGAAGTTCTAAGTCTTTGAAGTAATTTAGAGTTGGAAGAATAAATCTTGATTTCTGATAGAGAATGATTTGAAGCTGAAATGAAGTTTCAAAGTCAGAAATGGACTTTGAATTTTGAATTTTAAACTTGGATTTAGGAAAGAAAATGATTATCTGAAATGAAGTTGAACTCTGGCTTTGAAGTTTGAAATCTGAAAGAGATTTGGGAAATCTAAATAGAATTGAGAAATGGGATTGATTTGAAAGTTGGAGTTCAGGATGGATTTGAGAAATCCAAATGGTATTTAGAAATAGAAATGGATTTAGGAAGTTCAGATGAGATCTGAAAATGGAATTGGATTTGAAATCCAGAATTTAAGACGAAATTTGAATTCTGGATCCTAAATGGAATTTGGATCTGAGATCCTAAAGTGGAATTGGATCTGAAGTTTGAGATCCAAAGTAGAATTGGGTTCTGGATCCTAAAATGGAATTGGATCTGAAGTCTGAGATCCAGAGTAGAATTGGGTTCTGGATCCTAAATGGATTGTGGATCTGAAGCCTGAGATCCAAAAGGTGGAATTGGGTTCTGGACCCTAAGATGGATTTTGGATCTGAAGTCTGAGATCCAAAGTGGAAGTTGAATTCTAGATCCTAAATGGATTGTGGATCTGAAGCCTGAGATCCAAAAGGTGAAGATTGTACTTGGAAATCTGGATCTAAGTTGGGATTAAAATTTATCTTTGGATTTGGATTCTGAAAGTCCAAATGGGACCTTTTGAAGATAGATCTGGGTTTTGAAAACCTAGATTTGAATTTAGAATTTAAGAAGGGTCAAGCTTTGAGATTCGGAATCAATCTCAAACTTTGATTTTTTATTTTGAAGATAAACTTGATTTTGAAAATTTGAAATCAGAAGATGGATCAAAAATTTCAAAGTTAAATTGAACTTTGAAGTTCAATTTATATGAGAATTTTTGAAGTTTTGAAATGAATTTTGAAATTCCAAAGTCAAATTGAACTTTGAAATTGAAATTTGAATCTTGAAAAATGAGATAGAATTGAATTTGAAATAGAAAATGAGATTTGATCTAAGAAATGAAGGAAAGAATCACTTGGAATTTTGAAAAAGGAATTTTGAAAATATGATGCAATTCTATCCTAAATGATGAATGAATTTAAAGAATCTTGAAATTGTATTTTGAAAAGCTATTTCATTCTTCAAATGAATTAAAAATGAGATTGAAGATATAATACAACCCTGACTATGGTTATTGGATGTATTATATAATAACCACATTTAAATTCAAGTGAAGAATAAAATACATTTTTTTGTGCTTTTATAGAGTTTTAAAATGAAATTAACTCTCAATATACCCTTACTATGGCCATTGGTATATATATTGAATTAATTTTAAATTAAACACTGATAAAAGAGGAAAATATTTAAAGAAAATATGATGAGTTTTGAAAAGGATCCGGTGAGGATCCAGGGTTATTTCATAAAAGATAAAAATCCTAACTTTTGTCTACATCCTGACTATGGCCATTGATGTAAATCACCAACTTAGGATTAATTACCTCTTACAAAATGGTGCACGTGCCAATCGTGTTTCACCATTGTGAGATTTTGGGAAAATAAAGATAAAAGACATAAAAACAAGCAATTAACAATGCTCATTCATTCTATCTAAAACAAGAAATGTAAATTCTTATTAAGATCTATCTATTACATTATTTGAATTGAACCTAAAAATGTCAAGGCTTCTTAACCAAATAAGAAATCCTGCAAAACAAGAGTTAGCCTAAGCAAAAGACAAACATATCACAAGAGATATCATAATGGAAGCTTAAGACAGCATGATGGAAAGATAGGAAATGATGTATATACCTATATACATACTTATATCTGTAGGCACGTATATATATATATATATATATATACATATATGACCTATATAATATCTTGTGAAATGAGTGCATGTGATGATGATAAGGGGGTGTTGTTCTGTCTAATATACAACAGTGATGCAGAATGGCCTAATATACAATGTGCACAACATGGGCGATGGTGGATTTAGATAAAAAAAATGTTGTGATGATGTAAATGATATGCATAGTTATGATGCTACAATAGCGCAGGGAAAGGATGTATATAAAGAGTGGAGATGCTGCTGTGCAACAGGATACATGGGCTGTTGGTGGATATAGTAAATAAACACTATCATTAGCAAGACGTTGTTGTAATGGATTTCTTGCCACCTTCACTGACATACGATGCCATTGTGAATGGGATACCAATGAAGCCCAGCACGGCTGCCCCATGGTCAGCATGCACTATCAAAGCCACACTCCCTCCCTTTAATACAAAGTGGTTGAAGGTGCCTAAATTGGTACTTATATGACCAGTTTATCAGGGTCTGAAAATAGACTCCAATGAATCCACCTAAATACCTATACATTCATGTTGTGGTCTTTGCAAATCACGATGGGGTTAGAGACCTAACTCATAAACTTGATTATGCAGTTAGCTGTACCATGGCACTCAATTGTGGTGGGATCATGAGTAGCCTCCTAAAGGACCTGATTTACGGTAATATGGTGATGACAAATTTCATAAGGAACCAGAGAAAGACTTTCATACACCTGATCGATAGTATATTTATCTGGATATCTTTTTGAGGCCAAAATAGGAATAACAAACCTGGGTAACGAGATGTAGGCAGTAAGATTACTGAAGACAGGGGAATTAAAGTCTCAAAACAGGAAATTAATGAGATAATATATGAGAAGAAAAAAAAATACAATTGACAAAATATAACAAGAAAGCAAATAACAGGAATGTCAAAGAAAAGAAGAATAAAACTTTAGTCAAAGAGGTACAAATGCAAAATAAAAAAGGTTGATGCTATGTACAGGAAATATCACAGATAAAACACCGCGAATGAATGTCTTGGGCTGATGGAAAAGAAAATATGAGGTTGGCAGGGTAACATACAGAGGCAAAAATATGTAACTAAAAGAGAGGTGCGGATGTCGCTATGCATCACTATATACAAATGCCATGGGACAATGAGATGCTAAGAATGACAATGCAAGTTTTATAATGGACAACCAGAAAATATACTATGAACTGGGGTGTAGTGCACAGGTGGTGAATGTTGCAGAAAATAAATTCAATGAATGGGACTACATCCATTAAGACACATATGAAGGTGCAGGGAAATAATGTCCACACATATATATATCATAGATGCAGGGAGGTGAAATAAATGTTTTGAGAAGCATACTAAGCGCAATATACTAAAAAAAAATAGGGGAATCTAAATGAAAATAATGCTAAAAACCAACCTCTACTTAAACAATTACCAAGCAACTGATGATGCTAATTACTTTACTGATCAACCAACGATTTACTTAATCAGACAACTAATGATGCTTAAATGAATATCTAATAGTTTAATGAACTAACCACTCACCTAACTGATCGGCTTAACGAATCTGTTTAACTCAACACTAATGGATTAACAAACTAATACTAACATCATTGTTCCATCACCACTACTCAACACTTAAAATATCTAAAGAAGACCGAGTGAAAATAAGAGGAACATTATGGTTAAATTTAGTCAACAGTGAGTGATTCAAGCAGAGACTTTATTGTCTGGGGCAGCAGAACCTTGGCTTTCAGACATCCCTGGCAATAAGCGTGAGATGCCAATGATTTTTTTTTTTGGCGACTCCACTGGGGATATAGAGGCATGAATTATCCCAGCAACGGCCTATTTGTCTCAAGAATGGGACGATAGCTGGCTGTAGCTTCAAGAGGTTTATTCAGAAAAAGAGGGAATCTCTTTCTGTCAGTTAATAATTGGCCAACCCTTCTCATCACTATATTTGCAAGTTACAACCTTCCTTGACAAATCGGTTTAGACGCTAAGATAATGGTTGAGGATGCAGTAGAACATGCTCCAGCTTCATGGAGCAAGATAAGAGCATGAGCCAGGAACAACCTGTGCTCTCTCTCTTATTGGCAATGCGAACTTGTTTATTAGACCTCCCATTCCCTCCAGGGGCTCACTTATGCCACTGTATCTTTTTGTCCCAAACATGGATCTACGAAAGGTATATTATTGCTTTCCTTATGAAGAGATACATATATTACCCTTCTGAAATGTGCCAATCAAGGGATCAGTGGTGCACTTGTAAGTGCGATAACAGTTAAGTGCCATGATATGTATAACAGATGATGGAATGATACATGTTGTAGGGAACCAACTGCTACAGAATTCTACAGACGCTTCATACTGTTATAATCGTAGTGGAAATCTTGCTACCACAAGATTTTGAGTTTAAGGCCTACCTTTTTGCTTCTGAAAGATTAACACCACGATCGGGTTGTTTAGCAATGACAAAGTCGTACCTGTAATCAGATATTAGCAATCAGTTTATGAGGCCTATATGAAAGAAAAGAAATCCTTTAGGAGGCCGATTTTATGTAGAGCAACACTCATATATATCTGCAGAAAAAGACCTATTCCTTGATGATTTCAACTATACTAGTTGATGCCAAGGACGTTGTCAAGGCAACACCTTCGTCAGAGAACAATCCGCTGCAAACTAGATGGAGCTGCATATACTGGAGACTATCCACATTTCGCACATGGTTGGCGACTGACTACAAAAGAAGAACGATGGGGGCCATTTGCAATCAAAATTTCTTCTGATTGAACATTGTCAACCCGTAAGGGCGGCCATGACGGCATCATAGTTCCCTCAATATTGCCAGGTTTTGCTGTTTTAAGAAAAATGAGGGTGATAGTTTCCCACCTAATTCAATATCTCTCAGCAAATACCATTGTACCTGTATTTCGTTAATTGATCCCTTGATTTCACCATCATATGAAGAACAGATAAGAATCAGTCAATTTACATCAAAGCTCAAAACTCAGATTCTCGCCATATCCCAGACCCAATATGCAGATGCAAGCCAATGTGCATAAGTGCAAGGTATATGCATGTATGAGAAATCAGTGAGGGAGTACAGACAATGAGATAAAATTTCAGGGAGAGCCAAATACTACTAACAAAATCAACAAAATGTTAAAATGAAGGTAACTTAACTAAAGAAAAGGACGAGGAGCATGGATTATGCAGAGGGGAATATATAGGATGTAGGTGATGGACCAAATGCAGTAAATAGAAGAGTCAATGTAAATGAAGGCTAATGATTTGATTCCACCAGATTGGATCACATTAAACAAATTCAGCTGCAAATTAATCACACAGCAGATTGATACTTCAAATCGATTTAACGTCCATCACTTTAATCCAACTGAATACCCTTAGCATGAGATCTGGCATAAATCGAACCCTGCATAATCAATATACCGATCCAATCTAATCTATACAATCATCTACTTACAATATATCGGCCTCGGTAAATTGGGTCTTTACATAGTAAATAAACTCACAAATCGGATGAGACAAAAGAAATAAAATACAGTGAGGTACATATGGTGGATGAATTCAAGCTCGGATGAATGAAGTCATGATATCATTTGCAGACATGAGAATGATATGATAGGAGCTAGCTTATAATATTGACGAGGTAATGTACATAAACTACAAAATGGGACGTTAATACAACTAGTGAAATGGTAAAAGGAAGAAGGAAAAAAAAAAGTAAGAACCAAAGAAGATGTGGCCCAATAGAGGGCCAAATTTTTTGTTGCAGGATGCAGATCGGTGTCACTATAGATGAACCGCTGTTGTATACACTGCTTAGGCAAAAGGGGAAAGGGATGTTTAAAATATAAACCAACAGAAAATAAATGGAAAGGGGAAATCACTCTCACCGTGGCTTGCTTGAGAGGAGAGAAGGCAGTGTCCCTTCAGTGCGTTGAGGACTGGATCGATCGTGATTCTGTTGGTGTTCTGAAGGATGGAGCGAGTCTGGTTCTTTCAAACCGAGCAGAAGAGATAATGTAGTTTGTTTGGCTTTGCTCGTCGTTGCTCGACTTGCGAAGTCGAATCCTTTCCAGTCACTCTTGAGAAGAGGGGGAAGATTCTCCTTGGTAATTCAAGAGAGGGCCAAAAGAAGAGTCGAGAAAGAGAAAGAAGGCCGAATGGTGGATTAAAGCATGATCCGATAGGAATTGTAAGGTGGAAAGATGGATCCCCCCCCCCTCAGCTACCCCTCTGTGCCCCCTTTTAAGGATGGAGAAGAAAGATCGGGAAGCAGGGAAACGGTTAGAGATGAACGGTGGTGAAGGGAGCGATGGTTGCGCGATGGGCGGTGGAGGAGCTCAATGGGGAGGCTTATGGAGGGTTTTGGAGCGTGCGATGAGGGTTCTTGAGGAAGCTTCCTGAAGGAGGAGGAGAATGCAGTTGGTGATGAAGGGCGATGGAGGGTTTGGAGAGGTCGCACATGGGGCTTTGCCATGGAGGGTTCAGTCGGTTGAGCAGGAGGCTGGAAGCTTCGTGAAGGGCCGAGAAGGAGGATGCCCGAGAGAGAGGGTTCGAGAAAAGGGTGGAGAGAGGTGTTGTCCTCTTTTACGAAAACCCTAAAAACTGATTTTCGATGTGCCCCCTTTACTTTTAAAATTTTACAAAGAGGGGTTTTTAACAAACTTTTCTAAAACTTGATTTTCAAAAGGTGTTTTCAAAAGGCTATTTTTATGTTCTTCTTTTTCTTCTTTTTTTGTTTTTCTCTTGACATTTTCTATATATTTTTTGTTTTTGACATTTTTAGAATCAGACCCTAAAATCAAAGAATTAAAACTAATTTTTTGTATTTTTGGAAAATATTTATAAAAGGGAGTTTTTTTGAGAACTCAAGGCGAGTTTTGGTAAAATTTTATCAGAAAATGGATTTTCATCCAAATTTTTAGGAAATATTCGAGGTTTTAAACTTGAACTGAGAAATATGGGGTTGTGGATCCAAGCGGATGCTGGATGAACTGTCTGAGCCATTCAAAACCATTTTTTGGCATTTTTGAAATCTTAATTTGGAAATCGGTCAATGAGGCTCAGGTTTTGGATTTAAAACACTGGGTTCGGTTCTGGAATTGAATTTGAATATATAAATAGGGAATTTGATCCAAAAAATCTGAAGAATGATTGAAATTTAGCTTTGGTTTTCTCAGAAAAATGGGGTCAGGGGGAAAAATGGAATATTTACAACATTTTGGAAAATTTGGGGTGTCAACACTATGCAAAACGATAATGAATTTTTTTCTTTTTCTTTTGAACAAACTCCAAACGAAATTGAAATCAACCTAATTATCAACTAAATCAAATGTAAAACTGCTGAGACATGACCTACTGAGATTGCAGCAAAAGGAAAACTAATACTAAGCTAAAATGAAAAAATATTCAGTAGACATGAACACGACACACCTAGCCGATCAACCCAACTTGACAAACACAAAACCTAAACGGAAACCCAACATAAAATTAAGAAAAAGGGAATCTTAAACTAATGGAACATGACATTTTTGACACAGTTTACTGCTAAAAAAATTTCAGAAAATAGAAAAATCATAAAACGTTAAAATCGGCTAGAATGGATCTAGCCGATTTTCACTATTTGGCTAAAACAATGTGTGACTCAAGGACTACACCTAACCTAGGACCAAACACGACATTCAAACCCAGAAAATAAGACAAAAACGACAGTGGTTTGCTGTCAAAGAATAAGAAAAATTAGAAAGTGGCTGAGGTTTAAAGAACACGATAGGTAGACACGATTCTATCTAGAAGAATGGAGGAAGAGCAAGACCTACCTCAAGGGCGATCCGACGACTGTGGTGGTGGAAAGAGCGAAATCAGCCTATGGAGATGTGTTTCTTCTTCTTCAAGGATGCTGGAACGTCACAATGAAGCTCATTCTTGCAGCTGCACCACGTTTGAAGTACACCGAGGGTGGAAAATGAACCGATTCACGATCGGGTGGAGTAGAGGATCGGATGGAGGTAGGGTCGATCTTTCTTGTTGGAGTAGAGGGCACTCCACTCAAGAAGAATGTCTTCAACCTCTGCTACACCTGCAAAATCAAACACTTATGATTAATAACCAGCAAGGATTAAAATAAATGAACAAGATATGTGAGAATGAATCGAAATAACATAAGGAAAATGCTTGAATCTCAAGCAAAACCCAAGGCTTCAATGGAGATGGCGTGGAATGATTGGGGAAGAAGGTGGCTGGAGCAAGATTCAGAGGAAGAGGCACAAATCCTAAGGCAAAAACTTCTAGGGCTTTCAGAAAATTTGATTTTATACTTTGGGCTCATTTCAGAAAGAGGTTTATAAAAAAAATTATTCCTAGGCGCCTCTTTTGAAGAGGTTTTCTGAAAACTTTTTCTAAATGGTTCTTGGGTCACGTTTGGGTTGGATTGTGATATTTTAAACATTGATTCACGGCCCAAGAAAGTCTATTTGGGTCGGATCTTGATACGCTTCACCTTGAAATCCATGCTCGAACACTAGAATAGTCATATCTCACTCAATTTAACTCCGATTTTCTTGAAATTCGAACCATAACTCCATTATGCCAAAATACATCCAATCATGGGTTTTAAACCTTAAAACCATCTAAAAATGCATGCATATATTAATAACATGATGTGCATTTCATGCATCATCAAATACCTCCATGCTTGAATGCTTGCTAGTCCCTTAACAAACGACTAACTAGGTTATGAAACTGGAAAATAAACAAATAAATATGCACTAAACAATTAAAATCCTAATGCACTTTCGTAGGAATCACGGTTGCATTTAGCTCATGCAACAAGCCCTTTAAACCCCTGGGTTACCCCAGTGGACGAGTAAGGTCTCGTGAGGGTTTGCAGAGATGCTACCCACAAACATCAATGTCATGCAAGAATAATTTTTTAGAAAGTATTAGGCAATTAAGAATTCAGTTTAAGCAAATATTTCATGTAATGCACACTCTCATAACAATTTTAGAATTCGTATGCCACCACAGTAAAAATATTTTTCTTTCACTTTTCTAAAACTATAATTATCTATGAATTTTCTCAGAAAGTCAAGTATTATCATGTTATCACTCATTTATCCTCACTTGTATATTCTTTGCACAGTATTTCACAATTTTTCCTAAGCAATGAATTTTCTTCATTAAGCTCACTCTTTTTCTTTTGATTTTCAATTTTTCACCATTTTTCAATTCCTCTCACTTGAGCATTCTTCTCACTTGAGCACTATTTCAAATATCCAGTTTTGTGACCCATGTAACGAGCTTTGGGTTAGTGACTCCCAGGCCAGACGACCTTAGGGCACCAGATACAGAGTATCCCTCAAACTTAATTGCTTGAGTCACTAAACCTTCTATTTTAATAGTTTACGTATAATCTTCTTCTCATCATGTGCAATGTCTCTATCTCTTAGGCTTTCTATGAAGTTCATGTAACAAGCTTTCGAATTGATGACTCCCAAACCAGATGGCTTTAGGGCACCAGGTGTAAAACACCCTTCAGACTCTACTTACTTGAACCACATAGGCCACAGATATCGACTAGACAAGAAGATGATTTCCTTCGTTATCATTTTCGTCAAGAGACTCAAACACTTCAACTTGTGTCTGAGTTCCACTACTAGGAATCACGAAGGCATCAACAACTAAATGTAGCTCTTTTCCTTTAAGCTCATATTTCGAAACATCTTTCCATTGCTTAATTCTTCCACAAAACATATTGTGCATACTTATACTAAAGTGATTCAAAACTTTCTAACATTCAAATACTATCTTTTCTTTGAATTATTTAATAAATAACTACTCTATTAAGATCAGATCATAAAAAAAAAAATTATATGGGGCTTAAAAATTTCTAAACTGTTAGATTATGCCAAAAACAATCATATATGCTACAAACTTGTTCTTAAAGGCCTACTTTTATGAGTTTTTAGCTACCAGACATAAAAAAAAATTTAGTGTGCATCTAAACCACCCCCCCATGCTTGAATGACGCTGTCCCTAGTGGCATACAACATATGTAAACATGCAATGCAAATGCATACTAAAGATCAATAAACTAAATATGGGAGAAAGGATAGATACAACCTGATATGAGTCGGGCTTTTGAAGTTGTTTGACTTGACTTTGCATCATCCTATGTATATCTGAATGCATAATTTCCTGCTAATCTGGTTTGCTCGGTAAACTTTGCTCTGCACCTGGTAACTAATCCTCACACATTTGAATATTAGATAAAACCTGCATGAATCAGAACAAATGTAAGTTCATATGAAATAAAATAACTAAACAAAAGCAAATGTTGAACTGAAAAACAAACTAATTCTACTATCTACATATGGTACATTCCTCTGCTTAAATCTTATTCCTTCGTGAGATCCCAGATCTCACACTCACCAACCTGTAAGGCTTCTGAAATGTAGGGCTTCAGCCTTTGCCCATTCACCTTAAATGTACCTCCGGTCAGTGGATCAAATAATGTCACTGCCCCGTGTGGTAATACTTCTTTCACAATGTAAGGTCCATCCCATCTTGACCTTAATTTTCCTGAGAATAGATGCAAACGAGAATTGAACAACCAAACTTTTTGCTCCGGCTCAAACACTTTTCTGATAATGTGCTTATCATAAAATGCCTTAGTGCGAGATTTATATAACTTGGCATTCTCATATGCATCATTCCTTAGTTATTCTAACTCGGTGAGTTGCAATAATCTCTTTTTGCCAGCCTAGGTGAGGTCAAAATTAAACTTTTTTATTGCCCAATATGCTCTGTGCTCTAGCTCGACAGGGAGGTGGCATGCTTTCCCGAAAACAAGACGATACGGGGACATGCCAATGGGAGTCTTAAATGCAGTCCTATAAGCCCAAAGTGCATCATCTAAGCATTGAGACCAATCCTTGCGGTCCAGACGAACTGTCTTTTCTAAAATCCGCTTTATTTCCCTATTAGAAACTTCGACCTGTCCACTGGTCTGAGGATGATAAGGAGTGGTGAACCGATTATTGACAGAATACCTTCTTAGAATTGAAGCTATCTGTACATTCCTGAAATGCTTGCCTCCATCACTTATCATCGTGCATGGCACACCAAAACGACTGAAAATATTATGCTTAATGAACTTAAGCACCACTCTATGATCATTGGTCTTGGTTGCCACAACCTCGACCCATTTGGACACATAATCAACCGCCACTAAGACATATAAATTACCGAATTATGGCGGAAATAGGCCCATAAAATCTATGTCCCTGTAAACACCCCAAATTTTCCTCATCCATTCTCAAATAACCCTCCTCATGTAGTGCCAACCCTGTTAGGTCAGTGTAGGAGTCAAACTCCGAGTCAGTTTCAGAAAATCATCATTTTACCAACTTTTATTAGGAAATTACCATTTTACCCCTAGGTCATCCCGGACCCCAGTCAGTTGGAGTCAACAAAGCTCACTGGTCAGTTCAGAACATTTAGTATATCAATCATTTCAAACTCATCTGAGCTCACA
The DNA here is from genome assembly GCF_984573655.1 of Nuphar pumila. Classification (NCBI taxonomy): domain Eukaryota; kingdom Viridiplantae; phylum Streptophyta; class Magnoliopsida; order Nymphaeales; family Nymphaeaceae; genus Nuphar; species Nuphar pumila. The sequence continues at coordinate 152,182,915 of NC_143249.1, read as the reverse complement.
GTGAGAAGGCCATTTTCATTTCTGACCATTCCTGCCAAAGTGGGATCATTTCTTCAGAAATGAGCTCATTTCTCACTCAAATCTAAGCCAATTGTCTCCGAGTCAGTCATTCACAGTCAGTCATATTCTCCAGAGTCTAACTTGAGCTCACCAAGAGTTCAAGCTCTTCGGTCTCAGTTCAAAACCATTTCCAAGTGTTCAGGAGCCCACTTTAGTCCATTTCAGCTCTTCCAGCTGAAATTGAGCTGAGTTCAGTCAATTGAGCTAGTGTTCGAGCTTCAATTTTAGTTCATGTCAGTATTACTGACCTTTGTTCTAGATAAAACCCAACTTAGGTTCGTAATTCACTTCACTTCAGTGACCATTCTGTACCATTTCTCTAAAAATAGCAGCTTTTCTTGAAAATTTAGCCGGAAAGGTCAGTTGAGTCAGTATCTGGTTAGTTCACTTGAGTTCTGAAACTCAAAAACCCAACTCAATCCAGCTCATTTCAGTTTGATTCAGCTCAAACCCTAATTTCCAGTGTCACTCTAGCTTGGCAGAGCTCGAAAATCATTTCTTCAACCATTTTTGCAAATTTTGTCAATTTTAACAATTTTTGAACTGGTACAAGTGTCAATCGGGGTCTAACATCCAAAATTCTTCATTCAGGGTCTGCATTTCGCATGTCATTTCTCATCATTTCATATCATTTTTCAGCATTTCATCACATTTCATTCTAATTTCGAAGTCCAGAACTCCAGTTTTATAAATTTCAATCCAGATTGAGTTTTAAAAGTTTTCAGAAATCAATTTCAAACCCCGGGTTTCCAAAATTGACATTTTTACCCCCAGAATTCTAAATTTGGAAGTATTTTCTTGAGAAAAACAATCTGGATTTCTTTCAAAATCAAATTTTCAAATTCTACTCTAGATTTGCTTCACAATGAGGTATTGAACTTCAAAATCCGAGCTCGTTTCAAAAATTGCCAAAAATAGCTCATTTCGTTTGGAAATAAATTTAGAAGTATTTTCTCGAGAAAAATAATCTAGATTTCTTTCAAAATCAAATTTTCAAATTCTACACTAGATTTGCTTCGCAACGGGATATTGAACTTAAAAATCCGAGCTCGTTTCAAAAACTGCCAAAAATATCTCGTTTCGTTTGGAATTTTTTTGAAAAGACTATTTTACCCCTCTAATCGTCAAAATGAATTTCAAAAGTGGAATTTGGACCCGCTCTGAGATGGCCCATTCATTTACATTTCTATTTTATTAAAAAAAAAGATGTTTCTTTTTATTTGTTTGTTTTATTTTTTTTATTTTTTTATTTTATTTTGTGAGGTGGGACCCGCGAGGGGGTCTCCCAAACCTCCAGCCCCATTTCCTTATTCCTTCCTTTTCTTTCTTCCCTTCCTTTCCTTCTTCTTCTTTCTTTTCTTTCCTTTCTTCTTTTCCTTCTTCCTTCCTTTTCTTTCTTCCCTTCCTTTCCTTCTTCTTCTTTCTTTTCTTTCCTTTCTTCTTTTCCTTCTTCCTTCCTTTTCTTCTTTTCTTCCTTTCTTTCCTTCTTCCCTTCCTTCCTCCCTTCTTTTCACTCTTGCCCAGTCATTCATCGTAAAGGTTTTATTTCCCTCTTTCCCTCTTTCCCCTTTTCATTAAACCCTAAGTAGAGGCCCTATTAAAACCTAAGTTACTAACAAAAAAAAAAAGCGCCATACAGCAGCCCCCATCTTTCCAATCTAACGTCTCTCTCTCTCTCTCTCTCTACCTTAAGCTCTTCATCTTCATTATACGGCAGCCCCATTGAAGCACCTCCAAGCTCCCTCCTTGAGCCGGCACATCACCCTCCTTATTGCAGTTGGCTCCTCCTCCCTTTATAGCAGCTGCAGGCACCACAAGGGAATCCTCAACTCCAGCCTAAGCAGCCATTGCCACCACTAACTGCAGCAGCTGTTCAAAGCCAACAGCACAGCCACCTTCTTCCTTCAGCCACCTTTTTCCTTCAACACCACTACCGGCCCATCATCCTCAGCAGCTCTCCATTAGAACCAGTTGGTGTAGCAGCCCTTGGTGATCAGCCATCACCAGTTTCCTCCTTTGCAGCCGCATCAACACAACATCATCTCCTGCAACTCTTGCTCCAGCCGGTCCAGCCCCTACTTTGAAGCAACTCCTTCAGCCATCTTCTTGGTAGCCAACGTCAACAACAAGCAGACTTCATCCTCAATTGTGGTAGCTGGATCCCTAAGGTAAGGTTCCTATTCTTCTTTTTTATTAACCTACAGATATATATATTTTTATTATTATTCTTATTGTGTCATGGTAAGAGGCTACGTAAAAAGGCGATTCATCCCTCCAATGGATTGAGTCCATCCTTACAATGGCCAATACTAAGACCAAGTCGTACCCTTGATCATTTTTTTTAACTGCATCATTATATTTATGTAGATTCCATGCTTATTGCATTCATTAAGTTTAGCTTTATTAATATTCGATTGATAGTCTATAGAATATAGATCCATCCATGTAGTCCATTTATAATTTTATATTTGATTTTTTGTTTATAAATCTTGAATTTTTTATGGTAGATGCCTATGTTTAGTTTTCGTTTCTCTGCAAAAATTCGGATCAATTTGAGTTCAATAACTCTATCTAATAAATCCAAACTCTATATCAAGTTTTAAACCCTCTGGAGATTCCAGATTCCCATTTAGCAGGGTTGTCGACCAAAGATCGCCTCCATGGACGATCTTATTTTCCCTTAAAAAATCATAGTAGATTCCTAATTGAATCTACTAATTATCTGGAAATTTTGAGAATTTTTCAGGCAGTTTTGTTCTCTTTCAAAATTCCGATTTCCCAGACCCTTGGGAAAATCTCGATTTTCCTTTGTCAGGGTATAGACAGACCCTAATCCATCGAGTCCGTTCAATCCGTAGCCCATCTGCAAAAACTTTCAACAAAAATGTTATTCCTAACATGTTTTCCTGTCATTTCCCAAAATTTAAAGATTTTTGGAACTGTCTCAGTATTTTTCCTAAAATTTTATTTTCTGTCTGACAGATTTCAATATCCCGAAATTCCAGAGATTTTGGTCTCTAATAACAGTGTGGCTTTTTCCAAACCAAAACCCGAATTCCAATTGTGTCAAAATATAAAACTTTTCCCTGTTTGTCAGGGATATTTTCCCACAATTTCAGACTTTTTTCCATCTATTTACTATTTTTCCCACATTTTCTACCAAAACCTATCTGTTTCCTTCATTTACTGGAGTCGTCGGATTCCGATCTGACTTGCCGGAGTGGCACAGCTCCGACCATAGGTCAAAACCAAAAAGTGTAAAAGGAAAAAATACTTGCCTTACTGTCCTCTGTCACCCCATAAAACTAGGGAAATTTTTATGAAAGTTTGATATCCGAAATCTCTTTTAGAATCAGCATTTTAGGCAAAAATCACAAAATTTAGGGTTTTATTTCAATTTCCATATTTAAAAATACAAAAAATTTATATTTTCGAGATTCATTCTGTTTTTAGTGTTACTTTAGGTATCCATGCCAAATTTGGCTTAATTCCAAGTTCATTTGATTTACATGTTAGTTTGTCTTTAAATTCAGAAGCGAAAATCAGGCGAAAATCAAGTTAAAATTGATATTTTATGATATTTTTGCCATTTTATGGTTCTATTCAAGTAAATTAGCATTTAGAATCATATTAGGGTTAATTTTGATGTCATTTGCATTTCACATTTTCCATTTTTACAAAATTTATTTCAGAAAACCCTCGTTTCAAGGCCATAGTCTTGTTATCGGGGCTATTTTGGTCATTTTGACCTAAATTTCGAAATTTCAAGTTCTAATTCTCCAAAATTTCATGCATATCATCATATTCTATCATATTATGTTTGATTTATTTCATTTGATTTTCAAATTTTCAAAATTTACAAAATTTCTTTCAGAAAACTCTGATTTCAAAGTCATCAGGGGTATTTTGGTCATTTTGACACCAATTTCGAATTTTCAAGTTTATTTTCGAAATTTAGTCATTATTTCTCATGTTTATATCAAAGGGGGTATGATTCTGGGTTTATATCTGAATAATATCCGTTAACTTCCAATATTTTCGGATAAATTCAGAAAAACCTACATTTTTGTGCTAACCTTGTTTTCTAAGTTTTGCAGGAACATTCAAAAAGAAGATTTAGCTTTTATTTCTTTTATTTCAATTCAATGTAAAAATCAATGTAATATTTGGAATAAAAGTTACTTTTCTGCTTAGAATAGGGCTGCATTGCATATAGTTTAATTTCTGCAAAATTCCAATATCTGATGTATGATCCATGTGCATTGATTTCAAATCCACTATGGTTTACACGAATGGCACGTGCACAAGCTTTTATGGAGTTTATAAACTCGGTGGGATTTGTATTTATGGCCATAGTCAGAATACGAAGAAAACCAAGATTTATGATCTTTATATCAGCCACATTCAGCCTACACTCTTAGGCTAACCTCAAAATGCACTGCATTTCTCAAAGTTTTAAAAGGATTTCCCAATTCCTCAATGAAATTCCCTTTTCAAATTCATATTCATTCATTCATATTATTCAAATTACATTGTTTTCAAATTCATTTTCCAATTTCAATTTCAGAAAAATCAATTTTCTCAAGGATTTACCAAGTCTTTCTCAGGATTGGATTTTCCCAGAATTCTAAATTTTCAAATGAGATTTCAAAGTATTTCCCAAGTTCAAATCAAGATTTTCCTATGTTTTAACATTCTCAAATTTCAAAATCCCAAGTTTTCAGAAATCCATTTTCTCAGAATTCTCGTTTTCCTGATAATTCATTTTCCCTTTCAGAAATCCCTTTTCCAATGAACTTCCTGATTTTCTCAGAATTTTCAAATCCATTTCCTTAGAAAATCAATTTCAAATTTCAAAATCAATTTTCTAAAGTTCAAATTTTCTTGAGAAATCACTTTCCAATGCAAATTTCTGATTTCCAATGAAATTCAATGATTTTCTCAAGAATTTAATTTTCAAGTACTTTTCCAATAAATTTTCAAGCATATTTCAATTTTCCAAAGAAAACATCATATTTTCTCAAACTTGCATTATTTTCAAATTTTCATAGCACAAGCCTGATTCTTTATGCATTCTAGGATCAATAGAGCATAATTTAGCTATTTGAGTCGAGTTAAAGCACATAATTGGTCCTTGGTTCAATTACCCCTGGTAAAGGCGTCAGGAACGGTTGAACCTGGTACCGACAGGCGGATCCCATTCCACGGAATTTTCCCGCAAATTTGCAAAACGGAGGCGAGTTAATTTTCAAAAACCATTTTCAAAACTTTGGTCGAGTTTGACTCGCAAAATTCGTTTCGCTCTCACAAGAGAGGGGAAAAATTTTGCGATGATAACAGGTTTGGCGACCAAGATGGGACCTGTCTTCGTCTGATCAATTATGTGCTTTGACTTGACTCAATTATCAAAATCATGTTATACAAAATGTCAGCTTTTATTTTCTGGTATTATGTGAACCTAGGAGCCTAGACTTGAACCTAGCTGACATGGATTGCATGTAGACTAGTCATGGTTTGGTAGGACCATATTGAGGAGAATTATGCATGCTCACTTAGACTTAGGTCTAAAATACAACACTCCTCAATCTAGGATTTGTGTGGAAACAATGTTTGCTTCTTCAAAAAATTTTAAAATTCTATCTCTTTAGGACTTAGAGCCCTCTGTTTGCTTGCATGTGCTCATATTTTCAAAAACCATTCCACCTATGTCTACCCGGTCTTCACGTTGCTGGGCTCTTTTCCAGAACCATAGTTCGGGACAGAGCCTCACAACTGGGCCACTTATTTGGGCTAACGCCCCCTGTCACGTACCAAGGGCCATAGTCCAACGTATATCGGTAGGCGCTCAAGGATGTTGGGAAAACACAAGCCTAGAACCGGAGATGATTTTTTATGCCACGTACACCGAGCCTCGGCTCGAGTATATTGGCATAACTGGATTGGACACAGTTGATCTGAGCCTAGAGTCAGGATTAGGGTCCTAAAGCTCTTTTAAAATTGATGCATTTAGAGTCAGCTTCTTAGGGAATGTTGTATATGCATAATTGTTTGTGATTGAATGTATGATATTCATTTTCATCTTATTTTCTTATATTTTTCCCAATTTTTCCAAAATATCAAACAATTTTCCAAAATACCTTATTTTCCATCTTTTGTGAAATATCTCCCTTTTCTCAAAAAAACCCTGGATGATTTTTCCAAATTATCCACCTTTTCTTCAAAACTCCAGGAGATTTTCCATTCTTTTGTTCCTCTGAACTTCGAATTTCCAGCTTTCATTTTATCCTGCCTGCAATTTTCAAAATTCTTGTATTTTTCCAAAGTCTAATTTCAGTCTTGTCTTTCAGTCCAATGGCATCCAGTCAGCTCGATTCTATTTTTCCTGAGGGTCACATCTCCTACGAGATGCGACAAAGTCTTCCTGAGCATCGAGCTCTCAGCACCGGACCCTTCTTCCCCCGGTGGTACTATGTCTGGTTCAAAAACTTCTCTCGTATGTTTCCGGACCACTTGAGCGATTGCGGGTTGGAACTGGCATCTGTAGTGGGAAAGTTGACAGTAAACGGCAATTTGATCCATACACTGGCAGAGCGGTGGAATCCGTGCACCTGCACGTTCTGGTTTCCGTGGGGCGAGATGACACTACTGATGGATGAGTTTTCAGAGATCATGGGACTGCCTGAACCAGCCGATCAGCCTGGAGATTCGTTAGAGTAGCAGTTCTTAATCAATGTCAAGGGTCTGGACCCTAAAGATGCCGTGGCTCCCATGACAGGGCGTAAGTCTTGGCCACTGATTGAAGAAAACAGGAATGAGTATGTGAGCCTGATCGAGATCTACCGACAATATGGGGGATTCACAGAAGTCAGTTCGTTGTCCAGGACAACTCGAGAGAGAATTCAGCATGCGATGGTTCTGTGCACTGTAGGACTTGCTCTCTTTTCAGATGGACAGAACTATGTGGATGTCAGAATAGTACAACTTCTGAGGAGATGGGGAAGTCGACAGACCAGCCGTCTTTCGATAGCTATGGCCGCGCTTGCCTTTTCTATATAGAGGATTGACTCGCTTCACGCTTGGAGAGTCCATTTTAGTCGAGGGATGTATTTATGCACTTCAGTCTTGGTTCCTTCAGCATGTACCAACCATAGCCAATTCGTTCAGATATAACGGCAAGGAGCTCCTTTCAGTTGTGCGGTACCAATTCCTGATCGATTATCTGCAGGAAGAAGTGGTATGGGACTATTTTGATCGAGAATTACTGTCTCCCCGATACACCTATGCATATGGCAAGAGATTCAAGCTGCTTGGTCCATTCTTCTGCGCCCACTATCATCCGGAGTGGTGTGTTTGACAGTTTTCTCAAAGACAGAAGCACATAGAGATGCGGCTGCTATCAGGACTGGTGCCAGAATTCGACCTTACATCAACGCAGTGGTCCGGAACATACCATTCTGCCAGATATGGCTGGGACTCTTTTGTTACTCTTCCACTTTTTCCCAGCCCTTGTGTCTCTGCTAGTTATAAAGAGTGGTGGCAAATTGTCTGTCCGCCCCCTCTTTCCCAAGTTTATTATTAATACAATCATGTTTTTCTTTTAATAAATAAAAAACTTGCAAATTCTTTAATTTTTGGTTTGACGACCTCGCCTAGGTAACAAGGCATAATTTTCAGATGTTTATTTTCTTTGCAAAGGAATGACAACGCAATTGTTGTAATCCCAACGACGACTCAATCCCTAGTAATGGGATATTCTTTCAATTGTCTATCAAAATCTCTTTCAAAAGCCTAATCATCAATTTTGCCCTGCAGAGAGCATTCGTGATATTTAATGGTTCAGACAAGGTCAGGGAAGAAAACTGCACCAGTCGAAGGCATCTCATATTCAACAGCCTCAGACGAAGAGATGGATTCCCCGCGCTCGAGCAAAAATCAAGGGCAGCAGGTTGAGGATGACATGGATCCTCAGATATATGCCATGTTCAAAAAGATGATGAGCAAGATGCTGGCAGAATAAGCTGAAGCCAGTGCAAAGAAGACCCAAGTCAAGCAGAAGGCAAAGGTCAAGATAGTCAAAAGGGTTTTGAAGTTGTCTAAGAAGCCTATTCAGGATGCTGATACAACAAATGAAGGGAAATCAATAGAGGACACTGATGAAGAATATGAAGCTCATCAAGCATTTCAAAGATCCCCTCATAGACAAGGGATAGCCTATAAATTGAAGAGTCAAGCAATGGATGATCTAGTTCAAGTACAGTTGAAGAAAATGGCTGAGGTGATTAAAAATTTGCAAGACCGTGACAAGGGCAAGAAGGTCTTCGCGAGCAAAAACCTCTACGAAGGCATCACTCCTGTCAGGAATAATCAAGATCCAAAAATGAAGATGAACTCCGCCTTCTTCGTTAATGCCAACCGTGATGATTGCAAAGATAGCAAAGGCAATCATACAAGTCAGAAAGAGAAATCTTCTAAGCAGAGTGGAAAATTGAGTCAACAGAAAGAAAAGATAAAGCGGGACGACTGGGGTTACGATCGCCAGTTTACTCTTCTCGAGCAGTCTCTCGATGAAATCCTTGAATATATGTTGGCCAAAGAATTGGTAAAACTCCCAAAAGTCACAAATCCTCCCACAATCATGGGAAGATTTATGGACCAGTTCTGCAAATTCCATCGGGCGGTAGGGCATGATATTGACCACTGTTTCATCTTCAAGAACATTGTCCAAGATTATATCGACAAGAATTTCTTCGTTGAGAATGAGAAAGAATATTGGTCAACTATCTCAGCCAAGTCTCAACAGAAGTCAAGCAATCAACAAAAAGTACAACATGACGATCGGAACCAGGACCGCAAGATGGCCCCATTGGATCAAATACTCGAGAGTTTCCTGGAATACATCCTCACAAAAGATATGGTCGGATCTTCAGAGGCTCACTTTACTCTTTCTGCAGATGATTGCAATCATGATTACTATTCAGAGGGATCTAAGGGCCAAAAAGGAAAGTTCTCCAACAATGATAAGCCTCTTCAATCTAGTTCTCAACATAAAGAGAAAGGTCAAGAAAAGCCAAAGCACAAGGATTGGAGAAAGGAACGAAAGTTCACCCCTTTGGATCAGACACTAGAGAGTGTTCTGGAATACATGCTCGCAAAAGATATGATCCGTTTACCTAAAGTAGCTGATCTTGCAACAGTCATGGGCAGATTCAAAGAAAAATTCTGTAAATTTCATCGGGCAGTAGGGCATGACACTGAGAATTGTTTCGTCCTGAAGAACATCATTCAAGATCGCATCGACAAGATCCTTGTTGAAAATTAGGAAGATACCAGTTGACCATCCTCATCAAGTTTTCCAAGAAACTGATAATGTCAAGGCTATGTCATCTTTAATCATTTTGCTTTTGGTCATTTTAAAAGAACAATACAGTCCCAGTTTTCTTACCAACTTGTTATTTCTCTTCAATGATTGAATAAATTACCCATTTTCCTCATAAAATTGATGTCACCTTTAATTCTTCTTCTCTGCAAAATGTTCTTTCATAAGGAATGACCCTCTTCAGAGTCCCAGAATCAATCTAAAGTCAGAAAGCATTCTTCAAATATCAATTACTTATCCTTTCATTCAACTTCTCACTCCCCAGTTATACTGGGGCATTATTTTGAAAATTGTCTTCAAAACATCCTGTATGCAGGCAGGATCAAACAAAACTCTTATTTTGCATGCATGTGCATTCATTTACATCATTTTGCATACATTTGCATTCATTTGCATTTACATGAATTCATTTGCATCCATTTGCATTCATTTACATCAAGTTCATTTCCCCTTCAAGTTAAGGGATAAACCTGAACTACCCATTCAGGATAAGGGATAAATCCTGAGACCCCGACAGTTGTCTAAGTCATCGTGAGAATGAAGATTGAAAATCTCTCATCAGAATCAGTTGGGTAAGATTTTCAAAAACCAGTGTTTGTGCTGGTAAAATTTTCTAAATCTAGTGTTCGTGCTGGTAAATTTTCAAAATCCAGTGTTCGTGCTGGTAAGATTTTCAAAAACCAGTGTTCGTGCTGGTAAAATTTTCTAAATCCAGTGTTTGTGCTGGTAAATCTTCAAAATCCAGTGTTCGTGTTGGTAATTCTTCCAAAAACAATATTCGTACTGATCCATTTTCAAAATCCAGTACTTATACTGGTTCATTTCCAAAATCCGGTACACACTGGTACATCTTTCAAAATCCGATTGTTATTGGTCGGACTTTTAAAATCCAATTTTTATTGGTCAAACTTTCTAAATCTGGTTTAATGGTTAATGTTTTCAAACCTAATCCATGCTAGTCTAGTTTTTCTTCGGGATTCGAGTTTCGACTTGAATTTCCTTTCCTTCTAACCGGTCTAGTTTTTCTTCGGGATTCGAGTTCCGACTCAAATTTTCTTTCCTTCTAACCGGTCTAGTTTTCCTTCGAGATTCGAGTTCCGACTCAAATTTTCTTTCCTTCTAATTAGTCTAGTTTTTTTTCGGAATTCGAGTTCCGACTCGAATTTCCTTTCCGTCTAACCGGTCTAGTTCTCCTTCGGGATTCGAGTTCCGACTCGAATTTTCTTTCCTTCTAATTAGTCTAGTTTTCCTTCGAGATTCGAGTTCCGACTCGAATTTCCTTTCCTTCTAACCAGTCTAGTTTCCCTTCAGGATTCGAGTTCCAACTCGAATTTTCTTTCCTTCCAATGGATCTAGTTTTCCTTCGAAGATTCGAGTTTTGACCTGAATTTTCTTTTCCTTCTGAATTGGTCTAAAAAATTAGAGTTCCGACTCAAATTTTCTTCCAAATCCAATTCAAATGTCTAGAATTGGTCTAGAAAATTAGAGTTCCGACTCGAATTTTCGTTCAAAACACAATTCATTTAGTTTTTCCTTGAAGATTTGAATTCTGATTCGAATCTTCCCTCAAAACCCAGTTTAGCACCTGGTCCATTCAAAGCTTGGTTGATATTTTGGAATGCTCTTTTTAAAACAATTATTTTCAATAAAACTTTTGGAAAATCGTCAACCAAAAATTTAAAAACCGACTTTCCACAAAGTGGTAAGTACGGGTCGAATCCACAGGGAACATGAATTAAACACAATATTTCTATAAAATTCAATTTATTAATAACAAAGGTCAACCTACAATTATAAAGTTAATACAATTGCAAATAGTCACTAAAAGAAAAGTAATCAAGCAATCAGTCTTCTGCTCCATGCCAAGGGTATTTCCGTCTTTTTGCCATGTAGAAAATCTTCTCACTTGGTCAATAACCCTGGACACTAAATATGCTTTTCAACCTAAAAATGCAGAAAAATACAAAGTTAGTTTTCTATTCTAACAATTAAAACAATAACTAAAACAATTTCTAATGTTACGAAAATTGTAAAACAAATACTATTTATCAAGCAAAAATTAAATAAAATACTAAATTAATGCTAAAATTACCCAATTTCACTCTACTAATGCTGTATGATGATGATGCAAATCCTAAAATGCAGAAATTATGGAAAACAAGTCTAAATTACCGAAACTACGAAAATTACGAAACTGCCCCTAACTAGTGTAAAACAACATTCTGACAGGTTATCAGAAAACCACTGTTTGACAGGGCAAACGAGGTCCGATTTTCCCGAAATTTGTTCTGTTCTGCAACTGACAGATTGAACAAAACAACAGTTTTTACAGAATTGAAAAACAGTATATGGAACTCCAGATATAAGCGTTTCAAATCTGGGAAAAATCAGGATATCGCCAGTCCTGTAATTTAAAATCCAGAAAAAGCGGTTTTCGCAAAACGCTTAAAAATCAGACCAAATCAACTCCGAATGAGCTGAAATTTGGTCTGCAGTTAAATAACACGTCAATAAAGTGAATAGAAGAAAAAAATTTGGAAAACACAAAATTTTTGCACAGAAAATAATTCTGTTGCAACAGGGCAAAAATCTGGTTTTTATTTGAGTGCACTATTCACTTTATGAACCTATGTAAACACTATCAAATGCAATCTACACCTAATGCAATCTAAATGACACTATATAACAGTGTATATGCAGATGATAATTAGGAAAATACTAAATGCACGACGAACAAAACACGACAAGCAATTTATGACTAGAACTATGTTAACTAACAATGTTAATGCAACTATGCTAAATAATAAAATACAATCTAACTACTAAGTTAACTAATATCTAACTATCATTCAAACCACAACAAAACACATTTCACACATACTAAACAAATACGCTATACGTATACACACTTCTACACTAAAACTAAATTAGATAAATAAACTAATTAATATAGAAATCAAAAGAAATAATACTAAATGAACTTACTTCACTAAAGACGAAGGTTAAGGTAAGGATGCACTCGGGTGGGATTAGGTAGGCTCGATTTTGACTAGGTTGAAAGAGATAGGCTTGAGCTGAGGTTGACTCACTAATTGGGTTCGGTTTTGAGTTGCCTTAGTCAACTAGGTTCGGTTGACTTAGGTGGACTCGGTTTGACCTTAGCTAAGGTTGGGTTGGGTTTGGTTAAGGTTGACTCGACCTCGGGTTGGTCGTAACTTTGACTTAGACTAGGTTAGGGTTTGACTTAGTCTTGACTAGGGCCAGGTCTAGGTCTTGGACTTAGGCTTATTAAGACTAGGTTGAACTCGGTTTAAGTTTGACTTAGTCAACTAGGTTCGAGTTGACTTAGGCTCAACTAAGTTGGACCCAACTTAGGGTTTGACTAGACTCGAAGGGGCTAGGGGTTGACTCGACTAGGTTTAGGTTTAGGCTCGGCTAGGTTTGGTTTCGGGTTTGAATTCATCAACTAGGTTCGAATAGGATAAGGTAAACTCGGTTGACTAAAACTAAGGTTGACTTGACTAGGCTCAAGTGGGTTGAACTAGGTTTGGTTCGACCTAGGCTCGGTTTGTGTAAGACCCGCAATTTTTCAGAAAATATCTGAATAAAATTCATGAGGCATTTACCGGTAAAAATAGCATTTTTCTCAGAATGCGAAACGAATCAATTCCTGCGAGCCAGTTATACTTAGGATATTCGTCGAATCGCGAATATATGCTCAAACACTCTGGAAGCCATAACTTCCTATCTGAACAAAATCAAAGGATTCCTGCGAGCCAACTTTCTTAGTGGCATCAATACGAAGATAATGGCGTACTCAGAATTTTTCGGAAAAAAATCGCCGAAAACCCGAAATTCTTGCGGGACCCACAGAAATATGGGTGGGACCCACAGAAATATTTCTCAGAAAATATTCTAGAAGATTCTAGAATATTCCAGCACCTTCCAGAGCCTTCCAGCACCTTCCATGGAAGGGATTTCTGAAAAGCCAAGGGGTAAAGAGGAGATTCTGAAACTTGGGGCCCAAGTTTCAGAATCTATAAATAAAGGAGCCCCCCTCTCTTTAAAAATCGCCAACCCCTCTTTCTCTCCTCCTTTTCCAAACCTCCCCTACCTAGCCTAGCCCACCTGAGCCCACCTGACCTGGTCTGAGCCTGCCTGACTTAGCCTGAGCCTGCCTGACCTGGTCCTAAACCACCTGACCTAGGTCTGAACCCACCTGACCTAGCTCAAACCCAGTTGACTTGACTTGAACCTAGTTGGGTTTGAAGTCAAAGTCAAAGTCCTTTTTGGTCCAGCTTTTGGTTTGGATTTCTGAACCCAGACTTAGCCTACTTGAGCTGAGTTCGAACCTGCTGAACCCAGTTGACTTGGATCGAACCCTGTTTGGTTCAAACCACTTAGGTTGAGTAGCTTGACCTGCTCTACCTCTTTCTCAACTAAGTCAGCTTCATCTGACTTCGTCTGACCTCTCGAAGGAAGGCTCGAAGCCAAAGAAGCAACCCGGAGCCGTTTCTTCCACGATTTGAAGTAAGTTCGCTTCATTAAACCATCTCTCTCAAGTATTTGATTGTTTGTATATAGCATATACTTTCTGAAGTAGTATCTTACTTTAGTTCTTGGTTGAGCCCTCTAGGACACTTCGATGTTCACGCGCTTGCCTCGTAACTATCGTCAGATATATATGTTCGAATACGTAGTATATGCGTTCTTCAAAATAGTATCTCACCCTAGTTCTTGGTTGAGCCCTCTAGAACACTTCGGTGTTCACTCGCTCGCCTCGTAACTATCGTTGGATACAGATCTAGGTGTATATCTGCTGATACTGCCGACGCGTCTTATATCGCACAGGCCATGTAATTTACCTTTGCCGTCGCGTCGTATGATGCCAAGGCTCCCTGCTTTCTGTACTTCCGATTACTGCACTTCCGATTATGTATTTACTTACGCCGTCGCGTCGAACGATGCCAAGGCTCCTGTTTTGTTATATATGTAGAATATTTCGTTCAGTTACACACCCTGAACAATAGTATATGCATTTCCTTTACGCCGCCGCTGTATAAAGCACAGGCTTCTGCTTATATTACATATATGGTGCGTAAGTGAGCGTTCAAACGGAGATCAACTCCAAAATCGCCCATGCGATTCCCTTACCGCTCCTCGTACAAGATTCTGCTTGACGAATGAAGCCCCTATTAGAAAGGCTTCGCCTTTTGGCAAAATGCTCTTTACGTAAAGACTAAATCAATTACGTATGGCCTGGCTATGGCCCAAGGTTCCTGCAACCTTGATGGATGCAAAGTACGCACAACGGTGCACATCTATTTCCCGAGTTAAGCATAGCGATTTCCCACCAAAGAGGGGAGATGCCGCTGAAATGGATAAAAGAAACGCACGCTTTCTCCGTAAAAGAGAGGAAGTGCTGCTAAAATTCCTGAAGGGCTAAGAATAGCTCAGAAAGAACGTAGCAGAAGTGCTACCCAGTTATGGAACGCCTTCTACGATGTAGAAAGGTTCGTCGCACCACTGCCGGTAGAGCAGAGAAGGTGTTGACAGAATGGTTGGCAGAAGAGCTGCCAAAACCAGTTAAGTGGCACAATGATGTCCTTTGTTGGAACGATGTCAGAATGACTCGTCTCCCTGACACCTGCAAGGGCATCATACTTGTAAGAGCCGTTGCGCCAAAGTAGTGGTAGCGCCTTGACAAGGTCCTGAGCTCGTTGCGTAAAAATACGCCGAGTAGCCGATCCGTAGTGATCGAGTCATGTGCATGCTCATTGAGAATTATCAGACAACCAGACTCGTAAGGGCCGCTGAGCCGGAGTGAGTTGTTTCCACCGAAAGAGGTAAAGTGCTCGTCAAGGCCGAAGTGCTGAGAGCAGAGTTAAGCATGCATATGAATAAAACCTTTGTTCCACGGTGAAAACCGTGTGGTTGATTGGGGTCGGGTACATACTTCTCAAAGGCTGCCCTATAGGCATGCAATGTTCGTCAAGTAATTGTAAGACCGGCAGGCCCCTTTCAGAATTTCTCACCGAGGAAGACGGTGATGGCGCAGCCTTGAGTGACATATATTTCACCCGAACCTGATAGAGTTCATTGATGGCCTTCGTCACTCAGAGGTATGGAGGTCGTGGTTATCCTTAAATATCTAAGGATTGAACCCAACTACTGCAGTAGCAGAATGCATTCGGATACCTATTAAGGATCTCTTCCGGTATGCTGTACCGTCCTACTAGGGGGATGGGGTCAACAAGCCTCTGGGGTATCTAAAATACATAGAATAATCAACCCCCAGATCGTCGCGTTGTCGCCCAGATATGAGTCTCCTAAGCCCAGGGGGAGGTGCAATTATCGAAACAAAGCATTAGCTTAGGTACAGCGCTATTTTGAATGTATGAGTGGATGACGTTGTTGAGTCAGTCCTGCATAACCTTTGTGAAGGTGTCATAGTCGGTATACTACTGGACCGATTGGGAAAGAACCCCATTGATATCCGTACGACTAAGTGAAGCTCGGAGAGCTGTCCTTAGATTCGTAGGATACGGATGTGCCAAGCATAAAGACTTGAGCTAGACATCCATTTGTGACTCTGAGGAAGTCAAGGCTAAGTCGTAGAGACTTAAGAAGTTATTCTAACTCACAGCCCTGAAGAGGCTTATGCAAAGACATGAAGACTTGCGTGGATGTTCAACTCATAGCCCGGATGAGGCTTTTGCGATATACGCTGAGTCATGGAGGCTTGAGCGTCGTATTACGAACTGCGACCCTGAGTGGTCTATGCATTTACTTGAGTTGAATAGATAGGTGTTTGCCTACTTACCAGACCATCAGTGGTTCTGACCCCGTTTAATGGGGATTACAGGTGTTGAACCTGCGTGGCGATATGCGGAGCAAGGCGGCATCGAGTTCCAGGGTTTCTCTAGACAGAGTTGTACTGCTTCCTTTTTATTGAACCTTCACTGCTTTTCTAAGCAGTAGTGTTGTAATAAACATGTGCTTTCGATAAAATGGAATACTTTGGTGGTCAATGAGATGCTTGGCCACATACCTGCAACGTGCTCGGAGTTTTCTAAAACCGACGACTCATTATCGTCTTATTCCGCTGCTAAAAGCTTTTCTAAGTTCCGCTGCAAAGAAAAAAAAAAAGAAATTCATGAAAATTTTAACCTAGCTTTGTTTTGGAAATCTGGAGCGTTACAGAATTGGTATCAAAGCAAGAGTCTGAGAAACCTGGTTCGAGATCCGTCTTGTCCACCATATCGCACTGTAAGTATATTTTGTACTTCTTGTTCTGATCTGGGTGCATCTTTGTATAGATGGCAACTCACGACTCCCAAGGATACTGCTATCGTTGCGGAATCATGCACGATGAGTGGGTATGCCCATATGAAGTCCAAGACTGCCAGTATTGTGGCGAAGAAGGGCATTCTGCCAACG
Organism: Nuphar pumila; assembly: GCF_984573655.1. Classification (NCBI taxonomy): domain Eukaryota; kingdom Viridiplantae; phylum Streptophyta; class Magnoliopsida; order Nymphaeales; family Nymphaeaceae; genus Nuphar; species Nuphar pumila. The sequence goes on along the minus strand of NC_143249.1, from coordinate 152,166,039 downwards.
AATGCCAAATGAAGCATACCGCCGATATGGGTCGGCGGGGATCGCTTGGTCTTAGGGATGAGACCTCGCGTGTTAGTGGGCCATATTACTCCAGTAGAAGGAGTATCCGTACTCCAGCAACTTCTGATGAACTACCGTCTCTGGTAGGATTTGACTTGAACTTCCTTGAGGGATTTGGTCAATCGCAAGGCTATCAACAGGCATCATGTACGCCTAGCTTGCACAGTTGGGAGGAGGGATGCAACAACTCCTTCTATAATCCCATTATGATTTCAGATTCCTCGAATCAAAGTACTATTATATGGGGGAACAGAGCGGCTTCACCAACGCCGAGTCTGAATGGCCAGGAAGAGGGATACAACCTATATCATCCCGTTATGGTCTCGGATTCCCCGAGCCATGATGCTACTGAATGGGCAAGTGGACCGGCATCACTGATCTATCCACAAGAGTCGCTTGAGAGTGCGGAAGTGCCACCCAAGCCAAAGCTAGTTGTGCCTGCACCAAGGCAATATGGAAGTAAATGATACTTCGGGTTCTTTGGGTCAAGAAAGAAATCCAGTTCCTAGAAGAGACTGGTAGTGTTTTGGAGTCAATAGACTCATGTACCTAGTTTCTCAACGCCTAAAAGTCTGCCAGTGCGGCGTGACGTTTTGTTTAAGGCGATGCTTGTGTAAATGTGATGTATATTAAGTAAATAAAACTTTGCTTCGATATATACATTGTGAAACTAAAACACGTTGTTTGTATGTGGTAGATAAATGGCTCCTACGACGAGGAGAACCATACCAAGCGAGGAGTCCCATACTCAAGGATTTCTGCTAGAAACACTCAACAATTTGGTTACTGCCATTCGAGAAACAAGGCCAGAACCAGTCGCACCTCGAAGCGAAAACCTTGGTGGAATAACCTATAAAAAATTCCTCAAGCTCGATCCACCAGTCTTCGCTGGTAGAGCCGATCCTGAACTGGCAGAAAGTTGGGTCGAAGAGACCGAACGTGCCTTCCTGGTGCTGGGAGTACCAGAAGAAAAGAAGACCAACTTTGGCACGTACAGGCTGAAAGACAACGCATGGAAGTGGTGGGATACCACTAAGATTATCTAGTTCTCGGAAGTTGAAGTCATTCCTTAGACTGACTTCCGGAGAGCTTTCTTGGATAATTACTTTCCATTACACTCCAGAAACAAGAAGAAGATGGAGTTTCTGGAATTGGAGCAAGGTGGCATGAATCTGATTGACTATACCACCAAATTTCAAAATCTTGAACGGTACTGCTCCCGGTTATTTGAGACCGACCAAGAAAGGGCCGACAAGTACATCAATGGACTGCGAGAGGGGCTAAGGTCACGGGTTATCACCAGCATGCCCCAAACATTTCAAACGGCTGTGGCAGCAGCTTCAAAAATACAAGTGGATTGGGAGCGATCGAAAGTGATCATAGCAAAAAGGCCCATAGTTGATGGTGGGAGCAAGAAGAGAATGTTTCCAAGTGGCCAGGGTTCACGACAACCCTTTCAGAAGAAAAGGTTCCAAGGTGGGAACAACACTCAACAAGTTGTAAGGCCAAGGCAGAACATGGCTCCAAACAACCTGCAGTCCAACCCAAACTGCCCAAAATGCCATGTTAATCACGCAAGAGGACCATGTCCACGTGACACAGGTGGATGCTTCTACTGTGGCAAAATGGGCCACATTGCAAGACAGTGCAGGAAGAAGCTTGTTGATGAGCAAAGGAGGAATGTCGGATCTGCCGGACCCTCTCAACAAGTACCACAATGAACACTAGTCCAACGACCCCCACCTAGAGTAGAACAAAGGCCTGCTGCAGGTCGTGTATACGCTGTAACGACTGAACAAGTCGAAACCGGTGACCTCATTGAAGGCACCGTACCTGTTAATGGACATGCAGCTTACGTCTTGTTTGATTGTGGTGCTACTCATACGTTTATCTCCGACGATTTCACCGAACAACTCCATGCCTCGGTGCAACCGATTGATAAAATGATCGAAGTATATAACCCGTTGGGTTCACGCACCAAATGTATCCGGTGTGTGAAAAATTTGGATATTGAGATAGCAGGGCAACACTTGCCTACTGACGCCATCCTGATCGATATGATACAGTACGATGTCATTCTGGGAATGAATTGGTTGGCTCAGAATAATGCCAAGATTCTATGCCGCGAGGGCAGAGTGATTCTATCTCGACCCGGATTACCTAAGATGGAATACCGGTTATCCAAACCAGTTCCACAAAAAAGGCTCATATCAGCACTTAAGGTACAAAAATACCTTAGGAACGGTTGTGTGGCCTTCCTGTTGAGTCTCTCGGTGGAAAAATCCAACGACCAACCCCTTAAGAGTTTGGAAGTAGTGCGGGAGTTTCCCGATCTGTTTCCTGAGGAATTGCCAGGACTTCCGCCACTTCGTGAGGTTGAATTTGGAATTCAATCCTTACCTGGAACAACGCCGATATTCAAAGCCCCTTATCGTATGGCACCAGCTGAACTCAGCGAGTTGAAATGTCAGTTGGAAGAACTGATGGAACAAGGGTTCATCCGACCAAGTATGTCACCATGGGGAGCCCCAGTGCTGTTTGTAAAGAAGAAGGATGGATCCCTTCGGTTATGCATCGATTATCGGATGCTTAACCAGGCAACCGTTAAAAATAAGTACCCGTTGCCTCGGATTGAGGACTTATTCGATCAGCTCAGAACAGCGAGAGTGTTCTCCAAGATTGACCTCAGGTCTGGATACCATCAGCTCAGAGTTAAGGAGGAGGATATACCTAAGTCTGCCTTCAGAACGAGATATGGCCATTATGAGTTCGTAGTAATGCCCTTCGGACTTACAAATGCGCCTGCTGTCTTTATGGACCTGATGAACCGAGTGTTCAAGCCATACTTAGACACTTTTGTCATCGTCTTCATTGATGACATTCTCGTGTATTCAGAGAATGAGGAACAACACAAGGAGCACTTGAGAATCGTCTTGAAAACCCTTCAAGATAATCAGTTATATGCCAAGTTTTCAAAATGTGAATTCTGGCTAGACAAAGTAATGTTCCTTGGCCATGTGATCTCAAAAGATGGAATCGCAGTAGATCCTGCGAAGGTCGAAGCTGTGATAGACTGGAAGCAGCCAGAAAATATCACTGAGGTCCGAAGCTTCCTTGGACTTGCCGGATATTATCGGAAGTTCATACAGGACTTCTCCCGAATCGCCGTACCAATGACGAAATTACTGAAAAAGGGAGTCAAGTTTGAATGGACTGACCAGTGTAAGGAGTGCTTTGAGGTTCTCAAACAGAGGCTTACCACTGCCCCTGTCCTTACCTTACCTTCTGGTCAGGGAGGCTTCGTTGCTTATACCGATGCCTCGGGAACAGGTCTGGGTTGTGTATTGATGCAGCATGGCAAAGTAATCGCCTATGCATCCCGTCAGTTAAGAATTCATGAGAAAAACTATCCAACCCACGATCTTGAGCTTGCCGCGGTAGTGTTCGCGCTTAAAATCTGGCGACACTACCTATATGGAGAGAAATTCGAGGTCATGTCGGACCATAAAAGCCTAAAATACCTCTTTTCTCAAAAAGAACTCAATATGCGGCAACGGCGATGGCTGGAATTCCTCAAAGACTATGAATTCACGCTTTCCTATCACCCTGGAAAAGCGAATGTTGTAGCAGATGCCCTTAGTCGCAAGACTGTTGGCACTCTGGCCAGCCTCACCGGACAATGGAAGCTGATGGAGGATTTTGTCAGTTGGAAGCCATTTCTGGCTGACCCAGGAAAGATTCGATTGTCATGCCTGACAATCCATATCGAGATCCTCGATCGCATTATAGCCGAACAGTTCAAGGACCCCCAGTACTTGGAATTAAAAGCTCGTGCTGCAAAAGATGACACTTTCTTCCATTTAAAAGAGGATGGAGGAATATGGATGGAAGAAAGAATTTGGGTTCCAAATAACCCTGAGCTAAGACAGGAAGTACTCCAGGAGGCTCATAACAGCAAGTACACCATTCACCCTGGAGGTACAAAAATGTTTCGGGACTTACAGAGAAAGTACTGGTGGAGGGGTATGAAACGTGATGTGGCTACATTTGTCTCAAGGTGTTTAATCTGCCAGCAAGTAAAAATCGAGCATCAACGACCTGGTGGAAAAATGCAACGGATCGAGATTCCAGAATGGAAATGGGAGGGCATTACGATGGATTTCATCGTTGGATTGCCTCGGTCCAAGAGACAACATGACTCAATATGGGTGATCGTAGACAGACTCACCAAGTCTGCTCACTTCCTGCCAATCAACACTCGATACTCAACTGAACGATTGGCGGAGATCTACATTCGGGAAATCGTTAGACTCCATGGAGTGCCGATTTCGATCATATCCGATCATGACCCGAAGTTCACCTCTCACTTTTGGGAGCAGCTTCAGAGAGCCCTGGGGACGAAACTCAAGTTCAGTACAGCATTCCATCCCCAAACAGATGGGCAATCAGAACGAACCATACAGACTCTTGAAGATATGCTAAGAGCCTGTATGCTAGAATGGAAAGGTGATTGGGATTCCCACCTAGCGTTGGCTGAATTTGCTTATAATAATAGCCACCACGCTAGCATTGGGATGGCACCGTATGAAGCCTTGTACGGGCGACCCTGTCGATCACCAATCCATTGAGGTGAAGTGGGTGAGCGAACCTTGGACTCGCCCATAATGTTGCAGCATTATACTGAGCAGGTCCACATGATCAGGAAGAAGCTACTGACTGCTCAGAGTCGACAGAAGAGCTACGCTGATCAGCGGCGTAGGGAACTCACTTTTGCGGTTGGAGATAAGGTTATTATCAAGGTCTCCCCAACCAAGAGTGTGTTTCGTTTCGGAAAGAAGGGGAAGCTCAGCCCCAGATTCGTTGGTCCCTTCGAGGTTTTGAGCCGGATAGGAGAGACCGCCTACAGAGTAGCATTGCCACCGCAGTATACACAGATACACAACGTATTTCATGTGTCAATGCTTAGAAAGTACGTTCACGACCCTTCCCACGTCATCCAACATGAAGATATTGACATCCAGGAGGATATGACTGTGGAAGAAAGACCTGTTGAGATCATGGACCGACGAGAGCAAGTGCTAAGGACAAAGGTCATTCCACTTGTCAAAGTGAGGTGGCAGCATCATGGAATCCATGATTGCACTTGGGAGCCTGAATCGGATATGCGGGATAAATATCCTGAACTCTTCACCTTGTACTCTTAGCTGAATTTCGCGGACAAAATTCCTTTAAGGGGGTAATGATGTAAGACCCGCAATTTTTCAGAAAATATCTGAATAAAATTCATGAGGCATTTACCGGTAAAAATAGCATTTTTCTCAGAATGCGAAACGAATCAATTCCTGCGAGCCAGTTATACTTAGGATATTCGTCGAATCGCGAATATATGCTCAAACACTCTGGAAGCCATAACTTCCTATCTGAACAAAATCAAAGGATTCCTGCGAGCCAACTTTCTTAGTGGCATCAATACGAAGATAATGGCGTACTCAGAATTTTTCGGAAAAAAATCGCCGAAAACCCGAAATTCTTGCGGGACCCACAGAAATATGGGTGGGACCCACATAAATATTTCTCAGAAAATATTCTAGAAGATTCTAGAATATTTCAGCACCTTACAGCACCTTCCAGAGCCTTCCAGCTCCTTCCAGCACCTTCCATGGAAGGGATTTCTGAAAAGCCAAGGGGTAAAGAGGAGATTCTGAAACTTGGGGCCCAAGTTTCAGAATCTATAAATAAAGGAGCCCCCCTCTCTTTAAAAATTGCCAACCCCTCTCTCTCTCCTCCTTTTCCAAACCTCCCCTACCTAGCCTAGCCCACCTGAGCCCATCTGACCTGGTCTGAGCCTGCCTGACTTAGCCTGAGCCTGCCTGACCTGGTCCTAAACCACCTGACCTAGGTCTGAACCCACCTGACCTAGCTCAAACCCAGTTGACTTGACTTGAACCTAGTTGGGTTTGAAGTCAAAGTCAAAGTCCTTTTTGGTCCAGCTTTTGGTTTGGATTTCTGAACCCAGACTTAGCCTACTTGAGCTGAGTTTGAACCTGCTGAACCCAGTTGACTTGGATCGAACCCTGTTTGGTTCAAACCACTTAGGTTGAGTAGCTTGACCTGCTCTACCTCTTTCTCAACTAAGTCAGCTTCATCTGACTTCGTCTGACCTCTCGAAGGAAGGCTCGAAGCCAAAGAAGCAACCCGGAGCCGTTTCTTCCACGATTTGAAGTAAGTTCGCTTCATTAAACCATCTCTCTCAAGTATTTGATTGTTTGTATATAGCATATACTTTCTGAAGTAGTATCTTACTTTAGTTCTTGGTTGAGCCCTCTAGGACACTTCGGTGTTCACGCGCTCGCCTCGTAACTATCGTCGGATATATATGTTCGAATACGCAGTATATGCGTTCTTCAAAATAGTATCTCACCCTAGTTCTTGGTTGAGCCCTCTAGAACACTTCGGTGTTCACTCGCTCGCCTCGTAACTATCGTTGGATACAGATCTAGGTGTATATCTGCTGATACTGCCGACGCGTCTTATATCGCACAGGCCATGTAATTTACCTTTGTCGTCGCGTCGTATGATGCCAAGGCTCCCTGCTTTCTGTACTTCCGATTACTGCACTTCCGATTATATATTTACTTACGCCGTCGCGTCGAACGATGCCAAGGCTCCTGTTTTGTTATATATGTAGAATATTTCGTTCAGTTACACACCCTGAACAATAGTATATGCATTTCCTTTACGCCGCCGCTGTATAAAGCACAGGCTTCTGCTTATATTACATATATGGCGCGTAAGTGAGCGTTCAAACGGAGATCAACTCCAAAATCGCCCATGCGATTCCCTTACCGCTCCTCGTACAAGATTATGCTTGACGAATGAAGCCCCTATTGGAAAGGCTTCGCCTTTTGGCAAAATGCTCTTTACGTAAAGACTAAATCAATTACGTATGGCCTGGCTATGGCCCAAGGTTCCTGCAACCTTGATGGATGCAAAGTACGCACAACGGTGCGCATCCATTTCCCGAGTTAAGCATAGCGATTTCCCACCAAAGAGGGGAGATGCCGCTGAAATGGATAAAAGAAACGCACGCTTTCTCCGTAAAAGAGAGGAAGTGCTGCTAAAATTCCTGAAGGGCTAAGAATAGCTCAGAAAGAACGTAGCAGAAGTGCTACCCAGTTATGGAACGCCTTCTACGATGTAGAAAGGTTCGTCGCACCACTGCCGGTAGAGCAGAGAAGGTGTTGACAGAATGGTTGGCAGAAGAGCTGCCAAAACCAGTTAAGTGGCACAATGATGTCCTTTGTTGGAACGATGTCAGAATGACTCGTCTCCCTGACACCTGCAAGGGCATCATACTTGTAAGAGCCGTTGCGCCAAAGTAGTGGTAGCGCCTTGACAAGGTCCTGAGCTCGTTGCGTAAAAATACGCCGAGTAGCCGATCCGTAGTGATCGAGTCATGTGCATGCTCATTGAGAATTATCAGACAACCAGACTCGTAAGGGCCGCTGAGCCGGAGTGAGTTGTTTCCACCGAAAGAGGTAAAGTGCTCGTCAAGGCCGAAGTGCTGAGAGCAGAGTTAAGCATGCATATGAATAAAACCTTTGTTCCACGGTGAAAACCGTGTGGTTGATTGGGGTCGGGTACTTACTTCTCAAAGGCTGCCCTATAGGCATGCAATGTTCGTCAAGTAATTGTAAGACCGGCAGGCCCCTTTCAGAATTTCTCACCGAGGAAGACGGTGATGGCGCAGCCTTGAGTGACATATATTTCACCCGAACCTGATAGAGTTCATTGATGGCCTTCGTCACTCAGAGGTATGGAGGTCGTGGTTATCCTTAAATATCTAAGGATTGAACCCAACTACTGCAGTAGCAGAATGCATTCGGATACCTAGTAAGGATCTCTTCCGGTATGCTGTACCGTCCTACTAGGGGGATGGGGTCAACAGGCCTCTGGGGTATCTAAAATACATAGAATAATCAACCCCCAGATCGTCGCGTTGTCGCCCAGATATGAGTCTCCTAAGCCCAGGGGGAGGTGCAATTATCGAAACAAAGCATTAGCTTAGGTACAGCGCTATTTTGAATGTATGAGTGGATGACGTTGTTGAGTCAGTCCTGCATAACCTTTGTGAAGGTGTCATAGTCGGTATACTACTGGACCGATTGGGAAAGAACCCCATTGATATCCGTACGACTAAGTGAAGCTCGGAGAGCTGTCCTTAGATTCGTAGGATACGGATGTGCCAAGCATAAAGACTTGAGCTAGACATCCATTTGTGACTCTGAGGAAGTCAAGGCTAAGTCGTAGAGACTTAAGAGGTTATTCTAACTCACAGCCCTGAAGAGGCTTATACAAAGACATGAAGACTTGCGTGGATGTTCAACTCATAGCCCGGATGAGGCTTTTGCGATATACGCTGAGTCATGGAGGCTTGAGCGTCGTATTACGAACTGCGACCCCGAGTGGTCTATGCATTTACTTGAGTTGAATAGATAGGTGTTTGCCTACTTACCAGACCATCAGTGGTTCTGACCCCGTTTAATGGGGATTACAGGTGTTGAACCTGCGTGGCGATATGCGGAGCAAGGCGGCATCGAGTTCCAGGGTTTCTCTAGACAGAGTTGTACTGCTTCCTTTTTATTGAACCTTCACTGCTTTTCTAAGCAGTAGTGTTGTAATAAACATGTGCTTTCGATAAAATGGAATACTTTGGTGGTCAATGAGATGCTTGGCCACATACCTGCAACGTGCTCGGAGTTTTCTAAAACCGACGACTCATTATCGTCTTATTCCGCTGCTAAAAGCTTTTCTAAGTTCCGCTGCAAAGAAAAAAAAAAAGAAATTCATGAAAATTTTAACTTAGCTTTGTTTTGGAAATCCGGGGCGTTACAGTTTGGGTTAGGTCTAGGTCTTGGACTAGGTTGACTGGGGTCGGTTAGAAGGATAGGCACCCAATAAAAAATCAAAGATAATTTTGGAAATGGAGAAGTCCAAAAATCGTCCTTTTTAATGGGGAGTTACAACCTTAAAGAGCTTTTAAATCCCCTTGGGAAACAAGGAGTAATGCTATTTCCAAAACCAAGGTGAGGGAAAGCCTTTAATTGCAATTAATTCCTTTTTGAGAAGCCAAATCGTCCAACCTAGATAATCACATGATTTTAGTTTTCCAACCAAGAATTTAGGGCAATTACTTCTTTCTTGAATTCATACACCTACTTTGGAAATTTAATTGATTTTCAAATTGGCTTTTCAAATCTCAATTTGTAACTCCCTATTAATAGGCACTCAAGAATTAAATCTTTCTTCAAATAGTCCACACGATTTTTGAAACTTATCTTTTTCCAAAAACTTTCCACATTTCAATGCATTAATTGCTTCTCCTATAAAAAATCGTCAACTCTAAAAATGGCTACACTTTCTAAAAAGTAGTAAATCTACCTAGGGAATAAAAGGAATTAAAAAGAAAAAACGATTTCCTAAGAGTTTAATGCTAACCTAATTCTCAAAACCTACTTAATTAACCTCTAAAAACGGCCAGAAAAGAAAGACCTAATACATTGAACCTAGACACCTTCCTAACTCAACTAATGACCATTAAAACTTTCTCAAAATCGACCAAGAGCTCAAGGAGAGCTCTAATGGCTGCCTCCCCACCTAGGGGAAGAAGAAGAACCACACGAAAATAAAAAAAAATAAAATTTGTAAACTAGCAAAAAACAATAAACGAAATAACCACTATTTTGATAAAACTAACTTAGAAAATAATTCAAATGACTCCTAATAACACAAAAGCTAACAAGAACAACACTATGCTGGAATTAAAAACATGAGAGAAAACAAAAACTTGATTTTTGTAATTTTCTACTATAGACTCAAAACACAAAAATGAAAAATGATTAATACAATTAATTAAACCAATCCTAAAACAATGAAATGACAAACACCAATTTGTACTACTGTTAACATACAAAAACACAACAAACTCCACGGTGTATCCACATCAACACAAACATTTAACCAAGATACAAAGATCGGCTAGAATATCTCTAGCCGATTTTTTTCTTTTTCAAAAAAAATAAGATCAAAACGAAACACCAACACAACCCACGACTTAGAATAAACTAAAATGACATTTCCTAATGAGATTTTCAGCAACACAATACAAGACACATGCTGGACAAAACAAAAATATCAAAACAGAAAAATATTTTTGGTAAAAAATCAAGAATCGGCTAGAATAAGTCTAGCCGATTTTTGAATTTTTATTTTCAATTAAAATCAAATGCAACCCACACACAAAACCGACTAAGATGAATCAAAGTAAACACTTTCTTTATTGGATTTTCTGTAAAACAACACCAAGAACAATTATGACAAACTTGAAGAATCGGCTAGATGAAGATCTAGCCGATTTTTATAAAAAGGATGAAAAAAAGCAATAAAAAAAACTCGATTCCAACGAATCAACCAAACACATAAACCTAATCTAATGTGCTGGTCTATGCACGTATGCTACTCTAAGGTTGAAACAAAAAGAAAATTAAGAAACATACAGAAAATAACAAAACAAAATCCACACACACAAATCGGTTTTATCTAGAAGAGAAGAAAGAAGAAGACCTACCTTTTGGAAGATCCGACGACCGGGGGGATGAAGAAGAGCGGACCGTGGCTGGAGATGGACGTCCTCTACAGTTCAAGGATGCTGTACTTCACCAAAAACGGCACCTATTGCAGCTGCTACACGTTGGAGATCCACCGATGATGGAATGTGAGCCGATTCGCGATCGGAGGGTGTAGAAAGCCGGATGGAGGTAGGGCCGGCTCACCTTGGTGATGTGTTGCGCACTCCCGCCCAAGGTTAATGGTCTCCACCTCTGCTACACCTGCAAAAATACAGAAAAATGGTGAAAAGACAGCAGGGAATAAGAAAGAAATGAAAAGAAACCAAAGAAAGCTTGAAAATATGCTTGATAATCAAGCATAGATCGGTCTTCAATGGCCAACACGTGGGGAAGATGGAGAGGAAGGAGCTGCTGCTGTAGAGTCACTGTAGAGGGCGTCCAAACACAGCCAAAGACGCCTAGGGTTTGCTGGAAACTATAATTTATACTTTTGATAGTTTTCAGAAACAAGGTTATAAAAAAAATATTTTACTAGGCGCCACTTTCTGAGGGGTTTTCTGCAAAACTTTTTGAACTGGATCTGGATAGGCGTGTGGGTTGGGTTTTAGACTTTTAAAGAGTTGATCCAAGGTCCAATTAACCTAATTGGGTCGGATATGGATCCGATCCACCTCGAAATCCATGCCCAAACACTGAAATAGCCATAACTCTCTCATTTAACTCCGATTTTTCTGAAATTCGAACCATAGCCCCTTACTATCAAAACACATCTAAACATGGGTTTAAAACCTTAAACTTGATACAAAATGCATGAAAAACTTGTTTACATGATGTGCATTTCATGCATCATCAAATACCCCCATGCTTGAATGTTTGTTAGTCCCTTAACAAACCCTAATCATGATATGCACTGAAGACAAGAAATGCTAAGCATGAATGCATAATACTAACTCACTTTCGTAGGAATCACGGTTGCATTTAGCGTATGCAACAAGCCCTTTAAACCCCTAGCTTACACTAGTGGACGAGTAAGGTCTCGTGAGGGTTTGCAGAGATGCTACCCACAAACATCAATGAAATACGAGGATGATTTTTCAAAAATATGAGGCTCTTAAGAATGCAGTTGGAACAAATATTTCATGTAATTGACATTCTCAAAACAAGTTTAAAATCTCATGCCGCCACAGTAAAAAATTCTTTTTCTTCACTTTTCTAATATTGTAGCTAGTTCATGATTTTTCTCTGAAAGTCAAGTATTCTCATGTTTTACTCATTTATTCTCACTTGTATATTTTCTGCACAGTAATACATATTTATGCCTAAGCAATGAAAAATTTCTCATTCAGCACATTCTTTTCTTTCATTTTCACTTTTTTTTTTTTTCAACTTTTGATCTCTTGCGCATTCTTCTCATATGAGCACTATTTCGAATAGTCAGTTTTCGTGACCCGTGTAGCGAGCTTTGGGTCAGTGACTCCCAAGTCGGCCGACCTTAGGGCACTAGATACAAAGTATCCCTCGGACTTAATTGCTCGAGTCACTAGACTTTCTATTCTAATAGTTTACGTATAGTCTTCCTCTCGTCATGTGCAATGTCTCTATCTCTTAGGCTTTCTATGCAGTCCATGTAACAAGCTTTCGAACCGGTTGCTCCCAAACCAGCTGGCTTTGGGGCACCAGATGTAAAACACCCTTCAGATTCTACTTACTCGAACTACAAAGGCCACAGATATCGACTTAGACAAGAGATGATCTCCTTCGTTATCCTTTTCGTTAAGATACTCAAACACTTCATCTCGTGTCTGAGTTCTACTACTAGGATTCACGAAGACATCAACAACTAAACGTAACTCTATTCTTTTAAACTCATTTTTCAAACACATCTTTCCATTGCTTATTTCTTTCAGAAAACATACTGTGCATACTTATACTAAAGTGATTCAAAATTTTCTAATAGTCAAATACTATCTTTTCTTTGAATTTTCTCATGAATACTACTCTATTTGACTCAGTTCAGAAAAATAAAAATTTTTTATGGGGCTTAAAAATTTATAAACTGTTAGATTATGTCAAAAACAATCATATATGCTACACTTTGTTCTCAAATGCCTACTTTGATTACTAGTCATAAAAAAAAATTTAAATTTTTGTGTGCATGCATCTAAACCACCCCCCCATGCTTGAATGACACTGTCCCTAGTGGCATACAAAATGAATAAAAATGTAATGCAAATGCACACTAAAAGACACTAACAAAAATATGGGAGAAAGGATAGATACAACCTGATTTTCTCTGAGCTTCTGAAGTTGATTTTCCTCTGATCCTTGAATTCTTTGAAAGCTCTTCTCTGTACCTGGTAATTGATACACTAATTGTTAAGTTCATCCTGCATACATCAAAACACAAATTAGCACATGTGAAATGAAATACTAAATAAATAAAAACTCTGAAATGAAAAAGAAATAATGTACATATGATACATCCCTCTGGTCGAACCCTCATGCCTTCGTGAGATGCACTATCTCACACTCAACATCCTGCAAGGCATCTGAAATGAATGGCTTCAGTCTTTGCCCATTTACCTTGAATGTACCTTGGGTCATAGGATCGAATAGTGTCACTGCTCCATGGGGAAATACTTCTTTCACAATGTACGGACCTGTCCATCTCGATCTTAACTTCCCTGGGAATAAATGTAAACGAGAATTATATAGCCACACTTTCTGATCTGGCTCAAACACTTTTCTGACAATATGCTTATCATGAAATGCCTTTGTGCGAGCTTTATATAATTTGGCATTCTCATATGCATCATTCCTGAGTTCCTCTAATTCTGAGAGTTGCAGTGCTCTCTCTTTGCCAGCCTGGGTGAGGTCAAAATTTAATTTCTTGATAGCCCAGTACGCTCTATGCTCTAGCTCGACAGGAAGATGGCATGCTTTCCCGAATACAAGGTGATACGGGGACATGCCAATGGGAGTCTTAAATGCAGTTCTATATGCCCAAAGTGCATCATCTAAGCGCTGGGACCAATCCTTGCGGTCCGGACGAACTGTCTTTTCTAAAATTCGCTTAATCTCCCTATTGGACACTTCAACCTGTCCACTAGTCTGCGGATGATATGGAGTGGTAAATCTATGATTGACAGAATATCTTCTCAACAGAGAAGCTATCTGTATATTCCTAAAATGCTTGCCACCATCGCTAATCATCGCACGTGGCACACCAAAACGACTGAAAATGTTGTGCTTAATGAACTTAAGCACTACTCTGTGATCATTGGTCTTGGTGGCCACAGCTTCGACCCACTTGGACACATAATCAACCGCCACTAGAATGTATAAATTTCCGAATGAAGGCGGAAATGGTCCCATGAAATCAATGCCCCAAACATCAAAAATCTCGACTATCAAAATCGGAAGCAAGGGCATCATGTCCCTCTTGGACATGTTCCCAATCTGCTGACATCGCAGGCATCGCCTACAGAACTCATGAGCATCCCTGTGGAGTGTAGGCCAATAAAATCGTGACTGCAAAACCTTTGCAGCCATCTTCCTACTACTAAAATGCCCTCCACAGGCTAATGAATGAGAAAAATTCAGAATGGACTGGTACTCTTCCTCCGGAACACATCTCCTAATGATCTGGTCTGCACAGTATTTGAACAACTCTGGTTCATCCCAATAATAGTGCCTCACCTAAGATAGGAATCTCTCACGCACATTCTTGTTCCAATGCTCAGGTATCTGCCTCGAAACCAGATAGTTCACAATATCTGCAAACCAGGGTAACTGCGATGTACTAACTGACATGATCTGCTCGTCGGGGAAAGAATCGCTGATCGGTTTCTGATCCTGCGTGGTCTCCACGATCAGTCTGGAAAGATAGTCTGCTACTACATTTTCGCTTCCCTTCTTATCTCGAATCTCGAGATCAAACTCCTGTAGTAGTAGGACCCAACGAATCAATCTCGGTTTGGTGTCTTTCTTATTCAACAAATATTCCAATGCAGAATGGTCAGAATAGACAACCACCTTCGAACCGAGTAAATAGGACCTAAATTTATCCAATGCGAAAACTACCGCAAGTAGTTCCTTCTCTGTCGTAGTATAATTCATCTGGGCATCAGACAGAGTTCTACTCGCATAGTAGATCACATAAGGTTTCCTATCAATGCGTTGTCCTAAAATAGCCCCCATAGCGTAATCAGATGTATCGCACATAATCTCAAATGGGAGAGTCCAATCTGGAGGTCTCAAAATAGGTGCAGTAATCAAGGCCTCTTTGAGAATCTCAAAGGCCTTCATACAATCCTCACCGAAAACAAAGGGCTGGTCTTTCTCCAATAACGTGCAAAGCGGTCGAGAGATTTTGCTGAAATCTTTTATGAACCGCCTATAAAATCCCGCATGCCCTAAAAATGATCGAATCTGCCTCACAGAGGTGGGTGGAGTCAAACGGGAAATGGATTCCACCTTCGCTCTGTCAACCTCAATACCACGCTTGGACACAATATGTCCTAGCACAATCCCCTCCTGGACCATAAAATGGCTCTTTTCCCAACTCAGGACGAGATTGGTCTCCGCACACCTACTCACTACTTGAGCAAGTTTTTGGAGGCAATCTTCAAAAGAAGAGCCATACACTGAAAAGTCGTCCATAAAAACTTCCATCACATCATCAATCATGTCCGAGAAGATAGCAAGCATGCACCTCTGAAAAGTAGTCGGGGCATTACAGAGCCCGAACGGCATACGTCTAAACGCGAAGGTGCCATAAGGACATGTAAATGTGGTCTTCTCCTGATCGTCAGGATGGACAACTACCTGATTGTATCCTGAATATCCATCTAGAAAGCAGTAGTAGCTCTGTCCTGCGAGTCTCTCTAAGATCTGATCAATGAATGGCAATGGGAAATGATCTTTCCTAGTTGCCACATTCAGCTTCCTATCATCGATGCAGACTCGCCATCCTGTAGTGGTCCTCATCGGAATTCTCTCACCCTTCTCATTCTCAACCACAGTGAGTCCTGACTTCTTCGGCACAACTTGAATCGGACTGACCCACTGGCTATCAGAAATAGGGTAAATGATTCCGGCATCCAGCCACTTCACCACCTCTTTCTTCACCACTTCTTTCATGTTGGGATTTAGCCTTCTCTGTATATCCCTAAATGGCTTGACTTCCTCATTACAATGGATCCTATGCATGCAGAATGAAGGATCAATCCCCTTTAGATCAGCAACTCCCCATCCAATCGCTGCCTTGTGCTCTCGAAGAATAGTCAGCAATCTATGTTCCTGCTCCTCAGTGAGCAAGGATGAGATGATCACAGGCAGAGTCTCATCATCTCCGAGGTATGCATACTTGAGTGAATCCGGTAAGGGTTTCAACTCAAGTTTCGGAGGCGACTCGATCGACGATTTGGCGGGAGTCTCAGCAAGTGATGGAAGAGGTTCCCTAACCGCTCCCCAAGGTGGTCTCTCTGACGACACTCTAGACACATCTACACTATCTACACCGCTATTCTTCTCTATATGGTACAAATCTAAAGAATCCTCAGTAATGTACAACTCGGGCTGCTCCTCCACTAACTCCTGTGCAATGTCTACATGAAAGCAGTCCATGTCTCCTGCTGGTCCCATTGCGGCATTGAAAATATTCAGCTTTACCTTCCTATTGCCGAATGAGAGATCCATGGCTCCGGTCCTACAGTTGATGCACGCATTGGCAGTCGCCAAGAATGGTCTACCTAAAATAATCGGAGTCTGGTGCTGGCTATCCACTCCTTCCATATCAAGAATAATGAAATCGACTGGAAAATAAAAGTCATCCACCTTAACTAGCACGTCCTCCAAGACACCTCTCGGTACCTTGACCGAACGATCTGCCAGCTGCAGTGTAATCGGAGTCGATCTCATCTCACCTAGCCCGAAAGAATCGAAGAAATATCCGGGCAGAATGTTCACGCTTGCTCCAAGATCGAGCAATGCGCGTTCTATCCGGATGTTCCCTATAGTACAAGCAATGATAGGGGCTCCATGGTCCTTGAGCTTTTGTGGTGTCTGATGCTGAAGTACTGAACTCACCTGCTCAGTCAGATAGACCCTGTTAGGAACTCGCTCTCTAGATTTACGCTTCTGCGTACATAGTTCCTTCAGGAATTTGGCATATGCCGGCACCTGTTGAATAACATCGAGCAAAGGTAGGTTGATCTGCACATGCTTGAAGATGTCAAACATGTCCTGGATCTTCGCACCTTGCTTCCCTCTATAACCAGGAGACTCTAATGCTTTGGGATAGGGTGGTGGGGGAATATACTCTGCTGGTTCCTCCTCTTTGTGAGAAGGCTCACTCCTATCCTTCTTCTTCTCTGAGGATGAAGATGATGAAGCTGGTGAAGGTGATGATGGGGATGGGGATGATGATGATTGAGCCGACGTAGGTGAAACAATGGTCTCTGGCTCCTTTATCCTCTCTCTACTCTCTCGCTCTCTGCTCTCGACGTGATACTCACGTCCACTCCTCAAGGCCATAACTGATTTAGCCTGCTGCTGTGTCTCAGTATGAAATAGGCCTCCAGTCATCTGGTCCTTACCCTTCGGGTTCATGACAGCCTGACTCGGCAATGTACCCTCGGGTCTCCTACTAATAGCCTCAGCTAACTGTCCCATTTGCGACTCTAACTTCGCAATGGACTGCGTATGCGAGCTCAAAATCTGGCTACACTTCTCGAAGGCGTTCTGATTAGAGGTTTTCACCTCTTGGAATGCCTGGAGAAGTCTCCCCTCAAAAGATGTCTGCGGGGCAGACTCCTGCTGAATCGGGGGAGTAACAGAAGAAGAAGAAGACTGAGCATAGTTTGGTCTTTGAAATGACTAAGTAAAAGATGGCTGCCGAACTGGCTGAGAGGATGTAGGCATCTGCATGGAAGACTGTGGATTCTTCCATGAAAAATTGGGATGGTTATGCCAACCCGGATTGTATGTCGATGAAAATGGGTTATTCGGCGGTCTGACGTAACCCTGAGCTGCCTGAACTTGTTCTTGAACAAATTCAGGGTACTGAGCTGCCGAAGGGAACTCAGTGATCTCGTGTGCCGGACTGGCACAAAGCGTACACACCTGCTGTGTAGTGGATGGTCCTGAGAGAAGCTGGTCCAGCTTCTGAGCAATCATGTCTACCTTGTACTATAGTGCAGTAGATAGACCAACTTCAAGAACACCAGCTTTCTTCTGAATGCTGGGTGTGGCTCTATCAGATTGAGAGCTCGAAGCATGGTGGAGTGAATTCTCGGCCAATGTATCAAATAGCCTCCATGCTTCGTCCTCGCTTTTCAACATGAATGTCCCTCCGCATGAAGAGTCGATCATCTGACGATTCTTGTCAGACAATCCATCATAGAAGCTCTGCACCAGTTGCCATTTCGGCACCTGATGATGGGGACATTTCCTGAGGAGATCCTTCATTCTCTCCCAGGTCTCATGAAAGCGCTCACCATCTAGCTCTGAAAAGCTAGTGATGGCTCTACGATATTGGTTCGTGCGACTAATGGGAAAGTATTTCCGAAGAAACTCCTGTTGCAATTGATCCCAGGACTCTATTTCTACAGAATCTAAGGACTTTAGCCAATACTTGGCTTTGTCCTTCAATGAAAAGGGGAATAGAGTCAACCTCAACGCATCATCATCGAAATTCTGTATCTTAACAGTAGAACAGATTTCGAGGAATTCATCTAAGTGTCGGTAGGGATCCTCATGACTAAGGCCATAAAAGGATGGAAGCATTTGAATAATGCTGGCCTTAATTTCATAATGTGGCGCTCCTACATCGGGTCTCCGAATGCAGGATGCCTGAACATAGTCTATGGGAATGAAGTATTCTCGCAGAGGGCGTGAAAGAACTGGGGGTGGAGGTGGAGGATCCATGTCAGCCATTGTTGCCGAACTTCGATGAGAATGTAAAATTCTCTCTGGGTTGTCAACAAATGGGTGTAATGGGGTTCCTAGACCTCGTCGACCCTGCATACACTGGTACTAAGACCAGATGTAAGCGCACGACCTAACTCTAAGAAATATAAACTAACACAAATACTAAAATGTAAATAAACAAATAACAGTAACTAAAAACAAACAGATATGCTATATAGCTATGTCAGAATTCTATACTAAATGATTAAGTAACAAAGTAAACTATTCTAAAATGCTAAAACAAATAAATACAGGAAATCACAAACTATGTTTTTCTAAAACCCACCTGTCTAATCGCTCCTTGCAGAATGAATTTTAAGTGAATCCTAGAAAGAACAGAATGTGAATCCTATATTTACTAACTATGTTAATCCTATATTCACTTACTAATCCTACTAACTAAAAATAAAACGACTAATTAACTAACTAAAACAAATTAATAAATCAAACTCTAAGAAATAAAGTAATTAATTCGCCGTTCCCCGGCAACGGCGCCAAAATTTGGTTGATATTTTGGAATGCTCTTTTTAAAACAATTATTTTCAATAAAACTTTTGGAAAATCGTCAACCAAAAATTTAAAAACCGACTTTCCACAAAGTGGTAAGTACGGGTCGAATCCACAGGGAACAGGAATTAAACACAATATTTCTATAAAATTCAATTTATTAATAACAAAGGTCAACCTACAATTATAAAGTTAATACAACTGCAAATAGTCACTAAAAGAAAAGTAATCAAGCAATCGGTCTTCTGCTCCACGCCAAGGGTATTTCCGTCTTTTTGCCACGTAGAAAATCTTCTCACTTGGTCAATAACCCTGGACACTAAATATGCTTTTCAACCTAAAAATTCAAAAAAATACAAAGTTAGTTTTCTATTCTAACAATTAAAACAATAACTAAAACTATTTCTAATGTTACGAAAATTGTAAAACAAATACTATTTATCAAGCAAAAATTAAATAAAATACTAAATTAATGCTAAAATTACCCAATTTCACTCTACTAATGCTGTATGATGATGATGCAAATCCTAAAATGCAGAAATTATGGAAAACAAGTCTAAATTACCGAAACTACGAAAATTACGAAACTGCCCCTAACTAGTGTAAAACAGCATTCTGACAGGTTATCGGAAAACCACTGTTTGACAGGGTAAACGAGGTCCGATTTTCCCGAAATTTCTTCTGTTCTGCAACTGACAGATTGAACAAAACAACAGTTTTTACAGAATTGAAAAAAAGTATCTGGAACTCCAGATAAAAGCGTTTCAAATCTGGGAAAAATCAGGATATCGCCAGTCCTGTAATTTAAAATCCAGAAAAAGCGGTTTTCGCAAAACGCTTAAAAATCAGACCAAATCAACTCCGAATGAGCTGAAATTTGGTCTGCAGTTAAATAACACGTCAATAAAGTGAATAGAAGAAAAAAATTTGGAAAACACAGAATTTTTGCACAGAAAATAATTCTGTTGCAACAGGGCAAAAATCTGGTTTTTATTTGAGTGCACTATTCACTTTATGAACCTATGTAAACACTATCAAATGCAATCTACTCCTAATGCAATCTAAATGACACTGTATAACAGTGTATATGCAGATGATAATTAGGAAAATACTAAATGCACGACGAACAAAACACGACAAGCAATTTATGACTAGAACTATGTTAACTAACAATGGAAATGCAACTATGCTAAATAATAAAATACAATCTAACTACTAAGTTAACTAATATCTAACTATCATTCAAACCACAACAAAACACATTTCACACATACTAAACAAATACGCTATACGTATACACACTTCTACACTAAAACTAAATTAGATAAATAAACTAATTAATATAGAAATCAAAAGAAATAATACTAAATGAACTTACTTCACTAAAGACGAAGGTTAAGGTTAGGATGCACTCGGGTGGGATTAGGTAGGCTCGATTTTGACTAGGTTGAAAGAGATAGGCTTGAGCTGAGGTTGACTCACTAATTGGGTTCGGTTTTGAGTTGCCTTAGTCAACTAGGTTCGGTTGACTTAGGTGGACTCGGTTTGACCTTAGCTAAGGTTGGGTTGGGTTTGGTTAAGGTTGACTCGACCTTGGGTTGGTCTTAACTTTGACTTAGACTAGGTTAGGGTTTGACTTAGTCTTGACTAGGGCCAGGTCTAGGTCTTGGACTTAGTCTTATTAAGACTAGGTTGAACTTGGTTTAAGTTTGACTTAGTCAACTAGGTTCGAGTTGACTTAGGCTCAACTAAGTTGGACCCAACTTAGGGTTTGACTAGACTCGAAGGGGCTAGGGGTTGACTCGACTAGGTTTAGGTTTAGGCTCGGCTAGGTTTGGTTTCGGGTTTGAATTGATCAACTAGGTTCGAATAGGATAAGGTAAACTCGGTTGACTAAAACTAAGGTTGACTTGAACTAGGTTTGGTTCGACCTAGGCTCGGTTTGGGTTAGGTCTAGGTCTTGGACTAGGTTGACTGGGGTCGGTTAGAAGGATAGGCACCCAATAAAAAATCAAAGATAATTTTGGAAATGGAGAAGTCCAAAAATCGTCCTTTTTAATGGGGAGTTACAACCTTAAAGAGCTTTTAAATCCCCTTGGGAAACAAGGAGTAATGCTATTTCCAAAACCAAGGTGAGGGAAAGCCTTTAATTGCAATTAATTCCTTTTTGAGAAGCCAAATCGTCCAACCTAGATAATCACACGATTTTAGTTTTCCAACCAAGAATTTAGGGCAATTACTTCTTTCTTGAATTCATACACCTACTTTGGAAATTTAATTGATTTTCAAATTGGCTTTTCAAATCTCAATTTGTAACTCCCTATTAATAGGCACTCAAGAATTAAATCTTTTTTCAAATAGTCCACACGATTTTTGAAACTTATCTTTTTCCAAAAACTTTCCACATTTCAATGCATTAATTGCTTCTCCTCTAAAAAATCGTCAACTCTAAAAATGGCTACACTTTCTAAAAAGTAGTAAATCTACCTAGGGAATAAAAGGAATTAAAAAGAAAAAACGATTTCCTAAGAGTTTAATGCTAACCTAATTCTCAAAACCTACTTAATTAACCTCTAAAAACGGCCAGAAAAGAAAGACCTAATACATTGAACCTAGACACCTTCCTAACTCAACTAATGACCATTAAAACTTTCTCAAAATCGACCAAGAGCTCAAAGAGAGCTCTAATGGCTACCTCCCCACCTAGGGGAAGAAGAAGAACCACACGAAAATAAAAAAAATAAAATTTGTAAACTAGCAAAAAACAATAAACGAAATAACCACTATTTTGATAAAACTAACTTAGAAAATAATTCAAATGACTCCTAATTACACAAAAGCTAACAAGAACAACACTATGCTGGAATTAAAAACATGAGAGAAAACAAAAACTTGATTTTTGTAATTTTCTACTATAGACTCAAAACACAAAAATGAAAAATGATTTATACAATTAATTAATCCAATCCTAAAACAATGAAATGACAAACACCAATTTGTACTACTGTTAACATACAAAAACACAGCAAACTCCACGGTGTATCCACATCAACACAAACATTTAACCAAGATACAAAGATCGGCTAGAATATCTCTAGCCGATTTTTTTCTTTTTCAAAAAAAATAAGATCAAAATGAAACACCAACACAACCCACGACTTAGAATAAACTAAAATGACATTTCCTAATGAGATTTTCAGCAACACAATACAGGACACATGCTGGACAAAACAAAAATATCAAAACAGAAAAATATTTTTGGTAAAAAATCAAGAATCGGCTAGAATAAGTCTAGCCGATTTTTGAATTTTTATTTTCAATTAAAATCAAATGCAACCCACACACAAAACCGACTAAGATGAATCAAAGTAAACACTTTCTTTATTGGATTTTCTGTAAAACAACACCAAGAACAATTATGACAAACTTGAAGAATCGGCTAGATGAAGATCTAGCCGATTTTTATAAAAAGGATGAAAAAAAGCAATAAAAAAAAACTCGATTCCAACGAATCAACCAAACACATAAACCTAATCTAACGTGCTGGTCTATGCACGGATGCTACTCTAAGGTTGAAACAAAAAGAAAATTAAGAAACATACAGAAAATAACAAAACAAAATCCACACACACAAATCGGTTTTATCTAGAAGAGAAGAAAGAAGAAGACCTACCTTTTGGAAGATCCGACGACCGGGGGGATGAAGAAGAGCGGACCGTGGCTGGAGATGGACGTCCTCTACAGTTCAAGGATGCTGTACTTCACCAAAAACGGCACCTATTGCAGCTGCTACACGTTGGAGATCCACCGATGATGGAATGTGAGCCGATTCGCGATCGGAGGGTGTAGAAAGCCGGATGGAGGTAGGGCCGGCTCACCTTGGTGATGTGTTGCGCACTCCCGCCCAAGGTTAATGGTCTCCACCTCTGCTACACCTGCAAAAATACAGAAAAATGGTGAAAAGACAGCAGGGAATAAGAAAGAAATGAAAAGAAACCAAAGAAAGCTTGAAAATATGCTTGATAATCAAGCATAGATCGGTCTTCAATGGCCAACACGTGGGGAAGATGGAGAGGAAGGAGCTGCTGCTGTAGAGTCACTGTAGAGGGCGTCCAAACACAGCCAAAGACGCCTAGGGTTTGCTGGAAACTATAATTTATACTTTTGATAGTTTTCAGAAACAAGGTTATAAAAAAAATATTTTACTAGGCGCCACTTTCTGAGGGGTTTTCTGCAAAACTTTTTGAACTGGATCTGGATAGGCGTGTGGGTTGGGTTTTAGACTTTTAAAGAGTTGATCCAAGGTCCAATTAACCTAATTGGGTCGGATATGGATCCGATCCACCTCGAAATCCATGCCCAAACACTGAAATAGCCATAACTCTCTCATTTTAACTCCGATTTTTCTGAAATTCGAACCATAGCCCCTTACTATCAAAACACATCTAAACATGGGTTTAAAACCTTAAACTTGATACAAAATGCATGAAAAACTTGTTTACATGATGTGCATTTCATGCATCATCAAAGCTCACAAGTTAAATCCTTCCTTCTTAAACTATGGTCCTTAGGTTAAATCCCTATAGAATTGATAGTTCGTAGGTCGAACCCTTGCTGAACCGATGTGATCCCTAGGTTAAATTCCTATGGAATTGATAGTTCTTAGGCTGAATCTCTATTGAACCCATGTCGTTCCTAGTGAACCAATGTCGTTCTCAATAGAACCAATGTCGTTCTCAACAGAACCAATGTCGTTCTTAGGCTGAATTCCTATTGAACCCATATTTTTCCAAGTAAGCCAATTCTCAATTTCGACTTTCAGGTCATCCAATTTCCAATTTTTCAATTTTCAATCCCAACTTTGACCTTCGGGTCAATCAAATTCCAATATCGGCCATCAGGCCATCCAATTACCAATTCGGCCCTTGGGCCACCCAATTTCCAAATTTCTAATTTCAACCTTTGGGTCACTCAATTTCCAATTTCGACCTTCATGTCAATCAATTTCCAAATTTCCAATTTCAACCTTTGGATCAATCAATTTCCAATTTCTAAATTCCAATTTCCAATTTCCAATTTCCAATTTCCAATTTCCAATTTTCAATTTCCAATTTCCAATTTCCAATTTCCAATTTCAAATACCAAATTTCAAATTTCAAATTTTCAAATTTTCAATTTCCAAATTTCTAATTTCGACCTTCGGGTCAATCAATTTTCAATTTCCAATTTCCAATTTCCAATTTCCAATTTCCAATTTCCAATTTCCAATTTCCAATTTCCAATTTCAAATATCAAATATCAAATATCAAATATCAAATATCAAATTTCAAAATTCAAAATTTCAAAATTTCAATTTCCAATTTCGACCCTTTTGGTCACCGAATACCAATTTCAGTCATTTCCTCTTGCGAGAGACCCTTTTTACAGGGATAGTTCAAGGGAGCTCGATCTTTTCGCATGCTATCCTTTGTTCACCTAGCCCCTTTTCAGGGAGAGTTTGAAGGGACTCGTGTCTTTGTGAACCGTTTGCAAAACAAAATTCCAATTTCATACAAGGAACTCTTAGTTCAGGGAGAGCTTCAACGGAAGCTTGCTTTCCTTGTGATCACAATTTCGTACTAGGCCATTTCATCGTGAAGGACCCTCTTTTCAGGGAGAGTGTGATGGACTCGCTCCTTCATGACCAATTCACCAACCTCACCATTACCGGCCCCCTTTCCATAAGAGAAGCTTAATATTAGGAAGTTTTGATGAAAGCTTGATTTCTCTTCGAAAGTTTGTTTTGCAAACACCTCCTCTTCAGGGAAAAGAGGAGTAATTTCTATTTCCAATTTCTGAATCTTCTCCTTTGGGGAAAGGAGAAGAAAACTTTTGTCATGGATGCATTGCGTTGTGCTTCAAATACTCGCTTCCACAAAGGATTTCAAGAAAATCTTGCCAATTTGTCATTAAATATTTGTTGATTTCAAACTTTTTATTGCACAAAAACATTAGCTCAGAATACCTTCAGTATTATTTCCGAAAGGTCAAAGCTTTTATGAAAAAGGATTCAAAATTCAAATTCTTTCTATTGGTTAACCAAAAGGATGAAGAATAAATCCTCGATATGGCCAGCAAAAGGAAATTCAATGTTGTTGCAAAGCCATAAGTGATCGGTATTGATCGCAGTCAATGGCACATTTTTAAAGATCATTCTTGGAAAATAAAGCAGTCAAAATATCCTGGGTGATACAGAAAAATCCATTAAATCCCTATATCTCCTCAATCACCTAAGCTGCAATTAAATATCTACAAAAGGGATCTCTCAATTGTCATCAATATGAAGACGAATTAGGCGAGTAGACCCCTAGGGCCAAAGAAGATTTGAATCATCTCCAAGATGACGGAGTTTGTG
The DNA here is from genome assembly GCF_984573655.1 of Nuphar pumila. Taxonomy (NCBI): domain Eukaryota; kingdom Viridiplantae; phylum Streptophyta; class Magnoliopsida; order Nymphaeales; family Nymphaeaceae; genus Nuphar; species Nuphar pumila. Next base: position 152,140,479 of record NC_143249.1, on the reverse strand, counting down.
ACGGATCCTTCTAGGGAAAGTTCCGAGCACCATCAAGATGAAGGCGACTGCGATGAGCCTCCCGACAAACCCTAAAGGATATTTAATTTCCGCTATCATCAAGAGATTTTCAACCAATGAGCCAATAACCGTCAATATAATCCCTGAGAGAAAAAGATGGATCGGAACATCTCCAAGATGAAGGAGTTTGTGACGTACCCTTCCAAAAAAAAAGAGAGAAAAGTCAGAACATCTCCAAAATGAAGGATGATGTAATAAAATCCCCAAAAGCCCAAGAGAGCTCTAATTCTGCCAATAAAAAAAAAAAGTGGGCAGAAAGATCATCATTAGAAAAGAATCCCAGGATATCAGACTGTCGAATCTGTCAAGAATTTTCTTTAAAATTTGTGAAATTCTATTATCAATATTCCTTCACCAATTGCTTTCACAATATCAAGAATACTCTCTTTTCTATTCATATCAAGGAAATTGATAACCTCCTTGAAAGAAAGTCAATTGCAAGAAATTTGAATTCGAATTTTGATTCTACGGAGTTAAGCCCAGTCGAAGGTAATACTTCAGGTAGAAAAGAGAGAATATTTTCAAAACAATGTGCATCATTTTCAATTATTTTGAATCAACAATAATTTTCAACATTTTGACAATATTTTCTAGCTATCCTGGCATGAAGCGAGAGCTTAAGGTTCATCTTTGGTGTATCCTGACATCAGTTGTTATCCCTTTTAAGGACTTGATAATGGGAGTTTTCAAGGTTCCTTCCCTTCTATTGGTATAATCTGAGCGCCTGGGCTCTCAGATTCGCACACTTCCCTATGTCCCCATTGTCCCACCATAGACAGTCCAATTTCGGCTCGAGGTTAAGCCACCAATCATTTTCTCGCAAAAGGTCACCAATTTCAAAAGTTATTTAGTCTCAGCAATGAGGCGCCCAAAATCAAACCCCTTTTCAAGCTTTAGGGACCCCAATTTTATCATTTTGCAAAACCCCTATCAGATTCATTGTGCGGAAAACCGAAGGTTCCATCATGGTTTCTTCCTTCGAGGATTCCATTCATTTTCCGCCCAATCAGGATAAGGGTACAAACATGAGCCTCCTTTGATGAGGTATTTCATTTTCCTCCCAATCAGGATAAGGGTACAAACTTGAGCCTCCTTTGATGAGGTATTTCATTCCTCGGTCAGGTTAAGGGTCAAACCTGAGCTTCGTTTCTACACGAGGTATTTTCCATCCCATCCAGGTTAAGGGCAAAACCTAAATCTCACTTCTTTTTGAAGTAAAATTTTCTTCTTTATTCTTCACTTCATATCTACCATTTTCATCAGGGCTAATTTCTTCATACCCAGTCAGATTCTTCAAACTGGGGCATTTTTATAGCCAAAATTTGGTGTGTTTTTCTTTGCCGCTAAGCTCGTCTTCAAGCCAGCTTAGTAGCAAAGAGGGGCATCTATAAACACCTAAATTTTCCTCATCCATTCTCAAATAACCCTCCTCGTGTAGTGCCAACCCTGTTAGGTCAGTGTAGAAGTCAAACCCCGAGTCAGTTTCAGAAAATCATCATTTTACCAACTTTTATTAGGAAAATTACCATTTTACCCATAGGTCATCCCGGACCCCAGTCAGTTGGAGTCAACAAAGCTCACTGGTCAGTTCAGAACATTTAGAATATCAATCATTTCAAGCTCATCTGAGCTCACAGTGAGAAGGCCATTTTCATTTCTGACCATTCTTGCCAAAGTGGGATCATTTCTTCAGAAATGAGCTCATTTCTCACTCAAATCTAAGCCAATTGTCTCCGAGTCAGTCATTCACAGTCAGTCATATTCTCCAGAGTCTAACTTGAGCTCACCAAGAGTTCAAGCGCTTTGGTCTCAGTTCAAAACCATTTCCAAGTGTTCAGGAGCCCACTTTAGTCCATTTCAGCTCTTCCAGCTGAAATTGAGCTGAGTTCAGTCAATTGAGCTAGTGTTCGAGCTTCGATTTTAGTTCATGTCAGTATTACTGACCTTTGTTCTAGCTAAAACCCAACTTAGGTTCGTAATTCACTTCAGTGACCATTCCGTACCATTTCTCTAAAAATAGCAGCTTTTCTTGAAAATTTAGCCGGAAAGGTCAGTTGAGTCAGTATCTGGTTAGTTCACTTGAGTTCTGAAACTCGAAAACCCAACTCAATCCAGCTCATTTCAGTTTGATTCAGCTCAAACCCTAATTTCCAGTGTCACTCTAGCTTGGCAGAGCTCGAAAATCATTTCTTCAACCATTTTTGCAAATTTTGTCAATTTTAAAAATTTTTGAACTGGTACAAGTGTCAATCGGGGTCTAACATCCAAAATTCTTCATTCAGGGTTTGCATTTCGCATGTCATTTCTCATCATTTCATATCATTTCTCAGCATTTCATAACATTTCATCACATTTCATTCTAATTTCGAAGTCCAGAACTCCAGTTTTATAAATTTCAATCCAGATTGAGTTTTAAAAGTTTTCAAAAATCAATTTCAAACTTTGGGTTTCCAAAATTGACATTTTTACCCCCGAAATTCTAAATTTGGAAGTATTTTCTCAAGAAAACAATCTGGATTTCTTTCAAAATCAAATTTTCAAATTCTACACTAGATTTGCTTCGCAATGAGGTACTGAACTTCAAAATCCGAGCTCGTTTCAAAAATTGCCAAAAATAGCTCGTTTCGTCTGAAAATAAATTTGGAAGTATTTTCTTGAGAAAAACAATTTGGATTTCTTTCAAAATCAAATTTTCAAATTCTACACTAGATTTGCTTCACAACGGGATATTGAACTTCAAAATCCGAGCTAGTTTCAAAAACTGCCAAAAATAGCTCGTTTCGTCTGGAAATTTTTTGAAAAGACAATTTTACCCCTCTAATAGTCAAAATGAATTTCAAAAGTGGAATTTGGACCCGCTCTGAGATGGCCCATTCATTTACATTTCTATTTTATTAAAAAAAAAAGATGTTTCTTTTTATTTGTTTGTTTTATTTTTTTTATTTTTTTATTTTATTTTGTGAGGTGGGACCCGCGAGGGGGTCTCCCAAACCTCCAGCCTCATTTCCTTCTTCCTTCCTTTTCTTTCTTCCCTTCCTTTCCTTCTTCTTCTTTCTTTTCTTTCCTTTCTTCTTTTCCTTCTTCCTTCCTTTTCTTCTTTTCTTCCTTTCTTTCCTTCTTCCCTTCCTTCCTCCCTTCTTTTCCCTCTTGCCCAGCCATTCATCATAAAGGTTTTCTTTCCCTCTTTCTCCTTTTCATTAAACCCTAAGTAGAGGCCCTATTAAAACCTAAGTTACTAACAAAAAAAAAAAGGAGCCATACGGCTGCCCCCATCTTTCCAATCTAACGTCTCTCTCTCTCTCTCTCTCTCTCTCTCTCTCTCTCTCTCTCTCTCTCTCTCTCTCTCTCTTATGCTCTTCATCTTCATTATACAACAGCCCCATTGAAGCACCTCCAAGCTCCCTCCTTCATCCGACACATCACCCTCCTTGTTGCAGTTGGCTCTTCCTCCCTTTGTAGCAGCTGCAGCCACCACAAGGGAATCTTCAACTCCAGCCTAAGCAGCCATTGCCGCCACTAACTGCAGCAGCTGTTCAAAGCCAACAGCACAGCCACCTTCTTCCTTCAGCCACCTTCTTCCTTCAACACCACTACCAGCCCATCATCCTCAGCAGCTCTCCATTGGAACCAGTTGGTGTAGCAGCCCTTGGTGATCAGCCATCACCAGTTTCCTCCTTTGCAGCCGCATCAACACAACACCATCTCCTGCAACTCTTGCTCCAGCCGGTCCAGCCCCTACTTTGAAGCAACTCCTTCAGCCGTCTTCTTGGTAGCCAACGTCAACAACAAGCAGATTTCATCCTCAATTATGGTAGCTGGATCCCTAAGGTAAGGTTCCTATTCTTCTTTTTTATTAACCTACATATATTTTTATTATTATTATTATTCTTATTGTGTCATGATAAGAGGCTACGTAAAGAGGCGATTCATCCCTCCAATGGATTGAGTCCATCCTTACAATGGCCAATACTAAAACCAAGTCGTACCCTTGATCATTTTTTTTAACTGCATCATTGTATTTATGTAGATTCCATGCTTATTGCATTCATTAAGTTTAGCTTTATTAATATTCGATTGATAGTCTATAGAATATAGATCCATGCATGTAGTCCAGTTATAATTTTATATTTAATTTTTTGTTTATAAATCTTGATTTTTTTTATGGTAGATGCCGATGTTTAGTTTTCGTTTCTCTGCAAAAATTCGGATCAATTTGAGTTTAATAACTCTATCTAATAAATCCAAACTCTAGATCGGGTTTTAAACACTCTGGAGATTCCAGATTCCCACTTAGCAGGATTGTCGACCCAAGATCGCCTCTATGGACGGTTCGATTTTCTCTCAAAAAGTCACAGTGGATGATTAATTGAATCTACTAATTATATGGAAATTTTGAGAATTTTCCAGGCAGTTTTGTTCTCTGTCAAAAATCGGATTTCCAAGACCTTTGGGAAAATCTCGATTTTCCTTTGTCAGGGTATAGACAGACCCTAATGCATAAAGTTCGTTCAATCCGTAGCCCGTCTGCAAAAACTTTCAACACAAAAGTTATTCCTAACATGTTTTCCTGTCAGGATTTTTGGAACTGTCTCAGTATTTTTCCCAAAAGTTTATTTTCTGTCTGACAGATTTCAATATCCCAAAATTCCAGAGATTTAGGTCTCTGATAACAGTGTGGCCTTTTCCAAACCGTAACCCGAATCCCAATTGTGTCAAAAGATAAAACTTTCCCCTGTTTGTCAGGGATACTTTCCTACAATTTCTGACTTTTTACCATTTGTTTACTATGTTTTCCACATTTTCGACCAAAACCTGTCTCTTTCCTTCATTTACTGGAGTCGTCGGATTCCGATCCGACTTTCCGGAGTGGCACAGCTCCGACCATAGGTCAAAACCAGAAAGTGTAAAAGGAACAAATTCTTGCCCTACAGTCCTTTGTCACCCCATAAAATTGGGGAAATTTTTATGAAAGTTTGATATCTAAAATCCCCTTTAGAATCAGCATTTTAGGCAAAAATCACAAAATTTAGGGTTTTATTTGAATTTCCATATTTAAAAATACAAAAAAATTATATTTTCGAGATTCATTCTATTTTTAGTGTTAATTTAGGTATCCATGCCAAATTTGGCTTAATTCCAAGTTTATTTGATTTACATGTTAGTTTGTCTTTAAATTTAGAAGCGAAAATCAGGCGAAAATCAAGTTAAAATTGATATTTTACGATATTTTTGCCATTTTAGGGTTTTATTCATGTAAATTAGCATGTAGAATCATATTATGGTTAATTTTAATGTCATTTGCATTTCACATTTTCCATTTTTACAAAATTTATTTCAGAAAACCCTCGTTTCAAGGCCATAGTCTTGTTATCGGGGCTATTTTGGTCATTTTGACCTAAATTTCGAAATTTCAAGTTCTAATTCTCCAAAATTTCATGCATATCATCATATTCTATCATATTATGTTTGATTTATTTCTTTTGATTTTTAAATTTTCAAAATTTACAAAATTTCTTTCAGAAAACTCTGATTTCAAGGTCATCAGTGGTATTTTGGTCATTTTGACCCCAATTTCAAATTTTCAAGTTTATTTTCGAAATTTAGTCATTATTTCTCATGTTTATATCAAAGGGGGTATGATTCTGGGTTTATATCTGAATAATATCCGTTAACTTCCAATATTTTCGGATAAATTCAGAAAAACCTACTTTTTTGTGCTAACCTTGTTTTCTAAGTTTTGCAGGAACATTCAAGAAGAAAATTTAGCTTTTATTTCTTTTATTTCAATTCAATGTAATATTTGGAATAAGAGTTACTTTTCTGCTTAGAATAGGGCTACATTGCATATAGTTTAATTTCTGCAAAATTCCAATATCTGATGTATGATCCATGTGCATTGATTTCAAATCCACTATGGTTTACACGAATGGCACGTGCACAAGATTTTATGTAGTTTATAAACTCAGTGGGATTCGTTATTATGGCCATAGTCAGAATACGAAGAAAACCAAGATTTATGATCTTTATATCAGCCACATTCAGCCTACACTCTTAGGCTAACTTCAAAATGCACTGCATTTCTCAAAGTTTTAAAAGGATTTCCCAATTCCTCAATGAAATTCCCTTTTCAAATTCATATTCATTCATTCATATTATTCAAATTGCATTGTTTTCAAATTCATTTTCGAATTTCAATTTCAGAAAAATCAATTTTCTCAAGGATTTAACAAGTCTTTCTCAGGATTGAATTTTCCCAGAATTCTAAATTTTTAAATTAGATTTCAAAGTATTTCCCAAGTTCAAATCAAGATTTTCCTATGTTTTAACATTCTCAAATTTCAAAATCCCATGTTTTCAGAAATCTATTATCTCAGAATTCCCGTTTTCCAAAGAATTCATTTTCCCTTTCAGAAATCCCTTTTCCAATGAACTTCCTGATTTTCTTAGAATTTTCAAATCCATTTCCTCAGAAAATCAATTTTCTAAAGTTCAAATTTTCTTGAGAAATCACTTTCCAATGCAAATTTCTGATTTCCAATGAAATTCAATGATTTTCTCAAGAATTCAATTTTCAAGTACTTTTTCAATCAATTTTCAAGCATATTTCAATTTTCCAAAGCAAACATCATATTTTCTCAAACTTGCATTATTGTCAAAATTTCATAGCACAAGCCTGATTCATTGTGCATTCTAGGAAAAATAGAGCATAATTTAGCTATTTGAGTCGAGTTAAAGCACATAATTGGTCCTTGGTTCAATTACCCCTGGTAAAGGCGCCAGGAATGGTTGAACCTCATACCGACAGGCGGATCCCATTCCACGGAATTTTCCCGCAAATTTTCAAAATGGAGGCGAGTTAATTTTCAAAAACCATTTTCAAAACTTTGGTCAAGTTTGACTCGCGAAATTCGTTTCTCTCTCGCAAGGGAGGGGAAAAATTTTGCGATGATAACAGCCCCACACATCAAAAATCTCATCAATCAAAATCAGAAGCAAGGACATCATGTCCCTCTTGGACATGTTCCTAGTCTGCTGACAACGAATACATTTCCTACAAAACTCATGCGCATCTCTGTGGAGTGTGGGCCAAAAAAATCCAGACTGCAAAACCTTTGCAGCCTTGACTACTAAAATGCCATCCACAGGCTAAAGAATGACAAAAACTGAGGATGGACTCATACTCCTCCTCTGGGACGCATCTTCTAATGATCTGGTCTGCACAATATTTGAACAACTCTGGTTCATCCCAATAATAATGTCTCACCTGTGATAAGAATCGCTCTCGCTCATTCTTATTCCAATGCTTAGGGATCTGCCTCAAAACTAGATAATTCACAATATCTGTAAACCAAGGTAACTGCGATGTTCTAACTGTCATGATCTACTCATCGGGGAAAGAATCACTGATCGGTCTCTGATCCTAAGTGGTCTCCACGATCAGTCTAGAGAGATGGTCTGCTACTATGTTCTCACTTCCCTTCTTATCTCGAATCTCGAGATCAAACTCCTGTAGTAGCAAGACCCATCAGATGAGTCTCGGTTTGGTGTCTTTCTTGCTAAGAAGATATTTCAATGCAGCATGATCAGAATAGACAACCACCTTTGAACCAAGAAGATAGAACCTAAACTTATCCAATGAAAATACTACTGTGAGTAGTTCCTTCTCTGTCGTGGTATAATTCATTTGAGCATCGGACAGAGTTCTACTCGCGTAATATATCACATAGGGCTTCTTGTCAATCCTTTGTCCTAAAATGACCCCCATAGCATAGTCAGAATCATCACACATAATCTCGAATAGAAGCATCCAATTCGGAGGTCTCAAAATGGGCGCAGTAGTCAAGGCCTCTTTGAGTATCTCAAAGGCCTTCATGCAATCCTCACCAAAATCAAAGGGTTGATCCTTCTCCAATAATGAGCAAAGCGGTTGAGAGATTTTGCTAAAATCCTTGATGAACTGCCTATAAAATCCGGCATGCCCTAAAAATGACCGAACCTGCCTCACAGTGGTGGGTGGAGTCAATCAAGAAATAGATTCCACCTTCGCTCTATCAACCTCTATCCCCCTCTTGGATACAATGTGTCCCAACACAATCCCCTCTTGGACTATAAAAATGGCTCTTTTCCCAACTCAAAATGAAGTTTGTCTCTGTACACCTACTAAGTACTCGAGTAAGTTTCTAGAGGCAATCCTTAAATGAAGAGCCATACACCGAAAAATCGTCCATGAAAACTTCCATGACATCATCCACCATGTCATTGAAGATAGCTAACATGCACCTCTGAAAGGTTGTCGGGGCATTGCAGAGCCCGAACGACATACGTCTGAACGCGAAAGTGCCATAAGGATAGGTAAATGTGGTCTTCTCTTGATCGTCAGGATGGACAGCTACTTGATTATATCCCGAATATCCGTCTAAGAAACAGTAGTAGCTCTGTCCTACGAGTCTTTCCAAAATCTGATCAATGAATGGCAACGGAAAGTGATCTTTCCGTGTTGCTACATTCAGCTTCCTATAATCAATACAGATTCGCCACCCTGTGGTGGTCCTTATCAGAATGCTTTCCCCTTTTTCATTCTCCACTACAGTGAGTCAAGATTTCTTCGGTACCACCTGAATCGGACTGACCCACTGGCTATCAGAAATGGGGTAAATGATCCCAGCATCTAACCACTTGACCACCTCATTTTTCACCACCTCTTTCATGTTAGGATTTAATCTTCTCTGCATGTCTCGCACCGGCTTGACTTCTTCATCACAATGAATCCTGTGCATGCAGAATAAAGGATCAATCCCTTTCAAATCAGCAACCCCCTAGCCAATCGCTGCCTTGTGCTCTCATAAAATATCTAGCAATGTCTGCTCCTGCTCCTTTGTGAGCAGTGACGAGATAATCACAGGCAGAGTCTCACCAACTCCGAGATATGCATACTTGAGTGAATCTGATAAGGGTTTCAACTCAAGTTTCGGGGGAGACTCTATCGATGATTTGGCTGGGGTCTCAACAAGTGGTGGAAGAGGCTCAATTCTCCTTCTCCAAGGAGGGTATCCTGACGAAACTACTAACACATCTACACTAACTCTACAACTATCCTCTCCTGTATGATACAACTCTAGAGAATCCTCTATCATGTATAACTCTGGTTGTGCTTCCACTAAATCTTGTGCGATATTAACCTGGAAGCACACCATATCTCCCACTGGACCCATCGCGGCATTGAAAATGTTCAGCCTGACTTTTCTATTGCCGAATGACAAGTCCATAGCTCTAGTTCTACAATTGATACATGCATTGGCAGTTGCCAAGAACGGTCTGCCCAAAATGATCGGAGTCTGGTGCTGGCTATCCACCCCTTCCATGCCAAGGATAATGAAATCAACTGGAAAATAGAACTCATCCACTTTAACTAGCACGTCTTCCAAGACACCTCTCGGTACCTTGACAGAACGATCTGCCAGCTGCAGTGTAATCGGAGTCGATCTCATTTCTGCTAGCCTAAATGAATCATAGAAATATCCAAGCAGAATATTCACGCTTGCTCCAACATCGAGCAAAGCGCGTTCTATCCGAATGTTTCCTATGGTGCATGCAATGATCAGGGCTCTAGGGTCCTTGAGCTTTGGTGGAGTCTGATGCTGAATCACTGAACTCACCTGCTCAGTCAGATGGACCTTGGTAGGAACTTTTCCTCTAGATTTCCTCTTCTGGGTACATAGTTCCTTCAGGAATTTGGCATAAGCCGGCACTTGCTGAATAACATCTAGCAGAGGCAGGTTGATCTGCACATGCTTGAAGATCTCAAGCATGTCCTGGACCTTCGTGCCTTGCTTTGCTCTGACACCGGGAGATTCTAACGCTTTGGGATAGGGTGGTTTGGGAATATACATCTGGGGGTCCTCCTCTTTGTAAGAAGGCTCACCCCTATCTTGCGCATGAACTGGGGTAGATCATTGAGCCGTAGAAGATGGTATGCTCGAATCTGACTCATCGATCTTCTCTCTACTCTCGACATGATACTCATGTCCACTCCTAAGGGCCATAACAGATTTGGCCTATTGTTGTGACTCAGTAACGTACAAACCTCCCGTCATTTGATCCTTGCCCTTCGGATTCATCACTGCCTGACTCAGCAAACTACCCTCAGGTCTCCTACTGATCGCTTCAGCTAACAGTCCCATCTGCAACTCTAACTTCGTGATGGATTGGGTATGCAAGCTCAAAATCTGACTACACTTCTCGAAAGCATTCTAATTAGAGGTTTTTACCTCTTGGAACGCTTGGAGAAGTCTCTCCTCGAAAGAGGTTTGCGGAGCAAACTCTTGTGTGATCTGAGGAGGAAATGAAGGAGTGTTCTGAGGATAGCTCGGCCTTTGAAATGTCTGAGAGAATGGTGGCGGCCGAGCAGGCTGAGAAGATGGAAGCTGAGTGGAAGGCTGATGATTCTTCCATGAAAAATTAGGATGGTTACGCCACCTTGGATTATATGTAGGTGAATGTGGATTGTTCGGGGGTCTGACGTAACCCTGAGCAGCCTGAACTTGTTCTTGCATAAATTCAGGGTACTGAGCTGCCGAAGGGCACTCAGTGATCGCATGTGCCGGACTGACATAGAGAGTACACACCTGCTGACAGGTAGATGGGCCCGCGAGAAGTTAATCCAACTTCTGAGAAATCATATCCACCTTGCATTGTAATGAAGTAGATGGACCAATCTCGAGAACACCACCCTTCTTCAAAATGCTAGGTGTGGTTCTATCCATATGAGAGCTAGAAGCATGGTGTAGGTAATTCTCTGCTAATGTATCAGACAGTCTCCATGCTTTATCTTCGCTCTTCAACATGAAGGTCTCTCCGCATGAAGAATCGATCATCTGACGATTCCTGTCAAACAATCCATTGTAGAAACTCTGCACCAGCTGCCATCTTGGCACATGATGATGGGGACACTTCCTAAGGAGATCCTTCATCCTCTTCCAGGTCTCATGAAACTGCTCACCATCTAGCTCTGAAAAGCTAGTGATGGCTCACTTATACTGGTTCGTCCTACCGATGGGAAAGTATTTCCTCAGGAACTCCTGCTGCAACTGATTCCAAGACCCTATTTCTATGGAATCTAAGGACTTTAGCCAATACTTGGCCTTGTCCTTTAATGAGAATGGGAACAGGGTCAATCTCAAAGCATCATCATTGAAATTCTGTATCTTCACTATAGAACAGATTTCGAGAAATTCATCTAAATGCCTATAGGGATCCTTGTGACAAGGCCATAGAAAGATGAAAGCATCTGAATGATACTGGCCTTAATCTCATAATGAGGTGCTCCTACATCGGGTCTCCGAATGCAGGATGCCTGAACATAGTCTGTGGGAGTGAAGTACTCCCTCAGAGCACGTGGAGGAACTGGAGCTGGAGTTGGAGGATCAATATCACCCACTGTTGTCGAACTTCGAGGAAAATGTAGAATTCTCTCCAGGTTGTCAACAAATGGATGCAATGGGGTACCCAAAGCTCTTCGCCCCTGCATACACTGGTACTAAGACCAGATGTATGAAACAACCTAAATCTAAACTATACTAAGTTAAATACTGAAATTCAAGTAACAAAAGTAAAGAACAACTAACAATCTTAAGCTAACTATGTCAGAATTAACTAACTATACTAAATGAACTACCAAAACAAAATCTAATTTAAATTACTAAAATAAAGAAATGCAGGAATCACAAACTATGTTCTCTAAAACCCACCTGTCTAATCGCTCCTTGATGAATTTATTTCAGTGAATCCTAGAAAAACAGTAAGTGAATCCTATATTTACTAACTATGTTAATCCTGCTAACTAAAAAATAAGAATAGCTAACTAACTAACACAGATTAATAAACTAAAATCTAAGAATTAACAGAATATATTCGCCATTCCCCGGCAACGACGCCAAAATTTGGTTGGATTTTTGTAAGTGGTATTTTTAAAACAATATTTTTTAATAAAACAGTTGGAAAATCGTCAACCAAAAGTAATAAACTGACTTTCCACGGATGTGGCAAGTACGGGTCGAATCCACAGGGAACGGAAAATATTCAAATTAATTCTAAAAATTTCAATTTATTAATATCAAGATCTGAATCTAAGTTAACAAATACAATTCTAAAGAAGTTACAAACTAAGATTTACAATTAACTAGAAAAACAAATCTAAATGCTTCTTCAGATCACAAAGGGCAATTTTGTCCTTTTGCCAAATATCCCTTTTTCACACTGAACAATATTAACCTTATAATTTGTAGTATTTAGCAACCTAAAACAAGGAAAAGAATAAGTCAGTACACAATTACAATAAATAATTCTAGAAATTAAGCTAAACCTAATTCTACGAAGAGTTAACTAAATTAAATTCTGATTAAAACTAAAATCAACTAAAATATCAAATTTAGTTCTACTAACTAATTAGGCTATGTCTAACTACGTTAATTGATGAAAATAAACTAACTAATACACAGAAAAATAGTAAAACTACCGAAAATCAAACTCCTAATGAAATTATTGTTTTACCCCTAACTAGTGCAAAAGTGGATTCTAACTGCTTTTCGCAAACAGAGGGTTTCAAAGAGCAAACAAAGTTTGAATTTCACGAAATTTCTTTTGTTTTGTTTCTGACAGATTCAAGAATCTGTCAGAATTTACAGATTTAAAAAATTCATTATGAAACTCCAGATATAAGCATTTCAAATTCGTGAAAATTCTGAAAATTGCAGGTCCCGAAACTGAAAAATCCGAAAAAGCTGATTTTGAAAAACGCTTAAAAATCAGACCAAATCAACTCGAAATGAGCTGATTTTTGGTCTTCTGATAGTGAACACTCTGATGAAGAGAATAAAATAAAAATTCTTGAAAAACTCCAAAAATTTGCACATAAAATGACGAGTGCAAGATGCTGTAAAAATCGGGTTTTAGAATCAATGCACTATTCACTCAGAAATATCCACTTATGGCACTATGACTTTAAATGCTATGTAAAAACAGTCCTAACACTGCTAAATGACTGTTAAACTAATGAAAATAACAGAAATTAAAACAACTAAATTAACTACACTAACTTATGCGTGAACTAAACAAACTACTTCGTAATTCACTCTAATAGACACTACACTTAGACTATTGTAAAATAAGATATATGCACTAAGTATAAGACATATGTTAATAATTAACCTTAATATAATTTAAACACTCAACTAGAAACATGAAAGCAAAATCCAAAAATAAACTAACATTAGTGTTAACGAGAATATTAACTTTAGATTAACTAATTAACTTAACTATGGTCATCGACTATTGGGGTTTAGTAGGGGACTAGGGTTAACTAGGGGAAAGATTTAGGATGGACATTGACTTAGGTTCACGTCACCCTATGAACCAACTAGGTTGACTCAATTAGACAATTAATTAAAATAGAAACCTAAAACTTAAAGACTATTTAGTTAAAACCGAAAATAAAAAAAAACTAAATAAGGCTATCTAAGTTACACGCCTAAATGGAGGTAAATAAAACTAATTAAAACCTACCTAAATGATGCATCACAATCTCTAAAACCTATGGCTAATTAAACACTTGCTAAAAAGATTAATATTAACTCTACTCTAGGTCAATATAGAAAATTAGAGAGAAGGTTAATAAATGAGAATCACGAAATTGGAATGAAGAGCATTTCCCTAATTGCCATGGTAATTTAATTGGAAAGTTTGGGCTAGTAAACTCGTCCAGCTAGAGGGACCCACACAGTTTCTAATTTTTCCTTAAAAGCAATAGAGTCTTTTTGAAAATCTTTCCCAAAAAACGATTTTGGAAATGGATTTGAAAATTAAACTTTGTTTCCAAAAGTGTAAAGGAGGGAAAGCCTTCTATCTTGGCTGGATTACACAAGGTCAAAACTTTCCTTAACTGAGTCCCACGAATTTGGATGAATCCAACATACCAAAATCGTTTTTCACCTCAATTACCCTTCTTCCAAATTTCGAAATTGACTAATTAATTAACCTATACTATCATTAATCTAATTAAACTAACCTTTACACCATTAATTTAAGGGTTATGACTGGTATGGAAAATACGAAATTCCAAAAGATCTAATTTAGACAATACCAAAATCAAAACTTACCTAAACAACACTACTAAAAACGTTTTCTGTATTAACACACACAAATGAATCTAGAAAATATAATGAAGCTACCTAATCCTAATAACTTACTAAATAAAACCTAAAACCAAGCTGAGCTTTAATGGCAGACGTCCCTTTGGAGAAGAAAGTCTCTAACTACACTAAAAAAACGATATTACCTAAACTATGCAAAACTATAATTAATTTTTTTCTTTTTCTTTTAAACAAACTCCAAACGAAATTAAAATCAACCTATTTATCAACTAAATCAAATGTAAAACTGCTGAAACATGACCTACTGAGATTGCAGCAAAAAGATACTAAGCTAAAACGAAAAAATATTCGGTAGACATGAACACGACACACCTAGCCGATCAACACAACTTGACAAACACAAAACCTAAACGGAAACCCAACATAAAATTAAGAAAAAGGGAATTTTAAACTAATAGAACACGTCATTTTTGACACAGTTTACTGCTAAAAAAAGTTCAGAAAACAGAAAAATCATAAAACATTAAAATCGGCTAGAATGGATCTAGTCGATTTTCACTATTTGGCTAAAACAATGTGTGACTCAAGGACTACACCTAACCTAGGACCAAACACGACATTCAAACCCAGAAAATAAGAGAAAAACGACAGTGGTTTGCTGTCAAAGAATAAGAAAAATCAGAAAGTGGCAGAGGTTTAAAGAACACGATAGGTAGACACGATTCTATCTAGAAGAATGGAGGAAGAGCAAGACCTACCTCAAGGGCGATCCGACGACTGTGGTGGTAGAAAGAGCGGAATCAGCCTATGAAGATGTGTTTCTTCTTCTTCAAGGATGCTGGAACGTCACAATGGAGCTCATTCTTGCAGCTGCACCACGTTTGAAGTACACCGAGGGTGGAAAATGAACCGATTCGCGATCGGGTGGAGTAGAGGATCGGATGGAGGTAGGGCCGATCTTTCTTGTTGGAGTAGACGGCACTCCACGCAAGAAGAATGTCTTCAACCTCTGCTACACCTGCAAAATCAAACACTTATGATTAATAACCAGCAAAGATGAAAAGAAATGAACAAGATATGTGAGAATGAATCGAAATAACACAAGGAAAATGCTTGAATCTCAAGCAAAACCCAAGGCTTCAATGGAGATAGCGTGGAATGATTGGGGAAGAAGGTGGCTGGAGCAAGATTCAGAGGAAGAGGCACAAATCCCAAGGCAAAAACGTCTAGGGCTTTCAGAAAACTTGATTTTATACTTTGGGCTCATTTCAGAAAGAGGTTTATAAAAAAATTTATTCCTAGGCGCCTCTTTTGAAGGGGCTTTCTGAAAACTTTTTCTAAATGGTTCTTGGGTAACGTTTGGGTTGGATTGTGATATTTTAAACATTGATCCACGGCCCAAGAAAGTCTATTTGGGTCGGATCTTGATCCGCTTCACCTTGAAATTCGTGGCCGAACACTAGAATAGCCATATCTCACTCAATTTAACTCTGATTTTCTTGAAATTCGAACCATAACTCCATTATGCCAAAATACATCCAATCATGGGTTTTAAACCTTAAAACCATCTAAAAATGCATGAATATATTAATAACATGATGTGCATTTCATGCATCATCACTACCCCTATGATTCTCAAAATGAGTTTCAAATTTGGAAAGTGAGCCCACTCTGAGATGGATCCTTCATTCACATCTACCCTTTCATTTTAAAATAAAAAAATTTATTTTTCCTTGTAATCTTTTATTTTTATTTTATCTTTTTATTTTATTTTATTTATCCTTTTTTACCCTGTGGGACCCACAAGCTGGTCGACCACCCCCCCCTTCCTCCTTCTTTCCTTCTCCTTCTTTATTTTCTTTCCTTTCTTCTTCTTCCTTCTCTTCCTTCTTTCTTCCTTTTCTTCCTTTTCTTTCTTTCCTTTCTTCCTTTTCTTTTCTTCTTTCTTCCCTTCCTTCTCCCACTTGGTCGACCAAGTCTCCCCTCATCTTCTTCTTCTCTCTTTCTTCTTTCCCTTCTTCTCTTCTTTCTTTCCTTTTCTTTCTTTCTTTCTTCTTTCTTTCCTTTTTCCCTCTCTTTTCTTTTCCCTCCTTTCTTTCTTTCCCCTTTCACTGGTCCAGCCACCTTAAAGGTCCTTCTTTTTTCTATTTCCCTCATTCACCATACGTTGGAACCTCTTTCCTCCTCTCAACCCCTTTAGCTTTCCCCTCTTCTAATTATCTCTCTTTCAACCCTTCATGACAGCCACCTTCAACCTTCACTAAGTGCATCCACCAACCACAACCTCTCCTTTGCTCCAGTCTGCCTTGGTGAGAGCTACCACAACAACATCTTCAGGTGACGCCACAACCACATCCAATTGTAGACTCCTTCAGCAGCATAGTAGCTCCTCTCCTCCAACGTTGAAGCAGCTACCACATCAAGGTCCAGACTCTCCAGCATTCCATCAGCTCTAGCCACATGACCTCCACTTCCTTTAGCCATTGCAGCATCATTCAGTGGTGACCTTCCCCTTCTTGCAGCTGTAACCAACTGTTTCAGCCCCATCGTCTTCAACACTTCCTTCAGCCACTAGTGGCCACCATCTCCAGCTGCAGCATAACCGGTCCATACTTGGCACCATCTTTCAAAGGTTCCACCAGCCGGCGTCACCCCTTTCAAGCTTCCTTCAACTGGTTCAGCCACACCAAAGTGCAGCCCTCATCTAGCTACCCTCAAGCCTTGTTCCAGTCATCTTGTAGCAGCCCTCCTTACCTTCAAGCCATTTGTCATCATCCCTTTCAATTAGTACAACCCACCTTCTACTTTCGAATCCCCTCCATCAGCTGCAGTAGATCCATTTATTGCAAAAGAGAACCTAAGGCCCACCTTGGTTGTAGAACCCTTCCATCGAGCCAAGGTCTTCCTTTCCAAGGTGCATTTTCTTCTTTCCCTTTGCTTGATAAAATGTTATCTTTGCTTCTTTGATTATATACATGATTTTTTATATTTTATTTGTTATTATTTGTTATACATTGATATTATATTGCCAAATCTTATGATGTGTATCCATTTCAAAACCAAATCCATAAGGATTTGAAAAGACTTTTTCTGTGGTTTTGAATGGTGAAAACAATGAAACACATACGTATTACGTGTGTGGACTAAGAGAAGGAAAGACCCATCCACTCGGTGGATTGGATCTTTTATTTCGCAAGCTGTGAACACCCCAAAATTTTCAAAGTTTTATAAAAATGACCTTTTTACCCCTGGCTCCATTTTCTGAGAAAATCAAAGCAATTTCAAAAACTAAAAATCAGTTATTTTTCAGATTTTCTGGATTAAATTCCATATTGATATATTCAAATTCAATTCCAAATCGGAATCCAGTGTTTTAAATCCAAACCTGAGCCTCGTTGTCCGATTTCCAAATTAAAGTTACAAAATACCAAATAAAAAATGGTTCTGAATGGCTCGGGCAGTTCATCTGACACCCTGTTGGATCCCCAACTCTGTATTTCTCGATTCGAGGCTTTTAAACCTCGAATATTTCCTCAAAATCCGGATATGAACCCATTTTCTGAAGAAATTTTCCAAAAATAGCCTTGAGTTCTCAGAAAAACTCTCGCTTGTAAATACTTTGCAAAAATACAAAAAATTAGTGTCTAATCTTTGTTTTCTCGTAAAGTCTTAGACTTTTATTCTAAAAAAAATGCAAAAAATGTAAAATAACGCAAAAAGCAAAAAAAAAAAAATTGGGGGAAAATTATGACAAAAACGAATGAGTTTAAACTTTTAAAATCAATTTTGCTAAAAAAATCATTTTAAAAACACTTTTTATGAAAAACTTTTTGAAAGAGCCTGTTTTTGTAAAATTGGAAAATTTTATAAACAAAGCTTCACACACAAGCTTCGTCTTTTTCAAAAACCCTCTCTCGCCCGATTTTTCTCATTCTCTTCTTCAATAAACCCTCGATCGCACGCCCTCCTCCTCCAAACCCTCCATCGCGAAACCACCCTCTCCTTCCATCGTCAATTCCCAACTGATCTTCTTCTCAAACCTTCCTCTCTTTCTTTAAAAAGGCACTCGAGAAAACCCTAAATGGATCTGTCTTCACCCCTCTATAGCATCTTCACGCTTCTCGTTTTCCTCCTTCTCCTATTTTCTTCCTCTGCCTTCTTCCTTCCCCTTGTCTTCTTCTTCTGTACTTTTCTCCCAATTGGCTGAAGAAGAGGGTAGATCTCATACTATAATAGCCTACAGAGGGGCATCACTCCCTCTTCTGTTGAAATCTCACAATCGGGAGTCTCAATACCGAATCATAAGCCACCAATTCCTTCCTTGTCGACTGAAGGTCAACCTCATGAGCCAAGAATCATAAGCCAGCCAAAGCTCCTGCTTCGATCAACGAACCCTGCCATATCCGGTAGTAACGGGTAGAGGAATCACTTCTTCTTGATCTCAATATCTTATGAATCCAAGATGAGTAAATCTCTATGTGCTTCCTTTTGTTCTTCTTATTTACTTACTTACTTTATTTCTTTTTTGTTTTTATGAATTTCTGAATTGATCTTCGTCTTTTAACAAGTGAAGCCTCTTTTGTAAGCGTCGATCTGCGGATAGCAGGATCAGCCTACATCTGGCAACATCAATGAAATATATGGATTCCAACATTATCTGTTTTCTCTCTCCCTTTCTTTGCAATTTATTTTGGGGTTCTCTTGCTTTGAATATCTGTTTATGTATATTGTCTGGCATTTCATCATCGTTCTTCAATTCTGCAATGCACTTTACTTGTAGGTCTCTATTTATCCAGATCATGGCATCATTTCATCTGCGTGACATTACCAGCATCTCGGCGTTCATTCATTTTGTTTCGATTAGTCATCTGCATCATCGTTTTCTGTTTTTTTTTATTATTATTTATCCTTCTCTGTATTCCACGTATTTCTTTAAATTTTGGTGGTTTATTGATTCAACTGATTCTTCTGTCATTTCCCTATTATAATTTGGTCGTTTAGATCCGACATCATATGCCATTTTTGTTCACAGTTGTAACCATGCATCCGAGTGATTTAGTTTCCTACATTATGATTTAACGAATACTTACCTGGATTGTCCCTTCATGTCCTCCTGGCACCAATTAGCTAGATTTGCTAGCCTCATGAATAGTGATTGCCAATTGATTCATGGCAGTATATGACATCGGTTTCAGAATGATAGTCTCACGCATTTGATGTATTGTCTGGATTCGATGAAAATGATGAATCCCCTACCGATCCCATATTGCAATAAGAATGACAGTTAGTATAAACTGGAATTGGTCGAATCTGATGAGATGGCAGTCAAAAAACTCCACCATAAAAGGTCAATTTATGTGGCCTGGGTTGTTGGGTTTGTAGAATATTCTATGATATAAAACTAGCAAATATAACCTTGATCATTTGAAATCTCAGAAGCCAAGAGAAAAACTTAACTTTGATCCATACAGATGATCAGGTCGGTAAGATTCACATTCATTTCATTATGGAGCCACAAAGATTCTGCATCTACTGGCAGAGTTTCTGCATATCTGAAACAATAGAGATTGATTTGTTCAGAATTGAGCTGATCTTCACAGCATTCTATTTCTTGTTTAGTAGCCCACCTCATTATACTTGCATCTGCATTATCACATCATGCATTTTGGTTTAAAATGCTTATTTCTGTTTGTAATTAGTCATAACAATGATCGTCTGTAGAAGTTGGTTTGCAGTAAATCAATTGGTCGCGAATAAGTGATTTGTTGCAAATCATTTTCTACTGCCAAGAGGATGGCATCAAATTGCTGCCATGTACCTTTTGAGGTAGCTATCGTGTGAATTTGATCCACAGTAACATCCACTTGTTACCTCCTACCTGAGTTTGGATATTTTCGCATTCGTTAAAGGAAAGAATGCATGGTTTTGGTTCCAGATGCGCGTTCTGTTAGATGCAAACTTCAATACATTCAATAAACTAAGGTGTTATCCAGATTCGTGTTTAGCATGCCCCTTTCCATTTCAGCACTTTATACATTGTAGACTCACCTGGACATGTCGATCCAGTATGTCGCATGTATGTTCTTTCAGTCTCCTCTGATCGGTCTTCTGCAATCTGGAATGATGATCACAAAAGCATATGCTAAAAATTGATGATATGTGATATCATTGGCACCATACTTTGATGATATGCACGCGCGTATTTTCAAATAAAAATAAAGTTCAATACAGCATCACAGGTATGTTTTCATGCGATACCAGCTTCATATGCACCTGCTTAGTTATGAAGGTCACTTGCATCGTGTGATATTTTTGGAATCACTATTAGCATTTTCCAAATATCTGATTTTCTTTCTTACTGTAGCTGTTGATTAATCACTTATTGTAATATTGTTAACTTCGTTATACTGTCGCATCTTATGTATAGGATAATGGCTATATCAATGTTGCTTTGTTAAATGCATCTTCACAGGGCTCTACCAATCTGATGTACACACACATGTTGTGCACACACCATCACATAGGCATCATCATATATCATTTCTGGTTTTCAATGACATAGAGACTTGTCCCAATAAGGCAACTGCTGGAGAGCCACATCAAGATTAAACCCATTGGAAAAGGTCATCTGGTTTATACAATGACCTGTGGTGATGAAGCAAAAACTATTTTTTTGTGATCCCTGTAGATTCATATCAATCGCATGTGAAGCCAAGGATGGAGCTTACACAGAAGCCCCAATATGGAACTACCAATCCAGCACCAGACCTCCAGTAGATGAAAAGTGTCTAAATCATCGGTTGAAAAAGACCCCACAGAAGAAATAAAGAGTTGAGAGTGTTTGTTTGACTGAGGTTTTCCTTACTGAGAATTGCTCTCCAACGAGTTTGAGGACTGACTCAGAAAATAAAAGTCGATGAAATGTTGAAGGAAACTCTCAGGATAATTTATAGAGACAGTCAATTTTGAAAGCCAGGGGTCAAGTTTGTGACCAACGTGGACATACATTTGGAGATTATACAGTTGAGATTTTAAGCTTGCACAATACATGTGTCAACTGCTACAACAAGGGGTTCGTCCATAGTAACCTGCAGAATGAGCCACAACTCTTTCCTTTCCACTGCGTGTGTAGCTGTATTGGGCATAAAGCATTTCATTGGCATTGTATATGACATTTAGGCCAAGGTATGCACATCTTTTTATTTTGTTTATCTTTCTCACATGAATACCTGTGGATTCATCCCATTAGGTTAGGGCTCCTCATTTGTCTGATATATTATCCCAAGGTAAGTTCTCAATAAAGTCATGAAAAGGTATTTCCTCATCATGTTCTATATTCAATACAATATTTCGCAAATTCTTTTCTACTTCTATCTTTTGGTAATAACTGAATGTTTTGCAGGAGATACATGAAAACCTTCATTTTCTTTCTTAGAATTAGAAATTCTTGTAAAAGTAAATTCTGTAAATAAGAACTTTTTTTTACATTCCAGTCTTAGATTAGAATGGATGAGCATATAAATATCATTTGTTGCATCATTCTCCTTTATTTCTTAAAATCTCACAATGGTGGAACACGAATGGCACATGCACCATTTCGTAAGAGGTAATTAAATCCTAAGTTGATGATTTACATCAATGGCCATAGTCAGGATGTAAACAAAACTTAGGATTTTTATCTTTTATAAAATAACACTGGATCCCCACTGGGTCCTTTTTCAAAATTCATCATTTCTTTTCTTAAATATATATATATATATATATATATATATATATTTTATCAGAGTTTAGTCTAAAATTGACTCAATACATATATCAATGGCCATAGTCAGGATATATTGAGAGTTAATTTCATTCTAAACTCTATAAAAGCACCAAAATATGTTTGATTCTTCACTTGAATTTAAATGTGGTTATTATATAATACATTCAATGACCATAGTCAGGGATGTATTATATCTTCAACCTCATCCTTAATTCACTTAAAGAATGAAATATGCTTTTCAAATCCAATTTCAAAGTTATTTAAATCCATTCATCATTTAGGATAGAATTGGATCATATTTTCAAAAATCCCTTTTCAAAATTCCAAGTGATTCTTTCCCTTCACTTCTCAGATCAAAACTCATTTATAGATTCAAAATCCTCTCATTTTCAAGATTTAAATTCGATTTCAAAGTTCAAATTAACTTTGAAATTTCAAATTCGTGTTGTATTCAAACTTCAATTTTTAAATCAAAAATCCAAAACTTCAAAGTTCAATTTAACTTTGAAGTCATCTTCTGCTTCAAAAGATCAAGTTTATTTTCTTATCTTCAAAATCAAAAAATCAAAGTTTGAGATTGATTCTGAATCTGAAAACTTGACCCTTCTTAAAATTTTAAATTCAAATCTGGGTTTTCAAAACCCAGATCCATCTTCAGAAGTCCCATTCGGACTTTAGAATTGTGATCATCGCAAAATTTTTCCTCTCGTAATATTCTCTCTTTTCCTTTCCAACCTCTATTTCCTCCTATTTAAAGGGAGAAAAATAAAAGACAAAGAAAGAGAGAAGAGAAAAGAAGAGAAAAAGGAGAGAAGAGGAATTCTTTTGCGGGGTCTCACCTGACCTTAATTTTGAAGATATTTAAAAAAAAATAACTCACCTTCATTTTAAAATATTTGCGGGAAAACTGGGAGACGGGATCCACTCGTCGGTACGAGGTTCGACCGTTCCTGGCGCCTTTACCAGGGGTAATCGAACCAAGGGTCAAATTTATGCCTTTTGCTTTGCTAAGAAATTATCTAAGAATTTATCCTAAGTCTAGATGCACAAAGAATCATGCTTGTGCAAATGCAAAGATGTATGCTCTTTTTGAAAATGTTTTGAAAAATTCCCAAGTGTTTCTGAAATGAATCTGATAATGAAGCGAAGAAATGATTTCTAACTTAGAACTTTAAGTTTTAAAGTTCTAAGTTTTTGGAAATAGTCAGAGTTTGGGAAGAATGAATCTGGATATTAAAAAGAGATGATTTTTGAAATTTGAGATAAAAAGGAGAAAAAAAAGGAAATTTCAAAGTCATAAATGGACTTTGAATTTAGAATAGAAATGAAATGAAATTGAATTCTAACTTTGAAGTTTGAAATCAAAATGAAATGTGGAAAAATCTAAATAGAATTGAGAAATGGGATTGATTTGAAAGTTGGAATTCAAGATGGAATTTGAATCCAAAATCTGGATTTTAAATAGAGTTCAAAGTTGAATTTTGGATTTAGAATCCAAAAATAGGAATTGGATTTGAGAATAGAAGTTGATTTGACATCTGAAAAAAAATGAAATTTGAATCCAAAGTCTGGATTCCAAATAAAGTTGAGTTTTAAGATCGAATTCTGGATTTAGAAAATGGGAGTTGGATCTAAAGTTTGAGATTCGAAATGGAATTGGATACTTTATCCTAAATGGAATGGGATCTGAAGTTTGAGATCCAAAGTAGAATTGGGTTTCTGGATCCTAAAATGGAATTGGATTTGAAGTCTGAGATCCATGGTGAAGTTGGGATTCTGGATCCTAACTGGAGTTTTTGGGTCTGAATCTGAGATCCAAGATGGAGTTGGATTCTGGATCCTAAAATAGATTTTGGATCTGAAGTCTGAGATCCAAAAGCAGAGATTTATGCTTGGGAATCTGGACCCAAGTTGGAATTAGGACCTAACTTTGGATTTGGATTCTGAAAAGTCCAAATAGGACTTTTAAAGATGGATCTGGGTTTTGAAAACCCAGATTGAACTTAGGAAGGTTTGGATTTTTGAGATTCAGAATTAATCTCAACTTTGATTTTGAAATTTGAAGAAAAACTTGATTTTGAATCAGAAGATGAATCAGAAACTTCAAAGTTTAATTTGAACTTTGAAATTGAATTTTGAATTTGATTTTGGAATTTTGGAGTTTGAATATAAAATGATTTTGAAAATTCCAAAGTCAAATTGGACTTTGAAATTGAGATAGATTTGGAATTTGAAATAGAAACTTGAAGAAAGATATTCAAAATCACTTGGGTTTTTGAAGAAGAATTTTGAAAATATGATGCAATTCTATCCTAAATGATGAATGAATTTGAATGATTTTGAAATAGGACTTTGAAGAGCTATTCCATTCTTTAAATGAATTAAGAATGAGGTTGAAGATATAATATATTCATGACTATGGTCATTGAATATATTATATAATAACCACATTTAAATTCAAGTGAAGAATAAAATATATTTTGGTGCTTTTATAGAAATTAAAATGAAATCAACTCTCAATATACCCTGACTATGGCCATTGGTATATATATTGAATTAATTTTAAATTAAATTCTGATAAAAGAGGAAAATATTTAAAGAAAATATGATGATTTTTGAAAAGGATCGAGTGTGGATCCAATGTTATTCTATAAAAGATGAAAATTCTAAGTTTTGTTCACATTCTAACTATGGCCATTGATGCAAATCATCAACTTAGGATTTAATCACCTTTTATAAAATGGTGCACGTGCCATTCGTGGTCCATTTGTGGATTTTTAAGAAATAAAAAAAAAATATGAAAACAAACAATTTCTAAGATATGCATGCTCATACATTCCATGCTAGAGCAAGAAATGTAAATAATCTCATTCATTCCTAGCTATTACAATTTTAAATTGACATTTGAAGTAATGAAATATCTGATGTAATTACAAGTTTTTCATGATTTTTTTGCAAATAAATGAGTTAGCACAAAGCTGAATGCAAAATAAAATACTACATTGAAAGCAAAATTGTATATGATTACACTTATTATAATGAAGAATGTGTATGCAAAATATTATACTAATGCTAAACGATAAAAACATGTGATATGCTCTATGCTGGCAAGAAAATACATATATATAGACAATACCCTAGGCTAATGAAAATCTATATTTGAGAGGGCATATGCAGTGCCTTAGTCAAAATGAAAATCTATGGGTATATGTGAATGTGCTTAATGAAAGAATGTTTATACAATGCCTAAACATGATGCTCATGATGAGATACACATTGCATCTACTTATGGTGCATATGCTAAATGGAGAGGCATTATGACCTAAGAGATGAAGGGTTAGACTGTGAAAATATGACTGTGGAAGTCTAGATGACATGCTCCAAACAACTTTGTAATGACCTATTGCAAAATCAGGTAATTAATTGTATGACAGTGAATTATATATTATGAAGACCTGATGATGTGGAGCAGAAAATTAACTAACATGCTATGAGGAAGATGCTGATGTGCATGGGCTGAAAATGAGAGGGAATAGCAGGGGATAATGTACAAGTGTTGGTATGCTGTTGTAGATGCAGTGATAGTGAAGATACTGTGATATATAAATGGCTAATGCAAGTGGAGAGGTATTGAAGGTGTATGTGATGCTGCAGTGGTTTTAATGAAGTGGTGTGCCAAGAGTGTCGTGTTTGTGATAGTAGGTGGCTGAAGGGCTGTGATATGAGGGACATGTTAAGGGGATAACAATGGGTGAAACTTGTTGATATGGTGTAGTATAGTGATGAAGGCAGTAGGAGGAAAGGGGTATAAGATGGTGTAATGACATGCTTGTGAAGGTTATATGGGGAAGGTGCAGATAACAGCAAGTAACAGTGGCAGATGGAGAAGTGTTCATATTAGATATGTAAATGCAACATTAAGGAAAAGATGATCATGCACATATGGATGGGAATATAGGAGGTGCACAGTATGTGTGTAGATGAGAGCTACAGCAGGTGGTTGCGAAGAGAGTGTAAGATGCAACAATGATGGTAGAGATGAACAGTAGATTTAACAGAAGTGATGGATATAAATGAATGGGCTGGGTGATGGCGAGGCTGGACAAGGTGAATGTAGGTAGCTGTGAAGATCCTGTTACTGCAGGATATACAGAAATGTTAGTGAGGTATTACTATAGTAGTGGATGAAAGGTTGAATAGATGTATCCAACGGATGGTAGATGAATGCTGGGGTCAATTTGCAGTTGTGGATGAACTGTTAGCATGCTGTAACATGATACATAATAAAAAAAAAATTTGCAGGAAAATATACATATATAGGATGGATGTGGAAAGGCATGTTGAAGGTATATACAAATGGATATATATATATATATATATATATATATATATATATATATATATATATATATATATATATATATATATATATATATATATGGATTTTGCAGGAAATTTTTGTGGATGTGATATGATGTTGTTACATATTACAATGAATACACAAGAACAATGAAAATCTGAAAGTAGTGGTGAGACAATGGCGGTGATAAAATGGATAGATAGTGACTGGTGGCAAGTGGTGAGCAGCAAGTGCAGTAATTTTAAGTGAATATGGCTGTTATGAGAGTGTAATGCTGGAGACGTGGAGGCTTACAGATGGCTAATTGCATACAGGGGTGTAAAGGTGCAGATGGTGGATGATCTCAGTGAAGATGTGGCGGTAACATTAAGTGCAGGTGAGTGCTTATTCGTGTGTAGGTAATCTCTACATGCATTTGAAATTACTTTCCAGCAATGACTTATTCAAGATTAACCTCACATTGGTCTTTGAATCTTCTTGGAAAGACAGTTTTAGTTGTTTACCTATGGGTCCATGAGGAACCAAACTTCCAGAAATGCTACAATGATCCAAATACCACATTTTTTTTTGACCTGTTCTTTAAATCATTGCAGAGATCTATTCAGCTAGCTGTGTTTAAATATTTCGAGAACTTTGATGTCTCCAAGCTAAGCAAAGTCTATGAGAGTTCCTGCAAGACATGTTCCTGATTTATCTTTACTAGACTTTTCCATTATCCTGTAGAGGTGGGGAAACTTTGGATAATTCAATGATCTTATCTTGACAAAGACACTATTTCTTCTAATAACCTGATGAATTTTGACAGCCTTGATCAGCTGAGATAAAAAAAAATTGGATTAGTTAATCCCAATATATTGAGACATAATACACAGGGTGTCTTCATGATTATCCACAGCGTGGTGTGCATGGATAGCTGTATATAAAACACCAAAACCAGACCTCAAAGATGATATGCATTGCTTCTCCCTTTGAAATGAACAATGCTGATGTATGGCTCAAACCGAGATAGGTAAAACTCCCAGTAACAACAGCTATTAAACTAGAGAATAATATTGATATAACTAGATTGATGGCCTGAGCACTTAGTAACGGAAGAGACAGAACCACAAGAAAAGAAAGGACAAAATTTGATAATCGTAGTTGTTCTACTGCAATAGCAATCTAAATTTTCATAAGGAAATATTGATAACTGCCCTGTAGGATATAATACTAAAAAAAAAAAATCATACTAGGTTCTCTCTTTTCTTCATCATGAAACCCATGTATAAAAACGTGTTTTGCAACTATCTTTCAGAGGGAAGGGATCCTTAGGGTGTTTGATCCCTTATGCAGGGAGATAACTATATCCCAAGAGCAGATGTAAAACAAAGAAAATGCCACCATGAGAGATGTTACGAAGCATCATCTAGCAAGAAATGAGACAGTGCGGTGAGTAACACATTACGAATTTTATAACCCATTCAGATGGCAGAATACAGAGATGGGCAAAAAAAATAAGGTAGCTCATATATTGTCTAAATGCAGCAACCTAAATTGGAAATATCCAAATACTATGCAACATCTCTAAGGGAAAGGTGATACAGTGGAATAAATACATGTTGATATATGGTGGTGTTAAACAAAACTTCAAGGACTGAACCCACAGGTACGAGAACATAGTTTAGATAAAAAAAAATGGGATGAAAGAACAAGATGTATACCTGATAGTGGTGAGGGAAAGAGTAAAATTCAGAGATGGCATGCAGCAATATGAACTCAAAAAAAAAAAAAAGTGGAGCGACAATGACAATGAAAACAAAAATCGGAAGAAAGGGAAATAAGTAATACAAATTGGACTAATAGCCATACGGTAATTGGAAATGTGGGAATGTAATTACCCCTTTGATATTGCAAGCAATGCAGGTCGACGATGCTATATGCAGATCGACACTGCAACTTGTGCATTTGATGAATTAATAGATCAAAAACAGAGAAAGTAATTGATGTGTATGATAAAAAAAAAGAAAAACTCAGAAATATCTATCACAAAAATTTACAGAAGATCAATGAAAGTGGGATAAATGATGCTTACTACCCATATGTGATGACTGAGAAAAGAGGGATTCACCGTGAACCTTGTCGAGATCTCGAGGCTGGAGAGGTGCCGAGAGATGAGGTTGAAGATTGATTGGATGATGCTCGATGAGGAGGGTGGATGGTTGCTAGCAATGGGTGTTTTGCTCAAAGAAGATGGATCTGCCTCCTTCAGCCAAAAAAAGAAGAACCAGAGAAAATAGAAGAAGAGAAGGTTTGAGGGGATAAAAAAAATGGATGGAGTTTTTATTAACCACGATTGTTGTTCGAAGATAAAAGGGATTTGGGTGTTGCTCGATCGTGAAGGTGAGAGACAAAAAAAATGGATCGTAAGAATGAAAAATGGATCTCGAAAAGGGGCATCTGAGTGTTCTCTTTAAAGAAGAGAAGGAAGGTTCGGGAGGTGAATCAGTTGAGGATGGACGATGGAGAGAAGAAGGATCGTTGGGGATGGAAGGAGTAGAGCAAGCCTGCGAAAGGAGCTCGATGGTGGATGGTTCTGGAAGGAGTCCTGCGTGAGAGAGAGGGTTCGAGAGTGAAAAGGGGCTGTTATGAATTTTTCATTTTTTTTTAAAAAGGAGGTCCCTTTAAAATATTTTTTTTATAAAATGGTTCTAAAAAGAGTTTTTTTTAGAAAAATGAACTTTAAAAAGTTTAAAACTACTCGTTCTTTGCATAGTTTTTTTCTGATTTTTTTGGTTTCTTTTATTGTTTTTCCATATATTTTTTTGTTTGCAATTTTGGAATAAAACCCTAAAATTTACGAGAAAACAAAGATTTAAGACTAATTTTTTTGTATTTTTGCAAAATATTTACAAAAGAGAGTTTTTGTGAGAATTCAAGGCAATTTTGAGGAAATTTCTTTAGAAGATGGGGTTATATCCAAAATTTTAGAAAATATTCGAGGTTCAAAACCTCGAATCAAGAAATACAGGGTTGTGGATCCAACAGGATGCCAGATGAGCTGCCCGAGCCATTCAAAACCATTTTTTTGGTATTTTTGTAATTTTAATTTGGAAATTGAACAATGAGGCCCCCGGATTTGTATTTAAAACACTAGGTTCGAACCCAGAATTGATTTTGAAATATATCAATGTGGAATTCAATCCAGAAAATCTGAAGAATGACTGAATTTTAGCTTTGGTTTTCTCAGAAGATGGAGTCAAGAGCAAAAAGGTCATTTTTATAAACTTTTTGCCCTTGACTCCATCTTCTGAGAATATATCTCAAAAATACTTTATTAAAAAAGTTATATCAAATTTTTGGCATTCTTGGCAACGACAACACTCCAAATTTTGAAAATGCCCCAGTCAGCAGATCTGAACTGGGTGTGGAGAATTATTTTGAAAATATGGCTTCTCAGGCTTAGAACCTTATCCTGAATGGTTCTGAGGAAACGAAATCCTTGAAGGTGATATGATTGAGTAGAACATGAGGAAATCGTGATGGGATTTTCGGTGAACATCCCGAAATAGTGGAAAATCAGAATCTTGATCAGGTCTCATGGGTGAGACGAGATACTCTTTTGAAATGATTCAGGTTTAGCCCTTAACCTGAATGGGACGAAGATATATCAAAAATGAGTTGAATGAGGAAAGGAATACATGAGAAACTTGATGGGACATTTTGGAAAATGCCTCGTGAAATGAAGCTCAAGTAGGATTTTTTCTTGAATGGATATATGAAGCATGGATTCCTCGATGGGAAGAGCCATGATGGGACTGGAAGAAAACAATCTTGTCAAAACGAGGAATCTCGTTGGAACGAGACTCAGGTTTAACCCAAGCCTGAAAGGAAGATACCTCGCGAAGCGAGGTTCCGGGTTAACTCTTAACTTGAATAGGAAATCTATCATACGGGTTTCTCGAATGGAGAAACCATAATGGGACCTTAGGAATTTGGACGAACAAATCAGAAAAGAGGTTTTGCGAAAGGAGGAAAATATAGGGTTTCCTAAAGCTTTGAAAAGGGGAAGAAAATGGGGCGCCTCATTGTTGAGACTGAAATAGCTTTTGAAATCAATGGCCTCTAGCAAAAAATTCAGGTTTAACCCTTAACCTGAGCGATGGAAATCTACCACACGAATTTCTCGATGAGAAAACTGTGATGGGGCCGGAAGAGATACTTCAACTAAATGAGGCAACTCTTCTGGAAAATATAAACAACGCTAGGTTGCATCAAAATGAATATTGAATATTTATTTCATTCTTGGAATAGCTAGAAAATTTTGCCAATAAGATAAAATTGGTAGTTGACTCAGACGCTTGAAAATGTGCACGTGTGTGCAAAAGATATTCCCTTTTTTTTTACCTAGAGTATTTCCTCCAATGAGGTTAACTCCTCGGTCTTAAGAGTAAAATTCAAAATTTGAGCGCTGATGATTTTCTTCAAGGAAGCTATCCATTTCCCTGATATGAGAAGAGAAGAAATATTCTTAATTTCATAAAAGCAAATAGTGAAGAGATATTGATAGAAGAATTTCGCATGAGGAAAGATGACTTCTGGAAACTTTGGCAGTTTGATATCTGGGTATTTTCCCCACGATGATCTTTTTGCACTCTTTTTTGAGTCATTGAACTTTCTCGGTTTTTCTTATCATCCTTCATTTGGATGTTCCTGACTTTTCTCTCTTTTTTAGGGAAGGGTACATTATAAACTCCTTCATCTTGGAGATGTTTCGATCCTTCTTTTATCTCAGGAATTCTTATTGATGACATTGGCTCAAAAGGTCTTTAGATGATAGTAGAAATCAAATATCTTTTAGGGTTTGTCGGTAGGTTCATCGCACTCGCCTTCATCTTGACGGTGATTTGAACTTTCCCTGGAAGGATCCTTCGCAAACTCTTTCATCTCGTAGATGATCAAAATCTTCTTTGGCCCGGGGGTCTAGCTCGCATATTCGTTTTCATCTTGACGACAGTTGAGAGATCCCTTTTGCGGATATTTGATTGCAACTTTAAAATGAATGAGAAGATATGGGTTGAGTGGATTCTTTTTATAGCTCGAGATATTTCCACTGCCTGATTGCCAGATAGCCGTCTTTAAACATGCGCCATAGCCATGATCAATATCAATCCGCTTCTGGCTTTTCAATATCATTAAAAATTTCTTTCACTGATCATATCAAGGACATTTCTTACATCTTTTTGGTTGATCAACAGGAAAAGACTTGAATTTTACCTCTTTTTTGCAAAAAGTTTCACCTTTTTAGAAAGAAATACTAGAGGTAATTTGAGGAAATTCTTTTTGTGTAGTTGTATTATGGGAATCAACAACTGTTTTTAACAAATTGGCAAAGTTTTCATGAATTCCCCATGAAATACTCACTCAATATAAATTTTGATGAGGCTTTTAGTTGTAATTAAAAGAAATGGTGTAAGAATGAGACTTTAGAAAACTTGACTGACGAAATACATTAGGTTTTGGAAATCCCGACCAGTTATGAGAAACTGGATTTTGATAATCCCAACCAGTGAAGAATACTGAATTTTGAAAATCCAGACCAGTGAAAAATACTGGATTTTTAATCTCGACCAGTTATGAAAACTGGATTTTGAAATCCCCAACCAATGAGAAATACTGAATTTTAAATCCCGACCAGTGAAAAATACTGAATTTTGATAATCCCGACCAGTGAAAAATACTGGATTTCAAATCCCGATCAGTGAAAAATACTGGATTTTAAATCCCGACCAGTGAAAATTACTGGATTTTAAATCCCGACCAGTGAAAAATACTGGATTTTAAATCCCGACCAGTGAAAAACAGTGGATTTTGATAATCCAGACCTGTGAAAAATACTGGATTTCAAATCCCGACCAGTGAAAATATTGGATTTTAAATCCCGACCAGTGCAAAATACTGGATTTTAAATCCCGACCAGTGAAAAATACTAGATTTTAAATCCCGACCAGTGAAAAATACTGGATTTTAAATCCCGACTAGTGAGAAATACTGGATTTTGATAATCCCGACCAGTGAAAAATACTGGATTTTAAATCCCGACCAGTGAAAAATATTGGATTTTAAATCCCGACCAGTGAAAAAATACTGGATTTTGATAATCCCGACCAGTGAAAAATACTGGATTTTTAATCTCGACCAGTTATGAAAAATACTGGATTTTAAATCCTGACCAGTTATGAAAAACTGGATTTTGAAAATCCCGACCAGTAAAAAATACTGGATTTCAAATCCCGACCAGTTATGAAAACTGGATTTTAAAAATGAAGGATTTAATCTGATGGTTTGAAAGTGATTGAATTTGGGAGATTATAACCCGAGGGTTGAGAAAATGATGAATTTTTTTAGAATGGTTCAACCCAAAGGTTGGGGAACTGAGAGATTAAAGATTTTGAAGGTTTGGAAATGATAGAATTGAGAAGTCGCATCCTAAGGGTTTGATCTTTTTGGAATACATGACCAGCGGGAGCTGGATCTTTTGGAATACATGACCAACGAGTGTTGGATCTTTTGGAAATACATGACCAACTGGTGTTGGATCTTTGGGAAATACATAACCAGCGGGATGTTGGATCCTTTGAAAATACATGACCAACTGGTGTTGGATCTTTTTGGAAATACATGACCAGCGAGATGCTGAATTCTTTTGGAAATACATGAAATTTCTGGACTTGAATTTAGAAGGTTACCGGTGTGAGAACCGGATTTTCCAAATGAGCTCAATATACGATTGAAAAGTTTGAGAAATAACCAGTGCGAGGACTGGGTTTTTGAAGATGAGCTAGATTTTCAAAATGGGTTTTAGAAGATAATTCAGGATTTATCCCATTATCTGAACGGGGGAAATAACAAAAGAATACCTCATTGAAAAGGAGGCATCAGGTTTATCCCTTAACCTGAAAGGGTATTTTTAAAGATAAAGGTAAATGGAATTTTAATAAGATTGATGAAAATTTGTTTAAAACTTGACATAAATGAGCAATAGCTTGATAAAAATTTGATCAAAACCAAAAAGTGAATCAAATGAAATGAAAATAAAGATACCAAGATCTATTGAGAATTAATAAAATTTGAGGAAGAGAGCTTTTGTCTAATCCTGCCTGCATATGATGAAAGAAGGCGATTATAGATCAAAATAAAATGCCCCAGTATCATGGAGAAAAATGTAAGAATTTGATAGAAGATCATTATTTTATTGAAATGACTCTTTGAATAGTATAAAAGGCTTTAGAGTGAAAATTCTAAGTATAAAATTTCTTCAGATGTAGAGCGTTGATAGGGTATGACATTTCCACCCCATCTGCATTGATTAGACGATACGAATTGTGAGGCAATGCTTCCTTAACCACATAAGGGCCTTCCCAATTGGGTGACCACTTGCCCCATGGTCGATGTTTGATATGAGCTGTCGATCTGAGCACCAAATCGTTAACTCAAAATTTTCTCTCAATGACAGACTTGGCATAGTGTCGAGCTATGCTTTGTCGATAAGCTTGAGCGTGTTCTGCTGCCTTGAGTCTCTTTTCATCCAGTAAATCTAGCTGCACCAATCTCTGCTGCTGATACTGATCAAGTGGCAATTCTATAAGGGAAGCAAATTTGAGAGCGGGCTTTTGGATATGGACAAGTAACACCACTTCCGTTCCGTAGACAAGCTCTGAAGGAGTGGCATTAGTCGGAGTCCGAATGGTGGTTTGGTACGCCCAAAGTGCGTCATGAATTTTCTCATGCCAGTCTTGACCTATTTTCACAGTCCTTTCCAAAATACGGATCAAAATTTTATTGGTGTCTTCTGCTTGGCCATTCTCTTGAGGATAATAGGGAGCTGAGAAATGATGGGAAATTTTGAATTTAGAACAGAAGGTTTTCATCCTCTAATTTTTTAAATGGGTTCCATTGTCGGAGACAATGTCATGTGGTATGCCAAAGCGGCAAAGAATGTTCTTATGAATGAAAGAAACCAGATGGCGACCTTCTATTGTACGTAGAGTGACAACTTCAACCCATTTTGTGAAATACTCTGTCGCAGCCAGAAAGTACTTGTGGCCGTTGGAAGCAGAATGAGTGATTGGGCCTACGACGTCGAAAGCCCACATAGAAAACGGCCAAGGAGAAACAACTGCGCGGCCGGTGCATGAATGGAAGGTGCGTGCATTTGGCACTTGACACACTTCCTCACAAATTGATGACAGTCCTGATGCATGGTATTTCAGTAGTAACCTGCTCGGACGATCTGCTTGACGAGAGTTTGATAATCGACATGGCCACCGCAAATCCCTTCATGTGCCTCTTGGATGATTTCCATAGCCTCTTCTTGGTCTAAGCATCTTGCATACTCAGAACTGAAACCACGGCGGTAGAGGACATTGGCCAGAATGAAATAACGGGTAGACATACACTGAATTGCACGTTGCTCCCTTTTTGGCATTTCTGGTGGAAATGCTAGATAGCCGTCTTTAAACATGCGCCATAGCCATGGTCAATATCAATCCGCTTCTGGCTTTTCAATATCATTAAAAATTTCTTTCACTGATCATATCTAGGACATTTTTTACATCCTTTTAGTTGATCAACAGGAAAAGACTTGAATTTTACCTCTTTTTCGCAAAAAGTTTCACCTTTTTAGAAAGAAATACTAGATATCAAAATTTGGCTTTAGGGAACCCAAATTTTGGGAAATCCTAGATTGAGGAGTGTTGTATTTCAGACCTAAGTCTATGTGAGCATGAATAATTCTCCTCAATATGGTCCTACCAAACAATGCCTAGTCTACATGCAATCCATGTCAGCTGGGTTCAAGTCTAGGCCCCTAGGTTCACATGATATCAGAAATTAAAAGCTGACAGTTTATAGAGCACGATTATGATAATTGAACTAAGTCAAGCACACAATTGATCAGGCGAAGACAGGTCCCATCTCGGTCGAAGACATCTGTCTCCTTCTCTTAGAATACCACTGGACAAGAGCAACAAGTGATTCAGCGTGTGTCTACCCGATATTTTTTTCTCGTTGATGTCCTCTATTATCGTGGATTCAGTTCTGAATATGCCAGATGCTTAGATGAAGATAAAGCCAAGGAAGTCGTGTGGGAGGTACACGAAGGCATTTGCGGTGATCGCGTCGGCTATCAAACTCTTATCAAGCAAATCATCCGGGCAAGATATTATCGGAAGACTATGCTACAAGATTGCTACCATTTTGTGAAGAACTGTGCTCTATGCTAGATGCATACACCTTCCATTCATGCGCCAACAACATATTTGCAATCTGTTATCTCTCCATGACCATTTTCTATGTGGGCCTTTGATGTTGTGGGCCCCATCACTCCTGCTTCAAACGACTACAAATATTTTCTTGCCGCAACAGAATATTTCACTAAATGGGTAGAAGCAGTCACTTTACGCACAGTCACTTTACGCACAGTCGAAGGTCGACATGTGGTTTCATTCATCCACAAGAATATCCTATGTCATTTCGGCATACCGCATGATATTGTGTCAGACAATGGCAGTCATTTCAAGAATGACAGAATAAGGACATTCTGCTCAAAATTCAGAATCCATCATCATTTCTCCG
Source organism: Nuphar pumila (assembly GCF_984573655.1). Taxonomy (NCBI): domain Eukaryota; kingdom Viridiplantae; phylum Streptophyta; class Magnoliopsida; order Nymphaeales; family Nymphaeaceae; genus Nuphar; species Nuphar pumila. The sequence goes on along the minus strand of NC_143249.1, from coordinate 152,104,535 downwards.
CTCCTTATTATCCTCAAGGGAATGGTCAGGCAGAGACCACCAATAAAATTCTTATTAGAATCTTGGAGCGAACTTTGAAAACAGGCTGTGACTGGCATGAGAAGATCCGTGATGCATTGTGAGCATACAGAACTATCATTCGAACTCCCACTAATGCTATTCTGTTAGAACTTGTCTACGGAGCTGAAGTAGTATTTCCTCTACATGTTCAGAAACCTGCTCTGAAACTTGCATAATTTCTGGAGCTGCCACTTGATCAGTATCAGCAACAACGGCTAGTATAACTTGATTTGCTTGATGAAAGGAGGCTCAGAGCCGCAGAACACGCTCAATCATATCGTCAAAGGATAGCCAGACAATATGCAAAATTTGTCATTGAAAGGAAATTCTGAGTCAATGATCTAGTGTTTAGATCCGTGGCTTATCTCAAGCACCGCCCAGGTGGCAAATGGTCGCCGAATTGAGAAGGGCCCTATGTTGTCGAGGAAGTATTACCCTGCAATTCATATCTGCTCATCAATGTCGATGGTGTGCAATGATTAGACCCCATATCAATGCTCAATATTTGAAAATTCTCTATACTTAAATTCTCTATTCCATCCTTTGTAATTCCTCAATATATTTTCTTCAATAATGGTCAAATTCTTCTTTCCCAGTTACACTGAGGCATTATTTTGAAAATTGTTTTCAAAACGTCCTGTATGCAGACATAATCAAACAAATCTCTTATTTTGCACGCATGTGCATCCATTTCATACATTTGCATTCATTTGCATTTGCATGCATACATTTGCATTCATTTACATTCATTTGCATCAAATTCAATTCCCCTTCAGGTAATAGGATAAACTTGAACTTCCCCTTCAGGTTAAGGGATAAACCTGAACTTTCCCTTCAGGTTAAGGGATAAACCTCAACTACCCATTCAGGATAAGGGATAAATCCTAAGACCTCGACAGTTGTCTAAGTCATCGTGAGGATGAAGACTGAAAATCTCTCATCAGAATCAGTTGGGTAAATTTTCAAAAAATCCAGTGTTCGTGCTGGTAAGATTTTCAAAAGCCAGTGTTTGTGCTGGTAAATTTTCTAAATCCAGTGTTGGTAATTTTGAAAAGATGCAAGTTTGGTAAATTTTCTAAATCGATTTTCCAAAGTACAAGTTTTCCTGAGTATTCATTTTCCAATGCAAATTTCTGATTTCCAATGAACTTCAATGATTTTCCCAGGAATTCAATTTTTAAGTACTTTTTCAATCGTTTTCCAAGCATAATTCAATTTTCCAAAGCAAATATCATATTTCTCAAACTTGCATCTTTTCAAAATTCCGTAGCACAAGCCTAATTCTTTGTGCATTCTAGGAAAAATAGGGCAGAATTTAGATATTTGAGTCAAGTTAAAGCACATAATTGAACCTTGGTTCAATTACCCCTGGTAAAGGTGCTAGGAACGGTTGAACCTCGTACCGACAGGCGGATCCCATTCCACGGAATTTTCCCACAAATTTTCAAAACGGAGGCGAGTAATTTTCAAAACCATTTTCAAAACTTTGGTCGAGTTTGACTGGCGAAATTCGTTTTTCTCTCGCAAGAGAGGGAAAAAATTTTGCGATGATAATAGGTTTCTGTAAACACCCCAAATTTTTCTCATCCATTCTCAAACAACCCTTCTCAGGCAGTGCCAACTCTATTAGGTCAGTATAGGAGTCAAACCCCGAGTCAGTTTGAGAAAATCACCATTTTACCAACTTTCATTAGGAAAATTATCATTTTGCCCCTAGGTCATCCTGAACCCCTGTCAGTCAGAGTCAACCAAGCTCATTGGTTAGTTCAGAACATTTAGATCATCAATCATTTCAAGTTCATCTATGCTCACAACAAACAGACCATTTTCATTTCTGACCATTCCTACCAAAATGGGATCATTTCTTCAGAAATGAGTTCATTTCTCACTCAAATACAAGGCAAAAGCCACCTCCAGCCATATTGATGGATGGCTCATCACACACATATTAAAGACTTAGGTTTTGATGTTATAAAAACCTAAGTTCTAAAAAAAAAGGGAGATACGGCTGCCTCCAACTCATTCAACAACTCTCTCTCTCTCTCTTGACCTCCCTTCTTCTCTCCTTAGCAGCTCCAGAGCTCCTTCCTACAGCCTTCAATCTTCAACTGTTCTTCCATCGGTTCAACATCATTGGAAGCAGCCATTGCTGCCCTTCCTCCCAAGCCACCACCATAGGCATCAACACCATCTCCCTTAGCAGTCATCACTACCTACACAGCTGCAGCCACTTTGAAGTTGTACCAACCTTCACCATCCACTTTCAGCAGCAATTCCAGCACAACTGAAGCCCACCTTCAAAGTTATGGCGGCAACCTCCCCCATCACGGTCGCCAAACCTGTTATCATCGCAAAATTTTTCCCCTCTCTTGCGAGAGAGAAACGAATTTCGCCAATCAAACTCGACCAAAGTTTTGAAAATTACTCGCCTCCGTTTTGAAAATTTGCGGGAAAATTCCATGGAATGGGATCTGCCTGTCGGTACGAGGTTCAACCGTTCCTGGCACCTTTACCAGGGGTAATTGAACCAAGGATCAATTATGTGCTTTAACTTGACTCAAATATCTAAATTCTGCCCTATTTTTCCTAGAATGCACAAAGAATCAGGCTTGTGCTATGGAATTTTGAAAAGATGCAAGTTTGAGAAATATGATGTTTGCTTTGGAAAATTGAATTATGCTTGGAAAATGATTGAAAAAGTACTTGAAAATTGAATTCTTGGGAAAATCATTGAAGTTCATTCATATCATTCAAATTGCATTATTTTCAAACTCATTTTCCAATTTCAATTTCAGAAAATTTAGTTTTCTCAAGAATTTTCAAGTCTTTCTTAGGATTTGGTTTTCTCAAAATTCTAAGTTTTCAAATGACATTTAAAAGCATTTACCAAGTTCAAATCAAGATTTTCCTATGCTTTAAAATTCTCAAATTTCAAAATCCCAAGTTTTCAGAAATCCATCTTCTCAGAATTCCCGTTTTCCTGAGAATTCATTTTCTTTTTCAGAAATCCTTTTCCAATGAATTTCTTGAGTTTCTCAGAATTCTCAAATCCATTTCCTCAGAAAAGCAATCTAAATGTCAAAATCGATTTTCCAAAGTACAAGTTTTCCTGAGTATTCATTTTCCAATGCAAATTTCTGATTTCCAATGAACTTCAATGATTTTCCCAGGAATTCAATTTTCAAGTACTTTTTCAACTCCATAGCACAAGCCTGATTCTTTGTGCATTCTAGGAAAAATATGGCAGAATTTAGATATTTGAGTCAAGTTAAAGCACATAATTGATCATTGGTTCAATTACCCCTGGTAAAGGTGCCAGAAACGGTTAAACCTCATACCGACAAGCGGATCCCATTCCACGAAATTTTCCCGCAAATTTTCAAAACGGAGGCGAGTAATTTTCAAAACCATTTTCAAAACTTTGGTCGAGTTTGATTGGCGAAATTTGTTTCTCTCTCGCAAGAGAGGGGAAAAATTTTGCGATGATAACAGGTTTGGCGACCGTGATGGGGGAGGTTGCCGCCACAACTTTGAAGGTGGGCTTTAGTTGTGCTGGAATGGCTGCTGAAAGTGGACGGTGAAGGTTGGTACAACTTCAAAGTGGCTGCAACTGTGTAGGTAGTGATGACTGCAAAGGGAGATGGTGTTGATGCCTATGGTGGTGGCTTGGGAGCAAGGGCAGCAATGGCTGCTGCCAATGATGCTGAACCGATGGAAGAACAACTGAAGATTGAAGGCTGTAGAAAGGAGCTCTGGAGCTGCTAAGGAGAGAAGAAGGGAGGTCAAGAGAGAGAGAGAGAGAGAGTCATTGAATGAGTTGGAGGCAGTCGTATCTCCTTTTTTTTTTTTTTAGAACTTAGGTTTTGATAACATCAAAACCTAAGTCTTCAATATCTGTGTGATGAGTCATCCGTCAATATGGCTGGAGGTGGCTTTTGCATTATTTTCAAAACTTGCATTATTTTCAAAAAGAGCATACATCTTTGCATTTGCACAAGCATGATTCTTTGTGCATCTAGACTTAGGATAAATTCTTAGATAATTTCTTAGCAAAGCAAAAGGCATAAATTCGACCCTTGGTTCGATTACCCCTGGTAAAGGCGCCAGGAACGGTCGAACCTCGTACCGACGAGCGGATCCCATCTCCCAGTTTTCTCGCAAATATTTTAAAATGGAGGCGAGTTATTTTTTTTAAATATCTTCAAAATTAAGGTCAGGTGAGACCCCGCAAAAGAATTCCTCTTCTCTCCTTTTTCTCTTCTTTTCTCTTCTCTCTTTCTTTCTGTCTTTTATTTTTCTCCCTTCAAAAAAGAGGAAATAGAGGTTGGAAAGGAAAAGAGAAGCCAAAGAGAGAATATTACGAGAGGAAACTTTTTGCGAAATGATCACAGTTTTGGCAAAATGATCATAGCGGGATGCTGGATTCTATGGAAATGATCAGGTCTCATGGGTGAGACAAGATACTCTTTTGAAATGATTCAGGTTTAGCCCTTAACCTGGATGGGACGAAGATATATCAAAAATGAGTTGAATGAGGAAAGGAATACATGAGAACCTTGATGGGACATTTTGGAAAATGCCTCGTGAAATGAAGCTCAAGTAGGATTTTTTCTTGAATGGATATATGAAGCATGGATTCCTCGATGGGAAGAGCCATGATGGGACTGAAAGAAAACAATCTTGTCAAAACAAGGAATCTCGTTGGAACGAGACTCAGGTTTAACCCAAGCCTGAAAGGAAGATACCTCGCGAAGCGAGCTTCCAGGTTAACTCTTAACTTGAATAGGAAATCTACCATACAGGTTTCTCGAATGGAGAAACCATAATGGGACTTTCGGAATTTGGACGAACAAATCAAAAAAGGGGTTTTGCAAAAGGAGGAAAATATAGGGTTTCCTAAAGCTTTGAAAAGGGAAAGAAAATAGGGCGTCTCATTGCTGAGACTGAAATAGCTTTCGAAATCAATGGCCTCTCGCAAAAAATTCAGGTTTAACCCTTAACCTGAGCGGGGGAAATCTACCATACGGATTTCTCGATGAGAAAACTGTGATGGGGCGGGAAGAGATACTTCAACTAAATGAGTCAACTCTTCTGAAAAATATAAACAACGCTAGGTTGCATCAAAATGAATATTGAATATTTACTTTATTCTTGGAATAGCTAGAAAATTTTGCCAATAAGATAAAATTGGTAGTTGACTCAGACGCTTGAAAATGTGCACGTGTGTGCAAAAGATATTCCCTTTTTTTTTACCTAGAGTATTTCCTCCAATGAGGTTAACTCCTCGGTTCTAAGAGTCAAATTCAAAATTTGAGCGCTGATGATTTTCTTCAAGGAAGCTATCCATTTCCTTGATATGAGAAGAGCAGAAATATTCTTAATTTCATAAAAGCAAATAGTGAAGAGATATTGATAGAAGAATTTCACATGAGAAAAGATGACTTCTGGAAACTTTGGCTGTTTGATATCTGGGTATTTTCCCCACGATGATCTTTTTGCACTCTTTTTTGAGTCATTGAAGTTTCTCGGTTTTTCTTATCATCCTTCATTTGGATATTCCTGACTTTTCTCTCTTTTTCAAAGAAGGGTACGTTACAAACTCCTTCATCTTGGAGATGTTTCGATCCTTCTTTTATCTTAGGAATTTTTATTGATGACATTGGCTCAAAAGGTCTTTAGATGATAGTAGAAATCAAATATCTTTTAGGGTTTGTCGGTAGGTTCATCGCACTCGCCTTCATCTTGATGGTGATCTGAACTTTCCCTGGAAGGATCCTTCGCAAACTCCTTCATCTCGGAGATGATCAAAATCTTCTTTGGCCCCGGGGGTCTAGCTCGCATATTTGTCTTCATCTCGACGACAGTTGAGAGATTCCTTTTGCGGATATTTGATTGCAACTTTAAAATGAATGAGAAGATATGGGTTGAGTGGATTCTTTTTATAGCTCGAGATATTTCCACTGCCTGATTGCCAGATAGCCGTCTTTAAACATGCACCATAGCCATGATCAATATCAATCCGCTTCTGGCTTTTCAATATCATTAAAAATTTCTTTCACTGATCATATCGAGGACATTTCTTACATTCTTTTGGTTGATCAACAGGAAAAGACTTGAATTTTACCTCTTTTTCGCAAAAAGTTTCACCTTTTTAGAAAGAAATACCAGAGGTAATCTGAGGAAATTCTTTTTGTGTAGTTATATTATGGGAATCAACAACTGTTTTTAACAAATTGGCAAAGTTTTCATGAATTCCCCGTGAAATACTCACTCAATATAAATTTTGATGCTGCTTTTAGTTGTAATTAAAAGAAATGGTGTAAGAATGAGACTTTAGAAAACTTGACTGACGAAATACATTAGGTTTTGGAAATCTCGACCAGTTATGAGAAACTGGATTTTGATAATCCCGACCAGTGAAGAATACTGGATTTTGAAAATCCTGACCACTGAAAAATACTGGATTTTTAATCTCGACCAGTTATGAAAACTGGATTTTAAAAATCCCGACCAGTGAGAAATACTGGATTTTAAATCCCGACCGGTGAAAAATACTGGATTTTGATAATCCCGACCAGTGAAAAATACTGGATTTCAAATCCCGACCAGTGAAAAATACTGGATTTTAAATCTCGACCAGTGAAAAATACTAGATTTTAAATCACGACTAGTGAAAAATACTGGATTTTAAATCCCGACCAGTGAAAAATACTGGATTTTAAATCCCGACCAGTGAAAAATACTGGATTTTAAATCCCGACCAGTGAAAAATACTGGATTTTGATAATCCCGACCAGTGAAAAGTACTGGATTTCAAATCCCGACCAGTGAAAAATATTGGATTTTAAATCCCGACCAGTGAAAAATACTGGATTTTAAATCCCGACCAGTGAAAAATACTGGATTTTAAATCCCGACCAGTGAAAAATACTGGATTTTGATAATCCCGACTAGTGAAAAATACTAGATTTCAAATCCCGACCAGTGAAAAGTACTGGATTTTAAATCCCGACCAGTGAAAAATACTGGATTTCAAATCCCGACCAGTGAAAATATTGGATTTTAAATCCCGACTAGTGAAAAATACTGGATTTTAAATCCCGACCAGTGAAAAATACTGGATTTTAAATCCCGACCAGTGAAAAAATATTGGATTTTGATAATCCCGACCAGTGAAAAATACTGGATTTTGAAAATCCCGACCAATGAAAAATACTGGTTTTTTAATCTCGACCAGTTATGAAAAATACTGGATTTTAAATCCCGACCAGTGAAAAGACACTAGATTTTGATAATCCTGACCAGTGAAAAATACTGGATTTTAAATCCCGACCAGTTATGAAAAGCTGGATTTTGAAAATCCCAACCAGTGAAAAATACTGGATTTCAAATCCCGACCAGTTATGAAAACTGGATTTTAAAAATAAAGGATTTAATCTGATGATTTGAAAGTGATTGAATTTGGGAGATTATAACCCGAGGGTTGAGAAAATGATGAAATTTTTGAGAATGTTGCAACCCAGAGGTTGGGGAACTGAGAGATTAAAGATTTTGAAGGTTTGTAAATGATAGAATTGAGAAGTTGCATCATAAGGGTTTGATCTTTTTGGAATACACGACCAGTGGGAGCTGGATCTTTTGGAATACATGACCAACAAGTGTTGGATCTTTTGAAAATACATGACCAACTGGTGTTGGATCTTTTGGAAATACATGACCAGCGGGATGCTGGATTCTTTAGAAATACATGACCAACTGGTGTTGGATCTTTTTGGAAATACATGACCAGCGGGATGCTGGATTCTTTGGAAATACATGACCAACTGGTGTTGGATCTTTTTGGAAATACATGACCAGCGAGATGCTGGATCCTTTGGAAATACATGACCAACTGGTGTTGGATCTTTTTGGAAATACATGACCAGCGAGATGCTGGATCCTTTAGAAATACATGAAATTTCAGGACTTGAATTTAGAAGGTTACCGGTGTGAGAACCGAATTTTCCAAATGAGCTCAATATACAATTGAAAAGTTTGAGAAATAACGAGTGCGAGGACTGGGTTTTTGAAGATGAGCTAGATTTTCAAAATGGGTTTTAGAAGATAATTCAGGATTTATCCCCTTATCCTGAATGAGGGAAATAGCAAAAGAATACCTCATTGAAAATGAGGCATCAGGTTTATCCCTTAACCTGAAAGGGTATTTTTAAAGATAAAGGTAGATGGAATTTTAATAAGATTGATGAAAATTTGTTTAAAACTTGACATAAATGAGCAATAGCTTGATAAAAATTTGATCAAAACCAAAAAGTGAATCAAATGAAATGAAAATAAAGATACCAAGATCTATTGAGAATTAATAAAAATTGAGGAAGAGAGCTTTTGTCTAATCCTGCTTGCATATGATGAAAGAAGGCGATTATAGATCAAAATAAAATGCCCCAGTATCATGAAGAAGAATATAAGAATTTGATAGAAGAGCATTATTTTATTGAAATGACTCTTTGAATAGTACAAAAGGCTTTAGAGTGAAAATTCTAAGTATAAAATTTCTTCAGATGTAGAGCGTTGATAGGGTATGACATTTCCACCCCATCTGCATTGATTAGACGATACGAATTGCGAGGCAATGCTTCCTTAACCACATAAGGGCCTTCCCAATTGGGTGACCACTTGCCCCATGGTCGATGTTTGATATGAGCTGTCGATCTGAGCACCAAATCGTTCACTCAAAATTTTCTCTCAATGACAGACTTGGCATAGTGTCGAGCTATGCTTTGTCGATAAGCTTGAGCGTGTTCTGCTGCCTTGAGTCTCTTTTCATCCAGTAAATCTAGCTGCACCAATCTCTGCTGCTGATACTGATCAAGTGGCAATTCTATAAGGGAAGCAAATTTGAGAGCGGGCTTTTGGATATGGACAAGTAACACCACTTCCGTTCCGTAGACAAGCTCTGAAGGAGTGGCATTAGTCGGAGTCCGAATGGTGGTTTGGTACGCCCAAAGTGCGTCATGAATTTTCTCATGCCAGTCTCGACCTATTTTCACAGTCCTTTCCAAAATACGGATCAAAATTTTATTTGTGTCTTCTGCTTGGCCATTCTCTTGAGGATAATAGGGAGCTGAGAAATGATGGGAAATTTTGAATTTAGAACAGAAGGTTTTCATCCTCTAATTTTTAAAATGGGTTCCATTGTCGGAGACAATGTCATGTGGTATGCCAAAGCGGCAAAGAATGTTCTTATGAATGAAAGAAACCAGATGGCGACCTTCTATTGTACGTAGAGTGACAACTTCAACCCATTTTGTGAAATACTCTGTCGCAGCCAGAAAGTACTTGTGGCCGTTGGAAGCAGAATGAGTGATTGAGCCTACGACGTCAAAAGCCCACATAGAAAACGGCCAAGGAGAAACAACTGATTGTAGATAAGTGGCCGGTGCATGAATGGAAGGTGTGTGCATCTGGCACTTAACGCACTTTCTCACAAATCGATGTCAGTCCTGCTGCATGGTATTCCAGTAGTAACCTGCTCGAACGATCTGCTTGACGAGAGTTTGATAGCTGACATGGCCACCACAAATCCCTTCATGTGCTTCTTGGATGATTTTCATAGCCTCTTCTTTGTCTAAGCATCTTGCATACTCAGAACTGAAACCATGGCGGTAGAGGACATTGGCCAGAATGAAATCACGGGTAGACATACGCTGAATTGCACGCTGCTCCTTTTTTGGCATTTCTGGTGGAAACCCACCAGTCTCAATGAAATTCTTGATATTTTGATACCAAGGTTTCTCCTTCTGATCGACCTGGTTTACTTGCATGGCTGAAATAAAGGCAGGTTGCTCAAGTCTGCCAACCTCGAAAAAGCGAAATGATTCACTGCCTTTGAAGGATAAAATGGAGCCTAAGTTGGCTAAGCCATCGGCTATCTGATTGTGCTCTCTTCTTATATGGTTGAGCTGAAACTTTTCGAAGTTGTCCACAAGAGCTAGGACAATCTTATGATAGGGAACCAATTTGGAATCTTTCACTTGCCATTCAGTGTTAACTTGACTGAGAACAAGTAATGAATCGCCAAAGGCATGCACTCTCTTGACATTGAAATTTTGCAAAATTTTGAGGCCTTGTATTAAAGCTTCATACTCGGTCATATTATGAGTGCATTGGAAACCAAGTTTGAGAGAATAAGGGATCATTTCTTTCTCTGGAGTGATTAACAAGACTCCAATCCCTATGCCAGACATATTTTTAGATCCATCGAAGAACAAGTTCCAAACTGGGGGCTGTTGGATATTGCATATGTGCTCATCAGGAAAATCATCCTCTGCTTTAATTTCTTTTGTCAAAGAAAAATCTGCCAACTGATCTACGATCGCCTGACCTTTAACTGACTTTTGGGAAACATACTCTAAGCCATATTGCATCAGAAGGACTTGCCACTTCGCAATTCGTCCAGAGAGAAATGGTTGTTCCAAAATGTATCTGAGAGGATTAAGTTTCGATAGAAACTTAATTTCAGAAGCCAACAAGTAATGTCTCAATTTTTGGCACATTCAAACCAGAGTTAGACAAGTTTTCTCCATCTGAGAATACTTCTTTTCATAATTAATGAAAGTTTTGCTCACGTAGTAGATGGCGTGCTCTGTTAGGCTGCCTTCTTCATACTGGGCGAGGAATCCACCACAGGCATTCTGATTGACAGAAATGCATAGTAAGAGAGGCTTCCCCAATTTTGGCGGCTTCATAACTGGTGGATTAAGGAGATATTGTTTGATGCGCTCAAACGAGAGTTGGCATTCTGATCTCCATTCAAATTTAACTCATTTTCTTAGCAAGTGATTGAAAGGTTCACATCTCATGGCCAAATTTGAGATGAATCTGCGAATAGACTGAATACGCCCTTGAAGACTTCGTAGTTTTCTCAGATTAGTTGGAGGTGGCATATCAATAATGGCTTTTGCTTTGGCCGGATCCACCTCTATTCCTTTCTTGCTGATAATAAAGCCGAGCAATTTGCCGGACTCAACTCCGAAAACACATTTTTGAGGATTAAGTCTCAACTTGTAGAGAATAAGTCTTTCAAAAACTTGACTAAGAGCATCGAGGTGATCCTCTTATTTTTTAGACTTAACCAGAATGTCATCCACATATGCATCCATATTTTTGTGCATTTGATCATGGAAAATGACGGCCATTGCCCTTTGATAAGTTGCCCCGGCATTTTTGAGTCCGAACGGCATCACAGTATAGCAGAAGGTTCCCCATGGGGTAGTAAAGGAAGTCTTCGACTGATCACGAACGACCAGCTTGATCTGATTATAGCCTGAATACCCATCCATAAAAGAAAACATGGCATGACCTGTTGTGCTATCGATCAACAGGTCAATGTTGGGAAGTAGATAATCATCTTTCGGGGTGGCCTTATTGAGATCCCGAAAATCTATGCAGATCAAAACTTTTCCGTTCTTTTTAGGGACTGCTACGATATTTGCCAACCAATCTGAATAATCAATGGCTCGGATGAAGCCTGCTTTTAACAAATCTTCAAGTCCTTCCTTAACTTGCTGCTTAATTCGAGGATCTAGCTTCCTCAGTTTCTGCTTGATTGGTCTCGCTTCTGGTTTCAACTTGAGTCGATGCTCAATCAGCTTGGTGTCTAATCCTGACATATCTTCATAAGTCCAGGCAAATACTTCCAGATGTTTCTTAAGGAATTTGATGAGTCTTACTTTTTCAACTTCGCTTAGACCCGACCCGATTTTGAGAATTTTCGGATCATCTTCCGACCCAATGTTGATATCCTCAGTTGGATCTTGAACCAGAGATGATGGTTCATCTTGCTTCTGAATGTGAGCAAATCCTGGCAATTACTGAATGGTGGAATCAAATTTGGTTGGCTCTTCGGTCTGCTCTGCTGCCTGACTGACCTCTGCTCTGTCTTTTATCTCAGGAAACCTTGCCAATTTTAGATATTTGGGATTGATAACGAGTTTCGTCATTGATTCAGGAGTTAATGGTCCTGAAAATGCCAAGAAGAGGTTTTTAAGGGAAAGTTCAAGCCAAAACAAGCCTTTTATACAAAGCAAAGAAGTAATGGTACCGACAAAATGTAAGATAAGAATGATAGATGCTCAGATGTGAGGAGAAAATTGATCTTTCATTGATTGGAAATGTGATATTTATAAGACACTGACAAAAAATGGGACTGTGTTGTCCCTACAAGATTAACAAAAAGATAAGAAAAAGAAAGTAGGAAAACTAAGGCATCATCTTCACTTGTTCCCTCTGACAAATATTGTTTTCTTGGTGGAATCTTGGCCGGTGAACCCCAACCCTGAGTTGTCCGCATGCTGAATTGGAATGATAGGCTCTATTATGCCGTATTCATTTTTCCCTATGCCCCGAAACGGCTGGTATCCGTGTTTTATCAACAGATCGAATCCCTTTCTGGCTTTGGAAAACTGAGGAAATAAGGGATGATCTTTGAAGGAGGTGTAATTGATGTGTCCCCCTAACTTGAAGAAACAAGGTCCCTGCCATTGGACCGTGGCTGCAACATTTTCTTCTTCCATGACGTCTTTCAGTTTCAACATCTCTAAGCCCTCACTCAGATTGATTTTATCCGCTTCTCGGATGCTTGGAATATCAGCTGTGAATGTCGGACGGGGAATCATAGGCTGTGGCAGCCTTTCTTCAGGGTCTTCTCTCAGAATGGTGGTAATCATTCCGCCCTTGGACCACTTGATGCACTGGTGGAGGGTTGATGGAACAACATTGGCGTTATGGATCCATGTTTGTCCCAACAAAAGATTGTAAGTTGGCGGCACATTGACGACATGGAATAGAACCGTGTGCACTAAATAGTTGATAAAAATTTTCAGGAAGATCTTGCCCTTTGCAGTCTGCCCGTGATTGTCGAAGCCATAGATGGTAATGGGATCAGGTATGTATTCCTCTTCTTTCAATCCCAGGGCCTTCGCTGTCATTTCTGGGCAAATGTTGAGGTTGCTGCCTCCATCAACAAGTACGTGCAGGACACTCATGCCCCTGGTCCTTACCACGATATACAGTGCATTGTTGTGGAATGAATGAGGCTTTGGTAGGTCCTCATCTGAAAAAGTAATAGGCGCGTTAGTCATCGCCTGATTCACTAATTGTGCCATATCTTTGGAAATACATGACCAGCGAGATCCAATATTTTTCACTGATCGGGATTTGAAATCCAGTATTTTTCACAGGTTGGGATTATCAAAATCCAGTATTTTTCACTGGTCGGGATTTAAAATCCAGTATTTTTCACTGGTCGGGATTTAAAATCCAGTATTTTTCACTAGTCCAGATTTAAAATCCAGTATTTTTCACTGGTCGGGATTTAAAATCTAGTATTTTTCACTGGTCGGGACTTGAAATCTAGTATTTTTCACTGGTCGGGATTATCAAAATCCAGTATTTTTCACTAGTCGAGATTTAAAATCCAGTATTTTTCACTGGTCGAGATTTAAAATCCAGTATTTTTCACTGGTCGGGATTTAAAATCCAGTATTTTTCACTGGTCGGGATTTAAAATCCAATATTTTTCACTGGTCGGGATTTAAAATCCAGTATTTTTCACTGGTCGGGATTTGAAATCCAGTATTTTTCACTGGTCGGGATTATCAAAATCCAGTATTTTTCACTGGTCGGGATTTAAAATCCAGTATTTCTCACTAGTCGGGATTTTCAAAATCCAGTTTTCATAACTGGTCGAGATTAAAAATCCAGTATTTTTCACTGGTCGGGATTTTCAAAATCCAGTATTTTTCACTGGTCGGGGTTATCAAAATCCAGTTTCTCATAACTGGTCGGGATTTCCAAAACTTAATGTATTTCGTCAGTCAAGTTTTCTAAAGTCTCATTCTTACACAATTTCTTTTAATTACAACTAAAAGCATCATCAAAATTTATATTGAGTGAGTATTTCATGGGGAATTCATGAAAACTTTGCCAATTTGTTAAAAACAGTTGTTGATTCCCATAATATAACTACACAAAAAGAATTTCCTCAGATTACCTCTAGTATTTCTTTCTAAAAAGCTGAAACTTTTTGCGAAAAAGAGGTAAAATTCAAGTCTTTTCCTGTTGATCAACCAAAAGGATGTAAGAAATGACCTCGATATGATCAGTGAAAGAAATTTTTAATGATATTGAAAAGCTAGAAGCGGATTGATATTGATCATGGCTATGGCGCATGTTTAAAGACGGCTATCTGGCAATCAGGCAGTGGAAATATCTCGAGCTATAAAAAGAATCCACTCAACTCATATCTTCTCATTCATTTTAAAGTTGCAATCAAATATCCGCAAAAGGGATCTCTCAACTGTCGTGAAGATGAAGACGAATATGCGAGCTAGACCCCCGGGGCCAAAGAAGATTTTGATCATCTCCGAGATGAATGAGTTTACGAAGGATCCTTCCAGGGAAAGTTCAGATCACCGTCAAGATGAAGGCGAGTGCGATGAACCTACCGACAAACCCTAAAATATATTTGATTTCTACTATCATCTAAAGACCTTTTGAGCCAATGTCATCAATAAGAATTCCTGAGATAAAAGAAGGATCGAAACATCTCCAAGATGAAGGAGTTTGTAACGTACCCTTCCCTGAAAAAGAGAGAAAAGTCAGGAACATCCAAATGAAGGATGATAAGAAAAACCGAGAAAGTTCAATGACTCAAAAAAGAGTGCAAAAAGATCATCGTGGGGAAAATACCCAGATATCAAACTGCCAAAGTTTCCAGAAGTCATCTTTCCTCATGCAAATGTCTTCTATCAATATCTCTTCACTATTTGCTTTTATGAAATTAAGAATATTTCTTCTCTTCTCATATCAGGGAAATGGATAGCTTCCTTGAAGAAAATCATCAGCGCTCAAATTTTGAATTTTACTCTTAGAACCGAGGAGTTAACCTCATTGGAGGAAATACTCTAGGTAAAAAAAAAAGGAATATCTTTTGCACACACGTGCACATTTTCAAGCGTCTGAGTCAACTACCAATTTTATCTTATTGGCAAAATTTTCTAGCTATTCCAAGAATGAAATAAATATTCAATATTCATTTTGATGCAACCTAGCGTTGTTTATATTTTTCAGAAGAGTTGCCTCATTTAGTTGAAGTATCTCTTCCCGCCCCATCACGGTTTTCTCATCGAGAAATCCGTATCGTAGATTTACCTCGCTCAGGTTAAGGGTTAAACCTGAATTTTCTGCGAGAGGCCATTGATTTCAAAAGCTATTTCAGTCTCAGCAATGAGACGCCCCATTTTCTTCCCCTTTTCAAAGCTTTAGGAAACCCTATATTTTCATCCTTTCGCAAAACCCCTTTTCGGATTTGTTCATCCAAATTTCGAAGGTCCCATTATGGTTTTTTCATTCGAGAAACCCGTATGGTAGATTTCCTATTCAAGTTAAGAGTTAACCTGGAACCTCGCTTCGCGAGGTATCTTCCTTTCATGTTTGGGTTAAACCTGAGTCTCGTTCCAACGAGATTCCTCGTTTTGACAAGATTGTTTTCTTTCAGTCCCATCATGGCTCTTCCCATCGAGGAATCCATGCTTCATATATCCATTCAAGAAAAAATCCTACTTGAGCTTCATTTCACGAGGCATTTTCCAAAATGTCCCATCAAGGTTCTCATGTATTCCTTTCCTCATTCAACTCATTTTTTATATATCTTCGTCCCATACAGGTTAAGGGCTAAACCTGAATCATTTCAAAAGAGTATCTCGTCTCACCCATGAGACCTGATCAAGATTATGATTTTCCACCATTTCGAGATGTTCACTGAAAATCCCATCACGATTTCCTCATCTTCTACTCAATCATATCACCTTCAAGGATTTCGTCTCCCCAGAACCATTCAGGATAAGGTTCTAAGCCTGAGAAGCCATATTTTCAAAATAATTCTCCACACCCAGTTCAGATCTGCTGACTGGGGCATTTTCAAAATTTGGAGTGTTGTCTTTGCCACCAAGTGATGTCTTCTTTTAAATCGTAATTTTGAAAGGATTTTTATATGTAAAACATGTGAAAACCAGACATCAAATAATAAAAACCGGTTCTCACTAGTGGATGAGACCGGGTCAAACTTAGGGAACGGGAATATTTCGTATTCAAGTACACAAATCTAAACTAATCTTTATTGCCGAATTATTAAATTCTAAAATGTTCAAGAAAGGTAAAAACAACTAACTATTACAACAAATGAATACCCTTCGCAGAGGGCGTAAAGTGCAATATTTACAAACTCAAAATCAAATTCCTAATTCTAACTTGAAAAGTAAAAAGAAACTCTACTCTTTGTACTTCGTGTTACGTACTCACTTCCGCTCCACTCCTGTGCAATCCTGCACAAATAAAATGAACACGAGCAGCACAAGAGAGAACTATAGAAACTAAAACTCTACTAAACTAGCTCAATGCTAATTACAAATGCAATTATGCAAGAAATCTAAATAACAATGCTAATTATTTCAAATGAACTAAGTACCTAATAATGGAACAATAATTAAATCTAATATCAAAATACTAAAGTCACCTAATTACAAAGATGCTAATTAAATCTAACTACTAAGTAACTAAATCATCTAATTATAATGCAAATCACCACTAACTAACTGCTAAACTAACAACATTTCATCAAGTTCATTGTTACGCAAGTTCAGTGGGTAATGCACCAATTTCAGACAGAACATTCAACAACCTTGAAATCCTATAGAGCTTCAGCAAATTAATCTCTTGTATTATGCAAATTAACACTCAATTTATCAGCAAATTTTATCATCCAATATGATCCATCAAACAATTAATACAATTCTTTGTATTAAAAGATTAACAGAAAATCTCAGCAAAAATCAAATATAGCCTTCAACCGGCTATCAGGAACCACTCTCCTTACTTGAAATCAATGAAAATAAGCTGCTTAGATCTCATTGCTTTTATCAGAAAACATTATTTTACTGATAAAAAAAATTCAGTGGCTCTCAGTATTCACATCGGATTCAGCCATCCAGTTGAATATATATTTTTTTTTCAAAATCAATACTGGAATTTCAAAGAACAACAGATATCCACTGGAACTTTCAAACATCTGCTGGAATAACCAGAACTTAGAAATCTAAACACTCAAACAGAAAAAATTCACACATTCGATCGATCTTTGATAAAATCAAATATTCCCTTGATAAAATTTCAACACTCATAGAATCAAAGTCATTCACGAGTTCAATCCTTGATTGGAAACAGTAAACCGTGAACTGAATTTCACGGTGGTTAAAGAATGAAAAATGCTTGTTTCCCTCTTTGCGTGCAATGAATCAGGAGATTCCCATCGGCTGGACTAAACAATTGCCGGATTTTCAATTGATTCAGATCATTGCTGGAAACATTAATCAACAACTGATCAATACTCAGATAGTTGATTATTAGAGATCAATCACTCTAAAGTTCACAGATCTTCAATTAAACCAGACATTACATAATTTTGACAGACTAAAATTGATCAAATTCCAGCAATCAAGCACGAGAAGATTCATTCATGCTCAGCTTCACTCGCCGGAATTCCTCTTCCATTCGTGACTATCAACAAAATTCTGAGTAGAAAATTTGTCTTCTTCTAATGTTGATTCAGATTGTCATCATAAGGACATTACTCCAGCAGATTCCGATCAAAAATTTTAATCAAAAATTAATGCAAGAAGTTATCAAAATTATTCATCAAAAACACTATTCCGGTAGATCCCTATCAATCGCCGAAATTTCTCTTCAGACAATTTTTTTTCTTTTTATGTTTTCTTTTCTTTCTTTTTTTTTATATTTTCCATATCAAAATTCAAACATTAGATTGAAATTCAGAAAGAAGAAGAAGAAGAAGAAGAAGAAGTTGCAGAAACACTTACCGTGACTTGAGAGGGGTTAGAAGAGAGTTGATCCCCTCCTGTACACCATCGCCGGATTGAAGACACCTCCACCTGAAAAGAGAGAGAGAAATAGGGAGAAGGAGAAGAAGGAGAGAAGAATGAGGTGGAGGGGAAGGGTTAGGAAAGAGGGAGAGGCGCACAGAGGAAGACGATTTTCATTTTCCCTCTTTTGGGTTTTTAAAGATGTGCAAACCGGTTTGAACCGGTTTGTTTTATTTTTTCAAAAATAAAAAAAATGGTTAAAGACTTTTTATTTACTAAAAACCTCAAAACTAACTAAACTACTCTAATCTAAAGATTACTTCTAAAAAATATTTACAATCAACCTCATTTCAATTTATTTTTAAAACTAACTATATTCTCAACTCTAATTTTTAATGAAAACTAAAACTAAAACTACTATGTTAATATCAAACATCAAAATATGTACTAAAATATACAAATAAAGCTATTTTTCATACATTTTCTGTTTTGAAATCAATTTGGCTCATTTACCGAAAACTAGCCTAAAGTTGGGTTTTTAAAACATTTTTTTCATAAAATCATGCATATTTTAATGTTAAATCACCTTGAAATATATGCATGATCAAATACCCCCATGCTTATGTTTTGCTAGTCCTCGAGCAAACTAGAAAAATGCATGAAATGAAAACTATCACCTAACCCACTTTTGTAGGAATCATGGTTGCATTTAGCTCATGCAACAAGCCCTTTCAACCCCTGGGTTACCCCAGTGGACGAGTAAGGTCTCGTGAGGGTTTGCAGTGATGCTACCCACAAACATCTCTGTCATGTATGCATAATATTACACATCCTTATAAGCAGTAGATAATCAAAGACTTTATTTTCACAAATATTTCCTGTTATTTTAAAATCACAATATAATTGGAATCTTTTATATACCACCACAGAAAAAGAATTTCTTTCACTTTTCTAAATATCATACTTATTTATGTTTTATTCTTAGAAAATCCAATAAAAATATATTATTATTTACTTATCCTCACTCATATGTTTTCTGCACAGGTTTTCTCCATCACACTTCTAAGCACTGAACTTTTCTCTCTTTTTCAGCTCTTTTCTCAATTTTTTTCATTTTTTTCACGCTTTTTCTTTTTGCGTATTCATTCTTCTCTTATAGCTTGCGTGTGGTCTGCTTCCATGCCTTGTGCAATGTCAATATCTTCTATACTTTTTCAATACATACCAAAAGATATCAACTAAGACATAAAAGTGACTTCCTTCATTCACCTTTATAACATGAGAGTCAAACATTTCAACTTGTATTTGTTCTCAGTTACTTAGGATCACGAAGTTTTCCACTCTCCTTTTCGAAAATGGAATTAAAAGTTTCAACTTACATCTAAGTTCCATCTACTAAGGATTATGGAATTATCTAAACAACGTAACACATGCTTTTTCTCACTTTTTTCTTTTGAGCTCATTTTTACACTTTTGTTCATTTGCTTAGTTTTTTCAAAAATAGAACTGTGCATATTCATATTTGTGATTCAAAATAAATTCTAACATGTATCTATCATCATTTCTTCGAAATCCGCATAAACAACCATAATTTTTAGATCTATATCAGAAAAAAATTTCGTGGGGCTTAAAAATCCTCTAAAAACATCAGATTTGAAATAACATTCATATAAGTTCAAACTCTGTCTTTAAAAATCTACTTTTCATGAGAGATGTATAAACATGTGCAAGAACGTAAACAGAAATATCAAGGTGTGCAAACTACACCCTCCCTCTTGCTTGAATGACACTGTCCCAGTGGCACTCCCCCATGCTTATATGAAACTAAGTAAATGCACATGAGAGGAAATAAATGAGGGAAAAGAGTAGAATAACCTGGCATGAATTAAAAATGCATGTTCTATGAATATAATAAATGCAATGTATACATGACAAAACATAAAACTCATGAATGAAACAAAAAGAACATGAAAAACTCATGAAAAAGTAAAAACAAAATAAAATCTATAAATTCTAAGCAAATCTAATAATATACAAGATATGGGTAGCCTCCCATAAAGCGCTAAGTTTCACGTCCCCAGCCAGACGGATCCCTGGAAAAACCTTCATCGTCCATGAGATCAATGGACATGAAGTCACGCTCAACCGGGCTCTATGTAGAAAAGGGTGTCATCTGTGACACTACGCATTGTGTTTCCATCCCGTCTACCTCTAACTGTAGGATCATAACTCTCTCGACGTGAAGAACAGAGATTAGTCTCATCTGAGAGACTGGTCAAGAATCGAGAGTCTAGGACCAACCGACTATCAATGAATGCAGCTTCAGACAAGTGGTGAATATGATCAGGCTTGACTTGGTCAAGCACCTTCTGCATCTGCACCTCTTGCTTACTAAAAACAATCGGTGATCCTAAAGGCTGAGAAAATGGGGCTTTATATGATGATAATGCATGCTGTGGGTCAGGCCCCTTCTGTTGTGGTATCATGGAGATCGACTCGTCAGTAGAAATGATATGGGGTTCATGAGTCGATTCCTGAGTGGGGTGACACGCCTTCCCATACTGAAGGGATGTAACAGATTTGACTTGCTCATGATGTGAAGCATTGGGTTGCAAGTCAAATGACATGGAATCCTCTCCCTTTGATGTGACAACAGACTGACTATGAAGGTTCCCCTGACTTTGTCTACTCAATGTCTGAGCTAACTCTCCCATTTGAGTCTCTAGCTTGGCTATTGACTGCGTATGGGAGCAAAGAGTGGCCTTGATATCAGAAAAGGCTTCTAACATCTTCTCCTGAAATGATAAACTTTAAATGGGCTCCTGAAGAGAAGGTAGACTAGACTGGGGATGAACCTGTGGAAAAATGGGATGCGAGTAACCTTGTGAAGGGTTACTGTGTCTATACTGTGTCTAGGAGGGTTGATGGGATGGGGAAATAGACTGGTTTCGCCAACCTGGGTTATATGATGGTGCAAATGAATCATGCATGGGTCTAGCGAAACCTTGGGCAGCATTCACCTGTTCCTGAACGAATTCATGATATAATGGCGCTGCCGGACAATTTGAAACACAATGTGCAGGGGTAGCACATAGCTCGCACACTCTTTCTACTGGACTTCTCAAAGAATTGGCTAGGAATTGATCTAACTTCCTAGTCAACTGGTCAACCTTGGTACGTAATTCTAACTCGGACCCAACTTCGGAAATCCCAACTTTCCTAGGACCACTAGACAGCAATGTAGTCCTATCGAGCAGTGAAGACAAGGTATGATGCATCGTGTTTTCACTCAAGGTCTCGAATAGAGACCATGCCTCGTCCTCACTCTTGAGCATAAAAGTGCCCCCACAAGACGAATCAACAATTTGACGATGCTTCTCAGTAAGCCCGTCATAAAAATACTGCACCAACTGCCAACGAGGCACCTGGTGATGGGGACACTTGCAGAGAAGATCTTTTAATCTCTCCCAAGACTAGTGAAACTGTTCTCCCTCAATTTGAGAAAAACTGTTATAGCTTTACGAAACTGATTCGTTTTACCAATTGGGAAATATTTTTTTAAAAATTCTCTTTGCATTTCTTCCCAAGTAGTAATACGAACCGTCTCAAGAGATTTTAGCCAGTGCTTGGCTTTATCTTTGAGAGAGAACGGAAACAAAGTCAACCTCATAGCGTCGTCTCCAAAGTTATTGATTCACACAGTCGAGCAAATCTCAAGGAATTCGTCGAGATGACGATATGGGTCTTCATTGCTAAGGCCATAAAACGAGGGTAACATTTGAATCACACTGGCCTTAATCTCAAAATGGCTCGCTCCTACATCAGGTCTCGTGATGCAGAAGGCAGGAGTATACGTATTTGGCATGAAGTACTCCCTCAAAGGACTGATCAATTGATGATCGTCAGCCATTGCGTACACCTTTGAGTAGACCAGTGTAGCACACGTCCTAATTTGGGTTTTCTACCTAACTAATGCACTAAGCGGCCAAACCACGCAAACCACAAAGCGAGTAAACTAAAAACAACAAAAACTAAACTAACACCACGCAGTTACACATAACAGAGATTATGCAAAAGAAATATAAAATCTATGTGTACGGTACCAATCGTACACAATCACCTATAAGGGGATCCTAGTAGGTGGGCTGTGCAGAAAAGTAAGCTCGTCTCTAAGATATGCACATACGTGGTTCTAAACCTAAATGCAAACAAACACTAGGCAATAAAGCGAATACTAATATTACGCCGTTCCCTGGCAACGGCGCCAAAAATTTGATGTCGTCTTTTAAATCGTTGTAATTTTGAAAAGATTTTTATATGTAAAACATGTGAAAACCAGACATCAAATAATAAAAATCGGTTCTCACTAGTGGATAAGACCGGGTCGAACTCAAAGAACAGGACTATTTCGTATTCAAGTACACAAATCTAAACTAATCTTTATTGCCGAATTATTAAATTGTAAAATGTTCAAGAAAGGTAAAAACAACTAACTATTACAACAAATGAATACCCTTCGCATAAGGCGTAAAGTGCAATATTTACAAACTCAAAATCAAATTCCTAATTCTAACCTGAAAAGTAAAAAGAAGCTCTACTCTTTGTACTTCGTGTTACATACTCACTTCCGCTCCACTTCTGTGCAATCCTGCACAAATAAAATGAACACGAGCAGCACAAGAGACAAGAGAGAACTATAGAAACTAAAACTATACTAAACTAGCTAAATGCTAATTACAAAAGCAATTATGCAAGAAATCTAAATAACAATGCTAATTATTTCAAATGAACTAAGTACCTAATAATGGAACAGTAATTAAATCTAATATCAAAATACTAAAGTCACATAATTACAAAGATGCTAATTAAATCTAACTACTAAGTAACTAAATCATCTAATTATAATGCAAATCACCACTAACTAACTGCTAAGCTAATATCTAACAACTTACTAAACTAACAGCATTTCATCAAGTTCATTGTTACGCAAGTTCAGTGGGTAATGCACCAATTTCAGACAGAACATTCAACAACCTTGAAATCCTATAGAGCTTCAGCAAATTAATCTCTTGTATTATGCAAATTAACACTCAATTGATCAGCAAATTTTATCATCCAATATGATCCATCAAACAATTATTACAATTCTTTGTATTAAAAGATTAACAGAAAATCTCAGCAAAAATCAAATATAGCCTTCAATCGGCTATCAGGAACCACTCTCCTTACTTGAAATCAATGAAAATAAGCTGCTTAGATCTCATTGCTTTTATCAGAAAACATTATTTTACTGATAAAAAAAATTCAGTGGCTCTCAGTATTCACATCGGATTCAGCCATCCAGTTGAATATATATTTTTTTTTCAAAATCAATACTGGAATTTCAAAGAACAACAGATATCCACTGGAACTTTCAAACATCTGCTGGAATAACCAGAACTTAGAAATCTAAACACTCAAACAGAAAAAATTCACACATTCGATCGATCTTTGATAAAATCAAATATTCCCTTGATAAAATTTCAACACTCATATAATCAAAGTCATTCACGAGTTCAATCCTTGATTGGAAACAGAAAACCGTGAACTGAATTTCACAGTGGTTCAAGAATGAAAAATGCTTGTTTCCCTCTTTGCGTGCAATGAATCAGGAGATTCCCATCGGCTGGACTAAACAATTGCCAGATTTTCAATTGATTCAGATTATTGCCGAAAACATTAATCAACAGCTGATCAATACTCAAATAGTTGATTATTGGAGATCAATCACTCTAAAGTTCACAGATCTTCAATTAAACCAGACATTACATAATTTTGACAGACTAAAATTGATCAAATTCCAGCAATCAAGCACCAGAAGATTCATTCATGCTCAGCTTCACTCGCCGGAATTCCTCTTCCATTCGTGACTATCAACAAAATTCTGAGTAGAAAAATTGTCTTCTTCTAATGTTGATTCAGATTGTCATCATAAGAACATTACTCCAGCAAATTCCGATTAAAAATTTTAATCAAAAATTAATGCAAGAAGTTGTCAAAATTATTCATCAGAAACACTATTCTGGTAGATCCCTGTCAATCGCCGGAATTTCTCTTCAGACAATTTTTTGTTCTTTTTATGTTTTCTTTTCTTTTCTTTTTTTATATTTTCCACATCAAAATTCAAACATTAGATTGAAATTCATAAAGAAGAAGAAGAAGAAGAAGTTGCAGAAACACTTACCGTGACTTGAGAGGGGTTAGAAGAGAGTTGATCCCCTCCTGTACACCATCGCCGGATTGAAGACGCCGCCACCTGAAAAGAGAGAGAGAAATAGGGAGAAGGAGAAGAAGGAGAGAAGAATGAGGTGGAGGGGAAGGGTTAGGAAAGAGGGAGAGGCGCACAGGGGAAGACGATTTTTATTTTCCCTCTTTTGGGTTTTTAAAGATGTGGAAACCGGTTTGAACCGGTTTGTTTTATTTTTTCAAAAATAAAAAAAAATGGTTAAAGACTTTTTATTTACTAAAAACCTCAAAACTAACTAAACTACTCTAATCTAAAGATTACTTCTAAAAAATATTTACAATCAACCTCATTTTAATTTATTTTTAAAACTAACTATATTCTCAACTCTAATTTTTATTTTTATTTTTAATGAAAACTAAAACTAAAACTACTATGTCAATATCAAACATCAAAATATGTACTAAAATATACAAATAAAACTATTTTTCATACATTTCTGTTTTGAAATCAATTTGGCTCATTTAACGAAAACTAGCCTAAAGTTGGGTTTTTAAAACATTTTCTTCATAAAATCATGCATATTTTAATGTTAAATCACCTTGAAATATATGCATGATCACCAAGCTTGGCTTTCAACCGGCTTAGTAGCAAAGATGGGCATCTGTAAACACCCCAAATTTTTGAAAAGTTTGTGAAAATGACCTTTTTGCCCTTGACTCCATCTTCTGATAAAACCAAAGCTAAAATTCAGTCATTCTTCAAATTTTCTGGATTGAATTCCACATTGATGTATTTCAAAATCAATTCCGGGTTCGAACCCAGTGTTTTAAATACAAATCCGGGCCTCGTTGTCCAATTTCCAAATTAAAATTACAAAAATACCAAAAAAATGGTTTTGAATGGCTCGGGCAGCTCATCCGGCATCCTGTTGGATCCACAACCCTCTATTTCTTGATTCGAGGTTTTGAACCTCAAATATTTCCTAAAATTCTGGATATAAACCCATCTTCTAAAGAAATTTTCTCAAAATAGCCTTGAATTCTCAGAAAAACTCTCTTTTGTAAATATTTTGCAAAAATACAAAAAAATTAGTCTTAAATCTTTGTTTTCTCATAAATTTTAGGGTTTTATTCCAAAATTGCAAAATAAAAAATATATATGGAAATACAATACAAGAAACAAAAAAAAACAAAAAAAAAACTATGCGAAGAACGAGTAGTTTTAAACTTTTTAAAGTTCATTTTTCTAAAAAAACTCTTTTTAGAACCATTTTATAAAAAAAATCATTTTAAAAGTGAAACTTTTTGTGAAATGATCACAGTTTTGGCGAGTACTTTTAAAGGTAAAAAAACCGAAGGTTCCATCATGGGTTCTTCTTTCGAGAATCCCATCATTTTCATTTTCCGGTCAGGTTAAGGGTTAAACCTGAGCCTCATTTTGATGAGGTATTTCATTTTCCGCCCAATCAGGATAAGGGTACAAACCTGAGCCTCCTTTGATGAGGTATTTCATTTTCCGCCCAATCAGGATAAGGGTACAAACCAGAGCCTCCTTTGATGAGGTATTTCATTTTTCGTCCAATCAGGATAAGGGTACAAACCTGAGCCTCCTTTGATGAGGTATTTCATTTTCTGCCCAATCAGGATAAGGGTACAAACCTGAGCCTCCTTTGATGAGGTATTTTATTTTCCGCCCAATCAGGATAAGGGTACAAACCTGAGCCTCCTTTGATGAGGTATTTCATTGTCCGCCCAATCAGGATAAGGGTACAAACCTGAGCCTCTTTTGATGAGGTATTTCATTTTCCGCCCAATCAGGATAAGGGATAAATCCTGAGACCCCGACAGTTGTCTAAGTCATCGTGAGGATGAAGACTGAAAATCTTTCATCGAAATAAGTTGGGTAAATTTTCAAAAATCCAGTGTTCGTGCTGGTAAGATTTTAAAAAACTAGTGTTTGTGCTGGTAAATTTTCAAAATTCAGTGTTTGTGCTGGTAAATCTTCAAAACCCAGTGTTCGTGTTGGTAATTCTTCCAAAAACAATATTCGTACTGATCCATTTTCAAAATCCAGTACTTATACTGGTTCATTTCCAAAATCCGGTATTCACACTGGTACATCTTTCAAAATCCAATTTTTATTGGTCAAACTTTCTAAATCCGATTTTACTGGTTAATGTTTTCAAACCTAATCCATGTTGGTCTAGTCTTCTTGCGGGATTCGAGTTCCAACTCGAATTTTCTTTCCTCCGGGATTCGAGTTTCAACTCGAATTTCTTTCCTTTCTGAATTGGTCTAGAAAATTAGAGTTCCGACTCAAATTTTCTTCCAAATCCAATTCAAATGTCCTAGAATTGGTCTAGAAGATTAGAGTTCTGACTCAAATTTTCTTTCAAATCCAATTCAAATGTCCTAGAATTGGTCTAGAAAATTGGAGTTCCGACTCAAATTTTCTTCCAAATCCAATTCAAATGTCCTAGAATTGGTCTAGAAAATTAGAGTTCCGACTCAAATTTTCTTCCAAATCCAATTCAAATGCTTGGAATCGGTCTAGAAAATTAGAGTTTCGACTCAAATTTTCTTCCAAATCCAATTCGCTTGGCTTTCCTTTAAAGGTTTGAACTCCTACTCAAACCTTTCTACAATTTAGTAATTGGTCTAGAAGATCCAAGTTCCGACTTGAATTTTTCTTTCAAAACCCAATTCATTTAGTTTTTCCTTGAAGATTTGAATTCTGATTCGAATCTTCTCTCAAAACCCAGTTTAGCACCTGGTCCATTCAAAGCTCACAAATTGAATCATTCCTTCTTAATTTGTGGCCCTTAGGTTAAATCCCTATGGAATTGATAGTTTGTAGGTCGAACCCTTGCAGAACCAATGTGATTTGTAGGTTGAATGCCTGTCAAACTAATATGGCTCATAGGTTGAACCCCTTTGCAAACCAAAAGTCCTTCTCAACCAAAGTGGTTCTTAGGTTAAAACTCTTTCGGAACTAATCCCACTGCCAAAAATTTGATATGTAGGTTGAAGTCCTCCTGATCCAATATTCTTTATAGTCCTTAGGTCGAACCCCTTTTGGATTGATATTTTTCAGAATTGTGGTTTGTAGGTTGAAGTCCTCCTGATCCAAGTTCTTAGGCTGAATCCCTATTGAACCCATGTTGTTCCCAGAGAACCAATGCCGTTCTCAATTGAACCCATCACGGTCGCCAAACCTGTTATCATCGCAAAAATTTTTCTCCTCCCTTGCGAAAGAGAAAATAATTTTGCAAGTCAAACTCAACCAAAGTTTTGAAAATGGTTTTGAAAATTAACTCGCCTCTGTTTTGAAAAATTGTGGAAAAATTTCGTGGAATGGGATCCGCCTGTCGGTACGAGGTTCAACCGTTCCTAACGCCTTTACCAGAGGTAATTGAACCAATGATCAATTATGTGCTTTAACTTGACTCAAATATCTAAATTATGCTCTATTTTTCCTAGAATGCACAAAGAATCAGGCTTGTGCCATGAAATTTTGAAATTTTGAAGAAGCAAACATTGTTTTCATACAATTCCTAGATTGAGGAGTGTTGTATTTCAGACCTAAGTCTAAGTGAGCATGAATAATTCTCCTCAATATGGTCCTACCAAACCATGCCTAGTCTACATGCAATCCATGTCAGCTGTGTTCAAGTCTAGGCTCCTAGGTTCACATGAAATCAGGAATTAAAGCTTACATTCCATAGAACATAATTTTGATAATTGAGTTAAGGGACATAATTGATCAGGCGAAGACAGGTCCCATCACGGTCGCCAAAACTGTGATCATCGCAAAATTTTTCCTCTCGTAATATTCTCTCTTTTCCTTTTCTTTTCCTTTCCGACCTCTATTTCCTCCTTTTTGAAGGGAGAAAAATAAAATACAAAGAAAGAGAGAAGAGAAAAGAAGAGAAAAAGGAGAGAAGAGGAATTCTTTTGCGGGGTCTCACCTGACCTTAATTTTGAAGATATTTAAAAAAAATAACTCGCCTCCATTTCAAAATATTTGCGGGAAAACTGGGAGACGGGATTCGCTCGTCGGTACGAGGTTTGACCATTCCTGGCGCCTTTACTAGGGGTAATCGAACCAAGGGTCGAATTTATGCATTTTGCTTTGCTAAAAAATTATCTAACAATTTATCCTAAGTCTAGATGCACAAAGAATCATGCTTATGCAAATGCAAAGATGTATGCTCTTTTTTAAAATGTTTTGAAAAAATCCCAAGTGTTTCTAAAATGAATATGATAATGGAGCGAAGAAATGATTTCTAACTTAGAACTTTAAGTTTTAAAGTTCTAAGTTTTTGGAAATAGTCAGAGTTTGGGAAGAATAAATCTGGATATTAAAAAGAGATGATTTTTAAAATTTGAGATAAAAAGAAGAAAAAAAGGAAATTTCAAAGTCATAAATGGACTTTGAATTTAGAATAGAAATGAAATGAAATTGAATTCTAACTTTGAAGTTTGAAATCAAAATGAAATATGGAAAAATCTAAATAGAATTGAGAAATGGGATTGATTTGAAAGTTTTAATTCAAGATGGAATTTGAATCCAAAGTCTGGATTTTAAATAGAGTTCAAAGTTGAATTTTGCATTTAGAATCCGAAAATAGGAATTGGAATTGAGAATAGAAGTTGATTTGACATCTAAAAAAAATGGAATTTGAATCCAAAGTCTGGATTCCAAATAAAGTTGAGTTTTAAGATCGAATTCTGGATTTAGAAAATGGGAGTTGGATCTGAAGTTTGAGATCCGAAATGGAATTTGATACTTTATCCTAAATGGAATGGGATATGAAGTTTGAGATCCAAAGTAGAATTGGGTTTCTGGATCCTAAAATGGAATTGGATCTGAAGTCTGAGATCCATGGTGAAGTTGGGATTCTGGATCCTAACTGGAGTTTTTGGGTCTGAATCTGAGATCCAAGATGGAGTTGGATTCTGGATCCTAAAATAGATTTTGGATCTGAAGTCTGAGATCCAAAAGTGGAGATTTATGCTTGGGAATCTGGACCCAAGTTGGAATTAGGACCTAACTTTGGATTTGGATTCTGAAAAGTCCAAATAGGACTTTTAAAGATGGATCTGGGTTTTGAAAACCCAGATTGAACTTAGGAAGGTTTGAATTTTTGAGATTCAGAATTAATCTCAACTTTGATTTTGAAATTTGAAGAAAAACTTGATTTTGAATCAGAAGATGAATCAGAAACTTCAAAGTTTAATTTGAACTTTGAAATTGAATTTGATTTTGGAATTTTGGAGTTTGAATATAAAATGATTTTGAAAATTCCAAAGTCAAATTGGACTTTGAAATTGAGATAGATTTGGAATTTGAAATAGAAACTTGAAGAAAGATATTCAAAATCACTTGGGTTTTTGAAGAAGAATTTTGAAAATATGATGCAATTCTATCCTAAATGCTGAATGAATTTGAATGATTTTGAAATAGGACTTTGAAGAGCTATTCCATTCTTTAAATGCATTAAGAATGAGGTTGAAGATATAATATATTCCTGACTATGGTCATTGAATATATTATATAATAACCACATTTAAATTCAAGTGAAGAATAAAATACATTTTGGTGCTTTTATAGAAATTAAAATGAAATCAACTCTCAATATACCCTGACAATGGCCATTGGTATATATATTGAATTAATTTTAAATTAAATTATGATAAAAGAGGAAAATATTTAAAGAAAATATGATGATTTTTGAAAAGGATCCAGTGTGGATCCAATGTTATTCTATAAAAGATGAAAATCCTAAGTTTTGTTCACATCCTGACTATGGCCATTGATGCAAATCATCAACTTAGGATTTAATCACCTTTTATAAAATGGTGCACGTGCCATTCGTGGTCCATTTGTGGATTTTTAAGAAATAAAAAAAAATATATGAAAACAAACAATTTCTAAGATATGCATGCTCATACATTCCATGCTAGAGCATGAAATGTAAATATTCTCATTCATTCCTAGATATTACAATTTTAAATTGACATTTGAAGTAATGAAATATCTGATGTAATTACAAGTTTTTCATGATTTTTCTGCAAATAAATGAGTTAGCACAAAACTGAATGCAAAATAAAATACTACACTGAAAGCAAAATTGCATATGATTACACTTATTGTAATGAAGAATGTGTATGCAAAATATTATACTAATGCTAAACGATAAAAACATGTGATATGCTCTATGCTGGCAAGAAAATACATATATATTGACAATACCCTAGGCTAATGAAAATCTATATTTGAGAGGGCATATGCAATGCCTTAGTCAAAATGAAAATCTATGGGTATATGTGAATGTGCTTAATGAAAGAATGTTTATACAATGCCTAAACATGATGCTCATGATGAGATACACATTGCATCTACTTATGGTGCATATGCTAAATGGAGAGGCATTATGATCTAAGAGATGAAGGGTTGGACTGTGAAAATATGACTGTGGAAGTCTAGATGACATGCTCCAAACAACTTTGTAATGACCTATTGCAAAATCAGGTAATTAATTGTATGACAGTGAATGATATATTATGAAGACCTGATGATGTGGAGCAGAAAATTAACTAACATGCTATGAGGAAGATGCTGATGTGCATGGGCTGAAAATGAGAGGGAATAGCAGGGGATAATGTACAAGTGTTGGTATGCTGCTGTAGATGCAGTGATAGTGAAGATACTGTGATATATAAATGGCTAATACAAGTGGAGAGGTATTGAAGGTGTATGTGATGCTGCAGTGGTTTTAATGAAGTGGTGTGCCAAGAGTGCCGTGTTTGTGATAGTAGGTGGCTGAAGGGCTGTGATATGAGGGACATGTTGTTAAGGGGATAACAATGGGTGAAACCTGTTGATATGGTGTAGTATAGTGATGAAGGCAGTAGGAGGAAAGGGGTATAAGATGGTGTAATGACATGCTTGTGAAGGTTATATGGGGAAGGTGCAGATAACAGCAAGTAACAGTGGCAGATGGAGAAGTGTTCATATTAGATATGTAAATGCAACATTAAGGAAAAGATGATCATGCACATATGGATGGGAATATAGGAGGTGCACAGTATGTGTGTAGATGAGAGCTACAACAGATGGTTGCGAAGAGAGTGTAAGATGCAACAACGATGGTAGAGATGAATAGTAGATTTAACAGAAGTGATGGATATAAATGAATGGGCTGGGTGATGGCCAGGCTGGACAAGGTGAATGTAGGTAGCTGTGAAGATCCTGTTACTGCAGGATATACAGAAATGTTAGTGAGGTATTACTATAGTAGTGGATGAAAGGTTGAATAGATGTATCCAGCGGATGGTAGATGAATGCTGGGGTCAATTTGCAGTTGTGGATGAACTGTTAGCATGGTGTAACATGATACATAATAAAAAAAAATTGGAGGAAAATATACATATATAGGATGGATGTGGAAAAGCATGTTGAAGGTATATACAAATGGATATATATATATATGGATTTTGCAGGAAATTTTTGTGGATGTGATATGATGTTGTTACATAGTACAATGAATACACAAGAATAATGAAAATCTGAAAGTAGTGGTGACACAATGGCGGTGATAAAATGGATAGATAGTGACTGGTGGCAAGTGGTGAGCAGCAAGTGCAGTAATTTTAAGTGAATATGGTTGTTATGAGAGTGTAATGCTGGAGACGTGGAGGCCTACAGATGGCTAATTGCATACAGGGGTGTAAAGGTGCAGATGGTGGATGATCTCAGTGAAGATGTGGCGGCAACATTTAGTGCAGATGAGTGCTTATTCGTGTGTATGTAATCTCTACATGCATTTGAAATTACTTTCTAGCAATGACTTATTCAAGATTAACCTCACATTGGTCTTTGAATCTTCTTGGAAAGACAAAATTTCAGTTGTTTACCTGTGGGTCCATGAGTAACCAAACTTCCAGAAATGCTACAATGATCCAAATACCACATATTTTTTTGACCTGTTCCTTAAATCAATGTAGAGATCTATTCAGCTAGACGTGTTCAAATATTTCAAGAACTTTGATGTCTCCAAGCTAAGCAAAGTCTATGAGAGTTTCTGCAAGACCTGTTCCTGATTTATCTTTACTAGACTTTTCCATTATCCTGTAGAGGTGGGCAAACTTTGGATAATTCAATGATCTTATCTTGACAAAGACACTATTTCTTCTAATAACCTGATGGATTTTGACAGCCTTGATCAACTGAGATAAAAAAAAATTGGATTAGTTAATCCCAATATATTGAGACATAATACACAGGGTGTCTTCATGATTATCCACAGCGTGGTGTTCATGGATAGCTGTATTTAAAACACCAAAACAAGAACTCAAAGATGATATGCATTGCTTCTCCCTTTGGAATGAACAAAGCTGATGTCTGGCTCAAACCGAGATAGGTAGAGCTCCCAGTAACAACAGCTATTAAACTAGAGAATAATATCGATATAACTAGATTGATGGCCTGAGCACTTAGTAACGGAAGAGACAGAACCACAAGAAAAGAAAGGACAAAATTTGATAATCATAGTTGTTCTACTGCAATAGCAATCTAAATTTTCATAAGGAAATATTGATAACTGCTCTGTAGGATAAAATACTAAAAAAAAAAATCATACTAGGTTCTCTCTTTTCTTCATCATGAAACCCATGTATAAAGACATGTTTTGCAACTGTCTTTCAGAGGGAAGGGATCCTCAGGGTGTTTGATCCCTTATGCAGGGAGATAACTATATCCCAAGAGTAGATGTAAAACAAAGAAAATGCCACCATGAGAGATGTTACGAAGCATCATCTAGCAAGAAATGAGACAGTGCAGTGAGTAACACATTACGAATTTTATAACCCATTCAGATGGCAGAATACAGAGATGGGAAAAAAAAATAAGGTAGCTCATATATTGTCTAAATGCAGCAACCTAACTTGGAAATATCCAAATACTATGCAACATCTCCAAGGGAAAGGTGATACAGTGGAATAAATACATGCTGATATATGGTGGTGTTAAATAAAACTTCCAGGACTGAACCCACAGGTACGAGAACATAGTTTAGATAAAAAAAAATGGGGTGAAAGAACAAGATGTATACCTGATAGTGGTGAGGGAAACAGTAAAATTCAGAGATGGCATGCAGCAATATGAACTCAAAAAAAAAAAAAAGTGGAGCGACAATGACAATGAAAACACAAATCGGAAGAAAGGGAAATAAGTAATACAAATTGGACTAATAGCCATACGGTAATCAGAAATGTGGGAATGTAATTACCCCTTTGATATTGCAAGCAATGCAGGTCGACGATGCTATATGCAGATCGACACTGCAACTTGTGCATTTGATGAATTAATAGATCAAAAACAAAGAAAGTAATTGATGCGTATGATAAAAAAGAAAAAAGAAAAACTCAGAAATATCTATCACAAAAATTTACAGAAGATCAATGAAAGTGATATAAATGATGCTTACTACCGATATGCGATGACTGAGAAAAGAGGGATTCACCGTGAACCTTGCCGAGATCCCGAGGCTGGAGAGGTGCCGAGAGATGAGGTTGAAGATTGATTGGATGATGCCAGATGAGGAGGGTGGATGGTTGCTAGCAATGGGTGTTTTGCTCAAAGAAGATGGATCTGCCTCCTTCAGCCAAAAAAAGAAGAACTAGAGAAAATAGAAGAAGAGAAGGTTTGAGGGGATAAAAAAAAATGGATGGAGTTTTTATTAACCACGACTGTTGTTCGAAGATAAAAGGGATTTGGGTGTTGCTCGATCGTGAAGGTGAGAGACGAAAAAAATGGATCGTAAGAATGAAAAATGGATCTCGAAAAGGGGCATCTGAGTGTTCTCTTTAAAGAAGAGAAGGAAGGTTCGGGAGGTGAATCGGTAGAGGATGGACGATGGAGAGAAGAAGGATCGTTGGGGATGGAAGGTGGAGAGCAAGCCTGCAAAAGGAGCTCGATGGTGGACAGTTCTGAAAGGAGTCCTGCGTGAGAGAGAGGGTTCGAGAGTGAAAAGGGGCTGTTATGAATTTTTCATTTTTTTTTAAAAAGGAGGTCCCTTTAAAAGGATTTTTTTATAAAATGGTTTTAAAAAGAGTTTTTTTAGAAAAATGAACTTTAAAAAGTTTAAAACTACTCGTTCTTCGCATAGTTTTTTTCTGATTTTTTTGGTTTCTTTTATTGTTTTCCATATTTTTTTTTTTGCAATTTTGGAATAAAACCCTAAAATTTACGAGAAAACAAAGATTTAAGACTAAATTTTTTGTATTTTTGCAAAATATTTACAAAAGAGAGTTTTTCTAAGAATTCAAGGCTATTTTGAGGAAATTTCTTCAGAAGATGGGTTTATATCCGGAATTTTAGGAAATATTTGAGGTTCAAAACCTTGAATCAAGAAATACAGGGTTGTGGATCTAACAGGATGCCGGATGAGCTGCCCGAGCCATTCAAAACCATTTTTTTGGTATTTTTGTAATTTTAATTTGGAAATTGGACAACGACGCCCGGATTTGTATTTAAAACACTGGGTTCGAACCCAGAATTGATTTTGAAATATATCAATGTGGAATTCAATCCAGAAAATCTGAAGAATGACTGAATTTTAGCTTTGGTTTTCTCAGAAAATGGAGTCAAGGGCAAAAAGGTCATTTTTACAAACTTTTGAAAAATTTGGGGTGTTCACAGATCCAAACCCAAAGTTAGATCCTAATCCCAACTTGGATCCAGATTTCCAAGTACAAATCTCCACCTTTTCGGATCTCAGACTTCAGATCCAAAAATCCATTTTAGGATCCAGAGTTCAATTCCATCTTGGATGTCAGACTTCAGATCCAAAATCTATTTAGGATCCAGAGTTCAATTCCATCTTGGATCTCAGACTTCAGATCCAAAATCTATTTAGGATCCAAAAGTCAAATCTACTTTGGATCTCAGACTTCAGATCCAAATCCATTTAGGATCCAGAACCCAATTCTACTTTGGATCTCAGACTTCAGATCCAAATCTATTTTAGGATCCAGAACCCAATTCTACTTTCGATCTTCGACTTCAGATCCAATTCCATTTAGGATATAGTATCCAATTTCATCTCAGATCTCAAATTTCGGGTTCAACTCCCATTTCGGATTCTAAATCCAGAATTCAATTTTGAATCTCAACTCTATTTAGAATCCAGACTTTGAATTTAAATCCCATTTTGAATTCCTGATTTCAAAATCAACTTCTATTCTCAATTTCAATTCTTAAATCCAATTTCATTCTAGGATCCAGAACCCAGTTCCACCTTGGATCTTAGACTTCAGATCCAAATCCCATATTGGATTCCAAATTTTGGATCCAATTCCATTTAAAATATTAGAATTCAATTCTGTTTTCATCTCAGATCCAATTCCTATTTCTGGGTTCTAAATCCTGAATTCAATTTTGAACTCTATTTAGAATCCAGACTTTGGATTCAGATTCCATCTTGAATTCCAACTTTCAAATCAATTCTATTTCTCAATTCTATTTAGATTTCCCACATTTCATTTTGATTTCAAACTCCAGAGTTAGAATTCAATTCCATTTCATCTCTATTCTGATTCAAAGTCCATTTACGACTTTAAAGTTTTCTTTCTCCTCCCTTTATCTCAATTTCAAGATCTTTCCTTTCAAAAGTCTAGATTATTTCCCAAAACTCTGATTATTCCAAAAACTTAGAACTTTAAAATCTAAGTTCTGAGTTAAAAACCATTTCTTCAAAAGCGGATCCCGTCTCTCAGTTTTCCCGCAAATATTTTAAAAATGGAGGCGAGTTATTTTCTTAAATACTTTCAAAATTAAGGTCAAGTGAGACCCCGCAAAAGAGTTTCTCTCTCTCTTCTTTTCTGTTCTTTTATCTTCTCTCTTTCTTTCTGTCTTTTATTTTTCTCCCTTCAAAAAGGAGGAAATAGAGGTTGGAAAGGAAAAGAGAAGGAAGAGAGAGAATATTACGAGAGGAAAAATTTTGCGATGATCACAGTTTTGGCGACCGTGATGGGACTCGTCTTCGTCCAGTCGAATTTAATGCCTTTTCTTCTGCTTTGATATTTTCTAAGTCTTTATTCTATAAATGTCAGCTTCATTTTCATGCAAACCTTAGGAGCCTAGACTCTGTCCTAGCTGACATTATGCATATAGGATCTAAGCATGGTTTGGTAGAACCATATTGAGGAGACTATTCCATGTTCACATTAGACTTAGGTCTGAAATACAACTCTCCTCAATTCTAGGGATTGAATGCAAAACAATGTATGCAAGTGTATGCTTCTTTTCATTTAAATCTATCTCTTTAGGACTTGCATTAGAGCCTTCTGATTTCTTGCATGTTGAGCATATTTTTGAAAACATCCCTACCTATATTGTCCTGATCTTCACGTTGCTGGGCTGTCTCACTGAACCATAGTTCGGGAGAGAGCCTCACAACTGGGCCACTTATTTGGGTTCGCTCCCCCCTACCACGTACCTAAGGGCCATAGTCCGAGGTATATCGGTAGGTGCTCAAGGATGTTGAGAAGCCATTACCTTAGAACTGGAGGAATATTTCTATGCCACGTACTTCGAGCTTCGACTTGGGTATATCGGCGTATCTTGACTGAAATCAGATGATCTGAACCCTAGAGTTAGGATTAAGGTCCTACAAGCCATTTCAAAATATTGCATTTTAGAGTCAGCTTTAGGGAGTGTTGTTTGTGCATCCTTGTTTATACATCTGTGATTGTATGATATTTTATATATTTTTCCAAAACCCTGGGTATATATTATTCAAAATTCTCTCTTTGTTTTTAAAACCCAGGTGTATTTTTCCTTTTCTTCTCTTATTTTCTTCAAATTCTTTTTGATCCTGCCTGCAAATTCTTCAAATCTTAAATCTCTGCCATCTACTTTCGAAATTCCTTTTCTCTGATATATTCTGTACCTTCTTTTTCAAATAAAATATCTTTTGTCAGGAGATGTCCTTTTTAAAATTAATCTTTGTTCTCATTTTTACTTATTTTGGAAAAACAAGACGGTTGTCACAAATTTTTGTGACAACCCGATCCCTCGTAATGGGATATTTTCATTTTCAGATTATGATTTCCTCCTTTATTAAAATTTCTTCCTAGATCTTTTCTAAAAATCCCATTTTTGCCCTACAGAGAGAGCATTGACATTATCAGTTGATTTAGGGTAAAGATCAAAGATTGCACTACTCTAACATCCCAGTTACAAGCAGAGAAAGTAAGGAATGGATTCTCAACATTCTGTTGGAGAAGGAGTTCAGGACAGCAAGAGTAAGATTGATCCCACGATATATCGATTATTAAAAAAGATGATGGTGGAGATATTATCTGAGCAAGCTAAAGCCAGTTGCGGAAAAGCTCCCACCAAAGGAGAGACGCCTGTCACCCTCCCCATGAATGAACGCAGCAACATCAGTGCAGGAAACTCTAAAGCCAGCAGGGACAACAACCAGGGCAGCAACTTGGGAGAGTGTAAAGGCCAGATTGGGAAACGTTGCGAAAACAGTGATAGCCTTCTTCAATACGGTCTTCAGCAAAAGGGCAAGAAGCAAGAAAGACCAAAGCATAAGGATTGGAGCAGAGATCGAGACTTCACTTCTTTAGATGAGCCGCTCGACAAAATCCTCGAATACATGTTGTCTAGCGGATTAGTCAAGCTCCCAAAGGCCGCCAGCCCTTCCGCAGTCATGGGAAAATATATAGACAATTCTGCAGGTTCCATAGGGCAACAGGGCATGACACTGAGCATTGCTTTATCTTCAAGAATATAGTTCAAGACTGCCTTGATAAGAATCTCTTTATCAAAAATGAAGAAGAAAAGCATCCAGATCTCCTAACCATGCAAGCTCAGTCTAGCTACCAGGCAAGGGTCAGCACTCAGTGGAAGCCAAACAAGCCGAAGAAAGCAAAGCATGGGGGTTGGGGTTATGATCGCAAGCTTACCCCTCTAGGTCAGCCAATCGAAGAAGTTCTACAATACCTGCTTGCAAAAGAGATGATCAAACTCCCAAAGCAAGATGATCCCTCTGTCACCAAGAGGAAATGGAAAGATCGCTTTTGCAAGTTTCATCGAGCGAGGGGGCATGACACGGACCGTTGCTTCGTCCTCAAAAATATTGTGCAAGACTACATTGACAAAGAGCTTCTGGTGCCAAAAGAAGGTGAGGAGCAGCCTGCAGTTCCAACCGAACCTTTTCCAAACCACTCAGAGAGTTGAGAATGCCACAAGTTGTTCGCTTTCATCCCTTTTTTATCAGTCGCTTTATAGGGACAAGTTAGCCCAGTCATTCATGACTTTTAGTTAAAATACTTGTAAATATTCAACTTTGTTATCAACTTTTGCTTATCAATGAAATGTCGATTTTCTTTATATCTTTGATATTCAATACTTCCTTCTTTCTGCTATACTGGAGCATTAAATTCCTTTTCTTTTCAAAAATACAGGACAATCCTGACATCATTCATGAGAGAAATGATATTACCT
This sequence comes from Nuphar pumila, assembly GCF_984573655.1. Classification (NCBI taxonomy): domain Eukaryota; kingdom Viridiplantae; phylum Streptophyta; class Magnoliopsida; order Nymphaeales; family Nymphaeaceae; genus Nuphar; species Nuphar pumila. Next base: position 152,065,790 of record NC_143249.1, on the reverse strand, counting down.
ATGAGGGTCTTTTAAAAAAAAATAATGGAAATTTTTCATAACTTCAAAGTTCAACCTTCGTGTTGATCATCTTTTCCCAAAACTAAATTTTCAACCATTATATTTAATAATCAACCCTTGTGTTGATCATATTTTCCCAAAATTGATTTTTCGAATCAATATATATCCATAGATCAACCCTTGTGTTGATCATATTTTCTAAAAAATTGATTTCGAATCATGGCATTCAAAGATCAACCCTTGTGTTGGTCATATTTTCTAAAAATTGATTTCAAATCATTACATTCCAAAGATCAACCCTTGTGTTGGTCATATTTTCTAAAAATTGATTTCAAATCATTACATTCCAAAATCAACCCTCGTGTTGATCATATTTTCTAAAAATCGATTTCGAATCATTACATTCCAAAATCAACCCTCGTGTTGATCATATTTTCTAAAAATCGATTTCGAATCATTGCATTCCAAAATCAACCCTCGTGTTGATCATATTTTCTAAAAATTGATTTCGAATCATTACATTCCAAAATCAACCCTCGTGTTGATCATATTTTCTAAAAATCGATTTCGAATCATTGCATTCCAAAATCAACCCTCGTGTTGATCATATTTTCTAAAAAATTGATTTTGAATCATTGCATTCAAAGATCAACCCTTGTGTTGGTCATATTTTCTAAAAATTAATTTCAAATCATTACATTCCAAAATCAACCCTCGTGTTGATCATATTTTCTAAAAATCGATTTAGAATCATTGCATTCCAAAATCAACCCTCGTGTTGATCATATTTTCTAAAAAATTGATTTCGAATCATTGCATTCAAAGATCAACCCTCGTGTTGATCATATTTTCTAAAAAATTGATTTCGAATAATTGCATTCAAAGATCAACCCTCGTGTTGATCATATTTTCTAAAAAATTGATTTTGAATCATTGCATTCAAAGATCAACCCTCGTGTTGATCATATTTTCTAAAAATTGATTTTGAATCATTGCATTCAAGGACCAACCCTCGTGTTGATCATATTTTCTAAAATTGATTTTGAATCATTGCATTCAAAGATCAACCCTTATGTTGGTCATATTTTCTAAAAATTGATTTCAAATCATTACATTCCAAAATCAACCCTCGTGTTGATCATATTTTCTAAAGATTGGTTTTTAAATCATTGCTTTAAAAAATTTAACCCTCATGATGATCTCTTGTGAATAATCCACTTTCAAAGATCAACTCTCGCAGTTAATCTTCCTTTCCAAAAATGATTTTCTCATATTCTTCTCTCATTTTAAAGATTCTACATGCAAGCAAGATCAAACTCTTTTTCTCAACTTTTATCAACCTTTTGTTTATCAATCTTTATCACTTTTATCAACTTTTATTCATTTTTATTGTTGTTCATCCATTTTATTAATTCTTCTTGTCAATTCTTATTTCAAAAATTTTTCCTTTCAGGTTAAGGGATAAACTTGATGCCTCTTTTCCATGAGGTATTTTTCTTTTCCTTCTTCCCTTCCCATTTAGGATAACGGATAATCCTGAAACCCCTCATAGGAGCAACAATGCTACCTGTGAGAATTCTGTTACAAAGATAATTTCCATAAAATTTCCTTGATTCTTCTCTTTTGTCAAATCTTCCATCAATTTCTATCACTTCAAGTCATTTTTTTTTTCAAATTTTATTTCTTCCCCAGTCAAGATAAGGGGGAAATCGGATCACATGCAAATAAATTCAGTCCTCGAGTTGGTCATTCTCAATCCTAAATCTGGTTCTCGCACTGACAAATTTTCAAAAACTCAATCTTGATTAAAACTTTCTGTCAAAAACCCGAGTTTCGACTCGGGCTTCTCCTTTTTTGGATCCAATGCTCGCGGCGGAACCAATCATTTCTTTAGAAATTCGAGTTTTCAAAACTCGGGTTAGTCTTTTATCTTTTATTTTCTGAAGATCCGAGTTTCAGCTCGGGTTATTCCTCCATTATTTTCGTTTGAAGTTCTGAGTTCCGACCAGGACTTCCTTTTGAATCCAACGCTCGTGTTGGAAACCAATCATTTCTTTAGAAATTCGAGTTTTTGTGATCATCACAAAATTTTTCCTCTCTCGTGGTTTCTCTCTCTTCCTTCTCTTTCCTTTTCTAACCTCTATTTTCCTCCTTTTTGAAGGGAGAAGAATAAAAGAAAGAAAAGAAAGAGAGATAAGAAAAGAAGAGAAAGAAGGAGAGAAGAGGAACTATTTTGCGCGGTCTCACTTGACCTTGATTTGAAATTATTTAGAAAATAACTCACCTCCGTTTTTGAAAATATTGCGGGAAAGATGGAGAGACGGGATTCGCTCGTCGGTACGAGGTTCGACCGTTCCTGGCACCTTTACCAGGGGTAATCGAACCAAGGATCAAATCTATGCCTTTTACTTTGCCTAAATATAATCTAAGAATTTATTCTAACTCTAAATGCACAAAGAATCATACTTGTGCAATACAAGGATGTATGCTCTTTTGAAAAGAATGTTTTTGAAAAATTTCCAAGTTATTCTGAGATGAACTTGATAAGGGAGTGAAGAAATATTTGAATCTAACTTTAGAACTTGAGATAGATCAGAGAAGTTCTAAGTCTTTGAAGTAAATCAGAGTTGGAAGAACAAATCTTGATTTTGAGAAAGAATGATTTGAAGCTTTGAAATGAAAGGAAATAAAGTTTTCAAAGTCAGAAATGGACTTTGAATTTGGACTTTGATTTTAGGAAAGGAAATGAATACTTTAGATGGAGTTGAATTTAGACTTTGAAGTTTGCAATTTAGAATGGATCTGAGAAAATTAAATGGTATTTAAGAATAGAAATGGAATTGAAATCTAGAATTGGAATTGGATTCCGGATCCTAAACAGAATGGGATCCGAGATTTGGAATCTAAGATGGACTTGGGTTCTGGATCCTAAAATAGAGTGGATCTGAAGTCTGAGATCCAAATGTAGAATTGGGTTCTCAATCCTAAGATGGGTTTTGGATCTGAAGTCTAAGATCTAATGTGGAATTGGATTCAGGATCCTAAGATGGATTTGGATCTGAAATCTGAGATCCAATGTAGAATTAGACTCTGGATCCTAAGATGGATTTGGATCTGAAGTCTGAGATCCAATGTGGAAGTTGAGTTCCGGATCCTAAAATAGATTTGGATCTGAAATCTGAGATCCAAAGTGGAACTGGGTTCTGGATCCTAAAATAGATTTGGATCTGAAATCTGAGATCCAATGCAGAGTTGGACTCTGGATCCTAAGATGGATTTGGATCTGAAGTCTGAGATCCAATGTGGAAGTTGAGTTCCGGATCCTAAAATAGATTTGGATCTGAAATCTGAGATCCAAAGTGGAACTGGGTTCTGGATCCTAAAATAGATTTGGATCTGAAATCTGAGATTCAAAGTGGATTGGGTCCTGGATCCTAAGATGGATTTGGATCTAAGGTCTGGAATTCATGATGCAATTTGGATCTGAAGTCTAAGATCCAAAAAGTAGAATTGTATTTAGAAAACTGGATCCAAGTTGATCTATCTTTGGATTTGGGTTTTGAAAGTCCAAATGAGACTTTTGAAGATGGATCTGGGTTTTGAAAACCCAAATTGAATTTAAAATTTAAGAAGAGTCAAGATTCAAAAATCAATCTCAAACTTGTGATTTTTGAATTTGAAGGTAAGAAGATAAACTTGATTTTTGAATTCGAAGATGAATCAGAAACTTCAAAGTTAAATTGAACTTTGAAATTGAATTTTGAATTGAGTTGGAAATTTGAAGTTTGAATATAAAATGATTTTGGAATTTCAAAGTCAAATTGGACTTTAAAATTGAATTTTTGAATCTTGAAATGAGATAGAATTGGATTTGAATAAGACTTGATCTGAGAAATGAAGGAGAAGAATCACTTGAAATTTTGAAAAGGAAATTTTGAAAACATGATGCAATTTTATCCTAAATGATGAATGAATTTGAATTTTTGAAATTGGATTTTGAAAAGCTATTCCATTCTTTAAATGAATTAAAATATGATTGAAGATATAATACATCATTGACTATGGTCATTGGATGTATTATATAATAATCTATATTTAGATTCAAGTGAAGAATAAAATACATTTTGGTGCTTTTATAGAGTTTAAAATGAAATTAACTCTCAATATACACTGACTATGGCCATTGGTATATATATTGAATTAATTCTAAGTTAAACTCTAATAAAAGAAGGAAATATTTAAAAATATGATGAATTTTGAAGAGGATCCAGTGTGGATCCAATGTTATTTTATAAAAGGTAAAAATCCTAAGTCTTGTTTACATCCCGACTATGGCCGTTGATGTAAATCATCAACTTAGGACTAGTTTACCTCTTATGAAATGGTGCACGTGCCATTCGTGTTTCACCATTGTGTGAATTTGAGAAATGAAGGAAAAATGCATGCATAACAAGTAATTCATGATATTTACAATGCTCATTCAATCTATCTAAAACAGGAAATGTAAAGTTCTCATTAATATCTAGCTATTACAACTTGAATTTTTTTTTTTGAAATCCTAATCTAGGAGGAATATCAGCATTTTTAGAGATTCCTGCAAAAAGGAGGAGTTAGCACTGAGCCAAGGTAAATGGAAGAAATTAGGCTATGAATGTGAATATAGGGAATTTATGCTAATTTTAACTTAAGATGCTACATTATGCTAAAAGATGCATATAATATCCCTTGCTTTTATGAAAGAACATACACACGTCCATGTGCCCATACCTATGTATACATATATGCATATATATATATATATATATATATATATATATATATATATATATATATATATATATGTAGGTACATGAATAATACCCTAAACAAATGAGAAACCTGAACATAGTGGCTGAAGGCAATAAGGGCTTCATCATCTTGACATCCTATCTTGACACCACTTTAAATTTTCTTGGAAAAATCAGAGCAACAGGCTGCTCATTGTCAATGCTAAGCCTTGCTGTCATTCAAAGGTCTCAATGAATATTGGATGTAATTTGCCTCTTCAACTCATATCCTATGAACTCCCTAAAGAATTCTATAAAGACCGTGCCATTTCCAGGACTAAAGGAAACTTCTCCTCAGAAACGTTTTAACTGTAACTCCTTGATAGAGGTATCTGTAAGTTTCCTCTGTAGCTGCACTAATTCCTGTTCTTGGGCTCTAAATTTGAGCCCCCTTCAGTGCCCTTCTCATTGGTCTTGTGAAGGTACATGAGATGGTGGTTACTAATGTATTGGTAATATTGGAAACTAAGGAAACTTGCAGGACTTGGCTCTTTGGGCCTTTATGAACCCAACTAGGAGAGGTGCTTCAGCCCCAGGACTTGCAGGAGCCTAATTCTCGCTGGTTATTTTTGAACAGTCATTGACTAGAAAAGGGACACAACCTCTTGCCTGTTTGGAAGCAAGCGTGGCTGTGGTGAGATATAGGAACTGAAGCTGTGCTAAGATAGCAGGGAAGATGTAGATGTAATGGAGGGTTATCGATATCTAAGTGGACATGTGTCAGGTGGTGACACCTACATGAGTGGATAATGGCTGATAACATGAACTCAAACTGTAAATGCTGAGTGAATTAGGGTAGGTGTAAGTGCAAAGTAGTGTCGTGCATCTACTGTGAGCATATGATGGGTGATGCTGTTTTGGGAGCATCGAGATCACAATCACCAAGGTGACCAATAAGCTAATGCATAAGTTGTTTCCAAATAAATCTTGCTGAAACATACATGGAATAATTGATTTTTGATAGTAGGCAAGAAGATGGGCCATTTTGCAGAACTAAAAAAAAAATTCTGAATTAAAAGGGGATCAAGACATACTTACTGACGCCACCTTACTTCGTGAACACTAGATCACAGTGCTTGTTACAGTAAACCATCTTGGTCAACACCTAATGAAATGTCTGTCCATGTTACTTAAAAACACAGACAACCACTGCGTTAAGGCTCAAGGGATTGAAAACGCAGGTTTGGAATGTAAACATGTGATATTGTATTTGTTGCATTTTTTTTTTTGGAACACATAAAAAGGAAAGAACATATTCCAAGATCAACGCAATGTAAAACTATTACAGAGGTTGCACCATCCTTGTAACTAAGCTCTAAACGCATGAAATTCCAAAGAATGGAGATCCCATCAAGTCAATTCAGGTAGGGGAATCCAGGTCTGGACCTGAGACAAAACTCTGCTACTATTAAACCAGTTGAGTGCGCCTATATTGATGGGCAATTTCCAGAAGTTTGGACATTGACAATGCTGATGAACTGGAAGGGTATATGTGATGGAGGTCTTATGAGAACTAAGTGCAGAACATCCTGCTAGCATGAGACAAAACATAGACTATATCTATGCTATGTGGCATCTTATTGCTGAGGGAAATGCAAATGGTTATATGATCATGAGCTACGATGCTTAAGAAACGTAGGCTTTAGTAAGAAACAAAATAGATTCAAAACATGAATGGATGACTGGTTGTGACTCATGCTAATTTAACTAAATCATGGCAGATTCTACCATGGTTTCAAATGCTTAATTCCTGTTGGACAATGAATCAAATCTGTAGTATAAGAAAAGAAACTAATGGCTCTCCTGAATACATGCAGTCCAAAAATGCATAGGTAGCTTGATTCCATCAAAATGACCCCTGTTGTAAGCTGATCACCTATTAAATTGGGGTTTTCAATTTCACCTTCTTGCCGTGAATCCCTTCCAACTGATCAATTTGACATCTATCACTGCATTTCAGCAGGACAATGTGGGAGAATTTAGCCCATCAAGGGATAAACAGAGATTGTAGGTGAAGATTTCAAGTTGAAGCCGAGGAGTATATGTACTGCTAGAACATTCAACATGGACGCATGATGTTGTGAATGAGGTGCACGTGAAAAAAAAATGATGCTACCACCAGAATAAATGAACAGTATGAGGGAAAGTATCCAAATGTCACTATTCAGCAGATTGTAGAAAAAGAAGAGATCTAACACTGGTTAAACATAGCCGATACGATGAATCACATGAAACAGAAGTCATGAATATATAAATTGGGAATAAGAATAAGAGTAGGAGGTTAACAATGCCAATAAGAAATCAACTGTGTTGGATAATTAAACTAAAAATAAGAAATCAATATGCAAAGAGAAAGAAAAAAAAAATTAAAGGGAAGAAGAAAACAAAGCAGGGAAATGAAAGCTAAGTTAATGCTAATGAAATTAAATTACAGAAGATCTGCTTCTGGCGGATCAGTCTAGAAATAAAAGAAATTAAAAGAAGAGATAAACAGAAAATCTGATGGCCTTTAACATTATAGGAGAAAGAAAAGAAAGGACACTTAATTAGGCAGATATATGTTCTGGAGTTTTGACAGTATCCTCTGCAAATCGGTCTCTGTGGATCGATTCGTTTTTCCTCACCATCATTATCCTCTTTATGAGAAGGGCGCCCGAACATTGGGATGGGCGTTGCTATAGTAGTACAGGAATGATGCCTTGATGCCTTATGAGGAATACTGAGCTTCCTAGCTAACACGAGGATACTCCACATATTTTCATCAAGGCGACTATCAAACTGGCTTTCCGGATAAACCATATTCATCTATACGGCAAATTAGATAAGCTATTCAAAATATTCCGGAACAAAAGATCGAGAAAGTGAAATTAGACCACATAACAATCACACCAAAATATGAAACCCTTGTTCAGCAGGTCTCTTACTTAGGTACATCTAATTGCCAGAAATGCATAGAGATAAAGACACAGATATGATACTGTATGAAGTAGAGGAAACCAGTATTTCTCCAAACCGAGATGGATATGAAATAATAACACAAATGGGAACAACGACGATCAACAAGAACACGCATTTGATGCATTTAATGAAGGACAAAATTTAATGACAAATAGAAGAACCAAATTCCAAAATAGAGACAATAGCTTGAATGGGAAATCCAAAAGTTTGCCAGAAAATTAACACGAGAACAATATTTAGCAGAAGATTTGAACTAGGATACGGATGAATCCTGTCAGATTATAGAATCCGACAGCCTGCGCCACGAAATTGTAGCATGACGAAAATGTTGGAACATAGTTGTTCCTTTACTGTTGCACGAGAGGTAGATTGGTTTGATAGAGGCAAATCAATGCTACCATGGTGCTTCCAAATGGGGCAAAACGAAAAAAGAAAGAAAAAAAAAATTTCGAGAGAAAACGAAAAAGAGAAGGGATTTTTACCTTGTTCGCAGAAGTTCTGAAGGGAGGGGAAGCTTCTTCTTTGCAATACCGTGGAACCCGGAGGTGCTCGATATCCAGTTGATGAAAAAAAATAGATAATCCGAAAAAAAAGAAAAAAAAAACTGATGCCCTGGTTTTCGCAGCGGATTTTGCTCCTCTTTAGACAGCGAAGTTCCGCAAGGGTTATCGTGAAATTCCTCTCGTTTGCAGAGGGGTTCTGATTTCCTTCAGGAGGAAGCGCCAAGGAAAAGTGACTGGAGAAGACTAGGGGTTAGGGAAAGAGAAAGACCAGATGTAGTGAGGCCAAAGGGGAACGGGCGCCTTCTGATGGTTGTGATCGATTGATAGTAATGATGGGTACCGATGGATCGGAGGAGGGCAATGGAGATGGTCACCAAAAATCTGGTCCTCCCCACTTGAGGGAATGAGGGTTTCTTAAATAAGAGGGGAAGGAAAGATCGAGAGGCAGGCGGTTTGGGATCAAAGGCTGGAGTGGCAGAGCCATTGATCGGAGGGCGATGGAGAGGAAATCGCACATGGGGGTGTTCGATGGAAGCTTCGCGAAGGAGGGCTTCTGTTGCATATCGATGGTTCGAGTGAGAGGGCAGTGATCGGAGGGTGGAGCTTGATGTCGCACATGGGGCTGGCGGGGAGAGGAAGAAGGCCTGCGAGGCCGTTGAAGATGATCGGAGGAGGCCAATGGCCATGGCGATCGAAGGTGGCTGAAGAGGAGGGTTTTGGTGAAAGAGGGAGAAGGCACGGATGGGGGGGGAGGCACCCTCCTTTACGAAAGGTCTTCAGAAAAAAAAAAACCTAAAAACAATTTTGGGAAAAGGGGGCTCCTTTCAAAAGATTTTCATAAAAAGTGTTTTTTTAAAATGAGTTTTTTAGCAAAAGTTGATTTTAAAAGCTTAAAATCATTTGTTTTTCTTGTAATTTTTCAATTTTTTTTTTGGTTTTTGTTTTATTTTTCATTTTTTTTGTATTTTTGGAATAAAAGTCTAAGACTTTACGAGAAAACAAAGATTAAAATACTATTTTTTTGTATTTTTCTTGAGAAATATTTACAAAAGTGTTTTTCCGAGAATTTCAGGCCATTTTGGGGAAAATTCTTCAGAAGAATGGGTTTTGACCCAAGTTTTGAGAAAATGTTCGAGTTTTGAAACTCGAATCGAGAAATACAATGCAATGGATCCAAACGGATACCGGACGAACTGTTTGAGCTTTTCTAGAAGTTATTTTTGGAAATTTTGAGAATTTGATTTAAAATTGAATAATGAAGCTCAGATTTGATTTTGACAATGGATCCGTGTCCGAAATTGATTCAAATATATAAAATGAATTTAATTTCAGCAAAATTTGAGAAATAAAATGGAATTTAGATTTAAAACTGACTCAATTACCCAGAAAGTGGGGTCAGGGGCAAAAAGGGGAATATTTACAACATTTTGAAAAATTTGGGGTGTTCACAGATGCCCCTCTTTGCTACTAAGCCGGTTGAAAGCCGAGCTTAGTGGCAAAGAAACACTCCAAATTTTGAAAAAAATGCCCCAGTCAGCCGATCTGAGCTGGGTGTGGAAGAATTATGGCTTTTTAAGCTTAAAATCCTCATCCTGAATGGTCCTGGGGGGGGGGGGGGGGGACGAAATCCTTGACAATTATACAACTGAATGATAGGAATGAGGAGCTCGTGATGGGACTTTTGGGCGAAGATCCCGAAGTGATGGGAGATAAGATTTTGTATTCAAGTCTTATGGGTGAGACAAGATCAACCTTTTGGAATGAGTCAGGTTTAGCCCTTAGCCTGGATGGGATGAAGATATATCAAGATAATTTGGATGGGGAAAGAAACATAAGCAGACCTCGATGAGACATTTTGAGAGAAATGCCTCGTGAGATGAAATTTCAAGCATGATCCTTTCCTGGATGGATATACCGAGCATGGATTCCTTTGTGGGAAAAACCATGATGGGACTGGAGGGATTACCTCGTCGAAATGAGGTTTAGGTTTTAACCCAAACCTAAAAAGGAAAATACCTCGAGGCACGAGGTTCAGGCTTAACCCTTATCCTGAAAGGGACGACCATACAGAATCCTCGAACGAGGGAGCCGTGATGGGACAACAAAATGCATCACAAAAGCGAGATTCAGGTTTAACCCTTGGCCTGAGTGGGGGGAATCGTACGAAGTCCTCAGATGAATAAACCGTTGAAGGACTAGAAAAGATATCTAGTCAAAATGAGACTCAGGTTTAACCCTAACCTGAACAGAAAGATACCTCGTAGAACGAGGCTCAGGCTTAACCCTTAACCTGAAGGGGGCGACCGTACGGAATCCTTGGATGAAGAAAACATGATGGGATCTTCGGTATTTGGACGAACAAATCCGAATGAAGTTTTGCAAGAAGAGAAAAATAAGAGATTCCCTAAAGCTTGGAAAGGGAATGATCTGGGGTGTCTCATTGCTGAGACTAAATCATCTTTCTAAAACAGACGACCTCTCGCAGAAGGTTTTTGGGTTATACCTCGAGGAGCGAGGTAACATGTTTAATCCTTAGCCTGAATGGATACAGGATCCTCGAAGAGCGGGGAAACTGTGATGGGTCCTCTAGACTTTGCACAACAAGTCCAAGAGGGGTTTTTGCAAAAAGATGAAAAATGGGGGTCCCTAAAGCTTGAAAAGGGGTTGTTCTTGGGTGCCTTATTGCTGAGACTGAAAATAGCTTTTGACAATAACAGACCTTTTGCAAAAGGTTCAGATTTAACCATTATCCTGAGCGGGAACTGTCTATGGCGGGACAGTGGGGAACACAGGGAAGTGTGCAAATCTGAGAGCGCTCAGATCAGACGGAAGGAAAGGACTTTTCAGTCCTTAGGAGGGATGACGTCAGGATACGTCAAATCGAATATCAAGTTCTTTCTTCCTTTTGGGATAATGAGAGAATATTGCCAATAAGATGTCAAAAAAAAATTTTGTAGTTGATCTAAAAAATGATTGAATTGTGGATGAAAATATCACCTCTTTCTACCTAGAGTATTAGCTTCAATTGGGCTAACTCTGTAGAATCAAGAGTCAAATTCAAATTTGTTGCTGTTGAGTTTCTTCGGGGAAGATATCAATTTCCCTGATATGAAAAGAAGAGGAAATATTCTTAGCTTCATAAAAGCATCTGAATGAGAAGGTATTGATAAAAGAATTTCACATAGATAAAGATGGTTCCTAGCAGTTTCGGGCAGTTTGATATCCTGGGCATTTCCCATGATGATCTTTTTGCACTCTTTTGAATCATGGGGTTTTCTTGGGTTTTTATATCATCCTTCATTTTGGAGATGTCTTGACCTTTTCTCTCTTTTTCAGGGGAAGGGTACGTCACAAACTCCTTCATCTTGGAGATGTTCCGATCCTTGTTTTTCTCAGGAGTTAGGCTTGATGATATAGGTTCATTGGTCAAAATTCTCTAAATGATAGCAGAAATCAAATATCTTTTAGGGTTTGTCGGTAGGTTCATCGCATCCGCCTTCATCTTGGCGGTGCTCTGAACGTTCCCTGAAAGGATCCGTCACAACTCCGTCATCTTGGAGATGTTTCAAATCTTCTTTGGCCCCGGGGGTCCACTTGCTTAATTCACCTTCATCTTGACGACAATTGAGAGATCTCTTTTGCGGATATTTGATTTACAGCTCAAACGACTGGGGAGATATGGATTGGGTAGGTTCTTTTTTACTGCCCAGGATATTTCCACTGTCTTACTGCCAAAGAATGGTCTTTAAGAATGTGCCATAGCTATGATCAATATCCATTCGCTCATGGCTTTTCAACATCATCGAATTTTCCTTTGCTGGTCATATCGAATATTTTTCTTTATCCTCTTGGTTGACCAACAGAAAAAGCTTGAGTTTTGTTCTTATTTCGCCAAAGTCTTGCTCTTTTGAAGATGATACTAAAGGTAGTTTGAGATAATTCTTTGTGCAATGAAAGTTTTGAGACCAACAAATGACTTTTTGATAGCAAATTGGCAATGTATTCTAGAAATCCTTAATGAAAGAAATTGCTCGATATCGAATCGACACGTCCGTGACAAAATTCTCCTCTCTTTTTCCCCAAAAAGAGAGACTCAGGCTTAAGCCCTTACCTGAATGGGAAGTTGGAAATACTCCTCTCTTCCCCAAAGAGGAGGTGTTTGCAAAACGGAACTTTCGAAGAAAAATTAAGTTTTCGTCAAAACTCCCTATCTCTAGGCTTCTCTTATGGAAAGGCGGCCAGAAAAACAAAGTTGAGAAAGTATCACAGAGGAATGAGTCCATCACACTCTCCCTAGAAGAGGGTCCTCTGTGAAGGGGTTGGCCAAAGGTGAGAAAAATGGGGGCCACAAAAAGAAAATGAGCTTCCGTCGAAGCTCTCCCTGGAAAAAGGGTTCTTTTGTGTAAAGTTGGTTGTTTTTTTGCAAACTGTTCGCGAAGAAAATGAGTCCCTTCAAACTCTCCCTGGAAGAGAGTTCTTGCGAACGAAAGATGGTTGCTCGCGAGAGGAACGAGCTCCCTCGAACTCTCCCTGAAGAGGGTCCTTCGTAAGAGAAAAGATTTGAATTTTTGACAAAATGATAACTCAAAGGTTGAAATTTGAGAATTTAGAATTTGAATGATGAGGATTGGCTAGTGTAAAGACTGACCCGGGAGGGCTAACTGATCAGTCAGCCAAACAACTAGCACAAGCGCTAGATGCACCAGCACGAGCGCTGGATTTGAAGATGTACCAGCACGAGGGCAGGATTTTGAAAAATATACCAGTACGAGCGCTGGATTTCAAAAAAAAAAAAATGCCCCAGTACGAGCGCTGGGTTTTCGAAAATGCACACCAGCACGAGCACTGGGTTTTCGAAATGCACACTAGCACGAGCACTGGGTTTTTCAAAAGGAGAATTGAAAAATGAGACCGACATTCAAAGATACTCGAGAATTAAGCGAGAATGATTGCCGGTGTTTCAGGTTTATCTCTTATCCTGAAGGGGAAGTTTAAGGAGAACTCCGATCCAAATGCGAGCATCAGATTGACAAGGAGATTCAAGTCAGAATTTTGAGAAAATGAGGATGTACAAAAGCGAAAATCCAAGTCGGGACTCAGTTTTTCAAATATAAGAAATGAGTGAGAATTGAGCTTGAAAAACTCAAATTCTCAACACAACAATTTATCCAACACGAGTATTGGATTCAGAAGGAAGTTCAAGTCGGAACTTGAGACTTCAAAAATAAGAATATACAAAAAAGGAAAAATTTGAGTCGGAACCCGGTTTTTTAAATATAAGAAAATGAAATGAGAATTGAGTTTAAAAAACTCGAATTCTCAAAGCAACGATTTGTCCAACACGAGCATTGGACTCAAAAGGAAGTTCAAGTCGAAACTTGAGACTTCAAAAATAAGAATATACAAAAGGAAAATCCGAGTCGGAACCCGGTTTTTAAATATAAGGAAATGAAATGAGAATTGAGTTTGAAAACTCGAATTCTCAAAACAACGATTTGTCCAACACGAGCATTGGATTCAAAAGGAAGTTCAAGTCGGAACTTGAGACTTCAAAAACAAGAATATACAAAAGGAAAATCCGAGTCGGAACCCGGTTTTTAAATATAAGGAAATGAAATGAGAATTGAGTTTAAAACTCGAATTCTCAAAACAACGATTTGTCCAAGACGAGCATTGGATTCAAAAGGAAGTTCAAGTCGGAACTTGAGACTTCAAAAATAAGAATATACAAAAGGAAAATCCGAGTCGGAACCCGGTTTTTAAATATAAGGAAATGAAATGAGAATTGAGTTTGAAAACTCGAATCCTCAAAACAACGATTTGTCCAACACGAGCATTGGATTCAAAAGGAAGTTCAAGTCGGAACTTGAGGCTTCAAAAATAAGAATATACAAAAAGGAAAAATCCGAGTCGGAACCTGGTTTTCAAATATAAGAAATGAGTGAGAATTGAGTTTAAAAACTCGAATTCTCAACACAAAAATTTGTCCAATACGAGCATCGGATTCAAAAAGAAGTTCAAGTCGGAACTTGAGACTTCAAAAGTAAGAATATACAAAAAGGAAAAATCCGAGTCGGAACCCGGTTTTTAAGAAAAATAATGATAAAAAATGAAAAAACGAAATCCTGAGTCGGAACTCAGATGGGAAGGAAATGATTCTAACCCGGGAGTCAGAACTTGAAAGATTGACAAAAGCATGAATAGATTTTGATGATGAAGATGAGAGATTCATTCAAGATCCTTGACCCAAGGTGGCCTAAGGTCCGAATTTATTTATGATGGCTTCAGGATCTTTCCCTATCCTGAGGGAACATAGAACAAAATTTGAGGTGAATTGAAGAATTTATGGGAAATAATTCAGGTTTATCCCTTAACCTGAAGAAGAATAAAATTTATAAAGATGGAGAAGAATTTATTGAAAATTTATTTTTGAAAAGGAATTTTCACGGGTAGCAGCGATGCTCCCATGAAGGGTATCAGGATTATCCCTTATCCTGAATGGGAACACCTCGGACAACGAGGGTCAGGTTTTTCCCTTATCCTGAGGGGAAAAATAAATAAAAGAATACCTCATGGAAAAGAGGCATCAGGTTTATCCCTTAACGTGAAGAGGTTTTTTAAAGATAAAGGAATAAAACTTAATGAAATTTGACAAATTGATAAAATTGACAATAAATTGATAAAATTTGATTAGATAAAAATAAAAAATGAAATGAACGCAATTTAATAACGATAACCAAGTTATCAAAGAGTTGGTAAGATTTTTAGAAAAGGATTCATCTGATCCTGCCTGCATTATGATGAAGGAAGATAAGCATAGATCAAAATAAAATGCCCCAGTATCAGGGGGAAGGATGTGAGAATTTAACAGAAGAATATTGCTTTATTTGAAAAGACTTTTGAGGAGTACAAAAGGCTATGATGAACAATTTAAGTGTAAAATCTTTTCAAATGTAAAGCATTAATAGGATCGGGCAGTTCCACTCCATCTGCGTTGATCAGACGATAGGAATTGCGAGACAGCGCTTCCTTAACCACATAAGGGCCTTCCCAATTGGGTGACCACTTGCCCTTCGGCCGATGCTTGAGATGAGCTGTTGATCTGAGCACAAGATCATTGACTCGAAAACTTCTCTCAATGACTGATTTGGCGTAGTGCCGAGCTATCCTTTGACGATAGGCCTGAGCGTGTTCTGCTGCCTTGAGCCTTTTCTCATCTAATAGATCAAGTTGTACCAACCTCTGCTGCTGATACTGATCAAGCGGAAGTTCGATGAGCGATGTAAACTTGAGTGCAGGCTTCTGAACGTGGAGGGGAAACACCACCTCGGTCCCGTAGACGAGCTCTGAAGGAGTAGCATTGGTCGGGGTTCGAATGGTAGTTTGGTATGCCCAAAGTGCATCATGCATCTTCTCGTGCCAATCACGGCCTGTCTCCACTGTTCTTTCCAGAATGCGGATCAAAATCTTGTTGGTGGCCTCAGCCTGGCCATTCCCTTGAGGATAGTAGAGAGCTGAGAAATGATGATGAATCCTAAACTTCAAGCAGAAAGTCTTCATCTTCTCATTCTTGAAATGGCTGCCATTGTCTGACACAATATCATGTGGGACGCCGAAGCGACAAAGAAGATTTTTATGGATAAATGAAATCACGTGTCGGCCTTCTACTGTTCGCAGAGTGACAACTTTGACCCATTTGGTGAAGTATTCTGTAGCTGCGAGGAAATATTGGTGGCCATTAGAAGCCGAAGGAGTGATCGGACCGACTACATCAAAGGCCCACATTGAAAAGGGCCAAGGAGAGACCGCGGATTGCAAGTATGCGGCTGGCGCATGAATGGAAGGTGTGTGCATTTGACATTTGACGCACTTCCTTATGAATTGATGGCAATCCTGCTGCATGGTTTTCCAGTAGTATCCTGCCCGAATAATCTGCTTGACGAGTGTTTGGTAGCTGACGTGACCACCACAAATTCCCTCGCGTGCTTCTCGGACAACTTCCATGGCTTCATCCTTATCTAAGCATCTGGCGTACTCAGAATTGAAACCACGATGGTAGAGAATATCGGCGAGGATGAAGTAACGTGCTGACATGCGCTGAATCGCGTGTTGCTCTTTTCTTGGCATTTCCGCTGGGAATTTACCAGTTTCGATGAAGTTTTTGATGTCTTGTTCTTTGTGCATTCTAGAAAAAAATAGAGCATAATTTAGATATTTGAGTCGAGTTAAAGCACATGATTGATCCTTGGTAGGGGTGGCAAAACCTGACACGACCCGCTAACCAGACCTGCCAACCCGCCTCTTAGGCAGGTTCGGGTTGGGCTTAAGCCAACCCGTTTAATAAACGGGTCGACCCGCGTAACCCGTTTATTAAACAAGTCGGGTTCGGGTTGGGGGTATGCCAACCCGCCAACCCGGCTGACCCGTTTAATAAACGGGTTAGGCGGGTGGGTCAACCCGCCAACCCGTCTGCCAACCCGCCGACCCGTCAACCCGCCAACCCGTCAAGCCGACCTGTGAACCTGAGAACCCGTTTACCCGACCCAACCCATTTATTAGATGGGTTGGCGGGTCGTGTCGGGTTACCCGTTTATTAAACGGGTCTGGTTTGTGTTTGCCACAACCGACCCGTTTAATAAATGGGTCGGGTTCGGGTTGAGGTATGCTGACCCGCCAACCCGTCGGGTCGACCCGCCAACCCGTCGGGTCGACCCGCCAACCCGTCGGGTCGACCCGCCAACCCGACACGATTGCCACCCCTAATCCTTGGTTCAATTACCCCTGGTAAAGGCGCCAGGAACGGTTGAACCTCGTACCGACAGGCGGATCCCATTCCACGGAATTTTTCCGCAAATTTTCAAAACTGAGGCGAGTAATTTTCAAAAACCAATTTCAAAACTTTGGTCAAGTTTGACTCGCGAAATTCGTTTCTCTCTCGCAAGGGAGGGGAAAAATTTTGCGATGATAACAGGTTTGGTGACCGTGATGGGACCTGTCTTCGCCTGATCAATTATGTGCTTTGACTTAGCTCAATTATCAGAATCGTGTTCTACAAAATGTCAGCTTTATTTTCTAATATCATGTGAACCTAGGAGCCTAGACTTGAACCTAGCTGACATGAACTGCATGTAGACTAGGCATGGTTTGGTAGGACCATATTGAGGAGAATTATTCATGCTCACTTAGACTTAGGTCTGAAATACAACACTCCTCAATCTAGAAATTATATGAAAACAATGCTTGCTTGTTCAAAAATTTTCAAAATCTCTATCTCTTTAGGTTTTGGAGCTCTCTGTTTGTCTGCATGTGATCATTTTTCAAAAATCACCCCACCTATGCCTACCCGGTCTTCACGTTGCTGGGCTCTCTTCTAGAACCATAGTTCGGGACAGAGCCTCACAACTGGGCCACTTATTTGGGCTAACGCCCCCCTGCCACGTACCAAGGGCAGTAGTCCAACGTATATCGGCAGGCACTCAAGGATGTTGGAAAAACACAAGCCTAGACCTGGATATGAGTTTTATGCCACGTACATCAAGCCTCGGCTCGAGTATATCGGCATAGCATGATTGGACACAGTTGATCTGAGCCTACAGTCAGGATTAGGGTCCTAAATCTCTTTCAAAATCAATGCATTTAGAGTCAGCTTCTTAGGGATTGCTGTATGTGCATAATTGTTTGTGACTGAATGTATGATTTTTTCGTCTTATTTTCTCATATTTTCCCCAAATTTTCCAAAATATCAGACAATTTTTCAAAAATACCTCATTTTCCATCTTTTGTGAAATATCTCATTTTTCTCAAAAACCCTGGAGGATTTTTTTTTAAATTATCCACCTTTTCCTCAAAACTCCAGGTGATTTTCCATTCTTTCGTTCCTCTGGGCTTCGAATTTCCAGTTTTTTATCCTGCTTGCAATTTTTAAAATTCTTGTATTTTTCCAAAAGTCTAATTTCTAATCTTCCTATCTTTCAGTCCAATGGCATCCAGTCAGCTCGATTTTGTTTTTTCTGAGGGTTACATATCCTACGAGGTGCGACAAAGTCTTCCCGAGCATCAAGCTCTCAGAACCGGACCCTTCTTCCCCCGGTGGTACTATGTCTGGTTCAAAAACTTCTCTTGTATGTTTCCGGACCACTTGAGCGATTGCGGGTTGGAACTGGCATCTGCAGTGGGGAAGTTGACAGTCAACGACAATCTGATCCATAAGCTAGCAGAACGGTGGAATCCGCGTACCTACACGTTCTGGTTTCTGTGGGGCGAGATGACACTACTGATGGATGAGTTTTCAGAGATCATGGGATTGCCCGAGCCAGCCGGTCAGCCTGGAGATCCATTAGAGCAACAATTTCTGATCAATGCCAAGGGTCTAGACCCTAAAGATGTTGTGGCTCGCATGACAGGGCGCAAGTCTTAGCCACTGATTGAAGAAAACGGGAATGAGTACGTGAGCCTGATCGAGATCTACTGACAGTATGGAGAATTCGCAGAAGTCAGCTCGTTGTCCAGAACAGCTCGAGAGAGAATTCAGCATGCGATGGTTTTGTGTACTGTGGGACTTGCTTTCTTTCCAGATGGACAGAATTATGTGGATGTCAGAATAGTTCAGCTTCTGAGAAGATGGGAGAGTCGACAGACCAGCCGTCTCTCAATAGTCATGGCCGTGTTTGCTTTTCTATATAGAGGACTAACCCGCTTCACAATGGGAGAGTCCATCTTAGTTGAGGGATGTACTTATGCTCTTCAGTCTTGGTTCCTTCATCATGTACCGACTAGAGCGAGTTCGTTCAGATATAACGGCAAGGAGCTCCTTCCAGTTGCGCGATACTGAATCCTGATCGATTATCTGCAAGAAGAAGAAGTGGTGTGGGACTATTTTGATCGAGAATTATCGCCTCCCAAATATACATATGTGTATGGCAAGCGGTTCAAGCTACTTGGCTCATTTTGTTGTACCTACTACTATCCAGATTGATGCGTCAGGCAATTTTCTCAGAGACAGAAGCGCGTAAAAGCTCGGCTACTATCAGGGGTTATGCTAGAGTTCAACCTTGCATCAGCGCAGTGGTCCGGAACATACCATTCTGCAAAATATGGCTGAGATTCTTTCATCATTCTCACTCTTTTCTCCAGTCCTCGTGTCTTTGCTAATCATAAAGAGTGGTGGCAAATTGTCTGTCCGCCCCCTCTTTCTCAAGTTTATTATTATTGCAATCATGTTTTCCTTTTAATAAATAAAAATCTTGCAAAATCTTCAATTCTTGGTTTGATGACCTCGCCAAGGTAACAAGACATAATTTTCAGTTGTTTATTTTCTTTGCAAAGGAATGACAACGCAATTTTCGTAATCCCAATGACGACTCAATCCCTAGTAATGGGATACTCTTTCAATTGTCTACCAAAATTCTCAGCAAATATTCTCTTCCAATCAAAATCTCTTTCAAAATCCTAATCAACAATTTTCCCATGCAGAGAGCATTCGTGACATTCAATGGTTCAGACAAGGTCAGGGAAGAAAACTGCACCAGTTGAGGGCATCGCATATTCAACAACTTCGGAAGAAGAAATGGATTCCCCGCACTCAGGCAATAATCAAGGGCAGCAAGCAGATGATGGCATCGATCCTCAGATGTATGCCATGTTCAAAAAAATGATGAGCAAGATCTGCCATAAGATAGATTCTGAATGATAGGGATGACATTGATCTTGTTGCATATCAGATGTTCATGAAAATGATGATTAGGATGATGTCTGAGCAAGCTGAAGAGAGTCTCAGAAAGGCTCCCATCAAGGAGAAGACATCTGTCTCCTTCTCTCAGAATATCACTGGTAAGAGTAACAAGCGATTTGGCGTGTGTCTGCCCGATATTTTATTCTCGCTGATGTCTTCTATCATCGTGGATTCAGTTCTGAATATGCCAGATGCCTAGACGAAGATGAAGCCAAAGAAGTTGTGCGAGAGACACACGAAGGTATTTGCAGTGGTCACGTCGGCTACCAAAATCTTATCAAGCAAATCATCTGAGCAGGATATTATTGGAAGACTATGCAGCAATATTGCTACCATTTTGTGAAGAAGTGTGCTCTATGCCAGATACATGCACCTTCTATTCATACGCCAGCAACATATTTGAAAACCGCCATCTCTCCATGGCTATTTTCTATGGGGGCCTTTGATGTGGCAGGCCCTATCACTCCTGCTTCAAATGGCCACAAATATTTTCTTGCCGCAACAGAATATTTTACCAAATGGGTAGAAGCAGTCACTCTATACACAATAGAAGGTTGACACGTGGTCTCATTCATCCACAAGAATATCATATGTCATTTCGGCATACCACATGATATTGTGTCAGATAATGGCAGTCATTTCAAGAATGAGAGAATGAGAACATTCTGCTCAAAATTCAGAATCCATCATCATTTCTTCGCTCCTTATTATCCTCAAGGGAATGGTCAGGCAGAGGCCACCAATAAGATTTTGATTCGAATCCTGGAGCAAACTTTGGAAATAGGCCGTGATTGGCATGAGAAGATCCATGATGCGTTGTGGGCATACAGAACCACCATTCAAACTCCAACCAATGCTACTGTGTCAGAACTTGTCTACAGAACTGAAGTAGTACTGCCTCTACATGTTCAAAAACCTGCTCTGAAATTTGCATCACTTCTAGAATTACCTCTTGATCAGTATCAGCAACAATGGCTAGTGCAGCTTGATTTGCTCGATAAAAGAAGACTCAGAGCAGCATAGCACGCTCAATCATATCAGCAGAGGGTAGCTAGACAATATGCAAAATTTGTCATTAAAAGAAAATTCTGAGTCAATGATCTAGTGCTCAAATCAACGACCTATCTCAAGCACCGCTCAGGTGGCAAATGGTCGTCGAATTGAGAAGGGCCCTATGTTGTCGAGGAAGCATTACCCCGCAATTCATATCTGATCATCAATGCCGATGGTGTGGAATTATCAGACTCTATCAATGCTCAACATTTGAAAAAATTCTATACTTAAATCTTCTATTTCATCCTTTTTAATTCCTCAATATATTTTCTTCAATAATGGTCAAATTCTTCTTCCCCAGTTATACTGGGGCATTATTTTGAAAATTATCTTCAAAACGTCCTGTATGCAGGCAGGATCACACAAATCTCTCATTTTGCACACATCTGCACCCATTTGCGTCATTTGCATTCATTTGCATTTGCATGCATTCATTCACATTCATCTGCATTCATATGCATCAATTTGCATTTGCATCAAGTTTCCCTTTCAGGTTAAGGGATAAACCTGAACTTCCCCTTGAGGTTAAGGGATAAACCTGAGTTGCCCATTCAGAGTAAGGGATAAATCCTGAGACCCCGACAGTTGTCTAAGTCATCGTGAGGATGAAGACTGAAAATCTCTCATCAGAACCAGTTGGATAAATTTTCAAAAAATCCAGTGTTCGTGCTGGTAAGATTTTCAAAAACCAGTGTTCGTGCTGGTAAAATTTTCTAAATCCAGTGTTCGTGCTGATAAATTTTCAAAATTCAGTGTTCGTGCTGGTAAAATTTTTTAAATCCAGTGTTCGTGCTGGTAAATCTTCAAAATCCAATGTTCATGCTGGTAATTCTTCCAAAAACAGTATTCGTACTGATCCATTTTTAAAATCCAGTATTTATACTGGTTCATTTCCAAAATCCGGTATTCACACTGGTACATCTTTCAAAATCCAATTGTTATTGGTCGGACTTTCAAAATCCAATTTTTATTGGTCAAACTTTCTAAAATCTGGTTTTACTGGTTAATGTTTTCAAACCTAATCCATGCTGGTCTGGTCTTCTTGCTGGATTCGAGTTCCGACTCGAATTTTCTTTCCTCCGGGATTCGAGTTTCAACTCGAATTTCTTTCCCTTCCGAATTGGTCTAGAAGATTAGAGTTCCAACTCGAATTTTCTTCCAAATCCAATTCAAATGTCCTAGAATTGGTCTAGAAGATTAGAGTTCCGACTCAAATTTTCTTTCAAATCCAATTCAAATGCCTAGAATTGGTCTAGAAAATTAGAGTTCTGACTCAAATTTTCTTCCAAATCTAATTCAAATGCCTGAAATCGGTCTAGAAAATTAGTGTTTTGACTCAAATTTTCTTCCAAATCCAATTCGCTTGGCTTTCCTTTAAAGGTTTGAACTCCTACTCAAACTTTTCTACAATTTAGTAATTGGTCTAAAAGATCCACGTTCCGACTTGAATGTTTCTTTCAAAACCCAATTCATTTAATTTTTCCTTGAAGATTTGAATTCCTATTCGAATTTTCCCTCAAAACCCAGTTTAGCACCTGGTCCATTCAATGCTCACAAATTGAATCCTTCCTTCTTAAACTGTGATCCTTAGGTTAAATCCCTATGGAAGTGATTGTTCGTAGGTCAAACCCATGCAGAACCGATGTGATCCTTAGGTTAAATCCTTATGGAATTGATAGTTTGTAGGTCGAACCCCTGCATAACCAATGTGATTTGTAGGTTGAATGCCTGTCAAACCAATATGGATCATAGGTTGAACCCCTTTGCGAACCAAAAGTCCTTCTCAACCCAGTGGTTCTTAGGTTGAAACCCTTCGGAACTAATCCCACTGCCAAAAATTTGATCGGTAAGTTGAAGTCCTCTTGATCCAATATTCTTTACAGTCCTTAGGTCGAACCCCTTTTGGATTGCTATTTTTCAGAATTGTGATTTGTACGTTGAAGTCCTCCTGATCCAAGTTCTTAGGCTGAATCCCTATTAAACCCATGTTGTTCCCAAAGAACCAATGTCATTCTCAATTGAACCCATGTCGTTCCCAGTAAACTAATTTCTAATTTTGACCTTCGGGTCAATCAATTTCCAAATTCAAGCCTTCGGGTTAAAATCTTACCAACATAAGTCATTTTCCTGCCTTCGGGTTACAACTTTATCAATATCTATCACTTTTCAAGCCTTCGGGTTACAACTTCATCAATGTCGATCAATTTCAAATCATCAAATTCGGTCTTTTAATCAAAATTCTGCTTTCGAGCTGGTCGGTCAACAAATCCTGCTTTCTAGCTGGTTGGTCAACCAAATCCTGCTTTCGAGCTGGTCGGTCAACAAATCCTGCTTTCGAGCCGGTCAGTCAATAAATCATGCTTTTGAGATAGTCGGTCAACAAATCCTGCTTTCGAGCTGGTCGGTCAACAAATCCTGCTTTCGAGCTGGTCGGTTAATAAATCCTGCTTTCGAGCTGGTCGGTCAACAAATCCTGCTTTCGAGCTGGTCGGTCAACAAATCCTGCTTTCGAGCTGGTCGGTCAAAAAAATCCTACTTTCGAGCTGGTCGGTCAACAAATTCTACTTTCGAGCTGGTCGGTCAACAAAACTTGCTCGGTCCATAAATCCTGCTTTCGAGCTGGTCGGTCAACAAATCCTGCTTTCGAGCTGGTCGGTCCACAAATCCTGCTTTCGAGCTGGTCGGTCAACAAATCCTGCTTTCGAGCTGGTTGGTCAACAAATCCTGCTTTAGAGCTAGTTAGTCAAAACAAAACCCAACTTTCGAGTCGATCTTTTACTAAGTCTTTTCAGGACTCAATTTAGTCAGGGATGTGTCAATTAAACCTCAAGCAATTTCTTTCACAAAGAATTTCAAGAAAATTTTGCCAATTTGTCATTAAATATTTGTTGATTTCAAAATCTTTTATTGCATAAAAACATTACTTCAGAATACCTTCAGTATTACTTCCGAAAGGACAAAGCTTTCGCGAAGGAGGATTCAAAATTCAAGGTCTTGCAATTGGCCAACCAAAAGGATGAAGAATAAATCCTCGATATGGCCAGCAAAGGAAATTCAATGTTGTTGCAAAGCCATAAGTGATCGATATTTTTTTTGCAGTCAATGACACATTTTTAAAAAGCATTCTTGAAAAATAAAGCAGTCAAAATATCTTGGGTGATAGATTAAAATCCACTCAATCCCTATATCTCCTCAATCACCTAAGCTGCAATTAAATATCTGCAAAAGGGATCTCTCAATTGTCATCAAAATGAAGACGAATTATGTGAGTTAGATCCCCGGGGCTGAAGAAGATTTGGATCATCTCTGAGATGAAGGAGTTTGTGATGGATCCTTCCAGGGAAAGTTCAGAGCACCATCAAGATGAAGGCGACTGTAATGAGCCTCCTGACAAACCCTAAAGGATATTTAATTTCTGCTATCATCAAGAGATTTACAACCAAAGAGCCAATAACCGTCAATATAATCCCTAAGAGAAAAGAAGAATCAAAACATCTCCGAGATGAAGGAGTTTGTGATGTACCCTTCCAAGAAAAAGAAAGAGAGAGAAAAGTCAGGACATCTCCAAAATGAAGGATGATGTAATAAACTCCCCAAAACCCAAGAGAGCTCCAATTCTACCAATAAAAAAAAAAAGTGGGCAGAAAGATCATCATGAGAAAAGAATCCCAGGATATTAGACTGTTGAATCTGCCAAAGAATCCTCTTTAAATTTTGTGAAATTCTATTATCAATATTCTTTCACCAATTGCTTTCACAATATCAAGAATACTCTCTTTTCTGTTCATATCAAGGAAATTAATATCTTCCTTGAAAGAAAGTCAATTGCAAGCAATTTAAATTCGAATCCTGATTCTACGGAGTTAAGCCCAGTCAGAGGTAATACTTCAGGTAGAAAAGAGGGAATATTTTTGAAACGATGTAAATCATTTTCAATTATTTCAAATCAACAATAATTTTCAACATTTTGACAATATTTTCTAGTTATCCTGGCGTGAAGAAAGAGTTTGAAGTTCATCTTTGGCGCATCCTGACATCAGTTGTTATCCCTTTTAAGGACTTGATAACGGGAGTTTTCAAGGTTCCTTCCCTGATGTATGTATAATCTGAGCGCATGGGCTCTTAGATTCGCACACTTCCATGTGTGCCCACTGTCCCACCATAGACAGTCCAATTTCAGCTTGAGGTTAAGCCACCAATCATTTTCTCGCAAAAGGTCATCAATTTCAAAAGTTATTTAGTCTCAGCAATGAGGCGCCCAAAATCAAACCCCTTTTCAAGCTTTAGGGACCCCGATTTCATCCTTTTACAAAACCTCTATCGGATTCATTGTGCGAAAGTCTGAAGGTTCCATCATGGGTTCTTCTTTTGAGAATCCCATCATTTTTGTTTTCCGGTCAGGTTAAGGGTTAAAACCTAAGCCTCATTTTGATGAGGTATTTAATTCCCGGTTAGGTTAAGGGTTAAACCTGAGCTTCGTTTCTACACGAGGTATTTCCCGTCCCATCCAGGATAAGGGCAAAACCTGAATCTCACTTCTTTTTGAAGTAAAATTTTCTTCTTCATTCTTCACTTCATATCTACCATTTTCATCAGGGCTAATATCTTCATAACCAGTCAGATCCTTCTAACTGGGGCATTTTTATAGCCCAAATTTGGTGTGTTTTTATTTGCCACTAAGCTCGTCCTCTAGCCGGCTTAGTAGCAAAGAGGGGCATCTGTAAACACCCCAAATTTTCCTCATCCATTCTCAAACAACCCTCCTCGTGTAGTGCCAACCCTGTTAGGTCAGTGTAGGAGTCAAACCTCAAGTCATTTTCAGAAAATCATCATTTTACCAAATTTCATTAGGAAAATTACCATTTTACCCCTAGGTCATCCTGGAACCCAGTCAGTCAGAGTCAACAAAGCTCACTGGTCAGTTTATAACATTTAGAAGATCAGTTATCTCAAGCTCATCTGAGCTCTTAATGAACAAACCATTTTCATTTCTCACAATTCCTGCCAAAATGGGATTATTTCTTCAGAAATGAGTTCATTTCTCACTCAAATCCAAGCCAATTGTCTCTGAGTCAGTCATTTATAGTCAGTCATATTCCTCAGAGTCTAACTTGAGCTCACCAGGAGTTCGAGTGCTCCAGTTTTAGTTCAAAACCATTTCCGAGTGTCCAAGAGCCCATTTTAGTCCATTTCAGCTCTTTCAGCTGAAATTGAGTTGAGTTCAGCCAATTGAGCTAGTGTTCGAGCTTCGATTTTAGTTCATGTCAGTATTACTGACCTTTATTTTAGCTCAAAGTCAGCTCAGGTTCGTAATTCACTTCACTTCAGTGACCATTCTATACTATTTCTCTAAAAATGACAGCTTTTCTTGAAAATTTAGTCGGAAAGGTCAGTTGAGTCAGTGTCTGATTAGTTCACATGAGTTCTAAAACTCTAAAACCCAGCTCAATTCAGCTCATTTAAGTTTAATTCAGCTCGAACCCCAATTTTCAGTGTCACTCTAACCCAGTAGAGTCCCGAAAACCATTTCTTGAGCTATTTTGCAAATTTTATCAATTTTAATGCTTTTTGAACTGGTACAGCTGTCAATCAGGGTCTAACATCCAAAATTCTTCATTCAGGGTCTGCATTTCGCATGTCATTTCTCATCATTTCATATCATTTCTCAGCATTTCATAACATTTCATCACATTTCCTTTCATTTTCGAAGTCCAGAACTCCAGTTTTATAAATTTCAATCTAGATTGAGTTTTAAAAGTTTTCAGAAATCAATTTCAAACCCCGGGTTTCCAAAATTGACATTTTTACCCCCAGGAGTCTAAATTTGGAGATATTTTCTCAAAAAAAATAATCTGGAATTATTTCAAACTCAAAATTTTGAATTCTATACTGGATTTGCTTCGCAACGGGGTATTGAACTTCAAAATCCGAGCTCGTTTCAAAAACTGCCAAAAATAGCTCATTTCATTTGGAAATTTTCTGAAAAGACTATTTTACCCCTTTAATCGTCAAAATGAAATTCAAAAGTGGAATTTGGACCCGCTCTGAGATGACCCATCTAATTGCATTTTCTTGTTTTAATTTATAAGAAAAGAAAAAAAAATTATCTTTTTCTTTATTTTTGTTGTTTGTTTTATTTTATTTATTTTTTATTATTTTATTCTTCCTAAGGTGGGACCCACAAGGGGGTCGACCACTGATGTCTTCTTTTAAATCGTTGTAAATTTTGAAAAGATTTTTATATGAAAAACATGTGAAAACCAGACATCAAATAATAAAAACCGGTTCTCACTAGTGGATGAGACCGGGTCGAACTCAGGGAACGGGAATATGTTGTATTCAAACACACCAGTCTAAACTAATCTTTATTGCTGAATTATTGAAATGTAAAATGTTCAGAAAAGTAAAAACAACTAGCTATTACAACAAATGAATACCCTTCGCAGAGGGCGTAAAGTGCAATATTTACAAACCCAATTAAATTCCTAAATTCTAAAATAAGAGAAAAACATCTTCTATTCTTGCACTTTCCATGTCATGCAATCGCTTCTGCTCCACTCCTGTGCTATCCTGCACAAGTCAAAAGGACACGAGCAGTACAAGAGATCGAAATAGAAATTGTACTAAACAACTTATTTAAATGCTAAAAAAATATTATGACTAAGCACTTTTATGAACTAAATTTAAAATCAAAATTAACTAACAACTAACTCAATTAACTAACAAGACATTAAACTAACTATGAAAACAAAAAATCAATGAAGGAAACATGAATTAACTATGATAAAAGAACAAGAATTTGAAAACAATATTAATTCCAAGAATTAAAGAAAACAGGAAATTTAATGCATAAAAAAAAACTAACTGTAATGTAAAAACTTGAATTTGAAGAATGAAACAAACAGAAAATTAGAATGAAAACAAGTGGAAAATTCAGTATTACAAAAACAGAAAATGACTTGAAATAAGAAAATCAGGAAATACGAAACTAGAAATGAAAAGAATTGAAAAAAAACAGAGATTGAGCTAAAATCAAAACTAGAAAATGACAAGTAAAGATAAAAATTTAGAAGCAAACAAATCCAAAGCAAATGCATACACAAAATTAAATGTCAAACAAGCAAATGAACACAGAACAACAAAATCAATTAAGTGAAAAAGAGTAAACATGAACACTATTAGGAAAAACAACACATACATCAACTAGACAAAAACACAAACTCAACGAAAACAGAAATTGTAGAACACGGTTAATACAGAAATTTAAAAACTGCAAAAACAGGAAATAGAAATGAAAATGGAAATCAAAACACAATTACTGAATTAAAACAATACTGAAAATCAAATTAACGGAAGGATTGAAAAAGTAATCAGCATCCGATCTATCAAAATTTTTTTATCTTTCGTTTTTACATATTTTTTTCTGTTTTTTTTCCTTGTTTTACAGAAATAGCAACCAAAATATGATCTGAAGAAGAATTGAAGAAGAAGAAGATCAATCAGAAGAAGAAGAAAAAGAAGAGGAATTGGAAGAAGAAGAATAATCGGAGGAAGAAGAAGAAAATCTGAAGATAAACAAAAAACGAAAAAGCTGCAGAAGAAGAAGAAGATGCAGAGGATGAAGAAGAAGAAGTAAAAAAAATCGGAAGAAGAAGTAAATGAATCGGATGAAGAAGAGGAAGAAGAAGAAGAAGAAGAATAAGAGGATGAAGAAATAATAGGAGAAGAAGAAGGAAAGAAGAACTCAGCACTCACCGTGAATGAATCTGAGGGAAGAAGCTGGCGACCTCCACCACCGCTGCCGTCGCCGGAAGGAAGCTCCACCACCGCCGGTTGCATTTGAACAGAGCAAGAGGGAGAAGGGGAAGAAAGAGGTCAGAAATGGCCCGGTGTTGGTGGAGGAGAGTGAGAAAAGAGGGAAAGAGAGGGAAAGAGGGGAAAGAGGAGAGGTTTCAGGCGTAAATGGGGGAGGCCCTGATTTTTACGATTTTGGGGGTTTTTAAAAGCAACAAACCGGTTTAGCCCGGTTTGTAACAGATGCAAACCGGGTCACACCGGTTTGTTTGTTTTTTTTTTTAATTCAAACCGGTTCAGCCGGTTTACTATTATTATTTTTTTCAATTTTTTCCAAGAAACCCAAACCGTGTAAACCGGTTGGTTATTTTATATATATATATATTTTTTTCAATTTTTGCAAAAACAAAAACTATGTAAACTAGTTTATTATAAAGTTTTCAAAAATTAAAATCAAAACTAAAAAACTATTCTAGCTATTTATATTTATATATTTTTTTCTTTTCTAAAAAACAAACATTTAAAATGATTTTAAAAACTATTTTTTTCTATTTTTTTATTTTATTTCATTTTTAATTGCAAACTAAAACTAAACTACTTATGAATATAACAAAAACTAAAATATGTATAAAAATGTAAAATAAAACTAATTTTCATGCATTTTCTATTTTTAAATCATTTTAGCACATTTACTCAAAAACTAACATAAAATTGGGTTTTTCGAAACATTATTTCATAAAATCATGCATATTTAAATGTTAATAAACCTTGAATTATATGCATGATCAAATACCCCCATGCTTATGTTTTGCTAGTCCTCGAGCAAACTAGAAAAATGCAAGAAATCAAACTATCACCTAACTCACTTTCGTAGGAATCACGATTGCATTTAGCTCATGCAACAAGCCCTTTCAACCCCTGGGTTACCCCAGTGGACGAGTAAGGTCTCGTGAGGGTTTGCAGTGATGCTACCCACAAACATCTTTGTCATGTATGCATAATATTACACATCCTCATAAGCAGTAAGTAATTAAAGACTTTGTTTTCACAAATATTTCCTATTATTTCACAATCGAAATATAATTAGAGTCTTTTATATACCACCACAGAAAAAGAATTTCTTTCGCTTTTCTAAATATCACAATTATTTATGTTTTATTCTTAGAAAATCCAATAAAAACATATTATTATTTACTTATCCTCACTCATATGTTTTCTACACAGGTTTTCTCAATCACACTTCTAAGCATTGAACTTTTCTTTCTTTTTAAGCTCTTTTCTCTCTCTTTTTTCTTTTCACGCTTTTTCTTTTTGCGCACTTATTCTTCTCTCATAGCTTGCGTGTGGTCTGCTTTTATGCCTTGTGCAATGTCAATATCTTCTATACTTTTTCAATGCATACCAAAAGATATCAACTAAGACATAAAAGTGACTTCCTTCATTCACCTTTATAACATGAGAGTCAAATATTTCAACTTGTATCTGTTCTCAGTTACGTAGGATTACAAAGTTTTCCACTCTCCTTTTCCGAAATGGAATTAAAAGTTTCAACTTACATCTAATTTCCATCTACTAAGGATTGTGGAATTATCCAAACAACCTAACACATGCTATATTTTTTCTTTTGAGCTCATTTTTTATGCTTTTGTTCATTTGCTTAGTTTTTCAAAAATAGAACTGTGCATATTCATATTTATGATTCAAAATAAACTCTAACATGTATCTATCATCATTTCCTCGAAATCCACATAAACAACCATAATTTTTAGATTTATGTCAGAAAAAAAAATTTCGTGGGGCTTAAAAATCCTCTAAAAACATCAGATTTGAAATAACATTCATATAAGTTCAAACTTTTTCTTTAAAAATCTACTTTTTATGAGAGATGTGTAAACATGTGCAAGAACGTAAACAGAAATATCCAGGTGTGCAAACTACACCCTCCCCCATGCTTGAATGACACTGTCCCAGTGGCACTCCCCCATGCTTGAATGAAACTACGTGAATGCTCATGAGAAAAATAAATGAGGGAAAAGAGTAGAATAACCTGACATGAATTAAAAATGCACGTTCTATGAATGTAATGAATGCAATGTACACATGACAAAACATGAAACCATGAATGAAACAAAAAGAATATGAAAAACTCATGAAGAAAACTAAAAAGTAAAAACATAATAAAATCTATAAATTCTAAGTAAACCGAATAATGTACAAGATATGGGTTGCCTCCCATAAAGCGCTAAGTTTCACGTCCCCAGCGAGACGGATCCCTGGAAAAACCTTCATCGTCCATGAGATCAATGGACATGAAGTCAGACTCAACCGGGCTCTATGAAGAAAAGAGTGTCATCTGTGACACTACGCACTGTGTTTCCATCCCTTCTACCTCCAAATGTAGGATCATAACTCTCTCGACGTGAAGAACAAAGATTAGTCTCATCTGAGAGACTGGTCAAGAATCGAGAGTTTAGGACCGACTGAGTATCAATGAATGCTACTTCAGACAAGTGGTGAATATGATCAGGCTTGACTTGGTCAAGCACCTTCTGCATCTGCACCTCTTGCTTACTCAAAATTGGTGATCCTAAAGGCTTAGAAAATGAGGCTTTATATGATGAAAATGTATGCTGTGAGTAAGGCCCCTTCTGTTGAGGTATCATGGAGATCGACTCGTCAGTAGAATTGATATGAGGTTCATGAGTCGATTCCTGAGTAGAGGGACACGCCTTCCCATACTGAAGGGATGTAACAGATTTGACTTGCTCATGATGTGAAGTAGGTTGCAAGTCAAATAACATGGAATCCTCTCCCTTGGATGTGACAACAGACTGACTATGAAGGTTCCCTTGATTTTGTCTACTCAATGTCTGAGCTAACTGTCCCATTTGAGTCTCTAGCTTGGCTATTGACTGCGTATGGGAACACAGAGTGGCCTTGATATCAGAAAAAGCTTCTAACATCTTCTCTTGAAATGATGAACTTGGAATGGGCTCCTGAGGAGAAGGTAGACAATACTAAGGATGAACTTGTGGAAATATAGGATGCGAGTAACCTTGTGAAGGGTTACTGGGTCTATACTGTGTCTGGGAGGGCTGATGGGATGGGGAAATAAACTGGTTTCTCCAACCTGTGTTATATGAAGATGTAAATGAATCGGGCATGGGTTTAGCGAAACCTTGGGCAACATTCACCTGCTCCTGAACGAATTCAGGATATAATGGTGCTGCCGGACAATCCGTAACATAGTGTGCAGGGCTAGCACATAGCTCGCACACTCTTTCGACTGGATTTCTCGAAGAATTGGCTAGGAATTGATCTAACTTCCTAGTCAATTGGTCAACCTTGGTACGCAATTCTAACTCGGACCCAACTTCGGAAATCCCAACTTTCCTAGGACCACTAGACAGAGATGTAGTCCTATCGAGCCGTGAAGACAAGGTATGATGCATCGTGTTTTCACTCAAGGTCTCAAATAGAGACCACGCCTCATCTTCACTCTTGAGCATAAAAGTGCCCCCACAAGACGAATCAACCATTTGACGATGCTTTTTAGTAAGCCCGTCATAAAAATACTGCACCAACTGCCAACGAGGCACCTGGTGATGGGGACACTTGCGAAGAAGATCTTTCAATCTCTCCCAAGACTCGTGAAATTGTTCTCCCTCAATTTGAGAAAAACTGGTTATAGCTTTACGAAACTGATTCGTTTTACTAATTGGGAAATATTTTTTTAAAAATTCTTTTTGCATTCCTTCCCAAGTAGTAATACGAACCGTCTCTAGAGATTTTAGCCAGTGCTTGGCTTTATCTTTGAGAGAGAACGGAAACAAAGTCAACCGCATAGCATCATCTCCAAAGTTATTAATTCGCACAGTCGAGCAAATCTCAAGGAATTCGTCGAGATGACGATATGGGTCCTCATTGCTAAGGCCATAAAACGAAGGTAACATTTGAATCACACTGGCCTTAATCTCAAAATGGCTCGCTCCTACATCAGGTCTCGTGATGCAGGAGGCTGGAGTATACGTATTTGGCATGAAGTACTCCCTCAAAGGACGGATCAATTGATGATCGTCAGCCATTGCGTACACCTTAGAGTAGACCGGTGTAGCACACGTCCTAACTTTAGGTTTTCTACCTAACTAACGCACTAAGCGGCCAAACCACAAAGCGAGTGAACTAAAAACAACAAAAACTAAACAAACACCACGCAGTTACACATAACAAAGATTATGCATACGAAATATGAAAACTATGTGTACGGTACCAATCGTACACAGTCACCTCTAAGGGGTCCTAATAGGTGGGCTGTGCAGAAAAGTAAGCTCGTCTCTAAGATATGCACATACGTGGTTCTAAACCTAAATGCACACAAACACTAGGCAATAAAGTGAATACTAATATTACGCCGTTCCCCGGCAACGGCGCCAAAAATTTGATGTCTTCTTTTAAATCATTGTAAATTTTGAAAAGATTTTTATATGAAAAACATGTGAAAACCAGACATCAAATAATAAAAACCGGTTCTCACTAGTGGATGAGACCGGGTCGAACTCAGGGAACGGGAATATGTTGTATTCAAACACACCAGTCTAAACTAATCTTTATTGCTGAATTATTGAAATGTAAAATGTTCAGAAAAGTAAAAACAACTAGCTATTACAACAAATGAATACCCTTCGCAGAGGGCGTAAAGTGCAATATTTACAAACCCAATTAAATTCCTAAATTCTAAAATAAGAGAAAAACATCTTCTATTCTTGCACTTTCCATGTCATGCAATCGCTTCTGCTCCACTCCTGTGCTATCCTGCACAAGTCAAAAGGACACGAGCAGTACAAGAGATCGAAATAGAAATTGTACTAAACAACTTATTTAAATGCTAAAAAAATATTATGACTAAGCACTTTTATGAACTAAATTTAAAATCAAAATTAACTAACAACTAACTCAATTAACTAACAAGACATTAAACTAACTATGAAAACAAAAAATCAATGAAGGAAACATGAATTAACTATGATAAAAGAACAAGAATTTGAAAACAATATTAATTCCAAGAATTAAAGAAAACAGGAAATTTAATGCATAAAAAAAAACTAACTGTAATGTAAAAACATGAATTTGAAGAATGAAACAAACAGAAAATTAGAATGAAAACAAGTGGAAAATTCAGTATTACAAAAACAGAAAATGACTTGAAATAAGAAAATCAGGAAATACGAAACTAGAAATGAAAAGAATTGAAAAAAAACAGAGATTGAGCTAAAATCAAAACTAGAAAATGACAAGTAAAGATAAAAATTTAGAAGCAAACAAATCCAAAGCAAATGCATACACAAAATTAAATGTCAAACAAGCAAATGAACACAGAACAACAAAATCAATTAAGTGAAAAAGAGTAAACATGAACACTATTAGGAAAAACAACACATACATCAACTAGACAAAAACACAAACTCAACGAAAACAGAAATTGTAGAACACGGTTAATACAGAAATTTAAAAACTGCAAAAACAGGAAATAGAAATGAAAATGGAAATCAAAACACAATTACTGAATTAAAACAATACTGAAAATCAAATTAACGGAAGGATTGAAAAAGTAATCAGCATCCGATCTATCGAAATTTTTTTATCTTTCGTTTTTACATTTTTTTTTTCTGTTTTTTTTTCCTTGTTTTACAGAAATAGCAACCAAAATATGATCTGAAGAAGAATTGAAGAAGAAGAAGATCAATCAGAAGAAGAAGAAAAAGAAGAGGAATTGGAAGAAGAAGAATAATCGGAGGAAGAAGAAGAAAATCTGAAGATAAACAAAAAACGAAAAAGCTGCAGAAGAAGAAGAAGATGCAGAGGATGAAGAAGAAGAAGTAAAAAAAATCGGAAGAAGAAGAAGTAAATGAATCGGATGAAGAAGAGGAAGAAGAAGAAGAATAAGAGGATGAAGAAGAAATAATAGGAGAAGAAGAAGGAAAGAAGAACTCAGCACTCACCGTGAATGAATCTAAGGGAAGAAGCTGGCGACCTCCACCACCGCTGCCGTCGCCGGAAGGAAGCTCCACCACCGCCGGTTGGATTTGAACAGAGCAAGAGGGAGAAGGGGAAGAAAGAGGTCAGAAATGGAACGGTGTTGGTGGAGGAGAGTGAGAAAAGAGGGAAAGAGAGGGAAAGAGGGGAAAGAGGAGAGGTTTCAGGCGTAAATGGGGGAGGCCCTGATTTTTACGATTTTGGGGGTTTTTAAAAGCAACAAACCGGTTTAGCCCGGTTTGTAACAGATGCAAACCGGGTCAAACCGGTTTGTTTATTTTTTTTTTTTTTAATTCAAACCGGTTCAGCCGGTTTACTATTACTATTTTTTTCAATTTTTTCCAAGAAACCCAAACCGTGTAAATCGGTTGGTTATTTTATATATTTTTTTTTTTCAATTTTTGCAAAAACAAAAACTATGTAAACTAGTTTATTATAAAGTTTTCAAAAATTAAAATCAAAACTAAAAAACTATTCTAGCTATTTATATTTATATATTTTTTCTTTTCTAAAAAACAAACATTTAAAATGATTTTAAAAACTATTTTTTTCTATTTTTTTATTTTATTTCATTTTTAATTGCAAACTAAAACTAAACTACTTATGAATATAACAAAAACTAAAATATGTATAAAAATGTAAAATAAAACTATTTTTCATGCATTTTCTATTTTTAAATCATTTTAGCACATTTACTCAAAAACTAACATAAAATTGGGTTTTTTGAAACATTATTTCATAAAATCATGCATATTTAAATGTTAATAAACCCTGAATTATATGCATGATCAACCACCCTAGCCCACTTCCTTTCCTTTTTTCCTCCATTTTCTTTTTTTTATTATTTTTTCTTTCTTTCTTTCTTTTCTTGCTTTTTTCTTCCTTTTTCTTTCTTTCTTTCTTTCTTTCCTTCCTCCTTTCTTTCCTCTCCCTCCAACTAACGTATGGGAGTCCAGCCCCCCTTTTCCTTCCTCTTTCCCTTTCCCTTCTTCCCCTTTCTTTCCTTTTCTTTCTCCTTTCTCTCTTTCCTTCTTCTCTTCCTTCTTTCTTTCCTTCTTCCCTTCCTTCCTTTCATCTTTTTCCCTACCCTCCAACCCATCTACGTGAATCCCTTTTTTTCATTAACTAAGGAAAACTTAGGAAAGATTTAATCTTTCCCTAAGTTCTTATCAAAGGGGGTCATACGGCTGCTCCCAAGAGGGATTCAACGCCTAACCCATCTCTCTCTCTCTCTCTTTAGTTCTCTCCTCCTCTCCCCTTGGCTGCTGCAGCCTCTCTCAGCCCAGCCCTTGCAACCTCCCTTCAACCTTCAGCCAGCACCATTGGCAGCAATACCACCATCTCCTTCAAATGTGTAGCAGCAACCACCTTTTGAAGTTTCCGACAGCCTTCACTCCATCAACCTCCATTGCTCCACCTTCACCACCTCCACAACAGATCTGCAGCCAATGCATATCATCTCCAACCTCCAGCCCAGCCAGCTGCAACAGGGATCCACAGCAGCCACCAGCTTGTAGCCACAGCAACCAGCACCTCCCTGCTCCAGCCAACAGCCACCTTCATCCTTCTTTGAAGTAGCCATACTAACCTTCGGCAGCCATCTCCAACGCCCTTGTTGTGGCAGCCTTTCACATTGACAGCACCACTTCAACACTTTGCAGCCATCTCAAATCGATTCCCAGCAACAACGAGACAACCTTCTCCATTTGGTGCATCAAAACCCCAAGGTAAGGTATATATCTCTCTCTTGATTTAACACTTGTGTTAAATTTCATTAAAGTGATGCTCTCATGAGCATAGCTGGAAATCAGTTCAAAATTGTTTTGTTTTATATGGTTTAAAACTTTTATGATTGAGGCTATGTATGGGAGATGATCCGTCCAAGGGATGGACCGGATCTCTCACCTCAATGGCCAATATTAAGATCTAAGCCATATCCCTGATCATTTTATCTTTTTTTTAGCTTTTACATAGGTTTTATATTTTTAAAAGCATCACATTTAGGTTCATATAGATTCTTTTTGCTGTTTTATTCATATAATGTAAATTTGTTAGTATTTGGTTTAAGAGTTCACAAGTTTTGATTTTGTGTGTGAAGTCCATACATTATTTTATGTGAGATTCTGCATTAGTAAATTCTGTAAAATTTAGATCAATTAGGCCTATATGTCTCTGATTTACTTCTGAAAATTTGATTCTATTCGAGTTTTGGAACTCACCTAAACCGATCAAACCCTACATCGGGTTTTCTGTCTTTTTGAATTTCCAGTTTGCGCTTTAGCAGACAAGAACCTCCAATACCACCCTTGTGGGAGATCCGGATTGTCTTCCAAAAATCACAGTAGATTCATGATTCAATCTACTTAGAATATGGAAAATTTTAGGTTTTTCCAAGTAGTTTTGACCTCTGTCAAAAATCGGATTTCCCAGACCCTTGGGAAAATCTCGATTTTCCTTTGTCAGGGTATAGACAGACCCTAATGCATTGAGTCCGTTAAATCCGTAGCTCGTATGCAAAAACTTTAAACACAAAAGTTGTTACTAACATGTTTTCCTGTCATTTCCCAAAATTTGGGGATTTTGTGAACTGTTTCAGTATTTTTCCTAAAATTGTAGTTTCTGTCTGACAGATTTCAATATCTCAAAATTTCAGAGATTCGGGTCTCTGATAACAGCATACCTTTTTCCAAACCGTAACCCTAATCCAAATGGTGTAAAAAGAAAAAACTTTCCTATGTTTGTCAATAACATTTTCCCACAATTTCAGCCTTTTTTCCATCTGTTTTTAATTTTTCCCACATTTTCTACCAAAACCTGTCTGTTTCCCCTAAATCCTAGAGTCGCCGGATTCCGATCCGACTTGCCTTAGTGGCACAGCTCCGACAATAGGTCAAAACCACAAAGTGTAAAAGGAAAAAATCTTTGCCTAACTGTCCTCTGTCACTCTATAAAAGTTGGGAATTTTTTATGGAAGTTTAATATCCAAAATCTCCTTTCGAATCAACATTTTAGGCAAAAATCACAAAATGTAGGGTTTTTATTTTAACTTCTATATTTAAAAATACAAAAAAAATAGATTTTCGAGTTCCATTTTGTTTTTAGGGTTATTTTAGTTATCCATGCCAAATTTGGCTTAATTCCAAGTTCATTTGCTCCATGTGTTAGTTTATCTTTAAATTCAGAAGCAAAAATCAGGCGAAAATGAAGTTAAAATTGATATTTTAGGATATTTTTGCCATTTTAGGGTTTTATTCATGTAAATAAGCATGTCATATTATATTAGCGCTAATTTTAATCTCATTTTCATTTCATATTTTTCAATTTTGCAAAATTTATTTCAGAAAACCCTGGTTTCAAGGCCATAGTCTTGTTATCAAAGGTATTTTGGTCATTTTGACCTAAATTTCGAAATTTCAATTTATAATTCTCCAAAATTTCATGCATATCATCATATTTTATCATATTATGTTTGATTTATTTTATTTGATTTTCAAATTTCCAAAATTTCCAAAATTTCTTTCAGAAAACCCTGATTTCAAGGTCATTAGGGGTATTTTGGTCATTTGACCCAAATTTCAAATTTTCAAGTTTATTTTAAAAATTTATTCATTATTTCTCATGTTTATATCAAAGGAGGTATGAATTTGGGTTTATATCTGAATAATATCCGATAATTTCCCATATTTTCGGATAAATTTAGAAAAAACCTATATTTTTGTGCTAACCTTGTTTTCTAGTTTTGCAGAAACATCCAAGAAGAAGACTTAGTTATTTTCATTCTTTATTTTATTCAATTCAATGTAAAAAACAATGTAATATTTAGAATAAGAGTTACTTTTCTGCTTATAATAGGACTGCATTTCATATAGTTTAATTTCAGCAAATTCTGATATATGATGTATGATTCATGCATATTTATTTCAAATTCACTATGGTTTATATGAATGGCACGTGCACAAGCTCTTATAGAGTTTATAAACTCGGTGGGATTCGTATTTATGGCCATAGTCAGAATACGAAGAAAACTAAGATTTATGATCTTCATATTAGCCACATTCAGCCTACACTCTTAGGCTAACTTCAAAATGCACTGCATTTCTCAAAGTTTCAAAAGAATTTTCCAATTTTTCAATTAAAATTTCCTTTCAAATTCATATTCATTCATTCATATCATTCAAATTGCATTGTTTTCAAATTCATTTTCCAACTTCAATTTCATAAAAATCTATTTTCTCAAGGATTTACCAAGTCTTTCTCGGGATTTGATTTTCTCAGAATTCTGAATTTTCAAATGAGATTTCAAAGAATTTCCCAAGTTCAAATCAAGATTTTCTAATGTTTTTACATTCTCAAATTTTAAAATCCCAAGTTTTCAGAATTCGATTTTTTCAAATTTGCCATTTTCCTGAAAATCCATTTCCCATTTCAAAAGTCATTTTCCAATGAATTTCTTGATTTTCTCAGAATTCTCAAATCCATTTCCTCAGAAAAGAAATCTAAATCTCAAAATCGATTTTCCAAAGTTCAAGTTTTCCTGAGTATTCATTTTCCAATGCAAATTTCTGATTTCCAATGAACTTCAATGATTTTCCCAAGAATTCAATTTTCAAGTACTTTTTCAATCGTTTTCCAAGCATAATTCAATTTTCCAAAGCAAACATCATATTTTCTCAAACTTGTATTATTTTCAGAATTTCATTGCACAAGCCTGATTCTTTGTGCATTCTAGAAAAAATAGAGCATAATTTAGATATTTGAGTCAAGTTAAAGCACGTGATTGATCCTTGGTTCAATTACCCCTAGTAAAGGCGCCAGGAACGGTTGAACCTCGTACCGACAGGCGGATCCCATTCCACAGAATTTTCCCCCAATTTTTCAAAACGGAGGAGAGTAATTTTCAAAAAACTAATTTCAAAACTTTGGTCAAGTTTGACTCGCGAAATTCATTTCTCTCTCGCAAGGGAGGGGAAAAATTTTGCGATGATAACACCAAGATCATCCCTTTTTCAAGCTTTAGGAAACCCCATTTTCCTTCTTTCGCAAACCCCTTACGGATTTGTTCGTACAAACTCCGAAGGTCCCATCATGGTTTCTTCATTTTGAGGATTCTGTATGGTTGCCCTTTCAGGCTAAGGGATAAACTTGTTGTCTCGCTCCTCGAAGTATCATCCATTCAAGCCAAGGATTAAACATGTTACCTCGCTCCTCGAGGTATCGTCTCGCTCAGGATAAGGGCTAAAACCTAAGTCGCAAAAGGTCACATATTTTTAAAAGTCATTTCAGTCTCAGAAATGAGACGCCAAGAACAATTCTCTTTTCCAGCTTTAGGGACCCCCATTTTTGTCCTTTTGCAGACCCCTCTCGAATTTGTTCGTCCAAACTCCGAAGGTCCCATCATGGTTTCTTCGTTTGAGGATTTCGTTTGGTCGTCCCTTTCAGATTAAGGGTTAAGCCTGAACCTCGCTCCTTGAGGTATCGTCCCTTTCAGGTTTGGGTTAAACCTGAGCCTCGTTCCGACGAGGTTCCTCGTTTCGATGAGGTAGTTCTCTCAGTCCCATCATGGTTTTCCTCATCGTGGAATCCATGCTCTTCATGTCCATCCAGGAAAGGAGTGTACCTGAGCTTTATCTCACGAGGCATTTTTCTCAAAAATGTCCCATCAAGGTCTTCGTGTATTTCTTTCCCATTCAGGTAAGGGTAGAACCTGAAATTTAACTTGATATATCTTGTCCCATCCATGTTAAGGGCTAAACCTGAATCATTCCAAAAAGATGATCTTCTCTCACCCATGATACTTGATCAAAATTCTTATTTTTCACCATTTCGGGATCTTCACCAAAAGTCCCATCGTTATTTCCTCATTTCTGTTATTTAGTCATATCATTTTTGAGGATTTTGTCTCCCCAAAGCCATTCAGGATAAGGTTTTAAAACCTGAGAAATCATGTTTTCAAAATAAATTCTTCCGCACCCAGTTCAGATTCTCTGACTGGGCATTTTTTTCAAAATTTGGAGTGTTTTCTTTGCCACTAAGCTCAGCTTTTAACCGGCTTAGTAGCAAAGAGGGATATCTGTGAACACACCAAATTTTTCAAAATTTTGTAAATATTCCCCTTTTTGCCTCTAGCCCCCATTTTCTGAGTAAACTGAGTCAATTTTCAATCAAAATTCTAGTTATTTCCTGGATTCATTGGAATCCAATTTTATTTTATATATCTGACTCAATTTCGAATCTGGATCTAGTTTAAAATCCAAATCTGAGCCTCGCTATCCAATTTTCAAAATTAAATTCTCAAAAATACCAAAAATAATTTTTGAAAGGCTCACACAGTTGATTCGCTGTCCATTTGGATTTGATGCTCTGTATTTCTCGATTCGAGGTTCAAAACTTGAATATTTCTTCAAAATCCGGATCTAAACCTATTTTCTGAAGGAATTCCCAAAATTCAAACCCGAATTCTCAGAAAATCCATCTTTTGTAAATTTTGGAAAAATAGTTTAAAATATTTTATTTTCTCATAGTTTTAAAAGTTTGTATTTCAAAATTACAAAAAAATACAGAAAATACGAAGACAAGAACAAAAAAAATCAAAATAGAAAAGAAAAAAAATACAAAAAGATGGTTTAAAACTCCTTTCATAAAAGTGTAAAAACACCTTTTTGAAGACAACCATCATTTTGAAATAATTCTAAAAGGGAAGGATCCTTGTTGAAAATTAGCAATGGCTTCCTCCCGAGAAGCGATCGCAAGGGGGAAAGAGAGCGGAGGACCCTCCGATCATCTTCCATCTAGCCTCAACCCTCAATCACTAACCTCTTCCTTCTTGAGCCTTGTTATCATCGCAAAATTTTTCCTCCCTCCCTCTGCGAGAGTGAGAAGAAATGATTGTGCGAGTCAAACTCGACCAAAGTTTTGAAAAATGATTTTGAAAATTACTCGCCACCGTTTTGAAAATTTGCGGGAAAATTCCGTGGAATGGGATCTGCCTGTTGGTACGAGGTTCAACCGTTCCTGGCGCCTTTACCAGAGGTAATTGAACCAAGGATCAATTGTGCGCTTTGACTAAGTTAAATTATCTAAATTATGCTCTATTTTTCTAGAATGCACAAAGAATCATGCATGTGCTATAGAATTTTAAAAAGATGCAAGTTTTGAAAGAATGATGTTTGCATGGAAAGTTGAAATTTGCTTGAAAAATGATTGGAAAAGTGCTTGAAATTGGGATTCCTGGGAAAATCACTGAACCTCATTAGAAATCAGAAATCTGCATTGGAAAATGAATTCTCAGGAAAACTTGGACTTTAGGGAAATCGATTTTGAGATTTGGATTGCTTTTTTGAGGAAATAGATTTGAGAATTCTGAGAAAATCAGGAAGTTCATTGGAAAATGACTTTTGAAATGGAAAATAGATTCTCAGAAAAATGGAAAATATGAGAAAATTGATTTTGAGATTGGAAACTTAGAATTGAGAATGTGGAAATCTTGGAAAATCATAATTTGAACTTGGAAAATACTTTGAAATCTCATTTGAAAATTCAGAATTCAGAGAAAATCAAATCTTGAGAAAAACTTAGAAATTTTTGGAAAAACTAATTTTTCTGAAATTAAAATTGGAAAATGAATTTGAAAATAATGTAATTTGAATGATATAAATGAATGAATATGAATTTGAAAGATATTTCATTGAGGAATTGGGAAAATTCTTTTGAAATTTTGAAAAATGGAGTGCATTTTTGAAGTTAGCCTAAGAGTGTAGGCTGAATGTGGCTAATACGAAGATCATAAATCTTGATTTTCTTCGTATTCTGACTATGAACATAAATACGAATCCCACCGAGTTTATAAAATTCATAAGAGCTTGTGCACGTGTCATTCGTGTCAACCATAGTGATTTTGGAAAATGTGCATGAATGATGCATCAGATATCAGAATTTGCATAAATTAAACTATATGCAATGCAGTCCTATTCTAAGCAAAAATATAAATTCTTATTCCAAATTATTACATCTTTACATTGAATAAAAATAAAAGAATAAAGCTAAGTCTTCTTCTTGGATGTTCCTGCAAAACTAGAAAACAATGTTAGCATAGAAATGTAGGTTTTTCTGAACTCATCAGAAAATATTAGAAATTATCGGATATTATTCAGATATAAACCCAGAATCATACCCCCTTTGATATAAACATGATAAATAATGAATATTTTTAGAAAATAAACTTAGAAATTCGAAATTAGGGTCAAAATGACCAAAATACCCCTAATAACCTTGAAATCAGGGTTTTCTGAAAGAAAATTTGTAAAATTTGGAAATTTAAAAATTATATGAAATAAATCAAACACAATATAATGCATTATGATGATATGCACGAAATTTTATGGAATTAGAAATTGGAATTTCGAAATTTAGGTCAAAATGACCAAAATACCCCTAATAACAAGGCTATGGCCGTGAAACCAGGGTTTTCTGAAATAAATTTTGCAAAAATGAGAAATGTGAAATGCAAATGACATTAAAATTAACCCTAATATGACATGACATGCTTATTTATATAAATAAAACCCTAAAATGGCGAAAATATCATAAAATATTAAATTTAACTCGATTTTCGCTTCTGAACTTAAAAATAAACTAACATATAAAGCAAATGAACTTAAACATTTGGCATGGACACCTAGAATAACCCTAAAAATAGAATGGAGCTTGAAAATCTATTTTTTTGTATTTTTTTAATATGAAAAATAGCTAAAATCCTAAAAAAAATCAAAAATTTGGCTAAAATGCTGATTCTAAATGGGATTTCGGATATCAAACTTCCATACAAATTTCCCAAATTTTATGGGGTGATACTAGACAGTTATTTAAAGATTTTTTCCTTTTACACATTCTGGTTTTGACCTATGGTTGGAGCTGTACAGCTCCGGAAAGTCGGATCGGAATCCGGCGACTCTAGAATTTAGAGCAAACAGACAGGTTTCGGGAGAAAATGTGGTAAAAATAGCAAACAGATGTGAAAAATGTCTGAAATTGTGGGAAAAGTTTCTTGACAAACAGAGGAAAAATTGATCTTTTTACAGTATTGGGATTCGGGTTACGGTCTAGAAATGGGCACACTGTTATCAGAGACCTAGATCTCTGGAAATTCTGGATATTGGAATCTGTCAGATAGAAAATATAATTTCAAGATAAATACTTGAATAATCCAAAAAAATCACAAATTTTGGGAAATGACATAGAAATGGGTTATTAATAACTTTCGTGTTGAAAGTTTTGACAGACGACTTATGGATTGAACAAACACAGTACATTAGGTTCGATCTATACCCTGACAAAGAAAAATCAAGGTTTTCTCAGAGGTGTGGGGAAATC
Organism: Nuphar pumila; assembly: GCF_984573655.1. Taxonomy (NCBI): domain Eukaryota; kingdom Viridiplantae; phylum Streptophyta; class Magnoliopsida; order Nymphaeales; family Nymphaeaceae; genus Nuphar; species Nuphar pumila. The sequence continues at coordinate 152,021,523 of NC_143249.1, read as the reverse complement.
AATTTTTAACAGAAATCAAATCTATTTATAAAGATTCCAAAATTTTCATACAATTAGTAGATTCCACCGTGAACCTACTGTAATTTTTAGGGGGAGATTCGGATCTTCCATGGGGGTGAATCCGGAGGTTTTTGTCTGCTAAAACAGAATATGAAATTTTGGGAGGGTTCAAAACCCACTACAGCATATGATTTATTTAGTAGGGTTCAAAAACCTAAATGGATCTAGGTTTTTGACAGGTGATCAGAGATAAATAGATGTATTCTCAGCAAAATTTTCAGGGTTCATTTACAAAAAATCAAACATAGGATAAAAACTGGACTATAGGTATGAGTTAAAAACATCATAGAACATGAATTGAATGTTAATAAACCGTATCACATGAATAAAATGATTGGAAAATATTGGGATGGTCCTAAATGCAACCTAAAATGTCTTGGAAGATGATAAAACGAAAACAATAGGGAGATATAGTCCATTTCTTTAATATTGGCTGTCGAAAGGAGGGATCAGATCCATCTATCGGATGGATCACCTCTTACTTAGCCTTACCATGAAAATCATGTGTTTCGTACCATTTGAACATGTAAATAATGGCTTTTCAGCCATATGAAATAGACTAAAGCACTGTAAAAATATTCGTTACCTTGGGATCTTGCTTGCACTTTATCCGGCTGAAGAGGAGGTCTTGTAGGAGATGGCACCGGCTGGAGGGATCCCCACTTGTGAAGGTTATGGAGGAAGCTGCCACGTTGATGAAGTTGCTGTAATGGAGGCTTAAACCAGGAGGGATCTGCTATACAGTTTGTGATGGCTGCTGCACCATTTAGGGGAAGCCTTGGAAGAGGCTCGTAGTGGTTGGAGAGGGCTGTTGCAAGGGGAGGGATGAAGTACCAGCTAGGGGCAAAGTTGTTGCTGAAGCAAGGAAGTTGGAGGACCGGCTGCTAAGATGGCTGAAGCTGGAGTGGTGCTGGACCTTCAAGGTGGAGGTGTGGCTGCAAGTTGTTGAAGTTCTTCAAGGTGGAAGGAGGTAGATAGATGCAACAATGGGAGGTAAGAGGCTGGAAAGGCCAGCCGTGTGTGTGCTGTTTTTCATTAAAAACCCACAAACTTAGGTCTTAATGATAAATAAACTTAGGGCTTAGAATGGGTTATGCGTGAGATCATTTGTGTGAAGGGTTTCAACGTGTGATGGGCCGAAGAATAGGGAAAAGAAGGGAAGGAAAGAAGGAAAGAAAGGGAAGAAGGAAAAAGGAAAGAAAAGGAAGAAGGGAAAAGGAAGGAAAAGGAAGAAAGAAGAGGGAAAGAAGAAGGAGGGGGAGCTCTACGTGAGTGGGCTGGAGAAGAAAGAAAGGAGGAAGGAAAGAACAAAAAGAAAGAAAAAAAGAAAAGAAAGAAGAAGAAGAAAGGAAGAAAAGAAAGAAAGAAGGAAAAAAAGAAAGAAGGAAGGAAAGAAAAGAAAGAAGAAAAAGGAAAGGAGAAGAAGAAAGAAAGGAAATTGAGAGGAAGAGAGAGGGGCTAGGGGGGTCGACCCCCTTGTGAGTCCCACCTCGCAAAATAAAATAAAAAATAAAAACAAACAAATAAAAAGAAAATTGAAAAGAAACACATTTTTTTAATAAATGAGAAATGTAAATGAATAATCCATCTCAGAGTGGGCTTATTTTTCAAATTTGAAATTCATTTTGAGAATCTTAGGGGTAGAATAGTCTTTTTAGAAAAATTCTTGGACGAAACGAGCTATTTTTGGCAGTTTTTGAAACGAGCTCGGATTTTGAAGTTCAATACCTCGTTGCGAAGCAAATCTAGTGTAGAATTTGAAAATTTGAGTTTGAAATAAATCCAAATTGTTTTTCTCGAGAAAATATTTCCAAATTTAGACTCCCGAGGGTAAAAATGTCAATTTTGGAAACCCAGGGTTTGAAATTGATTTATGAAAACTTTTAAAACTCAATCTGGATTGAAATTTATAAAACTGGAGTTCTAGACTTCGAAAATGAAATGAAATGTGATGAAATGCTGAGAAATGATATAAAATGATGAGAAATAGTATGAAATATCATGCGAAATGCAGACCCTGAATGAAGAATTTTGGATATTAGACCCCGATTGGCAGTTGTACTAGTTCAAAAAGTGTTAAAATTGATAAAATTTGCGAAATGATTCAAAAAATGGTTTTCAGACTCCACTGAGCTAGAGTGACACTGAAAATCAGGGTTTGAGCTGAATTGAACTGAAATGAATTGGATTGAGCTGGGTTTTAGAGTTTTAGAACTCAAATGAACTGAACAAACACTGACTCAACTGACCTTTCCGACTAAATTTTTGAGAAAAGCTGACATTTTTAGAGAAATGGTACAAAATGGTCATTAGAGTGAAGTGAATTACGAATCTGAGTTGGGTTTGAGCTAGAACGAAGGTTAATGATACTGACATGAACTAAAATAAAAGCTTGAACACTAGCTCAACTGACTAAACTCAGCTCAATTTCAGCTGAAAGAGCTTAAACGGGTTAAAATGGGCTCCTAGACACTTAGAAATGGTTTTGAACAAAAACTGAAGCACTTAAACTTCTGATGAGCTCAAGCTAGACTCTAGGGAATATGACTGACTGGGAATGACTGACTTGGAGACAATTGATTCGAGTTTGAGTGAGAAATGAGCTCATTTTTGAAGAAATGATCCCATTTTGGCAGGAATGGTCAGGAATGAAAATGGCCTTCTGTAAACACCCCAAATTTTCACCCTCATCCAGTGCCTACATTTCGTATCTCACTGCATATCATTGCATGCATTCGACATATCATTTCATTGCATTGCATAGCATTGCATGTCATTGCATCTCATTATCGAGATCCAGAACTCCTGCTTTCAAAATATTAGATCCAGATTCGAGCTTTTAAAAAATTTTCTTTCAAAGTCAATTTCAAAACCTGGGTTTTGAATCGACACTCTACCATTTGCCAAACCCCAGGATCTTATATTTCAAAATATTTTCTTCAGAAAATAATCTAGATTCATTTTAAACTCAATTTCAATTGATTTCAATTCACAGATGAGACCCATTTAGGTGGTGTCACTTCTGGATTTCTTTATTTATCAAAAATCTCAAAAATTTTAGAGTCCTAGTCGGATCAGGACTCTGTATTTTCATCTTTTTAAAACCACATTCTGATTTTAAACCAGTTGTGGTCATATCCTTGCCCATTCTCGTCATTTTTGGCCAAAATTTCAGAATCCCAGTCCAATCATGACTCTTTTTCCATAATCCTAGTTGGATCAGGACTCTTTTTCCAGAGTCCTAGTCGGGTCAGAACTCTACCTTTTACTACCTTTTTTACCTGTTTTTTAGAAAACCTATCAAAATCCATTGTTTTTGGCCAAAATCCTAGAGTCCTAGTCGAATTAGGACTCTTTCTTAGAGTCCTAATCGAATCAGGACTTTACTCCGATTTCATCATTTATTCATGTTCTTCACTTGATTTTAAAACCTTTTCAGTTGATTTTCAAAATATTTTATTTTAGCCAAAACTTTAGAGTTCTAATCGAATTAGGACTTTTTCTTAGAGTCCTAATCAAATCAGAACTCTATCTTTCATCGTTATTCCTACCTGTTTTTAATCAATTCTTTCAAAATCTTTCAAAGAGAATTTAAAAACTCAGAGTTTTAGTTGAACCATGACTCTGTTTAAAGAGTCTCAGTTGGATCAGGACTCTGACCCTGATTTCAATTTTGAGAGAATCTTTCAAAAATCCTTCTATTTATCTCTTTAGGAATCAAAATTGTTATACCTTTATCATGGAATTTCAAAATTTTGGGATTTTATCCCAGAGTCCTGATCGAATCAGGACTCTATCCCAGAGTCCTGATCGAATTAGTACTCTATCCAAAGTTTGTTTTCTCACTTCATTTTCACTGGTTTTCAAAAGATTTGTTTAAATCTCATCATTTGTTTATCAGAAAACCAAAAAAATTTAGAGTCCTAGTCAAATTAGGACTCTTCTTTAGAGTCCTAATCAAATCAGGACTCTGAACCAAACTTCAATTCTATCTAGTTTTCACTTGTTTTTCAAAATCCTCCCATTTGTTTTCTCAGAAAATCCAAAATTCTAAGAGTCCTAGTCCAATCAGGACTCTGTCCCCAAAGTCTTAGTTGGATCAGGACTTTGTTTTGATTTCAATATTTGTTATTGTTTTCACTGTTTTCATAAGTACTTTCATCTGTTTTTCAGAAAATACCAAAAAAAACTAGAGTTTCAGTCCGATCAGGAATTTGTCCTAGAGTCCTAATCTAGTTAGGAGTCTGTTCTGAAGTCTGTTTTTACTTCCATTTTCATTCATTTTTATTTATTTTTCAAAAATTAGGTCATTTTGTAGAGTATCAGTTGATTCAGAACTCTATCTCAGAGTTTTGGTTGAGTTAGGACTCTAACCCTGACTGTATTTTCTAACTTGTTTTCATTAGTTCTGATAAAATCTTTCAAAAACTTCTTCATTTGGCTTTTAAAATCCCAAAATCTTAGAGTCCTAAAGTTTCAGGACTCTAGCCTAGAGTTCCAGTTCGATTAGAACTCTATTTTCAAGCCTTTAAATTTTATTTATTGATTTTAATCCCTTTTCAAAGCTATTTTCAGTCTTCATTTCAAATTTTCAAAACTTCGATGTGGGGCCAACCCAGTTGGCACCACATTCAGAGGAGTTTTGACTTAATCAAGACTCTGTACCATTTCAAAACTTTCAATCTCAAAGTCTACTTTTGAATATCTTTTGAAAAGCCTCTCATTTTCAAGTTTTAAAATTGTTTTTGAAAATTCAAGTGGGGCCCACTCGGGGTGGAGCCACATTTGAAGAAGTCAAGGTTAGACTAGGGTTAGTCAATGTTCTAGTTAGGTTAGGGGTTTAGAGGAGTCAAAAGCAATTTTGAAAATCCATTTTATTTAAGTTTTAAACCATTGGTTTTTAAAGGTTTTAAATTCAAGTTTTAAAAACCAAATGTGGGTTCATACTAGGTAGTGCCACATTCGGACTTTCTAGGGTTTAATTAGGTGTTAATTAGGGTTTAGTTAGAGTTCATTTAGGTTAGAAGACTCTAGGAAAATTGTTGCCCTTAGTAGATTTATTGGAAAGAGTCCTGAAAAAAAGAAAAACCTCTTAATTAACCCTAATTAAGTGACTTTTTGAAAACCTATAAAAGGGGGACTTCAAGAGGTCAAAGGAGGCTCTTTTCTCTCTAAAATTTTCGTGGTCTCTCTCCTCTCTCCAGCACCTCTCCTTCCTCCATTGAAGCTGCAGCCCCAAGGTGAGTTATTTAATATTATTTTATTATTTTTATTAGTTTTTTTATGATTTTATATTAGATTTCATCAAGAAAACCCTTATGTTCATGGATTTAACCATGGATTCTCATCCAAGAAGCCCAAGGTCGACCCAAGAAGATGATCTGTTCTTATTTGGTATTGTTTTTTGAGATTCTAATTCATTAGAATTGTTTACCTTGCTGTTTTTCATGTTCTTAACCGACGAAACATGAGATTTACCCGTTAAATGGGTTAAATCTATGATTTCAAAGGTAAAATTAATTTCAGCCATGGATTCCCTATTTTCTTTTTATTTTTTAGCATATTAATGTTCATTGCATATGTTTCAACATTAAATTTAATTTCGTTTTGCTGTTATATATTTTTTTTTTATTTTTCATTGTTAAATCATGTTTTTTTTAATGTTTTATTGGATTTTCATGTGTTTTGATTCTAGATCTGTGAAAAGCATGTTATTTAACATTTAAATCTTTATTAGAAAATTAGTGATTTTTTTATATGTGATACACGGATATGTCATTAAGTTTCTGTAAAAAAATCAGACATTTTGAGATTCAGGAACCCTTTTAATAAAATACAAAGTCAAATCAGGATTTCTGTTGATTAAAATCGTTGTTTAAATTCAAGCATAACTTGCAGATGCGTTATTTCTTTCATCCAATATCCGATTCAAGATCTGTAAAGTGCAATGGCTTTGTGTTGATGTAGACTATTTACTGTAAAATTTTCATAATTTTTTGCCTTTGTTTGGTATTTTGTCTCTGTCAGAAAGTCGGATCTATCTTTTAAAACTCGTTACGATTTATTAAAACCCTAATCCGACTTGTGTTGATCATAGATCTTTAATCGTAGATTCGATTCATGATTTGTAAAAAAGAAAGTTCATTATTTTTCTGTCTACTATTCAATGCCGAAATTTCAGAAAATTTTGATTAAGTCTGCTATTTATTTCTGTATTTGCAACTGGAAGTACCTATTTTAATCAATTTTATATTCATTAAATTTAAGTCCACATTTGCCGGAACAATATCTCTCTAATCAAAGATGTGTTTTTTGATCTGTAAAAGGGAGATTCTTTGTTTTTCTGCCTAATTTGTCTCTGTAAAATTTCAAAAAATTTTGTGGTGGATTGACCCCTGATTTGGGTCTAACACTGAAATTGGTATGTAACCATGGGTAAAAATAGCATATTTTAGGGTTTTTATACAATTTTTGAATTGGAATAATGTCAACAATATATTTTTATGATTTCAATAATGATTCAATATGATTATGAATTTTGGAATCCATTTGATGCTTGAATGGATTAAATTGCAAAATAGGGTGCCCGTAGGATCCCGAAACAATGCCAAAATCATGATTTTTGTGATATTTTTAGTTTTTTATGCATAAGTTCATGTTGTTAGGGTTTATTCATGTTTAGAATCATGGTCGATTTTCTTGTTATTTGATTTTATTTAAATCCTAAACCCAAAGCTTTTACCAAAATATTTTCTGAAAACCCTGATTTCAAGGCCATAGTCTTGCTATCAGGGGCATTTTGGTCATTTGACCTCAATTTCGAAATCCCTAACCTAGATTTTCTTATTTTTTATCATGTCATATCATCTTGTGTTTGATTTATTTTCATTTGAATTCCAAAACCCTATTTTTACAAAATATCTTTCTGAAAACACTAATTTCAAGGTCATAGTCTTGCTATCAGGGGTATTTTTATCATTTTGACCCCAATTTCGAATTTTCAAATCTCATTTTTATATTTCTTTAACTTTATTTCTTATTTCATTATGTTTATCTCAGGGAATCATGGAAAAAGGCTTATATCTAGTAAAATCCAGTAATTTCTAGATATTACTGGATAAATCTAGAAAAGCCAACATATCTTCACTAACAAGTTTTTTAGTTTTGCAGGGATATTGAAGACTTTATTTTTTTGTATTTAAATTCAATTAATGATGTAAATTAAATGTAAACTTTGGAATAAGAATTTCAATTTCTGCTTAGATTAGGATTTGCATTGCATATACTTTAATTCTGCAAATTTTAATATCTGATGAATGCATCATTCATGCATTTTTTTTTTATAAATCCACCATGGTCTACACGAATGACACGTGCACAAGCTCTTAGGGAGTTGAAAAACTTGGTGGAATTCATATTTATGGTTATAGTCAGAATACGAATGAGACCCAGATTTGTGATCTTCGTATTAGCCACATTCAGCCTACACTCTTAGGCTAACTTCAAAATGCACTGCATTTCTCAAAAAATATAAAAGTATTTTCTCAATTCTTCAAAATCAAGTCTTTCAAATCCATATTCATTAATTTCATTCATTTGCAAATTCCAATTCCAATTCAGAGAAATCAATTTTCTCAAAATTTCTCAAGTCTTTCTCAGAAATTGATTTTCTCAAAACTCTGAGCTTTCAAATGGTATTTCAAGTATTTATCAAGTTTAAATCATGATTTTCTAAGTTATATATTCAATTTCAAAGCTTTAATTCAGAAAAATCAAGTTTTTCCAAAGTTATTTGAAATTCCTTAGAAATCGATTTCCTAAAACACTTGAATTCTTCAGAAATCGATTTTCATCTTCCTCAGAAATATTCTTTCACCATGATTCACGATTTTTCAAGTGGCATCTTTTTCAAGAATTTTCCAAGTATTTCAAATCTCAGAAGCAAACATCATGTTTTCAAATCTGCATTTTTCAGAAAATTCATAGCACATGCATGATTCTTTGTGCATTTAGGAAATAGAACATGATTTAGACAAGTTGAGCAAAGCTAACCACACTTTTGATCATTGGTTCAATTACCCCTAGTAAAGGCGCCAGGAATGGTTGAACCTCGTACCGATAGGCGAGTCCCATTCTTCGAAATTATCCCGCATTTTGAAAACGGAGGCGAGTTATTTTCAAAAAACTTTTTCAAAGATCAGTTTGACTTGCAAAAGTAAAATTTTGCGATGATAACACCTTCTCACTGTGAGCTCAAATGAGCTTGAAATGACTGATATTCTAACTGTTATGAACTGACCAATGAGCTTGGTTGACTCTGACTGACTGGGGTCCGGGATGACCTAAGGGTAAAATGGTAATTTTCCTAATAAAAATGGGTAAAGTGGTGATTTTCTAAAACTGACTCGGGGTTTGACTCCTACATTGACCTAACAGGGTTGGCACTGCACGAGAAGGGTTGTTTGAGAATGGATGAGGAAAATTTGGGGTGTTTACAGATGCCCCTATTTGCTACTAAGCCGGCTTGAGGACGAGCTTAGTGGCAAAGAAAAACACACCAAATTTGGGCTATAAAAATGCCCCAGTTAGAAGGATCTGACTGGATATGAAAAAATTAGCCCTGATGAAAATGGTAGATATGAAATGGAGAATAAAGAAAGAAAAATTTACTTCAAAGAAGTGAGATTCAAGTTTTGCCCTTAACCTGGATGGGACGGAAAATACCTCATGTAGAAACAAAGCTCAGGTTTGACCCTTAACCTGACCGGGAAATGAAATACTTCATCAAAAATGAGGCTCAGGTTTAACCCTTAACCTGATCGAGAAATGAAAATGATGGGATTCTCGAAAGAAGAACCCATGATGGACCCTTCGGACTTCCGCACAATGAATCCGATAGGGATTTTGCAAAAGAATGAAATTGGGGTCCCTAAAGCTTGAAAGGGGGTTTGATTTTGGGTGCCTCATTGCTGATGCTAAATAACTTTTGAAATTGATGACCTTTTGCGAGAAAATTATTGGTGGCTTAACCTTAAGCTGAAATTGGACTGTCTATGGTGGGACAATGGGGACACAGGGAAGTGTGCGAATCTGAGAGCCTAGGCGCTCAGATTATACCAACAAAAGGGAAAGAATCTTGAAAACTCCCGTTATCAAGTCCTAAAAGGGATAATAAATGGTGTCAGGATGCGCCAAAGATGAACCTCAAGCTCTCGCTTCACGTTAGGATAGTTAGAAAATATTGTCAAGACGTTGAAAATTATTGTTGATTCAAAATAATTGAAAATGATGTACACTGGTACAAAAATATTTCCTCTTTTCTACCTGAAGTATTACCTCCGACTAAGCTTAACTCCGTAGAATCAAGATTCGAATTCAAATTGCTTGTGATTGGCTTTCTTTCAAGGAAGCTATCAATTTCCTTGATATGAGCAGAAAAGAGAGTATTCTTGATATTGTGAAAGCAATTGGTGAAAGAATATTGATAGTAGAATTTCACAAATTTTAAAGAGAATTCTTGACAGATTTGGCAGATTGATATCCTGGGATTATTTTCTCATGATGATCTTTCTACCGTCTTTTTATTTTCTCTTTTTTTTGGCAGAATTGGAGCTCTCATGGGTTTTGGGGGATTACATCATCCTTCATTTTGGAGATGTCCTGACTTTTCTCTCTTTTTTTTGGAAGGGTACGTCACAAACTCCTTCAACTCAGAGATGTTTTAATCCTTCTTTGCCTCTCAGGGATCATATTGACGGTTATTGGCTCTTTGAATGGAAATCTCTTGATGATAGCAGAAATTAAATATCCTTTAGGGTTTGTCGGGAGGCTCATCGCAGTCGCCTTCATCTTGACGGTGATCTGAGCTTTCTCTGGAAGGATCTGTCACAAACTCCTTCATCTTGGAAATGATCCAAATCTTCTTTAGCTTCGAGGGTCTAACTCGCATAATTCGTCTTCATCTTGACGACAATTGACAAATCCCTTTTGTAGATATTTAATTGCAGCTTAAATGATTGAGGAGATATGGAAATGGAATGGATTTTTCGGTATCACCCAGGATATTTCGACTGCCTTATTCTCCAAGAATGATCTTTAAAAATGTGCCATTGACTATGATCAATATCGATCACTTATGACCTTGCAACAACATTGAATTTTCTTTGCTGTCCATATCGAGGATTTATTCTTCATTCTTTTGGATGGTCAATAAAAAGATTTTGAATTTTGAATCCTTCTTCGCGAAAGCTTTGTCCTTTCGGAAGTAATACTAAAGGTATTCCAAGGTAATATTTTTTTTTTGCTATAAAGATTTTGAAATCAACAAGCATTTGACAACAAATTGGCAAAATATTCTTGAAATCCTTGGTGAAAGAAATTGCTTGAGGTCTAATTGACACATCCATGACCAAATTGAGTCTTGAAAAGACTCAATAAAAGATCAACTCGAAAGTTGGGTTTTGTTTTGACTTACCAACTCGAAAGCAGGATTTGGGTTGACCGAACAACTCAAAAGCAGGATTTGTTGACCGACCAGCTCGAAAGCAGGATTTGTTGACCGACCAACTAGAAAGCAGGATTTGTTGACCGACCAGCTCGAAAGCAGGATTTGTTGACTGACCAGCTAGAAAGCAAGATTTGTTGACCGACCAACTCGAAAGCAGGATTTGTTGACCGACCAGCTCGAAAGCAGGATTTGTTGACCGACCAGCTCGAAAGCAGGATTTGGGTTGACTGGCCAGCTCTAAAGCAGGACTTGTTGACTGACCAACTCAAAAGCAGGATTTGTTGACCGACCAGCTCGAAAGCAAGATTTGTTGACCAAACCAGCTAGAAAGTAGGATTTGTTGATCGACCAGCTCGAAAGCAGGATTTGGGTTGACTGACCAGCTCGAAAGCAGGATTTGTTGACCGACCAGCTCGAAAGTAGGATTTGTTGACCGACCAGTTCGAAAGCAGGATTTGTTGACTGACTAGCTCGAAAGCAGGATTTGTTGATCGACCAGCTCGAAAGCAGGATTTTGATTGAAAGATTGAATTTGATGATTTAAAATTGATTGACATTGATGAACTTGTAACCCGAAGGCTTAGAAAGTGATAGATATTGATAAAGTTGTAACCCGAAGGCAGAAAAATGACTGATGTTGGTAAGATTATAACTCAAAGGCTTGAATTTGGAAATTGATTGACCCGAAAGTCAAAATTGAAATTGGTTGACCCAAAGGTTGAAATTAGAAATATAAAATTGGAAGTTGGAAATTGGAAATTGATTGACCCAAAGGTCGAAATTGGAAATTGTTTACTGGGAATGACATGGGTTTAATAGGAATTCAACCTAAGAACGACATTGGTTCAATTGAGAACGACATTGGTTCACTGGGAACGACATGGGTTCAATAGAGATTCGGCCTAAGAACTTGGATCAGGAGGACTTAACCTACAAATCACATTTCTGAAAAATACCAATCCAAAAGGGGTTCAACCTAAGGACTGTAAAGAATATTGGATCAGGAGGACTTCAACCTATAGATCAAATTTTTGGCAGTGGGATTAATTCCGAAGGGGTTCAACCTAAGAACCAGAGATCAGTAGGAATTCAACCTACAGATCGAATTTTTGAGAATGAGATTGGTTCGAAAGGGGTTCAACCTAAGAACCACTGGGTTGAGAAGGACTTTTGGTTCACAAAGTGGTTCAACCTATGAGCCGTATTGGTTTGACAGGCGTTCAACCTACAAATCACATTGGTTCCACAGGGGTTCGACCTATGAACTATCAATTCCATAGGGATTTAACCTAATGACCACATCGGTTCCGTAGGGGTTCAACCTACGAACTGTCAATTCCATAGGGATTTAACCTAAGGATCACATTGGTTCTGCAGGGGTTCGACCTATGAACTATCAATTCCATAGGGATTTAACCTAAGGATCACATCGGTTCCGCAGGGGTTCGACCTACGAACTATCAATTTCATAGGGATTTAACCTAGGGATCACAGTTTAAGAAGTAAGGGTTCAACTTATGAGCTTTGAATGAACCAGGTGCTAAACTGGGTTTTGAAGGAAGATTCAAATCAGAATTCAAATCTTCAAGGAAAAACTAAATGAATTGGGTTTTAAAAGAAAATTCGAGTCGGAACTTGGATCTTCTAGACCAATTACTAAATTGCAGAAAAGTTTGAGTAGGAGTTCAAACCTTTAAAGGAAAGCTAAGCAAATCGGATTTGGGAGAGAATTCAAGTCGAAACTCTAATTTTCTAGACCAACTCTAGCCATTTGAATTGGATTTGGAAGAAAATTCAAGTCAGAACTCTAATTTTCTAGACCAATTCAGAAGGAAAAGAAAACTCGGGTCAGAACTCGAATTTTCAAAGAAAAACTAGATCCATTGTGGAAGAAAAAGAAATTTGAGTCAGAACTCGAATCCTGAAGAAAAAGTAGATCAATTTGGAAGGAAAAGAAATTCGAGTCGGAACTCGAATCCTAAAGGAAAAATAGATCAATTAGAAGGAAACGAAATTTGAGTCGGAACTCGAATCCCGAAGAAAAACTAGATTAATTAGAAGAAAAGAAAATTCGAGTCGAAACTCGATTCCTGAAGGAAAACCAGACCAATTAGAAGGAAAGGAAAATCGAGTCAGAACTCGAATCCCAAAGGAAAACTAGATCGGTTAGAAGGAAAGAAAATTCGAGTCGGAACTCGAATCCCGAAGGAAAACTACATCAATTGGAAGAAAAAGAAATTCGAGTCAGAACTCGAATTCCAAAGGAAAACTAGACAAAAAGAAAGAAAGGAGATTCGAGTCGGAACTCGAATCCCTAAGGAAAACTACACCAATGTGGACACTGAATTTTAAAGTGTACCAGTGTGAATACCAGATTTTGAAAATGAACCAGTACAAGCATTATGTTCTGAAAAATTACCAGTACAAATATTGGGTTTTGGAAAATTACCAGCATGAACAATAAGTTTTTGAAATTTTACCAGCACGAACACTGGATTTTTTGAAAAATTACCAGCACGAGCACTAGGTTTTTAAAAAATTACCAGCACGAACACTGGATTCTTGAAAAATTACCAGCATAAACACTGGGTTTTGGAAATTTATCAGCACGAACACTGGGTTTTTGAAATTTACCAGCACGAACATTGGATTTTTTGAAAAATTACCAGCACAAACACTGGGTTTTTGAAAAATTACCAGCACGAACACTAGATTTTTGAAAAATTACCAGCATGAACACTGGGTTTTGAAAATTTACCAGCACAAACACTAGGTTTTTGAAATTTTACCAGCACGAACACTGGATTTTTGAAAAATTACCAGCACGAACACTGGATTTTTGAAAAATTATCAACACGAACACTAGATTTTTTGAAAAATTATCAGCACGAACACTAGGTTTTGGAAACTTACCAGCACAAACACTGGGTTTTTGAAATTTTACCAGCACGAACACTGGATTTTTAAAAAATTACCAGCACGAACACTGAGTTTTTGAAAAATTACCAGCACGAACATTAGATTTTTGAAAAATTACCAATTGATTTTGATAGAAGATTTCCAGTCTTCACCTTCACGATGACTTGGACAACTGTCGGGGTCTCAGGATTTATCCCTTATCCTGAATGGGCAACTCAGGTTTATCCCTTAACCTGAAGGGGAAATGAATTTGATGCAAATGAATATAAATGAATGCAAATGAATGCAAATATATGCGAATAAATGCAAAATGATGTGAATGAATGAACATGCATGCAAAATGAGAGATTTATTTGATCTTGCCTGCATACAGGATTTTTTGAAGACAATTTTCAAAATAATGCCTCAGTATAATAGAGAAAGAAAATTTTGGATAAAAGGAAGATAATTGATGTTCGAAGAATGCTCTCCGAGGATAACAAAGCAACTGACTTTTGATCGATTCAGAGACTCTAAAGAGGGTCATTTTTCATGAAAGAACAATTTGCAGAGAAGGAGAATAAAAGGTGACATCAAGTTTATGAGGAAAATGGATAATTTATTCAATTATTGAAGACAAATAACAAGTTGGTAAGAAAACTAGGACTGTATTGTCTTTTAAAATGACCAAAAACAAAATGATTAAAGATGACATAGCCTTGGCATTGTCAGTTTCTTGGAAAACTTTATCAGAATGGTTAACTGGTATCTTCCTCATTTTCAACAAGGAGATTCTTGTCGATGCGATCTTGAATGATGTTCTTCAGGATGAAACAATTCTCAGTGTCATGCCCTACTGCCTGATGAAATTTGCAGAATTTTTCTTTGAATCTGCCCATGATTGTTGCGGGATCAACTACTTTAGGTAAACGGATTATATCTTTTGTGAGCATGTATTCCAAAACACTCTCTAGTGTCTGATCCAGAGGGGTGAACTTTCGATCCGTACTCCAATCCTTACACTTTGGCTTTTCTTGATCTTTCTCTTTATGCTGAGGACTAGATTAAAGAGGTTTATCATTGTTGGAGAACTTTCCTTTTTGACCCTTACATCTCTCTGAATACTTATCATGATTGCTATTATTGGCAGAAAGAGTTAAGTGAGCATCTAGAGGTCCGACCATATCTTTTGTTAGCATGTATTTCAAGAAACTCTCGAGTATTTGATCCAATGTGGCCATCTTGCGGTCCTAGTTCCGACCATCATGCTGTACTTTTTGCCAATTGCTTGACTTCTATTGAGACCTGGCCGAGATAGTCGACCAATATTATTTCTCATTCTCAACGAAGAAATTCTTGTCGATATAATCTTGGACAATGTTCTTGAAGACAAAACAATGGTCGGTATCATGCCCTACTGCCCGATGGAATTTACAGAACTGGTCCATGAATCTTCCCATGATTGTGGGAGGATTTGTGACTTTCGGGAGCTTTACCAATTCTTTGACCAACATATATTCAATGATTTCATCGAGAGACTGCTCGAGAGGAGTAAACTGGCGATCGTAACCCCAACCATCTTGCTTTATCTTTTCTTTCTATTGACTCAATTTTCTACGCTACTTTGAAGATTTCTCTTTCTGACTTGTATGATTGCCTTTGTTATCTTTGCAATCATCGCGGTTGGCATTGACGAAGAAGGCGGAATTCATCTTCTTTTTTGAATCTTGATTATTCCTGACGGGGGTGATGCCCTTGTAGAGGTCTTTGCTCGTGAAGACCTTCTTGACGTTGTCGCGGGCCTGCAGATCTCGAACTATCCTGACCATATCTCTGAATTGCGATTGGTGAGATTCATTGACAGACTGTTCTTTGAACTTATGGGCTGACCCCTGCCTCTGAGTAGTTCTGTGGAGTACCTGCTGAGTTTCAATTTCTTTATCTGTGTCTTCCACTGATTCTTCTTCATCAGTTGTATAAGAATTCTGAATAGGCTTCTTGGCTACCTTCAAAACTTTCTTGACCACCCGACCTTTTGCATTTTTCTTGACCTGTGTCTGCTATGTACTGGTTTCAGCTTGTTCTGCCAGCATCTTGGTCATCATCTTTTTGAACATGGCATACATTTGAGGATCAATGCCATAATTTGCTTGCTGACTCTGACTTCTGATTGATCGGGGTGAGTCCATATCTTCTTCTGAAGTTGTTGAATATGCGATGCCCTCGACTGGTGCAATTTTCTTTCCTGACCTCGTCTGAACCATTTAAATATCACAAATGCTCTCTGCAAGGCAAAATTGATGGTTAGGCTTTTGAGAGAGATTTTGATTGGAAGAAAATGTTTGCTGAGAAATTTGGTAGACAATTAAAAGAATATTCCATTACTAGGGATTGAGTCGTTGCTGGGATTACGACAATTGCGTTGCCATTCCTTCACAAAG
Source organism: Nuphar pumila (assembly GCF_984573655.1). Classification (NCBI taxonomy): domain Eukaryota; kingdom Viridiplantae; phylum Streptophyta; class Magnoliopsida; order Nymphaeales; family Nymphaeaceae; genus Nuphar; species Nuphar pumila. Next base: position 152,005,617 of record NC_143249.1, on the reverse strand, counting down.
ACAATAAACAACTAAAAATTATGCCTTGCTACCTAGGCGAGGTCGTCAAACCAAGAATGAAGAATTTGAAAGATTTTTATTCATTGAAAGAAAAACATGATTGCATCAATAATAAACTTGGAAAAGAGAAGGCGGACAGACAATTTGCCACCACTCTTTATAATCAGCAAAGACACAAGGACCGGAAAAAAGTGGAAGAGTAATAAAAGAGTCCCAGCCATATCTGGCATAATGGTATGTTCCGGACCGCTGTGCAGATGTAAGGTCGAACTCTGGCATGACTTCTGATAGCAGTCGCATCTCTATGCGCTTCTGTCTCTGAGAAAACTGTCGGACACACCGCTCCGGATGATAGTAGGCGTAGAAGAAAGGACCAAGTAGCTTGAATCTCTTGCCATACGCATAGGTGTATTTGGGAGGCGATATCTCTCGATCAAAATAGTCCCACACCACTTCTTCTTCCTATAGATGATCAATCAGGAATCGGTACGGTGCAACTGAAAGAAGCTCCTTGCCATTATATCTGAACGAACTAGCTCTGGTCGGCACATGCTGAAGGAACCAAGACTAAAGTGCATAAGTACATCCCTCGACTAAGATGGACTCTCCAAGCATGAAGTGAGTCAGTCCTCTGTATAGAAAAGCAAGTGCAACCATGACTATCGAGAGATAGTTGGTCTGTCGACTTTCCCATCTTCTCAGAAGCTGAACTATTTTGACATCCACATAATTTTGTCCGTTTGGAAAGAAAGTGAGTCCCACAGTGCACAGAACCATCGCATGCTGAATTCTCTCTCAAGCTGTTCTGGATAGCGAGCTGACTTCTGTGAATTCCCCATACTGTCGGTAGATCTCGACCAGGCTCACATATTCGTTCCCATTTTCTTCAATCAGTGGCCAAGACTTACGCCCTGTCATGCAAGCTACAGCATCTTTAGGGGTCCAGACCCTTAACATTGATAAAAAATTGCTGCTCTAATGGATCTTCAGGTTGACCGGTTGGCTCGGGCAATCCCATAATCTCTGAAAATTCGTCCATCAATAGGGTAATCTCGCCCCACGGGAACCAGAATGTGCAAGTGCGCGGATTCCACCGCTCTGCCAATACATGGATAAGGTTGTCGTTGACTGTCAACTTTCCCATTGCAGATGCCAGTTCCAACCCACAGTTGCTCAAGTGGTCCGAAAACATACGGGAGAAGTTTTTGAACCAAATGTAGTACCACCAGGGAAAGAAGGGTCCGGTGCTGAGAGCTCGATGCTCGGGAAGACTTTGTCGCACCTCATAGGAGATGTGACCTTCAGGAAAGACAGAGTCGAGCTGACAGGATGCCATTGGACTGAAAGATAGGATGACTGAAATTAGACTTAGAAAAATACGAGAATTTTGAAAATTGCAGGCAGAATAAAATGGAAAGTTGGAAATTCAAAGTCCAGAGGAACGGAAGAATGGAAAATCACCTGGAGTTTTGAAGAAAAAGTAGATAATTTGGAAAAATCGTCCAATTTTTTTGAGAAAATTGAGATATTCCATAAAAGATGGAAAATGAGATATTTGGAAAATCGTCCAGTATTTTTGGAAAATTAGGGAAAATATGCAAAAATAAGATGAAAATGAATATCATATATTCAATCACAAACAATTATGCACGTACAGCATTCCCTAAGAAGCTGATTCTAAATGCATCAATTTTGAAAGAGCTTTAGGACCCTAATCCTGACTCTAGGCTCAGATCAACTGTGTCCAATCATGCTATGCCAATATACTTGAGCCAAGGCTCAATGTACGTGGCATAAAATTTTATCTTCGGTTCTAGGCTTGTGTTTTCCCAACATCCTTGAGCACCTACCGATATACGTTGGACTATGGCTCTTGGTACGTGGAAGGGGGGCGTTAGCCCAAATAAGTGGCCCAGTTGTGAGGCTCTGTCTCGAACTATGGTTCTGGAAGAGAGCCCAGCAACGTGAAGACCGGGTAGACATAGGTGGGGTGGTTTTTGAAAACATGAGCACATGCAGGTAAACAGAGGGCTCTAAGTCCTAAAGATATGGAATTTTGAAAACTTTGAAGAAGCAAACATTTTTTTCATACAAATCCCAGATTGAGGAGTGTTGTATTTCAGACCTAAGTCTAAGTGAGCATAAATAATTCTCCTCAATATAGTCCTACCAAATCATGCCTAGTCTACATGCAATTCATGTTAGCTAGGTTCAAGTCTAGGCTCCTAGGTTCACATGATATCAGAAAATAAAAGTTGACATTCCATAAAACACGATTTTGATAATTTGAACTAAGTCAAGCACATAATTGATCAGACGAAGACAGGTCCCATCACGGTCGCCAAACCAGTTATCATCACAAAATTTTTCCTCCCTCCCTCTACAAGAGTGAGAAGAAACGATTATGCAAGTCAAACTCTACCAAAGTTTTGAAAATTGATTTTGAAAATTGATTTTTGAAAATTACTCGCCTTCGTTTTGAAAATTTGCAGGAAAATTCTGTGGAATGGGATCCGCCTGTCGGTACGAGGTTCAACCGTTCCTGGCGCCTTTACCAGGGGTAATTGAACCAAGGATCAATTGTGCGCTTTGACTAAGTTAAATTATCTAAATTATGCTCTATTTTCCTAGAATGCACAAAGAATCAGGCATGTGCTATGGAATTTTGAAAAGATGCAGGTTTTGAAAGGATGATGTTTGCTTGGAAAGTTGAAATATGCTTGGAAAATAATTGGAAAAGTGCTTGAAAATGGGATTCATGGGAAAATCACTGAACCTCATTAGAAATCAGAAATCTCATTGGAAAATGAATTCTCAGGAAAACTTGGACTTTAGGGAAATCGATTTTGAGATTTGGATTGCTTTTAAAAGGAAATAGATTTGAGAATTCTGAGAAAATCAGGAAGTTCATTGGAAAATGACTTTTGAAATGGAAAATGGATTCTCAGGAAAATGAGAAATCTGAGAAAATTGATTTTGAGATTGGAAACTTAGAATTGAGAATGTGGAAATCTTGAAAAATCATAATTTGAACTTGGAAAATACTTTGAAATCTCATTTGAAAATTCAGAATTTTGAGAAAATCAAATCTTGAGAAAAACTTAGAAATTTTTGGGAAAACTGATTTTTTCTGAAATTGAAATTGGAAAACAATGTAATTTGAATGATATGAATGAATGAATATGAATTTGAAAGATATTTTTTTGAGGAATTAGGAAAATCCTTTTGAAATTTTGAGAAATGCAGTGCATTTTTGAAGTTAGCCTAAGAGTGTAGGTTGAATGTGTCTAATACGAAGATCATAAATCTTGATTTTCTTCTTATTCTGACTATGGCCATAAATATGAATCCCACCGAGTTTATAAACTCCATAAGAGCTTGTGCATGTGTCATTTGTGTCAACCATAGTGATTTTAGAAAATGTGCATGAATGATGCATCAAATATCAAAATTTGCAGAAATTAAACTATATGCAATGCAGTCCTATTCTAAGCAGAAATATAAATTCTTATTCCAAATTATTACATCTTTACATTGAATAAAAATAAAATAATAAAGCTAAGTCTTCTTCTTGGATGTTCCTGCAAAACTAGAAAACAATGTTAGCACAAAAATGTAGGTTTTTCTGAACTCATCCGAAAATATTGGAAATTATCAGATATTATTAAGATATAAACCCAGAATCATACCCCCTTTGATATAAACATGAGAAATAATGAATAAATTTTGAAAATAAACTTGAAAATTCGAAATTAGGGTCAAAATGACCAAAATACCCCTGATAACCTTGAAATCAGGGTTTTCTGAAAGAAATTTTATAAAATTTGGAAATTTAAAAATCATATAAAATAAATCAAACACAATATAATGAATTATGATGATATGCACGAAAATTTATGGAATTAGAAATTAGAATTTCGAAATTTATGTCAAAATAACCAAAATACCCCTGATAACAAGACTATGGCCTTGAAACCAAGGTTTTCTGAAATAAATTTTTCAAAAATGAGAAATGTGAAATTCTAATGACATTAAAATTAACTCTAATATGACATGACATGCTTATTTATATAAATAAAACCCTAAAATGGTGAAAATATCATAAAATGTCAAATTTAACTCTATTTTCGTCTCATTTTCGCTTCTGAACTTAAAAATAAACTAACATATAAAGCAAATGAACTTGGAATTGAGCCAAATTTGGCATGGACACCTAGAATAACCCTAAAAATAGAATGGAGCTCGAAAATCTAATTTTTTATATTTTCTTAATATGGAAAATAGCTAAAATCCTAAAAAAAACAAAATTTTGCCTAAAATGTTGATTCTAAATGGGATTTCGGATATCAAACTTCCATACAAATTTCCCAAATTTTATGGGGTGACATAGGACAGTTAGTCAAAGATTTTTTCCTTTTACACATTCTGGTTTTGAACTATGGTCAGAGCTGTACAGCTCCAGAAAGTCGGATCGAAATCCGGCGACTCTAGGATTTAGAGCAAATAGACAGGTTTCGGGAGAAAATGCGTTAAAAATAGCAGACAGATGTGAAAATGTCTGAAATTATGAAAAAACGTCCTTGACAAATAGAGAAAAATTTGATCTTTTTACAATATTGGGATTCAGGTTATGGTCTGGAAATGGGCACACTGTTATCAAAGACCTAGATCTCTGGAAATTCTGGATATCGGAATCTGTCAGACAGAAAAGATAATTTCAAGAAAAATACTTGAATAATCCAAAAAAATCTCAAATTTTGAGGAATGACATAGAAATGTGTTAGTAATAATGTTTGTGTTGAAAGTTTTGATAGACAACTTATGGATTGAACAAACACAGCACATTAGGTTCGATCTATACCTTGACAAAGAAAAATCGAGGTTTTCCTATGGATCTGGAAAAATTGATTTTTAACAGAAATCAAATCTGTTTATAAAGATCCCAAAATTTTCAAACAATTAGTAGATTCCACCATGAATCTACTATAATTTTTAGGAGGAGATTCGGATCTCCCAAGGGGGTCAATCCGGAGGTTTTTGTCTGATAAAACAGAATATGAAATTTTGGGAGGGTTCAAAACCCACATCAGCATATGATTTATTTAATAGGCTTCAGAAACCTAAATGGTTCTAGGTTTTTGACAGGTGATCAGAGATAAATAGATGTATTCTCAGCAAAATTTTCAGGGTTTATTTACAAAAAATCAAACATAGGATAAAAACTGGACTATAGGTATGAGTTAAAAACATCATAGAACATGAATTGAATGTTAATAAACCGTATCACATGAATAAAATGTTTGGAAAATATTGGGATGGTCCTAAATGCAACCTAAAATGTCTTGGAAGATGATAAAATCAAAACAATAGGGAGATATAGTCCATTTCTTTAATATTGGTTGTCGAAAGGAGGGATCAGATCCATCTATCGGATGGATCACCTCTTACTTAGCCTTACCATGAAAATCATGTGTTTCGTACCATTTGAACATGTAAATAATGGCTTTTCAGCCATATGAAATTGACTAAAGCACTGTAAAAATATTCGTTACCTTGGGATCTTGCTTGCACTTTATCCGGCTGAAGAGGAGGTCTTGTAGGAGATGGCACCGGCTGGAGGGATCCCCAGTTGTGAAGGTTGTGGAGGAAGCTGCCACGTTGATGAAGTTGCTGTAATGGAGGCTGAAACCAGGAGGGATCTGCTATACAGTTTGTGATGGCTGCTGCACCATTTGGAGGAAGCCTTGGAAGAGGCTCGTAGTGGTTGGAGAGGGCTGTTGCAAGGGGAGGGATGAAGCACCAGCTAGGGGCAAAGTTGTTGCTGGAGATGTTGCTGAAGCAAGGAAGTTGGAGGACCGGCTGCTAAGATGGCTGAAGCTGGAGTGGTGCTGGACCTTCAAGGTGGAAGGAGGTAGATAGCTGCAACAATGGGAGGTAAGAGGCTGGAAAGGCCAGCCGTGTGTGTGTTGTTTTTCATTAAAAACCCACAAACTTAGGTCTTAATGATAAATAAACTTAGGGCTTAGAATGGGTTATGCGTGAGATCATTTGTGTGAGGGGTTTCAACGTGTGATGGGTTGGAGAATAGGGAAAAGAAGGAAAGAAAGGGAAGAAGGAAAAAGGAAAGAAAAGAAAGAAGGGAAAAGGAAAGAGAAGGAAGAAGGGAAAAGGAAGAAAGAAGAGGGAAAGAAGAATAAGGAGGGGGAGCTCTACGTGAGTGGGCTGGAGAAGAAAGAAAGGAGGAAGGAAAGAAAAAAAAGGAAAGAAAACAAGAAAAGAAAGAAGAAGAAGAAAGGAAGAAAAGAAAGAAAGAAGGAAAGAAGAAAGAAGGAAGGAAAGAAAAGAAAGAAGAAAAAGGAAAGGAGAAGAAGAAAGAAAGGAAATGGAGAGGAAGAGAGAGGGGCTAGGGGGGCCGACCCCATTGTGGGTCCCACCTCGCAAAATAAAATAAAAAATAAAAACAAACAAATAAAAAGAAAATTGAAAAGAAACACAAATTTTTTAATGAAAGAGAAATGTAAATGAATAAGCCATCTCAGAGTGGGCTTATTTTTCAAATTTGAAATTCATTTTGAGAATCTTAGGGGTAGAATAGTCTTTTTAGAAAAATTCCTGGACAAAACGAGCTATTTTTGGCAGTTTTTGAAATGAGCTCGGATTTTGAAATTCAATACCTCATTGCGAAGCAAATCCAGTGTAGAATTTGAAATTTTGAGTTTGAAATAAATCCAAATTGTTTTTCTCAAGAAAATATTTCCAAATTTAGACTCTCGAGGGTAAAAATGTCAATTTTGGAAACCCAGGGTTTGAAATTGATTTCTGAAAACTTTTAAAACTCAATCTGCATTGAAATTTATAAAACTGGAGTTTTAGACTTCGAAAATGAAATGAAATGTGATGAAATGTTATGAAATACTGAGAAATGATATGAAATGATGAGAAATAGTATGAAATGTCATGCGAAATGCAGACCTTGAATGAAGAATTTTGGATATTAGACCCCAATTGGCAATTGTACTAGTTCAAAAAGTGTTAAAATTGATAAAATTTATTAAAATGATTCAAGAAATGGTTTTCAGACTCCACCGAGCTAGAGTGACACTGAAAATCAGGGTTTGAGCTGAATTGAACTGAAATGAATTGGATTGAGCTGGGTTTTAGAGTTTCAGAACTCAAATGAACTGACTAGACACTGACTCAACTGGCCTTTCTGACTAATTTTTTGAGAAAAGCTAACATTTTTAGAGAAATGGTACAAAATGGTCATTGGAGTGAAGTGAATTATGAATCTGAGCTGTGTTTGAGCTAGAAAAAAGGTTAGTAATACTGACATGAACTAAAATAAAAGCTCGAACACTAGCTCAATTGACTGAACTCAGCTCAATTTCAGCTGAAAGAGCTGAAATGGGCTAAAATGGACTCCTAGACACTTGAAAATGGTTTTGAACTAAAACTGGAGCACTTGAACTCTTGGTGAGCTCAAACTAGACTCTGGGGAATATGACTGACTGAGAATGACTGACTCAGAGACAATTGGCTCAGGTTTGAGTGCGAAATGAGCTCATTTTTGAAGAAATGATCCAAATTTGGCAGGAATGGTCAGGAATGAAAATGACCTTCTCACTGTGAGCTCAAATGAGCTTGAAATGACTGCTATTCTAACTGTTTTGAACTGACCAATGAGCTTGGTTGACTTCGACTAACTAGGGTCCGGGATGACCTAGGGGTAAAATGGTAATTTTCCTAATAAAAATGGGTAAAGTGGTGATTTTCTGAAACTGACTCGGGGTTTGACTCCTACACTGACCTAACAGGGTTGGCATTGCACAAGGAGGGTTGTTTGAGAATGGATGAGGAAAATTTAGGGTGTTTACAAGACTTCCCCAACCATTTCCTTCCCGATTCTTCTTCTCCCTTTATAAAAAATGGGCGTCGAGGAGAGGTGGGGGATCCATCTTCCATCGAGCGATCTCCCATTAAGCGCATCATTCATTAATATCATCCATTTTTTTTATCATCGGTAGTTCATATCACCTCCTCTTCCTCGATTACCTGAGCTGAAGAGCAACCATCCTCTTTCAAATTCCTCCAAGCAAAAGGCAAAGAACACCGAGCTTTACCCCTTCAGAGCCCCTGTAGTGCTTCGAAGTTTCAAGCCATCCAGAAAGGATCGACCATTCCCTGTGGCTGAGAGGTAAGCGATCATCTATTTCTTCCTTCGATCTCCTTGGAAAATCACCAAGTCCCATTTCATCATATCCCCTTTTACTTTATTCTAGGTTTTCCCTGTGGGCTCTTCTTTAAGTCGTAATGCGTTGGTGATGGGGACGACCTGCATATAGCAGGATTGGCTCATCCCTCTGCAAACAGTAAATAGAATTTCTTAATTCCAACATCCCCTCTAGTTTTTGTTTTGTTTCTTCTATTGATTCTGCAAATTTCTTTTACTCGTGCTCAATAATTCCCTACAATTTATTTAAATCTCAATCCAATTTCTTGTTTCTCTTACTATTTATTTCTGCCGGCTTCTGCACTTTGATCTCTAGCATCAGAAAGCACTTTGATCATTCTAAGAATTGTTGTTTTCTTGTTCTCTTTCTTGGAATTAAACTTTCCATAAATCTCTATGGTCGCATCTTGTTGTTGGCATTCAGATGAGGCAAATTGGGGTACCAGATACCCATCTGCCAGTGAATCTTATGATGCCTAGCATTGTCGATCTTTGGTCTTCATTTATCGATTCTGACTACCATTTCTCTGTTTAGTATCACCATCTATGTTTCCCGTTGCATTCCTGTTTAAGAGCATCATTTCCTTTTAACTATCTTCCTTATCTCTTTTACCGATTCATTTGTTTGAATTTTTCTTTTATTCATTTTTCTTTTTTTTATGGTAGATCTTTAACGCCCAACCATGGTGTGAATGAAGGGCCTCATCCCTTGAATCTCGGTATGAACATGCGTTTATACTCTTTCATAAGCATAAACACAGGTTCAAAATCCCCTTGTAATACATATTTACACTTCGTCGCGATAGCATCTGCCGACATTACCCATCCCCTTGATTTTCAAGTTTTGGTTTACCCGTCGGTTATCCTTTAATGTTTTGTTGTTTTCTGTTTTGAGTGCCTGTGAGATTTGTCATTTCCAATGTATTGTTAATTCTATCAGTTGTGTCCTCTGGTCCTGAACCTCTGATTGTTTTCTGCATCCACCATGGTTCGAACAACATGGTACTTAGATCCTGTTCTTTATTTTTTTCTTTTTTTATTTTTTTTTTAGATTACAATGCATATCGTATTTTGTTATATGTTTTGCTCTATCCTATGTGTTTTCAATTTCCTTTTTGATTGATAGGCTTCATTTTACTTTTGCAACTTTGTTTTGATTCCCAGTTCCATCAGAAATGATTCAGCATTCCCTTTTTGCCACTGCATTTCTTTTTTTTACTAACAATCTCACTCTATTTTGTTGTGGTTATGCATTTATTCTATCAATTGGTCCAATGCATTCAACGCATTTTATTTTATCTGGTACATTTCCTTCATAACATTGCCCTGTTTGTGTGGTGTTCTGTACATTTTTTGTTTTGGGAGTAATCAATGGTTGCCACGGTACTGTTAACGTCCCTGTGTTGAGTCGATCCTGCATTTCTGTTATCAATGACACCATCAGGGAAGAAGACCCTGTCATCGTTGCACCTGAGAACAAATCCAAAACGACCTTTCCCTTATAATGTGGATACAAGTATTGCTAGCCAAGCTTGGACCATCTCCATGATGAGTGATTATGGCATTTGTTTCCAATAGTCGTTTCATTGTGGAATGCGGTGGTGGTTAGTACAATCGGTAGCTTTTGCCCTGAGGATGATCGGCATATATATATGTCATTGTCGGCATATGCATGGCATGCCAAGTTTAATATAAAGGAAGGGGCTGATCACATGTGATTGCTTTGATTATTCTGTGAAGATCTTTATTATATTATTTGGTATTGCCCATAGCTGTAGATAACCTACATCTCCTTTGATGGTATGTTTTCACTATCATTTGTAGCCTTGTGGCACAGGAACGCCAACATCATCCCAATCAACTTCTTTCAATCTATCGTTGGCCTTCCAGCTATGAGCCAAGCCAGTTTGGGGGAATTCCCTGGACCAATAAAGAGTAAGAATTCACAATCACTCAAGCTGGCACCCTTCAGAACCAACAAATTATGCATTATCAGATCAATCCTAACATGAGGAATCCCCAAACGAGTATTCAATCTGGAAGTATTGTCCGCCAACTCCCTAGCAACCTCCTTCATACTCACCACCATTTTCCTATGCATTCACAGCAACAGTCCTGTTTTGCACTATAGCCTTTAGCAGTATCCACTTTCCTGTATCAACTCTCTTAGTTAGATGTTAGGTATTAAAAAAAAGAGTTAAGATCTCTTGATCATAGGCTTAGGTAATTCACCCTTCCTTCAGAATGTACAGGAGAACAAATTCCATCAGTCAGTTTCAAGCATCTTTACTTCTGTCGTTACTATCAGTGAATGTGATGAAGACTTGTTGGGTGACCTGAAGAGGTCTCTTTTGAGGCATTACCTGTGGGTTTCAAACATATGACAGATATTATAGTAGATGGAGGTCCTGACAAGGCACTTGTAATGTAAGACCCGCAATTTTTTAGTTCAAACTCTGAATAAATTTTTGAGGCATTTTCTAGTGAAAAATAGCGTTTTTACCATAAAGTGAATTCCTGCGACCTAAATATACTTAGGATATTCGTATCTTCACGAATATATGCTCACCACTCTGGAAGCCATAACTTCCTACCTGAACGAAATCAAGAGATTCGTACGAGCCAACTTTCTTAGTTACGTCAATACGAAGATAATGTCCTACTCAGAATTTTTCAGAAAAAATGTCAGAAACTCGATTTTTTTGCTGGACCCATGAAAATATTTGTGGGACCCACAAAAATATTTCTCAGAAAATATTTTAGAATATTTTAGAATATTCCAGAGCCTTCTAGAGCCTTCCAGTACCTTCCAGCACCTTCCAACCCCTTTCAGCTTCTTCCAGCACCTTCCATGGAAGGAATTTCTGAAAAAGCCAAGGGTAAAAAGGAGATTCTGAAACTTGGGGCCCAAGTTTCAGAATCTATAAATAGAGGAGCTCCCCTCTCTCTAAAAATTGCCAACTCCTCTCTCTCTCCTCCTTTTCCCAAACCTCCCCCACCTAGCCTAGTAGGTCTGAGCCTACCTGACCTGGTCTGAACATGCCTGGTCTAGTCTTAGCCTGCCTGACCTAGTCCTAACCCACCTGACCTAGGTCTGAACCTACCTAACCTAGTTTAAACCCAGTTGACTTGATTTGAACCTAGTTAGGTTTGAAGTCAAAGTCAAAGTCCTTTTTTCGTCCGAAGTCCGGAGTTGATCCTTTTCGAAGTCGAACCTCGTTCGAAGCATCAAAGCATTCCGGAGTCGTTCCTTCCTCAAATCGAAGTAAGTTTGCTTCATTAATCCATCTCTCTCAAGTATTTGATTGTTTGTATATAGCATATACTTTCTAAAGTAGTATCTTGCTTTAGTTCTTGGTTGAGCCCCTTTTGGACACTTCGGTGTTTACCTGCTCGCCTCGTAACTATCGTCGAATATATATGTTCAAATACGCAGTATATGTGTTCTTAAAAATGGAATCTCGCCCTAGTTCTTGGTTGAGCCCTTCAGAACACTTCGGTGTTCACCCGCTCGCCTCGTAACTATCGTTGGATGCAGATCTAGGTGTATATTTGTTGATTCTGCCGACGCGTCTTATATCGCACAGGCTATGTAATTTACCTTTGTTGTCGCGTCGTATGATGCCAAGGCTACTGCTTTCTGCTATTTCTGATTATGCATTTACTTACGCCGTCGTGTTGAAAGACACCAAGGCTCCTGCTTTCTGCAAATATATATGTAGAATATTTCGTTCAGTTACACACCCTGAACAATAGTATATGCATTTCTTTACCCCGCCACTGTATAAAGCACAAGCTTCTGCTTATACTACATATATGGCGCGTAAAATGAGCGTTCAAACGGAGATCCACTCCAAATCGCCATTGCAATTCCCTTACCGCTCCTTGTTCAAGATTCTGCTTGACAAATGAAGCCCCTATTGGAAAGGCTTCGCTTTTTGGCAAAATGCTCTTTACGTAAAGACTAAGTCAATTACATATGGCCTGACTATGGTCCAGGGTTCCTGCAACCTTGATGGATGCAAGGTACGCACCACAGTGCACATCCATTTTCCGAGTTAAGCGTAGCAATTTTCCGCCAAAGAGGGGAGATGTCGCTGAAACGGATAAAAGAAATGCACGCTTTCTCCGTTAAAGAGAGGAACTGCTGCTGAAATTTCTAAAGAAGCTAAGAATAACTCAGAAAGAACGTAACAGGATACTCTGTCATATATCAGAGTGCTACCCAGTTCATGGAATACTTTCTACAACGTAGAAAGGTTCGTTGCACCGCTGCCGATAGAGCAGGGGAGGTGCTGACGAAATGGTTGGCAAAAGAGCTGCCGGAACCAGTTGAACGACATAATGATGTCCGTTGATGAAACGATGTCAGAATGGCTCATATCCCTGTGCCTGCGAGGGCACCTTGCTCGTAAGGGTCGTTGAGCCGGAGTAGAGGTTGCGCCTTGACTAGGTTTGGACTCGTTGCGTAAAAATACGTCGAGTAGCCAATCTATTTAGATCGAGTCATATTGTAAACACCCCAAATTTTCACCCTCATCCAGTGTTTGTCCATTTCATAAGTCATTACAGATCATTGCATGTCATTGCATGTATTCTGCATAGCATTGCATGTCATTGCATAGCAATGCAGGTCATTGCATCTCATTTTCAAGGTCCAGCACTCCTATTTCAAAACATTCAATCCAGATTTAAATTTTAAAGCTTTTATTTCAAAATCAATTTCAAAACCTGGGTTTTTATTCAATACTCTGTCATTTTCCAACCCCAGGACTTTATATTTCGAAATATTTTCTCAAGGAAACAATCTGGATTCATTTCAAATTCAAATTTTAATGGATTTCAATTTACAGATGAAACCCATTGAGGTGGTGTCGCTTCTGAATTCCTCTATTCATCAAATTTCTCAAAATTTTGAAAGTTTCAGTCCGATCAGGACTCTGTCTCAGAGTCCTGATCCGGTCAAGAGTCTGTATTGAAGTCTGTTTTACTTCCATTTTTAATCTTTTTCATTTGTTTTCGAAATTTAGGTCATTTTACAGAGTCCAGTTAGTTCAGGATTCTATTTTAGAGTTCGGTCGAGTTAGGAATCTAACCCTGATTGTGTTTTCTGACTTATTTCATCATTTCTTGATAAAATCTTTTGAAAATTCTTTCATTTGGCTGTTAAAATTTAAAATTTCAGAGTCCTAAGAGTTCAGGACTCTAACCCGGAGTTCCAGTTCGCATGAGACCCTATTTTCAAAAATCTTGAATTTCAAATGTCAATTTTAACCCTTTTTCAAAGCCATTTTCAGTGTTTGTTTCAAAATTTCTAAAACTCAATGTGGGCCCACTCAGTTGGCACCATATCCAGAGGAATTCTAATTCAGTTAGGATCCTATATCATTTCAAAAAATTTAATTTCAAAGTTTGCTTTTGAAAAGCTTTTGAAAACTCCTTCAATTTCAAGTTTTAAAATCGTTTTTTTTTTTGAAAAACTCAAGTAGGGCCCACTCGCAGTGGTGCCATATTCGAGTCAGTCCAGACTAGACTAGGGTTAGTGGATGTCTTGGTTAGTGTTAGAGGTTTAGAAGAGTCAAAACCATTTTGAAAAAAAACTCATTTTGAAAGTTAGTTTTTAAAACTAGTGTTTTTAAAGGTTTTTAAAGGTTTTTTTTAAAAAAGCCAAATGTAGAAAATGCCAAGTGGCATTACATTTGGGGATTTTTTAGGAGAGTCTAGGGGTTAATTAGGTATTAAATAGGATAATTTAGGCTAGGGGTAGGATAGTCTTTACACCCCAAAATCGCCCCCCTTAGAAGAGTCCAATTTTTTTAAAACATTTAATTTTTAACCTAAATTTTTTTTATAAATAGAAGGCTATAGGGGGTCGATTTTCCCAATTGGCTTTTCTTTGGATTCTTGGAGCTTCTCTCTCCTCTCCAGCCCTTCCTCCATTGCAGCAACCTCAAGGTAACTATTTTCTCTAATTTTTAGTTTTTATTTAATTTTTTTCATTGTTTTAAACATGATTTAGCCATTGGTACCATCATCTTCATGGATTCAACCATGGATTCAACCTCAAGAACCATCAAGAATCAGCAAGAACGATCCAATAAGGTGATCCAACCTTGTTTTGGGTGATTTACAGAGATTTTAATCCATTAGAATTGATTTTAATATGATGCTTTGCATTAATAACCAATAAAATATATGATTTGCCCTTTTTAATGGGTTAAATCTATGTTTTAAAGGTGATATCAAATTCCAGCCATTGATTCCCTGTTTTTATTTTATTTTCATGGTTTATTCATGTTTGTTTTACGTTCTATAGCATATAAATAATTTTTATTTACTGTTTTATGGTTTATTTTATTTATTTACATTAGTTAATGCATGGTTTTTTAAGTTTCTTAAATTTCTGTGTGTTCTAGGTTTAGAACAGTAAAGATGATGTTATTTCGGATGGAAGCACTCATTGTTTATTTACGATTTTTTTATATGTGGTGAATGCATGAGTTATTGAGTTACTGTAGAAAAATCAGAGGTTTTGGATCTCGGGAACCCTGTCAAAAAAAATCAGACATCAAATCTGGTTTTTAAAGTTTTAAAATCATGGTTAAAATCAAGAAGGTAACTTGCTGTTATGATATTTCTCTCATCTTATATCCGATTTTAGATCTGTAAAGTGCTATGGATTCACATTGAGTAGATATGTCTTCTGTGAAATTTTCGGATTTTTTGATCACAGTTTAGTATTTTTCCCTATTTAGAGAATCTGTTTTTAATTTTAAAACTCGTTAGGGTTTACCAAAACCCTAATCAGACTTGTGTTAGTCATAAATCCCAAACCACAGATCCGATTTTAGATCTGTAAAAAGTGAGTATTGTTATTTGTCTATCTACTGTTCACCATTAAAATTTCAGAGACTTTTGTTTAGAATTTCTATTTATGTCTGTATTTTCAATCTGGAATAGCTGTTTTAATCCCTGTTAAGAGTGATATATTTTGGCTCAGATTGCCGGAAGGGTTTCTCACTAACCGGAGATGATTTTTATGATCTGTAAATTGGAAAATCTCTTTTTTCCTTCCTAGTTAGTCTTTGTAAAATTTGATAAATTTCCATGGAGATTTGACCCCTGGTTCAGGTCTTGGACTGAGACTGGTTGGTGAATTAGGTCAAAAATAGCATATTTTTAGGGTTTAATGCAATTTTCGGATTAATTTAATGTCAAAAAATTATTTTTATAATTCCAATTCGACATTAGGGTTATAACAAGTGCAGGTACCAATTTTTATGGATTTTGGAATCCATTTGATGGCTGAATTAAGCAAATTGCAAAACCGGGTTCCTGAAAGATCCAAAAACACTGCAAAAATCACAAAATTTGTGATATTATTGGATTTTCGTGCATAAGCATATATTCTTAGGGTTTAATCATGTTCATAATCATATTAGGATGCTTTAGGTTTAATTTTGTGCTCATTTGATTTCATTTAGTGCATAAAACCTAAGTTTTTACCAAAATCTATTTTTAAAAACCCTGATTTCAAGGCCATAGTCTTGCTATCGGGGGCAATTTGGTCATTTGACCTAAATTTCGAAATCCCTAACCCTAATTTCATATTTTTAATCATGTCATAGCATATTTGGTTTGAGTTTATTCCATTCAAATTTCAAAATTTGCATTTTATCAAAATATCTTTCTAAAAACCCTAATTTCAAGGCCATAGTCTTGTTATTAGGGGTATTTTGGTCATTTTGACCCCAATTTCGAAATTCCATATCTTCTCTTTCATATTTATTCAATTTTATTTCATACTTTATCATTTTTATTTAAGGGAATCAAGGAAGAGGCTTATATCTAGCAAAATCCAACAATTTTCTGATATTGTTGGATAAATCTAGAAAAGCCAACATATATTCATTAACCAAGTTCTCTAGTTTTGCAGGTACATTGAAGACTTTATTTTTCATGTATTTAAATTTCAATAGTGATGTAATTTGTAATTAAACTTTGGAATAAGAATTTACATTTCCTGCTTAGCTTAGGTTGCATTGCATATAGTTTATTTTTTTAAATAATGTTAATGTGTGATGGATGATGATTCATGCATATTTTTACAAATTCACCATGGTCTACACGAATGGCACATGCACTAGCTTCTATGAAGTTTATAAACTTGGTGGAATTTATATTTATGACCATAGTCAGAATATGAATGATACTTAGATTTATGATCTTCACATTAGCCACATTCAGCCTACACTCTTAGGCTAACTTCAAAAATGCACTGCATTTCTCAAAAAATACAAAAAGTATTTCTCAATTCCTCAAAATCATATAAATTCATTTCATGCATTTGCCAATTCCAATTCAAATTTCAATTCAAAGAAGTTCATTTTCTCAAAATTTCCTAAGTCTTATAGCAAAATCGATTTTCCCAAAGACATTGAATTTCAAAGGATATTTCAAGTATTTCCCAAGTTTCAAATTCAAATTTTCTAAGTTAAAATTTCAATTTCCAAGTTTGAATTAAGAGAAACCAAGTCTCTCAGAATCGATTTTCACCAAATGTCAAGGATTCCTCAAAATCGATTTTTATTTCTCTCAGAAGTATATTTCAAATCCCATTTCACGATTTCTCATGTGATATCATTTCCAAGATTTACATTTTCTAAAAATTTCAATCATTCAAAGCAAACATCATGTTTTCAAATGTGCATTTTCTGAAAATTCATAACACATGCCTGATTCTTTGTGCATTTAGAAATTAGAATATGATTTAGACAAGTTGAATAGAGTAGAGCATAAGATTGATCCTTGGTTCAATTACCCCTGTTAAAGGTGGCAGGAACGGTTGAACCTCGTACCGACAGGCGAGTCCCATTCTATGGAATTTTCCCGCATTTTAAAAACGGAGGCGAGTTATTTTCAAAAACTTTTTCAAAGGTCAGTTTGATTTGCAAAAGTAAAAATTTTGCGATGATAACAGGTTTGGCGACCATGATGGGACCTGTCTTCGCCTGATCAATCTAATGCTCTACTTAGTTCAAATTGTCAAAATCGATTTCCATGGAATGTCAGCTTTGCTTTATGATATCATGTGAACCTAGGAGCCTAGACTTGAACCCAGCTGACATGGAATGCATATAGACTAGGTATGGTTTGGTAGGACCATATTGAGGAGAATTATTCATGCTGACATAGACTTAGGTCTAATACAACACTCCTCAATTTAGGAATTGTATGAAAACAATGTTTGCTTCTTCAAATATTTCAAAAATCTATCGCTTTAGGACTTAGAGCCTTCTGTTTGATTGCATGTGCTCATGTTTTTCAAAAATCACCCCACCTATATTGTCCCGGTCTTCACGTTGCTGGGCTCTCTTTCAGAACCATAGTTCGGGACAGAGCCTCACAACTGGGCCACTTATTTGGGTGAAAACCCCCCTGCCACGTACCAAGGGCCATAGTCCAACGTATATCGGCAGGTGCTCAAGGATGTTGGAAAACTTGAACCTAGAACCGGAGAAATTGATTTTATGCCACGTACATCGAGCCTTGGCTTGAGTATATAGGCATAACTGGATTGGATACAGATGATCTGAGCCTTAGAGTTAGGATTAACGTCCTACAGCCATTTCAAAATTTGTGCATCTAGAGTCAGCTTTTAGAGAATGCTGTTTGTGCATACTTGTTTGTGCAAAATGTGATTGAATATGTTATAGTCATCTCCTTTTATTTTCCATATTTTCCCCAATTTTCTAAAATACTGGATGATTTTTTTAAAATTCCCCAGTCCATGTCCATGTACTGTCCATGTTTTAAATCCTGGACGATTTTCAAAATACTTCATTTTTATAAAGTACTTCCTTATATTTCATTAAACCCTGGACGATTTTCATAAAGTTCCTCCATTTTCTTCAAAACTCCAGGTGATTTCCCATCTTTCCTGTCTTCTGGATCTCGAATTTCCTGCTTTATTTTTATCCTGCCTGCATTTTTCTCAAAATTCCTGTATTTTCCAAGTCTTATTCCAAATTTTCCATGTTTTCCAGTCTATTCTGATGGCATCCAGTCAGCTTGATTCAGTCTTCCCTGAGGGTCACATCTCCTACGAGGTGCGACAACGTCTTCCCGAACATCGAGTCCTCAGCACCGGATCCTTCTTTCCCCGGTGGTATTATTCATGGTTCAAAAACTTCTCTCGTATGTTTTCGGACCATCTGGATGAGTGTGGATTGGAACTGGCGTCTGCAGTGGGAAAGCAGACAGTCAACGGTAACTTGATCCATGCACTAGCAGAGCGGTGGAATCCGAGCACTTCTACCTTCTGGTTCCCGTGGGGCGAGATGACAGTACTGATAGATGAATTTTCAGAGATTATGGGATTGCCCGAGCCAGCCGGTCAGCCTAGAGATCCATTAGAGAAACAGTTTTTGATCAATGTCAAGGGTCTGGATCCCCGAGATGCTTTAGCTCGCATGACAGGACGCAAGTCTTGGCCTCTGATTGAAGAAGATGAAAATGAATATGTGGATCTGCTCGAAATCTACAGACAGCATGGGGCATTTGTGGAAGTCAGTTCATTGTCCAGGACAGCTCGAGAGAGAATTCAGCACGCGATGGTTCTGGGCACGGTGGGACTAGCTTTCTTTCCCGATGGACGGAATTACATGGACATCAAAATAGTTCAGCTTCTAAGGAGATGGGGAAGTCGACAGACCAGCCGCCTCTCAATAGCCATGGCCGCACTCGCCTTTCTATACCGAGGGTTGACTCATTTCGCACTCGGAGAATCGATTCTAGTCGAAGGATGCACCTATGCCTTGCAGTCTTGGTTCCTCCGGCATGTGCCAGTCCAAGCCAGTTCATTCAGATACAATAGAGAGAAGCTTCTTCCAGTTGCGCGATACCGGTTCTTGATCGACAACCTTCAGGAGGAAGAAGTCGTATGGGACTACTTTGATCGTCAGGAATCACCTCCCATATACACTTATACTTATGGCAAGCGATTCAGACTACTTGGCTCGTTCTTCTGCGCATACTATCATCCCGAGCGGTGTGTCAGGCAGTTCTCTCAGAGGCAGAAGCGCGTAGAGATTCGTCCACTAGCGGGGGTTCTGCCAGAATTCGATCTCGCATCAGATCAGTGGTCCGGAGCATACCATTCTGCCAGACATGGCTGGGATTCCTTTGTCAGTCTTACTATTTTTCCTGGTCCTCGTGTGTCTTCTGATTTTGTAGAGTGGTGGAAAATTGTTCGTCCCCCTCCCCTCTGTCAAGTGTATTATTGATAAAATCATGTTTTTCCCCTCAATAAAATTCTTTTACATTTCACTTTGGTTTGACGACCTCGCCTTGGTAACAAGGCATATTTTCAGTTGTTTATCTTGCAAAGAATAGCAACGCAATTGTCGTAATCCCAGCGACGACTCAATCCCTAGTAATGGGATATTATTTCAATTGTCTACCAAAATTCTCAACAAATATTTTCTTCCAAACCAAATTTCCTTCAAAAGCCTAACCATCAGTTTTGACCTCAAGAGAGCATCAACAACATCCAAGAGAACATTTGCAATACCCGATGGTCAATACAAGATCCAGAAAGAAAACCACATCAGTTGAAGGTGTCGCATATTCAGTAGCTTCAGAAGAAGAGATGGACTCACCTCGATCAATCCAGAGTCAGGGTCAGCAGGCGGATGATGGCATCGATCCCCAAATGTATATCATGTTCAAAAAGATGATGACCAAGATGCTGGCAGAGCAAGCTGAGGCCAGTACTGAGCAAATTCAAACTAAACAGAAAGATAAGGGTCAGGTCGTCAAGAATGTGAAGATCAGCAAAAAGCAGAGTCGTCACGAGGAAATATCTGATGAGTCAGAATCAGCTGACGATGCTGACAAGGAATGTGAAAATAAATATGAATTCAGAAGGTCGACTCAAGGTCAGGGGTCAGCTTACAAATCCAAGAATCAGTCTGTTGACGACCCTACGCAGTCACAACTGAAAGATGTGATGAAAATGGTTAAGGATCTGCAGGCCCGCGACAAGGGCAAGAAAATCTTCACCAGCGAAGACTTCTATGATGGATTAGATGGGGATGATGATCTCGATAACCTCCCCAAGAAATTCATTAAGTTTGATGGTTTGGGTGACCCAAAGGCGCACCTCGCCCTTTTCTTTGCAGAGTGTTCCAAGTTCAGGAGGAATAACAGGGCCTTATTTCTTTGTTTCCCTCGCAGTTTGGAGGGTATTGCAGCAAAATGGTATTCAGAGCATATTAATCCCATAGAGCTGAAAGAGTTTGATAAAGTGGTCAATTTGTTTATTGAGCACTTTTTATTCAACGCTGAGGCACTCCCGACCCTCAGCCACCTCTGTGGCCTGAAACAGAGAGAAAATGAAAAGGCTCGAGATTTTATCCACCGCTGGAGGTCAGCTTGTAATAAAATGAGAGATCCCATATCAGAGGGGCATGCTTTGTCCTTAATTCTAAGCAATTTCTCGCAGCCTCTGAAAGGCCTCATCTCCACCGCACCATCCAGAACCTTTATTGAATTAACAGAGCGAGTCAAATGGCTCGAATTAAGTCTGGAGAATGGCTTCTATGAAGGTTTCACTTTCACCAAGAACAGCGGCCAGAACGAGTCAAAGAAGAAGACTCGCTTTACTAATTCTGTCAATAATAATAAATGGAATCATCTCAAGGGGCAGAATAGAGACTTCTGTTATGGGGCAGGAGGTTCAAACAGGAATGATCAGAAAGGGAAGTCGATCCCGCAATTCAATAAGCCGCTTCAGTTGGAGCAGGGACCAAAACCCCGAGAAAAAGTGAAGCATGAAGGATGGAGCTATGATAGGAGATTCACTCCATTAGATCAATCACTCGAGACTGTGCTCGAGTACATGTTGACCAAGGAGATGGTCAAGTTGCCAAGGTTGGCCGATCCTCCCGTTCCTATGGGAAAATTCAAAGACCAATTCTGCAAGTTCCACAGAACAGTGGGGCACAATACTGAGAACTGCTTTGTTCTGAAGAATATTGTTCAGGACCTTATTGATAAAAATCTTCTGGTAGAAGGCGCGGAAGATGAAAATATAGATATTCTAAAAAAGCCATTTCCTCGTCATTCTACAGTAGTCATCACCGAACAGTCGTTTCAACCACAGGAGCATATCAGGCCATGCTCTGAAAATGACATGCAAGCTCAGCATCAAGTCCTGGTATTGCAGCAGGCTCGGTCCAAGGCCCAGAAGATGGACCTTATTTCAGCTTTCGGCAAATTGAAAGTGTCTGACAAGTCCGCTGGGATATCTCCCGAGGTAGCCAGAAGTATGCCATGGCTCCCTAAGCATCTCATTAAGTCCACCACAAAGAAAAGTGCGACATCAACTCTAAAGCCTATTACAGCATTATCAAATGTCTCAATTTTGGACTTAACTCAAGCCTCCGCCAAGCATCAGCAGGTGTTGAATGATCTGCTACAAAAGATCAAGGTGAAACCAAGCACAACTCCTCAAGACATGGCCCATATAGTCAATCAGACCATGACTAATGCTCCAGTTACTTTCTCCGATGAGGATCTCCCTAAACCTCATGTATTTCACAACAATGCCTTGTATGTTGTAGTTCAAACCAGAGGGATGACAGTTCCTCATGTGCTGATCGATGGAGGCAGCAGCCTCAATATATGTCCGGAAATGATCGCCAAAGCTTTGGGCATAAAAGAAGAAGAATACATTCCAGATCCAATCACCATTTATGGGTTCGACAATCATGGCCAAACAGCGAAAGGAAAAGTATTCCTAGAGATCTTCATTGACTACTCGGTCCATTCAATTCTCTTTCACGTGGTCAATGTGCTGCCCACTTATAATCTACTTCTCGGGAGACCATGGATCCACAACACAAACGCAGTACCGTCTACTCTGCATCAATGCATTAAGTGGTCAAAAGGTGGTATGATCACGACAGTCTTAGGCGAAGATCCGGAGCAGAGGCTAGCACAGCCCATGGTTCCCAGGCCCTCTTTCACTACTGATATCCCTAGCATTAGGGGTATTGAAGAGGTCAGCTTCGAAGAGGATTCAGGAATAATGCAGACGGCAGAGCAGCCCGAGCATACAGTGGCTGCGACCCGATGGGGAGGTCCACAGTTCTTCAAGATTGGAGGACGAATTGATTACAACACTCTTAAGGGTCATCCCCTATTCTCCCAATTTATGAAGGCTAAAAAAGGATTTGATTTACTAGTAAAGCATGGCTACCAGCCTTTTCGAGGCCTAGGCAAAAATGAAGATGGTCGTCTTGAACCAGTGATTCCTCAGCACTGCCCTAAAAGAGTCGGATTGGGCTTTAATGGTCGAAGGTCTCAAAAAGGGACTGTTTTCATTAAGAGAGCACATTAGAAGAATTCCTTTGCCTTTCTTTTTCTATTCTGTTATCGGGATGATATCTCATTTCATTTTCATCATTGTCATTTTGATTAATTCTATCTTTCAATAAAGTTGTCAGTTTCCTTTGTCTATCTTGGTGCCATTTGTCTCTTTGTTCCTCAGTATTAAATCTTCACAAAATTGAAATCATTTTGCTCTTTTATCTTTCCAATTATTTTCAATAAAAGCAATTTATTTCATGATGAGCAATTTCCCTAAATCAATTTATCCTCCAATTTTCAGAATGTCTTCCCGATCTATCAAGAAGCTCATCTTTAATCCAAAAGCTTGTTCGAAATCAGCAGTAATTCATCAGGTCAGAATAAGAGCAGAATGTAGTCAAACTGCAAAGCAGTCAGAAGAACCCGCAGAGTTCGATTCAGCTCTTCAGGAACTGCCAGAATTTGCATCGATTCAGAGGCAAGATGAGCCATCATCCTTGGTTCAAGATCCGACTGAGGATATCAATATCGGATCAGAAGACGATCCTAGAATTCTCAAAATTGGCAGTGGTTTGAGCCCAGGAGAGAAAGAAAGGCTCACTAATTTCCTCAAGCAGCATGAAGAAGTATTCGCATGGACTTATGAGGATATGTCAGGTTTAGATCCGAAATTGGTGGAACATCGCCTCGTTTTGAAGCCTGAGGCGAAACCAGTCAAGCAAAAGTTGAGAAAAATGGATCCTCGAATCAAGCAGCAGGTCAAGGAAGAACTTGAGGATCTGCTTAAAGCAGGATTCATTCGAGCAATTGATTACCCAGATTGGTTGGCGAATATCGTAGCAGTTCCTAAGAAGAATGGGAAAGTGTGAATCTGTATCGACTTCCGTGATCTCAATAAAGCCACTCCGAAGGATGACTATTCGCTCCCAAACATTGATCTCCTAGTCGATAGCATAGCCGGGCATGCTATGTTTTCCTTTATGGACGGATACTCCGGATATAATCAAATCAAGTTGGCCGCTCGTGACCAATCCAAAACATCCTTTACCACGCTATGGGGCACTTTCTGTTATACAGTCATGCCTTTTGGGCTCAAGAATGCTGGAGCCACTTATCAGCGCGCTATGGCCGTTATATTCCATGATCAGATGCACAAAATCATGGATGCATATGTTGATGATATTCTAGTAAAATCCAAAGAAGAGGAAGATCACATCGAAGCTCTCAATCAAGTTTTCAAGCGGCTCATTCTTTACAAGCTAAGACTCAATCCACAAAAATGTGTTTTTGGAGTCGAATCTGGCAAGTTGCTAGGCTTCTTAGTCAGCAAGAAGGGGATAGAGATGGATCCTGCTAAGGCCAAGGCTATCATTGGCATGCCGCCTCCGACTAATCTCAAAGAATTGTGTAGCCTTCAAGGACGCATGCAATCAATTCAGCGATTCATTTCTAATTTGGCCATGAGATGTGAGCCTTTCAATCATTTGCTCAGAAAAGGAGTGAAGTTTGAATGGGGACCAGAGTGTCAGCAATCGTTCGAACGCATCAAGAAATATCTTCTCAATCCTCCTGTTTTAAAGCCGCCAGAATTAGGGAAACCCCTATTGCTATACATTTCAGTTAATCAAGTTGCTTGCGGCAGATTCTTGGCACAATACGAAGAAGGCAGCTTGATAGAACATGCCATTTACTATGTGAGCAAGACCTTTATTGATTACGAGAAGAAATACTCTCAGATAGAGAAGACATGTTTAGCTCTGGTATGGATGTGTCAGAAATTGAGACATTATCTATTGGCGTCTGAAGTCAAGATTCTATCTAAATTAAATCCTCTCAAGTACGTTCTTGAACAACCATTTCTCAGCGGACGGATCGCCAAATGGCAAGTCCTATTAATGCAATACGACTTGCAATATGTCTCTCAGCAATCTATCAAAGGCCAAGCAATTGCAGACCAATTAGCAGATTTTCCTCTAGCAGAGGATGTTAAAGCTGAGGATGATTTTCCCGATGAGCGGATCTGCAATATTCAACAATCCCCAATTTGGAATTTATTCTTCGACGGTTCCAAGAATATGGCAGGCATAGGAATCGGAATTCTGCTAATTACACCAGAGAAGGAGATGATTCCCTTTTCTCTTAAACTGGATTTTTAGTGCACTCATAATATGGCCGAGTATGAAGCTTTGATACAAGGTCTGAAAATTCTACAGGACTTCAATGTCAAAAGAGTGCATGCTTATGGCGATTCTTTGTTAATCGTCAATCAAGTTCTGGCCGAATGGCAAGTGAAAGATCAGAAACTACTTCCTTACCAGAAGATTGTCTCAGCTCTTGCCAACAAATTCGAAGAATTCCAACTTTTTCATATCAAAAGAGATTTCAACCAAGTTGCAGACAGTTTAGCCAATCTGGGATCCATCATGTCTTTCAGGAGTGGAGAATCTTGTCGCTTATTTGAAATTGGCAGACTTGATCAACCCGCTTTCGTTCCAGTAGAGCAGATAAACCAGGCTGAGCAGAAGAAGAAGCCTTGGTATCATGATATCAAAAATTTTATTAAAACTGGCGAATTTCCTCCAGAATTATCAAAGAGAGAGCAGCGAGCAATTCAACGCATGTCTGCTCGATATTTTATTCTTGCCGACGTCCTTTATCGTCGTGGATTCAGTTCTGAATATTCCAGATGTTTGGACGAAGAAGAAGCCAAAGAAGTCGTGCAAGAAGCACATGAAGGCATTTGCGGTGGCCATGTTGGCTATCAGACTCTCGTCAAACAAATCATCCGAGCAGGATATTATTGGAGAACTATGCAACAAGATTGCTATCGTTTTGTAAAGAAGTGCGTTCAATGTCAGATTCATGCGCCTTCCATTCATGCGCCAGCGACATACTTGCAATCTGTCGTCTCGCCATGGCCATTTTCCATGTGGGCTTTCGATGTTGTAGGCCCCATCACTCCTTTAGCCTCCAATGGTCATAAATATTTTCTTGCCGCAATAGAATATTTTACTAAATGGGTAGAAGTAGTCACTCTACGCACAGTAGAAGGTCGGCATGTGGTTTCTTTCATCCATAAGAATATTCTTTGCCGCTTCGGTATACCGCATGATATTGTGTCGGATAATGGCAGTCATTTCAAGAATGAGAGAATGAGGACATTCTGCTTAAAATTCAGAATTCATCATCATTTTTCCGCTCCTTATTATCCTCAAGGGAATGGTCAGGCAGAGGCCACCAACAAGATTCTGATTCGAATCCTGGAGCGAACTTTAGAAACGGGCCGTGACTGGCATGAAAAGATTCATGACGCATTATGGGCATACAGAACCACCATTCGAACTCCAACGAATGCTACTCCGTCAGAACTTGTCTACGGAACTGAAGTAGTACTGCCTCTACATGTTCAGAAACCTGCTCTGAAATTTGCATCACTTCTAGAATTACCTCTTGATCAGTATCAGCAACAGCGACTGGTACAGCTTGATTTGCTTGATGAAAGAAGGCTCAGAGCAGCAGAGCATGCTCAATCCTATCGCCAGAGGATAGCCCGACAATATGCAAAATCTGTCATTGAGAGAAAATTTCGGGTCAATGATCTAGTGCTCAGATCAACAACTTGTCTCAGGCATCGCCCGGGTGGCAAATGGTCGCCAAATTGGGAAGGTCCTTATGTTGTCAAAGAGGCACTATCTCGCAATTCATATCGACTCATCAATGCTGATGGAATAGAATTACCAAATCCCATCAATGCTCGACATTTGAAAAAATTCTATACTTGAACAATTCTCTATTCTTTGTAATCCTTCCAAATTTTCTTCAATAATGATCAAAATTCTTTTCCCAGTTACACTGGGGCATTTTAAAATTTTGTTTTTATCTACAAATATTCCGTATGCAGGCAGGATAAACAAATCTCTCATTTCACGCACTTGTGCACGCCTGTGCACCCATTTACATTCATTTGCATTTGCATGCATTCATTCGCATTCGTCTGCATCAATTTGCATTAGCATCGATTACCCATTCAGGATAAGGGATAAATCCTGAGACACCGACAGTTGTCCGAGTCGTCGTGAGGGTGAAGACTGAAAATTTTCCATCAAAATCAATTAGTAATTCTTTAGGATCCAGTGTTCGTGCTGGTAATTTTTCAAAAATCCAGTGTTCGTGCTGGTAAACTTTCAAAAATCCAGTGTTCGTGCTGGTAAACTTTCAAAATCCAGTGTTTGTGTTGGTAAATTTCCAAAACCCAGCGCTCGTACTGGTAACCATTTAAAATCCAGCGCTCGTACTGGTAACCATTTAAAATCCAGCGCTCGTACTGGTAACCATTTAAAATCCAGCGCTCGTACTGGTAAGCTTTTAAAATCCAACGCTCGTAATGGAAATCTTTCAAAATCCAGCGCTCGTACTAGTAATCTTCCAAAATCCAGTATCCAAACTGGTACATTTTTAAACCAGTATGCATACAGGTATCTTTTCAAAATTGAGCAGTCGTGTCATGTCAGTCGACCTCTTGAGTTCAGTCCTCGTGCTAATCACTCATCAAATTCCCAATTTCCAAATTTCCAATTTCCAATTTCCAATTATCAATTTCCAAATTTCCAAATTTCTAATTTCCAATTTTCCAATTTCAAATATCAAATTTCAAAATTCCAATTTCCAAAATTTGACCCTTTTGAGCCACCCAATACCAATTTCAATCATTTTCTCTTGAGAGAGACCCTTTGTATAGGGAGAGTTCGAGGGAGCTCGCTCTTTTCGCATGCTATCCAATTCGTTCACTTAGCCCCTTTTCAGGGAGAGTTTGAAGGGACTCGTGTCTCTGTGAACCGTTTGCAAAACAAAATTCCAAATTTCACACAAGGAACCCTTTTTGTAGGGAGAGACTCGACGGAGACTTGCTTTCCTTGTGGCCCCATAATTTCAGACTACGCCATTTCATCATGAAAGACCCTCTTTTCAGGGAGAGTGTGATGAACTCGTTCCTTCATGACCAATTTACCAACCTCACCAATTCCGGCCCCCTTTCCATAAGAGAAGCCTAATGTTAGGAAGTTTTGACGAAAGCTTAATTTCTCTTCGAAAGTTCGTTTTGCAAACACCTCCTCTTTAGGGAAGAGAGGAGTAATTCCCAATTCCAATTTCTGAATCTTCTCCTTTGGGGAAAGGAGAAGAGAGTTTTTGTCAGAGATGTGTTGCGTTGTGCTTCAAATGCTCGATTTCACAAAAGGATTTCAAGAAAGTTTTGCCAATTTGTCCTTAAATATTTGTTGATTTCAAAAATCTTTATTGCACAAAATTATTACTTCAGAATACCTCCATTATTACTTCCGAAAGGGTAATGCTTTCGCGAAAAAGGATTCAAAGTTCAAAATCTTTCTATTGGCCAACCAAAAAGATGAAGAATAAATCCTCGATATGGCCAGCAAAGAGAATTCAATGTTGTTGCAAAGCCATGAGTGATTGATATTGATCGCAGTCAATGGCACATTTTTAAAGACCATTCTTGAAAAATAAAGTAGTTGAAATATCCTGGGTGATACAGAAAAATCCACTCAATTTTCATATCTCCTCAATCACCTAAGCTGCAATTAAATATCTGCAAAAGGGATCTCTCAATTGTCGTCAAGATGAAGGCAAATTAAGCGAGTCGACCCCCGGGGCCAAAGAAGATTTGGATCATCTCCAAGATGACGGAGTTTGTGACGGATCCTTCCAGGGAAAGTTCAGATCACCGTCGAGATGAAGGCGAGTGTGATGAGCCTACCGACAAACCCTAAAAGATATTTGATTCCAACTATCATCAAGAGATTCCCAACCAATGAGCCAATAACTATCAAGATAATCCCTGAGAGAAAAGAAGGATCGGAACATCTCTGAGATGAAGGAGTTTGTGACGTACCCTTCCTAAGAAAAAAAGAGAGAAAAGTCAGGACATCTCCAGAATGAAGGATGATGTAATTCCCGAAAAATCCAAGAGAGCTCCAATCTGCTAAAAAAAAAAGAGTGCAGAAAGATCATCATGAGAAAAGAATCCCAGGATATCAGACTGCCAAATTTATCAAGAATTTTCTTTAATTTTGTGAAATTCTTTTATCAATATTCTTTCACCAATAGCTCTCGCAATATCAAGAATATTTTCTTTCTCGTCCATATCAAGGAAATTGATAGCTTCCTTGAAAGAAAGCCAATCGCAAGCAATTTGAATTCGAATCTTGATTCTACGGAGTTAAGCTCAGTCGGAGGTAATACTTCAGGTAGAAAAGAGGAAATACTTTCAAAACAATGCGCATCACTTTCAATTATTTTGAATCAACAATAATTTTCAACATTTTGACAATATTTTCTAGCTATCCTGGCGTGAAGCGAGAGCTTGAGGTTCATCTTTGGCACATCCTGACATCAGTTGTTATCCCTTTTAGGACTTGATAACGGGAGTTTTCAAGATTCCTTCCCTTCTTTGGTATAATCTGAGCGCACGGGCTCTCAGATTCGCACACTTCCCTGTGTCCCCACTGTCCCACCATAGACAGTCCAATTTCGGCTTGAGGTTAAGCCACCAATTCCAGCAAAAAGCAATTTCAAAAGTTAATTAGTCTCAGCAATGAGGCGCCCAAAATCAATCCCTTTTCAAACTTTAGGGACCCCAATTTCCTTCCTTTTGCAAAACCCCTATCGGATTCATTGTGCGGAAATCCGAAGGTTCCATCACGGTCTCTTCTTTCGAGGATTCCGTTCATTTTCTGCCCGATCAGGTTAAGGGTACAAACCTGAGCCTCCTTTGATGAGGTATTTCATTTTCTGCCCAATCAGGTTAAGGGTACAAACCTGAGCCTCATTTGATGAGGTATTTCATTTTCAACCCGATCAGGTTAAGGGTACAAACCTGAGCCTCATTTGATGAGGTATTTCATTTTCAACCCGATCAGGTTAAGGGTACAAACCTGAGCCTCCTTTGATGAGGTATTTCATTTTCAACCCAATCAGGTTAAGGGTATAAACCTGAGCCTCCTTTGATGAGGTATTTCATTTTCAACCCGATCAGGTTAAGGGTACAAACCTGAGCCTCCTTTGATGAGGTATTCCATTTTCATTTCCCGGTCAGGTTAAGGGTCAAACATGAGCTTCGTTTCTACATGAGGTATTTTCTGTCCCATCCAGGTTAAGGGCAAAACCTGAATCTCACTTCTTTTCGAAGTAAAATTTTCTCCTTATTCTTCATTTCATATCTATCATCATCACTTGAACTAATTCTTTCATACCCAGTCAGATTCATCTAACTGGGGCATTTTTATGATCCAAATTTGGTGTGTTTTCTTTGCCACTAAGCTCGGCTTTCAACCGGCTTAGCAGCAAAGAGGGGCATCTGTAAACACCCCAAATTTTGACCCTCATCCAGTGTTTGTCCATTTCATAAGTCATTACAGATCATTGCATGTCATTGCATGTATTCTGCATAGCATTGCATGTCATTGCATAGCATTGCAGGTCATTGCATCTCATTTTCAAGGTCCAACACTCCTATTTCAAAACATTCAATCCAGATTTGAATTTTAAAGCTTTTATTTCAAAATCTATTTCAAAACCTGGGTTTTTATTCAATACTCTGTCATTTTCCAACCCCAGGACTTTATATTTCGAAATATTTTCTCAAGGAAACAATCTGGATTCATTTCAAATTCAAATTTTAATGGATTTCAATTTACAGATGAAACCCATTGAGGTGGTGTCGCTTCTGAATTCCTCTATTCATCAAATTTCTCAAAATTTTGAAAGTTTCAGTCCGATCAGGACTCTGTCTCAGAGTCCTGATCCGGTCAGGAGTCTGTATTGAAGTCTGTTTTACTTCCATTTTTAATCTTTTTCGTTTGTTTTCGAAATTTAGGTCATTTTACAGAGTCCAGTTAGTTCAGGATTCTATTTTAGAGTTCGGTCGAGTTAGGAATCTAACCCTGACTGTGTTTTCTGACTTATTTCATCATTTCTTGATAAAATCTTTTGAAAATTCTTTCATTTGGCTGTTAAAATTTAAAATTTCAGAGTCCTAAGAGTTCAGGACTCTAACCCGGAGTTCCAGTTCGCATGAGACCCTATTTTCAAAAATCTTGAATTTCAAATGTCAATTTTAACCCTTTTTCAAAGCCATTTTCAGTGTTTGTTTCAAAATTTCTAAAACTCGATGTGGGCTCACTCAGTTGGCACCATATCCAGAGGAATTCTAATTCAGTTAGGATCCTATATCATTTCAAAAATTTTAATTTCAAAGTTTGCTTTTGAAAAGCTTTTGAAAACTCCTTCAATTTCAAGTTTTAAAATCGTTTTTTTTTTTTAAAAACTCAAGTAGGGCCCACTCGCAGTGGTGCCATATTCGAGTCAGTCCAGACTAGACTAGGGTTAGTGGATGTCTTGGTTAGTGTTAGAGGTTTAGAAGAGTCAAAACCATTTTGAAAAAAAACTCATTTTGAAAGTTAGTTTTTAAAACTAGTGTTTTTAAAGGTTTTTAAAGGTTTTTTTTAAAAAAGCCAAATGTAGAAAATGCCAAGTGGCATTACATTTGGGGATTTTTTAGGAGAGTCTAGGGGTTAATTAGGTATTAAATAGGATAATTTAGGCTAGGGGTAGGATAGTCTTTACACCCCAAAATCGCCCCCCTTAGAAGAGTCCAATTTTTTTAAAACATTTAATTTTTAACCTAAATTTTTTTTATAAATAGAAGGCTATAGGGGGTCGATTTTCCCAATTGGCTTTCCTTTGGATTCTTGGAGCTTCTCTCTCCTCTCCAGCCCTTCCTCCATTGCAGCAACCTCAAGGTAACTATTTTCTCTAATTTTTAGTTTTTATTTAATTTTTTTCATTGTTTTAAACATGATTTAGCCATTGGTACCATCATCTTCATGGATTAAACCATGGATTCAACCTCAAGAACCATCAAGAATCAGCAAGAACGATCCAAGAAGGTGATCCAACCCTGTTTTGGGTGATTTACAGAGATTTTAATCCATTAGAATTGATTTTAATATGATTCTTTGCATTAATAACCAATAAAATATATGATTTGCCCTTTTTAATGGGTTAAATCTATGTTTTAAAGGTGATATCAAATTCCAGCCATTGATTCCCTGTTTTTATTTTATTTTCATGGTTTATTCATGTTTGTTTTACGTTCTATAGCATAGAAATAATTTTTATTTACTGTTTTATGGTTTATTTTATTTATTTACATTAGTTAATGCATGGTTTTTTAAGTTTCTTAAATTTCTGTGTGTTCTAGGTTTAGAACAGTAAAGATGATGTTATTTCGGATGAAAGCACTCATTGTTTATTTACGATTTTTTTATATGTGGTGCATGCATGAGTTATTGAGTTACTGTAGAAAAATCAGAGGTTTTTGATCTCGGAAACCCTGTCAAAAAAAATCAGACATCAAATCTGATTTTTAAAGTTTTAAAATCGTGGTTAAAATCAAGAAGGTAACTTGCTGTTATGATATTTCTCTCATCTTATATCCGATTTTAGATCTGTAAAGTGCTATGGACTCACATTGAGTAGATATGTCTTTTGTGAAATTTTCGGATTTTTTGATCACAGTTTAGTATTTTTCCCTATTTAGAGAATCTGTTTTTAATTTTAAAACTCGTTAGGGTTTACCAAAACCCTAATCAGACTTGTGTTAGTCATAAATCCCAAACCACAGATCCGATTTTAGATCTGTAAAAAGTGAGTATTGTTATTTGTCTATCTACTGTTCACCATTAAAATTTCAGAGACTTTTGTTTAGAATTTCTATTTATGTCTGTATTTTCAATCTGGAATAGCTGTTTTAATCCCTGTTAAGAGTGATATATTTTGGCTCAGATTGCCGGAAGGGTTTCTCAGTAACCGGAGATGATTTTTCCGATCTGTAAATTGGGAAATATCTTTTTTCCTTCCTAGTTAGTCTCTGTAAAATTTGATAAATTTCCATGGAGATTTGACCCCTGGTTCAGGTCTTGGACTGAGACTGGTTGGTGAATTAGGTCAAAAATAGCATATTTTTAGGGTTTAATGCAATTTTCGGATTAATTTAATGTCAAAAAATTATTTTTATAATTCCAATTCGACATTAGGGTTATAACAAGTGCAGGTACTAATTTTTATGGATTTTGGAATCCATTTGATGGCTGAATTAAGCAAATTGCAAAACCGGGTTCCTGAAAGATCCAAAAACACTGCAAAAATCACAAAATTTGTGATATTATTGGATTTTCGTGCCTAAGCATATATTCTTAGGGTTTAATCATGTTCATAATCATATTAGGATGCTTTAGGTTTAATTTTGTGCTCATTTGATTTCATTTAGTGCATAAAACCTAAGTTTTTACCAAAATCTATTTCTAAAAACCCTGATTTCAAGGCCATAGTCTTGCTATCGGGGGCAATTTGGTCATTTGACCTAAATTTCGAAATCCCTAACCCTAATTTCATATTTTTAATCATGTCATAGCATATTTGGTTTGAGTTTATTCCATTCAAATTTCAAAATTTACATTTTATCAAAATATCTTTTTAAAAACCCTAATTTCAAGGCCATAGTCTTGTTATTAGGGGTATTTTGGTCATTTTGACCCCAATTTCGAAATTCCATATCTTCTCTTTCATATTTATTCAATTTTATTTCATACTTTATCATTTTTATTTAAGGGAATCAAGGAAGAGGCTTATATCTAGCAAAATCCAACAATTTCCTGATATTGTTGGATAAATCTAGAAAAGCCAACATATATTCATTAACCAAGTTCTCTAGTTTTGCAGGTATATTGAAGACTTTATTTTTCATGTATTTAAATTTCAATAGTGATGTAATTTGTAATTAAACTTTGGAATAAGAATTTATATTTCCTGCTTAGCTTAGGTTGCATTGCATATAGTTTATTTTTTTAAATAATGTTAATGTGTGATGGATGATGATTCATGCATATTTTTACAAATTCACCATGGTCTACACGAATGGCACATGCACTAGCTTCTATGAAGTTTATAAACTTGGTGGAATTTGTATTTATGACCATAGTCAGAATATGAATGATACTTAGATTTATGATCTTCACATTAGCCACATTCAGCCTACACTCTTAGGCTAACTTCAAAAATGCACTGCATTTCTCAAAAAATACAAAAAGTATTTCTCAATTCCTCAAAATCATATTCATTCATTTCATGCATTTGCCAATTCCAATTCAAATTTCAATTCAAAGAAGTTCATTTTCTCAAAATTTCCTAAGTCTTATAGCAAAATCGATTTTCCCAAAGACATTGAATTTCAAAGGATATTTCAAGTATTTCCCAAGTTCCAAATTCAAATTTTCTAAGTTAGAATTTCAATTTCCAAGTTTGAATTAAGAGAAACCAAGTCTCTCAGAATCGATTTTCACCAAATGTCAAGGATTCCTCAAAATCGATTTTTATTTCTCTCAGAAGTATATTTCAAATCCCATTTCACGATTTCTCATGTGATATCATTTCCAAGATTTACATTTTCTAAAAATTTCAATCATTCAAAGCAAACATCATGTTTTCAAATGTGCATTTTCTGAAAATTCATAACACATGCCTGATTCTTTGTGCATTTAGAAATTAGAATATGATTTAGACAAGTTGAATAGAGTAGAGCATAAGATTGATCCTTGGTTCAATTACCCCTGTTAAAGGTGGCAGGAACGGTTGAACCTCGTACCGACAGGCGAGTCCCATTCTACAGAATTTTCCCGCATTTTAAAAACGGAGGTGAGTTATTTTCAAAAACTTTTTCAAAGGTCAGTTTGATTTGCAAAAGTAAAAATTTTGCAATGATAACACATATGCATGCTCATTGAGAACAGTTACACAACCAGACTCATAAAGGCCGAAGAGCCAGAGTGTGTTGTTTCCACCCAAAAGAGGTGTGATGCTCGTGGTGGCCGCAGTGCCAAGAGCGGTGTTCTGCATGCATATGAATAAGACTTAAGGTTGCACATACCCCGCGGTTGAAAATCGTGTTAGGGGTACCCCTCAGTTAATGACTGTGTTGGGGCGGACTGAATGGGATCGGGTACATACTCCCGTAGTGCTGAGGCACGGGCTGCCTAAATGGCATGCAAATATCTGTCCAAGTAATTGTAAGACTGTCAAACCCCTTCAGGAATTATGCTCACTGTGAAATGACACTGATGGTACAACCTTGAGTGACACGTATTTTACTTTGGACCTGATAGAGTCCACGATGGCCTCAGTCACTCATGGGTTTTGAGGTCATGATTATCCTTAAGATCTAAGGATTGAACCCAACTACTGCAAGTAGAGGATCCATCCGAATATGGGCCTAGTAGGGTTCTCCCAGTTGAAACACACTGCCCTACTATGGATAGGGTCAACAGACCTCTAGGGTATCTAAAATACATGTTACGACAATGAAGTCATACATGATACTTCAAGTACAAGGTTTTGATGATGAGCAAGTGGAATCAACTGCATTTCAGCTAAGGCTATGAAGAAATTGAAGAATTCGATGAAGAATCTTTGAAGACTAGTGTGCAAATGTTTAATTCATTAAAAGTCTTAGATTCTTGTAAGAGCCTTACTTAGAGTGCATATTTAGGTTGCATTTCACCTTAAAAGTCTTAAGAAAAACTTTTCTAAAAGAAACCCTTTTGAAAATCTTTTTAGAAAACTATTTTCTTAAATTTTCATGTTTATTAGTCGACCAATAGACTTACCAGTCGACTAATCCTTTCGCGCTATATTTTCTAAAAAGTCATTCTTGTCAAATTAGTCGACCGAAGATATTATCAGTCGACTGGACAGAATGTCTATTTTCTGGAAAATTAACAGCAGTCGACTAATGGTTTTATCAGTCGACTGAACAGAACATGTGTTTTCTGAGAATTTAGCAGTAGTCGACTAATGTTTTTATCAGTCGATCGAACAGAATGTTTGTTTTTCAGAAGATTTTAGCAGCAGTCGACTAAAAGGTTTTTCAGTCTACTGATGATATTATCAGTCGACTAACTTTTCTCAAGTCGACTAAGTTTCAAAAGTTCAGATTTTCAAACGGCTCGATTAACAGATCAGTTAATCGACGATAACTGTCAGTCTACTAATAACTAACTATTAGTCGACTAACTGATGTTTCAGTCGACTAATTTTGCCGTTTTCCTGAAACTTCAAAAAGGAGTGTCTTTTCATTTTTCAAACGTTTTGATCGTTTAAAATGGACAGTTTTGACACCTTTTCATACCCTCAACGTATGTAAAACTTTAACTATAAATATGAGTGCATTTTACACTCAAAATAACAATTATTCAATCAATTTGAATCATTTGTTTATTGCTTTTCACTTTTATTCATTCAAGTATTTATTTTCTCACTCACTTGATAATTTCACTTCAGTTCTTCACTCAAATCATTTTGAGAGATAGTGAATTCATGAGTAGAGTATTTCAACAACCTCAAAAGCCAATTGCATCTCATTTGCATTCAAAAGAAAGGCTCATAGGTTGTATTGTAAGTTGTTATTTCTTTTCTGTAAAAAGAAGGACTCCTTGGTGTAAAGGAGTTGTTTGCTTTCAGTAGGGTTGTTACTGAAAGTGGGACCGGTTTTGGTCTGTGTGATCTTGTAGTTAACAAGGTTGATAGTGGAAATCTCAAGCAAGTTTTGCTTGGGGACTGGATGTAGGTCGGGATAGACCGAACCAGGATAAAATCTTGTGTTCTTTGTGTGTTTGCTTTTCGATTTGCAAAATCCTTCAATATTCCGCAGATTATTTTTAAAAGCACTATTCACCCCCCCTCTAGTGCTCGTTGCCTCGATCTTAGTGCACTTTCATTTGGTATCAGAGCACAGGTTTGCTATTACTTTGATTTGACCATCATCTAGCATGGCAACTACAACATCTCTGCACAAAGAAGGAAGCTCCGTTGTTCATCCTCCTCTCTTCGACGGAACAAACTATGGATACTGGAAAGTAAGAATGACAATATTCTTGCAATCCATGGATCTCGAAATCTGGAAAGTTGTTTCAGAAAAGTACTGAACTCCATCAACTGATTTCAGCCAATGGACCGATGATGAAAAGAAGACTGCTTCACTGAATGCTAAAGCCATGAATGCATTGTACTGTGCCGTTGACAAGGTAGAGTTCAATCGCATCTCTTAATGCTCTACAGCAAATGAAATATGGCATACTCTTCTCGTGACTCACGAAGGTACATCAAAGGTAAAAGAATCTAAAATTGCTTCTTTAGTTCATAAATTTGAATTGTTCAAAATGAAGCAAAATGAATCTATATCGGACATGGTAACTAGAATGACCGATATAACTAACACTTTGAAATCCCTTGGAAAAGAATATTCACAAGTGGATTTAGTCAGAAAGATTCTAAGGTGTTTAACTCCTAAATGAGAGAAAAAAACCACTGCTATTGAAGAAGCAAATGATCTCAATACTCTCTCTCTTGAAGATTTAGTTGGTAACCTTATGGCATATGAGGTCCAACTTCAAGACAGACAAGAAGAAGAGCCCAAAAAGAAGTCTCTTGCTTTTAAAGTTACTTCTGATTCAGAAAATTCAGAAGAAGATGAAGATGAAGATATTGCCCTCATCACAAGGCAATTCAGAAGATTCATCAAAAAGGAAAGATTTCAAAGAAAGGTAAAGAAAACAGATTCTTTCAATCCCAATGAAGTCAAGTGCTTTAACTGCAAAAAGGCAGGACATATAAAGAAAGATTGTCCTCTTCTCAAAATCAAGCCCAAGGAACAATTCAAGAAGAAAAAGGCATTTCAAGCATGTTGGGATGATAGTGACTCCTCTTCTGATGAAGAAACAAATGAAGAAGTCGCCAACATGTGCTTTGTAGCACAAAAAGATTCGGTAAGTCAAATTGACTATGATGATTTGTTAGAAGCATTCAATGATTTATATGCTAAATTTAAGAGTCTAAGTTTTAAAAATAAAGAGTTAAAAACTGAAAATTTAACTCTTGACTCTCAAAATAAAGTGTTACTTCATGAGATAGAAGATCTCAAGAAGGAAAACGCTTGCCAAGCTTTTGAGATAAAAGAAATTGGAGTTAGAACCAATCTCTTACAAAAGGAAATATCTAGTCTTAAAGAAAAATCAAATGATCTTCTTTCCATAGTGACCAAATTCACAAATGGTCAAGAGAATCTAGAAAAACTTCTTGGTTCTCAAAGATGCTCGGTTAATAAAACCGGATTGGGATATAGCTTCTTTGATACTCAAAATAGACCAAACTATGTGGTGAAAAATCAAAGACATTATTCTCAACCATTTGTTCATAAAACTAAACTTTATAGTTCTAATAGAAATGCATCTAATCATGGAAACTATAATGCTTATTATTCCAGACATGATTATTCTAGACATGATAAATCCTTTTATAGAAAGAATATTTATTATCAAAGGAAACCAAAATCCAAATGGATATGGGTTCCTAAGACTAACTCTCATGGACCCAAAAATAGAAAGGGGTCAAATGCTCTGTTTTCTAATTTTGTTGTAGGTACACAACATAAGGAGCAAATGGATATTGGACAGCGGCTGTTCCAAACATATGACTAGAAGACCGGAGTTATTTTCCACCCTCCAAAATAAGGATGGAGGAACCATCACCTTTGGTGACAATAACAAGGGAAAAGTAATAGGTATTGGTAATATTGGTAATCCAAAATTTCCCTTGATAGAAAATGTTCTTTTAGTAGATGGTTTAATGCATAATTTAATATTTATTAGTCAATTATGTGATAAAGGTTTTCATGTTGAAAATGATTCATGCTTAATTTCTGATTTTCAATCTAAAAAGATCATTTTTAAAGGTAAAAGAAGGAACAATGTGTATAAACTATATCTAGATGAATTACCCACTTTTAATGAAAAATGTCTTATTGTTTCAAATGAAATTCAATGGTTATGGCACAAGAGACTTGGACATGTTAATTTTAAAATTATTTCCAAGTTATCCAAGAATGATCTTGTAAGAGGCCTACCTAGAATACCATATAAGAAAGATCACTTATGTGATGCTTGCCAAAGGGGTAAACAAATCAAGAGTTCTTTTAAAGCAAAAGATATAGTTTCAACAAAACGTTCTCTTGAACTTTTACATTTAGATCTATTTGGACCATCTAGAATTCAAAGTTTGAATGGTAGCAAGTATGCTTTTGTTATAGCAGATGATTATTCTCGGTTTACATGGGTAATTTTTCTAAAAAGCAAAAATGATGCTTTTTCGGAATTTTCTAAACTTTGTAGAAGAATTACAAATGAAAAAGCTACATCTATTATTAAAATTCGTAGTGATCATGGTGGTGAATTTGAAAATGAATCTTTTCTAAAGTTTTGTGATTTACATGGTATATCTCACAACTTTGCTTTTCCTAGAGCGGCTCCTCAAAATGGAGTTGTTGAAAAAAAGAATAGAACTTTGCAAGAATGTGCTAGAACCATGCTTCAAGATAAAAATTTACCAAAATACTTTTGGGTTGAAGCAATTAATACAGCATGTTATGTTCTAAACCGTGTTCTTATTCGACCAATTTTACATAAAACATGTTTTAATTGTATTATAATCGTATACCAAAGATCTCATATTTCGAAATTTTTGGTAGTAAATGTTTCTTGTTAAATACTAAAGATAATCTTGATAAGTTTGACTCAAAATCAGATGAATCAATATTTCTTGGATATTCTTCTAGAAGTAAAGCTTATCGTATTTTCAAAAGAACATCTTGTATTGAAGAATCTTTACATGTTGCATTTGATGAGAATTGTGAGCAGGTTATACCTCTAAGCGAAGGAGAAGAAGTAATACTTCAAGAAGAACCCTTGATAGAGAATACTTCTCAAGAAAATATTCCTCTTCAACCGGTTTGGAAAGAAGTTTCTAATCATCCACATAAACAAGTTATTGGTGAAATAAAGAGTGGTGTCCAAACTAGAAGGCAATTAGAAAAATATATTGCAAATGTTGCTTTCATATCTAAATTAGAACCAAAGAATATCAATGAGGCTTGTGATGATGAATTTTGGCTTTTGGCCATGTCTGAAGAACTTAACCAATTTACTAGGAATGATTTTTGGGATCTAGTTGATAGACCAAAGGATCATCCAGTAATTGAAACAAGATGGGTCTTCCGAAATAAGCTGGACGAAAATGGTGAAGTCATTCGTAACAAAACAAGGCTAGTAGCACAAGGCTATAATAAAAAAGAAGGCATAGATTTTGATGAAACTTATGCACCAGTGGCTCGATTAGAGTCAATTCGTATGATGCTTGCTTTTGCTAGTTACATGAACTTGAAGTTATATCAAATTGATGTTAAGAGTGCATTTTTAAATGGACACATCAATGAAGAAGTTTATGTAGAGCAACCTCCAGGCTTTGAAAATGAGAAATATCCAGAAAAAGTCTACAAATTGAAAAGAGCTTTGTATGGACTCAAACAAGCACCAAGAGCGTGGTATGAAAGACTACAAAATTTTCTAGAACAATCTGGTTTTTCCATTGGTCGGGTAGACTCCACTTTATTTATTAAACATTTTAATTCAGATATTCTTATTGTGCAAATTTATATTGATGACATAATATTTGGTTCTACTAATGATTCTCTTTGTAAAGAATTTGTTAAAGCTATGCAGGAAGAGTTTGAAATGAGCTTGATGGGCGAATTAAACTACTTCATTGGACTTCAAATAAAGCAAACTGAAGAAGGAATCTTCATCAATCAGGTTAAGTATACAAAAGAACTTCTCAAGAGATTTGGGATGGACTCATCGAAATCAAGAAGGAATCCTATTAGTACAACTACTTCTCTTGATAAAGATGAAAATGGTAAAAGTATAGATACTAAGCTCTACAGAGGTATGATCGGATCTCTATTATACTTAACTGCTAGTCGACCTGATATTATGTTTAGTGTGTGTATGTGTGCAAGATTTCAAGCTAATCCAAAGGAATCTCATTTAACTGCCGTAAAACAAATTCTTCGTTATTTGAAAGATACTTCAAATTTCGGTTTGTTTTACCCAAAATCATATTCCTTTGATTTAGTTTCATATAGTGATGCAGATTTTGCAGGAAGTAAATCTGATCGCAAGAGTACTAGTGGAACTTGTCATTTCTTAGGAAATTCCTTAGTCTCTTGGTTTAGTAAAAAGCAAAATTTAGAATCACTCTCAACAACTGAAGTTGAATATATAACAGCTAGTTTAGCATGTTCACAAGTACTTTGGATGAAACAGACCTTAAAAGATTTTGGTTTGAATTACTCCACAACAACTATTTATTGTGATAACACTAGTGCTATAAATCTTTCAAAAAATCCTATTCATCACTCAAGAACTAAGCATATTGAAGTTAGACATCATTTTTTAAGAGATCATCTGTTAAAAGGAGATATTTCGTTAAATTTTATTTCCACTAAAGAACAACATGCCGATATCTTCACTAAACCTCTTAAAAATGAAGATTTTATGAGAATTAAGAGAGAACTAGGTATTTGCTCATTTTTAGATTTGTAAAAATGTTGTTTTTTGAACAAAATCTCAAAATCGCACTATATTAGTCGACCGATAAAATTCTAGTCGACTGATGTTTTAGTATTTTAGAATGAATCGCACCATATTAGTCGACCGATATATTTCCAGTCAACTGATGATATTTTTAGAATGAGTCACACTTTTTTAGTCGACCGATAAAGTTTTAGTCGACTAAAATTTTTTTAAATTTTAAATGAAGGGACCCGACACCCCTTGGATTTTTTTACCCATTTTTTTTAAAATAGGCATTGTTTCACTTCATTTTCGTACCTTTTCA
The DNA here is from genome assembly GCF_984573655.1 of Nuphar pumila. Classification (NCBI taxonomy): domain Eukaryota; kingdom Viridiplantae; phylum Streptophyta; class Magnoliopsida; order Nymphaeales; family Nymphaeaceae; genus Nuphar; species Nuphar pumila. Next base: position 151,964,156 of record NC_143249.1, on the reverse strand, counting down.
TTTTTTTTAAAAACGAAAACCCTATTTCTCTTTTGTCTCTCTCTCTCTCTCTCTCTCTCTCTCTCTCTCTTCCGAAAAACCCTCGGAGTGTCGTTCGATCCCATCGTCGCCAAGATTTTCTTGCCGTGACAGGGAGACGCCGGAATCTTCTGGCCGTGATCTTGAAACGCCGAAATCTGGCGCATCTTCAAAACACGCCGAAACTCTCTTGCCGTGATAGTGTATTTTCCGCCATTGCCGGAATCCCCTTGTGGCCGACTTCTCACTCGTCGTCAGCCATCGTATCCTCAGTTTCTGTTTCACATCACCGGACATCATTTTCCTCTTGCCGGAAGTCATCTGGAAGCCGACATTTTTTTTGGTAACTCTGTTTTTAACCATGCCTCGTACGAAGTCTGCATCTGCAAAAGGTTTAGGTTCTCCTCCTCCTACACCTTCTTCAAGACATGGTTTTTCACTCAGATTACTCTGAAATCCCCTCTTATATGATACTTTTGGATCAATTTCTGCCCTACCTATTTTACCAAGCCAAAATGTTATATTTCACTTATTTTCTCGTTACAACATAAGAGAATTATTTTCTGGAATTTCACATCTCTTTGATGCTTGTGCAGATACTCTTCACTATCCTTTTCTTATTCACTTGTTTTACATAAATCTACAAATGGATCATGAAACTGGAATTTTGTCCTCTCTTGTTTGTGATATTGAAATCGAGTTTGATTCGAAACTACTTGGAGACATTCTTGAAATTCCACCTTCAGACACTCTTTTCAACACTATTGAATTAAATGATGAAAGAGTTTTTGAATAAATTCTTCTTCCAGGCGCACCTCACTGCCCTCCTTTCAAAAATACTAATCTTCAAACTCGTGCACGCATTGCTGGACGAATCCTTGCCCATAATGTTCTACCTAAAACTGGTTCTTTTGATTATTATTCCACAGATCTTTCTACGGCTCTTTATGTTTTATTTGGAAATATTTCTGTTAATTGGGCCAATGTGTATTTTACAAATTTGTGGAAACAAAAACCATTTCTTCCTTATGGTTGTCTTTTAACTCGTATTTTTAGACATTTCAAAGTTCCTTTAACAAATGAAAAATGTATTGAGCAAAAAAAGTTCTTTGATCAAACAATTTTTAAAAGAATGAAAATTAAATATCTGCCTCCTTTAAATGTTGATCAAACTGAACCATCTGATCCTACTGAACCATCAATTTCTGAACCTTCACCTTCTGCGACACCTTCATCTCATGCAAAAAGAAAGAAATTTTCTACAAATCAAAACCATGATGAAGTTATGCAGAGACTGGAAGCTTTGGAGCTGCATCAACACACTTTTCGTGAAGATGTGACTCAACAACTATCTTCGATTCAGAAGGATGTAACTGCAATTGAGGATTTGCTAAACAAACTTTTCTGATCTTTGTTGTCTAAACTTTCATACTTTATGGGTTGTAATATTTTAAACTTGTATCTCTATTTTGCTTATGCTATTTCTGCCCTTACTCTTTTTGATTCTGACAAAGGGGGAGAAAAAATAAAAGATAGCATTACATTGAAATTGCAGGAGATCTTGCATGAGAATTGCAAGGAAATTAAGAGAAAAAGTAAGCTTTAAAAAGTAAGCTTTGAATGAATGCATGAAGTAATGATGAATGAAAATGCAAATCAATCAATATGTGATATATGTGCTTTGAAAGTACTAACTTTTAATGTTTTGCAGCATATTGATAGGGGGAGTAAAATCTCCATCTATGCATCTAAATGCTTCATCTTTGATTAAGTTTGTCATCATCAAAAAGGGGGAGATTGTTACGACAATGAAGCCATACATGATACTTCAAGTACAAGGTTTTGATGATGAGCAAGTGGAATCAACTGCATTTCAGCTAAGGCTATGAAGAAATTGAAGAATTCGATGAAGAATCTTTGAAGACTAGTGTGCAAATGTTTAATTCATTAAAAGTCTTAGATTCTTGTAAGAGCCTTACTTAGAGTGCATATTTAGGTTGCATTTCACCTTAAAAGTCTTTAGAAAAACTTTTCTAAAAGAAACCCTCTTGATTTTTTTTTAGAAAACTCTTTTCTTAAATTTTCATGTTTATTAGTCGACCAATAGACTTACCAGTCGACTAATCCTTTGGCGCCATATTTTCTAAAAAGTCATTCTTGTAAAATTAGTCGACCGAAGGTTTTATTAGTCGACTGGACAGAATGTCTGTTTTCTGGAAAATTAGCAGCAGTCGACTAATGGTTTTATCAGTCGACTGAACAGAACATGTGTTTTCTGAGAATTTAGCAGCAATCGACTAATGTTTTTATCAGTCGACCGAACAGAATGTTTGTTTTTCAGAAGATTTTAGCAGCAGTCGACTAAAAGGTTTTTCAGTCTACTGATGATATTATCAGTCGACTAACTTTTCTCAAGTCGACTAAGTTTCAAAAGTTCAGATTTTCAAACGGCTCGATTAACAGATCAGTCGACCGACGATAACTGTCAGTCTACTAATAACTAACTATTAGTCGACTAACTGATGTTTCAGTTGACTAATTTTGCCGTTTTCCTGAAACTTCAAAAAGGTGTGTCTTTTCATTTTTCAAACGTTTTGATCGTTCAAAATGGACAGTTTTGACACCTTTTCATACCCTCAACGTATGGAAAACTTTAACTATAAATATGAGTGCATTTTACACTCAAAATAACAAGAATTTAATCGATTTGAATCATTTGCTTATTGCTTTTCACTCATATTCATTCAAGTATTTATTTTCTCACTCACTTGATATTTTCACTTCAGTTCTTCACTCAAATGATTTTGAGAGATAGTGAATCCGTGAGTAGAGTATTTCAACAACCTCAAAAGCCAATTGCATCTCATTTGCATTCAAAAGAAAGGCTCATAGGTTGTATTGTAAGTTGTTATTTCTTTTCTGTAAAAAGGACTCCTTGGTGTAAAGGAGTTGTTTGCTTTCAGTAGGGTTGTTACTGAAAGTGGGACCGGTTTTGGTCTGTGTGATCTTGTAGTTAACAAGGTTGATAGTGGAAATCTCAAGCGAGTTTTGCTTGGGGACTGGATGTAGGTCGGGATAGACCGAACCAGGATAAAATCTTGTGTTCTTTGTGTGTTTGCTTTTCGATTTGCAAAATCCTTCAATATTCCGCAGATTATTTTGAAAAGCACTATTCACCCCCCCTCTAGTGCTCGTTGCCTCGATCCTAGTGCACTTTCAATACATAGAATAATCAACCCCCAGAACATCGAGTTGATGCCCGGACAATTGCTTCGCCAGCGTACCAAGGGTGGAAAACATTAATTATCGAAACAATGCATTAGCTCTAGGTTTAGCGATACTTGAATGTATGAGTGTATGGACGTTGTTGAGTCAGTCATGCATAACCTTTGTGAAGGTGTCATGATTGGTATATGATTGGACCGACTGGGCAAAGACCCGTGTTGTATATGCACGGCTAAGCGAAGCTCGAGGAGTTGTCCTTAGATGCGTGGGATACGGATGTGTCAAGTATGAAGACTTGAGCTAGACATCCCTTTTGAGACCCGAAAGAGGTCAAGGCTAAGTCGTGGAGACTTGAGCAGATGTTCAACTTATAGCCCTGAGGAGGCTATTGTGATATACGCTAAGTCTTGGAGGCTTGAGCGTCGTTATTACGAACTGCGACCCTAAGTGGTCATCGTATGTACTTGAGTTGAATGGACATATGTTTGCTTGCTTACCAGACCATCAGTGGTTCTGACCCCATTTAATGAAGATTTAAAGTGTTGGACCTGCATGGCGATATGCGGAACAAGGCGGCATCAAGTTCCAGGGTTTCTCTAGACAGGGTTGTACTGCTTCCTTTTATTGAACCTATACTGCTTTTTCAAGCAGTGATGTTGTAATAAACATGTGGTTTTCGATAAAATGGAACACTTTGGTGGTCAATGAGTTGCTTGGCCACATACTTGCAACGTGCTCGGAGTTTTCTAAAACCGACGACTCATTATCGTCTGATTCCGCAGCTAAAACGTTTTCTAAGTTCCGCTGCAAAGAAAAAAAAAAGAAATTCATGAAAATTTCAACTTAGCTTTGTTTTGAAAATCTGGGGCGTTACAGAATTGGTATCAGAGCCTGAGTCTGAGAAACTTGGTTTGAGATCCATCTTGCTCATGGTATCACACTGTAAGTATAAATCTTATACTTTTTCTAATTTGGGTGTATTTGCGTGAATAGATAAATGGCTCCTAGGATGAGGAGAACCATGCCGAGCGAGGAGTTCCATACACAGGGCTTCCTGCTAGAGGCACTCAACAAGCTTGTGTTTGTCATTCGTAAATCAAGGCAATAACCAACCCCGCCTTGCAATGAGCACCTCAGAGGAATAACTTATGAAAAGTTCCTCAAACTCGACCCACCAGTTTTTGTTGGCAGTGCCAATCCGGAGCTTGCAGAAAGCTAAATCGAGGAAGCGGAGCGTGCATTCCTGGTATTGGGAGTACCAGAAGAGAAAAAGATCAACTTTGGCACGTACAGGCTGAAGGATAATGCACGAAAGTGGTGGGATATCACTAAGATCATCCAGTTCTCTTAACTTGAAGTCATTCCTTGGGATAATTTTCGAAGAACTTTCTTAGATAACTACTTATCGTTGCACTCCAGAAATAAGAAAAAGATGGAGTTCCTGGAACTAGAGCAGGGTAGTATGAGTCTCATCGACTATACTACCAAGTTTCAGAACCTTGAGCGGTATTGCTTTCGGTTGTTTGATACCGACAGGAGAGGGCTGTAAACACCCCAAATTTTCACTCACCTCCCCAACATTTCCACCAAGCATCAGTATCCAGCCTTTGAAATCGCTGGAGGGCAAAATGGTCATTTTCTGAGCTCGGACCTTGCAAAAGTCCAAATTTCATCTGCAACTCTCAAAATTTCTCTATTTTGTCTCAGATGTTCAAAATTTTACTCCTGACAGAAGACAGGAATCTTCAAGTCTTGGTTCAATATTCTATTACATAAGACATGACATTGCATATCATTGCATGAGCATCTCATACCACTGCACTGCACAACATGTCATTTCGAGGTCCAGAACTCTCAATTTCAAAATTTTCAATCCAGATTTGAATTTCAACTCTTTTCACAATTGATTTCAAAACCCTGGGTCTTCAAATTATCAATTCTTCCCATTTTACCCCCAGGACTCTGAATTTCAAAATAGTTCCTCAGGAAAACAATCTGGATAATTTTCAATAAATTTCAACTTAGATTTTGCCTTTTGTCAGCTATTCCAACTATCATTCTTTTACAAAATTGCCCTACAGGGGCCAATTCTTTCCAAAAATTTATGTTTTACCAATTAGTCCAGATTTTATGAAAATTCCAAAAAGAAGTTGTTTTATCCTTATTTCAATAAAGAAGCAATGTGGGACCCACACTGAGGTGGTGTCACACAGGCTTTTCTTTTGAAAATTTGAATTTTGAAAAACCCAAAAATATAGGAGCCTTGTCCCCTGGATTGGCGTCACTTGTCTTTTCTCTCTCCTCCCATTTCCATGCCAAATGTCAGTGTGGGGCTACCTTAAGAAGCCACCACATGTCATCCCATTTATCTGTCATGTGTCAGTATCCACCATACCTATCATGCGCCATGTGTCATTCCAAAGATCACTAGGAGATGCCAAGTGTCATAGGTTGTCCTGTCTAGAAAAAGTGGAGGCTTGTCTCCTCTAAGGTGGTGCCACTTAAAGTGTATCTCCTGCAGAGGACACGTGTCAACCTCTCCCTCCTTCAGAAAAAGTATCCTGACACATGTCTCTCCCTACCTTTCTCAGAAAAGTAGGAGACACGTGTCACTCCTAGCTTCCTCCAGAAAAGGTAGGCTTGTCCCCTCTGAGGTGGCGCCATTTGGAGTGTGTCTCCTGCAGAGGACACATGTCATTCTCTGCTCTTCTCAGAAAAAGTAAATGCCACGTGTCACTTCCTGCTCTCTTCAAAGAAAGCTAGAATTCAAATATTCAAATCTCTCCAAAGGTGGCGCAAATCCTGAACTTCACCTTTTCCATTTTGTCTGAGATGGCGCCACGTGGCTTGGACCTCCTTCTCTCCCCTCTGCCACGTGTCATTCTCTGCTTCTTTCAGAAAAAGCAGGTGACACATGTCTCCTTCTACCTCCTTCAGAAAAAGTAGAGGACACATGTCACTCTTGGCTTCCTTCAGAAAAGCAACCATTCAAAAATTTTAAGACAAGAGCTAGGTGGCGAAAATCCTAGAGTTCTACCTTTTTCTACTTATCCTAAGATGGCGCCACATGTTCCTTGCCTTTCCCAACTGCCACATGGCATCGTAGGAGCCATTCTGAGGAAATGCCACATGTCCATTCTCCATTCCTTCAAGGCCAACCTCCATTTGAAATTCAAATTCTCCTCTGAGGTGGCGCCATTTGAGAAGGCTTCTCCAACAACTGAAGCTTGTCTGCCACATGTCCACCCTCCATTCCTCCAGGGTCAACCTCCATTTGAAATTCAAATCTCCTTCTGAGGTAGCGCCACATGGCAGCCTCTCCTTTCCTGCAGAAAAGTAGAATTTGAATTCCTCTAAGGTGGCACAGTCTGATTCTTCCACTCCTGTCCTTCTGACACATGGCAAGAGCCTCCAGAGATGGCGCCACATGGCATGCTCCTACTATTTCCAGCTTTACACCTCAGAACACCTTTTGAGGTGGAACCAATCCAGAGTCCCACTTGGCTTCAAATTTTATTTTTTATTTATTTTTAATAAAGGTAGCCCACCATGAGGTGGCGCCACCTGAGGGCTCCCTACAAAAGCCAAATTTTGAATTTCAAACCCCAGATAGCACCCTCTGAGGTGGCGCCATCTGGGAGCTTCCTGCAGAGAAAATCAAGCAAACCCAATTTTAATTTTTTTCAAATTCTGCTAAGGTGTCTCATCCACAAAATTTCCCATTTTATTTTCTCAAAAAATCAAAATAGCACCCCTAAGATGGCGCCACATGGAGGGCTCAGATTGAGCCTGTTTGAAATTCAAATTTTTTAGAAAAAATCTATAAAAACAAGGCTCCACACCCAGCATGGGGAGACCATCTTTGGAGAACTCTTGTTGGACTTGAGAATTCGACCTAGCCTTCTTGAGAATCCGATTTTTGCACTTTGGAATTCACGCCCCCTTTGGCTCAGTGAAGAAGGCACGGTGGGTCGATTTTGGTGAATCATCCGAAGCTCGGATCGAAGGACGAACGAAGCCCGTGATAGCCGCCCCTTTCAAGAGCTTCAACGCTGCCTAACGAAGCAAGGTGCACCTCTTTTCCTCTTGATTTTGATTTCATAATTCGATTCGAGAGTCGTTTGAAGAAAGAGCTCATCCGAGAGATGGATTGAGCTATTCTCATAAAATGACATATATAAAAATATTCAATTATGACTCTTTGATGATTTTTAGCATTCATGCATTTAGCTAGATTTAATTTGCATTTTATTTCGTTTATTTAGCATGTTTCATGAATTAATTAGGATTAATTTAGCATCTATTTCGATTCTGCTCATTTTCAGTAGTTATCTGTTTTTGTCAGTCAGTCCACACGTCATTTCATGCATTTATTTTTTATTAAAAATCCCAAAAAATTCAAGGAATGCGCCCTTAGGTGTCCCTAGAATTGTGCCAAAAACTCAGAAGCATTTGAATTTGTTTACTACGGTAAACATTCAAAATGGAAAGTCGGCTTTTGTTACCCGGGATGTGTTTTAAAAATTATTTTCCGACTTGTAAAATCGAGATCTCCCTCATAGGAGATCCGATTTTCGATCCGAAAGATGTTCTAAACTCGGGAGAATGTCTAGTTTTTAACCTGATTTTATCAGATTTTTCTGATTTTGTTTGTGTCTGACAAAAATACGAGAGTTCTGGACACGTGTCAGAGCATGATTTGGTTCTTTGAGACTTTGGATCGACTTAGGTCGGTAGGTTCTCTTTGTGTGTTGCTCCAAATCCAAAACTGTAAAAAGTGAAAGTTATGTACGAAGTGTCCTCTGTTTGCATCGGAAAGCCTGTGATTTTTAGAACAGTGTTGATACCTGTTTCAGATTTTTCTTGTCAGTCATCTGTTTTGTCACATTTGTCTGTTCTGTCAATTTAGGCTTAAAAAGTTATATTTTTATCCATGTTTCTGTTGGTCAAATGCCAAAGTCATGAACATAAAAGTTGTCCATGTAGATGTCGTGAATAGCTCTGATTAATATCATAAATTTCCATGTCTGTTTTCTATTTATTTAGCATTTTATGTTAGATCAGATCGATTTTTACCGCTGTCAGAACCAAATCCATGTTACCGAACTCACCATGGCTCAAATCCCGAAGCTGTGAAAACCAAAAATGTTCCATTTTGGGTCCTTTAGCAGTCTTCAAAATATCAGAAGTTTTCATGATGTAAATCTTGCATTATCATATTAAGCATTGCATTTGGTTCGGATCCATAGGCAAAATCCACCATTTTTAGGATTTCCTTTAAATTTTAGCATTTAAATCATATCATTTCATGATTTTTAGCATTCTAAGCTGTTTATCAGAGTAGGTAGATACTTCATACCGAATTTGGTGCAATTTGGAATTCATTTGAGGCTCGATTTAGCCATATCATCAAAATAGGGCCCCGCGGGACCCAGATCCAAGCGAAAAACAAGCGAAATTCGTTATTTTGGATAAATTGCAAAATGTCAAATTCTAATTTTACAGTCCTAATGTGTTTAGCAGCATGTAATTATGCCTCATATTGCATTTCATCATCATTTGATTCAATTTGAATTTCAAAATCTCAATTTTACCAAGTTTTCCTTCAAAAAACCCTGATTTTAAAGGTATAACTTTATAATTAGGGGTATTTTGGTCATTTTGACCACCATTTCGAATTTCAAACTATTTTCCACCGAATTTCCTGCATTTACATCATTTCAAATATCAAGGAAGTATGAGAATAGGGTTTATATCCAATTAAATCCAATAATTTCATAATATTATTGAAAAATCTTAGAAAAACCCACATATTTGAGCTAACCTTATTCTAAGTTTGGCAGGGACATTCAAATGAAGGAGCTGAAGTCTGCAATTCCCCTTTATTTCATTTATTTAGTGATGTAATAATGTAAATTTTGGAATAAGATTTTAATTTTCTGCTTAGACTAGGATGCATATCATATAGTTTGAATTTATGCAATATCCTGCTTATATGATTCATGCATTTTATTCCAAAAGCACTATGGATGTTCACAAATGGCACGTGCACTAACTCTTAGGGAGTTGATGAACTCGGTGGAATCCATATTTACGGCCCTAGTCGGAATATGGACGAGACCCAGATCCATCATCTTTCTACTAGTCACATTGAGCCTACACTCTTAGGCTATCTTAAAATGCACATCATATTTCCAATGTTTTCAAAGCATTGTGCATTAAATCAATTAAACTCAGAACATATTCATGGCCACAGTCAGAATATGTGAAGGATTTATTTTGACTTAATACACATTTTTCCAACAAATTTCTTAGAAAATCTTTCAAAGCGCATTCATTCATTCATTTGCATCATGAAATCCTTGGTTTTCCCATGATTTTCTTAAGAAAACTTCATTCTCAAGAAATCAATTTCTCAAGAAACTCTGAGAATTTTTCAAAATCGGTTTTCTCAAGTCAAGTTTTTCCACAGTTTTCCATGGGAAAAGGTCATTTTCCCAGGATTTTCAAGAGAAGTCTCTCACCTTTCTCAAAATCAAAATCGATTTCCAAGTATTTCAAGGTTAAGATTCTCAGGTTTTCAACTTCCCAAGTTTCAATTTTCCTTTTCCACAAGGGCTTTCCATTGAATTTCCATCATTTTCCTAAGAAAACTCTCAAAGTCCAAGTTTTCCTAAGAAGTGTTTCCCTTTTCAAATGTTCACCCTTTTCTCAAAAATCACCTCCATTTTCCCAGGATTTTCAACTATTCATGATTTTCCTACATCTTTATGAACTTTCCCGTGATTTCAAAACCCTTTTCTTCTGAGTTTTCTAAGAAATTGACTTTCATCTTTTTCCTGAGAGATTCTTTTCAACTTCAAATATTTTCCAAGCATACATCATGTTTTTCCAAGTTGCATTTTCCAAAATCTCATAGCACATGCCTGAATTCTCTGTGCATTTAGGATAGAACATGATTTTAATGATTTAACTAAGTCAAGCACAATTTTGGTCCTTGGTTCGATTACCCCTGTTAAAGGCGGCAGGAACGGTCGAACCTCGTACCGATAGGTCGAGCCCCATCCCATGGATTTTCCCGCAATTTTCAAAACAGAGGCGAGTATTTCAAAACAATTTCCAAAATCCGGTCAAGTTTGAATCGCGAAAGCGTTTCCCTCTCTCTCTTCTGCAAGGAAGGGAAGGCGGGGGAAAATTTTCGCGACGATAACAAGGGCCGATAAATATATCAACGAATTTCGGGAAGGGCTACGATCTCGTGTGATGACTAGCATGCCCTAGACATTCCAAGCCGATGTGGCGACAACTTCAAAGATTAGCGCAGACTAAGAGCGATGTAAAGGGATCGTAGTAAAGAGACCAGTAACAAGTAATGGAAACAATAAGAGGACGTTCCCAGGTGGCCAGGACTCACAACCACCTTTTTATAAGAAGGATTTTCAAGAATAGAACATTACTTCACCGGCCGAGCGGCCATTACAGATGGTAGAAGCCAATCAGCCCTACCAACCATCTAATTTTCGATGCCCAAGGTGTAGCTCAGATCATCCCAGAGGGGTTTGTCCTCGTGATACGGGAGGTTGCCTATATTGCGGCAAATCAGTGCATTGTGTAAGAGAATGTCACAAGAAGGCCTCAGATCTTCAACGGAGAAATATGGGATCTGGAGGACCCTCTCAACAAACACAACAACAAAGACTGTCACTACCTAGGGCAGAGCAGAAACCCATGGCAGGTCGTGTCTATGCGGTGACAACCGAACAACTCATGGATAATGACCATATCAAGGAATCTGGATACCTTGATAGATAGAGTTGTAATGGGTAAAAAGCTATCGAAAGACAAGATCCAATGAATGCTTGAGACAAGAGGCGTATGACCTTGTGTACGGTCATCTGGATCGATGTGTATCCTTGTTCTCTAAAGTAATGTTGGATTTGTTAAATTAAATCTTAAGTGCTTATGCCCAAAATTTATGGCTATAGACCACATGAGAAATTAAGTTTGCGTAATTAAAATGCTAAAAGTTAATAAAATAAACCATCAAGGAATTATTCCCAAGAAGAGAGTCCTGTGAGGTTTTACATATTCAAGATCAGATAGTCTAGCCAGGGCAAGCCTGTGAGGGTATACAGCTCCGTGCGAGTGTATATGTTCCAAAACCAGTAGCTTGGCTAGTATGATTCTGTGAGGGTGTACTGATCCAATATCAGGTAAGTCTGACGAGGGCGAACCTGTGCGGAGGTACGTTTCCAATACCAAGTAGTCTGACGGGGGACTTATTCCAATATAGTTTATTTCTAGAAGAATGATCTGTGTGTATAAAATAGTTACACAAGATGGCTATGATGATAGTCGGTCGGAAGAACATTGATTCAACAAACTGCCGTAGTTATATCATAATTTGAACTCAGATATGAGAAGCATACCTCATCGATCATGAATCATGACATTAGGTTATGATTTGAATAAATATGATGTTGAACTAAGTGAATAACATTATGAATCTAACATATGAGAGAAATATCCCAAATTACGCACTTAGTACTATTAACTGAATTTCGTGAACGAAATTCCTTTAAGGGGGTAATGATGTAAGAACCACAATTTTTTAGTTCAAACTCTGAATAAATTCTTGAGGCATTTTCTAGTGAAAAATAGTGTTTTTACCGTAAAGCGAATCGAACCGATTCCTGCGACCCAAATATACTTAGGATATTCATATTTTCACGAATATATGCTCAAACACTCTGGAAGCCATAACTTCCTACCTTAACGAAATCAAGAGATTCGTACGAGCCAACTTTCTTAGTTACGTCAATATGAAGATAATGGCCTACTTAGAATTTTTCGAAAAAAAATGTCGGAAACTCGACTTTTTTGCGGGACCCACGAAAATATTTGTGGGACCCACAGAAATATTTCTCAAAAAATATTCTAGAATATTCCAGAGCCTTCCAGCACCTTCCAACCCCTTCCAGCTTCTTCCAGCACCTTCCATGGAAGGAATTTCTGAAAAAGCCAAGGGTAAAAAGGAGATTCTGAAACTTGGGGTCCAAGTTTCAAAATCTATAAATAGAGGAGCCCTCCTCTCTCTAAAAATTGCCAACTCCTCTCTCTCTCCTCCTTTTCTCAAACCTCTCCCACCTAGCCCAATAGGTCTGAGCCTACCTGACCTGGTCTGAGCCTGCCTGATCTGGTCTTAGCCTGCCTGACCTGGTCCTAACCCACCTGACCTAGGTCTGAACCTACCTGACCTAGTTCAAACCCAGTTGACTTGACTTGAACCTAGTTAGGTTTGAAGTCAAAGTCAAAGTCCTTTTTCGTCCGAAGTCTAGAGTTGATCCTTTTCGAAGTCAAACCTCGTTCGAAGCATCGAAGCATTCTGGAGTCGTTCCTTCCTCAAATCAAAGTAAGTTTGCTTCATTAATCCATCTCTCTCAAGTATTTGATTGTTTGTATATAGCATATACTTTCTGAAGTAGTATCTTTGTTTAGTTCTTGGTTGAGCTTCTTTTGGACACTTCGGTGTTTACCTGCTCGCCTCGTAACTATCGTCGGATATCTATGTTCAAATACGCAGTATATGCGTTCTTAAAATTGGTATCTCACCCTAGTTCTTGGTTGAGCCCTTCAAAACACTTCGGTGTTCACCCGCTCGCCTCGTAACTATCGTTGGATGCAGATCTAGGTGTATATTTGTTGATTCTGTCGACGCGTCTTATATCGCACAGGCTATGTAATTTACCTTTGTCGTCGCGTCGTATGATGCCAAGGCTACTACTTTCTGCTATTTCCGATTATGCATTTACTTACGCCGTCGTGTTGAAAGACACAAAGGCTCCTGCTTTCTGTAAATATATATGTAGAATATTTTGTTCAGTTACACACCCTGAACAATAGTATATGCATTTCTTTACGCCGCCGTTGTATAAAGCACAGGCTTCTGCTTATACTACATATACAACAAACAACAACAACTACGCCTTCATCCCAAAACAATTGGGGTCAGCGATATGAACCAAAAAAGAAATTCATTTTGGGTCTTCCACATGAATCCTTTTCCTCCAATCATTTCTATCCAACGCCATGTCCTCGGTGAGGTTCAAAGCATTCATATCCTTTCCTATCATCTCCATCCAAGTCTTCCTAGGCCTACCCCGACCTCTTATAACTAATATATTTTCCCATTTCTCCAACCTTCTAACTGGAGCATCATTAGGCCTTCGCCGAATATGTCCAAACCACCGTAAACGATTCTCTCGCATCTTATTTTCAATGGGTGCAACACCTACCTTCTTACGTATCTCTTCGTTCCGAATCTTATCTTTTATTGTATTTCCACACATCCATCTAAGCATCCGCATCTCAGCTACACTCATTTTTTGAATATGATGTCTCTTGGCAGCCCAACATTCCGTACCATATAGTAAAGCGGGTCTAATAGTCGTCCTATAAAACTTTCCCTTCAACCGCAATGGCATTCTACGATCGCACAGCACTCCAGTAGCACTTTTCCATTTCATCCACCCAACCTTTATCCTATGATTTACATCTCCATCAATTTCTCCATACTTTTGAATGATGGATCCCAAATATTTGAAATAATCATTCACCGGTATATCTTGCTCACCAAGCTTCACTACACTCCCATCACTACTTCGTTGCTTACTAAACCGACATTCCATATATTCAGTCTTACTCTTACTCAACTTAAAACCTCTAGCTTCCAATGTCTATCTCCATAATTCTAACTTAACATTAACCCCAGCTCTAGACTCATCAATCAAAACAATATCATCAGCAAACAACATACACCACGGTACATATATGGCGCATAAAATGAGCATTCAAACGAAGATCCACTCCAAATCGCCAATATGATTCCCTTACCGCTCCTCGTTCAAGATTCTGCTTGACGAATGAAGCCCCTATTGGAAAGGCTTCGCTTTTTGGCAAAATGCTCTTTACGTAAAGACTAAGTCAATTACGTATAACCTAGCTATGGCCCAGGGTTCCTACAACCTTAATGGATGCAAGGTACGCATCACGGTGCGCATCCATTTCCTGAGTTAAGCGTAGCGATTTTCCGCCAAAGAGGGGAGATGCCGCTGAAACGGATAAAAGAAACGTACGCTTTCTCCGTTAAAGAGAGGAAATGCTGCTAAAATTTTTGAAGAAGCTAAGAATAGCTCAGAAAGAACGTAGCAGGATACTCCGTCATATATCAGAGTGCTACACAGTTCATGGAATGCTTTCTATAACGTAGAAAGGTTCGTCGCACCGCTGCCGATAGTGCAGGAGAGATGCTGACGAAATGGTTGACAGAAGAGCTACCGAAACCAGTTGAATGGAATAATGATGTCCATTGATGGAACGATGCCAGAATGGCTCGTATCCCTATGCCTATGAGGGCACCTTGCTCGTAAGGGTCGCTGAGCCGGAGTAGAGGTTGCGTCTTGACTAGGTTTGGACTCGTTGCGTAAAAATACGTCGAGTAGTCGATCTATTTAGATCGAGTCATATGCATGCTCATTGAGAACGGTTACACAACCAGACTCGTAAGGGCCGAAGAGCCAGAGTGTGTTGTTTCCACCCAAAAGAGGTGTGATGCTCGTGGTGGCCGCAGTGCCAAGAGCGGTGTTTTGCATGCATATGAATAAGACTTAAGGTCGCACATACCCCGCGGTTGAAAATCGTGTTAAGGGTACCCCCTCAGTTAATGACTGTGTTGGGGCAGACTGAATGGGGTTGGGTACATACTCCCGTAGTGCTAAGGCACGGGCTGCCTAAATGGCATGCAAATATCTGTCCAAGTAATTGTAAGACTGACAGACCCCTTCAGGAATTATGCTCACTGTGGATTGACAGTAATGGTACAACTTTAAGTGACACGTATTTTACTTTGGACCTGATAGAGTCCACGATGGCCTCAGTCACTCATGGGTTTTGGGGTCATGGTTATCCTTAAGATCTAAGGATTGAACTCAACTACTGCAAGTAGAGGATGCATCCGAATATGGGCCTAGTAGGGTTCTCCCAGTTGAAACACACTGCCCTACTATGGATAGGGTCAATAGGCCTCTGGGGTATCTAAAATACATAGAATAATCAACCCCCAGAATGTCGAGTTGATGCCCGGACAATTGTTTCGCCAGCGTACCAAGGGTGGAAGAGGTTAATTATCGAAACAATGCATTAGCTCTAGGTTTAGCGATACTTGAATGTATGAGTGTATGGACGTTGTTGAGTCCGTCTTGCATAACCTTTGTGAATGTGTCATGATTGGTATACGATTGGACCGATTGGGCAAAGACTCATGTTGTATCTGCACGGCTAAGCGAAACTCGAGGAGTTGTCCTTAGATGCGTGGGATACAGATGTGTCAAGTATGAAGACTTGAGCTAGACATCCTTTTGAGACCCGGAAGAGGTCAATGCTAAGTCATGGAGACTTGAGCAGATGTTCAACTCATAGACCTGAAGAGGCTCTTGCGATATACGCTAAGTCTTGGAGGCTTGAGCGTCGTTATTACGAACTGCGACCCTAAGTGGTCATCGTATATACTTGAGTTGAATGAACATATGTTTGCTTGCTTACCAGACCATCAGTGGTTCTGACCCCATTTAATGGAGATTTCAGGTGTTGGACCTACGTGGCGATATGCGAAACAAGGCGGCATCAAGTTTCAGGGTTTCTCTAGACAGGGTTGTACTGCTTCCTTTTATTGAACCTATACTGTTTTTTCAAGCAGTGATGTTGTAATAAACTTGTGGTTTTCGATAAAATGGAACACTTTGGTGGTCAATGAGTTGCTTGGCCACATACCTGCAACGTGCTCAGAGTTTTCTAAAACCGACGACTCATTATCGTCTGATTCCGCTGCAAAAACACTTTCTAAGTTCCGCTGCAAAGAAAAAAAAAAGAAAAGAAATTCATGAAAATTCCAACTTAGCTTTGTTTTAGAAATCCGGGGCGTTACATGTAATCAAACACCACTATCAAAAAATTGGATTAGTCGTTAAGATTATGAATGGCTTGAAATGACAATTCATGTAACGTTGATATAAAAGGTTATGTTAGAAAATTGGGTATGAGACCAGCATACCTTTCTGTGAATCCCACTGTTCACGCTAGCCACCCCTTGGGCATTTTAACCTACTGCAGCATATGCAGTATTTCCACTTCAACACCTACCATTCCCCTATGCTTGCCGTTATACCTGCCACCTTCCAGCACTTTGATTCACAACACTACACCCACTGTGCACAATATGTGCTCAGCATGTTCATCATTTATTTCACCACTCTCCACCTTCATGCCAACCTATGTTCCCCATCAATACAGTAGCACCTTCTTTTGTTGTAATTTATATAACATCCACCATACCCAGACCTCATTTCCAACACCTACACCCTGTGCATACACATCCATTTTGTCGTGCCTCACCTATATCATTCCCAGCAGCATATATACAATATGCATGCTTCATCCAGCTGCACCACCCACTTAAGATTAGCTTCACACATGCATATTCATAGGTATTCTTTAAGCACATGCATCATATCATATAGACACCCTTATACATATAATATGTAGGCATGTTCATGAATCCTCTACCGTTTGCATATTAGATCCAATGTAATGTTTTCTATATGCATCCCATTTAGGCTAATTCATAGGCACCTCTTCATTAGCATGAGTAGGGTCATATATCTTCCATTTGCTTTTTCATATTTGGTATTTTTGTTATATATTAACTCTGTTTTGCAGGAGTGATTAAAGTATTAAAATTCCTCTTTCTTAAAATTAGAAGCTTTTGTAATCGTAAATTCAATTCAAATTTGTAATAGCTAGGCATTAATAAGAATATTTACATTCCTTGCACTAGATTAGAATGTATGAGCATGTATATCTTCTAGAAATGCTTGTTTCATGTCATTTTCTCTTTTATTTCAAAAATTCACGAATGTCACGTGCACCATTCTAATAGAAGGTGATTAAATCCTAAGTTGACAATTCGCATTTATGGCCATAGTCAAAATGTGAACAAAACTTATGGTTTTCATCTTTTATGGAATAACACTGGATCCACACTAGATCCCTTTTCGAAAATCATCATATTTTTCTAAATATTTCCTTTCTTTATCAGAGTTTAATTTAAAATTAACTCAAAATATATATCAATGGCCATAGTCAGGATATATTGAGAGTTAATTTCATTTTAAACTCTATAAAGGCACCAAAATATATTTTATTCTTCAAATGAATTTAAATGCGATTATTGTATAATACATTTTATGGCCATAGTCAGAAATGTATTATATCTTCAATGTTATTTTCAATTCATTTAAAGAATGAAATATGCTTTTCAAAAATCCAATTTTCAAAATTCTTTAATTCATTCATCATTTAGGATAGAATTACATCATATTTTCAAAATTCATTTTCAAAATCTAAGTGATTTTGAGATATATTTCCAAATATCTTCTTCATTGCTCAAATCAATCTTCAAATCTTAATCAAAATCATCTTTCTATTCTCAATTCTATCTCATTTCAAAAATTCAAACTTTAATTTCAAAGTCCAATTTGACTTTGAAAAATTCAAATTCATTTTTATATTCAAAATTCAATCTCCAATTCAAAAATCCGATTTCAAAGTTCAATTCAACTTTGAAAATTTAAATTCATTTCCATTTTCAATATGTGATTTTAAAAATCAATTCCATATCCCAGATCAAATTTCAAAGTTCAATTTAACTTTGAAATTCCCAGATTCATCATCTGATTTCAAAAATTCTAGTTTTAAAATAAAGTTTTATTCTTTGTTCTTCATTTCAGGTTCTCAAATCTTTCATATCCATCTTCAAAGTCCCATTTAGATTTTTAAAATCCAATTCCATCTTGGATTCTAGATTTAGAATCCAATTCCACCTTAAATTCAGAATTTCAAATCCAATCCCATTTAGGATTTCAGATTTCGGATTCAAATCCCTCTTGGACTCTAGACTTCGGATCCAATTCCATTTAGAATTCCAGATTTCAGATTCAATTCTGTCATGGATTCCAGACTTCGAATCCAATTCCATTTAGGGTTTCAGATTTCGGATTCAATTTCATCTTGGATTCTAGACTTCGGATCCAATTCTATTCAGGATTCCAGATTTCGGATCAAATTCCATTTAGGATTTCAGACTTCAGATCCAATTCCATTTAGGATTCCAGACTTCAGATCCAATTCCATCTGGGACCCCAAATTTCAAATCCAACTTCATTTAGGATTCCAAATTTCAAATCCAAATTCTATCTTGAATTCCATATTTCAAAACCAATTCCATTTTCAAATTTCATCTGGATTTCTCAAATCCAGTCTCATTTTACAAATTTTATCTGGATTTCAATTCCAATTCAATTACTATTTCAGGTTCTGAATCTAGAACTCAAGACCAAAGGTCCCTTTTCAAAATCGATTCTTGAAAATCGATCCAAATTCAAAGTTCATCTTGAATTTGAAATTTCATTCTTACTTCTAAATTCAAATTCCAATTCTCCTTTTCTCTTCATTCAAAATTTACTCTAATTATCCTAAGACTTAGAATTTCAAAGTCTCTTCTTCCAGATCTATTTCAAATTCTGAGTTAGATTAAAAAATCTAACTTTTTCAAACCAATTTTCAACTTTTTGAATCATTTCTTCACTACATTATCAAATTTATTTCAGAATCACTTGGAAAATTCCAAATTTTCTAAACTATTTTTTTCTCAAAAGCATACATCTTTGCATTTGCATTGCACAAGCATGATTCTTTGTGCATTTTAAACTTAGAATAAATTCTTAGATAATATTTAGGAAAAGCAAAAGGCATAAATTCAATCCTTGGTTCGATCACCCCTGGTAAAGGCGTCAGGAATGGTCGAATCTCGTACCGATGAGCGAATCCCGTCTCTCCATTTTCCCGCAAACTTTTCAAAAATGGAGGCGAGTAATTTTCAAATATTTTTAAAATTAAGGTCAAGTGAGACATTTGCAAAAGAGTTCCTCTCTCTTTCTCATTCTCCCTTCTTTTCTATCTTTTTATTCACCTTCAAAAAGGGAATAGAGGCTATAAAGGCAAAAGAGAAGAAAAAAGAAGGAACCAAGAGAAGAAAAAATTTGCAATGATCACAGATGTCTGCGGAGTAGGTAAAATGTGCCTTCTTCTTCTGCTCAGGGTTACCTCGAACGAACGAGTAACCTTCGTAAAGGCCATTTTCTAATCCTGTTTTGAGCCATTCTGCTCGCTCAATCAACTTGATGAAAGATTTCATAGGAGAAGTGGAGATGAGACTCCTCAAAGGCTGAGAGAAGTTGTTGAGGATTATCTGTAGTGCATGTTCCTCTAGAATGGGAATCTTCATTTTGTTACAGGTGCTTCTCCACCTGTGGATGAAATTCTCCTGCTTTCTCGTTCTCATTCTGCTTTAAGTTGTATAAATGATTGAGAGTGGGTGAGGCATCAACATTGAACAAGAAGCGCTCGATGAACAAGTTTATCACTTTATCAAACTCTCGTAGTTCGATAGGGTTGATGTGGTCTACATACCACCTTGTTGTTGTTCCTTCCAAGCTATGTGGGAAGCAGATGAACAAAGCCCTATTGTCTTTTCTGAAGCAGCTGCATTCCGCATAAAACGTGGCTAGATGGGCTTTAGGATTGCCAGTTTTGTCAAACTTGAGAAATTTGCGAGGGAGATTTTCCAGATTATCATCCCCGTCGAGGCCATCGTAGATATCTTTGCCAGTATAGGTCTGTTTGCCCTTACTTTTGGCCTGAATGTCCTTGACTGCTCGAGTCACTTCTCTGAGTTGTTCGCGCATCGAATCCTCAGCTGGAATCTCATATTAGACTTGTTCACAGATTCGGGTTCTTTAGTAGCTATCTTCACGAACTGCCACAGAGGATTCTGACTGAAGACAAACTGCTCTTCTTCCTCTACTGATTTAGTGCTTTCAAAAGTATTGTTTGGCTGAACCTTCTTTCTAACGATTCTGATCTGCTTTTTCGCAGCCTTCTTCTTCAGTTTGCTTTTAGGAACTGCCCTTTTCAGACTGGCCTCGGCTTGCTCCAACATCATCTTGGCCATCATCTTCCGAAATAGACTATACATAACGGGATCAACATCATCTCCCTTGTTCTGACTCTGTCCTCTGGATACTCGAGGAGAGTCCATTGCTTCTATTTCGTTGTCGTTGTGTTGAGGTGACACAATCTGCTTTTCACTTCTTGTTTGAACCATTTCTATAATTCCAATGCTTTCTGTAGAATAAGGGAATGGTTAGAAGGCGGAACATGCTTTTTAAAACAAAATTTTGAGAGAAAAAAAGAATGGAGGACTTGGTAGACAATTTATAAGGTTATCCCATTACTAGGGATCGGGTCATCATAAGGCTTATGATAATTTTGTTACCATTTTTTGTGATAATTAAAAACTGTACCTTATTATTTAGGCGAGGTCGTCAACCATGATAAAGGATATTGAAGAAGAATAGGAGAGATATTTAAAAAAAATGTCCCATTACCAGGGATGAGGTCGTCATAAGAATTGTGACCATTTTCACTAAAAAATGAATAAAAGAATAAAATTTGGCCTAAAAAGCTTTTTAGTGGAACAAAAAGCAAACTTTATTGATAATAGATTCAAAGACAAAGAGAGGGTGGACAGACAGTTTGCCACCACTCTTGATATTCAGTAGATACATTGGGTTCAGGAAATACAGAAAGAGAAATGAAAGAGTCCCAAGTATATTTGGCTGCATGGTATGCTCTAGATCACTGATCCGACTGCAGATCAAATTCTGGCATGTTGCCTGTCAGAAAATGAGTGTTGACACGAACCTGCCGCTGCGAGAACTGACTGAGACACATTTCGGGCTGATAATCGACACAGAAGAAGGGCCCCAACAATCTGTAATGTTTGTCATGGGCATAAGTGTAGCGAGGACCTGATTCTTATTGGTTGAAGTAATCCCAAATGATTTTCTCTTGATGCAGACTCTTGATCAAGGCTCGACACTGAATGGCTGACTTTGTCTTCTTACTATTGAACTTGAAAGAACTGACCTTTGATGTGACGTATCGCAGAAACCACGACTGCAAGGCATAAGTGCATCCTTCCACCAAGATGGTTTCTCCAAGAGCAAAGCGAGCCAAGCCTCGATAGAGGAAGGCTAAGGTTACCATGGAAAGATTATGCTTGTTTCCCCATCTTCGAAAGAGTTGGACAGTTCTGATATTGACAAAATTCTTACTGTCCTGAAAGAATGCTAATCTCACTATGCATAGGACCACGACATGTTGAATTCTGTCTTTCGCTGCTCGGGGCAAGGTGTCAGCTTCCTCGTATGCTCTATACTTGCGATAGAGTCCAAAAAGGTCAATGAACTAATTTCCACAGATCTCAGTGAGAGGCCAAGATTTGCTCCTTGTTGCTCTGGCTAAAGCTTCTTGAACATCTACCCCCTTGATGTTGATCAGGAATTGTTGCTCGAGAGGATCATCTGGATGACCAGCTGGCTCTGGCAATCCCATGATGTCATTGAATTCATCCATTAGTAGAGTCGTCTCTCCCCATGGAAACCAAAATGTGCAGGTACGTGGATTTCACCGTTCTGCCATAGCTTGAATCAGACTTTCGTTGATGGTTCGCTTGCCTACTGTTGATGCCATCTTCAATCCACAGTCATCCAAGTAGTCTGGGAACATACACGAGAAGGTGGTGAACCAAGAATAATACCACTCAGGGAAGAAGGAATGAGACTGGATAACCTGATGATATGGGGATCTATCCCTTATCTGATAGGAGACATGATCACTGGGAAAGACAACATCGGGGGAATTGGACGCCATTGAAACAATACTGGGGCAAAGAAGAATGAGGAAAATCAGATAGAATGCAGAACTTATGGATAGACTTTTGAAGAAAAATGAGAATAGATACAAATCTTGAAAATTTTGAAAGATCGAGGGAATTTAGAAAAAGGATTTCCAGGGTTTTTTTTTAACGAAAAATTGATCTAAGAGAGAAAAAGAATGTAGGAAGAGAAAATATACACCTGGGTGGTGAAAATAAAGAGAAGTTTTGAATAATATACCCAAGGGTTTAGAAAAAGTTAATATATAGGGAAATACAAGAAAACATCACATAATCACAGTTGCACAAACAAGGATGCGCACATGTGAACACCCCAAATTTTTCAAAATTTTATAAATATTCCCCTTTTTCCCCTGACCCTCATTTTCTGAGAAAATTGAGTCATTTTAAAATAAAAATTCAGTTTATTCCTCAGATTTACTGAAATCAAATCCATTTTACATATCTGACTCAATTTCGGACCCGAATTCTCATAAAACCCCTCAATTTCGGACCCGAATTCTCAGAAAACCCCTCACCCCCGCACCCCTCGTCTCTTCTCCTTCTGCACATTGCTTCTTCACCTCCCCATCACTCTTATGCGCATCACGATCCGCTTTCACTTCTCCATTCTCACGATCAAGCCTCTGAATCCCCTTTTCTTCTCCAGTAGGAGAGCATTTCCATGGTAGAGAAAGAGAAACTCCTCCCTTCTGATCTCTCTTCCTTCCTTCAAAACCCCTGCAAGCAAGCATTTTCATCGTTTGATGAACATCAACTGTTAAGTATCGGTCTCTGGCAAGAATCGAGTTCCGTGAGAATCAGTTCATGATAAATCATTAAAAGCAATCGATGCAATGATGCTCTACGGCTGATGCAATGTCCTAGCGTTTGCATACATCAGACTTCATGATAGGTAAAATTCAATAAATTTATTATCAATCAGATGTGAATCGCAGGTCTAGAGATCTGTTGATTCTTGTTTACTTGTTTTTGCATCCTAAATATTCTATCATCATTATTTGGGCTTTGGGTCTCTAAGATGTTGCTGGAAATAGACTCTCAGCAATGATAAGCCATGGTGACACTCCTGCAGGCTTTGCCAATATACCTTTCTTGAAGGGTTAGTGTGAGACAGTAATCTCCTTGAAGGTTTTGTGCCTAAGGAGATGAAAAAGCTGAGAAATCTTACAGATTTTTTTTATTTGTGATAATTACCTCAGATTCCTCTTGAGGTGTATCCTGCTTTTAGAGAATGCTACTACTTGATTTAGAGTATACACAACACCATGGTGTTTTAGATCTATCATTCGACAACTTCTCCAGAGAAATTCCTCATCGATCGGGTAATGTACAGTAGTAGCAGAGTGGCTGTTATAGGGGAACATGCTCATTGGTAGCATACCATCTCAGATGGCTGCTCTATTAAATCTGAGATTGATGAACCTTTTCTTCAAATTCCTGATGAAGCCTAATTCTTCTTGAGTTCTCAAAATCAAGTGACTTCCAAGGTGAGGAAGTGGCGCATCATGAGAGCCCTTCAAACAGTTTAGTTTCATTCCCTGCGACAAGGAGTCAAGGAAACTGCTATGCTTCAGCTCGCACAAAAAGATGAAGTCTGGGGGTTCTAGATTAGGGGGATTTGTGGTTGCCGTTTTTTCACCAGATTCTTGCCACATAGGTGTCGATTTGTACTGATATGGAATGCTTAAATGGGTTAAAAACTTTATATGGTGTTGTTTATTTTATATTATAATATGCCAATTACATTACTGTTCACATTCTTTGGTTGCAAATAGTTATCTATGAGTACCTGCACCTATCACTTGCACTGTAAAATGTCGTTCTAATATAGATCATAGATCATGCTTTCTGTTCTCATTAATTTTCTATGGCTTTTCAGTGTCAAATGGGGTCTCGAGAGCATACCCTACCTTTTTCCATTTCTTGTTTCAATCCTATTACTTTATCTGATTAATTGTCTTTCTAAGATTGAATCAAAGCAGTTTCCTTTTAAAATGGAGAATACAATCTTTGATCCTGAGAGAGGCGGCTTACTCCCACGTTCATGTCTGTTGGGAGCCCTCTAACGATGGCTCAACCTCTTCCTTTCCTAAATTGAGGAAGCAACCACTGGAATGGTTGATCTGATTGTGGTTAACAACAATTTTACTGCATCCTTGATTATTACAGGTGGTTTTGGTGAACGTCTAGTAGAGAATGAACTAAAATGTGTAGTCATGAGGGAAGGAGTTGTTGGTCATTCAGGATGCATCGCGATAAGTTGGTCCTATGTTGTCAGGATGCTGTTGAGATATATCATCTCCTGTTTGCTCTTGATCAAGCCAAAGAGAGGCTTCTGGATTTGTAAAGAATATCAATCAGGCCGAGGATAAAAAAAATCAGTAAGTCTGAAGCATGTGTATCCACCCTTGCCTGCATTATATCTATATCTTCTGCATCCAATATGTACATGTATCTATCTTCAGCCATCTCATTATACAGCAACACATGTACTTCATAAAAACTTTATATTAATAGCCTACATTAGATCCAGTCCATTTTTCTTTCTCCTTCCATGCTCATTTACTGCGTGCTCTCCCTGTACACTACAACACACTTCATTCACTTGTTATTCACTGCTTGCACATGCATCCTCACATTTTAGCACATCAACACTATTGCACACCATGTGCATCTTGTTGTAACCCCACTATTACAATACTTGTGTTATCACCACCTGTCAATACTTACCCACTACCATCTCCTTTATCTGTTGCAACTACAATAGCAGCCACACACACTGCTGCATTTCATTTCTTGCCTACTTCAATTCACATACTGTACTACCCCAGCCTCCCATGGCTCACCCTCTATGATAACCAGTTAGATGGTGTGATACCTTCAAGCTTAGGAAATTTGATGAGTTTGATGGTTTTTAGAGTAGGTAGTAATGCAAATCTGCAAGGTCCCCTACCTGCTGGGATCGGTAACTATGTCAAGCTTACCATGATGGGCTTGACTGAGACCAGCATCACTGGTTCCATTCCCACAACACTAGACCAGCTTAAGAATCCCTAAACTCTTGTTGTCTACATAGCCCTGTTGTTCATGTATGGTGCAACCTTTTACGTGTATGCTGTAACTTTTTTTTTAGATGCTATAACCCTTTTTATATATGTTGTAGCCTTTTATATCTATGTTGTAGCCTCTTATATATATATATATATATATATATATATATATATATATATATATATAATGTGTCCACAGCAGTGCCAATGCACTTGTGTGATCTTCACTCTCACCTACAGCAATGCTTAGCACTGTTGTGGCTTTTCATAGGTTTACAGCAGTGCCAACGCACTACTGTAGTATTCCTCTTGATACCTATAGCGGTGTTTTAGCTTTCAATGCACCTACAGCAGTGCCAACACACTGTTGTGGCTCTTTCTTTGGACATCTACAACAATGTCAAGCATTGTTGTAGCCCCCTTTTTACATAGATATCATCAGTATCACCTTCCAGCATCAACACCACTTTGCAATCTTCCATCAGCACATACACTTTCCCATTGATTTAGTGTATTATATAGGCATTGTCACATTCAATTTTCCCTAAAAATTTAGGATGCCACTCTCGTGTTATAGATAATGCATGTTCTCATTTAGCTATTAGATATATACATGTATGCTAGTTCTTTAATATGACATTTTCTTTTCTATAATGCTCATGCTAACTCTTTTTTGCAGGAATATATGAGGAATTTAGATCTTCTTTTCTTAATTTAGATATTCCTTATCTTTTCAGAATTCATAATGTAATAGTTAGATCATTAATGAGAATATTACATTTTCAGCTTTTAGATTAGAATGTATGAACATGTAAATATTATTTGTTTCATATTAATTTTCTCTTCTTCAAAATTTCACATGATGGAATACGAATGGCACGTGCACCATTCTAATAAGAGGTGTTTAATCTTAAGTAAATGACTCACATTGATGGCCATAGTCAAAATGTGGGCAATGCTTAGGATTTTCATCTTTTATGGAATAACATCGGATCCACACTGGATCCTTTTCAAAAATCAACATATTTTCAAATATTTTTCTTCCTTTATTAGAGTTTAACTTAGAATTAACTCAAGACATATATCAATGGCCATAGTTAGAATATATTGAGAGTTAATTTCATTTTAAATTCTATAAAGTCACCAAAATATATTTTATTCTTTACTTGAATTTAAATATGATTACTATATAATACATTCAATGACCATAGTCAGGGATGTATTATATCTTCTATCTTATTTCAATTCATTTAAAGAATGAAATATGCTTTATCAAAATACAATTTCAAATTCTTTAATTCATTTCATCATCTAGGATAGAATTGCATTATATTTTCAAAATTCTTATCATATTATTTCAAAATCCAAAGTGATAATTCTTCAAATATCTTCTTCACTTCTCAAATCAATCTTTCAAATCTTATTTAAATTCATTCTTCTATCTTATTTCAAAGATTTAAATTTCAATTTTAAAGTCCAATTTGACTTTGAGATTTCAAATTCATTCCTGTATTCTAAATTCAATTTCCAATCTAAGTCCAGTTTCAAAGGTCAATTCAAACTTTGAAATTTCAAATTCATTTTCATTCTCAAGATTCAATTTCAAATTCAATTTAACATCTCACATCAAATTTCAAAGTCCAATTTTAACTTTGAAATTTCTGATTCATCTTCTGATTTCAAAATTTCAAACTTTAAAATCAAATTTATTCTTTATCTTCAAAAGTTCTATCTAAAGATTGAGTCTTGATTCTCAAATTCAAAATCAAAGTTTTGAGATTAATTTTAAAACTCAAAATTCAGTTTTTCCTAAGTTTTAAATTCAAAATCTGGATTTTCAAAATCCAGATCCATCTTCAAAGTCCCATTTTGGATTTTTAAAAATCCAATTCCATCTAGGATTCCAAATCCTGGATTCAACTCCATCTCGGATTCCAAACTTTGGATCCAATTCCATTTAGAATTCCAAACTTCAGATCCAACTTTATTTTTTATTCTAGACTTCAGATCCAATTCCATTTAGGATTCCAGATCTCGAATTCAAGTCCATCCCGGATTCCAGACTTCGGATCCAATTCCATTTAAGATTCTAGATTTCAGATTCAACTCCATTTTGGATTCCAGACTTCGGATCCAATTCAATTTAGGATTCCAAATTTAGTTCCATCTTGGATGCTAGATTTCAGATCAAAAATCCATTCCAGATTTCATATCAAAATTCCATTCTAGATTTCAAATATAATTTTATTTCCAATTCTCATTCTTCAAATTCCAATTTCAAATCCATTTCTCAAGTCTAAATTCAAATCCAATTCCTGTTTAGGTATTGAATTCGAAATCGATTCTTGAAAATCAATCCAAATTCAAAGTCCATCCTGACTTTGAAAATTCGTTCTTATTTCAAAAATTCCAAATTCCTTTTCCCTTCACCAGAGAGTTTATCTTTTCAAAGTATCTGATTATTTCAAAACTTAGGAAATTCAAGTCTTTCCTTCCAGATATATTTCAAATTCTAAGTTAGATTCAGAAATCTAATTTGTTTTTAGATCAAATTCAACCCTCTGAATTATTTCTTCACTCCATTATCATATTTATTTCAGAATCACTTGGAAAATCCCAAATTTCCAAATTATTTTTCTTAAAAGAACATACATCCTTGTATCCGCACAAGCACGACTCTTTGTGCATTTTTGACTTAGAATAAATTCTTAGATGATATTTAGGCAAAACAAAAGGCATAAATTCGATCCTTGGTTCGATTACCTCTGGTAAAAGCGCCAGGAACGGTCAAACCTCATACCGACGAGCGAATCCCGTCTCTCCATTTTTCCCTCAAATTTTTAAAACGGAGGTGAGTGATTTTCAAAACATTTCTTTGGTCAAATGAGACCTTGCAAAAGACTTCCTCTCTCTTCTTCCTCTTCTCATCCTCTATTTTTTTCTGTTTTTTATTTTTCCCCTTCAAAAAGGGAAAATGGAGGTTAGAAAGGAAAATAGAAGGAAGAGAGATAAACAAAGAGGAAAAATTTTGCATGATCACAGCACACAACACTCCCTAAAAGCTTATTCTAAATGCAATATTTGAAATGACTTATAGGACCTTAATCCTAACTCTATGGTTCAGATCATTTGATTCCAATCAAGGTATGTCGATATACTCAAGCCGAAGCTCGAAGTACGTGGCATATAAATATTTCTCCGGTTCTAAGGTAATGGCTTTCCAACATCCTTAAGCACCTACTGATATACTTCAGACTATGGCCTTTAAGTACATGGTAGGGGGTGTTAACCCAAATAAGTGGTCTAGTTGTGAAGCTCTCTCTCAAACTATGTTTCAGTGAGACAGCTCAGCAACGTGAAGACCGGGACAATATAGGTAGGGATGTTTTTGAAAACATGTTCAGCATGCAATAAAACCAGATGGTTGTAATGCAAGTTCTAAAGGGATAGATTTTAAATGAAGAGAAGCATACACTTGCATACATTATTTGCATTCAATCCTTAGAATTGAGGAGAGTTGTATTTCAAACCTAAGTCTAAGTGAGCATGCATAAATCTCCTCGATATGGTCCTACCAAACAATACTTAAATCTTATATGCTTTATGTAAGCTAGGACAGAGTCTAGGCTCCTAAGGTTTGCATAGAAATGAAGCTGACATTTGTAGAATAAAGACTTAGATAATATCAAAGCAAAGCAAAAGGCAAAAATTTGACCAGACGAAGACGTGTCCCATCACGGTTGTTGTTATCGTCGCAAAAAATTTTTTCCTTCCCTGCGGGAGAGAGGGGAAAACGTTTCCGTGAGTCAAACTTGACAAGAGTTTGAAAATTGTTTTGAAATACTCGCCTCCGTTTTGAAAATAGCGGAAAAATTCTGAAGAATGGAACTCGACCTGTCGGTACGACGTTCGACCGTTCCTGGTGCCTTTACCAGGGGTAATCGAACCAAGGATCAAATGTGTGTTTGACTTAGCTAAATTACAAAAATCGTGTTCTATCCTAAATGCACAGAGAATTCAGGCATGTTCTATGAAACTTAGTAAAATGTAATTTGGAAAACATGAAGTATGCTTAGAAAATGCTTTGGAATTGGAA
This sequence comes from Nuphar pumila, assembly GCF_984573655.1. Taxonomy (NCBI): domain Eukaryota; kingdom Viridiplantae; phylum Streptophyta; class Magnoliopsida; order Nymphaeales; family Nymphaeaceae; genus Nuphar; species Nuphar pumila. Next base: position 151,934,851 of record NC_143249.1, on the reverse strand, counting down.
AATATTTCTAAGGTAAAAGATGGAAATCAATCTCTCAAGAAAACTCTGATAAAATGATTTAAAATCTTAAGAAAGTTTATAAAGGTTTGGGAAAATCATGAAGGAATGAGAATCCTGGGAAAATAGAAAGACTTCTTGAGGAAAGATAAACACTGAAAGGAAAAATGTTTGTCAGGAAAACTTCAACTTTGAGAATTTTCTTTGAAAAATGATTGAAGATTCATAGGAAAATCTTTTTGAGAAAGGAAATCAAATCTTAGGAAATAAGAATCTTAGTCTTGAAGCATTGAAAATCGATTTTTGATTCTTGAGAATGATGAAAAACTCCTTTTGAATACTTGAAAATGAATTCTAAGAAAAGAATGTTTTCCAGGAAAATCATGTGAAACTTAGCTTGGGAAAATCAAACTTTGAAAACTTTCAGAGTATTCTTGAGAAATCGATTTCCTTGAAAATGGAATTTTCTTGATTTTATGAAAAAGGAGGAATGATTTTGACTATTCCTAATCCTAATTGAATGAATGCTCTTTCATGAAAATATATTTTCAGGAAAATATGCAATTTTAAAATTAAACTAAGGCAAGATTACCACATATTCCGACTATGGTCGTAAATATGCTTGCAACTTACTTAGTTAATTCTAAAATATTTGTAAAAATTGAAGATATGCAATGAATTTTGGAAGATAGCCTAAGAGTGTAGGCTCTGTGTGACTGGTAGGAAGATGCTGAATCTGGGTCTCGTCTATATTCCGACTAGGGCCGTAAATATGGACTCAACCGAGTTCATCAACTCCCTAAGAGTTGGTGTGCTTGCCATTCATATTCATCCATAGTGATTTTCTAAATAAAATGCATGAATCACATAATCAGAATATTGCAGAAATTCAAACTATATGATATGCATCCTAATCTAAGCAGAAAAGTAAATCTCTTATTCCAAAGTTTTCACTTTATTACATCATTAAATAAAATGAAAGAAAGAAAATTACAAATTTCAGCTCATTCCTTTGAATGTCCCTGCCAAGCTTAAAATGGGGTTAGCTCGAATATGTGGGTTTTACCAAGATTTTCCAATAATATCCTGATATTATTGGACTTAGCTAGATATAAACACGGTTTTCATATTTCCTTGATATTTGAATGATTTAAAATGATGCAAATAAAAGAAAATCATGTAATAAATAATTTAAAATTCGAAATTATGGTCAAAATGACCAAAATACCCCTAATATTAAAGTTATACCTTTAAAATCAGGGTTTTTAAAGGAATTTTGACAAAATTTGGAAACTTTAAAATGTAAATGGAATCAAATGATGATGAAATGCATGATGAGACATAATGATATGCTGATAAACATATTAGGACTGTAAAAATCAGAATTGACCTTTGAAACTTGGCCAACATAATAAATTTCGCTTATTTTTCGCCTGGATTAGGGTCCCGCGGGAACCCTGATTTGATAATACGGTTGAACCGGTCATCAAACAGTTCTTAAATCATGCCAAATTCGGTAGAGAGCATCCCTCTACCATTATGAATAGCACAGAATGATAAAATCCATGAAATGACATGGCCTAGATGCAAAATCTTAAAGAAAACCCTAAAATAAGCAAATTTCGCCTACGAGTATGAACCAAATATAGCATTTAACACAATAATGCATAAATACACCATAGAAATGTTTGATATTTTGCAGACTGCTGAAGGACATAGAAATGAACATATTTGAATTTTACATCCTTGGGATTTGACCTATGGTGGGTTCGGTAGCAGAGATTTAATTCTGATGGGACTGAAATCAATAGGGCCTGCTGTGAAAATAGATAAAAAATGATACCTGACCACCAAAATTTCTGAAATTTAAAATGGGCACTACTGACATACATATAAACAACTTTCATTTGTATAGGTTCATCATTTAGCTAACCGACAGAAAAATAAAAATATGATATTATACGCATAAATCAGAAGAGCAGATATAAACACTAAAACAGGAGACCGAAATGAAAAATATGAAAATGGGATACCGACTGTCCTAAAAATTACAGAATTTCAAAATCAAATATAGGACACTTAGAACATGAAATTTCTCTTTTACCAATTTGGATTTAGAGTTATACTCAGAGAGAAACAGCCGACCCAAGTCGATCTAGAGTCTCAGAAGCTCATATTGGGCTCTGACACATGGCATCAAGTCTCAGATTTTTGACAGGTAGCAGAAAAATTTGGAAAAATCTGCTAAAATCAGATTTAAAACTAGACTTAATCTTGAGTCTGGATCATCTTTTGGATCAGAAATTGGATCTCTCATGAGAGGGATCTCTATTTCATTAGTTGAGACCCAATGTTCTGAATGTTTCCTGAGTCTTAAAACCCGACATGGCATTTTGAATTTTGAACAATGCAAATGAACTCAAACAACTCTAATTTTTTTGCAGAATATCAGGGACAGCTATGGTCACATAATATATTTTTTTTGGCATTTTAGAAGAAAAATAAAAACATAAAATGATGCATGGACTGACTGACAAAAATAAAGACATACGAATTTTAAGCAGGCTTGACATAAACACTAAAAAAATCTAATTAACTCATGAAATATGCTAAATTAACGAAATAAAATATGAACTAAACCTAACTAATGCATGAATGATAGAAAATCATCAAGGAATCATGATCATACTTAATATATGTCATTTTATGGAAATGGTTCGATCCATTATCCGGACGAACCCTTTCTTTAAAATGAACAATCCATGTGTTTGCACACGGTTTTCAATATGTAAATTAAGACAATAGCATTATTTCAGAAGAATCAACTCGAATGAGAACTCACCTTGTGTTCTTCTGATGCTTTGAAGATTCAGAGACGGGCGGCTACGGGATGGCTCCTTGAGGATGGACTCCAGAGAGGTGCAGAGGAAGTCAGAGAATGAAGATAAAAAAAATGAATTGAGGGGTTCTCCAGGGGGGTGTGAGATGAGAGAGGGAGCTATTCAGGGTTCCAGATCCAAAAGAAGAAGTCCTCTCCTGGACTGGGCGTGGGCTCTGGTATTTATAACTTTTTGGGAGGATTTTGAAATTCAAACAGGGTGTTATCTGGACCCTCCATGTGGCGCCATCTCAGAGGATGCTATTTTGGATTTTTTTGAAATAAATAAAATGCAAATTTTGTAAATAAGACACCTCAGTAGAATTTAAATTTTTTTTAAATGAGGTTGGCTTGATTTTCTCTGAAGGAGCTTCCCATGTGGCGCCACCTATGTGTGGGCCCACATTGAGATTTGCTTTTTCTGGAGGAAGTGGAGATGGACATGTGGCATCAACTCAGGGTGGCTCTACACTGACATGTGTTAGAGAGATGGAGAAGAGGAAGCATATGGCGCCACCTCAGAGGCCTTTGAAAATTTTTGAACTGGCTTTTCCTAAAATCAAGTTGCAGAGCTATTTTTGAGGAGAGCCTTTTTTAGAAATGGTGCCACCTCAAGGGAGGGCGATTTTGCCTTTTTATGGAGAAGGGAGAGTTGGACATGTGGTGTCTCCTCATGGTGGCTCCACACTTGACAAGTGTCAGCTGCAGGAGGAGGCATCTCAGATGGCGCCACCTCTGGCTCATTTTGAAATTTGAACTTGGTTGGCGCTGGAAGAATGGAGGGTGGCCATGTGGCACCTCCTCAAGGTGGCCCCACATTGCCATGTGGCAAGTGAGAGAGAAACAAGGGTGTGGACATGTGACACGGCATGAGATAAAGAAGAGGACTGAAGACACGTGGCGTCTTCTTAAAGAAGCCCCACACTGACACATGTCGAAAAGTAAAAAGGGAAAGATGTAGGGAGGACAAGTGGCAACTAATGGAGGTGTAGGGAGGAAGACACGTGGCGTCACCTCGGGGTGACTTCATACTGACATATGGCAGAGAAATAAAATGGAAGGTGAGGGAAAGTGACATGTGGTGCCACCTCTGGGTGAACCCCACACTGACACATGGCAGAGGATGGAAGGAGAGAGAAAGGGCCAAGTGGTGCCAATTCAGAGACAAAGCTCCTATTTCTAAGGGATTTCACTTTTCTAAAGGACACATGTGGTGCCACATCAGAGTGGCCCCACCTTGACAAATGGCAAAATGACAGGATGAGAGAGAATGAGACATGTGGCGTCACTTCAAGGTGATCCCACATCTAGCTCTTTATTGATTGAAAATCGAAATTGAAGGTAAAAGGTAAAACTAAAAAAAAAACTCTTTTTGGAATTTTTATAAAAACCTAGACTTACTAGCAAATAAGAAATAAACTTAGCCTATTTATGAAAATCTTGAAAAGAGGTGGCCTTTCAGGACAAATTCCTAAAACGATTTTCTTTGAAATTGCTGAAGAGGGGTAAAATGGAGAGATTTGATAAAATTCAAATTCTGTTTGGAATAAAATTCTAAGTTCAAAAATTCATCCCCTTCTTCAGCCAGAACCAATCCATTTGATAAAATTTGAAAATCCATATTGAAAACTATCCAGATCGTTTTCCTGAGAAAGCATTTTGAAATTCGGGGCCCTAGGGGTTAAAATGAGAGAAATTGGCAATTTAAAAAACCCAGTGATTTGAAATCAATTTTGAAAGAGTTACAACTCGAATCTAGATTGAAAATTTTGAAAATCAAGAGTTCTGGATCTCGAGATGACATGATGTGTTGTGAAGTGATATGAAATGCTCATACGATGATATGCAAAGACATGTCTTATGAAATGCAATTCTGGATCAGAAATTGGAGATTCCAGTCTCCTGTCAAGAGTAAGACTTTGAAAATTTATGATCTGAAGATGCTTCTGAGCCTAAATAGAGAAATTTTGAGAATCGAGGTGAAATCTGGACTCCTGCAGGGTCTGAGCTCAGAAAATGACCATATTTCCCTCTGAGGATCTCGGGGGACAGACTCTGATGATTGTATGGAAGTGTGAGTGAAAATTTTGGGGTGTTTACAGTCGCCAATTTCTGTGATCATTGCAAAATTTTTCCTCTCTGTTCTTCTTTTCCTTCTCTTTCCCTTTGTAGCCTCTATTCCCTTTTTGAGAGGGAAATAAAAGATAGAAAAGAAGAGAGAAAAGAAAAGAAGAGAAGAGGAACTCTTTTGCAAAGGTCTCACTTGACCTTAATTTTGAAAATATTGTGAAATTACTTGCCTTCATTTTTAGAGTATTACGGGAAAATGGAGAGACGAGATTCACTCGTCGGTACGAGGTTCGACCATTCCTGGCGCCTTTACCAGGGGTAATCAAACCAAGGATCGAACTTATGCCTTTTGCTTTTCCTAAATATTATCTAAGAATTTATTCTATAAAAAATGCACAAAGAATTATACTTGTGCAATGCAAATGCAAACATGTATGCTTTTGAGAAAATAGTTTGGAAACTTTGGGATTTTCCAAGTGACTCTGAAATAAATTTGATAATGTAGTGAAGAAATTATTCAAAGGTTTGAAATTGATTTGAAAAAGTTAGATTTTGAATCTAACTTAGAACTTGAAATATATCTGGAAAGAGAGACTTGAAATTCCAAGTCTTGGAATAATCAGAACTTGGAAAATGGATTTTGAATTTGAAGAAATAAAAAGAAAAGGAAATTTTGGAACTTGAGATAGAATCTTGAAAAAAATGGAGTTTTAAAGTCAAAATGGACTTTGAATTTTGAATGGATCGATTCTGAAAAAGGAATTCTTAATTTTAGAACCTGAAAGAGGAATTGAATTTGGATTTAGACTTAAGAAATAGATTTGAAAAATGGTTTTGGAAATAGGAATTGAAAATGGAACTGGGTTTGAAATCTGGAATCCTATATGGAATTGGATCCGAAGTCTGGAATCCTAAATGAAATTGGATTCGAAGTCTGGAATCCAAGATGGAATTGAATCTAGATTTGAGAATGGATTTCGAAAATGGGATTTGGATTTTGGTAATCCAGATAAAACTCAGAATTGGATCTGAGAAATCCTAAATTGATTTTTGAAAGAGATGGAATTTAGGAAAAAACGATTTTCAGAGTGAATGCCAAGTTTTGATTTTTAAAGTCTGATTTAAGACTTAGAATTTTGGAATTTTGAGAAATAAAGAATAAGTCTCGAATTCGGACTTGAATTCTGAAATCAGAAGATGATCTGGGAGATTTGGGAACCTGAAGTGAAGAATAAAACTTGATTTTAAAACTAGAATTTTTTAAATCAAATGATGAATCTGGGAATTTCAAAGTTAAATTGAACTTTGAAATTTGATCTGAAATGTTAAATTGGATTTGAAATTGAATCTTGAAAATGAATTTGGAATTTCAAAGTTGAATTGAACTTTGAAATTTGATTTGAATTGGAAATTGAATTTTGAATATAAAAATGAATTTGAAATTTCAAAGTCAAATTGGACTTTGAAATTGAAGTTTAAATTTTTGAAATAAGATAGAATTTAAGAATAAAAAGAAGAATTTGAATTTATAAGAATTGAAGATTGATTTGAGAAGTAAAGAAGATATTTGAAGAATCATCTCATAATCACTTGAATTTTAAAAAAAAGAATTTTTGAAAATATGATGTAATTATATCCTAAATGAAATGAATTAAAGAATTTTGAAAATTGGATATTGAAAAGCATATTTCATTCTTTAAATGAATTGAAATAAGATTGAAGATATAATACATTTCTGACTATGGTCATAAAATGCATTATATAATAATCATTTTTAAATTCAAGTGAAGAATAAAATACATTTTGGTGCCTTTATAGAGTTTAAAATGAAATTAACTCTCAATATATCCTGACTATGGCCATTGATATATATTTTGAGTTAATTTTAAGTTAAACTCTCATAAAGGAAGAAGATATTTAGAAAAATCTGATGATTTTTGAAAAAGATCCAATGTGGATCCAGTATTATTCCATAAAAGATGAAAATCCTAAGTTTTGTTCACATCTTGACTATGGTCATTGATGCAAATCATCAACTTAGGATTTAATCACCTTTTATTAGAACGGTGCACGTGCCATTCGTGTTCCCATTCATGAATTTTTGAGAAAAAAAAGTGAAAGATAGTATGAAACAAGCCTTTTATGATATTTATAATGCCCATTCATTCTATCTAAGACTGGAAATGTAAAGTTCTTATTAATATCTAGCTATTACAATGCGGGATTGAAATTTATAATTTCTAAGCTAAGAAAGGAAGTAACATTTTCCATGCATTTTTTGCAAAACAAAGTGGGTTAGAGAGATGGCAATATCCTATGATATCAAGAAGGCAAATGGTGAAGTGAATTTAAAAATGCATGTGAGGTGCACCTAGCTAAATGCAGATGGATATGCATATGAGAACATGCCTGCCTAAATGTACATGAGAACTAAAAGATGCATATGAAGGCCTATATGCACCTATATGCCTATGATTGAAAACCTATATAAGAACTAAATGCATGTACATCATATCTATACAACACATAATGCATGTATCTAAATATAATGCTTGTGTTATATCTATACATGGACGGAGATGCTCTCACTAAAAGGTATGAAAAAATCTGCTTTGAGAATGCAAATATGCTTATGAACATAATGAAGCATCTAGGAGAAGGTATGTAATAAATGCATAAGTGAAGCAATGGATGCAGCATAGTGTGTATGCAGTGGCATGAAAGGGGTAAGGAAGTGGGTAGTTGGAAATGAAGAATGGCTGAAGGGGTGTAGGAGTGTGAAGATAATGTGTAAGTGAGGTGATACTTAGGTGCAGAACATGTGTGATAATAATACACGGTGCCGTATGCTTGTTGTATTACAGGGAAATGATTTACAAAAGAACGGATGTATATTTTGATAGGTAATGTGGTATTGCAGGTTGTGCATTAGTGCAACAGCAGTAGGGTGAAATATTTTGACAATAGGTAGGTGAAGGCTGAAATGGATGGTATTGATAGCAATACCCTGTGTTGTGTAACATACATGGATGACAACAGGTGTATTGTTGTGAATGTAATGGACAATGACACTCGCAGGAAAATGTAGGGGTGCAGCACTATGAATAGTGCGTTTTGCAGATGGAGGGTTTTATGCAAATGGACGGTGTCACAAGGGTACCATATATTGTGCTGCTGGGTAGCAGATGCAAGAACCTACGTGTGGCTGGACTACAGTGGATTGACAATGATCAGTACAAGAGATAATATGTAGTGTTGGAGATGGGCCGCATGCAAGTGCAATAGATGAAAGTGTGGTGTAACTACCGTGAGAAGATAACAATATACAATAAGTGCCATAAAGAGATGCAACAGACTAAAAAAAAATGGAGGGAAAAGAATATGTAAATGAAATCTAACAAGGGGGTGATATGCATGCAAATGCTAAAGCGAGCAGCAACTATGTGAGGAGGTGATGTATATGCCAATAGAAATGGAGACATCAACTATATATGATGAAATGATTTCCCCGTTGTGAAGCTATGACCAGATTTGAAGCACAGGTGGGTATATGAGGTAATGAGGTAGACATTTCCCTCAATTCCTTAGTGTCTAGGTTTTCCTTCCTGACCCTATTGAAGCTTTACTCTACTCAAACCCCAGGTTTTCATGACCAAGGCTAAGTATAGCCTCAATTCTATCAAAGATAAATTCAAATTTTGTCGATAGGACCTCCTGTATAAGCCATACCCCGATATTCTCTGCCATGACACCTTATTGGCTTTGCTTAAATAGTGAAGCTCCCAGAAACATCAGTAAGAGGATCCCCATACGCTTCCCTCCAATCATCCACTCATCCATCTTACAACAGTAGGAGTTTCTTTTGCACATAATATGGCCTTCATTGGAAAAGGTCATTGGTTCAAAAACCTGTCAGCAGGTGAGATCGTTTCACTTGCTGGGCTGTGATTTGGGCCAGAGGATGAACTGGACGCCCTCTCTAACTCAATTCCTTTGGCTAACGCACCATCTTCCAGCCATTCTCTTGAAGCTATTGAGTTCAAGTCTCCTTAAAGCATGTCAATCCATGCCTTCTGAAATCATTCTCATATGAGAGTTAAGGACCATACCTAGTATATCGATACGATAGGTAACAAAACTGATCACAAATGGCACAACTCTCAGACCACCTCTGGTTCAAACTTAATGCCCAGCTGGATCTTGATTTCGACTATGGCATGTGAACAAATCAGAGGATCTCTAACTAAACTCAGAAACAGACAAACCCACATGTAGGTGTACCAAAATACCCACCCATCTCTACTTAAATCGGATCAATGAAGGGACCAAGATCAATGTCATGGAAGAAAAGAGAGAAAGAATGCTACCACCTCCCTTCGTGGTTGCACTATGAAGCAGGAGAGTCTCTGTACTTGTACTCCAAGCTAAGCTATGCTGAAGGGCATGAGGGATTATATGACCTTACTGGTAAGGTCATATCCTCTCCTCCCATCCTCAACAGGGAAGCATCGATTAGAGTCTTCCCCTTTGACATGCCAATTACCCTGCCATCAAGATTCATTGAGCATAGAACATGTGCTCTCTCTAGACGTACACACAAAAAGACCCCCCCCCTGTGTTTATGATCAATCGTAGGGAAAATGAGGGTACTAAGTTGAATCATGAACATACAGAGGAAAACATAACAATAGTAAAATTTGGTATAATGATAACATGATAGAAACACAAACTGAATTCTCACCAGCAGGAAAAAGTGCGATGGTCCAAAACATGGAGCAATCGGAAGAAACAAGATATTGCAGATGATCATGATACTATCAAACAAAGAAAATAATGAATGTAAATCCATTGATGCAACAAAAGATTGGTTATGTTAGGCAAGGGTGAATAATCCTAACCACATAACATAACTGACTAAATCCATTAGTAGACATGGAACCAGGTGAATAAAACACAAGGGACATCATGGAAATCCAATATAGGTAATGCAGTTCAAATAAAATGCTGATGATATCAATCATCAGCACAATAATCTGAACAAGATAATCAAGAAGGAACCTTGGATGCCATGACCGATCAAATTTTAAAAATTCAGACAAAGGAATGCACTTAAAAGTATTTAAAGTGCCATCACAGTAAAGCAGAAAATCCATGACAGACAAAGGAATAATTGGGTAAAAATAAATGTGGGGATTGCAAAACTATAAAAGCATAATCCAATACTTGTAATAACGACAGAAAATACAAATCGAAGCTAAGTGCTATGATGCAAAAAAATATAATATTGAAAGAAAAATTAGATGGATGGATGAAATTAACAGGAAATGTGTGGGGGTGACAACATTATAAACCGGTCATTCCCAACTGTAGTAGTTAATGAATGTAAATACCGAGATGATGGCTGGTAATACTGCACTGCCTTTAGGGTATATAAATGCACCTACATTGAGATTGGATTAAAGAGAGAGAGAGAGAGAGAAAGAAAGAGCAACGAAGTCTTAACACAATACTAGCCTATCATCAATAGAAGAATGGAAATCAGATACAAACTAGGAAAGTGAACGAAAGGAAAGCAAGCTAAAAAAAATATATTGAATCATAAAGTTAGACCAAATGCAGGAATTACAGAAAATATGGGAAGGAATCTAATACATTCTCCAGAGCGTTGCTCTGCACTATGTGATTCATCGGTAAACAAGTACTCAGTACCCGGGTATACCTCATCTGAATGCCCACAGCCGAATATAACCGGAGAAATTTATGAGGATATCAATTATGAGAAAGAGAAAAGAAAAATGCATCGACGCAGCAGTTTTAGAATGATTAAAACAATCCTTAATGCAGGGAAATCAGAATGCAGGAGCCAACTACAGTGAATAGCAAAATAAGCAGGAAATTGGAAATTCAGAAGAAGATCAAAACGAAGACAAAGTTTAGTAGGAAATTTGGGCTGGGATTCTAATGAATCTTGTCGGATTATTGAATCCGACAGCCTGAGCCCAAAAATCACAGCACGAGTAAAACAGGAACGTGAAAATAATGGAAAGAGAAAGTGTTGGAATGGGGTCGTTCTATTGGTTGTTGCACAGGAGAAGGGCTGATGTTGCTAAAAGCAACCCAACACCCTTGAGAGTGCATTTACGGGGCTAAAACGAGAAAACTTCAGGGAAATTAAAGAGAACAGAATCAAGATGAAGGTTGAATGATGACTTACCGGGATTTTACTGAAGCTCCGAAGCATGCAAAGGGGTTTTCTCTTTGTTCTTCCTTGGAGATCTTTTGATGCTGAAGAAGAGGAGGGAATCAAAAGGGGGAGAGTTGTCGAGAGACTGAGGCGAGGATTGTGGAAAATAATCGATGCTTAATGGATGGGCGGATGATGCGAAATTGTGAAGAGTCTTGAACGATCGATGATTGTGGGAATGCCTATTTATATAGGGAAAGGAGGAAGGATCGAGAGAGAGGGGAGGTTAGGGAAGGTGGTTAGGAATCGACGGGGGAGATGAGAGCAGTTGATCAAAGGGTCCTCCGCCCTTCGATCCTCTGCGATGATTTTTAAAGGAGTTGTTACGTATCTTGCAACAGGGGTCCTATTTTTTTTAGAAATTTTCAAAACGACCATCATTTTCAAAAGGTTTTCCTAAAAGCGGTTTTACACTTTTACAAAAGGGGTTTTAGTAAAAACAAGTTTTGAAAGAGGGGGTTTCCGGACTATTTTTTTGTGTTTTTCTTTTTCCATTTTTATTTTTTTTTATTCTTTTTTTCTTTATATTTTCTATCTTTTTATATATTTTTGAAATAAAAACTCTAAAACTAAAGGTTTTAAAACTAATCTTGCAAAATTTCAAGAATATTTACAAAAGAAGTGTTTTTGAGAATTCGGGTTAAATTTGGAAATTTCTTCAGAAAATGGGTTTAGATCTAGTTTTTGAGGAAATATTCGAGTTTTTAACCTCAAATTGAGAAATACAGAGCAATGGATCCAAATGGATACTGGATGGACTGTCTGAGCCTTTCAGAAATTATTTTTGGTATTTTTGTAATTTCAATTAAAAAAATTGGATAACGAAGCTTGGATTTGAATTTTGACACTGAATCCGGATCTAAAATCAAGTTTGATATAGAAAATGGATTTAGATTCTAGTGAATTCGAGAAACAAACTGAAATTTTGATTAAAACTGACTCAATTTACTCAGAAAATGGGGGCCAGGGGCAAAAAGGAAATATTTATAAAATTTTGATAAAATTGGGGTGTTCACACACCCTGAGGTGGCACCACATTATCTTTGCTTTTTATTAGGTTCTAGCTTTTTGAAAAAATCCTAAAAGGTAGGAGCCGCCCCTCTCTGAGGTGGAGCCACCCTAAGGCAAATTTTGCCATTTTGCTTTGTTTAAAACCATGTGGAGCCCACCCTGAGGTGGCGCCCCAATTGAACCCCCTTGAAATCAGCTAGGTTTTGAAAAAGCTTTCAAAAAGCAAAATCGCCACTTTTTGATTTCCCTAAAGCTAGGTGCTTTAGCTAGGTCTTAGGAAAAAGTAAAACCAAAAAAAAAAATCAAAAATTTTCAAAAACCAAATCCCCCCGCCCCCTGAGGTGGCGCCTCTCTAGAGCCCTCTTTCCATTTTCTTTTTCTGTTTTTCTCATTTTATTAAATAACAAAAGTGTGGCCCCACCTAGAAGTGGTGCCACATTGAGAGCCTCTTCAAAAAAGTAAACAAAAATTTCAAAATTCAAGTAGTCCCCAGAGCATTCCTAAAAGTTAGGAAAAGCAAACTTGCTTTTTGCTTTTCCTAACTTATAGCCCATGCTTTTTTAAAACCCCCCTAGCCGACCTATCTATCAACCATCCATCAGCTACCATTTTCTCTGAAGACTCTTTAGCCGACCCACCTAAGACATCCAGGATTTGCCTTTGGCTCCCCCTCCTCTTTCTCTCTCCTACCACACACCCTTTCCAGCTTCTTCCACCTTCCATCAAGTCTCCAAGTAGCAGCCAAGCCTTGCAGAGGTAATCTCCTTTACTCCGCCTTCAGCCTAGCATCCAAGTAACATCCAACTCACCAAGAGGAATATCTACAACTGCCCCGGCTGCAATCATTGCAAGCTCGAAGCAAGTGCTTCAAGGTAGGCTCCTATGTAACCTTTTCTCTTAGGGTTCATGTTGTACGGGTTCTCTTTCATATGATTGTCATAAAATCTGAGATGAACTCGATCTCGAATCAGATTCATGTTAGTACCTTGCTTACAAAGGCAATAAACGCCATTTAAGATGGAAGATTTGTCTAATCAATGGACCAGATCATTCTCATTTACGGCATATAGCGATTAAAATCCATGCCTCCCTGATTCATTTGCATCATAACATCATGATCATGAATTTTTCATATTAGTTATATCATTTAGTGATATTGTCATAGTTTATTTCGACATAACATGCATATAGTATAGTTTCATTATTTCCTGTTTAACTTTTGTAGCATCCTCATTTTTACCTTTAGTCCACTCGTTATCTTATGTTCGTATTTTATTCAAAAAAAATCCAAAAAAATCATATAACATGCGGATGGTTGTTCCTAACATCCTGCAAAAAAATTGGAATTACTTGAAATTGTTTACTTTATTTGAAGTCCAAAGTACTGAACCGAGCTTTAAGACACGAAAAACACTAATTGTGTTAGGTTCCGATTTGTAAATTCAAAATCTCCCTCATGGAAGATCCTATTATCAATCCGAAAAATGCACTGGTCTCAAGATTAAGTCTAGTATTTAATAGGATTTTATCAGATTTTTTAAGAATATTTTGCTATCTGTCAAAAATCCAAAGGCAGGGGTCACGTGTCAAAGATTGATATGAGTCCCGTGGAGCTCTAGATCAACTTATTACGAACTCATAATGGTCATATCTCGTCCGTAAGGTAGTCTTTGGTATATCTTCTTTAATTCTGAGTTGATGATACCCAGACCTGAGGTTGATCTTGGAGAACACTCTCGTTATTCTAAGTTGATCGAATAAATCCTCAATCCGAGGCAACATATATTTGTTCTTAATGGTTGCCTGGTTAAGCATCCAATAATCGATGCATAACCGAAGGGATCCATCCTTCTTTTTTACAAATAGCATCGGGGCTCCCCACGGTGACACACTTGGACGGATGAACCCTTGTTCCATCAGTTCTTTTAACTGACATTTTAGCTCACTGAGCTCAGCTGACGCCATTCGATAAGAGGCCTTTGATATTGGCATTGTTCCAGGTAAGGATTAAATTCCAAATTCAACCTCACGAAGTGGAGGAAGTCCTAGCAATTCCTAAGGAAACACATCGAGAAACTCTCGCACCACTTTCAAACTCTCAAGAGACTCAACATTTGAACTTTCGACTGAAAGATTCAATAGGAAGGCCACACAACCCTTCCTAAGGTATTTTTTAGCCTTAAGAGCATATATGAGTTGTTTCTGTGTGACAGGTTTGGATAACTGATATTCCACCTTAGGCAATCCCGGTCGAGATAGAATTACCCTGCTCTCGCGTCATAAAATATTGGCATTGTTCTAGGCCAACCAATTCATTCTCAGAATGACATCATACTGCACCATATCGATTAGGATGGCATCAGTAGGCAAGTGTTGCCCTGCTATCTCAATATCCAAGTTTTTCACACACCGGATACATTTGGTATGTGATCCCAACGGATTGTATGCATCGATCATTTTATCAACCAATTACACCAAAGCGTGGAGTTGTTCAGTGAAATCATCGAAGATAAAGGTATGAGTAGCACCACAATCAAACAAGACGTAAGTTGCATGTTCATTAACAGGTACGGTGCCTTCAATCAAGTCACCATTTTTTACTTGTTCAGTTGTTACAGCATATACACGACCTGCAGCAGGCCTTTATTCTACTCTAGGTGGCAGTCATTGAAATTGAGGGCATTGTGACGCTTGTCGAGGGGGTCCGACAGATCTGGTATTCCTCTTTTGTTCATCTGCAGCCTTCTTGGTGCAATCCCTAATAAAGTGGCTCATTTTCCCACAATAAAGGCAGCCACCAATGTCACGAGGACATGGTCTCCTAGGGTAGTTCACACAGCACTTCGGGCAGTTGGAGTTGGACTACTGACTATTTGGAGTCGTGTTTTGCCTTGGCCTTACGACTTGTTGAGTATTTTTTCCACCTTAGAACTTTCTCTTTCGAAAAGGTTGTCGTGAACCTTGGCTGCTTGGGAACGTTCTCTTACGGTTCTCACCATCAACTACGGGCCTCTTTGCTATAATCACTTTAGACCGCGCCCAATCCTCTTAGATCTTCGAAGCTGCCGCCACCGCAGCTTGAAAAGTCGAGGGCATGCTTGTTACCACACGAGATCGCAGCCCTTCTCGCAGATCATTTACATAGTTATCGACTCTTTCCTGGTCTATCTCGAACAACTGAGAGCAATACCGCTCAAGATTTTGAAATTTGGTGGTATAGTCGGTAAGACACATACCACCCTGTTCTAATTCCAGAAACTTCATCTTCTTTTTGTTTCTGGAGTGCAACGAGAAGTAGTTATCCATGAAAGTTCTCTGAAAGTCAGTCCATGGGATGACTTTGATTTGTGATAACTGGATCAAGTTAGTGGTATCACACCACTTTTGTGCATTGTCCTTCAGTCTATACGTGACAAAATTTGTCTTTTTCTCCTCTGGTACACCCAATACCATGAAGGCATGTTTTGTCTCTTCGATTCAACTTTCTGCAAGTTCGGAATTGGCTCTACCGAGGAAGACCGGTGGATCAAACTTGAGGAACTTCTCATAAGTTATTCCTCCTAAGTTCTCACTTCGAGGAGTGATTGGTTATGGCCTTGTTTCGCAGATGACTGTTACCAGGTTGTTGAGCGTCTCTAGCAGAAATCTTTGTGTATGGAACTCCTCGCTCGACATGGTTCTCCTCGTCATAGGAGTCATTTATCTATTCATACATAAGCACGTGTTTTAGTTTCTTGATGTATATGGGGAAGTAAAACTTTATTTACTTATATACATTCTATTACACAAGCATTGTCATTATACACAAGCGCCCTGTCACACTGGCAGACATAGGCGGCAAGAAACTATATACATGAGTCTATTGACTCTAAAGCACAATCAGTTTCTAAGAACTGGATTTCTTTTTCGACGAAAACAACCCAAAATATTGTTTACTGCCACATTGCCTTGGTTTAGGCACAACTAGAGTTGGCTTTGGCGGCACTTCTGCACTCTCAAGCGAATCCTATGAATAGATTAGTGATGTCGGTCCACTTTCCCACTCCATAGCATTATGACT
This sequence comes from Nuphar pumila, assembly GCF_984573655.1. Lineage (NCBI taxonomy): Eukaryota > Viridiplantae > Streptophyta > Magnoliopsida > Nymphaeales > Nymphaeaceae > Nuphar > Nuphar pumila. The sequence goes on along the minus strand of NC_143249.1, from coordinate 151,918,591 downwards.
CGTGGAATCCGAGATCGTAACGGGATAATAGGAGTTGTATCCCTCTCCCTGGTCATTTAGGTTAGGCATTTGTGAAGCCGTTCTATTCCCTCATATAATAGCACTATGACTCGGAGAATCCGAAATCATAATGGGATTATAGAATGAGTTGTTGTATCCTTTATTCTGACTGTGCAAGCTAGGCGCATGTGATGTTTGTTGATAGCCTTGCATCCGACTGAATTCCTCAAGGAATTTCAAGTCAAACTCCACCAGATGTGATAGTTCATCTGAAGTCGATGGGGTACGACTACTCCCAACACTTGCATGATGTGATCCACTAACACACGAGGTCTCATCCTTAAGACCAAGTGATCCCCGCCGATCCATATCGGTGGTATACCTCCTTTGGCATTCGTTGGCGGAATTTCCATCTTCGCCACAATATTGGCAGTCATGGACTTCATACGGGCATACTCACTTATCGTGCATAATTTTGCAATGATAACAGTATCCACGTGAGTCATGAGTTGTCATTTATACAAAGATGCACCCAAATTAGTAAGTTCAAAAAATATATACTTACAATGCGATACCGCAAACATGACGGATCTTGAACCAGGTTTCTCAGACACATGCTCTGATACCAATTCTGTAACGCCCTAGATTTCCAAAACAAAGCTAAGTTAAAATTTTCATGAATTTCTTTATTTTTTCTTTGCAGCGGAACTTAAAAAAGTTTTTAGCAGTGAAATCAGACGATAATGAGTCGTCAGTTTTAGAAAACACCAGGCACATTACAAGTATGTGGCCAAGCAACTCATTGACCACCAAAGTGTTTTATTTTGTCGGCAACCATATGTTTATTACATCACTGCTTGAAAAAGCAGTATTTGTTCAATAAAAGGAAGCAGTACAACTCTGTCTAGAGAAACCCTGAAACTCGATGCCGCCTTTCTCCGCATATTGCAACGCAGGTCTAACACATGAAATCCTCATAAAATGGGGTCAGAACCACTGATGGTCTGGTAAGCAAGCAATCACACATCCATTCAACTCAAGTAAATACGTTGACCACACAAGGCCACAGTTCACAATATTGACACTTAAGTCTCCACGGCTTAACGTATATCGTAAGAGCCTCCTTTGGGCTATGAGTTGAACATTCACTCAAGTCTTTGTGACTTAGCGCAAGCCTTTTGAGGGCTGTAATTGAATAACCACTCAAGTCTCCACGACTTGGCATTTGACCTCTTCAGGACCTCAAAGGGATGTCTAGCTCAAGTCTTTATACTTGGCACATCTGTATCCCACGCATCTAAGGACAGCTCATCGAGCTTCGCTTAGTCGCGCAGATACTACGTGGATCTTTGCCCTATCGATCAAGTCATATACCGATCATGACGTCATAACAAAGGTTATGCAGGACTTGACACAACATCATTCATCCACTCATACATTCAAGCATCGCTGAACCTAGAGCTAATGCATTGTTTCGATATTTAACCTCTTCCACCCTTGGTACACGGGCAAAGCATTGTCCGGGCATCAACGCGACGTTCTGGGGGTTGATTATTCCATGTGTTTTAGATACCCCAGAGGTTTGTTGACCCTATCCATAGTAGGGTGGTGTATTACAACCGAGAGAACCCTACTACGCCCAATTCGGATGCATCCTCTACTTGCAATAGTTGGGTTCAATCCTTAGATCTTAAGGATAACCATGACCTCAAAACCCATGAGTGATTGAGGTCATCGTGGACTCTATCAGGTCCAAAGTCAATACATGTCACTCAAGGTTGTACCATCACTGTCTTCCACAGTGAGCATAATTCTTGAAGGGGTCAGTCAGTCTTACGATTACTTGGTCAGACATTGCATGCCATTTTAGGCAGTCTGTGCCTGAGCACTATGGAGATATGTATCTGCCCCCATTCAGTATGCTCCAATCACAGTCATCAACCGAGGGGAATACCCCTAACACGATCATCAACCACGGGGTATATGCAACATTAAGTCTTATTCATATGTATGCTTAACTCTACTCTCGGCACTACGGTCATCACAAGCATCTCACCTCTTCCGGGTGAAAACAACACACTTTGGCTCTGCGACCCTTACAAGTCTGGTTGTGTAACAGTTCTCAATGAGCATGCATATGACTCGATCTCAACGGATCGGCTGCTTGGTGTATTTTTACGCAACGAGCTCTTAACCTAGTCAAGGCGCAACCACTACTCTGGCGCAGCGGCCCTTACGAGTAAGGTGCCCTACATGTATCATGAAGATGAGTCATTCTGGCATTGTTTCAACAATGACCTCGTTGTGTCGTTTAACCAATTCTGACAACTCTTCTACCAACCATTTCGTCAGCACCTCCTCTGCTTCAACGGTAGGGTTACGACGATCCTTTCTACATTGTAGAAAGCGTTCAATGAACTAAGTAACACTCTGCTATATGACGGAGTAACATGCTACGTTCTTTTTAAGCTATTTTTAGCTTCTTCAAAAATGTTAGCAATACTTCCTCTCTTTGACGAAGAAAGCGTTTGTTTCTTTTAACTATTTCAGCAACATCTTCACTCTTTGGCAGGAAATCGCTACGCTTAACTCGAGAAATGGATGTGCACCGTTTGTGCGTACTTTACATCCATCAAGGTTGTTTGGAACCTTGGGCCATAGCCAAGCCATACGCAAATAACTTTGTCTTTACGAAAAAATGGTTTTGCGCAAAAGCGAAGCCTTTCCAATAAGGGCTTCATTCGTCAAGCACAATCTTGAACGAGGAGCGGTAAGGGAATCGCATTTGCGATTTGGAGTTGATCTCAATTTGAACGCTCACTTACGTGCCATATATGTAGTATAAGCAGAAGCCTGTGCTTTATATGGCGGTGGCGTAAAGTAAATGCATATACTTATTGTTCGGGGTGTGTAACAGAACAAAATATTCTATATATATATTTGCAGAAAGCAGGGAAGCATTGGCATCGTTCGACGTGACGGCAAGACAAAATGCGTAATTTAAATGCATAATAAAAAATTACAGAAAGCAGAGAGCCTTGGCATCATACGACGCGACAATGAATGGTAAATTGCACGAGATTTGGCGATATAATACGCGATGGCCATTTCTAAGATAATATACACGAAGTTCAGTATCCAACAATAGCTACGAGGCAAGCGGCTGAACACCGAAGTGTCTTAAAGAGCTCAACCAAGAACTAGAGCGAGATACTATTTTTAAGAACGTATATACTGTGCATTCAAATATATATATCCGACGATAATCGCAAGGCAAGTGCGTGAATATCGAAGTGTCCTAGAGGGCTCAACTAAGGACTAGGGTCAAATACTACTTCAAAAGATATATGCTATATACAAACAAGCAAATACTTGAGAGAGATCGATCAACGAAGCGAACTTACTTCAAATCGTGGAAGAAACAGTTCAGGCTGCTTCAAACGCTTCGAATGAGGTTTAATCCTTCCTTTGAGAGGTCAGACTAGGTCAGATGAGGTCGACCTAGTTGAGAAAGAGGAAGAGTAGGTCAAGTTGCTCAACCTAAGCGGTTTAAATCAAATTGGGTTCGGTCCAAGTCAACTGGGTTCAGTAGGTTCAGACTTAGACCAAGTAGGCTGGGTCTGGGTTTAAAAAAATCAAACCAGAATCTGGAACCAAAAAGAACCTTGACTTTGACTTCAAACCCAACTAGGTTCAAGTCAAGTCAACTAGGTTTGGACCAGGTCAGGTGAGCTAGGACCAGGTCAGGCAGTCTAAGACTAGCTTAGGCAGACTTAGACCAGGTCAGGTAAGCTCAAACCAAGTGGGCTAGGTAGGGGAGGTTTAGGAGAGAGAGGAGAGAGAAGGCAAGAAAGGGGGAACATTTTTTTCTAAAGGGGGCACCTTTATTTATAGAAAATATTACTTTCCCCCCAAGTAATCCCTTTTACCCCTATGCCCTTGGCTTCTTTTTAATTCTAAGATGTTCCTTGGTGTGGGGCCCACATGGGAATTCCATGAGATATTTTTGTGGGTCCCACCAGATATTTTCTGAGAAATATTTATGTAGGACCCACCAACATTTCTGTGGGTCCCACAAAAATTTTGGGTTTTCAGTGATTTTTTTTCGAAAAATTCTAAGTACGTCATTCTCTTCGTATTGACATAACTAAGAAAGTTGGCTCGTACAAATCTCTTGATTTCGTTCAGGTAGGAAGTTATGACTTCCAGAGTGTTTGAGCATATATTCGTGAAGCGACGAATATCCTAAGTATAACTCGTTCGTAGAAATTGATTCGTTTCACATTTCAAGTAAAAATATCATTTTCACCTGAAAATGCCTGATGAATTTTATTCAGAAATTGTCTGAAAAAAATGTGGGTCTTACAGGTGCTCCCCAGGGTGAAACACTAGGTCAAATGACTACCTTATTGAGCAGCTCCTGCAACTACTTCAGCTCTTCCAACTCTGCTGGTGTCATCCGATAAGAGGCTTCAAATATTGGAGTCATTTCAGGCACCAACTCTATAGCGAAGTAAATTTCTCTAGTAGGAGATAACCCAAGTAGCTTCTCAGAAAACACATCCTTAAACTCGTTAACCACATCCAGGTCTCTCAAGTTGATCGGTCTAGACTGTAATAAGGTAACACTAGCCAAGAAGGCTTCATAATCATTCTTGGCCCATCGTTGAGCCTTTAGGGCAGAGATCAACTTAACCTTCTCCATCGGTTTCCCTACTCGGTACTCTAAAATAGGGTGATATGGATGAATAAACTTGATTTTCTATTACAATAATCCATATAAGTGTAATGCTCGTATAGCTAGTTCATCCCTAGGATGACATTATACCCAATCATATGTAGAATGATCAGGTTGGCAAGTAGGTTATGCCCAACAATACTGACCTCTATCTCAAGAAAAAACTTTTGAGCGATAGTCCTACCACTCGAAGGCGGATCTCAAGTATATTGCCCAAAACAACATGAGGTAGGTCTAACGTACAAGCAAATCGAATAGAAACAAAAGAGTGGGTCGCTTCCGAATAAAAAAGAACCCTAAAACTAAAACATGCAATAGGCAGGATACCTTCGACGACATTTGTGTCCTGCTCTAGCTCTTCATCCCTGGTGTCATAGACATGACCGATAGTCTTCTTTTGACCCTACTGCTGGCATGGCTGATGTTACTACTATCGAGGATGCTAAGGTTGACCCCCAGTTGGCCGATCTCCCCTATCTGGCTTCCTCTATGGGAACTCCCTGTAGAAGTGTCCCTTCTATCTGAAATTCAGACAAGCGTTTGTCTCTATCGGGCAATGCTTGCTTGGATGAAATCAACAACAACGCTGACATGGTGCTCCCTGGTTCTGTTGTTGCGGATTTGCGCCCTTCTTGGCGAGTGGTGCAGATTACTACCCGCCAGACTTTCTCTTTTAGCCAAATCTCCTATGGCCACCAGACTTCTTGTAACACCTTCGATTTTGCTTTAGTTTAACTTTTAAATTTAGGTGAAAATTAATTTTAAATTCAAGCAAAATTTGAGAGTCTAAGCAACATTTATAGAGACCTGCATTGCTCTATCTCGATCGGGTTTACCTAAGGTAGAATACCGGTTATCCAAACTTGTCCTAAAGAAGAGACTCATATCAGCTCTTAAGGCACAAAAATACTTTAAGAAGGGTTATGTAACCTTCTTAATGAATATCTCGGTAGAAGGACTAACTGTCACGCCCCTTGAAATTTTGAAAGTAGTGCGAGAGTTTCTCGATGTGTTTCCTGATGAATTGCTAGGACTCCCTCCACTTTGTGATGTTAAATTTGAAAATCAATCCTTACTTGAAACTACGTCAATTTCAAAAGCTCCTTATCATATAGAGCCAGCAGAGCTCAACGAGCTAAAATATCAGTTGGAAGAACTAATAAAACAGAGATTCATCTATCCGAGTATATCACCGTAGGGAGCACCGATGCTATTTGTAAAGAAGAATAATGGATCATTATGTTTATACAACAATTATAGGATGCTTAATCAGGCAATCATTAAGAAAAAATATTTGTTACCTCATATTGAAGACTTTTTCAATCAACTCAAAATAGCGAGAGTATTCTCTAAGATTGACCTCAAGTCTGGGTATCATCAACTTAGAGTTAAGAAGGAGGATATACCTAAGACGACCTTCAGAACGATATATGGCCATTATGAGTTCGTAGTAATGTCATTCAGACTCACGAATGTGCCTGCTACCTTTATGCACCTGATGAACCTAGTATTCAGGCTCTATTTAGAGACCTTTGTCATCGTCTTCATCGATGACATTCTCGTTTATTCAAAAAACAAGGAACAGCACAAGGAGCACTTGAGAATTGTTTTGAAGACCCTTCGCGATAATCAACTTTATGCCAAGTTTTCAAAATATGAATTCTGGCTAGATAAAGTGATGTTCTTTGGTCATGTAATCTTCAAGTAGATCCTACAAAAGTGAAAGTTATGATAGATTGGAAGCAACCAGAGAATATCACTGATATCCGCAGCTTCTTGGGACTTGCTGGATACTACCGAAAGTTCATACATGACTTCTTCTAAATCATCTTACCTATAACAAAACTGTTGAAAAATGGAGTTAAGTTTGAATGAAATGACCAGTGTAAGGAGTGCCTTGAGATTCTAAAATAGAGGCTTACTATGACCTATGTCATTACCTTACCTTCAGGTCAAGGAGGCTTCATGGCTTACACCGATGCCTCAGGAACGAGTCTAGGTTGTATGTTGATGCAGCACGGTAAAGTGATAGCATATGTATTACAACAGTTGAGGATCCATAAAAAAAACTATCCAACCCACGACCTAGAGCTTGCCGCGGTAGTGTTCGCACTTAAAATTTGACGACACTACCTATATGGAGAGAAGTTTGAAGTCATGAAGGACCATAAGTGCTTGAAATACCTTTTCTCCAAAAAAGAACTGAATATACAGTAACAATGATGGTTGAAATTCCTTAAAGACTACAAATTCATGCTTTTCTATCACGCTAGAAAGGTGAATATCGTAACTGATGCCCTTAGTTACAAGACTATCAGCACTCTTGCCAAAAACGCAGAACAATGAAAGTTGATGGAAGATTTCGTCAACTGGAAGTCATTTCTTGCTTATCCAGGCAGGATTCAATTGTCAAGTCTGACAATGCAGCCTGAGATCCTCGATCGTAGAGTAGCCAAACAATTCAAAGACCCCCAGTACATCAAACTAAAAGGGTAAAAAATGACAACACTTTCTTTCACTTAAAAAAAATTGAAGTATATGGATGGAAGAAAGGCTATGGGTCCCAAATAACCCTGAGCTAAGAGAAGAGATACTCCAAGAAGTGCACAGTAGCAAGTACACTATCCACCCTGAAGGTACAAAAAAAATTCATAATTTACAGAAAAAATACTGGTGGAGGGGTATGAAGAGAAATGTGACTACTTTTGTCTCAAAGTGTTTAACCTGCCAGTAAGTCAAAATAGAACTTCAACGACCTGACAGTAAGATGCAACGGATCAAAATTCCATAATAAAAATGAGAGAATATTACGATAGATTTCATCGTAGGATTACCTCGATCCAAGAGACAACACAACTTGATATGGGTGATTGTGGACAGACTTACCAAGTTTGCTCACTTCTTGCCAATTAATATCAAATATTCAAAAGAAAAATTAGCAAAACTATATGTTCAAAAAATTGTTAGACTCCATGGAGTGTCGATATTCATTATCTCTAACCGAGACCCGAAATTCACCTTTCACTACTGGGAGCAGTTGCGAAGAGCCCTGAAGATAAAGCTCAAGTTCAGTACGACATTTCAACCCCAAAATAATGGGCAATTTCAGCAAATCATATAAACTCTTGAAGACATGTTAAGAGCATGTATGTTAAAATGGAAGGGTGATTGAGATTCACACATAGCGTTGGCAGAATTCGCTTACAGTAATAGTCATCACGTTAGCTTTGAGATGCACTGTATGAAGTCATGTACGAACCCTGTCATTCACCAATCCATTGAAGCGAAGTAGGTGAGCGAACCTTAGACTTGTCCATTGTATTACAACACTACACTAAACAGGTGCATATGATCCGAAAGAAACTACTGATTACGCAAAGTTGACAGAAGAGCTACGCAAATCAACGACGTAGAAAACTCACTTTCTTGATTGGTGACAAAATTTTTGTCAAAGTCTCCCCAACCAAAAGTATGTTCTAATTTGAAAAGGAAAAACTCAACCCCAAATTCGTTGGTCCCTTTGTGGTTTTAAACCAGATCGAAGAGACAACATATAGTGTAGCATTGTCACCACTGTATGCACAGATACACAATATATTTCATGTGTCAATACTTAAGAAATACATTCACGACCCTTCCCACGTCATCCAACATGAAAATAATGACATTCGAGAAGATAAAATAATACATGTTTTTTACTAAATAAAGTATAGAGATCACATCTATGAGTTTAGATTAAACAAAAAACACATTCACGTATGTTTTCTAAAGGAGTGTGGAATGGTCTAGAATATATATAAGGGAGAGAGAGGTCTGCACCACCACTATCACTGTACCAAAATGCACTCAATTTTTCACGATTTTTAAACTTTTTTATTATGACCATACATATGTGTTGCATAAATTAGTAGGAATCAACTTTTGAATAAGTGTTGAAAATCAACAGCTCATAAGTTTCAAATTTAAAATGTTATAAAATCATATTTTTATTGAAAAAACATAAGCCAAGAGTCAATTCCTAGCAAATAAAAGATGTTGAACACATCTGTATGGTCAAATCACCAAAAAAAATGGTGTTTATCATTGGTGCACTGGAGGCATGCACAACCACCCTTTATGTGTGTGTGCGTGTGTTATCAAACTGACCTTTGAAAAAGTTTTTTGAAAATAACTCGCCTCCGTTTTAAAATGCGGGAAAATTCCGTAGAATGGGACTCGCCTGTCGGTACGAGATTCAACCGTTCCTGCCACCTTTAACAGGGGTAATTGAACCAAGGATCAATCTTATGCTCTACTCTATTCAACTTGTCTAAATCATATTCTAATTTCTAAATGCACATAGAATCAGGCATGTGCTATGAATTTTAAGAAAATGCACATTTTGAAACCATGATGTTTGCTTTGAATGATTGAAATATTTAGAAAATGTAAATCTTGGAAATGATATCACATGGAAAATCGTGAATTGGGATTTGAAATATACTTCTGAGAGAAGTAAAAATCGATTTTGAGGAATCCTTGACATTTGGTGAAAATCGATTCTGAGAGACTTGGTTTCTCTGAATTCGAACTTTGAAATTGAAATTCTAACTCAGAAAATTTGAATTTGGAACTTGGGAAATATTTGAAATATCATTGGCAAATCCATATTCTTTTGAATAAGACTTAGAAAAACTTTGATTTTTCTAACTTCAAACTTTGAAATTGACTGCATAACTTGGAAAATTGAGTTTATGAACTTGAGAAATACCTGAAATATTCTTTGAAATTCAATGCCTTTGGGAAAATCGATTTTGCTATAAGACTTAGGAGATTTTGAGAAAATGAACTTCTTTGAATTGAGATTGGAATTGGCAAATGCATGAAATGAATGAATATGGATTTAAGGAATTGAGAAATACTTTTTGTATTTTTGAGAAATGCAGTGCAATTTGAAGTTAGCCTAAGAGTGTAGGCTGAATGTGGCTAATGTGAAGATCATAAATCTAAGTATCATTCATATTCTGACTATGGCCATAAATACAAATTTCACCAAGTTTATAAACTTCATATAAGCTAGTGCATGTGCCATTCGTGTAGACCATGGTGAATTTGTAAAAATATGCATGAATCATCATCCATCACACATTAAAATTATAAAAATAAGCTATATGCAATGCAACCTAAGCTAAGCAGGAAATGTAAATTCTTATTCCAAAGTTTAATTTAGTTTACATCACTATTGAAATTTAAATACATGGAAAATAAAGTCTTCAATGTACCTGCAAAACTAGAAAACTTGGTTAATGAAAATATGTTGGCTTTTCTAGATTTATCCAACAATATCAGGAAATTGTGGGATTTTGCTAGATATAAGCCTTTTTGCCATGATTCCCTTAAATCAAAATGATAAAATATGAAGAAATAATAAAGGTAAAATATGAAATTTCGAAATTGGGGTCCAAATGACCAAAATACCCCTAATAACAAGACTATGGCCTTAAAATTAGGGTTTTTAGAAAGATATTTTGATAAAATGCAAGTTTTGAAATTTGAATGGAATAAACTAAGCTAAATATGATGTGACATGCTTAAAAATATGAAAATTAGGGTTAGGGATTTCGAAATTTAGGTCAAATGACCAAATTGCCCCCGATAGCAAGACTATGGCCTTGAAATCAGGGTTTTTTAAAAAGAGATTTTGGTAAAAACTTAGGTTTTATGCACTAAATGAAATCAAATGAGCACAAAATTAAACCTAAAGCATCCTAACATGATTATGAACATGATTAAACCCTAAAAATATATGCTTATGCAAGAAAATCCAATAATATCACAAAAACTGTGATTTTAGCAGTGTTTTTGGATCTTTCAGGAACCCGGTTTTGCAATTCGCTTAATTCAGCCATCAAATGGATTCCAAAATCCATAAAAATTGGTACCTGCACTTGTTATAACCCTAATGTCGAATTGGATTTATAAAAATAATTTTTTGACATTAAATTAATCCGAAAATTGCATTAAACCCTAAAATATGCTATTTTTGACCTAATTCACCAACCAGTCTCAGTCCAAGACCTGAACCAGGGGCAAATCTCCATGGAAAGTTATGAAATTTTACAGAGACTAACTAGGAAGTAAAACAGAGATTTCCCAATTTACAGATTGGAAAAATCATCTCCGGTTAGGGAGAAACCCTTCCGGCAATCTGAGCTAAAATATATCACTCTTAACAGGGATTAAAACAGCTATTCCAGATTGAAAATACAGACATAAATAGCAATTCTAAACAAAAATCTCTGAAATTTTAGTGGTAAACAGTAGACAGAAAAATAACAATATTCACTTTTTACAGATCTAAAATCGGATCTGTGGTTTGGGATTTATGACTAACACAAGTCTGATTAGGGTTTTGGTAAACCCTAACGAGTTTTAAAATTAAAAACAGATTCTCTAAAAAGGGAAAAATACTAAACAGTGATAAAAAAAATCCGAAAATTTTACATAAGACAGATCTATTCAATGTGAATCCATAGCACTTTACAGATCTAAAATCGGATATAAGATGAGAGAAATATCATCACAGCAAGTTACCTTCTTGATTTTAACCACGATTTTAAAGCTTTAAAAACCCGATTTGATGTCTGATTTTTTTTTACAGGGTTCCCGAGATCCAAAACCTCTGATTTTTCTACAGTAACTCAATAACTCATGCATGCATTACATATAAAAAGATCAAAAATAAACAATGAGTGCTTCAATCCGAAATAACATCATCTTTACTGTTCTAAACCTAGAACATACAGAAATTTAAGAAACTTGAAAAACCATGCATTAACTAATGTAAATAAATAAAATAAACCATAAAACAGTAAATAAAACTTATTTCTATGCCATAGAACGTAAAAAAAACATGAATAAACCATGAAAATAAATTAAAAACAGGGAATCAATGGCTGGAATTTGATATCACCTTTAAAACATAGATTTAACCCATTAAAAAGGGTAAATCGTATATTTTATTGGTTAATAATGCAAAGAATCATGTTAAAATCAATTCTAATGGATTAAAATCTCTGTAAATTATCCAAAACAGGGTTAGATCACCTTCTTGGATTGTTCTTGCTGGTTCTTGATGGTTCTTGAGGTGAAACCATGGTTGATCTTCCATAAGGAGGGGTGTCCAAGCCTAAATCTAGGTTTAAAGCATTAAAAAGCATTAAATAAAATAAGAAAAGTGAAGAAGTTCATACCTTGGAGTTGCAGCAATGGAGGAAGGGCTGGAGAGGAGAGAGAAGCTCCAAGAATCCAATAGGAGAGAGATGGGAAAATTGACCCCCCTTATGCCTCTATTTATAATAAAAAAATTAGGTTTAAAAGTTGACAATTTTGAAAATTTTGGACTCTAAAGGGGGGGGGGGGGCGATTTTGGGGTGGAGTTACCTAACTACCCCTAGTCTAAATTATCCTAAATAGTTCCTAATTAACCCCTAGCTAAACCTAAGAATCCCCTAAATGTGGTGCCACTTGGCATTCTCTCACATTGGGTTTTTAAAACACTTTTAAAAACCTTTAAAAACACTAGTTTTAAAAACTAACTTTCAAAAATGAGTTTTTCAAAATGGTTTTGACTCTTCTAAACCTCTAACACTAACCAAGACATCAACTAACCCTAGTCTAGCCCTGACTTACTCGAATATGGCGCCACCCCGGGTGGGCCCTACTTGAGTTTTTCAAAAAGAGATTTTAAAACTTGAAATTGAAGGCGTTTTCAAAAGATTTTCAAAAGATTTTCAAAAGTAAACTTAAAATTACGATTTTTGAAATGGCATAAGGTCCTAACTGAGTTAGAATTCCTCTGGATATGGTGCCAACTGAGTGGGCCCACATCGAATTTTGAACATTTTTGAAATAAACACTGGAAATGGCTTTGAAAAGGGGTTAAAATCAGTATTTGAAATTCAAGATCTTTGAAAATAGGGTCTCAAGTGAACTGGAACTCCGGGTTAGAGTCCTGAACTCTTAGGACTCTGAGATTTTAGATTTTAAAAGCCAAATGAAAGAATTTTCAAAAGATTTTATCAAGAAATGATGAAATAAGTCAGAAAACACAGTCAGGGTTAGACTCCCAACTCGACCGAACTCTAAAATAGAGTCCTGAACTAACTGGACTTTGTGAAATGACCTAAATTTCGAAAACAAACAAAAAAGATTAAGAATGGAAGTAAAACAGACTTAAAAACCAGACTTCTGACCGGATTAGGACTCTGAGACAAAGTCCTGATCGGACTGAAACTTTCAAAAATTTGAGAAATTTGATGAATAGAGGCATTCAGAAGCGACACCATCTAAATGGGTCTCATCTGTGAATTGAAATCGATTAAAGTTTGAATTTGAAAGGAATCCTGATTGTTTTCTGAGAAAATATTTCGAAATACAAAGTCCTGGGGTTGGAAAATGACAGAGTATTGAATAAAAACCCAGGTTTTGAAATTGATTTTGAAATAAAGCTTTAAAATTCAAATATGGATTGAATGTTTTGAAATAAGAGTGCTGGATCTCGAAAATGAGATGCAATGTCATACAATGCTATGCAAAATGCGTGCAATGACATGCAATGATCTGTGATGACTTATGAAATGGACAAACACTGGATGAAGGTAAAAATTTGGTGTGTTTACAGATGCCCCTCTTTGCTGCTAAGCCGGTTGAAAGCCGAGCTTAGTGGCAAAGAAAACATACCAAATTTGGACTATAAAAATGCCTCAGTTAGATGAATCTGACTGGGTATGAAAGAATTAGTTCAAAGGATGATGATAGATATGAAATGAAGAATAAGGAGAAAATTTTACTTCGAAAAGAAGTGAGATTCAGGTTTTGCCCTTAACCTGGATGGGACAGAAAATACCTCGTATGGAACGAGGCTCAGGCTTAACCCTTAACCTGAAAGGGGACGATACCTCGTGGAAAAACGAGGCTCAGGCTTAACCCTTAACCTGAAAGGGGACGATACCTCGTGGAAAAACGAGGCTCAGGCTTAACCTTTAACCTGAAAGGGGACGATACCTCGTGGAAAAACGAGGCTCAGGCTTAACCCTTAACCTGAAAGGGGACGATACCTCATGGAAAAACGAGGCTCAGGCTTAACCCTTAACCTGAAAGGGGACGATATACGGAATCCTCAAATGAAGAAACCATGATGGGACCTTCGAATTCTGCACAATAAATCCGAGAGGGGTTTGCAAAAGAAAGAAAGGGGGTTCCCTAAAGCTTGAAAAGGGATTGATCTTAGACGTCTCATTGCTTAGACTGAATGGCTTTTAAGACAGATGACCTTTTGCGGAAAATTCAGGTTTAACCCTTAACCTGAACGGGAACTGTCTATGGTGGGACAGTGGGGAGCACAGAGAAGTGTGCGAATCTGAGAGCCCAGGCACTCAGATCAAAACAAGAAGGGAAGGATCTTGGACAACTCCCATCATCCGATCCTAAAAGGGATAACAACAACGCCTGGATACATCAAAATAAACATCAAGTTCTCACTTCATGTCAGGATAACTTAAAAAGATTGCCAATAAGATAAAAAATTGTAGTTAATTCAAGAATGATAAGCACATATATATATGAAAAATATTCCCTCTTTTCTACCTGAAGTATTACCTCCGACTGGGCTTAACTCCGTAGAATCAAGATTCGAATTCAAATTACTTGCAATTGACTTTCCTTCAAGGAGGCTATCAATTTCATTGATATGGACGGAAAAGAATGTATTCTTGATATTGCGAGAGCTATTAGCGAAAGGATATTGATAAAAGAATTTCACAAAATTAAAGAAGATTCTTGATAGATTCGGCGGTCTGATATCTTGGGATTCTTTTCTCATGATGATCTTTCTGCACTCTTTTTTGACAGAATTGGAGCTCTCTTGGATTTTTCGGGAATTACATTATCCTTCATTTTGGAGATGTCCTAGATTTTTCTCTCTTTATTTTTTTGGAAGGGTACGTCACAAACTCCTTCATCTCAGAGATGTTCCGAACCTTCTTTTCTCTCAGGGATTATATTGACGGTTATTGGCTTATTGGTTGGAAGTCTCTTGATGATAGCGGAAATTAAATACCTTTTAGGGATTGTCGAGAGGTCCATCACACTCGCCTTCATCTCGACGGTGATCTGGACTTTCCCTGGAAGGATCCGTCACAAACTCTGTCATCTTGGAGACGATCCAAATCTTCTTTGGCCCCGGGGGTCGACTCGTCTAATTCGCCTTCATCTTGACGACAGTTGAGAGATCCCTTTTGCAGATATTTAATTGCAGCTTAGGTGATTGAGGGGACATGGAGATTGAGTGGATTTTTCTATATCACCCAGGATATTTCGACTGCTTATTTTCCAAGAATGATCTTTAAAAATATGCCATTGACTGTGATCAATATCAATCACTTCTGGCTTTGCAACAACATTGAATTTTCTTTACTGGCCATATCGCGGATTTATTCTTCATCCTTTTGGTTGGCCAATAGAAAGATTTTGAATTTTGAATCCTTTTTCGCAAAAGCTTTGTCACTTCGGAAGTAATACTGAAGGTATTCTGAGGTACAATTTTATGCGATAAAGATTTTGGAATCAACAACTATTTTTTTTTATTGCAAATTGGCAAAATATTCTTGGAATCCTTGGTGAAGGAAATCATTTGAGATCTATATGACACATCCGTGGCTAGATTCTCCTCTCCTTTCCCCAAAGAAGAGACTCAGGCTTAACCCTTACCTGAACGGGTAACAAAAGATACTCCTCTCTTCCCTGAAGATGAGGTGTTTGCAAAACGAACTTTCGAAGAGAAATAGAGTTTTCGTCAAAACTCCCTATTTCTAGGCTTCTCTTATGGAAAGGGGGCCGCTAACAGAGATTGAAAGGATATCATAGAGGAACGAGTCCATCACACTCTCCCTGGAAAAAGGGTCATCGACGACGGGGGTGGCCTAACAAAAGACATTTAGGGTTACAAGGAGGACGAGCTTCCGTCGAAACTCTCCCTAGAAAAAGGGCTCCTTGTGTGACAATAAAGATTATTTTGCAAATTGTTCGTGAATCACGAGTCCCTTCAAACTCTCCCTAGAAAAAGGGGTTCAACGAACGAACAATAAAGACATGCGAAAAGAAACGAGCTCCCTCGAACTCTCCCTGGAAAAAGGGTCCCTCGCAAGAGAGATACTTGGCGATTGATTTTGATAGCTTTTGATAACTCAAAGAACTGCTTGATAACACGAATAACTAGAGGTCTTGACAAAATTGGCAATCCGAATGTCAGATTAACAGAATGGAACGACCCAAGAGTCTGATACAGATTGTTTGGTTCGCAGGTCTAAAGATTGAGCCTGAACCTCAATGTGAGAGTTATGTTGCGACCAGTATGAAGACCGAACTTTTGCAAAGTACCAATACGAGCACTGTATTTTAAAAGATTACCAGTACGAGCACTGGATTTTTAAAGGATACCAGTACGAGCACTGGACTTTAAAAGGTTACCAGTACGAGCACTGGATTTTAAAAGGTTATCAGTATGAGCACTGAATTTTAAAAGATTACCAGTACGAGCACTGGGTTTTCAAAAGATTACCAGTACGAGCACTGGTTTTTAAAAGATTACCAGTATGAGCACTGGGTCATCAATTGACGATGATTTGGACGACTTGTCAGGGTCTCAGGATTTATCCCTTATCCTGAATGGGAAATCCAATGCAAATTGATGCAGATGAATGCGTGCAAATGCAAATGGATGCAACTGAGTGCACATGCGTGCAAAATGAGAGATTTATTAGATTCTGCCTGCACACAAATTGTTTTGGATAAAAGACAACTTTACCAAGAATGCCCTAGTATATTCTGGGGAAGAGGGGTATTTTGACCAAAGAATAATTGATCATTTATTGAGGAGAATTTTTGAAGAATACAAAAGATAGAATAGAGATTTTCCAGGTATAGAATTTCTTCAGATGTCGAGCATTAATGGGGTCGGATAGTTCTACCCCGTCTGCATTAATCAGACGATATGAATTACGGGGCAACGCTTCTTTCACCACGTAGGGACCTTCCCAGTTTGGTGACCATTTGCCACGTGGACGATGCTTGAGATGAGCCGTTGATCTAAGGACCAAGTCATTAACTTGGAATCTCCTTTCGATGACTGACTTGGCATATTGCCTTGCTATCTTCTGACGATAAGACTGAGCGTGTTCTGCTGCTTTGAGTCTTTTTTCATCGAGTAAATCTAACTGTACCAATCTTTGTTGCTGATACTGATCGAGTGGTAGCTCTAAAAGAGATGCGAACTTAAGGGCGGGTTTCTGAACATGAAGAGGTAACACCACCTCAGTCCCATAAACAAGTTCTGAAGGAGTCGCATTGGTTGGGGTTCGAATGGTAGTTCGATATGCCCAAAGTGCATCATGAATTTTCTTGTGCCAATCACGACCCGTCTCAACGGTTCTTTCCAAGATGCGAATCAAACTTTTGTTGGTTGCTTCTGCCTGACCATTTCCTTGTGGATAATAAGGAGCTGAAAAATGATGATGAATTTTGAATTTTGAACAAAAGATCTTCATTCTCTCATTCTTGAAATGAGTACCATTATCTGACACGATGTCGTGCGGTATACCAAAACGACAAAGAATGTTCTTATGAATGAACGAGACTACATGTCGACCCTCCACCGTACGCAGAGTGACGGCTTCAACCCATTTGGTGAAATACTCTGTTGCGGCAAGGAAATATTTATGACCATTAGAAGCTGAAGGAGAGATGGGTCCTACGACGTCGAAGGCCCACATAGAAAATGGCCATGGAGACACGACTGATTGCAAGTACGTGGCTGACGCATGAATAGAAGGTGCGTGTACCTGACACTGAACGCACTTCTTCACAAAACGATAGCAGTCTTGCTGCATGGTTCTCCAATAGTATCCTGCCCGAATGATTTGTTTAACAAGGGTTTGGTAGCCGACATGACCACCGCAAATACCTTCATGCGCTTCTCGTATGATTTCTTTAGCTTCTTCTTCGTCTAAGCAACTGAAATACTCAGAACTGAACCCACGACGATAAAGAACATTGGCAAGGATAAAATAGCGGGCAGACATATGCCGAATTGCTTTTTGCTCCTTCTTTGATAGCTCTGGTGGAAGCTCCCCAGTTTCAATAAAGTTTTTGATATCTTGATACCAAGGCTTCTTTTTCTGTTCCGCCTGGTTGACTTGCATTACCGGAACGAAGGCAGGTTGGTCAAGTCTACCGATTTCAAAAGAGCGATAGGATTCTCCATTTCTGAAAGACATAATGGAGCCCAGGCTGGCCAAACCATCAGCTATTTGATTAAACTCTCTTTTAATATGGAAAAGCTGAAATCCATTGAAATTGTTAATAAGGGATAAAACGATCTTTTGGTAAGGGAGCAGCTTCTGATCTTTTACCTGCCATTCAGCTTTGACTTGGCTGACGACGAGCAATGAATCGCCGAAAGCATGTACCCTCTGAACATTGAAGTCTTGCAAAATTCTCATACCTTGTATTAAAGCTTCATACTCGGCCATATTATGGGTACACTGAAAATCCAGTTTCAGAGAAAAGGGGATCATCTCTTTCTCTGGTGTGATCAGCAAGATTCTGACTCCTATGCCGTCCATGTTCTTGGATCCGTCGAAAAACAGATTCCAAACTGGGGATTGTTGAACATTACAGATCCGCTCATCGGGAAAGCTATCCTCGATTCTAACATCTTCTGCTAAAGGAAAATCTGTCAATTGGTCTGCAATTGCTTGACCTTTGATAGATTGCTGAGAAACATACCCCAGATCATACTGCATAAACAGGACTTGCCACTTAGCAATCCGTCCACTAAGAAATGGTTGTTCGAGAATATACTTGAGAGGATTAAGTTTTGAGAGAATCTTGACTTCTGATGCTAACAAGTAATGTCTCAGCTTCTGACACATCCATACCAGTGCTAGGCATGTCTTCTCTATTTGAGAATATTTCTTCTCGTAGTCAATGAAAGTCTTGCTTATATAGTAAATGGCATGTTCAACCAAACTGCCTTCTTCATATTGTGCCAAAAATCTGCCACAAGCGGCTTGGTTAACTGAAACGTATAGCAAGAGAGGCTTTCCCAATTCTGGTGGCTTTAGAACGGGCGGATTAAGAAGATATTTCTTGATACGCTCAAACGATTGCTGACACTCTGGTCCCCATTCAAATTTCACTCCTTTTCTGAGTAGATGATTGAAAGGTTCACATCTCATGGCAAGGTTGGATATGAATCTCCGAATTGATTGCATACGTCCCTGAAGACTACGCAATTCCTTAAGAGTAGTTGGAGGTGGCATGTCAATGATGGCCTTTGCTTTAGCGGGATCCATTTCTATCCCCTTTTTGCTGACCAAGAAGCCTAGCAATTTGCCTGATTCAACTCTGAAGACACACTTCTGAGGGTTGAGTCTTAGCTTATAAAGAATAAGCCGCTTAAAGACTTGACTTAAGGCATCGATATGGTCTCCTTCCTCCTTGGATTTGACCAAGATGTCATCAACGTATGCATCCATGGTCTTGTGCATCTGATCATGGAAAATGGCAGCCATTGCACGCTGATAAGTTGCCCCTGCATTTTTTAGCCCAAACGGCATGACTGTATAACAGAAAGTGCCCCATGGCGTAGTGAAGGATGTTTTGGATTGGTCACGAGCGGCTAACTTGATCTGATTATATCCGGAGTATCCGTCCATGAAGGAAAACATGGCATGCCTAACCGTGCTATCAACTAGGAGGTCAATATTTGGGAGGGGATAGTCATCCTTCGGAGTAGCTTTATTGAGATCGCGAAAGTCGATACAAATTCGCACTTTGCCATTTTTCTTGGGAACTGCAACGATATTCGCCAACCAGTCCGGATAATCTATTGCTCGAATGAATCCTGCTTTAAGCAAGTCCTCAAGTCCTTCCTTGACCTGTTGCTCGATTCGAGGATCCATTTTCCTTAACTTCTGTTTAATAGGTTTCGCATCAGGCTTCAAAACGAGTCAATGTTCCACCAATTTAGGATCTAAACCGGGCATATCTTCATAAGTCCATGCGAATACTTCTTGGTGCTGCTTGAGAAAGTCAATGAGCCTTTCCTTCTCATCTGTACTTAGGCTGGTGCCGATTCGGACTATCTTCTGAACCAATATTGATGTCCTCAGTCGGATCCTGGACTAGGGTTGATGGTTCATCTTGTTTCTGAATCGCTGCAAATTCTGGCAACTCTGAAAGTGACGAATCGAATTCTGCCATTTCTTCTGACTGCTTTGTGACCTTACTGTCCTCTGTTCTTGCTCGGACCCGATATATCTTTGCCGGTTTTGATAGGATTGAAGGATTAATGACTAACCTTTTT
Organism: Nuphar pumila; assembly: GCF_984573655.1. Taxonomy (NCBI): domain Eukaryota; kingdom Viridiplantae; phylum Streptophyta; class Magnoliopsida; order Nymphaeales; family Nymphaeaceae; genus Nuphar; species Nuphar pumila. The sequence goes on along the minus strand of NC_143249.1, from coordinate 151,898,447 downwards.
ATCGGTTGAGAAGACATTCTGAAATTTTGAAAAGGAATAGCTTTTAGAGAAAGCTCCTTTACTATGACATAAATTGCATGGAAATAAAAAAAATAAGAACAAATGAATTTTGAAGACAAATTGCAGAGGAATAAGAGAAAGATGACATCCAGATAGACGAGAAACTTGATAACTTTATTGAAGACTTGAAATGAAATAAGGACACTTAAAATGAACTGAAATGGGACATTGTCCCTACAAACTGCAAAAATCAAATGAATGGAATAGAAAAGACAGATGGTAGAAAAATTTTAATGGATCCCTTTAATGAAGACAGTATTTTTGTGAGATCTTTTGCCCATGAATCCCAATCCTGTCCTGCGCGGATGATGATCAGGGACCACTGGCTCTAGTTGGCCATCTCCGTTCTTGCCCAATCCTTTGAAAGGCTGATAACCATGCTTCAGTAACAGGTCAAACCCTTTCTTGGTCCTAACAAACTGCGGGAAAAGAGGATGGTCCTTGAAAGTACTGTAATCGAGACGACCCCCAATCTTAAAGAAATGTGGTCCTTGCCATTGGACCATCGCTGCTGTGTGATTTGTCTCTGATGTTGCTCCTAACTTTAGCATTTCAAGGCTTTCACTGAGAACAATTTCTTCACTTTCCCTAATGCTAGGGATATCAGCAGTATAAGTTGGCCTAGGGATCATAGGCTGAGGTAGCCTCTCTTCAGGATCTTCCCCCAAAACAGTAGTTATCATGCCACCTTTAGACCACTTGATGCACTGATGCAGAGTGGATGGCACGGCGTTGGCATTATGAATCCATGTTCTTCCCAGTAGAAGATTATACGTTGGTGGCACGTTGACGACATGGAAAAGCACTGTATGAACAGAGTAGTTGATAAATATTTCCAAGAAGATCTTTCCCTTTGTTGTCTGTCCATGATTATCAAACCCATAAATGGTGATCGGATCCGGTGTATACTCTTCTTCTTTTATACCCAGAGCCTTGGCAGTCATTTTAGGACAAATGTTGAGGCTACTGCCTCCATCTACAAGCACGTGAGGTACAGTCATTCCCCGGGTTCGCACCATAATGTACAAGGAATTGTTATGAAATGCGTGAGGTTTTGGCAGATCCTCATCTGAGAAGGTTATGGGAGCATTGGTCATGGCCTGATTAACGATCTGAGCCATGTCTTCAGGTGTGGTGTCTAGCTTGACTTTGATCTTTCGCAGTAAATCGTCCAGAACTTGCTGATGTTTAGGAGAGGCACGTGCCAACTCAAGGATAGGGATATTAGAGAGGGCAGTGATTGGTCTTTGCACCGTGTCGACCTTTTCTTCTGGTTTTCTCCCTTTTTCCGAAGTAGATTTGACAAGGTTCTTGGGTAACCATGGCATTCTTTTGGCTACCTCTGGAGATATTCTAGCGGGTTCTCTCGAAACTTTCAGCTTACTGAATGCTGAAACGAGGTCCATCTTTTGAGAACTGGACTGGGCCTTATGCAATACTAATACCTGATGTTGCACATTGATATCACTGCTAGGGCATGGTCGGATATGATCTTGTGGCTGAAAGGGATGATCAGATATCATTGCTGTTGAGTGCTGCAAGAAAGGCTGTTTTAGAATCTCCATTTTCTCATCTTCAGCCCCTTCTACTAACAGATTTTTATCAATATAATCTTGTATGATGTTTTTGAGAACGAAACAGTTCTCGGTATCATGTCCCACAGTTCGGTGGAACTTGCAGAATCTGTCCTTCATTTTTCCCATAACCACTGGCGGGTCAGCTACCCTTGGAAGCTTAATCATATCACTGCCGAGCATATATTCTAATACTGTCTCAAGGGACTGGTCTAGAGGAGTAAACTTGCGGTTATAACTCCATCCTTCCCGCTTTGGCTTTTCTTGTGGTCTTGATCTTTGTTCGAGGGTTTGCTGTGGCTGCTTATCATATTGAATAATCGACTTGTCTTTCTGATCACTTTTGTTGGGATTTGACCCTCCTGAAGCATAACTATGATTTTTTCCATTTCCTTTGTTCTGATTCTTACTGTTATTGGCAGAGTAGGTAAAATGGGCTTTCTTCTTTGATTCTTGTTGACTGTTATTCTTTGTAAACATAAAACCTTCATAAGACCCGTTCTCCATACTCAACTCGAGCCATTCGGCTCGTTCTGTTAGTTCTATGAAGCTCTTCGATGGAGATATAGAAATTAGTCCCCTCAGGGGTTGCGAGAAGTTGCTCAGGATCAAAGATAGTGCGTGTCTTTCTGCTATTGGCTCGCACATCTTATTGCAAGCAGATCTCCATCTATGAATAAAATCCCTGGCCTTCTCGTTTTCCTTCTGCCTCAGACTGCAGAGATGACTGAGAGTCGGGAGTGCTTCAGCGTTGAATAGAAAGCGCTCAATAAATAAATTGACCACTTTGTCGAATTCTTTCAGTTCTATCGGATTAATGTGCTCTGAGTACCACTTTGCTGCGACACCTTCCAAACTGCGAGGGAAGCAGAGGAATAAGGCACGATTGTTCCTCTTGAACCTGGAACATTCTGCGAAGAATAGGGCGAGATGTGCTTTTGGGTCACCCGAACCATCAAACTTGATAAATTTCTTGGGGAGATTATCAAGATCATCATCCCCATCCAGTCCATCATAGAAGTCTTCACTTGTAAAGACTCTTTTACCCTTGTCACGAGCTTGAAGATCCTTAACCATCTTCATCACATCTTTCAGTTGTGACTGCGTAGGGTCGTCAACAGACTGATTCTTGGATTTGTAGGCCGACCCCTGCCTCTGAGTCGACCTTTTGAATTCTTGCTTGTTTTCATACTCTTTGTCAGTATCATCTGCTGATTCAGACTCATCAGACATTTTCTCATGACGATTCTGCTTTTTACTGATCTTCACATTCTTGACGGCATGACCCTTATCTTTCTGCTTAGTCTGAATTTGCTCAGTACTGGCCTCAGCTTGTTCTGCCAGCATCTTGGTCATCATCTTTTTGAACATGACGTACATTTGGGGATCGATGCCATCATCCACCTGCTGACCCTGACTCTGGACTGATCGAGGTGAGTCCATCTCTTCTTCTGAAGCTACTGAGTACGCGACGCCTTCAACTGATGCGGCTTTCTTTCTAGATCTTGTATCAACCATCGGGTATCGCAAATGTTCTCTTGGATATTACTGATGCTCTCTGCAGGGCAGAACTGATGGTTAGGCTTCTGAAGGAAATTTGGTTTGGAGGAAAATATTTGTTGAGAATTTTGGTAGACAATTGAAATAATATCCCATTACTAGGGATTGAGTCGTCGCTGGGATTACGACAATTGCGTTGCTATTCTTTGCAAGATAAGCAACTGAAAATATGCCTTGTTACCTAGGCGAGGTCGTCAAACCAATGTAAAATAAAGAAATTTTTATCGAGAGGAAAAACATGATTTTATCAATAATACACTTGACAGAGGGGAGGGGGACAGACAATTTTCCACCACTCCAGATGATCAGAAGATACACGAGGACCAGGAAAAATAGTAAGACTGACAAAGGAATCCCAGCCATGTCTGGCAGAATGGTATGCTCCGGACCACTGATCTGATGCGAGATCGAATTCTGTCAGAACCCCGACTAGTGGACGAATCTCTACGCGCTTCTGCCTCTAAGAGAATTGCCTGACACACCGCTCTGGATGATAGTATGCGCAGAAGAACGGGCCTAGTAGCCTGAATCGCTTGCTGTATGCATAAGTATATCTAGGAGGTGATTCCTGGCGATCAAAGTAGTCCCATACGACCTCTTCCTCCTAAAGGTTGTCGATCAAGAACCGGTATCGTGCAACTGGAAGAAGCTTTTCACCATTGTATCTGAAGGAACTGGCTCGGACTGGCACATGCCGGAGGAACCAAGACTGCAAGGCATAGGTGCACCCTTCGACTAGAATCGATTCTCCGAGTGCGAAATGAGTCAACCCTCGGTATAGAAAAGCGAGTGCGGCCATGGCTATTGAGAGGTGGCTGGTCTGTCGACTTCCCCATCTCCTCATAAGCTGAACTATTCTGATATCCATGTAATTCTGTCCATCGGGAAAGAAAGCTAATGCCACCGTGCACAGAACCATCGCGTGCTGAATTCTCTCTCGAGCTGTTCTGGACAACGAGCTGACTTCCACAAATGTCCCATGCTGTCTGTAGATTTCGAGCAGGTCCACATATTCATTTCCATCCTCCTCTATCAATGGCCAAGACTTACGTCCTGTCATGCGAGCTAAAGCATCCTTAGGGTCCAGACCATTAACATTAATCAGAAACTGTTTCTCAAATGGATCTCCAGGCTGACCGGCTGGCTCGGGCAATCCCATAATCTCTGAAAATTCATCCATCAGCACTGTCATCTCGCCCCACGGGAACCAGAAGGTAGAAGTGCTCGGATTCCACCGCTCTGCTAGTGCATGGATCAAGTTGCCGTTGACTGTTTGCTTTCCCACTGCGGACGCCAGTTCCAATCCACACTCGTCCAGATGGTCCGGAAACATACGAGAGAAGTTCTTGAACCATGAATAATACCACCGGGGAAAGAAGGATCCGGTGCTGAGGACTCGATGTTCGGGAAGACGTTGTCGCACCTCGTAGGAGATGTGACCCTCAGGGAAGACTGAATCAAGTTGACTGGATGCCATCGGACTGGAAGGCATGGAAATTGGAATAAGATTTGAGAAAAATACAGGAATTTTGAGAAAAATGCAGGCAGGATAAAAATAAAGCAGGAAATTCGAGATCCAGAAGACAGGAAAGATGGGAAATCACCCAGAGTTTTGAAGAAAATGGAGGAATTTTATGAAAATCGTTCAGGGTTTAATAAAATATAAGGAAGTACTTTATAAAATGAAGTGTTTTGAAAATCGTCCAGGATTTAAAACATAGACAGTACATGGACATGGATTGGGGAATTTTGAAAAATCGTCCAGTATTTTTTAGAAAATATGACTATAACATATTCAATCACATTCTGCACAAACAAGTATGCACATACAGCATTCCCTAAAAGCTGACTTTAGATGCACAAATTTTGAAATGGCTGTAGGACCTTAATCCTAACTCTAGGGTTCAGATCGATTGTATCCAATCCAGTTATGCCTATATACTCGAGCCAAGGCTCAATGTACGTGGCATAAAATCAATTTCTCCGGTTCTAGGTTCAAGTTTTCCAACATCCTTGAGCACCTGCCGATATACGTTGGACTATGGCCCTTGGTACGTGGCAGGGGGGTTTTCACCCAAATAAGTGGCCCAGTTGTGAGGCTCTGTCCCGAACTATGGTTCTGGAAGAGAGCCCAGCAACGTGAAGACCGGGACAATATAGGTGGGGTGATTTTTGAAAAACATGAGCACATGCAATCAAACAGAAGGCTCTAAGTCCTAAAGAGATAGATTTTTGAAATATTTGAAGAACCAAGCATTGTTTTCATACAATTCCTAAATTGAGGAGTGTTGTATTAGACCTAAGTCTATGTGAGCATGAATAATTCTCCTCAATATGGTCCTACCAAACCATACCTAGCCTATATGCATTTCATGTCAGCTGGGTTTAAGTCTAGGCTCCTAGGTTCACATGATATCATAAAGCAAAGCTGACATTCCATGGAAATCGATTTTGACAATTTAAACTAAGTAGAGCATTAGATTGATCAGGCGAAGACAGGTCCCATCACGGTCGCCAAACCTGTTATCATCGCAAAATTTTACTTTTGCAAATCAAACTGACCTTTGAAATTTTTTTTTGAAAATAACTCGCCTCCGTTTTAAAATGCGGAAAAATTCCGTAGAATGGGACTCGCCTGTCGGTACGAGATTCAACCGTTCCTGCCACCTTTAACAGGGGTAATTGAACCAAGGATCAATCTTATGCTCTACTCTATTCAACTTGTCTAAATCATATTCTAATTTCTAAATGCACATAGAATCAGGCATGTGCTATGAATTTTCAGAAAATGCACATTTTGAAACCATGATGTTTGCTTTGAATGATTGAAATATTTAGAAAATGTAAATCTTGGAAATGATATCACATGGAAAATCGTGAATTGGGATTTGAAATATACTTCTGAGAGAAGTAAAAATCGATTTTGAGGAATCCTTGACATTTGGTGAAAATCGATTCTGAGAGACTTGGTTTCTTTGAATTCGAACTTTGAAATTGAAATTCTAACTCAGAAAATTTGAATTTGGAACTTGGGAAATATTTGAAATATCATTGGCAAATCCATATTCTTTTGAATAAGACTTAGAAAAACTTTGATTTTTCTAACTTCAAACTTTGAAATTGACTGCATAACTTGGAAAATTGAGTTTATGAACTTGAGAAATACCTGAAATATTCTTTGAAATTCAATGCCTTTGGGAAAATCGATTTTGCTATAAGACTTAGGAGATTTTGAGAAAATGAACTTCTTTGAATTGAGATTGGAATTGGCAAATGCATGAAATGAATGAATATGGATTTAAGGAATTGAGAAATACTTTTTGTATTTTTGAGAAATGCAGTGCATTTTGAAGTTAGCCTAAGAGTGTAGGCTGAATGTGGCTAATGTGAAGATCATAAATCTAAGTATCATTCATATTCTGACTATGGCCATAAATACAAATTCCACCAAGTTTATAAACTTCATAGAAGCTAGTGCATGTGTCATTCGTGTAGACCATGGTGAATTTATAAAAATATGCATGAATCATCATCCATCACACATTAAAATTATAAAAATAAGCTATATGCAATGCAACCTAAGCTAAGCAGGAAATGTAAATTCTTATTCCAAAGTTTAATTTAGTTTACATCACTATTGAAATTTAAATACATGGAAAATAAAGTCTTCAATGTACCTGCAAAACTAGAAAACTTGGTTAATGAAAATATGTTGGCTTTTCTAGATTTATCCAACAATATCAGGAAATTGTGGGATTTTGCTAGATATAAGCCTTTTTGCCATGATTCCCTTAAATCAAAATGATAAAATATGAAGAAATAATAAAGGTAAAATATGAAATTTCGAAATTGGGGTCCAAATGACCAAAATACCCCTAATAACAAGACTATGGCCTTGAAATTAGGGTTTTTAGAAAGATATTTTGATAAAATGCAAGTTTTGAAATTTGAATGGAATAAACTAAGCTAAATATGATGTGACATGCTTAAAAATATGAAAATTAGGGTTAGGGATTTCGAAATTTAGGTCAAATGACCAAATTGCCCCCGATAGCAAGACTATGGCCTTGAAATCAGGGTTTTTTAAAAAGAGATTTTGGTAAAAACTTAGGTTTTATGCACTAAATGAAATCAAATGAGCACAAAATTAAACCTAAAGCATCCTAACATGATTATTAACATGATTAAACCCTAAAAATATATGCTTATGCACGAAAATCCAATAATATCACAAAAACTATGATTTTAGCAGTGTTTTTGGATCTTTTAGGAACCCGGTTTTGCAATTCGCTTAATTCAGCCATCAAATGGATTCCAAAATCCATAAAAATTGGTACCTGCACTTGTTATAACCCTAATGTCGAATTGGAATTATAAAAATAATTTTTTGACATTAAATTAATCCGAAAATTGCATTAAACCCTAAAATATGCTATTTTTGACCTAATTCACCAACCAGTCTCAGTCCAAGACCTGAACCAGGGGTCAAATCTCCATGGAAATTTATGAAATTTTACAGAGACTAACTAGGAAGTAAAACAAAGATTTCCCAATTTACAGATCAGAAAAATCATCTCTGGTTAGGGAGAAACCCTTCTGGCAATCTGAGCTAAAATATATCACTCTTAACAGGGATTAAAACAGCTATTCCAGGTTGAAAATACAGACATAAATAGCAATTCTAAGCAAAAATCTCTGAAATTTTAGTGGTGAACAGTAGACAGAAAAATAACAATATTCACTTTTTACAGATCTAAAATCGGATCTGTGGTTTGGGATTTATGACTAACTCAAGTCTGATTAGGGTTTTGGTAAACCCTAACGAGTTTTAAAATTAAAAACAGATTCTCTAAAAAGGGAAAAATACTAAACAGTGATAAAAAAAATCCGAAAATTTCACAGAAGACAGATCTATTCAATGTGAATCCATAGCACTTTACAGATCTAAAATCGGATATAAGATGAGAGAAATATCATCACAGCAAGTTACCTTCTTGATTTTAACCACCATTTTAAAGCTTTAAAAACCCGATTTGATGTCTAATTTTTTTTGACAGGGTTCCCAAGATCCAAAACCTCTGATTTTTCTACAGTAACTCAATAACTCATGCATGCATTACATATAAAAAGATCAGAAATAAACAATGAGTGCTTCAATCCGAAATAACATCATCTTTACTGTTCTAAACCTAGAACATACAGAAATTTAAGGAACTTGAAAAACCATGCATTAACTAATGTAAATAAATAAAATAAACCATAAAACAGTAAATAAAACTTATTTCTATGCCATAGAACGTAAAACAAACATGAATAAACCATGAAAATAAATTAAAAACAGGGAATCAATCGCTGAAATTTGATATCACCTTTAAAACATAGATTTAACCCATTAAAAAGGGTAAATCATATATTTTATTGGTTAATAATGCAAAGAATCATGTTAAAATCAATTCTAATGGATTAAAATCTCTGTAAATTATCCAAAACAGGGTTAGATCACCTTCTTGGATTGTTCTTGCTGGTTCTTGATGGTTCTTGAGGTGAAACCATGGTTGATCTTCCATAAGGAGGGGTGTCCAAGCCTAAATCTAGGTTTAAAGCATTAAAAAGCATTAAATAAAATAAGAAAAGTGAAGAAGTTCATACCTTGGAGTTGCAGCAATGGAGGAAGGGCTGGAGAGGAGAGAGAAGCTCCAAGAATCCAATAGGAGAGACATGGGAAAATCGACCCCCCTTATGCCTCTATTTATAATAAAAAAATTAGGTTTAAAAGTTGACAATTTTGAAAATTTTGGACTCTAAAGGGGGGGGCGATTTTGGGGTGGAGTTACCTAACTACCCCTAGTCTAAATTATCCTAAATAGTTCCTAATTAACCCCTAGCTAAACCTAAGAATCCCCCAAATGTGGTGCCACTTGGCATTCTCTCACATTGGGTTTTAAAACACTTTTAAAAACCTTTAAAAACACTAGTTTTAAAAACTAACTTTCAAAAATGAGTTTTTCAAAATGGTTTTGACTCTTCTAAACCTCTAACACTAACCAAGACATCAACTAACCCTAGTCTAGCCCTGACTTACTCGAATATGGCGCCACCCCAGGTGGGCCCTACTTGAGTTTTTCAAAAAGCGATTTTAAAACTTGAAATTGAAGGAGTTTTCAAAAGATTTTCAAAAGTAAACTTAAAATTAGGATTTTTGAAATGGCATAAGGTCCTAACTGAGTTAGAATTCCTCTGGATATGGTGCCAACTGAGTGGGCCCACATCGAATTTTGAACATTTTTGAAATAAACACTGAAAATGGCTTTGAAAAGGGGTTAAAATCAGTATTTGAAATTCAAGATCTTTGAAAATAGGGTCTCAAGCGAACTGGAACTCCGAGTTAGAGTCCTGAACTCTTAGGACTCTGAGATTTTAGATTTTAAAAGCCAAATGAAAGAATTTTCAAAAGATTTTATCAAGAAATGATGAAATAAGTCAGAAAACACAGTCAGGGTTAGACTCCCAACTCGACCGAACTCTAAAATAGAGTCCTGAACTAACTGGACTCTGTGAAATGACCTAAATTTCGAAAACAAACGAAAAAGATTGAGAATGGAAGTAAAACAGACTTAAAAACCAGACTTCTGACCGGATTAGGACTCTGAGACAGAGTCCTGATCGGACTGAAACTTTCAAAAATTTGAGAAATTTGATGAATAGAGGCATTCAGAACCGACACCATCTAAATGGGTCTCATCTGTGAATTGAAATCGATTAAAGTTTGAATTTGAAAGGAATCCAGATTGCTTTCTGAGAAAATATTTCGAAATACAAAGTCCTGGGGTTGGAAAATGACAGAGTATTGAATAAAAACCCAGGTTTTGAAATTGATTTTGAAATAAAGCTTTAAAATTCAAATCTGGATTGAATGTTTTGAAATAGGAGTGCTGGATCTCAAAAATGAGATGCAATGTCATACAATGCTATGCAAAATGCGTGCAATGACATGCAATGATCTGTGATGACTTATGAAATGGACAAACATTGGATGAAGGTAAAAATTTGGTGTGTTTATAGCGTGTGTGCGTGTGTGCGCACGAGCGAGAGTGCAAGCTTGCACACCCTAATAAAGCATTTAATGTTGTCAAAAAGTTTACCATAGATAATTAAATATCTATTTATTAGATGCTTGACACCTGAAAACAAACGAACCCAGGGACACCATGAGTTTATTACCATTTTTTTTTTGACAAGTCGCAAGTAAAAGTCTAAATCCACTAGTATTCACATTATTATATACCACATGATTCATTGTTAATATACAGAATAAACAGCAACAACAAGAAACAGCTAATCTTTCATCACATGTTCCAACTGGCCATGACCACGTCAGTTTCCTCTCAGAACTGTGCAATGACTACTCATGGACATTACCTTATCTCCGCATGGTTCATTTTATCTCGGTGGATGATTTAATTGACAGAGCCCTTGTCGTGTGATTTGTTGGTGCAAATTAGGATTGGCAAGAAAACTCAAGCAACACAAAAGAAGAGAAATCCAGGATACCAGATGTTCTTCCTCAAAGAGATGCAGATATATCTCAAAAATCATTTATTAAAAAAGTTATATCAAATTTTTGGCATTGTTGCCAAAAATTTTTGGCATTGTTTACTGAAAATATATCTCAAAAATACTTTATTAAAAAAGTTATATTAAATTTTTGGCATTGTTGCCAAAAATTTTTGGCATTGTTTACTGAAAATATATCTCAAAAATACTTTATTAAAAAAGTTATATCAAATTTTTGGCATTGTTGCCAAAATTTTTTGGCATTTTTTACTGAAAATATATCTCAAAAATACTTTATTAAAAAAGTTATATCAAATTTTTGGCATTGTTGACGAGGAATGATGATTAAAATATGAATATTCACTTTATTACCATTGTGTGTTCTCGTTTACTTAGGTTGCTAGTTTCCTTTCTATTCTTTGCTTAGGATTGCTAGTTTTTTTTTCCTGTTTAATTGTTTTGGATTGCTAGTTTCTTTCAGTACTTAGGATCTAGAACCACGTGTTTGCAAACCCTAGATACCAGCTTACCCTTCTTGCACGACTTACCTATTAGGCTTCCCTTAGGAGGTGGCTGTGCACGATTGATACCATGCTCATAGTTTACTTTTTGCAAGATATCTGTAGGGTGCAAGTGTGTGGTGTTGTGTTTACTATTTTTTTAATTTCCTTTTTCTTTACCTGCTTTGTGGTTTGGCCACTCTGCACGTTAGGTAGATAGAAAACCAGTTCCTTAATACGGTTGCCGCATCGGTCTACCCTTAGGTGCATGCAGGGGCGACACTCGCTTGACCCTGAGCTTGTGGAGACTTTAGAGGTCCTCGAGTTCCTTGTTAGGAGAGCCCGCATACCCGGCTCTGTGGCTGAGGATCAATAATTGATCCATCCCCTTAGGAAGTACTTTATTCCTGATGTTTACACTCTCGCCTCATGCATCACGAGACCTGTTATAGGAGCCAACCATTTTGAGATCAAGGCTAGTGTCATTCAAATGTTACCATCATTTTATGGCCTTAGCAATGAAGGCCCCTATTATCATCTCAATGAGTTTCTCAAGATTTTCTCTACGATGCAGATCAATAATTTTGGAAATGATGCATTGAGGTTGACGTTGTTCCCTTTCTCCATCAAAGACAAAGCCAAGCACTGACTGAAGGCTCTAGATACGGTTCAGATTACTACTTAGGAACATATACAAAGAGAGTTCCTCAAGAAATACTTCTCGATTGATAGGATGAACCAATATCGAAAAGCCATCACTAGCTTTTCACAGATTGAGGAAGAAATGTTTCATGAGACATGGGAGATTATAAAAGATCTTCTCCGAAAGTGTTCCCACCACCAGGTGCCCCGTTGGCAACTGATGCAATATTTTTATGATGGGTTGACCGAGAAGAACTGTCAAATGCTTGATGCTGCCTGTGGGGGCACTTTCATGTTGAAGAGTGAGGATGAGGTGTGAGCCCTATTTGAGACCCTGAGTGAGAATTCGATACACCATGCTTTCGCCTCACGGTCTGAGAGGGCTACACCTGCCTCTGTTGGAGCTAAAAAGGCTGGTATCTTCGAGTTAGGGACAAACCTTGAGTTGCATAATTAACAAGGTCGACCTACTTGCCCAGAAACTAGATCAAGTGTTGTCTAATCCCTCCCCAACCATGAAGGTGTGTGCGTTGTGTTCTAGCCCGGCACACCATGTCTTTGACTGCCCTGTGGTGCTAGAGTACCTTCAGTTTTTCTTGGAGTAAGCTTAAATGGCGCAAGGTTTTGCCAAGCTCACACCTAACCCATTTTCCAACACCTATAATTCGGGTTGGCGTAACCATCTTAATTTCTTGTGAAGAAATCCACAAGTCTAACCCTCCATCCCTTCCCACAACCAACCAGACAAGGCGGTTATGTGCTTGGTTTTCAACGATCTAGCTACCCCCAGCCCAGCCTTCCTATAGTCAACCTCTGTCCCAGGAGCCTGCTTCTAGTCAGTCCTTTGAGGACAAGGTGTTGTATGCTTTTTCGGATTTCAAGGCAAACTTGAGTTCCCACGCACACTCCATTACAAAACTTGAGAAGCAAATAAGACAACTCGTCAATGCGCTTAGTAGGCGAAGCGAGGGGGTATTATCTAGCCAACCGTTGGTTAACCCTAGGGGTAAGGAGTCGATGCATAGTTTGCATATGATAGATGCCCATAAAGAGCAGTCTCAAGCAGTTGTAACCCTTATGAGTGGGAAGCAGTACCAATCGAGGGAGGTTGCAAAAGAAAGTGAGAGACCTAGTGAAAAGCAGTCAACTCCTACTATCATACCTCAGGAAAGCGAGAGGGCTCCCTCATCTGAGCCTTTCAAGTCCTATATCCCCAAAGCCCCCTTTCCTGAGGCGTTAGAGAGACTGAAGTCATTTGACAAGCAGGGAGTGAACATGCAAGAGATGCTTGAGATATTCAAGTACTTTCAGATAAACCTCCTATTGCTAGATGCCATCCAGCAAGTCCCTGCATATGCAAAGTTTCAAAAGGAACTTTGTACGTAGAAGAGGAAGTTGAGGTCCCATGTGACCAAGAAGATCTATCTGACTAAGCAGGTGAGTGCGGTGCTTCCACACCAAACCCCATATAAGCTCAAGGACCCAGGGACTCCCATTATTTCGTGTCATAGGAGACATCACTATTGAGCGTGCCTTGCTCAACCTTGGGGCAAGTGTGAATATCTTATCGGGTTTATTTTATCACAAATTCGGTCTAAAGGAGATGAAGCCGACACCTATGACTCTGCAGCTGGCAGACAGATTGACCAAGGTTCCGCAAGGGATTCTTGAAGATGTTTGGGTCAAGGTAGAAGACTTCTACTTCCCTGTCGATTTTATCATCTTGGATATGGAGGGAGTGGATGATATAAGACAAACCCCCATCATTTTAGGTTGCCCCTTCCTGGCCACCGCCAATGCATGCCTCAATTGCCACACAAACACAATGGATGTTTCATTCGACAATAAGAAGATGAGGCTGAATATTTTTTATGCCGCGATGGGCCGTGCAGACAATGAGGCTTCTTTCAAGGTTGATCTCATTCAGGACCTCATAGACGTGGACCACGTTTGGACGCTAAGTAATCCACCTTAGGAGAAGGAGGATGAATCACTCAAGGGAGATTGTCGTGGATTGATTGATAGATGGTCATGTTAGCTGAATTGGACTTAGCACTTCGAACCATTGCCTGATTTGGCAGAGAAGCCTGCCCGCCCATCTATTGAGAGTCTGTCCAAACTTGAGTTAAAGCCTTTACTGGCTTCGCTTAAGTATGCCTTTTTAGGCTAGGATCAGACTCTCCCCGTTATTATTTTTGCAGGCCTGACTGACACTCAGGAGTGTCAGCTTCTGCAGGTCCTGCATGAGCATAAGGATGTAATTGGATGGTCAGTGACTGATCTGAAGGGGATAGACCCCTCCTTTTTCATGCATCAGATTATCATGGATGAGGGTCCCAAGCTCTCTAGAGAGATGCAAAGGAGGTTGAATCCCCACATGAAGGAGGTGGTGAAGAAAGAGGTAGTCAAATGATTGGATATAGGGATCATTTATCCCATCTCCGATAGTCAGTGGGTGAGCCCCACCTAGGTTGTCCTCAAGAAGTCTGGGCTCACTGTTGCACTGAATGAGAAGAGAGATAGAGCATCCAATGAGGACTACCACGGGGTGGCGAGTATGCATTGATTATAGAAAGCTGAACAATACAACGCGAAAGGATCATTTCCCATTGCCATTCATTGACCAGATTTTAGAGAGACTCGCAGGCCAACATTATTTATGTTTTCTGGATGGTTATTCTAGATACAATCAGGTGGCTGTTAACCTTGAGGACTAGAAGAAAATAACGTTTACCTGCCTATATGGCACTTTTCATTTAGGAGAATGTCGTTCGGGTTTTGTAATGCCCCGAAAACATTTCAGCGGTGCATGATGATGAACTTTAACCACATGGTTGATGACCTCCTTGAGAATTTTATGGATGACTTTTCGGTCTATAACACACACACACACACACACACACACACACACACACACACACACACATATATATATATATATATATATATATAATGATTGTGAAGGGAGGGGATCAAATCCATGGATCGGACGGATCCTCTTCCCTTAATCACTCTATTTCATGATGGATCATGAAATAGCCCTTTCAGCTACACGAATCCAACTTCAAAATGGATCCACATGTTATACATAAACTGATGATAATAATAAAACAAATGGAGAATCATTCTTGCCTTGGAAAAGGGGAAGCTCCACTTGAATCATCCGAGGATGGGCTGTAGCAACGGATTTAAAGATGCCTCGGTTGGGTATGAAGTAGATGCTGGTTGTGGTGGCTGTGTGTGGTAGGAACTGGTATTGTTGGACGCCTACTAGGGGTAGGCAACTAATGGTGGATGCCTTGCTGTGATGGTTGGGACTAAGAGATAGCCGAATCCAAGTGGTGGTTGAAGGTGAAGCTTGCTGAAAAGGAGGCTGCAACAGTGGTTGAAGGAAGTGGCTATGGTTGCTTGAAGATGTTGGAGGTGGAGGCTGCTTCTAAAGGGGTTGCTCACTACAACAAAGCAGTAGATTAGTGACGACCACATTCCGTCGCTAATCTGTCGCTAATCCGTCGCTACGCATGTTAGCGACGGATTAGCGACAACGAGGCGACGGTATGCTTACGTCGTGAATATTTCGACGCTAACTGGCGACGGATTTATTTTGTCGCCAGGTCCGTCGCTAATTGCGACGGACTAACGAGCGCTATATTCCGTCGCCAATCCGCCGGTACTAAACGGCGACCACGGCTTGGCGACGGATTTACTTCCGTCGCTATGCCGTCGCTAGATTTATATGAATAGTGACGGATGGTTCCGTCACAAACACAAAAAAAAATTAAAAAAAATTATTTGAAAATTAAATACCGAGAATGGTACAATTTATATTTCCTGTAAATAAAAAACAAACCACACAAAAAATTCCATATGACAAGAACCTACAACAATTAATTGTTCCACCTTAAAATTATTAAGTTTAATTATTTACAATTCAACAATTACAATTAAGAAATATAAAAAAATAGAACTTCTTCAACACAGTTCTCTAATCATCGCCAAGATTTTGTGCGTCTTCTTGTTTATTGTCTTTATCTGTCCCTTCAGCTCCACTACGCTGATTATCGCTAGCAGCCTACACAAGAAAAGAACAATCAGTATTGGTAAACAAAATATAATGAAATAAATTACACACTATATGTGATTCTATCATGTGCTCATGTGTGATCTAAGGCAATAAAAAAACTCTACATGTGATTCTATCATGCTCATATGTGCTCTAAGGCAGACAAAAAGTTATATATATATGTGATTCTATCATGCTCATATGTGTGCTAAGGCAGTCAAAAAATTGAATATGTGATTATAGCATGTTTATATGTGTTCTAAGGCAGCTAGAAAAACTCTATATGTGATTCTACCATGCTCAGATGTGCTTTAAGGCAGGCAAAAAACTATATATGTGATTCGATCATTCTCGTATGTGTGCTAAGGCAATCAAAAAATTGAATATGTGATTATAGCATGCTCATATGTGCTCTAAGGCAGGCAAAGCAAAAAAAATTATATGTGATTCTATCATAAATGATATATGTTCTAAGGCAGTAAAAAAACTCTATATGTGATTTGTGCATGCTCATATGTGTTTTAAGGTTGTCAAAAAACTGAATATGTGATTATAACATGCTCATATGTGTTCTTAGGCAGTCAAAAAACTGAATATGTGATTATAACATGCTCATATGTGCTCTAAGGCAGGCAAAAAAACTTTATATGTGATTATAGCATGCTCATATGTGCTCTAAGGCAATAAAAAAACTCTATATGTGATTCTATCATGCTCATATGTGTGCTAAGGCAGTCAAAAAACTGAATATGTGATTATAACATGCTCATATGTGTTCATAGGCAGTCAAAAAACTGAATATGTGATTATAGCATGCTCATATGTGTTCTTAGGCAGTCAAAAAAACTTTATATGTGATTCTATCATGCTCATATGTGTTCTAAGGCAGTAAAAAAAACTTTATATGTGATTCTATCATGCTCATATGTGTTCTTAAGCAGTCAAAAAACTGAATATGTGATTATAGCATGCTCATATGTGCTCTAAGGCAGTCAAAAAAACTCTATATGTGATTATATCATGCAATATATGATGTCATACAATCACAAGAATTATGATGCATGCATTGATAACTTAATATTTTCATGTGCAAACTATTCATGACACGATACATTCATTTGAAGCATGCTTTCAGTATACAATTTCACATGGAAGACATAATCAAATTGAAAGTAACTACATGTAAGCATGGATACAATCACATCAAACATTGCAATACATCGAAATAATTCATATCAAACAAATGTCAAACATGTACCTGCAGCAAACACACTTTAATATCCCACTAACTACTACCATGCCTAGCATGGACTCCGTACTCCAAAAATAAGAACACTTCCATATTCATACATTAAAATCATCCTCAGCATGATCTCCAAACTCTAACAAAGCAGTCCTAGATATCAACAACTAAGTGAGTGTGTGAACAATAAAGTGTTACATTCAATAAATTAAATAACATGTGATGCGCTTGCATCACTTACTCACCACGAGTATTTACCCGATTTGCATTGTTTTTGTCACTTACTTACCACGGGTGGCGGGGCACAAGCGAGTTCCGTTGAGAAATCTGCAAAAAACACTGTGTTAAAATGAATATTTTTTAAAGCTCACAATGCTCCCCTTGCGTACACTCCCAGATACCATATTCAATCTATATCTAGTTGTTTGGTACTCAGACCTCAATCAAACTGTACAAATGACAATTATGTTCCCAATATCAAAACTTGAACTTTAAAGGGATGATTATGATCACTGCTACTTTCTTTACACTCTTTTGAAGAAATTAAAACCACCAAGATAACTTGTCTGAAATGCCAAAGATACAAACTAGAGTGCTAGAAAAAATGGACAAACCCTCAGTTCAAACAATAAATATGCATGCGGTGCTCAAATCTGTTACAATGTGAAGGCTGAAATGATGCCTATCAAGATGAAGAAGACAATGGGAATGGGTGCCCATTGTAAGATTGCTTATAACAGATACAAACAAATTGCTTAAATCATAGTCATGCCACAATTGCATGATATAGCAATGTGATGTTAAAGTGAAAAACACACGAATTGTAGCAGAAGCAGACTTATCTTAAATATAGCACAAATACAATTAGAAGGCACCTAACAATGAGCAGATACAATCAACAAATCTCAAAATTTCAATATCCTGCATGATGAATCTTTTTTTCCTGGCCATATTGAAAGGCATTGAAAATACGAAAAGCAACATAAAGTTCATGCAACACTGCCAAATCAGGAATGAATCAGGAGTTTATGATGTCTCAGTTATAAGCATCATAAAGTTCATACAGCACTCCCAAGTCCGCAATGAATCAGGGTTAAAATGTCTCAATTAGACAACAGGCAAAGAAATGTCAATGTGTTGCAAAGGAATTGCAATCTCATCCATTAATTGGAACTGAGGTTAAATCTACACATAACATCAAAGAAATAAGTTGATGTGCTATTGCAAAACATTGCTACAATACAGGAGAATACAAGAATTTCCACAACAGTTAAAATTTCGGTTTGTTTCAATCTTCTGTCCAATAGTTACACGGCATACAGATAACACACGAGAACAAGCTGGTGCAACATACTGAGAACTCATAGAGGTTTTTTATTATAATGGCTACTATTTTATATGGTACCCAACAAACACTTGGAAAAGTAAAAATTTCCAATACCATCTCAACAATTAATTAACAGAGCATCTGATCATGATGCATGTTATGTTCACAACAAGATGAAGTTTCCAACAAATAGGAAAGGGGCAACCAAGTAGTCATCTTCCAGAAAATGGTTATCAGCAAACAGGTAAATAGAAACCTACCAGAATGCCTGAACTTGAACGTGATTCCGTGTGAGGTTTAAACACAAAACTTCTCAGGCTGCCATCATCACATGATAGCTTCTCAGGAATATTTCTTGATGAAGAAAACGCATCAAATATGACACGATAATTGACATCATTAATGTATGGCCGAAATGAAAAGGTTGAGTAGTTGGAGAGGGCTCTGCAAGCTACATCACAAAAAAGGATATGGTGTTCTCAGCATGTTTCTCCCAATTAACATCGTAAAGAATAAGCTTTATCCAAAATAAGTGGAAATTTGCAGCAGAAACAAAACAATGGTGTACTAATCCTACATCAATCCATCAGCATCAACCCACTTAGATGTGACAGATAATGAAATATCTCATGATATGCAATAGTGTAAGAATACTGGATCGTCACTATAAAAATGAGCATGGAAAGTGTCACAGATTCTACAAATAAACAAATAAACATGACAACTGCTCCTGGCACCAGATGCTAATTTAGGACAAAGGATGAAATCAGCAAAAAAATAATAACAAATATTTATAAGCACCACATAATTTTTTATCAGCAACATGCCCATAGCCATAAAGGTCCATCAAGAGATGGACAGGATGAATGAAACGTATTTCCTTGGCAGGATGCCAAGAGTATGAAGAGAGAGAGAGAGAGGATGATATCCCTTTAAAAGAAACCCTAAAACATCTCCCACCTCCAGTAGTGTTTGAGGGATTGAAAGAGCACAACGGCTAGGTTAAAAAAGAGAAGGCGATAGAGATTGGGAAAGAGGAAGCTACAGAAGGAAGGGAGATGACAGAATTCTTTACCTCGCTAAGGCAACAATGGATGCTCGTTGTAGTACCCAGACGAAACCTATCGATCAAACCCCATCGCTCAGACCCCTGTCGATCAAGAACTATAGAAACCTGACGATCCAACTCCGTCGCTCAAACCCTTATCGAGCAAAACTGGAACCCCGACGATCTTGCATCATGTACGGGATCGTCCTTTTGGGTATTCGAGGGTTTCAAGGAAGATGGTGGTGAAGGGATCAGGTGGATAGGAGAAGGTGAGAGGGTTTTGAGGAAGATGGTTCGCAGGTAGCAAGGTTTGCGAAGGATGACGGTGGTCTGGCGATGGAGGAGGAACAGTGGGGAGAGGGCGCAGCCAGGAAAGGGGAGCGGCGGCTGGCGAGCAGTGGACGGGGAGCGGCGGCGGCCGGGCGGTGGCGAGAGCCGACGGGCGGCGGGAGGGAGAGGGTGGCGGGCGGGAGCAAGACAGCGAAACAGGAAAAAGAGAAAGAGGGATGGGATTAGGGATTTACGCGACATTTAGCGATGGCTTAGCGACGGAATTATTCCGTCGCTAAGCCGTCGTAAATCAAAATACCAAAATAGCGACGGAATATAGTTTGTCGCTACGCCGTCGCTAATTAGCGACGATAGAGTTCCCTCTCTAAATCTATCACTAAAATGGTATTATTGTAATAAGAATTAGCGACAAAAAATTGCAGTCGCTAATCCGTCGCTAAGTAGCGACGGATTAGCGATAAAAGTTGTTTCCTCGCTAATCCGTCGTGAATTAGCGACAGATTGTTTCTCTAGCTAATCTGTAGCTAATTCGCGACGGAAAAAATCCGTCGCAAATTTCCGTCGCTAATTAACAATTTTCTTGTAGTGGCTGTCAAGGGAAGATGGAGGCTGTGAAAGAAGATGGCAAGAGAGAGAGTTGGGTGTGAGAAGGGAGAGAGATAGGTTAGAGAAGAGAGAAAGTCTCCACCATGTGATGTCCTCTTGTATGATGACTTAGGAAAAAAAATAGAATCCAAACCTATGTTTTAATGAGAGATGGATTTAATGAGAGAGAGGAGAGGTGTGCGTGAATGGGGAAGGAAGTCGCTGTCGTATGGAGTAGTTGTTCCTCCTCAGGGTGAGAGGGTGTTTTCATTAAAAGGAAAACTTAGGTCTCTAATCAAAAGGATAGCTAGGGTTGAAAAGGGAGAAAATGAGAGGCCAAAGGGGAATGCCCTAGCCGTGTGGAGTAGTTGTGATTTGGAAAGAGAACAAGGAAGAAAGGAGGAAGGAAGGAAAGAAGAAGGAAGAAAGAAAAGAGAAAAGGAAAGAAAGGGAAGAAAGAAGGAAGAAGAAAAAGAAAGAAAAAGGGAGAAGAAAGGAAGGAAAAAGGGAAAAGAGAGAAAAGCAAAAAAAAATGTGGAGGAAAAGAAAAGGGAAGAGAGGAGAGGGTTGGTTGACCTCCTTGTGGGTCCCACCACCTCTCATTAGGTGGAAATAAAAATAAAAACAAAAAATAAAAAAGAGAGAACAAAGAAAAGAAAAGAGTTTTTTTTTTTTTGAAAACTCGAAGTGTGGCACCACCTTGGAAGTGGGTCCACATTCATTTTTTTGAAATTCATTTTGAAAGATAGAGAGGTAGAATGGTCTCTTAGAAAATTTCTGGATGAAATGAGTTATTTTTGACGGTTTTTGAAATAAGCTCAGAATTTAAAGTTCTATACCCCGTTGCGAAGCAAATCCAGTTTAGAATTTGAAAAACCAAGTTTGAAAAGAATCCAGATTATTTTCTCAAGAAAATATTTCTAAATTTAGAATTTTGGGGGTAAAAATGTCAATTTTGAAAACCCAGGGTTCTAAGTTGAACTTTGAAAACTTGAAAACTCAATTTTGGATTAAAATTTTCAAAACTGGAGTTCTGGATCACGAAAATAAAATGAAATGTTATGAAATGATGGAAAATGAATGCCATGCAAAATGCTAACTCTGAATGAAAAATTTTGGATACTAGACTCCGATTGATAGTTATGTCAGTTCAATAAGTGATAAAATTGATGAAAATGGGCAAAATGGTTCAAGAAATGGTTTTTGGTCTCTATCGAGCCAGAGTGACACTGAAAAGTAGGGTTTGAACTGAAATAACTGGATTGAGCTGGGTTCTAGGGTTTTAGAACTCAAATGGACTGACAAGACACTAACTCAATTGAACTCCCAAACTGAATTGTTAAGAAAAGTTGTCATTTTTTAGAGAAATGACGAGAAATGGTCACTAGAGTGAACTGAATTATAAACCAGAGATGGGTTTGAGCTGGAACAAAGATCAGTAATACTGAAATGAACTAAAAGTGAAGCTCAAACACTAGCTCAACTGACTGGATTCAACTCAATTTCAGCTGAAAGAGCTAAAATGGGCTTCTAGACACTTGGAAATGGATTTGAACTGGAACTGGAGTACTTGAACTCCTGGTGAACTCAAGCTAGACTCAGAGGAATATGATTGACTGGGAATGACTGACTCAGAGACAACTGGCTTGGATTTGAACTAGAAATGAGCTAATTTATGAGGAAATGAACCAATTTTGGTAGGAATGACCAGAAATGAACATGACCTTCTCATTGTGAGCTAGAAATGATTGACATTCTTACTATTCTGAGCTTAAGAATGAGCTTGGTCGACTCTGACTGGCAGGGATCTAGGATGACCTAGGGGTAAAATGGTAATTTTCCTAATGTAAGGGGGGTAAAATGGTAATCTTCTAAAAGACTCGGGGTTGGACTCCTATACTGACCTACCAGGGTTGACATCTGTAAGAAGGGTGTGTCTGAGAATGGATGAGAAAATTTTGGGGTGTTTACAAGGGGCTGCCATGTAGCGTCGCCATTATAGGAGGTTGCAACCAACAATATGCTGCCATACACCTTCAAGCATACTGTCAATCGCAGCGTTCTATGTGCTGCAGTGGTGCCAAAAATCATAGGTTTGATGCCGCGAGCAAGGAGTAGCTACAAGATTGGTTATCACTAGAAATTTGCAGTGACTAAGTGTATTGCCCTAAACTTTATTTCTGCTGAAAAATGGCAGCAAGCATTGTGCTTCCATACAGGGATTTCTTGCGAAAGATTGGTGGCAAGCTAAGTGCTCCTCGATATGCATATTTTCTGCAGTAATTATGGTTCACACTATGCTTCTGACAAGTGCCAGGTACAAAGAAATAATGACAGCAACTGGATGTTGTCCAAATCATTATTTTCCTGCTGTCGTAGCGGTAGCCAAGGTGTATGCTAAAAAGTCCCAAACATGTAGCAACTAGCATACGGGGCTGCCAAGCAGTGCCAAAACTGCAGAAACTTAGCCAACAAGGAGCTGCTCGCTGAGTTATCCTTTTGCAGCAAAATCAGTAGCAACATAGTGCTGCCACACGCGTGTATTCATAAGGGGAAAATGTAGCTAGTTAAGCACCGTCGTGTATGTGACGTGCAGGAAAAATGGTTGCGAATAGCTAATGTAAAGCGGTGAACATGCAGGAAAATTTTGCAACGTCGAAGTGCTGCCCCAAAGCTCACCACTGCTGAAAAACAATTACAGTAAGGTGTGCGGCTGGGAAATGGCAATATCTAGTGCAACGGGCTGGACCCGTGACGAGCTACGGCATGGGGTTGTAGCAAAGGCTCAGCTTGTGTCAGAGGCTGGCCGCACGGTCTAGCTAGAGGGCAAGTCTCATACCTGCCAACCGTGACAGGCCGACCACCATGGCTGCAGCAAGACCCAACCAATCCAGCATACCTAGTTGCTGCCCAAACAGGGCAGACCATATGCCTGGTTAGTTTGCTGGCCCGCAGGGCAGGTTCACCCAAACGGCCAGGCTTCGGGATGCCGACAGTAGCTGAACCAACACGGCTTCAGTGATCATGGCACCCGAGATATGAAGCGTAGTAGGGACGAGTTTCCAAGGCCACGCTCCAACTAGTTGGTGCAAGCTGGTCTAGGTTGCTGCCATAGCAAGGCAAAACCCAGGTCTAGTCAAACCCCTGGGCCAACTGGTTCTGGTTGGCCAGAACCACAGCCCCCCAGAGCGAGAAGGAAGAAAAGGAGGAAGGTAAAATCGGGGCAGTCCACGACTCAGCCCAGATAGGTTCCACAGGGACAGGCAGCCACATGACCAGGTTGCCGCCAGCTGTAGGAAAAACCGAGGAGTGGGTAGGGTGCGACACGAAAAAAAAAATGTAGAGAGGTTGAACCAGGAAGAAAGGAAAAAAAATTACAGTGAGCTGGAGTGCTGGAACTGGCATCCCTTGCACCATACGCAGCAAGGGAGAGGCTGAGTAGAACCTCCAGCCCATGCCCCACCCGACTGGATCTTCTCATGCAAGATTACTCTAATGTGCCACGAACAAAACAACAAGCTTATTAAATTGCATTGTGTGCATGTGTGTAATGTGAACCAAGTACCAAAAGTATAAAAAACATTGGGGTTCCCCAATCCGCCTAGCTCATGTATGTAAACAAACGCATTTGGGAAGCTTGCTTTATACTAGGGATCGTATTTCACAAAAATGGCAGCTAATGGAATGAAAAAAAAAAACTCATCGTGCTCTGTCGGGACTTCAAAAGAAAAATGCCAATTTTCTCCTTGCTATATCGTGTAGGATGGAGTCCCTATTTTTGGTACCCAACCCTACACACAACAAGTAGAGGAGAAGAAGGTGGGTGATAGAGGTACGGTTGGCGCCAATCGAGGCCTCACGGAGAGAGAGAGAGAGACCAAAAATGTCTACCCTTCTCTCTCTTCCTCTTCTCAAAAAGCATTTATATGCTAGGGTTTACAATGAAGGGATGAGATTAAATGGACAAGATCAATGGCTAGGGGTTGTTTCACACCCTTCTAGGCAATTGTGTTTTTGAAAATTCTGAAATATGCCTCTCCCAACCCCCATTTATCTTATAGCTTTTGTATTTCTTTTAGAAACGTTTCAAAAATGCCACAGGGCTGCCACCCCCTATGGCCAATGCACACTGAAAGACTTGCGAAAAATGCCATTGGACCACCACCCAGCTGGCTCAAACATGCCCAGCTAGGTGTTGGCGTTGAATTGGTCCGAAATTTTCCAAGTCAAGCCCAAGCATGACTAAAATTCCAAAATTATGTTTTATTAGAATTTACACTTAGGCTTTTGAAATGCTCTTTCCAAATTTTATTTTAAATCCCTATAACACTTAAACATTTCTAAAACCTCATTTGATGTAAAACATCTATAATATAACGGGTTTAAGCATTTTAAAATTTCTGATATGCAATCAAATTAATTTTATGCATTTTGAATAAAACTTAGGGATTCAGTATAATATCCTTATGATGTATATATATATATACATATTTATATACATCCGTTCTAGGTTTTGTATATATATATATATATATATATATATATATATATATATATATATATATATATACATATACATACGAATATGTACACATGCATATACATATGTACATATTTGTATGCTCTCAAAAATATATATGAAATTCTGTGATGAATTGAATTTTTTTATCAATTTTTTTTGCGGGTCTTATAGATTTGGAAAAACTTGTAAACATGAAAGTTACAGATATCTGACCTAGATTTTTACAGGATCAAACATATCCAATTTTCATGGAGGGGAGTGTGAGAAATCCTAAAAATATAGAACATTGTCTGGAGCATTCTGGATGGTGCAGGGATTGTCAAACCCTATCTATCTGATAGATTGTCAAGGGTTTTCAAGGACTTTGTGGGCCGAATTAGGCTAAGACTTCAACAACAAAGTTGGAGGTCTGTGTCTTAGATTTCCAGAAAGCCTAAGAACACCAGAATCTGACCAGTATCTAGGTTGATATGGTCGATTCTTTAGAGTTATCTCAGATAACCCAGGAATCGAGTAACTTGTTTCTTGACAGAAACTGAGTTAGACAAAACCATGATGCTTAGGAATAAAATATGAATGAAAACCAATCTTAATAACATAAAATACTTCAGACATTCATGCAATCAATCAGAAACAAGTTGTAGTTTTACAAGCATCAGAAACTTTAAGATCTAGCAGGCTACGATAATGAAACACCAACTAAAACATGTTATCTTTGTGTAGCTCAATCAATCAGAAACAAGTTGTAGTTTTACAAGCATCAGAAACTTTAAGATCTAGCAGGCTACGATAATGAAACACCAACTAAAACATGTTATCTTTGTGTAGCTCATGTTGGGGTGTTGTTGTGAAGCAGCAAGCACCAGCTGAAACACTTGAGCAGCAGGTCATTGCAGGCCTTTCCAAATGTTCAGCAACATGGACAGGTACAACTACAGTCAGCCACAAGCTCGTTCTTCACCATGCACAAGGTTGATCAAACCCCAACTTGAGTTCTTCTTTCACCTTCACAAATACTTCCTAACTTCTTTTCTTCCCTTTTTTTTCAAAACAACAAAATATGCCATGGTTGACCTCCATTAGGGTTCTTAAGCCCTCAAGGAGGTGATGCCATCATTGTGCCACCCCCTTCCACCACTCACACACAAGGGAAGTTGCTTCTCCAAACCTACCGCCCACTTGACCAATCAGCATGCATCCTGCAAAAGGCTTTATAATGAGCCTTCAATAACTCATTTGACTCTTGAGTCAAATAGAGATTTGAACACAAGGATAAAGTCATCCACTAGAGGGGCACCACTTGTGTTTTGACGGGTTTGGATCTTGGAAAAGATCCAAACTTGTTACAAAGTCGATCCTATTAAAACAAACGCGTGGAAAATTATATATAAAAAAAAGAAAAACTACCCTATCAACCCCGTACACCCTCTAGTGCCACAAAACAATCCTACAGGGCACTAGAACTATTTGAATCCAAAGAATCTGTCACCTAAAAAAAAAGAAAAATAAAATAAAATTACATAAATAAAATACATAAAAAGTATAAATGATTTCAGACATACAAAATGGAATCAAACATAGAAATATAATTTCTGAGAAAAAAATAAAATATCTCAGAAATTAGAACATGATATTCAAAGCGGATTTGGGTACGTAGAGATCCAATTGGACCCAGATGGTCCTGCATGATTGGATCTGCCATAGATCTCATCCCTATTCGGATATGATGAGTTGGATATGGATCCAACTTTGTTACGACAATGAAGCCATACATGATACTTCAAGTACAAGGTTTTGATGATGAGCAAGTGGAATCAACTGCATTTCAGCTAAGGCTGTGAAGAAATTGAAGAATTCAGTGAAGAATCCTTGAAGACTAGTGTGCAAATGTTTAATTCATTAAAAGTCTTAGATTCTTGTAAGAGCCTTACTTAGAGTGCATATTTAGGTTGCATTTCACCTTAAAAGACTTTAGAAAAACTTTTCTAAAAGAAACTCTTTTGAAAATCTTTTTAGAAAACTCTTTTCTTAAATTTTCATGTTTATTAGTCGACCAATAGAATTATCAGTCGACTAATCCTTTCGCGCCATATTTTCTAAAAAGTCATTCTTGTCAAATTAGTCGACCGAAGGTTTTATCAGTCGACTGGACAGAATGTCTGTTTTCTGGAAAATTAGCAGCAGTCGACTAATGATTTTTCAGTCGACTGAACAGAACATGTGTATTCTGAAAAATTTAGCAGCAGTCGTCTAATGCTTTTTATCAGTCGACCGAACAGAATGTTTGTTTTTCAGAAGTTTTTAGCAGCAGTCAACTAAAAGGTTTTTCAGTCTACTGATGACATTATCAGTCGACTAACTTTTCTCCAGTCGACTAAGTTTCAAAAGTTCAGATTTTTAAACGGCTCGATTAACAGATCAGTCAACCGACGATAACTGTCAGTCTACTAATAACTAACTATTAGTCGACTAACTGATGTTTCAGTCGACTAATTTTGCCGTTTTCCTGAAACTTCAAAAAGGCGTGTCTTTTCATTTTTCAAACGTTTTGATCGTTCGAAATGGACCGTTTTGACACCCTTTCATACTCTCAATGTATGGAATCTTTTAATTATAAATATGAGTGCATTTTACACTCAAAAACAACAATTCAATCGATTTGAATCTTGCTTTTCACTCTTATTCAGTCAAGTATTGATTTTCTCACTCACGTGATATTTTCACTTCAGTTTTTCACTCAAATCACTTTGAGAGATAGTGAATTCGTGAGTAGAGTGTTTCAACAACCTCAAAAGCCAATTGCATCTCATTTGCATTCAAAAGGAAGGCTCATAGGTTGTATTGTAAGTTGTTATTTCTTTTCTGTAAAAAGAAGGACTCCTTGGTGTAAAGGAGTTGTTTGCTTTCAGTGGGATTGTTACTGAAAGTGGGACCGGTTATGGTCTGGGTGATCTTGTAGTTTACAAGGTTGATAGTGGAAAATCTCAAGCGGGTTTTGCTTAGGGACTGGATGTAGGTCCGGTTTGACCGAACCAGGATAAAATCTTGTGTTCTTTGTGTGTTTGCTTTGAGATTTGCAAAATCCTTCAATATTCCGCAGAAAGTTTTAAAAGCACTATTCACCCCCCCTCTAGTGCTCGTTGTCTCGATCCTAGTGCACTTTCATTTGGTATCAGAGCACAGATTTGCTATTACTTTGATTTGACCATCATCTAGCATGGCAACTACAACATCTTAGCACAAAGAAGGAAGCTCCTTTGTTCGTCCTCCTCTCTTCGATGGAACAAACTATGGATACTGGAAAGTAAGAATGACAATATTCCTGCAATCCATGGATCTCGATATCTGGAGAGTTGTTTCAGAAAAGTACCAAACTCCATCAACTGATTTCAGCCGATGGACCGATGATGAAAAGAAGACTGCTTCACTTAATGCCAAGGCAATGAATGCCTTATATTGTGGCGTTGACAAGGTAGAGTTCAATCGCATCTCTCAATGCTCTATAGCTAATGAAATCTGGCATACTCTTCTCGTAACACACGAAGGTACGTCAAAGGTAAAGGAATCTAAAATTGCTTCTTTAGTTCATAAATTTGAATTGTTCAAAATGAAGCAAAATGAATCTATATCGGACATGGTAACTAGAATGATCGATATAACTAACACTTTGAAATCCCTTGAAAAAGAATATTCACAAGTGGATTTAGTCAGAAAAATTCTAAGGTGTTTAACTCCTGAATGGGAGAGAAAAACCACTGCTATTGAAGAAGCAAATGATCTCAATACTCTCACTCTTGAAGACTTAGTTGGTAACCTAATGGCATATGAGGTCCAACTTCAAGACAGACAAGAAGAAGAGCCTAAAAAGAAATCTCTTGCTTTTAAGGCTACTTCTGACTCAGAAAATTCTGAAGAAGATGAAGATATTGCCCTCATCATAAGGCAATTCAGAAGATTCATCAAAAAGGGAAGATTTCAAAGAAAGGCAAAGAAAGCAGATTCTTCCATTCCCAATGAAGTAAAGTGCTTCAACTGCAAAAAGGCAGGACATATCAAGAAAGATTGTCCTCTTCTCAAATTCAAGCCCAAGGACCAATTCAAGAAGAAAAAGGCATTTCAAGCCTGTTGGGATGATAGTGACTCCTCTTCCGATGAAGAATCAAATGAAGAAGTCGCCAACATGTGTTTTGTAGCACAAGAAGAATCGGTAAGTCAATTTGACTATGATGAGTTATTTGAAGCATTTAATGATTTGTATGCTAAATTTAAGAGTCTTAGTTCTAAAAATAAAGAGTTAAAAACTGAAAATTTAACTCTTGACTCTCAAAATAAAGTGTTACTTCAAGAAATAGAAGATCTCAAGAAGGAAAATTCTTGCCAGGCAATTAAGATAAAAGAAATTGGAGTTAGAACCAATCTCTTACAAAAAGAAATATCTAGTCTTAAAGAAAAGTCAAATGATCTTCTTTCTATAGTGACCAAATTTACAAATGGTCAAGAGAATCTAGAAAAACTTCTTGGTTCTCAAAGATGCTCGGTTAATAAAACCGGATTGGGATATAGCTTCTTTGATACTCAAAATAGACCAAACTATGTGGTGAAAAATCAAAGACATTATTCTCAACCTTTTGTTCATAAAACTAAATTTTCTAGTTCTAATAGAAATGCATCTAGAAATGATTATTCTAGAAATGTTTATTCTAAATCCTTTTATAGAAAGAATAATTATTATCAAAGGAAACCAAAATCCAAATGAATATGGGTTCCTAAGACTAACTCTCATGGACCCAAAAATAGAAAGGGGTCAAATGCTCTGTTGTCTGATTTTGTTGTAGGTACACAACATAAGGAGCAAATGGATATTGGACAGCGGCTGTTCCAAACATATGACTGGAAGGCCGGAGTTATTTTCCACCCTCCAAAATAAGGATGGAGGAACCGTCACCTTTGGTGACAATAACAAGGGAAAAGTGATAGGTATTGGTAATATTGGTAATCCAAAATTTCCCTTGATAGAAAATGTTGTTTTAGTGGATGGTTTAATGCATAATTTAATATCTATTAGTCAATTATGTGATAAAGGTTTTCATGTTTCTTTTGAAAATGATTTATGCTTAATTTCTGATTTTCAATCTAAAAAGATCATTTTTAAAGGTAAAAGAAGAAACAATGTGTATGAACTATATCTAGATGAATTACCCTCTTTTAATGAAAAATGTCTTATTGTTTCAAATGAAATTCAATGGTTATGGCACAAGAGACTTGGACATGTTAATTTTAAAATTATTTCAAAATTATCCAAGAATGATCTTGTAAGAGGCCTACCTAGAATACCATATAAAAAGGATCACTTATGTGATGCTTGTCAAAGGGGTAAACAAATCAAGAGTTCTTTTAAAGCTAAAGATATAGTTTCAACAAAACGTCCTCTTGAACTTTTACATTTAGATCTATTTGGACCATCTAGAATTCAAAGTTTGAATGGTAGCAAGTATGCTTTTGTTATAGTAGATGATTATTCTCGGTTTACATGGGTGATTTTTCTAAAAAGCAAAAATGATGCTTTTTCAGAATTTTCTAAACTTTGTAGAAAAATTACAAATGAAAAGTCTACATCTATTATTAAAATTCGTAGTGATCATGGTGGTGAATTTGAAAATGAATCTTTTCTAAAGTTTTGTGATTTACATGGTATCTCTCACAACTTTGCTTTTCCTAGAGCGGCTCCACAAAATGGAGTTGTTGAAAGAAAGAATAGAACTTTGCAAGAATGTGCTAGAACCATGCTTCAAGATAAAAATTTACCAAAATATTTTTGGGCTGAAGCAATTAATACAGCATGTTATGTCTTAAATCGTGTTCTTATTCGACCAATTTTACATAAAACATGTTTTGAATTGTATTATGATCGTATACCAAAGATCTCATATTTCAAAATTTTTGGTAGTAAATGTTTCTTGTTAAATACCAAAGATAATCTTGATAAGTTTGATTCAAAATCAGATGAATGAATATTTCTTGGATATTCTTCTAGAAGTAAAGCATATCGTATTTTCAATAAAAGAACATCTTGTATTGAAGAATCTCTACATGTTGCATTTGATGAGAATTGTGAGCAGGTTATACCTCTAAGCGAAGAAGAAGAAGCAATACTTCAAGAAGAACCCTTGATAGAGAGTACTTCTCAAAAAAATATTCCTCTTCAACCGGTTTGGAAAGAAGTTCCTAATCATCCACATTAACAAGTTATTGGTGAAATAAAGAGGTGTCCAAACTAGAAGGCAGTTAGAAAAATATATTGCAAATGTTGCTTTCATATCTAAATTAGAACCAAAGAATATCAATGAGGCATGTGATGATGAATTTTGACTTTTAGCCATGTCTGAAGAACTTAACCAATTTACTAGGAATGATGTTTGGGATCTAGTTGATAGACCAAAGGATCATCCAGTAATTGGAACAAGATGGGTCTTCCGAAATAAGCTGGATGAAAATGGTGAAGTCATTCGTAACAAAGCAAGGCTAGTGGCACAAGGCTATAATCAAGAAGAAGGCATAGATTTTGATGAAACCTATGCACCAGTGGCTCGATTAGAGTCAATTCGTATGATGCTTGCTTTTGCTAGTTACATGAACTTCAAGTTATATCAAATTGATGTTAAGAGTGCATTTTTAAATGGACACATCAATGAAGAAGTTTATGTAGAGCAACCCCCAGGCTTTGAAAATGAGAAATATCCAGAAAAGGTCTACAAATTGAAAAGAGCTTTGTATGGACTCAAACAAGCACCAAGAGCGTGGTATGAAAGACTACAAAATTTTCTAGAACAATCTGGTTTTTCCATTGGTCGGGTAGACTCCACTTTATTTATTAAACATTTTAATTCAGATATTCTTATTGTGCAAATTTATGTTGATGACATAATATTTGGTTCTACTAATGATTCTCTTTGTAAAGAATTTGCTAAGGCTATGCAGGAAGAGTTTGAAATGAGCTTGATGGGCGAATTAAACTACTTCCTTGGACTTCAAATAAAGCAAACTGAAGAAGGAATCTTCATCAATCAGGGTAAGTATATAAAAGAACTTCTCAAGAGATTTGGGATGGACTCATCGAAATCAAGAAGGAATCCTATGAGTACAACTACTTCTCTTGATAAAGATGAAAATGGTAAAAGTGTAGATACTAACCTCTACAGAGGTATGATCGGATCTCTATTATACTTAACTGCTAGTCGACCTGATATTATGTTTAGTGTTTGTATGTGTGCAAGATTTCAAGCTAATCCAAAGGAATCTCATTTAACTGAAGTAAAACAAATTCTTCGTTATTTGAAAGATACTTCAGATTTTGGTTTGTTTTACCCAAAATCATCTTCCTTTGATTTAGTTTCATATAGTGATGCAGATTTTGCATGAAGTAAATCTGATCGCAAGAGTACTAGTGGAACTTGTCATTTCTTGGGAAATTCCTTAGTCTCTTGGTTTAGTAAAAAGCAAAATTCAGTATCACTCTCAACAACTGAAGCTGAATATATAGCAGCTAGTTTAGCATGTTCACAAGTACTTTGGATGAAACAGACATTAAAAGATTTTGGTTTAAACTACTCCACAACAACTATTTATTGTGATAACACTAGTGCTATAAATCTTTCAAAAAATCCTATTCAGCACTCAAGAACTAAGCATATTGAAGTTAGACATCATTTTTTAAGAGATCATGTGTTAAAAGGAGATATTTCGTTAAATTTTATTTCCACTAAAGAACAACATGCCGATATCTTCACTAAACCTCTTAAAAATGAAGATTTTATGAGAATTAGGAGAGAACTAGGTATTTGCTCATTTTTGGATTTATAAAAATGCTGACTTTTGAACAAAATCTCAAAATCGCACTATTTTAGTCGACCGATAAAATTCTAGTCGACTGGTGTTTTTATATTTTGGAATGTATCGCATCATATTAGTCGACCAATATAGTTCTAGTGGACTGATGATATTTTTTAAATAAGTCGCACTTTTTTAAGCCGACCAATAAAGCTTTAGTCGACTAAATTTTTTTTTAAAAAAAATTTAAGTGAAGGGACTCGACACCCCTTGGATTTGTTTTTTAAAACCCGTTTTTTTTTAAAAAGAGGCATTGTTTCACTTCGTACCTTTTCGTTTTTCTTAAAAACGAAACCCTTAAACCCCTCTTTCTCTTTTGCCTCTCTCTCTCTCTTCCGAAAAACCCTCGGAGTACCGTTCGACTCCATCATCGTCGGGATTTTCTTACCGTAACAGGGAGACGTCGGAAACTTGTGGCCGTAATCTTCAAACGCCGGAATCCTCTTGTAGTGACTGGCGCATCTTCAAAAACACGTCGGAACTCTCTTGCCGTGACAGTGCTTTGCCGGAATCCCCTTTTGGCCGACCTCTCCTCGCCGTCAGCCACCGCATCGTCCTTTGTTTTTGAACGCCGAAAAGCTTTTTCCCCTTGCCGGACGTTATTTGGAAGCCGACATTTTGGTAACCATGCCTCGCACGAAGTCTGCATCTGCAAAAGGTTTAGGTTCTCCTCCTCCTACACCTACTTCAAGACATGGTTTTTCACTAAGATTACTTCGCAACCCTCTTCTCTATGACACTTTTGGATCAATTTCTGCACTACCTATTTTACCAGGCCGAAATGTTCTATTTCACTTGTTTTCTCGTTACAAAATAAGAGAATTATTTCCTGGTATTTCACATCTTTTTTATGCTTGTGCAGATTCCCTTCACTATCCTTTTCTTATTCACTTGTTTTACACAAATTTACAAATGAATCATGAAACTGGAGTTTTGTCTTCTCTTGTTCGTGATGTTGAAATCGAGTTTGATTTGAAATTGCTTGGAGAAATTCTTGAAATTCCACCTTCAGACACTCTTTTCAACACTATTGAATTGAATGATGAAAGAGTTTTTGAACAAATTCTTCTTCCAGAAGCACCTCACTGCCCTCCTTTCAAAAATACTAATCTTCAAACTCGTGCACGCATTGCTGGACGAATCCTTGCCCACAATGTTCTACCCAAAACTGGTTCTTTTGATTATTATTCCACAGATCTATCTACGGCTCTTTATGTTTTATTTGGGAATATTTCTGTCAACTGGGCCAATGTGTATTTTACAAACTTGTGGAAACAAAAACCATTTCTTCCTTATGGTTGTCTTTTAACCCGTATTTTTAGACATTTTAAAGTTTCTTTAACAAATGAAAAGTACATTGAGCAAAAAGAGTTCTTTGATCAAACAATTTTTAAAAGAATGAAAATTAAATATCTGCCTCCCTTAAATGTTGATCAAACTGAACCATCTAATCCTAATGAACCATCTATTTCTGAACCTTCACCTTCTGCAACACCTTCATCTCATGCAAAAAGAAAGAAATTTTCGACAAATCAAGACCATGATGAAGTTATGCAGAGACTGGAAGCTTTGGAGCTGCATCAACACACCTTTCGTGAAGATGTGACTCAATAACTTGCTTCAATTCAGAAGGATGTAACTGCCATTAAGGATTTGTTAAACTCTCTTTTCTGATCTTTGATCTTTGAAAAACTTACTTTATGGGTTGTAATATTTTAAACTTATCTCTATTTCTGCTTATGCTATTTTTGCCCTTACTCTTTTTTATTCTGACAAAGGGGGAGAAAAAGATAAAGATAGCATTACTTTGAAATTGCAAGGAGATCTTGAGAAAAAGATGATAGCAATTACATTACAGGAGATCTTGCATGAGAAATGCAAAATTAAGAGAAAAAGAAAGCTTTGAATGAATGTATTTCTAAATGCATGAAGAAATGATGAATGAAAATGCAAACCAATCAATATGTGATATATGTGCTTTAAATGTGCTAACTTTTAATGTTTTGCAGCATATTGATAGGGGGAGTAAAATCTCCATCTATGCATCTAAATGCTTCATCTTTGATTAAGTTTGTCATCATCAAAAAGGGGGAGATTGTTACGACAATGAAGCCATACATGATACTTCAAGTA
Source organism: Nuphar pumila (assembly GCF_984573655.1). NCBI lineage: Eukaryota > Viridiplantae > Streptophyta > Magnoliopsida > Nymphaeales > Nymphaeaceae > Nuphar > Nuphar pumila. The sequence goes on along the minus strand of NC_143249.1, from coordinate 151,863,458 downwards.
CAAGGTTTTGATGATGAGCCAGTGGAATCAACTGCATTTCAGCTAAGGCTGTGAAGAAATTGAAGAATTCAGTGAAGAATCCTTGAAGACTAGTGTGCAAATGTTTAATTCATTAAAAGTCTTAGATTCTTGTAAGAGCCTTACTTAGAGTGCATATTTAGGTTGCATTTCACCTTAAAAGTCTTTAGAAAAACTTTTCTAAAAGAAACTCTTTTGAAAATCTTTTTAGAAAACTCTTTTCTTAAATTTTCATGTTTATTAGTCGACCAATAGACTTATCAGTCGACTAATCCTTTCGCGCCATATTTTCTAAAAAGTCATTCTTGTCAAATTAGTCGACCGAAGGTTTTATCAGTCGACTGGACAGAATGTCTGTTTTCTGGAAAATTAGCAGCAGTCGACTAATGATTTTTCAGTCGACTGAACAGAACATGTGTATTCTGAAAAAATTAGCAGCAGTCGACTAATGCTTTTTATCAGTCGACTGAACAGAATGTTTGTTTTTCAGAAGTTTTTAGCAGCAGTCGACTAAAAGGTTTTTCAGTCTATTGATGACATTATCAGTCGACTAACTTTTCTCCAGTCGACTAAGTTTCAAAAGTTCAGATTTTCAAACGGCTCGATTAACAGATCAGTCGACCGACGATAACTGTCAGTCTACTAATAACTAACTATTAGTCGACTAACTGATGTTTCAGTCGACTAATTTTGTTGTTTTCCTGAAACTTCAAAAAGGCGTGTCTTTTCATTTTTCAAACGTTTTGATCGTTCGAAATGGACCGTTTTGACACCCTTTCATACTCTCAACGTATGGAATCTTTTAACTATAAATATGAGTGCATTTTACACTCAAAAACAACAATTCAATCGATTTGAATCTTGCTTTTCACTCTTATTCAGTCAAGTATTGATTTTCTCACTCACGTGATATTTTCACTTCAGTTTTTCACTCAAATCACTTTGAGAGATAGTGAATTCGTGAGTAGAGTGTTTCAACAACCTCAAAAGCCAATTGCATCTCATTTGCATTCAAAAGGAAGGCTCATAGGTTGTATTGTAAGTTGTTATTTCTTTTCTGTAAAAAGAAGGACTCCTTGGTGTAAAGGAGTTGTTTGCTTTCAGTGGGATTGTTACTGAAAGTGGGACCGGTTATGGTCTGGGTGATCTTGTAGTTTACAAGGTTGATAGTGGAAAATCTCAAGCGGGTTTTGCTTAGGGACTGGATGTAGGTCCGGTTTGACCGAACCAGGATAAAATCTTGTGTTCTTTGTGTGTTTGCTTTGAGATTTGCAAAATCCTTCAATATTCCGCAGAAAGTTTTAAAAGCACTATTCACCCCCCCTCTAGTGCTCGTTGTCTCGATCCTAGTGCACTTTCAAACTTATCTTCAATGCACAGACCCTCAGGATGCTCTATATCACGTATCACGTACACTACAACATTGTAACATTCAATCCTCCCGACCAGTTTGAGTGGAATGATGGCATCAGTTTTATAAGTCTTTTGGTATGTAATCAATGTTGGGAGGATGTTTGTATTTCTTGTTAAACTTAATGTAGTGTCTTATATTGTTCTATTTCATGACAGACTCAGTTCAATTTAAAAGTGAGCAATGAAACACAGGATCGCGTGTGAATTTTTCAACTACATAATTGTATTTGATTATATTAACATGATGGAACATAATATTGTATTAACATAATGCGACATAATAAACCTATGTAATTTGTGAATCATGTAATTTGATGTAACTTAATAAATCTTCGTGATGATTGACTTGTGTAATTGAAATTGCACTGTAAAAACTGCACTGTAAAAATCGTTGTAAATAGTGATCATTTCAAGATCAATCATTGTAATATGTATCATTCACATGTATAAATCATTGTCTCATCTAACCTATAGAGATACAGTTTTGATACCATTGGTAAATCACCATTGTTCGGTGCTTATACCATTAGTAAAAATCGTTGTCTCATATAGCCTTCACATGTACAAATCGTTGTAGATACCAAACACTTTTTTTCTTTCAGTGCGATTTTTATTTATGAATGCTAAACGTGTGATGACGATTTATACAAGGGATGCTAACTAATATAGCATTTACCGACTTCTCCCATTTGGTAAATTGCTAGTATTAAATCGCTATTGCTGACACATTTATAGTTGTAAACCACGCTGATGAGTTACATTTACTACTTGTGTATGATCGTTGTTAAATCGTTGTAGTTTAATTTTTATACAATTAGTAAATCACCTTTGTAATTTCCTATCGTGATTTACTAATGGTATAAGAATGATATCTATATTATATAAATTGTTATACCATATAGTGTCCTATGACAATTTATTTGTTATATAAATCATTATACCATGTAGTGTCCTATCGCGATTTACACAATAACATCTATGTCTACAATAACTAGAAGAAAATCGCACTATACATGAGTATAAACTGCAGTAAAAGTTAGCCTTTTAAACACAACTTACATGAGTACAATTAAAAGTATAATGTATAGAATTTATATTTGAATGTCGATAGATATACATATTTTGTATTTGATTAAACAGGAATATACTCAACAATATGTATACAAAGTCTTACAAAATTTGTATATAGTATAAATTTTATTTCAAATCTCTGTACATCATATTATGCCTGGCGGACTCGTGTCATTCATTGTTCTGTAAATAAACTGTATTATAAGTAAAAATCATTGTCTCATCTAGCCTTCACATATACAAATTATTGTACATATACTGTATTTGAATCATTGCCCAAAAAGTTATTCTATAAATAAACTGTATTAAAAGTAAAAATTGTTGTCTCATCTAGCCTTCACATGTACAAATCGTTGTAAATACAGAACACTTTTTTCCTTCCAGCATGTTATGTAAATCGTTATACCATATAGTGTCCTATAGCGATTTACACAATGACGTCTATGTCAGATACAATGATTTGCCTTTTCTATAAATAACAGTCTAACTTATTGATGTGTATAGTAAAAGCGATTTATCATGTAGCCCATCGGCGTGATTTACAACTACATCAATTTACACAGTATCCTATGTAAAAGGATGAAAAACACAGATCTTTTCATTCTAGAAGTATATATCAGCATTCCTCTTTATATCAACATTTATCAGTATTTATCAGAATTCCTCTTGAAATGGGGGTAATTATTGAATTTTTATTTTAACCCAAAGAGATTTACATAATTTGTATACACAGTCTTACAAAATTTATATACACAGTCTTACAAAATTTATATACGCAATCTACAAAATCTGTTACAAATCTCTATACATCATATTACTCCTGGGGGGCTCACGTCGTTCGTTGCCTTCTAGGTATTCTTGTCATCTGAGTTTTTTTCTCTTCCGCAATTAGAAACTTCATCAATTTTTTACATAGTTTTGTGCATAATCCAAGTATATCATCATGCAACAAAAAAGTAATATGAGACCAATATAGAATGGTACGCCCTCAATAATATAAGATAATAAAACATGTTTAAGTGTAGAGCATACAGTGTCGAAATCAGGTTCTTGTCCATTGTATATTGCGTCAATATACTTCATTATAAATATGCCATAATCGATGCCATTATTTTGTAAAGGAGCATCGAGTGCACAGTGAAACTTTCACTCGCCAATGTCGACACTGAAGACGTCTTTGAAGAATCCCACCTGTGGTTAATGCAGAAGCAAGTAAATTCTAAGCTACCATACAAGATACGATACACTTATAGATAGAAACTTACCAAATGCATAATGTTACATTCTATACTAGTGTAAAAGTTTAATGAGTTGTAGCACCATAGTTGTTGTTTTCGTAAATCCATCATGTATAAGACCCAATGCTTACATGATCATCACAATATAGGAATCAATATCTGCAAATCGATGATAAAATATCTTACATAAATGGATATGAAAATTCCTATTGATAGCTTAGAAATCGATATTGAGAATCAGCATACAAATCAATATTAAGAATCAAAACAATATCTTAAATCGATATGATATCTTACAAATCGATAGTAGAAATCGTGTTAGGACTGTTATGCCACACAAACCTTGGACAATAGGTCTCTTCACTTACCATTTTACTTGACCAAAAGTCTTTGCAGTGATCATCATTACCCCAACATTGTAGTCTATCTTGAAATCCAATGGTGTATGGCAGTCGGTGGACAAAACTCTGTTAAACAAAACAGTGATAATAGTAAGGTTAAAATACGAAACAACAAAAGTAAATAAAAAAAATAAATAAACATATAAGAGAACCGATATACCATGAAATAAGGGATGACAACGCGTCTAGTATTGGTTGTTGCGTTGCTTTGAATATACGTGATGAAATCGTATATAGTCTATTTGCAACAAATATGCACGTATTAATATACATACGCTTGGCATACATAAATGTATAACTGATAGCGGTTTCATATGTAAAAAATTACTAATAGTGTTTCCTTCTATAAATTCATCTCACAGCCGGTTGATGTTCTCTTGGAGCTCTTTGCTGAGTTTTTGGGTATCTTTTTTTGTGGATGTTCTACTAACATTAGTAGAATATTCAATAAATGATCTATCACATTATATTACAATTTCTTTTTATAGTACACAAAACAAATCGAATATACGACATAAAAGAGACAAATTTTGAAGATACTTATCATGAGGTTTATAAAATATACCACTGATTTGTCGTCGCTGACCGTGTAGCTGTCGTCATTTCCTTCCTTGCAATCGATATCCCCTTTATGACAAAGCATGTTATATGTTCGCCCCCCAAACATGTTTATAAAAGAAATGTCAGTTCATCTATTCCTTACTCACGAAGCAAAGTGAAGCAACACCCTCCTGAACTTGTGTGACATGTCATTCATTTATAAAGGAAACATCATTTCACATCCCGCTTGTTTTCAAAAATCACGTGCAAAGTATATAATAAATGAATAAATTACATTGCACATAAATTAAAAAATGTCGTTTCATTTGCAAATCACTATAGAAAATAGAATATCGAGATAAGATCTTCATAATACAAATCGTTTCATGGCCAAACCATTGGTCATGATGTATTATAACTAAATACTCATATTTTTTTAAATGAATGTGGTTGTAAATCATGACGATTTGTATTTATGAAGTTACCGCGACAACGATATATCTTTGTTTATCTTTGTGAATGATATCGGTATATAATATCACGATTTACTCATATCGATTTGCAACTATTACTAAAATATTGTTTTACTATAAAACTTAAATCGGTATCAAGTTGTAAATTGATTTGTATTTATGAAGTTACCTCGATTTGTATCGTTGAAGTTACCTCGATTTATACTTTACTAAGTCTAAACATCATGTAGATTTGTTTATTGTTTTTCTTTTCTGCCTTGTATGAATCAATCATTGTGTAAATCGTGATAGAACATATCATTCATATAGACAAAGCTCATAAAAGCAAATCACGATATGACAAATCATTTTTGCTTTATGTTTATGGTTGTACAAATCATGATAGAACACTTCCTCTATAAAAAATAAATCGCAGTTTGTTATAGAAAGAATTATATAATTATAGAATGTTATGTTACAATAAAGAATTATAACTGGTTGTAAGCTAATCAATAACAAGCAAATCACGATAACACATAGCGTTCATACGTACAAATTGTTTCAGCCTTCTGGCAATCATTGTGTAAATCACGATAGCAAGACAAAGCTCGTAAAAGCAAATTATAATTTCTACAGTACACAACGCTAAATGCTTCTTCAATTTTTATTTATGAAGGCCGAACATTACAACGATTTGTTCAGTGGCACTTGTGTGTTACACTTATTAAAAAAAATCATCGAGTAACATGTTAACTTGTTCTTTCAAATCTAGGTAGCATTTATTGATCCAAGCTAGTTGTGAGATATATATCTTGGGAAATTGATCTAATTATGCCTGGAGATCTGCTATAAAGTCATTGAGTAACTTGCCAACTTTTGCTCAGATCCAGGTAGCATGTATTGATCCAAGCTAGTGGTGAGATATAGATCTTGGGAAATTGATTCAATTATACCTGAAGATCATCTATAAAGTCATCAAGTAACATGCCAACTTTTGCTTTCAGATCCAGGTAGCATGTATTGATCCAAGCTAGTTGTGAGATGTTGATCTTGGGAAATTGATCCAATTATGCCTGGAGATTTACTATAAAGTCATCAAGTAACATGTCAACTTCTGCTTTCGGATCTAGGTCAGCATGTATTGATCCAAGCTAGTTGTGAGATATAGATCTTAGAAAATTGATCCAATTATGCTTGGAGATCTACTACAAAGTCATCGAGTAACATGACAACTTGTTCTTTTAGATCCAGATAGCGTGTATTAATCCAAGCTAGTTGTGAGATATAGATGTTGTAACAAATATCTTGATTTACGCAATGATGTCTATGTCCGCCACAACGATTTGACTTTGTTACTAAAATATTGTAATAGTATAAAACTTAAATCGATGTGGTTGTAAGTCGATTTGTATTTATCAAGTTACTTTGATTTGTACTTTACCAATAAACATCGTGTCAATTTAGTTTTCTCTCTTTTTTGCCTTTTATCAATCATTATGTAAATTGCGATAGGGCAAATCATTTCTGACTTGTACTTTAAAGTCATCGAATAACATGCCAACTTGTTTTTTTAGATTCTGGTAGCATATATTAATCCAAGCTAGTTGTGAGATATAGATGTTGCAACAAATATCGTGATATACGCAATGACGTCTATGTCCACCACAATGATTTGCCTTTGTTACTAAAATATTGTTATAGTATAAAACTTAAATTGATGTGGTTATAAGTGGATTTGTATTTATCGAGTTACCTCAATTTGTACTTTACCAATAAACATTATGTCGACTTATTTTTTCGATCTCTTTTTCGCCTTTTATCAGTTAGTGTGTAAATTATGATAGGACAAATCATTTTCCACTAGTACTTTAAATTCATCAAGTAACCTGCCAACTTGTGCTTTCAGATTCATGTAGCATGAATTGATCCAAGCTAGTTGTGAGTGTTATCGTCGTAAAATTTTTCCCTCCCTACGAGAGAGAGAAACGATTCTGCAAGTCAAACTTGACCAAGATTTGAAATTTGTTTTTTTTTAAATAACTTGCCTCCATTTTTAAAATTTGCGAGAAAATTCCGTAGAATGGAACTCACGTATCGGTACGAGGTTCAACTATTCCTAGCACCATAACTAGGGGTAATTGAACTAAGGATCGATCATGTGCTTAACTCTAGCTCACTTATCAATATCGATGTTCTATTCTTAAATGTTCAAAGAATCAGGCATGTGCTACGAAGTTTTTTTTTTTTTTGAATAATGCACATTTTGAAAACATGATGTTTGCTTTTGATATTTGGAAAAGATTTGGAAAAGATATTCATTGGAAAATCATGAACCACTTTAAAAATCTATTTTTAAATAGAAAATTGATTGAAAACTTCAAGAAAATCGATTTTTAAAATAATTTGAATATTTTTTTCTGAGAAAATCGATTTCTTAATGAAATAAATCAGTAAAAGAACGTGTGGCTCTTTGAAATGCTTTCATGATGCGAACTAACTAACATGAATAAATGAATGTAACTTCAAAAAGATATTTTTTAAGGAATTTACAAAAAATCATTCGAAAGATGCAGTGGTTTTTGAAAATAGCCTAAGAGTGTAGGTTGAATGTGGCTTATATGAAGATGATAAATTTGAGTCTCGTTTGTATTCTAACTATGGCCATAAATATGAACTCCACCGAGTTTGCCAACTCCCTAAAAGCACATGCACGTGCCGTACGTGTCAACCATAGTGGATTTCGAAAATATCATGAATCATCATTCATCAGATATTGAAGATTATGAAAGCAAACTATATGCAATGCAATCCTATTCTGTGCAGAAAATGTAAACTCTTATTTCAATATTACATTTGAGTTTATATTAATGAGTAAATAAAAGAAATAAGTAAACTCGTCCACTTGAATACCCCTGCAAAACTAGAAAACGGGTTAGCACAGATATGTAGGTTTTTCCAGATTTATCCAATAATATCGAAAAATTATCAGATTTATCCAGATATAAACCTAATTTCATTCCTTCGTGAGATAAATATAATGAAAAATGACGTAAATGCAAGAAAATAAAGGATTTTAAAATTCAAAATTATGATGAAATTGACCAAAATTCCCCTTATAACATGGTTATGGCCTTGAAATCAGAGTTTTTAGAAAAGATTTGTTTTTGCAAAAATGAGAATTTTGAAATTCAAATGAATGTAAATGGGTATAAAATAAAAAATGAGATGTCATGATATGGTTATATATATGATGAAACCCTAAAAATGCAAAAAATCCTAAAATATCGAATTCAGCTTGTATTTCACGTGAATCGGGGCACCGTGGGCAACTCGCTTTGATAATTTGATTAAATCATATATCAATTGAATTCAAATTTCTGAAAAATTTGATATGGACAATCATATTGACCCTAGAAACATAATAGAATATATATATATATATATATATATATATATATATATATATATATATATATATATATATATATATATATATATATATTATGACATTATTTTTAAGATAAAAATTGAATAGAACCCTAAAGTATGTGATTTTTGCCTACAGGTATGTACCTATCACAATTTCAACCTGGTTTTGGGTACCAATTTATCATAAAAATCCACAAAAATTTACAGGATAACTGTAGACAACTAGATTAACATATTTGTTTTTTACAAATTCATGATTCGACTTATGGTCGAAGAGTTACAACTATGGCAACACAGGTCGGATTCTGGCGAGCCTAAAACTAATGAAAAATAACAAGACTTTCATCTAAAATCCCAAAAAAATTCTAAATAGTAACTAAAAATTATAAAAATTTAGGATAGAACTGTAGCCACATAGATGAACATATTCTATTTTTACAGATCTACAATTTGACCTACAGTTACTGAGAAAACATTATGATAACTTATGCCTAAATCGAATGAACATGCAGTAACAGAAAATCAACATATCTAATCTAAAACTCTAGGAAAAATAGTAGATCAGGTTCTAAAATCATGAAATTTGAGATACTAATAGTAGACACCCAGGGGATAAATTCCTCTTTTGACAGACCATGTATTAGACTTATAAATCGGAAGCTATGATTGACCTAAGTCGATCTAAAGCACCAACAACTTGTAACAGGCTCTGCAAAGTGGTCTGTATATTCCGATTTATGAAAAATAACAAACTGCAACAGAAAATTCTGATAAAGTCAGATAAAGTACTAGATCCCTTTGTGAACATACTACATTTTACCGTTTGTCAATCGGATCTTCTATGAGGGAGATCTCGAATTAATAATTCAGCCTTTATCACAGACAACGATTTCACAGCATTAAAAACCCCAGTTTGGTATTTCATTTTTTAAATAGGGTTACAGAACCCAAATCAATTCGGGTTTTTTGCAGAAAACAAAGGACAAACATACCCATCTTCCATAAAAAAAAATGGGATTTATTGGCAGAGATTTATATATTAAATAATAATATTTCTACACGCCTAGAATTAATACTGATAAACTATCAATGATATTAATGAGATTAAACTAAGTAATAGAAAATGCTGACATGAGATTAAATGCAACACTTAAAATATGAAATCTACCTAAAACTAAAAACAAAACAGAAAACACTCAGGGAGATGCGGTTTTTGTTAATGTCAGCCATTGAGACGAAAGACTTCATCCATAAAATGGATGAAATACCACACTCGATAGCACTATCATGACAAAAAAAATGCACTTCACATTATCTAAGTTCATAAAACAATATCTTCCATCAACATAAATCCCCTTTTAAGTTGATTTAACGTGGCTTTCCTAACAGTAATACATGAAAAATAACCTTATATCATTAGGCAGCAAGAAAAACTATCATATGAACTTGACAAACAATAGGAAGAACAATCATTTTTACCTTGGGAATCCTGCTACAACGGTTGAAGGTGATGCTGCAAGGGATGAAGATCTTTTGCTGGAGGAAGGAAGTTGTTGTTGTTGCTAGAGGAAGGAAGATGCTGTTGTAGGGAGGAGAATAGGCTCTTCACCAAAACCGTGGGTTAAAGAATGAGAAAGAGAGAGGGCAAGTGCTTGAGGGAGAGAATATGTGAGAGAGAGGGAGAGAGAATGCTAGGGTTGCTAAAGGGAGAGAGAGGGAGTGCACAACCTATGCTGGACGTCCCCTTGGGTCCTCTTTTATAGAGTTCTAAAAGAAAGAGGCATGGAAAGAAAGAAGGAAGAGAAGAAAGGAAAGAATGGAAAAGAAGGAAAAGGAAAGTAAGAAAGTGAAGAGTAGGAAGAGGTGAGAGGGGAGGAGGTCGACCTCCCTAGTGGGGTCCACTTTCTTCTTCTGGGCTGAATAATAAAAAATAAGAATAATAAAAAAAAAGGACTTTGGAAAATTTGCAAACTTGGGAAAAGGAAAATAAGAAGAAGAAGAGGAAATTTTTTAGAAAGTTTTCAAGGACTTGAAAAAGACAAAAAAGAAGATGGAAAAAAGAAAATGAAAAAGAAGGGAGGGTCGACATCCTTAGTGGGGTCCACCTTGGAATTATTTTTTTATTGTTCCTTTAAACTAAATGGGACTTAACATAAAGACAAATATAAAGATCAAAACAAAAAATAAAAATAAAAATGTAAAGCACTTGCTAAAATAAAATTTTAATACAAGAAGGAAAGCTTGGGCTAGAAAATTCTAGATGTGGTGCCACCTAGGTGGGCCCATATTTGGATTTTTGAAAAAGCTTTTCATATAAAATTCAAAAATTGATTTTTTTTTAAAAAGAAAAAGGAAAATCCTAAGCTCTATTTTGGAAATTTTCTAAAATCCTAATCCAAACAAGAATTTACTAATTAAACCTGACCTAATTTTGAAAATTTTCTTTTAAATGTGGCACCACTCAGAGTGGGCCACACTTATTTTTAAAAGAACGATTAAAAAAAATTTATTTGCAAAACCAAAGAAACTAAAACGATTTATAAAAAATTTGAAATAAAGACTTTTGAACTAAATAAAAAGCTTTTGCATTTTTGAAATGAACTTTAAAATTCAGAGTTTCGTCTCCCTTGGCAGAGTGAGCCCAACTTAAAAATTTGAAAATCGAGTTTGAAAGGAATCCAGATCGTTTTCTCGGGAAAATATTTCAAAAATTAGGGTCCTGGGGGGTTAACAAATGGTAAAATGTCAATTTTGAAACCCAGGGTTTAGAATTGATTTCGAAAAAGTTTTAAAATTCGAATATGGATTGAAAACTTCAAAACTGGAGCTCTGGACCTCGAGATGACATGTGCAATGGAATGATATGAAATGATATGCACTAACATGCAATGTTTTCGGGGAAATGCACTCTGAACAAAAAAATTAAAATTACGCGCCCTCGACACAAACAAGATTTTGAAAATTTGCAGCTGAAGATGAATATTTGAGCTAGAAGATAGAAAATTTTAAGATTGAGAAGCAAAAATTGGACCTCTGCGTGGTCCAGGCTCAGATGTCAACCCATTTGATCTCTAGAAGTCCCAAAGAATAGGTCTTATTGGCTGAGAGGTGTTTGCAGATGCGAGTGAAAATTTTGGGTGTTTACAGCCCCTCTTTGCTACTAAGTTGGGTTAGGGTCGAGCTTAGTGGCAAAGACAAACACACCAAATTCGGGCTATATGCATAAAAATGCCTCAGTTAGAAAGATCTGACTGTATATGAAGAAATTAGTCCTAATGAAGATGGTAGGTATGAAATGAAGAATGAAGAAAAATCCACTTTATAGAAGTAAAGTTCAGGTTTGGCCCTTAACCAGGACGAGATAAAAAATGCCTCGTGGAAGAATGAAGGGTCGCAAAAAAGGCAATGAAAATGGTTTTCCCGAAAAGCTTTAAAAAATGGAGTGATTTTGGGCGTCTCATGACTGAGACTAAATAGCTTTTGAAAAATGACCTTTTGCGAAAAATGATTCAGGTTTAGCCCTTATCCTGAAGGGGGAAAATACCTCATGTAAAAACAAGGCTCAGGTTTGACCCTTAACCTGATCGGGGAGAAATAATGGAATCCTCAAATGAAGAAACCATGATGGAACCTTCAGATTTTGCACAATAAATTCGAGAGGGTTTTTGCAAAAGGATGGAAGGAAAATTTCTTAAAGCTTGAAAAGGGATTGATCTTGGGCACCTCATTGTTGAGACTAAATAGCTTTTTACATGAGTGACCTTTTGTGAGAAAAAGATTGGTGGCTCGACCTTGAACCAAAATTGAACTGTCTATGACGGGACAGTAGGGAACACAGAGAAGTGTGCGAATCTGAGATCCCAAGTGCTCAGATTATGAAAAGGAAGGGAAGGAATCTTGAAAAGTCCTGTTATCAAGTCCTAATGAGGGATGGCAAATGATGTTAGGATGTGTCAAAAACGAACATCAAGCTCTCACTTCACACCAAGATAGCTAGAAAATATTGTCAAAATGTTAAAAATTTGTCGTTGATTCCAAATAATTGAAAACGATGCACATTGGTGTGGAAATATTTCCTCTTTTCTACCTGAAGTATTACCTTCAATAGGGTTAACTCCGTAGAATCAAGATTCAAATTCAAATTGCTTGCGATTGGCCTTCTTCAAGAAAGCTATCAATTTTCTTGAGATGAACAGAAAAGAAAGAATTAATATTATGAAAGCAATAGGTGAAAGGATATTGCTAAGAGAATTTCACAAAATTAAAGAAGATTCTTGGCAGATTTGGCAGTTTGATATCCTGGGATTTTTCTCATGATGATCTTTTTGCACTCTTTTGAGATGAAATTTGAGCTCTCTTGGGATTTTGCGAGAATTTCATCGTATCCGCCTTCAACTTGGAGATGCACTGATTTTCTCTAGAAGGACACGTCACAAAACCTTCAACTTGGAGATGGTCTGAGTCTTCATTGGTCCCAAGAGTTATTTTGATAAAATTGTCTCTTTTTAATTGAAATCCCTTTTGATGGCATCTTTGATTAGATATCTTCTAGGGATTGGTAGGAGGATCATCGCATCCGCCTTTAACTTGATGATGATTTGAAATTTCCCTGAAAAGACTCATCACAAAACCTTCAACTTGGAGATGCTTCGAGTCTTCTTTTGCCCCCGGGGATCTGACTCGTCTATTGTCTTCAACTTGATGATAGTTGAGAGATCCCTTTTGCAAATATATAATGGCAGCTTGATAATTATTGAAGAGATATTAAAATTGAGTGGATTCCTTTTCCTTTTTCTTTTCTTTAGCACTCAGGATATTTCCGCTGCCTTAATTTTTACAAGAATGGTCTTTAAAATGTGTCATAGCTGTGATCAATATCAATCACTCATGGCTTTGCAACATATTGACTCTTTTTTTTTTATGGCCATATCGAGGATTTATTCTTCATCCTTTTGGTTGGCCACTAGGAAGAATTTGGATTTCTGAATTTTTCTTCGCAAAAGCTTTGCCCTTTTGGAAGGAATGCTGAAGGTATTCTAAGGTAAAGATTTGTGCAATAAAGATTTTGAAATCAACAAGTATTTGATGACAACTTTGATAAAAGTTCTTGGAATCCTTGGTGAAAGTGAATACTGAAGATCTGACTTAACACATCCATGACAAAATTCTCTTCGCCTTTCCCCAAAGGAGAAAACTCACACTTAGCCCTTACCTGAATGGGAAATGAAAAATACTCCTCTTCCCTGAAGATGAGGTGTTTGCAAAATGAACTTTCAAAGAGAAATTAAGCTTTCATCAAAGCTGTCTAACATTAGGTTTCTCTTATGAAAAGGGGGCCGATAGTGGTGAGGTTGATAAATTAGTCATGAAAGAACGAGTCTATCACACTCTCCCTGAAAAGAGAGTCCTACATGATGGAATGGCCTAGTAAAGAAATTGGGAGGCCATAAGGAAAATGAGCTTTCGTCGAAACTCTCCCGGTAAAAAGGGTTCCTTGTGTAAAGATTGGAAGATTGTTTTGCAAACAGTTCACAAAGACACAAGTCCCTTTGAACTCTCCCTGAAAAGGGGCTAAGTGAACAAAGAAGATTGCATGCGAAAAGAATGGGCTCCCTCGAACTCTCCCTATAAAAAGGGTCCCTCGCAAGAGAAAATGATTGAGATTGGTATTGAGCCAATAGGTGTAATCAGTTTGACATAGAGGTCAAACCATGAATGACCATGATTGGCAAATGTGACCCATGGGTCAAAAATGATTGACTTTGATAGAATTGATAACCCAAAGGTTGAAATTGGATTACCCAAAGATCAAAATTGGTTGACCCGAAGGTCAAAATTGGTTGACCCGAAGTTTGAAATTGGTTGACTCGAAGGTCGAAATTGAGAAATTGAATGACCTGAAGGTCGAGTTGAAGAATTGAATGACCCGAAGGTCAGAATTGCTATAAAGCTTGAATTTTGATGAAAAGTCAGTACGAAGACTGAACTTGAGAGATCGACTAACGCGACCAATGAGCAAGACACTAACATGAGGGTTAGATTTTAGCAGAATACCAGTACGAGTGTCGGATTTTGAAAATGTACCAGTGAGAACACTGGATTTTGAAAGTGTATCAGTGTGAAGATTGGATTTTGAAAATGAACCAGTGTAAAAACTGGATTTTGATAATGTACCAGTGTAAACACTGGATTTTGAAAATGTACCAGCGTAAACACAGGATTTTGAAAATATACCAGTGTAAAAACTGGAGTTTGAAAATGGACCAGTACGAGCATTGAATTTTGAAAATATACCAGTACGAGCACTGGATTTTGAAAATGGACCAGTACGAGCACTGTATTTTAAAAATCGACCAGTACGAGCACTGTATTTTAAAAATATACCTATACAAGCACTAGATTTTGAAAATGGACCAGTACTATCACTGAATTTTGAAAATATACCAGTACGAGCACTGGATTTTGAAAATGGACCAATACAAGCACTGGATTTTGAAAATGGACCAGTACAAGCATTGGATTTTGAAAATATACCAGTATGAACACTGAATTTTTAATTAATATTTGAATTTTGGAAGGAGACCGATGCTCCAAAAATGTTTGGGAATTTTTAATCTGGCTTTTATGAGGAATTGTTATAATTGATCGTCGGGGTCTCAGGATTATCCTGTATCCTGAATGGGTAAACTAATGCAAATTAATGTAGATCACTACAAATGAATATAAGTGAGTGCAAATTGATACAAGTGAATGCAGATTAATGCAAATGGGTGCACATATGTGCAAAATGATGGATTTGTTTATCTTGCCTGCGTACAGGACATTTTGAGATAAAGACAAAATTTTGAAAAATGCCCAAGTGTAAATGGGGGAGAAAAATTTAACCATTATTGAAGAAAATATATTGACGAATTACAAAGAATAGAATAGAATAGAATAGATGATTTAAGTATAAAACTTTTTCAAATGTCGAGCATTGATGGGATCTGACAACTCTACCCCATCTGCATTGATGAGACGATATGAGTTGCGAGTCAATGCCTCCTTGATGACATAGGTGCCTTCCCAATTTGGCAATCATTTGCCGCTTGGGCGGTGCTTGAGATAAGTTGTTGATTTGAGCACTAGATCGTTGACTCAAAATCTCCTTTCAATGACAGATTTTGCATATTGTCTGGCTATTCTCTGGCGATAGGATTGAGCGTGCTCTTTTGCCTTGAGCCTTTTTTCATCGAGTAGGTCAAGTTGTACCAACCGTTGTTGCTGGTATTGATCAAGGGGTAGCTCTAAAAGTGACGCGAACTTTAGAGCGAGCTTCTCAATATACAGAGGCAATGCTACCTTAGTTACATAAATGAGCTCTGATGGAGTAGCATTAGTTGGAGTGTGAATGGTGGTTCTATACTCCCATAATGCATCATGGATCTTTTCTTGTCAGTCACAACCTGTTTCCACAGTTTACTCTAGAATTCGAATCAATATTTTGTTGGTGGCTTCCGCCTGACCATTCCCTTGAGGATAATAGGGAGCGTAGAAATGATGATGAATTCAGAACTTCGAGTAGAATATCTTCATTTTTCATTCTTGAAATGACTGTCATTGTCCGACATGATATCGTGTGGTATGCCAAATCGACAAAGGATATTCTTATGGATGAATGAGACCACGTGTTGACCCTCTAATGTACGTAGAGTGACGGCTTCCATCCACTTGGTGAAATATTCTATCACGGTGAGAAAATACTTGTGGCCATTGGAAGCAGAAGGAGTGATTGGACCCACAACATCAAAGACCCAAATAGAAAATGACCATGGAGATACGACATATTGCAGATATGTCGTTGGTCCATGAATGAAAGGTGCACGCATCTGGCATTGAACACACTTCTTCACAAAATGATAGCAATCTTTTTGCATGGTCTTCCAATAATACCCCCTACTTAGATGATTTGTTTGACAAGGGTTTGGTAGCCGACATGGCCACCACAAATGTCTTTGTGCGCCTCTCGCACGACTTCTTTGGCTTCGTCTTCGTCCAAGCATCTAGAATATTCAGAACTGAATCCACGACAATAGAGGACATCAACAAGGATGAAATATCTGGCGGACATGCGTTGAATTGCTCGCTGCTCCCTCTTTGCAAATTCTGGAGGAAATTTGCCAATTTTTATGAAATTCTTAATATCATGATACCACGGCTTCTTCTTTTGCTCAGCCTAGTTTATTTGCTCTGTCGGGAGGAAGGCAGGTTGATTAAGTCTGCCAATTTCAAAAGTGTGACAAGATTCTTCATTTTTAAAAGACATAATGGAACCCAAATTGGCTAGGCTGTCAGCTACTTGATTAAAGTCCCTCTTGATATAGAAAAACTGAAATTCTTTGAAATTATTGGCAAGAGCTGAAATGATCTTTTGATAAAAAAGTAGCTTTTGATCCTTCACTTGTCATTCGGCTTGGACTTGATTGAGGACGAGCAATGAATCACCGTAAGCATGCACTCTTTTGACATTGAAGCTTTGTAGAATTTTCAGACCTTGTATCAGAGCTTCATATTTGGCCATATTGTGAGTGCATTGAAAATCCAATTTAAGAGAAAAGGGGATCATCTCCTTTTCAGGTGTGATTAGTAAGATCCTGATTCCTATGCCTGCCTTGGAGCCATCGAAGAATAAACTCCAAACTGAAGATTGCTGAATATTACAGATTTGCTCATCAGGGAAATCATCCTCGGTTTTCGCATCTCTTATTAATAGAAAATCTGCTAGTTGGTCTGCAATTGCTTGGACTTTGATTGATTTCTGAGAGACGTATTCCAAGTCGTACTGCATCAGTAGGACTTTCCACTTGACGATCCATTCGCTAAGAAAAGGTTGCTCGAGAATATATTTGAGAGGGTTTAGCTTCGATAGAATCTTGACTTCAGATGCCAACAAGTAGTGTCGCAACTTCTAACACATACAAATCAGGGCTAGGCATGTCTTTTCTATCTGAGAGTATTTCTTCTCATAGTCCATAAAGGTTTTGCTCATATAATAGATGACGTACTCTATCAGGCTACTTTCTTCATACTACACCAAGAATTCTTCGCAAGCGACTTGATTAACTGAGATATATAATAAGAGGGGTTTCCCCAATTCTAGCGGCTTCAGGACAGGAGAATTGAGAAGGTACTTCTTAATGTGTTCAAATGATTGCTGACACTGGTCTCCATTCAAACTTCACTCCTTTTCTGAGTAGATGATTGAAAGGTTCACACCTCATGGCCAAATTGGATATGAATCGTCAGATCAACTGCATGTGTCCCTGAAGGCTACGCAATTCTTTGAGATTCGTCGGGGGCGGCATGTCAATGATGGCCTTTGCCTTGGCGGGATCCACTTCTATCCCCTTTTTGCTGACCAGAAAACCTAACAACTTACCCTATTCTACTCCGAAAACACACTTTTGAGGATTGAGTCTTAGCTTGTAAAGAATGAGCCATTTGAAGACTTGATCGAGAGCTTCAATGTGGTCTTCTTCTTCTTTGGACTTCACGAGGATATCATCGACATATGCATCCATGATTTTATGCATCAAATTAAGGAAAATGATGGCCATTGCCCGCTGATACGTTGCTTCAGTGTTCTTAATCCCAAATGGCATGATTGTGTAATAGAACGTACCCCAAGGAGTAGTGAAAGATGTCTTGGATTGGTCATGAGCAGCCAACTTGATCTGATTGTATCCAGAATATCCATACATAAAAGAGAACATGATGTGACCCGCCATGTTGTCGATCAAAAAAACGATGTTGGGAAGTGAATAATCATCCTTTGGAGTTGCTTTGTTAAGATCTCTGAAGTCAATGCAAATTTGAACTTTGCCATTCTTCTTGGGAATGGCGAAGATATTTGCTAGCCAGTCCAGATAGTCTATGGTTCGAATGAATCCTGCTTTGAGTAAGTCCTCAAGTCCTTCCTTGACCTGTTGCTCCACTCGAGGATCCATCTTTCTCAACTTTTGCTTGACAGGTTTGACATCCAACTTTAGAATAAGGTAATGCTCGACTAATTTGGGATCCAAACCTAGCATGTCCTCGTAAGTCCATGCAAATACTTCTTCATGCTGCTTGAGAAAATTGATGAGCCTTTCTTTCTCATTTGGACTCAGACTAGTGCCGACCTTGAGAATCTTTGGACTATCCTTTGAATTAATATTTACATCCTTAATTGGATCTTGAACTAATGATGATGGCTCGTCTTGCTTCTGAATTGATGCAAACTTGGGTAATTCTTGAAGAGTTGAATCAAACTCTGTGGGTTCTTCTGACTGCTTTGTAGCCTTACTGCCTTCTGCCCTTGCTTTTACCCGATGGATCATTGTTGGCTTCAGAAAGGCGTTTGGATTGATGACAAGCTTCTTGATTGATCGGGAAGACATTCTGAAAGTTTGAGAAGAAATTTTATTTAGAGAAATCGCCCCTCACAAGACAAATCGTATCGTTAGGGGGATGATTTTGGAAAAAGTAAAAAAAAGTGAAATGACAACAAATTGTGAAAACCGATCATGGGAAATGAAAAGACAGATGTCATCCAGATAGATGAAGAAAATTTGCAACTTTATTGAAGAATCGAATTGATTGATGACAATGATGAAAATGAAACGAGATATTATCTCTATGCGAAGAAAATAAAAGAATAGAAAGGAAAAGACAACAGATGCTTCTAATGCGCTCCCTTGATAAAGGCAGTGATTTTCGAAGATCTCTTGTCGGTGAAACCCAATCTTGCTCTACGAGGATGATGATCAGGGGTTACTGGCTCTAATCGACCATCTTCGTTTTTGCCCAAGCCTCTGAAAGGTTGATAACCATGCTTCAGTAAAAGATCAAATCCCTTTTTGGCTTTTATGAATTGTGGGAACAGAGAATGATCCTTGAAAGTGTTGTAGTCAAGTTGACCTCCAATCTTGAAGAATTGTGGTCCCCGCCATCAGTTCATGGCTATAGTGTGCTTCGACAACTCTGTCGTCTGAAGCATCTCCAGACTTTCGCTAAGGTTGATTTCATCACTTTCCCTGATGCTAGGGATGTCTGCAATGAAAGTGGGTCGGGGGATCATGGGTTGTGGAAGCCTTTCTTCCGGATCTTCTCCTAGGACAATTGTGATCATGCCAATTTTGGACCATTTGATGCACTGATGAAGAGTAGATGGTACTGCATTTGTATTGTTAATCCATGTTTTCCCCAGGCGAAGATTATACGTTGGTGGCACATTGACTACATGAAAGAGAACTGAGTGGATAGAATAATTGATGAAGATCTTTCCTTTAACAGTCTGCCTGTGGTTGTCAAACCCATAAATGGTGATTGGGTCCGGGATATACTCTTCTTCCTTTATGCTCAAAGTCTTAGTTGTCATTTTGGGGCATATATTGAGGATGCTGCCTCCATCTACCAGCACATGGAGAATAGTCATTTCCTTGGTTCAGACGATGATATACAGAGCATTATAGTGAAATACGTGAGGCTTTAGCAGATGCTCATCCGAGAAGGTGATTGGAGCATTGGTCATGGCCTGGTTGACGATCTGGGCCATGTCTTCAAGGGTTGTGCTAGGCTTCACTTTAATCTTTCAGAACAAATCATCTAACACTTGTTGATGTTTGGATGAGGCCTGTGCTAAGTCCAGTATCGAGATGTTGGATAAGGCGGTTATTGTCTTCTACATTGATGATTCACCCTTTTCCGGGACAGACTTGATGAAGTGCTTAGGGAATTCTGGATTTCTTTTGGCAACCTCAAGAGATTCCTTAGAGGACTTGGTGGATACATTCAGCTTGCCGAAGGCTGAGATGAAGTCCATCTTATGGGCGTTGGACTGAGCCTGACACAGTACGAGGACCTGATGTTGGATTTGGATATCTTTGTTGGAGCATGGTTTGATATGATCCTGCGGCTGAAATGGTTGCTCAGAGATGACTGCCGCAGAGTGTTGAGGGAATGGCTGGTTCAAGATGGTCATCTTTTTATCTTCAGTGCCCTCCACCAAAAGATTTTTGTCGATGTAATCTTGTATGATATTCTTGAGAACAAAACAGTTTTCGGTATTATGTCCCACTGTTCGATGGAACTTGCAGAATTGGTCCTTCAATTTTCCCATGGGGGCAAGACGATCGACCATTCATGGCAGCTTGATCATATCCTTAGATAACATGTACTCGAGCATAGTCTCAAGTGATTGATCTAGAAGAGTGAATTTTCTTTCATATCTCCATCCTTCATGCTTTGTTCTTTCGCGTGGTCTCGATCCCTGCTCCTGCTGCGGTGGCCTGTTGAATTGGAGAATCGACTTGCCTTTCTGATAATTTTTGTTGGGATTTGAATCCCCTGCACCGTAACAGTAGTCTCTTTTTTATCCTTTATAATGACTCCGACTGTTGTTATTGACAAAATGGGTGAAATGAGTTTTCTTTTTCTGCTCATTTTGGTTGTTGCTCTTGGTGAGGGTGATGCCCTCATATACTCCATTTTCCATGCCCAACTCGAGTCATTCTGCTCTCTTTGTTAGCTTGATAAATATCCTGGATGGAGATGTAGCTATTAAACTTCTTAGAGGCTGTGAGAAGTTATTCAATATGTTTTGGAGCGCATGCACCTCTGAAATCGAGCTCCTTATTTTATTGCAGGTCCCTCTCCATCTATGGATGAAGTCTCTGGCTTTTTTGCTGTCTCTCTGTTTCAGATTACATAGATGGTTCAACATCAACAATGCTTTTGTGTTGAACAAGAACCGCTCTATGAATAAATTTACCACCTTGTCGAATTCTTTCAACTCAATGGGATTTATGTGCTCTGAATACCATTTTGTTGTTGTTCCCTCCAGGCTGCGAGGGAAACAAAGGAAGAGAGCTCAATTGTCTCTTTTGAATTTTGCATACTCGGCAAAAAACATGGTCATATATGCCTTTGGGTCGCCTAAACCATCGAACTTGATGAACTTTTTGGGGAGATTTTCGAGATTATCACCCCCTTTCAAACCATCATAGAAGTCTTCGCTCGTGAAGACCTTCTTGCCCTTGTCGCGGGCTTGTAAATCTTTAACCATTTTGGCCATTTCCTTAAGCTATACTTGGACTGGATTGTCCACTGCTTGATCCTTCAGTTTGTTGGTCGTCCCTTGTCCATGAATAGATTTTTGAAATGTCTGCTGGGCTTCATACTCTTCATCAGTGCCTTCCGCTGATTCAACTTCATCGGAAGTATCTTCATATTAAACGCGTTTCTTGGATATTTTCACTGGTTTTTTGACTGTCCAACCCTTGACCTTTTGCTTGATCAGAATCTTTTCAAAACTGGTCCCAGCCTATTCACTCATCATCTTATTCATCATCTTCTAAAATATGGCATACATCTGGGGATCAATGTTGTCATTAGCATGCTGACCTTGGCTCCTTATTGACCGGGGAGAGTCCATCTCTTCTTCTAAGGCTGTTGAATATACGATGTGCGAAACTTGTATAGTTTTCTTGCCTGATCTCCTCTGAACCATTAAATATCATGAAGGCTCTCTACAGGGCAAAACTAAGGGTTAGGTTCTGAGAATGATTTTGAATGAGAGGAAAATATTTGCTGGGAATTTTGTAGACAATTGGAAGGATATCCCATTACTAGGGATTGAGACGTTGTTGGGATCATGACAATCGCATTGCCATTCTTTGTAAATAGAACAAACAACTAAAAATATGCCTTGTTACCTAGGCATGGTCGTCAAACCATGATAGAATAAAAATTGAGAGAATTTATTGAAGAAAAATATGATTTTATTAATAGTAAACTTGACAAAGAGGGGGTGGACAGACAATTTGCCACCACTCATGATAGTCAGCAGACACTTGAGGACCCTGGAAGAGTAAGAGTGACAAAAGAATCCTAGTCATATCTGGCAGAATGGTATGCTCCAGACCACTGCGCTGATGTGAGATTGAACTCTGGCATGATCCCTAATAGCTGTCGAGCTTCTACGTGCTTCTGTCTTTGCGAAAATTGTCTGACGCATTGCTCTGACTGGTAGTAGACAGAAGAACGAGTCAAGTAGCTTAAATCGCTTGCCATATGCATAAGTATATCTGGGAGGAGATATCTGATGATCAAAGCAATCTCATACGACTTCTTCCGCTTGGAGGTCATCGATCAAGAATCAGTATTGTGTAATTGAAAGAAGCTCTTTGCCATTGTACTTGAATGAACTGGCTCTGGTCGACACATGCTGGAAGAACCAAGACTGTAGCGCATAGGTGCACCCTTCGACTAGAATCGATTCTCCGAGCATGAAATGAGTCAACCCTCGGTACAAGAAAGCGAGTACGACCATGGCTATAGAGAGACGACTGGTCTGTCAACTTCCCCACCTTCGCAGGAGCTGAACTATCCGAATATCTATGTAGTTTTGTTCGTCTGGAAAGAAGGCTAGTCCTACGGTGCATAAGACCATTGTGTGTTGGATTCTTTCTCGAGCTATTCTGGATAATGAGTTGACTTCTGCGAATGTTCCGTACTGACGGTAGAGCTCGAGTAAGTCAACATATTCATTTCTATCTGCCTCAATCAATGGTCAAGATCGACGTTCTGTCATGCGAGCTATGGTGTCTCGAGGGTCTAAACCCTTGACGATGATCAAGAACTGTTGCTCCAATGGATCTCCAGGTTGACCGACTGACTTGGGTAATCCCATGATCTCTGAAAACTAATCTATCAGCAGGGTCATCTCTCTCCATGAGAACCAGAAAGTATAAGTGTGCAGGTTCCACCGCTCTGCCAGTGCATGGATCAAGTTGTCGTTGACTGTTTGCTTTCCCACTGTTGATACCAGTTCTAATTCACAATCGCTCAGGTGATCCAGAAACATATGAGAGAAGATTTTAAGCCAGGAATAATACCACTAGGGAATGAAGGATCCGGTGCTTAGAGTTTGTTGCTCGAGAAAACCTTGCAGCACCTCGTAAGAGATATGGCCTTTAGGAAAGATAGAGTCGAGTTGACTGGATGCCATCAGACTAAAAAATAGATGAAAAATCAAGATGAGACTTAGAAAAATACATAATTTTTAGAAAAATTGTAGGCAAGATAAAAATGAAGCTGAAAATTCGTGATCCAGAGGAATGGGAGGATAGAAAATCGCCTAGAATTTTGAGGAAAAATAGATAATTTGAAATTGTCCAGGGTTTGAGAAAATAGAGAAAAATATTTCATAAAAATGGAAAATGAGGTATTTTGAAAAATCATCCAATATTTTTGAAAAAAATGGGAAAAATATGAGAATAAATAAAGGAAAAATAACTAAGGTACATCATATCCTGCACAAACAATTATGCACATACAACACTCCCTAAGAGGCTGACCCTAAATGCATTAATTTTAAAATAGTTGTAGGACCCTAATCTTGACTCTAGGCTCAAATCATCTGTATCCAATCATGCTATGGTGATATACTCGAATCGAAACCTAAAGTACGTGACATAAAAATTCATCTTTGGTTCTAGGCTTGTGTTTTCCCAACATCCTTGAGCGCCTGCCAATATACTTTGGACTATGGCCCTTGGTACGTGACAGGGGGCGTCAACCCAAATAGGTGGCCCAATTGTGGGGCTTTGTTCTGAACTATGGTTCTGGAAAAAAGCTTAGCAACGTGAAGACCGGGTAAAGGTAGGTGGGGTTGTTTTTGAAAAATGATCACATGCAAGAAAACAAAAGGTTCTAAGACCTAAAGAAGTAGAATTTTGATTTTTTTTTAAGAAGCAAACAATGTTTTCACGTCAATCCTAGATTGAGGAGGGTTGTATGAGACCTAAGTCTAAGTGAGCATGGATAATTCTTCCTCAATTTGGTCCTACCAAACCATGCCTAGTCTATATGCAATCCATGTTAGCTAGGTTTGATTCTATGCTTCTAGGTTTACATGATATTAGAAAATAAAAGTTGACATTTTATAGAATACGATTTTGAGAATTGAGATAAGCTAAGGCACACGATTGATCAGACAAAGACAGGTCCCATCACGGTCGTCAAACCCGTTATCGTCACAAATTTTTTTCCTCCCTACAAGAGAGAGAAACGATTCTGCAAGTCAAACCTGACCAAGATTTGAAAATTATTTTTTTTTAAAAAAAAAAATAACTCGCCTCCATTTTTAAAATTTATGGGAAAATTTCATAGAATGTGACTCACTTGTCGGTATGAGGTTCAACCGTTCCTGGCGCCATAACCAGGGGTAATTGAACCAATGATCGATCATGTACTTAACTCTAGCTCACTTATCAATATCGATGTTCTACTCCTAAATGCTCAAAGAATCAGGCATGTGCTATGAAGTTTTTTTTTTTAATAATGCACATTTTGAAAACATTATGTTTGCTTCTGATATTTAGAAAAAATTTGGAAAAGATATTCATTGGAAAATCATGAACCACTTTGAAAATCTCTTTTTAAATAGAAAATTGATTGAAAACTTCAAGAAAATCAATTTTTGAAATAATTTGAATATTCTTTCTGAGAAAATTGATTTCTTAATGAAATAAATCAGTAAAAGGGCGTGTGGCTCTTTGAAATGCTTTCATGATGCGAATTAACTAACATGAATGAATGAATGTAACTTCAAAAAGATACTTTTTAAGGAATACGAAAATTCATTCGAAAGATGCAGTGGTTTTCGAAAAATAGCCTAAGAGTGTAGGCTGAATGTGACTTATATGAAGATGACAAATCTGGGTCTCATTCGTATTCTGGCTATGGCCATAAATACGAACTCCACCGAGTTTTCCAACTCCCTAAAAGCTCGTGCACGTGCCATACGTGTCAACCATAGTGCATTTCGAAAATATCATGAATCATCATTCATCAGATATTAAAGATTACGAAAGCAAACTATATGCAATGCAATCCTATTCTATGCATAAAATGTAAACTCTTATTCCAATATTACATTTGATTTTACATTAATGAGTAAATAAAAGAAATAAGTAAACTCGTCCACTTGAATACCCCAGCAAAACTAGAAAATGGGTTAGCATAGATATGTAGGATTTTCTAAATTTATCCAATAATATCAAGAATTTATCGAATTTATCCAGATATAAACCCAATTTCATTCCTCCCTGAGATAAATACGATGAAAAATGATATAAATGCAAGTAAATAAGAAAATAAAGGATTTTAAAATTTGAAATTATGATGAAATTGACCAAAATGCCCCTGATAACAAGACTATGACATTAAAATCAAGGTTTTTAGAAAGTTTTCTTTTTTACAAAAATGAGAACTTTGAAATTCAAATGAATGAAATGGGTATAAAATAAAAAATGAGACGTCATGATATGGTTATATATATGATGAAACCCTAAAAATGCAAATTTTTTTAAAATATCACCAAAATATCAAATTTTGCTTATATTTTGTGCGAATCGGGGCTCCGTGGGCATCTCACTTTGATAATTTGATTAAATCATATATCAATTGATTTCAAAATTCTGCAAAATTTGGTATGGACAATCATATTGACCCTAGAAACAGAATAGAATAAAATATATATATATATATATTATGACATTATTTTTAACATAGAAATTGAATAGAACCCTAAAGTATATGATTTTTGCCTATGGATATGTACCTATCACAATGTCAGTGTGGTTTTGGGTACCAATTTATCATAGAAATCCACAAAATTTTATAGGGTAATCGTAGACAGCTAGATGCACATAATTGCCTTTTATAGATCCATGATTTGACTTATGGTCGAAGAGTTACAACTCCTACAACACAGGTCGGATTCCGGTGAGCCTAAAACTAATGAAAAATAACAAAATTTTCATCTAAAATCCAAATAAAAATTTAAATAGTAACTAAAAATTATAAAAATTTAGGATAGAATTGTAGAGACACAGATGAACATATTTTATTTTTACAAATCTACAATCTAACCTACGGTTACTGAGAAAAAATTATGATAACTTACACCTAAATCGAATGAACATGCAGTAACAGGAAATCAACAAATCTAATCTAAAACTCTAGGGAAAATAGTAGATCAGGTTTTAAAATCATGAAATTTGAGATACTAATAGTAAACATCCCGGGGATAAATTCCCCTTTTGACAGACCATGTATCAGACTTATAGGCCGCGAGCTATGATCGATGTAAGTCGATCTAAAGCACTGGTGACTTGTAACAGGCTCTACAAAGTGGTCTGTATATTTTGATTTATGAAAAATAGCAAGCTGCAGCATAAAATTCCAGTAAAATCAGATAAAATACTAGATTCCTCTATGAACATACTACATTTTACTGTTTGTCAATCAAATCTTCTATGAGGGAGATCTCGAATTAACAATTCAGCCTTTATCACAGACAATGATTTCACAGCATTAAAAACCCTAGTTTGGTATTTCATTTTTTAAATAGGGTTATAGACCCAAATCAATTCGGGTTTTTTGCAGAAAACAAAGGACAAACATACCCATCTACCATAAAAAAAAGGGATTTATTGACAGAGATTTATACATAAAATAATAATATTTCTACACACCTAGAATTAAGACTGATACACTATCAATGATATTTTAATGAGATTAAACTAAGTAATAGAAAATGTTGACATGAGATTAAATGCAACACTTAAAATGTGAAATCTACCTAAAACAAAAAAAAAAAACAGGAAACACTCAGGGAGATGCAATTTTTGTTAATGTCAGCCATTGAGATGAGAGACTTCATCCATAAAATGGATGAAATACTTCACTTGATAGCACTGTCATGACAAAAAAAAATGCACTTCACATTATCTAAGTTCATAAAACAATATCTTCCACCAACATGAATCCCCATTTGAGTTGATTTCACGTGGCTTTCCTAACACTAATACATGAAAAATAACCTTATATCATTAGGCAACAAGAAAAACTATCATATGAACTTGACAAACAATAGGAAGAACAATCATTTTTACCTTGGGAATCCTACTACAATGGTTGAAGGTGATGCTGCAAGGGTTGAAGATCTTTTGCTGGAGGAAGGAAGATGCTGCTGTAGGGAGGAGAATAGGCTCTTCACCAAAACTGTGGGTTAAAGAATGAGAAAGAGTGAGGGCAAGTGCTTGAGGCAGAGAATACATGAGAGGGAGGGAGAGAGGATGCTAGGGTTGCTTAAGGGTGAGAGAGGGAGTGCACAACCTGTGCTGGACGTCCCCTTGGGTCCTCTTTTATAGAGTTTTAAAAGAAAGAGGAATGGAAAGAAAGAAGAGAAGAAAGGAAAGAATGGAAAAGAAGAAAAAGGAAAGTAAGAAAGGGAATAGCATGAAGAGGTGAGAGGGGAGGAGGTCAACCTCCCTAGTGGGGTCCACTTCCTCCTTCTAGGATGAATAATAAAAAATAATAAAAAATAGGAATAATAATAAAAAAAAGGACTTTGGAAATTTTGCAAACTTGGGAAAAGGAAAATAAGAAGAAGAAGAGGAAATTTGTTAGAAAGTTTTCAAGGACTTGAAAAAGACAAGAAAGAAGATGGAAAAATGAAAATGAAAAAGAATGGAGGGTCAACCTCCTTAGTGGGGTCCACCTTGGAATTATTTTTTTATTTTTCCTTTAAACTAAATGGGACTTAACATAAAGAAAAATATAAAGATCAAAATAAAAAATAAAAATGTAAAGCACTTGCTAAAATAAAATTTTAATACAAGAAGGAAAGCTTGGGCTAGAAAATTCTAGATGTGGCGCCACCTAGGTGGGCCCGTATTTGGATTTTTGAAAAAGCTTTTCATTTAAAATTTGAAAATTGATTTTTAAAAAAAAAGAAAAGAAAAAGGAAAATCCTAAGCTCTATTTTGGAATTTTTCTAAAATCATAATCTAAACAAGAATTTTCTAACTAAATCTAACCTAATTTTAAAAAATTTCTTTTAAATGTGGCTCCACTCAGAGTGGGCCACACTTATTTTTAAAAGAACGATTAAAAAAAAATTCTTTGCAAAACCAAAGAAACTAAAATGATTTATAAATTTTTTGAAATAAAGACTTTTGAACTAAATAAAAAGCTTTTGCGTTTTTGAAATGAACTTCAAAATTCAGAGTTTCGTCTCCCTTGGCAGAGTGAGCCCAACTTAAAAATTTGAAAATCGAGTTTGAAAGGAATCCAGATCATTTTCTCGGGAAAATATTTCAAAAATTAGGGTCCTGGGGGGTTAACAAATGGTAAAATGTCAATTTTGAAACCCAGGGTTTGGAATTGATTTCAAAAAAGTTTTAAAATTCAAAACAAGATTGAAAACTTCAAAACTGGAGGTCTGGACCTCCAGATGACATGTTGTGCAGTGGAATGGTGTGAAATGCTATATACTGATATGCAATGATATGCACTGACATGCAATGTTTTCAGGGAAATATACTTTGAACAAAAGATTTAAAATTTCACGCCCCTGACACAAACAAGATTTTGAAATTTTGTAGCTGAAGATGAATATTTGAGCCAGAGTATAAAAATTTTGAGGATTGAGACACAAAAATTGGACCTCTACGTGATCCAGGCTCAGATGTCAACCCATTTAATCACTAGAAGTCTCAGAGAACAGGTCTCAATGGCTGAGGGGAGGTGTTTGTGGATGCGAGTGAAAATTTGGGGTGTTTACAGTGAGATATAGATGTTGTAACAAATATTGCGATTTACGCAATGACGTCTATGTCCGCCACAACGATTTGTCTTTGTTACTAAAATATTGTTATAGTATAAAGCTTAAATCAATGTGGTTGTAAGTTGATTTGTATTTATCAAGTTACCTCAATTTGTACTTTACCAATAAACATCATGTCGATTTATTTTTTCGTTCTCTTTTTCGCCTTTTATCAATCATTGTGTAAATTGTGATAGGACAAATTGATTCTAACTTGTACTTTAAATTCATCAAGTAACATGACAACTTGTGCTTTCAGATCCAGGTAGCATGTATTGATCAAAGTTAGTTGTAAGATATAGATGTTGCAATAAATATTGAGATTTACACAATGACGTCTATGTCTGCCACAATGATTTGCCTTTATTATTAAAATATTGTTATAGTATAAACCTTAAATCGATGTGGTTGTAAGTCGATTTGTATTTATCAAGTTACCTTGATTTGTATTTTACCAATAAATATCATGTCGATTTGTTTTTCTTTTTCTCTTTTTTGCCTTTTATCAATCATTGTGTAAATCGTGATAGGACAAATCATTTCTGACTTATACTTTAAATTCATCAAGTAACATGTCAACTTGTGCTTTCAAATCCAGGTAGCATGTATTGATCCAAGCTAATTGTGAGACATAGATGTTACAACAAATATCGTGATTTATGCAATGACGTCTATGTCTGCCAGAACAATTTGCCTTTGTTACTAAAATATTGTTACATTATAAAACTTAAATTGATGTGGTTGTAAGTCGATTTGTATTTATCAAGTTACCTCAAATTATACTTTACCAATAAACATCATGTCAATTTATTTTTTCTTTCTCTTTTTGCCTTTTATCAGTCATTGTGCAAATCATGATAGGACAACTCGTTTCTGAGTTGTACTTTAAAGTCATCAAGTAACATGTTGACTTGTGCTTTCAGATCCAGGTAGCATGTATTGATCTAAGCTAGTTGTGAGATATAGGTGTTGCAACAAATATCGTAGTTCATCTACGCGATTTACAACCATAAACGTTTCATAGATACATCGTGACTAATGGTTTGGCTTAGATACAATACATGACCATCATCTTTGAAGTTAAAATATCATCATCAAAGAAAACACAGATGGTTTGACTTAGATATTCCATCGCTTTACAGTTACAATACATCATGACCAATGGTTTGACTTAGATACAATACATGACCATCATCATCGAAGTTTACACAGAAGATGCCAACATCATCATCTTGAAGAAAACATAGATGTTTTCATCCTTGAAGTATATATCAACATTCTACCGGACACATATTTGGAA
Organism: Nuphar pumila; assembly: GCF_984573655.1. Classification (NCBI taxonomy): domain Eukaryota; kingdom Viridiplantae; phylum Streptophyta; class Magnoliopsida; order Nymphaeales; family Nymphaeaceae; genus Nuphar; species Nuphar pumila. Next base: position 151,832,901 of record NC_143249.1, on the reverse strand, counting down.
TGGATCCAATGGTCAAGCACATATCAACATTTATCAACATCACAACCAAGGCAACGAAGAGGTACCAAATATGGCGTATTTGTCATGAAGTATATTGAAGTAGATGGAACAAATCTATCCTTGGTTATCAGTATCAAAGTAGACGGAACACAGAAGAACAAATATGAAGAAAAAAGAAAAAGATAAAGAAAAAAAAAGAATGGCATAAAAAGAAGGAAAATAAAGAAGAAGAAGATTAAAAAAAATGACATAAGAAGAAGAAGAAGAATAGGTACACGTGCGTAAAACCCTAATCTATGTAAAACCCTAATATGGATCTGTATAAAATCCTATTCTATGTAAAACCCTACCTGACTCAACCTGACCCATTGTCCAGGTCTAAAACCCTAATCTATTTAACCTCTCTTCCTCTTTTCTGCAGTAGCACAACTTCTTCTTTTTTCTCCTACACTTTCATCTTCTTCTTTTTCTTTTCTTTCTTCTTCTTTGTGTTTTTCTTTCTTCTTTGTTCTTCTGTGTTCCTTTTACCTGTGCTTGATAAATGGGGTTTGATGCTGATAACATAGTTGTTTCACGCCGTGAGGAAAGGTCTATATAATCTTCGATGATCATTATGGTGGTTATCTTCTGTGTATACATCAATATATTCATGACACATACACCACAGTCGTCGTCCCTAAATTGATGCCCGCAGGCATGAATGAAGGGCTTGGTTGCCTGTTGGTCATGCGAATTCTTATATGTGCTCGATCTAAAATAAACGAGGAGACCACAACTATGGTGTATTTGTCATGAAGTATATCGAAGTTTACGCAGAATATAACAACCATAATCATCCTCAATCGTTGCCGCCATATGGGAGCAAGCATAGATATTCTGCATGATAGACAGGGAGTGGTGCTGATGACTATCTATTTAATCTATTCCTATTGTCGAACCCTCCATCGTTCGCAAACCATCCTTCACAATTGGAAAAATATCTGCCTAATCTTTGATATACTTCATAACAAATATACTATAGTCATGCAGTTCCATCTTCTTTGCCTGTAGAAACATATCAATGATGATGGGATCTCATACATTCTGCAACTTTGTCAGCTCTGCCTCGAAGCTTTCATCACTAGCAAGCTGGATTTCATGCGCACCTGGATTGCATTCGAAGAACATCACTATTTGGACGTGGGGGTGATGCTGAGGATGATGTCTGCTTTCTTTGATGATGATGATCATGTATTGTATCTAAGTCAAATAATTGGTCATGATGTATTGTAACTAAATACTCATATTTTTTGTAAATGAATGTGGTTGTAAATCATGCTTATTTGTATTTATAAAGTTACTGCAATAATGATATGTCTTTGTTTGTCATTATGAACAAAATTGATTTGTATTTATGAAGTTTACTCGATTTTTATTGTTGAAGTTACCTGGATCTATACTTTACTAAGTCTAAACATCGTGTCAACTTTTTTATTGTTTTTCTTTTCCTCCTTTTATGAATCAGTCATTGTGCAAATTGTGATAGGACATATCGTTCAAATAGACAAAGCTTGTAAAAGCAAATCACGATAGGACAAATCGTTTCCACTTTATGTCCATGGCTATACAAATCGTGATAGAATACTTCCTCTATAAAAAAATAAATCGTGATTTGTCATAGAAAGAATTATAAAATTATAGAATGTTATGTTACAACAAAGAATTATAATTGGTTGCAAGCCAATCGGTATCAAGCAAATCACGATAGCACATAGCGTTCATATGTATAAATCGTTTCAGGATTTTATCAATTATTGTGTAAATCATGATAGGAAGACAAAGCTCGTAAAAACAAATCATAATTTTCATAGTACACATTGCTAAATGCTTCTTCATTTTTTATTTATGAAGGTCGAACATTACAATGATTTGTTCAGTGGCACTTGCGTATTACACTTATTAAAAAAAGAATTATACAATTATAGAATGTCACGTTACAAAAAAGAATTATATAATTACAAAAAAGAATTATAGAATTACAACAAATAATTATCGGGATACAAAAATTACATAATGTTTATTCAGTGTCACTTGACGACTTAGATAGACTATCACATACAAATCGTCTCTTTCTTTTTCTCGGTAGCCTCTTGGTTCCCACGATCTTATTAAAACCATTGATAATCATCTCTACCAGTGTACCATATTGTGACCACATTTGTCTCTCCAAATTTTGCACCTACTTCTGTAACTCCTTATTCTTCCTCTCCAACATCTCTAACCTTGTGGCGGGGACTACCTTCTTCTTTGTGAGTTGTGTTGGCTCCTCATCCTGTACTACAACTGAGAGAATCGTAGTTGTAGCCAGAGAAACATGATGAACGTTATTTCTATGCTGGGAGACGACATGCTGGGGGACAGAAGGGACCTTACTTCCACGTTGCTTCTTCTCAATCTCCAGATTTTGACGCATGGGTTCTTAATATTTTTTGAAATAGTTAGGGTCATATTGTCGTTCTTTATAGTCATATGCTATGGTACGAACACCTCCTTTGTTTCAGCTATCCAATTGTTTCTTGAAGCATTCATGCCAATTCACGTTCCTGACCCCACCACTTTTCATCTTCCTTCTCACATCCACAAGCTGTTTTGGGGTAGACTGTCCCAAGGCAGCTTATGGGAGAACTCGACTACCATGTTGCAACTTGGCTTTATAATTGCTAAACAACCAAATATTGCAGTCAGACAATCTCGCAGCCTGAGCAACAATCTCTTGGTCCTCATCCTCCCCATCTCCATACGGTCTTCACACAACCTGTACATTGAAGATTATGGTTTAGGTACAGACATAATTATTCATGCTAATGAATGCTAAATATTAAAACAATTTATAATAACTTACAATGATTTGCACTAACGAGTGATTTGTATTAAAATGATTTACACTAATGAATGCTAAATATTACAATAATGAATGCTAAATGCTAAAGCGATAACACTTTGTACTAACGAAGACAAAATTCTGCTATGATCATTACTTAAAAATGGTTAACATTACAACGATTTACACTAATGAAAGTTAAATGCTAAGGCGATAATGATTTATACTAAGCAATATAAAATCCTACAACAATCATTACTTAAGAATGTTAAACATTAGAATGATTTATACTAATGAATGCTAAATGCTAATTCGATAACGATTTGTACTAACGAAGACAAAATCCTGCAGCGATGATTACTTAAGAATGCTAAACATTTCAATAATTTATACTAATGAATGATAAATGCTAAAATGATTGTAAACGATTTTAAACATTTACCTCATTTAATTGTAGACCATCTAAATTGAACTTAGCATTATCCTCCTTGACATTTATTGTAGCCCACTGGCCGATCTTGGGAAAACCACAAATCGCAGGGCCACACTAAGGATGCAAGGCGACAATATGCTCCCACGTCCAGGCCTATAAAACCAATATATTAGTAAGACTATAACCTTCAACAATCTTAGTTTACAACTACTAAATATGTAATAAACAATTACCTAGATAAATGGCCAAAACTCTCTCACGATTTTTGTACCCTTACTCGCATGGTAAAGTTGATTGTACAAGTGTGTGAGCATAGCAGCACCCCATGCATAGTTGTCGACTTCATCTAAGTCTTCCAAGAACTGCAGCCACATGTAACTTAACCTCGAACCAGACAAATCCAAAAATAAAGTAAGTCCAAAAAAATAAAGAAGGAAGCCACACAACTCTTGGTTAGCTGTTTCAGATGCACATGTACCAGACCGGCCTTCCCATTTATTACGGAAAGAAGAAACTTTCATCGATGTGAAATTGCTTCCACCAAAAATACATTGACCCCAGTCCTCCATCGACATTCCTAGAAGGGTCGTGCACTAGTCCCTTACATTATAGTTTGAATGTGTTCGTCTTATGATTCTACTTATTGACCAGGTGAGTCATGGTGTTCCAGCATGTTTCAAAATAATGCTGGTTCAAAAGGCCGTCGAAGTGTATATTTCATAATCGATCCTTCTGATATTCACTTAGCTGTTCATACCATGATAGAACTACAGGCCATTGACCGCTGTTTGAGCTTTTCACGTGGTGTCCTACTTTTCTTCTAACCTCCCTATAACACAAAATAGTATATTATTCGTATCAAATCATAATTAGTCTCATTTGTACTTCTATATGTCGTTGTACACAGTAATCGCTATATATAATAATCATTGTACACTCGCTATCACTGTAATCGTATACACAATAATCGATATCAAAGTAATCGTTATACGTATTAATCGTTATATATAGGTCACAATAATCGCTATCACAGTAATTACTATCACATAATAATACCTATTACAGTAAAATGTTACATAATCACTATATGTACTAATCACTATTACGATAATCGTTATACATAGGTTACAGTAATCGCTATATATAGTAATCACCATCACAATAATCGCTATCACAGTAATCGCTATACATAGTAATCACTATCATAGTAATAATTATACATAGTAATACCTATCACAGTAAATCATGACAGATATGAATGATTTACGTACCTTAGTCATACTTTTCTCCTCTTTATCCCCTCCCTCCCTCCTCTGTCTTTCTTGTTGCTCCATCATTTGCTCATCCTCCTCACTCATCTGCCTTTCTTGTTCTCCATTCATTCTCTCCTCCTCTACCTTTCTTGTTGCTCCTTTGCTCTGTCGTCTCCCTCATCTGCTTTTCTACTTCTTCCTTCGCTCTTCACCTCCCTACTTTGCTTTTCTACTTCTTCCTTCATTTTCCTTTCCTTCTCCTCCTTTTTCCTTTACCTTTCCTTCTCTTTCTCCTTCTGCTTTTTCCTTTTCCTTTCCTTATCTTCCTTGTCCTCTTTCTCCTTCCTTTGCCTTTCCTTCTCTTTCTTGTCCTCATTCTCCTTCTTTTGCCTTTCCTTCTCTTCCTCATCCTCATTCTTTTTCTGTTGCTTTCTTTGCCTTTCCTTCTCTTCCTCGTCCTCCTCCTTTCTTTGCCTTTCCTTCTCTTTCTCGTCCCTCTTCTCCTTCCTTTGCCTTTCATTCTCTTTCTCATCCTGATTCTTCTTCCTTTGTCTTTCCTTCTCTTTTTCCTTCTCCTTATTCTTCCTTTGCCTTTGCCTTTTCCTCTCCTCCTTCTTCATTTGCCTTTTCTTTCTTTGCTTTTTATTCTTCTTCTCCTTCTTCATTTGCTTTTCTTTTTCTTCGTCATCCTTCTTTTTCTTCATCTTTAGTTCTTCCTCATCCTTATTCATTTGCGTTTCATCTTCACTATCTGATGGATCAGGCTCCACATTATATAATGCCAATGCTTTGTCCCTGTCTTTATCATTTTCAATCTTTATTATACTTTGGTATGTTTCATAACGCTCATATATATCGAACTAGCGAATCACTTCTCTAATAGTCACCCCCTCGAGCGGAGGGAGCTTTCTTGTCTTACAAATTTTAGTCATTGCTACCCTGCACAATACATAAATTTAACCACATCATTGTATGTTACAACCGCCGCCTCAAGTATATATTATTACAAATTATCATATTCGTTACACAATCACCAACATTACAAATCATCGCAATATTTGGCTTCATAAGTAAACATCGTTGTAAGATTTAGCAAACTTAAGTATAAATTGAGGTAACTTCATAAATACACATCGCTACTACATCAAATGTACAAATCGTTGCTGCTTCAAATGTATAAATCGCTACTAATTTAAATATATATTTTGTTCATGCTTCAAGCGTACAAATCGTTGTAGAAATCACAACTTTCATGAGTACATATCGTTGTAATGTTTGGGCTTCATAAGTAAACATCGTTGTACAATATAACAAACTTAAGTATAAATCATGGTAACTTTATAAATCATAAATACACATCGCTACTGCTTCAAACGTATAAATCGTTGCTGCATCAAACGTACAAATCACTACTGCATTAAAGGTATAAATCATTGATGCATTCAAACATACAAATCATTGTAGAAATTTAGTCTTCCTAAGTACATGTCATTGTAATGTTTGGCCTTTATATGAACAAATTGTGCTAACTATTTTTCGATGCCCAGAAGGCGGATAAGTACAAATCAATTTGTTTCAGTATAAAAATAAGTATTATTTAGCATGAATAGTATAACTAGTTATAAGATTTAACATTCAGATTTACAAATCGATTTGTTTACATAATGAAATCTTACACGAAACTCACTGAAACGATAAGAGTTTTGGTAATCCGACAGTGGAGGAGAAACACCCAGAAGGTAGATGCAGTCGATGGTGGCAACGATGCTCTCACTGTGCAGATGACGGTAAAGAGTGTTTCAACGACAATAGACAAAAATAAAGGGTGCTCTGGCGGCAGCAGACGATGGCAAAGAGTGTTTCGACGACAGTAGACGATGACAAATGGTGCATCGTTAAAGAGAGCTCCTGTTACAGCAGATGGTGTGTCGTTTACTGCTTAGGGCGAAAATGAAACATTGGACTTCGAAGAGTTAAGATCATCCTTCATTTTTTAGATGAAAGATATTTTTGTCTTTTTTTTGAACCATCATTTTATGACAGAAATGACGGGAAAGAGTATTTAAGACTTTGCAACTGCACCGAACTTTGATGCTAAATGCTATCAACACACAAAGATATGAGCCCCACGTGCTTATATATATATGACTTTCATTCGGACCAGAACACGCACCCATGTTTTTAGAGGGAACATATATCCTGCTTAGAGAACAAACCGTTGGCATAAAGAAGCATAGAAAATTAACAATGGCCAACAAAAAGTACTCTAATAAAATTAGGTATTTAAATAGAAACCTTGTAACAAACTGAAAAGCGTAATCTCTCTCTCTCTCCACGCACAAAACGAGGACAATCCTTTTCATTCATTAACGCATTAAAAAACATAAAATTGCCTAAATGTAGGACGCACAGCATCATCAATTTTAAATCCCTGTTAAACATTGTAAAATGCACCAAAAAATGAGAATGTCAAGGGCTAACCTTATTGATATCCTTTGGACACCAAGAACAAATAACAAAAAAAGGGAACATATGCCAAACAGATACAATTAACAATTGCCCAATTGCTATTAAAAGAATTATTTAACAAGATCGTTTCCTCCTGGACCTGACTCCTAATCATTGAAGCCAGAGCTACCGAGGGTAGAAAAAGGAACCGCTGGTGAGAGACCACATTAAAGCAGAACCACTGCCCACACACCACCAAACAAAATAAAGGAAAAAATGGCATTTTCACACTTCACAATGAGTAAAAAAGCAGCAGACACGTATCTTGAAAGCTGTGAAACACAGCTACAGCAAAAAACTTTTATTTTCTTTTCAATTGTCTGCTTGCTAATGTTAAAATACTTTTACAACCACAGAGCAGAAAATTATAAAAAATGAATCATGTCTGCAAACCCACATTGAAAACTACGTTAAATTTTCATTAACCATAAAACCACAAGCCAGGATTCCTCCCCAAGGAAACCCAACGCTTCCTATGCTTTATGTCTTTATTTTTATTTTTTTTTACGATAGCCCCCACTGGCTGTATCAGTGCCCATTTTGTCTCTTCCGTTTTCTGTAACATACCATCTGCTTGAAGAGGAAGAAGAAACCGCTGCAGAAACAGGAGGAGGTTTCCTGTGTTGCATTTCAATATCAGACTGTAAAATGCAAGATCTGCTAATGCGTTGAGATACATTTTTCTGGTTGGGTTTTAATTGAAAGAAGGTGAACCCATTTCACAAAAATGAGAAGAAAAGGAGACCCATTTGTTATCTTTTTCATCATCCTCTACATAGCAACTGCCACCACTGTTTTAGCTGCTCCCCCGGGTATGAATAATACCCGCATCCATCAAATTCTCTTCTTTTCTTCTTCAGCTTCCTAGCATTGTAAAGGTCCAATTTTTTTGTTACAGGGTTTGTTTCTAGCTTCTTCTCCAATTCATTTTCTGCTCTGCTGAAATATTTTAGATCACTATCTGCTACTACAAAAACTGGTAGGTCTGAAAAGTCTCCTCTTGTCTTCAAATCAGTGACTGTTTCCCTTAAAGTTTGCATTTTGCTTCTTCCTGTGTAGCTATTGCTGCAAGGCCTGTGATGCAATTTGAGAGTGGGTACACTGTTGAAACTGTTTTTGATGGAAGCAAGCTTGGGATTGAGCCATACTCTGTTCAGGTTTCCCAGAATGGGGAACTTCTGGTTTTGGACTCTCTTAACAGCAACCTGTACAAGATCTCAATGCCTTTATCAAGAAGTATGTGTTCATTTTACTTCTTCGTCTGTTTTCTTTTATCTGTTTCTGAAGATTCATGGTTTTAGTCATTTGTTTCCACTCTTGGGGAGAAATGCAGATAGCAGAGCAAAGTTGGTGGCCGGTTCAACAGAAGGATACTCTGGGCATGTGGATGGGAAGGCGAGAGAGGCAAGATTGAACCATCCAAAGTCATTCACAGTGGATGATAAGGGAAATATTTATGTTGCTGACAGTATGAACATGGCCATAAGGAAGATCAGTGATTCAGGTAAGTTATGTGTATCCTTCTTAAAACCGTAGACCCTTAAACCCCTTGGGGGTTTTCAGTTCTTTCAAGGTTTTCATGAATGCTGCATTTGGGTGATCAATTATTTTGCATGTCTAAGGATGGCTTAGTTTAGTGTCCTGAAATTTTCATCTGGATGAGCGTATAAAACCCGTGGTACACTTCTTTAGGCATTTTCTGCTGGTTAGTTAGAAAGTTTTCTTTTAGGAGATGATTTGCTGGTGACTGTCCATGGTACTTGTTTTTTTTTTCTCTTTGTTTTCTTTTTTTTTGTTAATTATGCGGTAAATTTCTCAAGATCTAGTAGTCTCAACAATGTAATACATGAGAGGAACAATGACTAAAACTGTTCTGGTGTAGCACGCATTAGATTTTGGTTAAATTTTGATAGAAAAAGAAACAAAACAATTGTTCTGTATCATCTTATATCTTTCACTGCATTCTGCTAAGAACAGAAACAAAGATGATTGGTGTTACTGAATGCTCTAGTTTTCTTCCCAATTCTATTCTGTTAGTAGAACTAGCCAGTGTCTCTGAATGTTCTGAATAATCATGCAAGTGTATTAAGTGATGCCAATGCTTGTTGGGTAGTTGATAATGTTGTTTGTTTCATTCTAAGTGTAAGAGAAGTTACAGTGTGGTTACTCTAAATTGTTATAGGAGTTACAACTATAGCTGGAGGAAAATGGAGCAGAGGTGACCATGTTGATGGGCTAAGTGAAGATGCAAAGTTTTCAAATGATTTTGAAGTGATATATATTGGAAGTAGTTGTTCTCTGCTTGTTGTAGACCGTGGCAAACAGGCAATTAGAGAAATCCAACTTCACTTTGATGATTGTGCATATCAGTACGGAAACCAGTTTTGGTCGGGTAAACTGTGAAACAGTAATTCGATTAAATTGCAGCACCTTTTGTTTTCTTATGTTTATAGTTTAGATTCTTTTCTGGTAGAGCTTGAATACAATGCAAGTTGTGAATAGCTATTGCAGGGATTGCTGTGCTTCTCGGAGCTGGATTTTTTGGTTACATGCTGGCTTTGCTACAAAGAAGGGTTGGAATCATAGTTTCACCACAGAATGTGAGTACCCTGTTCCATTTGTACTCCCATCTCATTTCTTCTCCCTGCATGTGTTTGTTTTAGGCTATGTAACAAGAACACAGCTAAATGGACACGGGAGATACCATTTTTTGTGTAAATCTCTACTAAGAATAGTATACAATGGGACACGACATGGGGGTAAGTTGGAGTATCCCTGTAACATTTTTAGCGCTGGTGCACACCACGGAGTATCAATTAAAGGATGGTGGCTTATTCTTCTTTCCCTACTTATGAAACCAAGTTAATGAAGAAGAAAATCATCATTCATGCTCTTGGAGAATGCACCAAATTGATCCTAGTATCTAAGAAAATTCAGTGGTATACTATCCAAGAACCTCCCTATATGTAATATTCTCTGTGCAGAACTTCTGGTTCCTTTTTGGAAAATCACCTGTTAGATGTCTCTTTTATGGATTAAGTACTGTATTTGAAATGCAGGATGGTAATAATCCAGCGAAAGTTAGTTTCTCTTCTAGTTCACCATTAAAATCATCGATGAGGCCACCACTGATCCCAGTAGACGGAGGAGAATCAGAGAAGCAGGATGCAGGGTGGGTTTCATTTTGGAAGTCTTTTGTCGATGTTGTTTCCTCCATAATAGAAATCATTGGAGGATTGTGTCCAAATTTTAGAAAGAGGCCACAAGATGAGCAAAACAGTCGCCACTGCCAACAACAACAGCGCAGACGAGCTAGTGCTTGGCCAGTGCAGGAGAGCTTTGTCATCCCAGAGGGCGATGAACCACCTTCTCTAGACACACGTGCACCTACTCCCAAGAAGAGCTATCCATTCATGTTTAAGGAAATTGAGAAGACTCATTATATTCGAAATGGCCGTGATTGGCCTTATTACAACAATTGGGAACCTGAACATCAACGGCAGCATCACCACCAGGAGAGAATTCATCCTTTGCGCCATTACTCTTCGGTGGCTCAGACTTTCTACGAACCAAGCTGTGAATCAAACAAAGAGATTGTGTTTGGAGCAGTGCAAGAAGAGGGAGGGAGGCAAGGAACAATGGAGATCAAGCCTGTGGATTATGGAGATCCCATGTATGATTATCATCACATAAGGTCTAGATCACATTATATAGCTTATAATCATGATTATTGAGTCAACTGCAAAGCTCATATTTCCCCTTACCCTTTACTAGTAGATCCTTTCTTGGGTCTGTGAGTATAGAAGATTTTTTATGCAGAGAATCTCAGCCTAGTGCTGCTTTTTGTCAGTAAGAAAGCAAGAATGGTGGATGTGTATTCTTGAGAATCTTGGATAGTGGCTTCATGTAATTTTATGCTCTTTCATGTGCAAAAACACTCTCTCTCTCTCTCTCTCTATATATATATATATATATATATATATATATAGTAGGTGCTAAATAAAATCTTCTAAATGGGCTTTTCTGCTCTTTCAATAGTTTTTTCGCAGTTTTGACCGCATAAATGTATTGGGCATGGATCATGTGTTTTCATGAACAAAAATGATATTTGGAGTCTTGAAAATTTACAAAGATTTTGGACCATTGATTTTCCGAACCATATAAAAACCCATCCATGTGTTAGAATCCAATACTTAAAGAGTTGATCCCTATAAAATCAAGTACATAGATTACAGTTGTGCTGTCAGAATTTAAAAATAAAATAAAAAAACTGAAAAACCCATTTAGCACTTTCCATACTATATATATATATATAGAGAGAGAGAAAGTGGTATCTGTCCAACCTTTAGGTGTGCAGCTACTAGCACAAGTTTGTTGGCCATCCATCGCAGCCTTGATGGATGGCCAGTGCACAAAATGCCACCCGCTAAAACACTTTTTAAAAAAGGATGGATGCATCCTTTAAGAGTACCACTAATTCTAAAAAACCAGAAAAACTCACTTTTCAAACAGTTTTTTCATGGTTTTTTCGCTGGCTATCCATCAAGGTCGCAATGGATGTCCAGGGAAGTTGCGCTGGTAGCTGCGTGCCTAAGGGTTGCGCATCTACCATTCACTCTCTTTATATATATATATATATATATATATATATATATATATATATATATATATATATATATATATATATATATATATATATGGAGAGAGAGAGAGAGAGAGAGAAGGGTAGGTGCTTAATGATATGTGCTTAATGGGTTTTTTAGTTTTTTTTTTTGTTTTATTTTTAAATTCTGACCCTAAAGATGTGATCTATGTACTTAATTTTATAGTGATCACACATGGGTGGGTTTCTATAAGGTTCGAAAAATCATTGGTCCAAAATCTTTGTAAATTTTTGAGGCTCCAAATATCATTTTTTTTTATCGAAAATGCATGATCCAGGTGTGGATTCATCATAAATCGACCATGTCCAACATATTTATGGGTCGGAACTGTGAAAAAAACATGGAACGAGCAGAAAAACCCATTAAAAATGTATCATTAAGGACCTACCCAACTCTCTCTCTCATGGCAGATATCTCGAGCTCCGTCGTCTCTGAAATCTGGCGTGGTGCAGATTTCTGCTTCAAGCCTGCGACTCAATATGCGGGAGGCATCCTCATCCTCGGGAAACATTCTCTAGCCTTTCAACGGGTGGACGAAGGTACGTTTTCCATATCCATCACTCTTTCCTTACCTCCTAAGACTATTCCAGCAGTGGTCACTATGGTGTATGGTCCCCACCGTCAAAGCCATCGGGAGGAGTTTTGGTTGGACTTAAATAGGGTAATTGCTTCATTCGGGGACCAACATATTATCATGGGAGATTTCAACTGCCTTATGTCTCCTATCGATTCTAGTATTCCCGTCAATGAGGGGCTTCCAAAACTTTATTCAGATGAACCGGTTGTACCATGTTCCCCATGTTGGTGAAGCTTTCTCGTGGTCCAATCGACGATCTACTCCGTGCTTCCGTCTGCTAGACAGGGTGCTCATTTCGTCAGAGCTGCTGAGTTCTATTAATGACATCTCTTGTTGCCTTCTTCCACCATCTGTCTCAGACCATAGTCAGATTGTTATCCGATGGGTCAAGGCTTCACCGGCGATAGATCCTTTAGATTTGAGCAATGGTGGCTTAAGGAGGCGGGCTTCGAGTCGTTAGTCTATCAATCTTGGAATAGACCTTGATTTGCAGTCCGAGCGGCCACAAGATGCATGGTTAAGCTTTTTCGTCTATCCCGCGATATCAAATCTTGGCTTATCTCCAATAGAATAAGCAAATTCCAAAATCTGGGGGATTGGGAGCGAGAGCTGGCTTCTATCAATCAGTCTCTCTTGGATCCGTCCTATATGAATGCATCAGATATTGAATGTCTCAATGCTAGATCGGCCGAGCTGACTCTTCTAGTGCAATCGTGGCGTCTTAAGGATGAGATTCGTTGGAAGCAACGGTCAAGGGTGAATTGGCTTAAAGCGGGTGACGGGAATACAAGGTTCTTTCATTCTTTGGCGTCTCACAGGCATCGAAGACATGCGATTCACACTCTGTATATCAATGGTGTCTCCTTTTCGGGCGATCAGGTAATCAATGCTGTCTCCAACTATTTTTCTAACCTGTATTCCTGCAACCAAGCTGTAGGTGGCAATATGGGTTCATCTTTATTTTTGTCCATGGATCGAGCGCTATCCAACTCGATTCAGGGGTTGTTCACCGAAGAAGAAATCGTCTCGGCGGTGCGGGAGTCGTCTGGGTGGAAAGCTCCAGGTTTTGATGGGTATCCTGTGGATTTCTTTCGCATATTCTGGAAATGCGTTAAGAGTGACATTCTTAGTGTCTTCGCCGAGTTTCATCGTAATGGCCGATTGCCGGTTCATTCTCTCCTAGCAATTGTGTCGCTTATTCCTAAGGAGGAAGCCGCATCGGATATCTCGCGGTTTAGACCTATATCAGTGTTAGGGAGTTTATATCGCATTATCGCAAAGGTCTTAGCCAACAGGATGCGGTCAATTGCTCCTAGGATTTTTTCGGAGGAACAGTTCGCCTTCATTCCTAACAGAAGACTTCAACATTCCTTCATTTTGGCCACAGAAGTGTTGCACTCCCTAAAGATCAGCAGGCGTGCCTTTTTCACCCTAAAGCTTGACTTTCATAAAGCCTACGACTCGGTTCATTGGCCGTTCCTCTTCAACATGTTGGCAAACTTGGGCTTTGGTAGGCGTTTCTCTAGCTGGGTGCATGAGCTGGTAACCAATGCCCAATCTCAGTTTCAGATCAATGGGGTCAAAAGAAAACAGTTCAAACTTGGTCGTGGTCTTCGACAAGGATGTCCTCTGTCTCCGTTACTCTTTAACGTCGTCTCTGAAGGCCTGGTGGTTTTGGTTAAGAGAGCAGTGGAGGGTGATCTAATTGAATCTCTCGGTATTCAAGAGTGTCGTAGTCAGATCCTGACCTACGCTGATGACATAATTATCTTTGGAAGGGCCTCCATCCAACAAATGTTAAGATTCAAGCTTGTCCTTCTTTTCTTCCAATCGATGTCCGGTCTATCCTTGAACTACGAAAAGTGTTGTCTATCCATGGTCAACGCCCCTCCATCAATGTTGGACATGGGCCAGCGGATATTCAGATGCTCGGTTTCGGATAACTCTTTTTCTTATCTGGGTCTGCCGCTTCAAATCAGTCGTGTATCAACGGCAGCCTGGAGTACCACTATCCAAAGGGTTCAGAAAAAAATATCGGGCTGGCAAGCGTCATACCTTTCTATCGCGGGTAGACTAACTCTCATCAAGCACGTTCTTTCTGCTATGCCAGAATTTTTTATGTCTATGTTCCTGATGCCTATGGGGGTTAGTAAGAAGATAGCTCAGGTAGTGACGCACTTCCTGTGGTCTGGGCGAGGTCCCAAAAACAAGCGCCACCTAATAGGGTGGGTCACTCTTCGACTACCCCTAAATAGGGGGGGTTTGGGAATCAAGGATCCCCGGCTGAGGAGTATGATTTTTGTCGTGAAGCAGAGCTGGCTTGCACACCAACCTGGGTCTCCGTGTGCAAGCGTGCTCCTAGCTAAATACGGTGGTGTGGAATCTTTGGTGGGGGCCACAAGCGTGCGTCAGCGAACTATGTCAAAGCTTCGGCGATTATGGATCCAAGCATGGTCTGCAGTTCTATCTCATAATGACAATGTTGACTCGCAGTCTCAGTTCTTTGGTCGTAACCTTGCTCTGAACGGATCTTTCCGCTCAAAAGAAGGCTACCTCGCTCTCCTTCCGTCGGGGGTGGACCGGTTCCCGACGAACCTGATCTGGGGCAAGGGTCCCACTCCGAGATCATGTTTTCTGGCTTGGCTAATCTTACACGATCGGGTGCAGACTGACAACTTCCTCAAATCCATCGGATTTCATCTGCCGAGTAAATGTGTGTTGTGTGAGGCGGCTGAAGAATCTGCCTTCCACCTTTTTTGGGAGTGCTCTGTTTTTCAAAACATCTTTAAGGTGACTTGGAATAAGCCGGGGGTCAGCGTGCGCCAGGAATCATTCGCCAACGATTTGTTGTGGGGTCCTCAACAAGTTTGTCATTGCAACAAATGGCGTATTATTTGGCGAACCTGGCTGCTCTCGTCATGGTGGGTCGTATGGATGACTCGCAACAACGCTATTTTTTGGCATATTCCGACAGTGTTCAACAAAATGGTGAACCTTATTTTGGCGGATGTATACGCCATTCTCCGCATCAACATCCCTGATCTGCAACACCATCTGCCTCCAGGGACCATTCATGATCCAGGATGATGCTCGTCGCCTAATTGTATTTGTTTCTTGTTTATTTCTTCATTTTCTCCTTGCTTCGCTACTTTTCTTTTTTCCTTTTTGGGCTCCTTGGCATGTCTTGGGCTCGTGTTTGGTTACCCGGTAGGTTCAATGTTGGTTGAACCTGTTTTTCGTTTCGTAATGTTGATGGTTGATAGTTCGGCTCTCTCTCTCTCTATATATATATATGTTACAGTGGTTTGTACGGATAATCTAGCATAAAACATCATCTTTCACATTTTTTCTATTTTTTTTAGATCCGAATTTATAGATGCGACCAATATAGTTATTTTAGTAGAAAATAGTTTTTGGATCAATTTTTTATATGTAATTTGGTTTTCTAAAGGCTTCAAAATCAACTATCCACAATGTACAAAATTTCATGACTTAAAATATCATACTTTTATGTTAAAAAAGATGATCCAAAGTGTGATCCCTTGCAATCAAACCATGTTAGAGGTCACCTTTTAGTGCTGCTTTGATGCTGATGACCATCCGTCTCAACATTTCTCGAGATGGACTGCATGACCATCTCGAGAAATGCCAAGATGAGTGGCTGCCAAGCAGGACGCTGCATGCCCACCAAGCAGCAATGCTGAATATAATGTGAACATTCACTTACCACTGTCACTGTATTCTAAACAGAGTTTCCTTTTGGCTCTATGTAAGATTAAAAATGCTCTGTAAAAGAAAAGTAGAGGTCCTTCCAACTCTCTCTCTCTCTCTCTATATATATATATATGTTACAGTGGTTTGTACGGATAATCTAGCATAAAACATCATCTTTCACATTTTTTCTATTTTTTTTAGATCCGAATTTATAGATGCGACCAATATAGTAGTTTTAGTAGAAAATAGTTTTTGGATCAATTTTTTATATGTAATTTGGTTTTCTAAAGGCTTCGAAATCAACTATCCACATTGTACAAAATTTCATGACTTAAAATATCATACTTTTATGTTAGAAAAAATTATCCAAAGTGTGATCCGTTGCAATCAAACCATGTTAGAGGTCACTTTTTAGTGCTGCTTTGATGCTGATGACCATCCATCTCAACATTTCTGGAGATGGACTGCATGACCATCTCGAGAAACACCAAGATGAGTGGCTGCCAAGCAGATCGCTGTATGCCCACCAAGCAAGCAATGCTGAATATAATGTGAACATTCACTTACCACTGTCACTGTATTCTAAACATAGTTTCCTTTTGGCTCTATGTAAGATTAAAAATGCTATGTAAAAGAAAAGTAGAGGTCCTCCCCCCCCCCCCCCCCCTTTTCTCAAGATGCTGAACTTGATCTCATGTCTCATTTAGTCTTCCGACGATTTGTCATGTCTCTGGCCTCTAATTTTTGGGAGTGTGTTGCGTGTTCTCCCCCGAAGACGCATTGTTTGCTACAGTGTGTGTTCGGGGGTCTGAATGAGCACCACATATATAAGCATGTGGGGCTCGTATCCCCGTGTGTGTCAGCATCACTTAGCATGTGAAGTTGCAAAGACTTAAGTACCCTTTTCTGTCATTCTCGCCATGAAACGACGGTTTAAGAAAAGGACAAAAATGTCCTCCATTCAAAAAAGGGAAACAATGGTTCAAGAAAAGGACAAAAATGTCCTTCATCAAGAAAGTCGAGGATGATGTTAACTCTTCAAAGTCCAAATGTTCTATTTTTACCCTAAGCAGTAAACTTTTGCACCATCTGCTATAACAGGAGCTCCCTTTGACGATGCACCCTTTACCGTCGTCTGCTGTCGTCGGAGCAGCCTTGTCGTCGTCTCGAGTTCAGGTTCATGCCTTGGTTTTTAGCTTGTGTTACAACACGTTGTCGCCTTCTCGTTCCTGCCTTGTGTTACAAAACATTCTCAGGTTCGTTCCTAGCTCGTGGAGATGACTATAAATCGATCATTGGTGGGCGTCATAGGGACATTTGTCGACCATCTCTTTTTATAGTCTTCTCTTCTTTTTCATTGTCGTTAGGCAGTATGAAAGAAAGCAATGATGCACAAACATTCCAACAAGTGCCATTAAGGCATCGTGAGTACCTTTTCATGTCATCATATTATTGTTGAAGAACGTATGTCATCGTGAGTGCCATTAAGGCATTGTTTTGTTATTGCAGGTGGATCTTGTTGTTTCGATGATTTGAAAATGAAAGATATTTGTAAGACGCTAGGACCTGTTGACATGAATGCTTGTTTACAGATACGAGGAAGGGCCTCTACCCCATTCGGTATCGTTCATTCACTCAGTATATGCAATGTATCACAAATCGCGGTTGTAGTAACATACTACCGATTTGTGAGATATTGTTTTGTTTGTTAATATCGATTTGTAAGCTATTATGCTAAATTTCTATATCGATTTGAAATATATTTTACGATATGTATATTGATTTGTAAGATATTATGTATTTTATAATGTCGATTTGTAAGCTATTATGCTGATTTTTCGTATTGATTTATAATATATTTTGCGATATGTATATCGATTTGTAAGATATTATGTGTTTTGTAGTGTTGATTTATAAGCTATTATGCTAAATTGCCGTATCGATTTGTAATATATTACGCAATATGTATATCAATTTGTAAGATATTATGTGTTTTCTAGTATCAATTTGTAAGATATTTGTAGAAAGAATTTTACGGGTGCGTACGAAAATACATTGTTGCATGCTTGCAGTGGTGATTTTCGTATTCAAATTGATGCTCATTTAGCTATTTCTATTAAAATCGCTTCACAACGTCGTAGATATAATTAAATCGTTGTCACGTAAATTGCTATCGTCAACAAACATATATGATAAATCATTTCTTTTATTGGCATGGTAAATAACAATTCGATGCATAATATAAGCAAATAACAAATCGTTGTTGCTTTTATACTATGATTCATTCAATCGTTTCTTTGACTTGCTTAACCTTATCAGTATCTGTTGTTATATGCATATTGAATAAATCATAGTAAATGTATGCACTGGCTAATGCAAATTAATATCTTTCTTATGACAGTGGTGAGCTTATCACCTGGTTGCAGTGAAGATGATCTATCTCAATCATTATAAAGTTATGGAGAAGTGAACATCTGTACTAATAATGCACCTGAAGAATTGAACATGTGCACTAATGATGCACATGATAAGAAGAGTGCAAGCATTGGATTCACTCTTGACTTGAATGATCCAGCAGAAGAAATACAATTCGATAATGAGGTAGATGATCATGACAGTACACATGATAAAGGTGCATGCACTAAGAATGTACATGATAGTACACTTGACTCTGTTCCCATAGAAGGAATGTTGTTTAATAATGAGGAAGCTGCATATAAATTTTACAATGATTATGTCTTAAAATTTGGCTTCAGTATTAGAAGATATTCTTGGTCAAAAAATACACAAGGTGTCGTGGTGAGAAAGACATATGTTTGTTCTAAGGAAAGTTGGAAGAAGTCAAGTGAAAATCCAATAAAGAGAAAGCCAGATTCAAGATGTGGATGTCCAACGAGAATGATGTTACAAAGACTTTTGAATGAGAAATATGTAGTTCATACTTTAATAAGTGATCATAATCATGATTTAGCAGCTTCATTTATGACTCCGATGTTAATGTTATATCATAAAGTAACTGAAGTGCATGTTGCAACTGCTAAAATAGCTGATAGTGCCGACATTGCACCAAAGAAGACATACAATTTGTGCGCGCACATAGATGGTGGTCACGAGAATGTGTCATTCACACCTATGGATCTAAGAAACCACTTGAGAAGGAAGAGGACAGATAACATGAAGAATGGAGAAATATGTTCTTTCGTTGATTACTTACAGAAGAAATCAAGCATTGACCCTAGTTTCTTTAGTGCAATGCAACTAGATGAAGATGGATATATTGTGAATATGTTTTGGGAAGATTCAAAGTCAAGAGTAGATTATGAATGCTTCAATGATGTGCTTGTTTTTTATATGACAATGAAGATTAATACTGAACAGTGGCCATTTGCGCAGTTTCTCAGAGTGAGCCATCACTCACAAAGTTGTATATTAGGCGATACTTTTTTGTATGAGTAGACCAAGTAAAGCTTTGAGTGGTTGTTCAGAGTATTTACACAAACAATGAATGAAAAGCAACCTGAAGCTATATTTACAGATGATGATCACGTAATTGCGGCTGCAGTGTCTCATGTATGGCCAAATGAACATCATCGCCTATGTTTGTGGCATATCTTTCAAAATGCAGTAAAGAACATATGATACATATTTAATCAGAAGACAAGGTTTGACAAAAAGTTTACAAGGTATGTACTTGAGAGCGTAGATGAGGTCACCTTTATGTCTGATTGAGAGGAAATGATTCAGATATATGACCTTGAAGATTGTCTGTGGTTACAAAATTTATATGCAGAAAAAGAGAAGTGAGCATTGGCATATGGAAGACAATACTTTTGTGCAAGTATGATAAGCACACAAAGAGCTGAATCTATGCATGCCACACTGAAGAAAACCCTATATTTTTGTTTAACAATGTTTCACTTTATGGAACAATATGAATTATTTATAGACGGTCTTAGACAAAATGAGCTTGAAAAAGATGTGAAATGCTTCAAAACACGCTCTGTAACTTTGGGCATGAAAATATTGATGTGACCTGCAGATCTGTATATACTAACTGTATTTGAATGGATTAAGAAGGAGGTTATACAGGTCATAAATTGCAATATAAAAGGATGCGTGCAAACCGAGAATATGCATAAATACCATATTGTATGAGAGAGCGAAGAGCATCCGAAAAGGCAAGAAACTCAAGTTGTGTATAATATTGACAACGAAACAGTTGATTGTACATGCAAAAATGTATGAATTCAAAGGTATTTTATGTCATCATGCATTAAAGGCACTTAATCAAGAAAAGATACAAGAAATACCTGAGTCATATTTAATGCGAAGATGAACAAGACAAGCAAAGATTGAACTGCTGGATACAGATAATGTCAGCCAATCTGGTGTTGATGAGAAGTGCCACATAGCCTCCCATTACCAACAACTGTATAGGTCACTTATGCATATTGCAGATTTGACATTGAAAAGTGAAGAAGCCTATGTATGCATGAGAAAATTGTCAAGGGAGTTACTTGAAAATGTGCAGTTAATTCACCATCAGTCTGTTGCATCTCATGAAGGCCAGTCCAACAACATGAGAGCGAACAACGAAGGTAAAAAGCATGCTTCCCTTGACCCACATGAGAAGTTGCGCCGAAGTGTAAACATCATTTTCAATAAGTCAGAAGTCAACATTGTAGATTATGATGAAAATATTTACCTAGTGAAGGGTATCAAAAGGAAACCTGACTCTGATTGCAGTCCTCAGAGGACAAAGGGTGAAATAGAATTGGTTGGCAAGAAAAGGTCAAAGAAACTACCAACCTCTAAGCAAAAGCAACCAAGCCCTTCGCATGAACAAGTATGTAATATATTATATTGCTTCTCATGTAAATTGCATTACGTGCAGCTTATCATTATCTAACTTGTATGATTTTCAACATACAACAATACCTTATAGACGTGCACTACAATGTTGGAACCTTCAATCCTTTTGACTAGTTTTCCCGGAATGATAGTTTCAGTTTTACAAATCTTTTGGTATGTAATCAATGTTGGGAGGATGTTTGCATTTCTTGTGAAACTTAATGTAGTGTCTTATATTATTATATTTCATGACAGGCTCAGATCAATTCAAAAGTGAGGTATGAAACACAAGAATCGCGTGTGAATTATGTTTAAGTCTTACCATAAAGTTAGTTGTTATGCCTCTTTGCATGACCCAATTTCCACATTGTTGGATTTGTTAAGAGTTTAACAAAATAGGAGGTGAATATGCTTATACACTGGATGATCTTATTAAGAAAGAGTTTTTGAATGAAGTCATTTTCATAAATCGTGAGCCACAAAAATATAATTGTTAATATTTTTGTGGATTATCGTTTATGAAAATGGCTTCATCCAAAAAACTATGGAACACAGGAATGGCATGTGAATTATGTTTAATAATATATCTTTCACATGTATAAATTGTTATAATATGTATCATTTATATGTATAAATCGTTGTCTCATCTAGCCTATAGAGCTATAATTTTGATACCGTAGGTAAATCGTCGTTGCTCAGTGCTTATATAATTAGTGAAAATCATTGTCTCATCTAGCCTTCACAAATACAAATCGTTATATATATACTGTAGTTGAATTGTTGCACAAAAAGTTGTCTTGTAAATAAATTGTCTTAAAAGCAAAAAGTTATTACATTTACTACCTGTGTATGATCGTTGTTAAATCGCTGCAACATAATTTTTAAACCATTAGTAAATTGCCTCTATGGTGATTTATTTGGTATATAAATCGTTATACCATGTAGTATCCTATCATGATTTACACAATGACGCCTATGTCGGCCACAACTGGATGAAAATTGCACTATGCATGAGTACAAATTGCGGTAAAAGTGCATGGTCAATGTTTGTACAAATCGTTTCAGCTGTTTATCAATGTTTGTGCAAATTGTTTCAGTCATTTATCAGTCATTTTGTAAATCGCAATAGGAACAAAGCTCATAAAAGCAAATCAGTGGCATTTTCACAGTACATGACAGTAAATACTTGTTCGATTTTTATTTACGAAGGCCGATCATTACAACATTTTTTTCAGTGGCATTTATGTGCTACACTTATAAAATGTCATGTTATAGAAAAATGCTCGTTACCACTGTACACAATGCTAATCGCTTTTACGATTTTCATTTATAAAGAGCGAACATAACAATGATTTGCCTTTGCTACAAATAACAGTCCAACTTATTGGCCTGTTTAGTAGAATTGAAATTTTATTTATTTTAACTCAGAGAGATTTACATTAATTTGTATACACAGTCTTATAAAATTTGTATACAAAATTTGGTTATACAGTTTACAAAATCTATTAGAAGTCGATGTACATTATATTACTCCGGGGGGGGGGGGGGGGCTCACGTCATTTGTTGCCTTCTAAGTATTCTTGCCAGTTGAGTTTTTTTCTCTTCCGCAATTAGAAACTTTATCATTTTTTCACATAGTTCTATGCGGAATCCAAGTATATCATCCTACAACAAAAAGGCAATGTGACATCAATATATAAATTGAGTCCCCAATAATAGAGGATAATAAAACATGTTTAAGTATAGAGCATACAACGTCAAAATCAGGTTCTCGTCCATTGTATATTGCTTCAATATACTTCATTACAAATATGCCACAATCGACGCCATTATTTTGTAAAGGAGCATCATGTGTTAAGCAAAACCTCCACTCGCCAATGTCGACACCCAAAACGTCTTTGATGAATCCCACCTGTGGTTAATGCAGAAGCAAGTAAATTCTGGGTCACCATACATGATACGATATCCTTATAGATGAAAACTCACAAAATGCAAAATGTCACATTGTACACCAGTGTAAAAGTCCAATGCGTTATAGCACCATATTTGTTTTTTCGATAAATACATCACGTATAAGACCCAATGTTGAGCAGTTTGCCAGAGTGTAGGAATCAATATCTGCAAATCGATATAATATCTTACAAATCGATAGTATAAATCGTGTTAGAACTATTATGCCTAAACCTTGTACAAGAGGTTTCTTCACTTACCTTTTCACTTGACTAAAAGTCTCTGCAGTGATCATCGTTACCCCAGTATGGTAGTCCATCTTGAAATCTAATGGAGTATGGCAATCGATGGACGAAACTCTGTTGAAAAAAACAATGATAATAGTAAGGTTAAAACACAAAGCAACAAGAGTAAATAAAAAAAGAAAATAAACATATAAGAGAATTGATATACCATGAAATAAGGGGTGACGACGGGTCTAGTATTGGTTGTTATATTGCTTTGAATATACATGACGAAATCAGATATAGTCTGTTTGCAATAAATATGCACGTGTTAACATACATACCCATGACATACGTAAATATGTAACTGATAGTGGTTTCATATATACAAAATTACTGATAGTGTTTTCTTCTACAAATTCGTATTACAGCTGATTCATGTTATCTTAGAGCTCTTTGCTGAGTTTTCGAGCACAACTTTTTGTGGATGTTCCACTGACATTAACAAAATATTCAAGACACAATATTGAAATTCCTTTCTACAGTACACAACACAAATCGAATATACGACATAAAAGAGACAAATTTTGAAAAACTTGTCACGAGGTTTAGACAATATACACCTGATTCACCATCGTTGATCGTGTACCTGTCGTCATCTCCTTCCTCGACATCGATACCCCCTTTGCGTTGAAGCAGGATATATGTTTGATTCATGAATACATCACTTATAAAGGAAACACTGGTTCGTCTATTCCTTAATCATGAAGCAAAGCAAAGTGACACCCTCCTGAACTTATGCGATGTGTCGTTCATATATAAAGGAAGCGTCACTTCACTTACCGCCAATTTTCAAAAACTGTGCATAAATAAATTTCATTACGCATTAATTAAATGAAAAAATGTCATTTCATGTGCCTTTTACAAAACTAGTCAACGCGATAGGACGTATCAAGCAAATCATGATAGCATGTATCGTTACCGTGATATCAATTTGCAACTAAGTCGTGATTTGTAGTTTACTAAGTCTAAACATCGTGTCAATTTATTTATTATTTTTTTGACATATCGTTTACATTGACAAAGCTCGTAACAACAAATCGTGATAGGGCAAATATTGTTATATTATGAAACTTAAAGTCTTTTGATTATAAGTCGATTTGTATTTATCAAGTTAACTAGATTTGTAGTTTAACAATAAACATCTTGTCGATTTGTTTTTTCTTTCTCTTTTTCATCTTTTAGCAGTCATTGTGTAAATCACGATAGAACAAATTGTTAACATAGATAAAGCTCATCAACGTAAATTGCAGTAGGACAAATCGTTACAGTAAAATCGATTTACAACTATGACTTAAATTGATATCAAGTTTTAAATCGATTTATATTTATGAAGTTACCTCAAATTTTACTTTATCTAGTTTAAATATCATCTCGATTTGTTTATTGTTTTACTTTTTTGCCTTTTATTATTCAATCATTGTGTAAATCATGATAGGATATATCATTCATATAGACAAAGCTCATTAATGTAAATCTCGATTGTGTGATGGGCTTAGATGGGGGGGTGATTGGATTGGGTTGGTTGCGAGACCCATTTAGCTCTAATGAAATCCAAACCCAATCTACATCCTAAACCCTAAAACCCAAAATCCTAATCCCTAAACCCTAAAACCTAAACCCTAGACCCTTAAGCCCTAAAACCTAAACCCTAGACCCTTAAACCCTAAAACCTAAATCCTAAATCCTAAACCTTAAACCCTAAATGCTAAACCCTAAAACCTAAAACCTTAACCCTAAATCCCTAAAACACTAAACCCTTAACCCTAAACCCTAAACCCTAAACCCTAAACCCTAAAACCTAAACCGTAAACCCTAAACCCCAATCCCTACAACATAAAACTCACCCTAAACCATAAACCCCAGTCCCTACAACATAAAACCCAAAAACCTAAATCATAAACCCTAAACCCTAAACCCAAAATCCTAAACCCTTAACCCTAAACCCGAAACCCTAAATCCTAAACCCTAAACCCTAAAACCCTAAATCCTAAGATATACAATATCGATATGTCTTTGTTTGTCTTTATGAACGATATCAATATATAATATAGCGATTTACTCATATCGATTTTGTTACAACAATAAAGCCATACATGATACTTCAAGTACAAGGTTTTGATGATGAGCAAGTGAAATCAACTGCATTTCAGCTAAGGCAATGAAGACATTGAAGAATTCAATGAAGAATCTTTGAAGACTAGTGTGCAAATGTTAAATTCATTAAAAGTCTTAGATTCTTGTAAGAGCCTTACTTAGAGTGCATATTTAGGTTGCATTTTACCTAAAAAGTCTTTAGAAAAACTTTTTTAAAAGAACCCCTCATGAAAATCTTTTTATAAAACTGATGTCTTCTTTTAAATCGTTGTAATTTTGAAAAGATTTTTATATGTAAAACATGTGAAAACCAGACATCAAATAATAAAAACCGGTTCTCACTAGTGGATGAGACCGGGTCGAACTCAGGGAACGGGAATATTTCGTATTCAAGCACACAATTCTAAACTATTCTTTATTGACACATTATTGAAATGTAAAATGTTCAAGAAATGTAAAATCAACTAACTATTACAACAAATGAATACCCTTCGCAGAGGGCGTAAAGTGCAATATTTACAAACCCAATCAAATTCCTAATTCTAAAAATAAAAGCAAAAAGACTTTATTCTTCGTACTTCATGTCACGTAATCACTTCCGCTCCAGTCTGTGCTATCCTGCACAAATCAAATGAACACGAGCTGTACAAGAGATCAAAATAGAAATTGTGCTAGACTAATTATACTACTAAAAAAAAATTCTGAAAGAAATCACGAAAGGAATCTAATGACAGTTATAATCTAACTACTAACTAATTAATTACAAGGCAATTAAAAGCTAATTCATTCACTTAACTAATACCTAACTACTTAACTATAGTCTTGACTAACAATTACAAAATGAAGAAAACAAACAATAGATGATGAACAAAAATTGCATAGAAAGAAGAAACATAAAAGGAAAATGCAATGAATGAACAAATAAGAAAATGAACGGATACACAGTAAAAACAAATCAACACAGGAAATCGAAAATTGTAACAGTGAACAAAATCAGATGCATGACATTGCAAGAATGAGAAAAAAATACAGAACTGGAATAATCGATAACATGAAATTAAAAACTAAACAACAGAAATTTATTTTGTGCGGTGAATGAAAACAGAATTTAACAAATAACTAATGGACTAAATTTATGAAACGTAAATTTTAACAAACAAATTGCAAACAATTAGATCTAATGCAAAATTCACATAACTAATCAAAGAAACAGACAATTGGACGATGAACAGAAAAAATCTGACATAGCAACTATTTAGATTTTTTTTTTCATTTTTTCTTTTTCACACAGAATTTAATTGAAGAAGAAGATAATGAAGTAGAAGAAGCTGATGCTGAAATCAAACTCGATGTATTTATTTTTTTATTTTTCTGAAACAAAACAGACACAGTTAGATGATCGATTGAGAAGAAAGAAAAAGATAAAGAAGTAGAAGATCAGAAGAAGAAGAAGAAGAATAAGAAGAAGATGCTGAAATAAGAAGAAGAAGAAGAAGAAGAAGAAGAAGAAGAAGAAGAAGAAGAAGAAGAAGAAGAATTTGGAAGAAGAAGAAGAAGAAGAAGAAGAGATCAGATTGACTTACCGTGAAATGGATAGAATCGGGGAAAGAAGTGGCCTCCACCACTCACGCCGCCACCGGACTGAGCATCTCCACCACCGGATTGAGGAAGAAGTTAAGGAGGAAGAAGAAATAGAGGAAGAAGAAGGGGTAAAGTTGAATCTGGCAATGGAGAAATGGGAAAAAAGAAGAACCAGAGGGGGAAAAGGAGGGTTTGGCGTAAAAGGGGAGACGCCTGAAATTTTCGATTTTGGGGGTTTTAAAAACAAACAAACCGGCTGGAACCGGTTTGAAACAGATTTTTTCTTCATTTTGAAAAATGCAAACCGGTTCAAGCCAGTTTTGTTTATTATTATTTTTTTTTTCAGTTTTAAAAAAAAAAAAAACTATGTAAACTAGTTTATCAGAAAGTGTTCAAAACTTAAAATCAAAACTTATTTATAAAGAAACTAAAAAAACTATTCTAACTATTTATATTTATATATAATTTTTTTCTTTTCTAAAAAACAAACATTTAAAATGATTTTAAAAACTATTTTCTCTATTGTTTATTTTTTTATTTTATTTTTAACTGAAAACTAAAACTAAACTACTATGAATATAACAAAAACTAAAATATGTATAAAAATGTAAAATAAAACTATTTTTCATGCATTTTCTATTTTTAAATCATTTTAGCACATTTACTCGAAAACTATCATAAAATTGGGTTTTTGAAACATTATTTTATAAAATCATGCATATTTTAATGTTAATAAACCTTGAATTATATGCATGATCAAAAACTCTTTTCTTAAATTTTCATTGTTTATTAGTCAACCAATAGACTTACCAGTCGACTAATCCTTTCGCGCCATATTTTCTAAAAAGTCATTTTTGTCAAATTAGTAGACCGAAGGTTTTATCAGTCGACTGGACAGAATGTCTGTTTTCTGGAAAATTAGCAGCAGTCGACTAATGGTTTTATCAGTCGACTGGACAGAACATCTGTTTTCTGAAAATTTAGCAGCAGTCGACTAATGCTTTTATCAGTCGACCAGACAGAATGTATGTTTTTTAGAAGATTTTAGCAGCAGTCGACTAAAAGGTTTTTCAGTCTACTGATGATATTATCAGTCAACTAATTTTATCTCTAGTCGACTAAGTTTCAAAAGTTCAGATTTTCAGACGGATTGATTAACAGATCAGTCGACCGACGATAACTGTCAGTCTACTAATAACTAACTATTAGTCGACTAACTACTGTTCCAGTCGACTAATTTTGCCATTTTTTCTGAAACTTCAAAAAGGCATGTCTTTTCATTTTTCAAACGTTTTGATTGTTCAAAATGGACTGTTTTGACACCCTTTCATACCCTCAATGTATGAAAACTTTTAATTATAAATATGAGTGCATTCTACACTCAAAAACATCAAATCCAATTGAATTACTTCTTGCTTTTCACTCCTATTCATTCAAGTATTTGTTTTCTCACTCACGTGATATTTTCACTTCAGTTTTTCACTCAAATTCTTTTGAGAGATAGTGAATTCGTGAGTAGAGTATTTCAACAACCTCAAAATCCAATTACATCTTATTTGCATTCAAAAGAAAGGCTCATAGGTTGTATTGTATGTTGTTACTTGTTTCAATTTTATGTAAAAGGAAGGACTCCTTGGTTTAAAGGAATTGTTTGCTTTCAGTAGGTGTATTACTGAAAGTGGGACCAAATTTGGTCTATATGATCTTGTAGTTACACAAGGTTGATAGTGGAAATCTCAAGCGAGTTTTGCTTTGGAACTGAATGTAGGTCGGAAAAGACCGAACCAGGATAAATTCTGTGTTCTTTGTATGTTTGCTTTTCAAATTACAAAATTCGTTAATATTCCGCAGACAATTTTTAAAAGCACTATTCACCCCCCTTTAGTGCTTGTTGCCTCGATCCTACTGCACTTTCATTTGGTATCAGAGCAGGTTTGCTATTATTTTGATTTGATCATCATCTAGCATGACAACTACAACATCTCAGCACAAAGAAGGAAGCTCCTTTGTTCGTCCTCCTCTTTTCGACGAAACAAACTATGGATACTGGAAAGTGAGAATGACAATATTCTTGCAATCCATGGATCTCGATATTTGGATAGTTGTTTCAGAAAAATACCAAACTCCATCAACTGATTTCAGCCAATGGACCGATGAAGAAAAGAAGACTGCTTCACTTAATGCCAAGACAATGAATGCATTATATTGTGTCGTTGACAAGGTAGAGTTCAATCGCATCTCTCAATGCTCTACAACAAATGAAATCTGGCATACTCTTCTCGTGACTCACGAAGGTACGCAAAGGTAAAGGAATCCCAAATTGCGTCTTTGGTTCATAAATTTGAATTGTTTAAACTGAAGCAAAATGAATCTATATCAGACATGGTAACAAGAATGACCGATATAACTAACACTCTGAAATCCCTTGAAAAAGAATATTCACAAGTGGATTTAGTCAGAAAGATCCTAAGGTGTTTAACTCCTGAATGAGAGAGAAAAACCACTGCTATTGAAGAGGCAAATGATTTAAACACTCTCACTCTTTAAGATTTGGTTGGTAACCTAATGGCATATGAAGTCCAACTTCAAGACAGACAAGAAGAAGAATCCAAGAAGAAATCTCTTGCTTTTAAGGCTACTTCTGACTCAGAAAATTCAGAAGAAGATTAAGATGAAGATGAAGATATTGCCCTCATTACAAGGCAATTCAGAAGATTCATCAAAAAGGGAAGATTTCAAAGAAAGCAGATTCTTCCAATCCTATTGAAGTCAAGTGTTTTAATTGCAAAAAGGCTGGACATATCAAGAAAGATTGTTCTCTTCTCAAAATCAAGCCCAAGGATCAATTCAAGAAGAAAAAGGCATTTCAAGCATGTTGGGATGATAGTGACTCCTCTTCCGATGAAGAATCAAATGAAGAAGTCGCCAACATGTGTTTTGTAGCACAAGAAGATTCAGTAAGTCAATTTGACTATGATGAGTTATTAGAAGCATTTAATGATTTATATGCTAAATTTAAAAGTCTAAGTTCTAAAAACAAAGAGTTAAAAACTGAAAATTTAACTCTTGATTCTCAAAACAAAGTGTTACTTCAAGAGATAGAAGATCTCAAGAAGGAAAACTCTTGCCAAGCTTTTGAGATAAAGGAAATTGGAATTAGAACCAATCTCTTACAAAAAGAAATATCTAGTCTAAAAGAAAAATCAAATGATCTTCTTTCTATAGTGACCAAATTCACAAATGGTCAAGAGAATCTAGAAAGACTTCTTGGTTCTCAAAGATGCTCGGTAAATAAAACCGGATTGGGATATAGCTTCTTTGATACTCAAAATAGACCAAACTATGTGGTGAAGAATCAAAGACATTATTCTCAACCATTTGTTCATAGAACTAAACTTTCTAGTTCTAATAGAAATGCATCTAATCATGGAACTTATAATGCTTATAAGCCTAGACATGATTATTCTAGAAATGCTAAATCCTTTTATAGAAAGAATATTTATTATCAAAGGAAACCAAAATTCAAATGGATATGGATTCCTAAGACTAACTCTCATGGACCCGAAAATAGAAAGGGGTCAAATGCTTTGTCTTCTAATTTTGTTGTAGGTACACAAAATAAGGAGTAAATAGATATTGGACAGCGGTTGTTCCAAACATATGACTGGAAGGCCGGAGTTATTTTTCACCCTCCAAAATAAGGATGGAGGAACTGTCACCTTTGGTGACAATAACAAGGAAAAAGTAATAGGTATTGGTAATATTGGTAATCCAAAATTTCTCTTGATAGAAAATTTTCTTTTAGTAGATGATTTAATGCATAATTTATTATCTATTAGTCAATTATGTGATAAAGGTTTTCATGTTTCTTTTGAAAATGATTTATGCTTAATTTTTTATTTTCAATCTAAAAAGATCATTTTTAAAGGTAAAAGAAGGAACAATGTATATGAACTATATCTAGATGAGTTACCCACTTTTAATGAAAAATGTCTTATTGTTTTAAATGAAATTCAATGGTTATGGCACAAGAGACTTGGACATGTTAACTTTAAAATTATTTCCAAGTTATCCAAGAATGATCTTGTAAGAGGCCTACCTAGAATACCATATAAGAAAGATCACTTATGTGATGCTTGCCAAAGGGGTAAACAAATCAAGAGTTCTTTTAAAGCAAAAGATATAGTTTCAACAAAATGTCCTCTTGAACTTTTACATTTAGATCTATTTGGACCATCTAGAATTCAAAGTTTGAATAGTAACAAGTATGCTTTTGTTATAGTAGATGATTATTCTCAGGTTACATGGGTGATTTTTCTAAAAAGCAAAAATGATGCTTTTTCGGAATTTTCTAAACTTTGTAGAAGAATTACAAATGAAAAATCTACATCTATAATTAAAATTCGTAGTGATCATAGTGGTGAATTTGAAAATGAATCTTTTCTAAAGTATTGCAATTTACATGGTATATCTCACAACTTTGCTTTTCCTAGAGCAGCTCCACAAAATGGAGTTGTTGAAAGAAAGAATAGAACTTTGCAAGAATGTGCTAGAACCATGCTTCAAGATAAAAATTTACCAAAATACTTTTGGGCTGAAGCAATAAATACATCATGTTATGTCTTAAACCGTGTTCTTATTCGACCAATCTTACATAAAACATGTTTTGAATTATATTATGATCGTATACCAAAGATCTCATATTTCAAAAATTTTGGTAGTAAATGCTTCTTGTTAAATACCAAAGATAATCTTGATAAGTTTGATTCAAAATCAGATGAATCAATATTTCTTGGATATTCTTCTAGAAGTAAATCTTATCGTATTTTCAATAAAAGAACATCTTGCATCGAAGAATCTTTACATGTTGCACTTGATGAGAATTGTGAGCAGGTTATACCTCTAAGCGAAGGAGAAGAAGTAATACTTCAAGAAGAATCCTTGATAGAGAATATTTCTCAAGAAAATGTTCCTCTTCAACCTGTTTGGAAAGAAGTTCCTAATCATCCACATGAACAAGTTATTGGAGAAATAAAAAGTGGTGTTCAAACTAGAAGGCAATTAGAAAAATATATTGCAAATGTTGCTTTCATATCTAAAATAGAACCAAAGAATATCAACGAGGCTTGTGATAATGAATTTTGGCTTTTGGCCATGTTTGAAGAACTTAACCAATTTACTAGGAATGATGTTTGGGATCTAGTTGATAAACCAAAGGATCATCCTGTAATTGGAACAAGATGGGTCTTTCGAAATAAGCTGGACGAAAATGGTGAAGTCATTCGAAACAAAGCAAGGCTATAATCAAGAAGAAGGCATAGATTTTGATGAAACCTATGCACCAGTGGCTCGATTGGAGTCAATTCGATTGATGCTTGCTTTTGCTAGTTTCATGAACTTCAAGTTATATCAAATTGATGTTAAGAGTGCATTCTTAAATGGACACATCAATGAAGAAGTTTATGTAGAGCAACCTTTAGGCTTTAAAATGAGAAATATTCAGAAAAAGTCTACAAATTAAAAAGAGCTTTGTATGGACTTAAACAAGCACCAAGCGCATGGTATGAAAGACTACGAAATTTTCTAGAACAATCTGGTTTTTCCATTGGTCGGGTAGACTCCACTTTATTTATTAAAAATCTTAATTCAGATATTCTTATTGTGCAAATTTATGTTGATGACATAATATTTGGTTCTACTAATGATTCTCTTTGTAAAGAATTTGCTAAAGCTATGCAGGAAGAGTTTGAAATGAGCTTGATGGACGAATTAAACTACTTCCTTGGACTTCAAATAAAGCAAACTGAAGAAGGAATCTTCATCAATCAGGCTAAGTACACAAAAGAACTTCTCAAGAGATTTGGGATGGACTCATCAAAATCAAGAAGGAATCCTATGAGTACAACTACTCTTGATAAAGATGAAAATGGTAAAAGTGTAGATACTAAGCTCTACAGAGGTATGATCGAATCTCTATTATACTTAACTGCTAGTTGACCTGATATTATGTTTAGTGTTTGTATGTGTGCAAGATTTCAAGCTAATCCAAAGGAATCTCATTTAACTGCAGTAAAACAAATTCTTCGTTATTTGAAAGATACTTCAGTTTTTGGTTTGTTTTACCCAAAATCATGTTCCTTTGATTTAGTTTCATATAGTGATGCAAATTTTGCAGAAAGTAAATCTGATTGCAAGAGTACTAGTGGAACTTGTCATTTCTTAGGAAATTCCTGAGTCTCTTGGTTTAGTAAAAAGCAAAATTCAGTGTCACTCTCAACAACTGAAGCAGAATATATAACAACTAGTTTAGCATGTTCACAAGTACTATGGATGAAACAGACCTTAAAAGATTTTGGTTTGAATTACTCCACAACAACTATTTATTGTGATAACACTAGTGCTATAAATCTTTCAAAAAATCCTGTTCAGCACTCAACAACTAAGCATATTGAAGTTAGACATCATTTCTTAAGAGATCATGTGTTAAAAGGAGATATTTCATTAAATTTTATTTCCACTAAAGAAAAACATGCCGATATCTTCACTAAACCACTTAAAAATGAAGATTTTATGAGAATTAGGAGAAAACTAGGTATTTGCTCATTTTTGGATTTATAAAAATGCTGATTTTTGAACAAAATCTCAAAATCGCACTATATTAGTCGACCAATAAAATTTTAGTCGACTGATGCTATAAAATTTTAGAATGAGTCACACATTCTTAGTCGACCGATAAAGTTTTAGTCGACTAAATTTTTTTTTTTTAAATTTGAACTGAAGGGACCCGATACCCCTTGGATTTTTTAACACCCATTTTTTAAAAAAAAAAATATCGTTTCACTTCATTTTCACACCTTTTCATTTTTCTTAAAAACAAAAACCCTCTTTCTCTCTCTTCCTAAAAACCCTCGGAGTGTCGTTCGACCCTCTCCTTGTCGGAGATTTCTTGCCGTGATAGGGAGACGCCAGAATCTTTTGGCCGTCACCGGGAAACGCCAGAATCCTCTTGCAGTAACTGGCGCATCTTCAAAACACGTCGGAACCCTCTTGCCGTGACAGTGTATCTTCAACCATTGCCGGAATCTCCTTGAGGCAGCCTTCTCACCCACCGTCAGCCACCGTATCCTCCTCTATTTCTGTTTCACAACGCTGGACAACATCTTTCTTCTGCCGGACATCATTTGGAAGCCGACATTCTTTTTGGTAAATCTGTTTTTTTAACCATGCCTCGTTCGAAGTCTGCATCTGCAAAAGGTTTAGGCTCTCCTCCTCCTACACCTTCTTCAAGACATGGATTTTCTCTCAGATTACTCCGAAATCCTCTTTTATATGATACTTTTGGATCGATTTCTGCACTACCTATTCTACCAGGCCGAAATGTACTGTTTCACTTGTTTTATCGTTACAAAATAAGAGAATTATTTCCAGAAATTTCACATCTTTTTGATGCCTGTGCAGATACCCTTCACTATCCTTTTCTGATTCACTTGTTTTATACAAATTTACATTTTGATCATGAAACTGGAGTTCTGTCCTCTCTTGTTCATGATGTTGAAATCGAGTTTGATTCTAAACTACTTGGAGAAATCCTAGAAATTCCATCTTCAGACACTCTTTTCAACACTGTTGAACTGAATGATGAAAATTTTTTTGAACAAATTCTTCTTCCAGGTGCACCTCACTGCCCTCCTTTCAAAAATACTAATCTTCAAACTCGTGCACGCATTGCTGGACGAATCCTTGCCCAAAATGTTCTACCTAAAACAAGTTCTTTTGATTACTATTCCACAGATCTTTTTACGGCTCTTTATGTTTTATTTGGAAATATTTCTGTAAATTGGGCCAATGTGTATTTTACAAATTTGTGGAAACAAAAACCATTTCTTCCTTATGGATGTCTTCTAACTCGTATTTTTAGACATTTCAAAGTTCCTTTAACAAATGAAAAATATATTGAGCAAAAAGAGTTCTTTGATCAAACAATTTTTAAAAGAATGAAAATTAAATATCTGCCTCCTTTAAATGTTGATCAAACTGAACCATCTGATCCTACTGAACCATCAATTTTTGAATCTTCACCATCTTCTGTGACACATTCATCTCATGTAAAAAGAAAGAAATTTTCTACAAGTCAAGACAATGATGAAGTTTTGCAGCGACTGGAAGCCTTGGAGCTGCATCAATGCACTTTTCGTGAAGATGTGACTCAACAACTTTCTTTGATTTAGAAAGATGTGACTGCAATTAAGGATTTGCTCAACCAACTTTTTTGATCTTTATGTTCTGTCTTTACTAAACTTTGATACTTTATGAGTTGTAATATTTTAAACTTGTATCTCCATTTTGCTTATGCTATTTCTTCCCTTATTCTTTTTTATTATGACAAAGGGGGAGAAAAAGATAAAAGATAGCATTACATTGAAATTACATTGAAATTGCAGGAGATCTTGCATGAGAAATGCAAAATTAAGAGAAAAATAAAGCATGGAAATGCAAACCAATCAATATGTGATATATGTGCTTTAAATGTGCTAACTTTTAATGTTCTCCAACACATTGATGGGGGGAGTAAAATCTCCATCTATGCATCTAAATGCTTCATCTTTGATTAAGTTTGTCATCATAAAAAAGGGGGAGATTGTTACGACAATAAAGACATACATGATACTTAAAGTACAAGGTTTTGATGATGAGCAAGTGAAATCAACTGCATTTCAGCTAAGGCAATGAAGACATTGAAGAATTCAATGAAGAATCTTTGAAGACTAGTGTGCAAATGTTAAATTCATTAAAAGTCTTAGATTCTTGTAAGAGCCTTACTTAGAGTACATATTTAGGTTGCATTTTACCTAAAAATTCTTTAGAAAAACTTTTCTAAAGGAACCTCTCATGAAAATCTTTTTATAAAACTCTTTTCTTAAATTTTCGTGTTTATTAGTCGACCAATAGACTTACCAGTCGACTAATCCTTTCGCGCCATATTTTCTAAAAAGTCATTTTTGTCAAATTAGTAGACCGAAGGTTTTATCAGTCGACTGGACAGAATGTCTGTTTTCTGGAAAATTAGCAGCAGTGGACTAATGGTTTTATCAGTCGACTGTACAGAACATGTGTTTTCTGAAAATTTAACAGCAGTCGACTAATGCTTTTATCAGTCGACCAGACAGAATGTATGTTTTTCAGAAGATTTTAGCAGCAGTCGACTAAAAGGTTTTTTAGTCTACTGATGATATTATCAGTCGACTAATTTTATCTCTAATCGACTAAGTTTCAAAAGTTCAAATTTTCAAACGGCTCGATTAACAGATCAGTCGACTGACGATAACTGTCAGTCTACTAATAACTAACTATTAGCCGACTAACTACTGTTCCAGTCGACTAATTTTGCCATTTTTTCTGAAATTTCAAAAAGACGTGTCTTTTCATTTTTCAAACGTTTTGATCGTTCAAAATAGACTGTTTTGACACCCTTTCATACCCTCAACGTATGAAAACTTTCAATTATAAATAAGAGTGCATTCTACACTCAAAAACATCAAATCCAATTGAATTACTTCTTGCTTTTCACTCCTATTCATTCAAGTATTTGTTTTCTCACTCACGTGATATTTTCACTTCAGTTTTTCACTCAAATTCTTTTGAGAGATAGTGAATTCGTGAGTAGAGTATTTCAACAACCTCAAAAGCCAATTGCATCTTATTTGCATTCA
Source organism: Nuphar pumila (assembly GCF_984573655.1). Taxonomy (NCBI): domain Eukaryota; kingdom Viridiplantae; phylum Streptophyta; class Magnoliopsida; order Nymphaeales; family Nymphaeaceae; genus Nuphar; species Nuphar pumila. The sequence continues at coordinate 151,796,419 of NC_143249.1, read as the reverse complement.
AAAGAAAGGCTCATAGGTTGTATTGTAAATTGTTACTTGTTTCAATTTTCTGTAAAAGGAAGGACTCCTTGGTTTAAAGGAATTGTTTGCTTTCAGTAGGTGTATTACTGAAAGTGGGACCAAATTTGGTCTATATGATGTTGTAGTTACACAAGGTTGATAGTGGAAATCTCAAGCGGGTTTTGCTTGGGAACTGAATGTAGGTCGGAAAAGATCGAACCAGGATAAATTCTATGTTCTTTGTATGTTTGCTTTTCAAATTACAAAATTCGATAATATTCCGCAGACAATTTTTAAAAGCACTATTCACCCCCCTTTTCTAGAAAATTAGCAGCAGCCGACTAATGGTTTTATCAGTCGACTGGACAGAACATGTGTTTTCTGAAAATTTAGCAGCAGTCGACTAATGCTTTTATCAGTCGACCGGACAAAATGTATGTTTTTCAGAAGATTTTAGCAGTAGTCGACTAAAAGGTTTTTCAGTCTACTGATGATATTATCAGTCGATTAATTTTATCTCTAGTCGACTAAGTTTCAAAAGTTCAGATTTTCAAACGGCTCGATTAACAGATCAGTCGACCGACGATAACTGTCAGTCTACTAATAACTAAGTATTAGTCGACTAACTACTGTTCCAGTCGACTAATTTTGCCATTTTTCCTGAAACTTCAAAAAGGCGTGTCTTTTCATTTTTCAAACGTTTTGATCGTTCAAAATGAACTGTTTTGACACCCTTTCATACCCTCAACGTATGAAAACTTTCAATTATAAATATGAGTGCATTCTACACTCAAAAACATCAAATCCAATTGAATTACTTTTTGCTTTTCACTCCTATTCATTCACGTATTTGTTTTCTCAGTCACGTGATATTTTCACTTCAGTTTTTCACTCAAATTCTTTTAAGAGATAGTGAATTCGTGAGTAGAGTATTTCAACAACCTCAAAAGCCAATTGCATCTCATTTGCATTCAAAAGAAAGGCTCATAGGTTGTATTGTAAGTTGTTACATGTTTCAATTTTCTGTAAAAGGAAGGACTCCTTGGTTTAAAGGAGTTGTTTGCTTTCAGTAGGTGTGTTACTGAAAGTGGGACCGGATTTGGTCTGTATGATCTTGTAGTTACACAAGGTTGATAGTGGAAATCTCAAGCGGGTTTTGCTTGGGGACTGGATGTAGGTCGGGAAAGATCGAACCAGGATAAATTATGTGTTCTTTATATGTTTGCTTTTCAAATTGCAAAATTCGTTAATATTCCGTAGACAATTTCTAAAAGCACTATTCACCCCCCTCTAATGCTCGTTGTCTCGATCCTACTGCACTTTCAGGTTTCAGTTGTTACTGCGACAACGATATGTCTTTCTTTGTGTTTGTGAACGATATTGATATGTAATATTGCAATTTACTCATATCGGTTTGCAACTGTTACTAAAATATTATGAACGAAACAGTGAAATCGATTTACAATTGTTACTTAAATCGGTCTCAAGTTGTAAATCGATTTGTATTTATGAAATTACCTCGATTTGTATTTACTAAGTCTAAACATCGTATCGATTTGTGTACACATGCATAAAGCCCTAGTATCAAGCAAAATCGCTATAGCAAGTATCGTTACAGTGAAATCGATTTGCTACTAAGTCACAATTTATAGTTTACTAAGTCTAAACATCGTGTTGATTTCTTTATTAAGCTCTTTTATGAATCAGTCATTGTATAAATCGAGATAGGACATATCCTTCACATAGACATAGCTCGTAAAAGCAAATCGTTATAGGAAAAATATTATTATATTATGAAACTTAAAGAATTGTGGTTCTAAGTCAAATTGTGGTTTTCGTTGTGTCGATTTGTGTACACGTGCGTAAAACCCTATTCTATGTAAAACCCTAATACAGTTCTATGTAAAACCCTATTCTATGTAAAACCCTAATCTATTTAACCTCTCTTCCTCTTTTCTACGACATCGCAACTTCTTTTTTCTCCTCTGCCTCCGTGTTCTTCTTCTTCTCCTTCTTCTTCTTCCTTGTAATTTTCTTTCTTCTTTATTCTTCTGTGTTCCTTCTATCTGTGCTTGATAGATGGGGTTTGATGTTGATAATGTAGTTGTTTTACGCAATGAGAAAAGATTTGTATAATCTTCGATGATGATTATGGTGGTTATCTTCTGTGTATACATCGATATATTCATGACACATACGACTGTGACATATTTGTCATAAAGTATATTGAAGCTTACGTAGAATATAACGACCATAATCATCTTCAATCGTTGCTGCCATACTGAAGCAAGCACAAATATTCTGCATGATAGACATGGGGTGATGCTGATGTCCATCTATTTGATCTATTCCTACTGTCGGACCCTCTATTGTTCGCAAACCATACTTTGTAGTTGAAAAAAATATCTGCATAATCTTCGATATACTTCATGACAAATATTCTACAGTGGGCTATCATTACTAATGAGCTCATTTTCTTGGAGAGGATGTACCCTCAGCTGCACATAGAATCGCTTTGCAGCAGAAAATGAACTCGATGATGAACGATATGAATGTTTTGGTGATCTCTTCTATAAAAATGAGAGTCTCTAAAAAATAGATATGTGTTTAACGGAAATGTCCTCCCATAAATAGCTTTCCATATTCTCGCATCTGGATTGCATTAGACGCATATCACTATTTGGACGTGGGTTTAATACTGGTGATGATATATGTTTTCTTTGATGATGATGGTCATGTATTGTATTTAAGTCAAACCATTGGTCATGATGAATCATTCTCAGTGACTAGCGAAGGCCACTCAGTAAACTGAAGGTGCTGATGATGATGATGATGTCTGTTTCGAAGCACATAACTATTTAGATGTGGGGGTGATGCTGCTGCTGATGATGTCTATTTTCTTTGATGATGATGGTCATGTATTGTATCTAAGACAAACCATTGGTCATGATGTATTGTAACTAAATACTCATATATTTTGTAAATGAATGTGGTTGTAATGTATCGTTGAAGTTAACTCAATTTATTATTTACAAAGTCTAAACATCGTGTTGATTTGTTTATTATTTTTCCTTTCTGCGTTTTATGAATCAGTCATTGTGTAAATCATGATAGGATATATTGTTCACATATACAAAGCTCATAAAATTAATTCATGATAGGACAATCGTATCAAGCAAATCGTGATAGCACGTATCATTACAGTGAAATCGATTTGCAACTAAGTCACGATTTGTAGTTTACTAAGTCTAAACATCGTATCGATTTGCAACTAAGTCACGAATTATGGTTCTAGGTCTATTTGTATTTATCAAGTTACCTAGATTTTTACTTCACCAATAAACATCGTGTCAATTTGTTTTTTCTTTCTACTTGTCACCTTTTATTAGTCAGTGTAAATCGCGAAAAGACAAATCGTTGTATATATACTGTATCTGAATCATTATACCAGATATTGTCTCAGAGTGATTTATACAATGACGTCTGTATCTTTGAAGTTAACTCGATTTGTTCTTTACTAAGTCTAAACATCATGTCGATTTGTTTATTTTTTTTCTACCATTTATGAATCAGTCAGTGTAAATCGCGATGGAACGTATCATTTGCTTATACAAAGCTCAATTATTTCATGGGTTTTGGTGGGATGGTTGTACAGATCGTGATGAAACACCTTTTTAAAAAATAAATTGCGACCGCTTATAGAACTAATTGCAAGGCAATTAGAATCAAACAAATTGCGATAGTATATAGTCTTTATACGTACAATTCATTTCGGTCTTTTATCAATGTTTGTATAAATCGCGATATGAAGATAGCTCGTAAAAGCAATTCATAATTTACGCATTACAATGATTTGTTTAGTGGCACTTGTGTGTTACACTTATTAAAAAAAGAATTATACATTTATAGAATGTCACTTTACAAAAAGAATTATAGAATTACAACAAAGAATTATAGAATTACAACAAATAAATATCGGGATAAAAAAATCATATAATATTTATTCAGTGGCACTTGACGACTCAGATGAACTATGACATACAAATCGTCTCTTTCTTTTTCTTGGTGGACTCTCTTTCCTTGGTGGCCTCTTGGTTCCCTAGATCTTATTAAAACCATTGGTAATCATCTCTACCAGTGTATCATATTATAACCACATTTGTCTTGCAAAATTCCTCACCTGCTTCTGTAACTCCTTATTCTCCCTCTCCAGCATCTCAAACCTTGTGGTGGAGACTACCTTTTTTTTATGAGTTGTGTTCACTCATCATCGTATACTGCAACTGAGGGAATTGTTGTTGTAGCCGGAGGGACATGATAGACGTGTTTTCTTTGTTGGGAGACGACATGATGGGGGATAGGAGGGACGCATGGGTTCCCAACATTTTCATGTTACTTATTCTCAATCTCCAGATTTTGACGTATGGGTTCCTAATATTTTTTGAAATGATTGGGTCATATTGTCGTTCTTTATAATCATACGCTATAGCACGAACACCTCATTTGTTCTAGCTATCCAATTATTTCCTGAAGCATTCATGCCAATTCACGTTCCTGGCCCCACCACTTTTCATCTTCCTTCTCACATCCACAAGCTATTTTGGGGTAGACTGTCCCAAGCCAGCTTATGGGAGAACTCGACTACCATGCTGCAACTCGACTTTATAATTGCTAAACAACCAAATATTGCAGCCAGACAATCTTGCAGCCTGAGCAACAATCTCTTGGTCCTCATCCTCCCCATCTCCATACGGTCTCCACACAACCTGTACATTGAAGATTATGGTTTAGGTACAAACATAATTATTCATGCTAATGAATGCTAAATATTAAAATGATTTATAATAACAAGTGCTAAATATATTATAACGACTATTACTAATGAGAGCTTTGTATTAAAATGATTTACACTAATGAATGCTACATATTACAATGATTTAGAATAATGAATGCTAAATGCTAAAATGATAACGCTTTGTACTAATGAAGAAATAATCCTACAACGATCATTACTTAAGAAAGCTAATGATTACAGTGATACATGCGATAACGATTTGTACTAAGGGATACAAAAGCCTGCAATGATCATTACTTAAGAATGCTAACAATTATAATGATTTACACTAATAAAAGTTAAATGCTAAAGCAATAATGATTTGTACTAAGGAATACAAAATCCTACAATGATCATTACTTAAGAATGTTAAACATTAGAATGAATTGTACTAACAAAGTAAAAATCCTGCAACGATGATTACTTAAGAATGCTAAACATTTGAACCATTTATACTATTGAATGATAAATGTTAAAATGATTGTAAACGATTTTAAACCATTTACCTTATTTAATTGCAGACCATCTAAAATGAACTTAGCATTATCTTGCTTTACATTTATTCTAGCCCACCAGCCGATCTTTGAAAAACCATAAATTACAGGACCACACTGAGGATGCAAGGCGACAATACGCTCCCACAACCAGGCCTACAAAATCATATATATTAGTAAGACTATAACCTTCAAATATCTTAGTCTACAACTATAAAATATGTAATAAACAATTACCTGGACAAATGGCCAAAATCCTGCGACGGTTTTTGTATTATTACTCGCATGGTAAAGTTGACTGTACAAGTGTGCAAGCATAACAACACCCCATGCATAGTTGACGACTTTATCTAAGTCTTCCAAGAATCGCAGCCACATGTAACTTATTCTCGAACGAGACAAATCAAAAAATAAAGTAAGTCCAAAAAAATAAAGAAGGAAGCCATGCAACTCTTGGTCAGCTCTTTCAGATGCACATGTAGCGGACCGACTTTCCCATTTATTACAGAAAGAATAAACTTTCATCGATGTGAAATTGCTTCCACCAGAAATACATTGCCTCCAGTCCTCCATCAATATTCTTAGAAGGGCCATGCACTTGTCCCTTGTGGTATAGTTTGAATCCCGTAATAGGACAACACTTCCATGGCACTTAAGGCCCGTAATTTGCACCACATCTTCTAGGGTCATGGTGATCTCAAAAGAATCAAACTGGAATGTGTTCGTCTTATTATTCCACTTATTTATCAGATGGGTCATGGTGTTCCAACACGTTTCAAAAGAATGTTGGTCCAGAAGGCTGCTAAAGTGCATATTTCATAATCAATCCTTCTGATATTCACTTAGTTGTCCATACCATGACAGAACTACAAGCCACTAACACCGCCCTCTGAGCTTTTCACCTAGTGCTCTACTTCTCTTGTGACCTCCCTGTAACACAAAATAGCATATTATTCGTATCAAATCAAAATTAATCCTATTTATACTTCTACATGTCACTGTATACAATAATCACTATAAATAATAATCATTGTACACTCGCTATACATAGTAATCGCTATCACAGTAATTATTATACATAATTATACCTATATGTAAACACCCCAAATTTTCCACATCCATTCTCAAACAATCCCCCTCAGGCAGTGCCAACCCTGTTAGGTCAGTGTAGGAGTCAAACCCCGAGTCAGTTTCAGAAAATTACCACTTTACCTATTTTTATTAAGAAAATTACCATTTTACCCCTAGGTCATCCCGAACCCCAGTCAGTCGGAGTCAACCAAGCTTATTGGTCAGTTTAGGACAGTTAGAACATCAGTCATCTTAAGCTCATCTGAGCTCATAATGAGCAGACCATTTTCATTTCTGACCATTCCTGCCAAAATGAGATCATTTCTTCAGAAATGAGCTCATTTCTCACTCAAATCCAAGCCAATTGTCTCAGAGTCAGTCATTTACAGTCAGTCATATTCCCCAGAGTCTAACTTGAGCTCACCAAGAGTTCAAGCGCTCCAGTTTCAGTTTAAAACCATTTCTGAGTGTCTAGGAGCCCATTTTAGTCCATTTCAGCTCTTTCAGCTGAAATTAAGCTGAGTTCAGCCAATTGAGCTAGTGTTCGGGCTTTGATTTTAGTTTATGTCAGTATTACTGACCTTTATTTTAGCTCAAAGTCAGCTCAGATTCGTAATTCACTTCACTTCAGTGACCATTCCGTACTATTTCTTTAAAAATGGCAGCTTTTCTTGAAAATTCAGTTGGAAAGGTCACTTGAGTCAATATCATTGTCAGCTCATTGGAGTTCTGAAACTCTAAAACCCAGCTCAATCTAGCTCATCTCAGTTCAATCCAACTCGAACCCCAATTTTCAGTGTCACTCTGACCCAATAGAGTCCCGAAAACCATTTCTTCAACCATTTCGCAAATTTTATCAATTTTAATGCTTTTTAAACTGATACAAGTGTCAATCGGGGTCTGACATCCAAAATTCTTTACTCAAGGTTAGCATTTCACATAGCATTTCATCACATTTCATTTTATTTTCGAAGTCCAGAACTCCAGTTTTATAAATTTCAATCCAGATTGAGTTTTAAAAGTTTTCAGAAATCAATTTCAAACCTCGGGTTTCCAAAATTAACAATTTTACCCTCGAGATTCTAAATTTGGAAATATTTTCTTGAGAAAAACAATCTGGATTTCTTCCAAAATCAAATTTTCAAATTCTATACTGGATTTGTTTCGCAACGAGCTATTAAACTTCAAAATCCGAGCTTGTTTTAAAAACTGCCAAAAATAGCTCGTTTTGTTTTGAAAATATTTTCTCAAGAAAAACAATTTGGATTTCTTTCAAAATTAAATTTTCAAATTTTACACTGGATTTTCTTCGCAATGAGCTATTGAACTTCAAAATCCGAGCTCATTTCAAAAACTGCCAAAAATAGCTCGTTTCGTTTGGAAATATTTTCCCGAGAAAAACAATCTGGATTTCTTTCAAAATCAAATTTTCAAATTCTACATTGGATTTGCTTCGCAACGAGGTATTGAACTTCAAAATCCAAGCTCGTTTCAAAAACTGCCAAAAATAGCTCGTTTCGTCTGGATTTTTTTTGAAAAGACTATTTTACCCCTTTAATCGTCAAAATGAATTTCAAAAGTGAAATTTGGACCCGCTCTGAGATGGCCCATCCATTTGCATTTTCTTGTTTTAATTTATAAGAAAAAAAAATTATCTTTTTCTATATTTTTTTTGGTTTGTTTTATTTTATTTATTTTACTTTTTTTTTAATTATTTTATTCTTCCTAAGGTGGGACCCACAAGGGGGTCACCCAAACCTCCAGCCCATTTCATTTCTTTCTTCCTCCATTTTCTTTTTTTATATATATATTTTTATTTTTCTTTTCTTTTCTTCTTTATTTCTTTTCTTTCTTTTTTTCTTCCTTTTTCTTTCTTTCTTTCTTTCCTCCTTTCTTTCCTCTCCAGCACATTCACGTAAACCCCTTCTCTTCCTTTCCCTCTTCTTTCTTCCCTCTTTCCTTCCTCTTCTTTCCTTTTCCCTTCTTCCTTTTCTTCCCTTTCTTTCCTTCTTCCTTTCCTTCCTCTGTTCCTTTCCCTAGCCTTCCCGCCCATCCACATCTGTTGAGGGATTCACGCACTTCCCTTTCCTCATTAAACTCATTCCCTCTTAGAAAACTTAGGTCTTGATGATTTCGACCTAAGTTAGTAAAAAAAAGAAAAAAGAAAAAAGAAAAAAAGCTCTCACACGGCAGCCCATCCTCTCTAAAAACGTCTCTCTCTCTCTCTCTCCCTTCAACCAAATCTTGTTGCAACTCCCTTCAAACTTAGTACCAGTCCTTGCAACCCCCTCCAGGGTCACCAAGGTAGCTCTCCCCTCCTTTGTTGCAGCTAGATCGGGTGTAGCCACCATTGCTCCACCATCTCCTTCAACTTGGAAGTTGCAGCCTTCAACCTCCAAGTGCTAGTTCTCCAACTATGCAGGGGCGTAGCTAGGGGGGGGCAGGACTGGGCTGTAGCCCAGTCCTGCCTCCCCAAACAGTTAATTTTTTTTTTTTTTTAAAGCCCAGTCCTAGCCCTGCCCTGATTCCAAATGAAATAGATTTTTATCCATTTTTTAGCCCAGCCCTGACTGCAGCAAATAGTTTGATTTGTCCATATGAAATAGATTTTTATTAATAATTGTAGCCATTTTTATTTTATCTCAAAAAAATTTTTTTTTGGGGGGCGCTGCCCCCAAACCCCGACTATCACACAAATTTTTTTTTTTTTGCTAAACCCCTGTTTGCCCCCCCCTCACATGAATCCTAGCTACGCCCCTACAACTACGATTACAACCTCCACAACGAGACACCACTCCAGCCACAGCTGTAGCACTCCAGCAGCAGTCCTTCCTCACACAGCACCTCCACTCTCGGCAGTAATACCACCATCTCCTTCAAACGTGTAGCAGCAGCCGCTTCATCCCTTGTCGCTGCAGTCCATCCTCCACCAGTTATCAGACTTCCAACCTCTCCACCGTAACAACCTCCATCAACAACAGGTCCAGACCTTCAGCTGGTATACATACCTTTAACCAACCGCAGCTCCATCCCCAACTCCAGCACAACCGCCCCTTTGAGCCAAACACCTCCATTGCAGCAGGGTTTCTAAGGTAAGATAGACCCTTGTTTTCCATCCTCTATATTTGTGTTGTACAATTTGTGTAAATATTTACCTTCGTAATTCGTTCAAAGGGAGATCCTTGAGTGGTGTTTTATAGACATCAACACGGAAACCAGTCCAAACTAGATTCACGTTGATGAAAAATAGCTTTTACAATTTTAAAAAGCTATGAAAGGATGGTCTTTCATAACAAGAGCCATTGGATGAAATGATTCATCCATTCCATGGATGAGATCTTTCATCTCAATAGCCGATATCAAAGTAGGTCATACCCCTGTTAGTTTTTTATTTTATTTTATTTTCATATTTGATATAATTTCATGTTCAAATATTACATTTTATTATACATGTTCTTTCATTTTCTATAGTCTTACTAATAGCTAGTTTAGAATTTACAAAATTTCAGTCTTAGGTAAAGTCCAGTCATCATTTTATGAATATATTTTTATTCAAAAATCCAAAAGAAAATTTTGGTATTTTTATTTGTATGTCTTTGCTTTCTTGCCGAAAATTTGATTCAATCCGGGTTTTGGAACCCATCTAAACCGATAAAACCCTACATCGGTTTTTCTGTCTCTCTGATTCTCCAGTTTATGCTTTAGCAGACTTTAAACTCTGACACCACCATTGTGGGAGATTCGGATCATTTTTCAAAAATCACCGTGGATTTATGATCAAATTTACTGATGATCTGGAAATTTTTAAGTTTTTCCAGTTAGTTTTACTTTCTGTAAAAAGTCGGATTTCTCAGACCCCTGGGAAAATCTTAATTTTCTTTTGTCAGGGTATAGACATACCTCAATGCACCAAGTCTGTTCAATCCGTAGCCTGTCTAAAAAAACTTTCAACAATTTTTCCTTTCTGTCTAACAGATTCCAATGTCCAGAAATCTCAGAGATTTAGGTCTCTGATAACAGTATAACATTTTCCAAACCATAACCTAAATCTCAATGGTGTCAAAAGATAAAATCTTCCTCTGTTTGTCAGGGACATTTTCCCACAATTGCAGCCTTTTTTCCATCTGTCTTCCATTTTTCCCATGTTTTCTACCGAAACCTGTCTGTTTCCCCTAAATCCTAGAGTCGTCAGATTCTGATCCGACTTGCCGGAGTGGCACAGCTCTGACCATAGGTCAAAACCAGAAAGTGTAAAAATCCAAAATCCTTTCCTTACTGTCCTCTATCACCCCATAAAATTTGGGAAATTTTTATGGAAATTGGATATCCTAAATCCCCTTTAGAATCAACATTTTAGGCAAAAATCACAAAATTTAGGGTTTTTATTTGAATTTCCATATTTAAAAATATAAAAAATTAGATTTTCTAGCTCCATTATGTTTCTAAGGTTATTTTAAATGTCCATGATAAATTTGGTTTAATTCCAAGTTCATTTGCTCCATGTGTTAGTTTATCTTTAAATTCAGAAGCGAAAATCAGGTTAAATTCGATGTTTTATGAAATTTTCTCCATTTTAGGGTTTTTATCATGTACATAAGCATGTAGAATCATATTATGGTTAATTTTAATCTCATTTGCATTTCATATTTTTCCATTTTGCAAAATTTATTTCAGAAAACCCTGGTTTCAAGGCCATAGTCTTGTTATCGGGAGTATTTTGGTCATTTTGACCTAAATTTCGAAATTTCAAATTCCAATTTTCATAAATTTTCATGCATATCATCATGTTTCATTATATTATGTTTGATTTATTTCATTTGATTTTCAAATTTCCAAAATTTACAAAATTTCTTTCAAAAAACCTTGATTTTAAGGTCATCAGGGGTATTTTGGTCATTTTGACCCCAATTTTGAAATTCCAAATTTATTTTCGAATTTTTTTAATTATTTATCATGTTTATATCAAAGGGAGTATGACTTTGGGTTTATATCTGAATAATATCCGATAATTTCTCATATTTTCGGATAAATTCAGAAAAACATACATTTTTGTGCTAACCTTGTTTTCTAGTTTTGCAGGAACATTCAATAAGAAGACTTAGCTTTTATTATTTTTTATTTCAATTCAATGTAACCTCAAATGTAATAATTTAGAATAAGAGTTACTTTTCTGCTTAGAATAGGGTTGCATTGCATATAGTTTAATTTATGCAAATTTCAATATGTGATGTATGATTCATGCACATTATTTCAAATTCACTATGGTTTACACGAATGACACGTGCACAAGCTCTTATGGAGTTTATAAACTCGGTGAGATTCGTATTTATGGCCATAGTCAGAATACGAAGAAAACCAAGATTTATGATCTTCATATTAGCCACATTCAGCCTACACACTTAGGCTAACTTCAAAAATGCACTGCATTTTTCAAAACTTCAAAAGAATTTCTCAATTCCTCAATGAAATTCCCTTTTCAAATTCATATTCATTCATTCATATTATTCAAACTGCATTGTTTTCAAATTCATTTTCCAATTTCAATTTCAAAAAAAAAAATCAGTTTTCTCAAGAATTTCTAAGTCTTTCTCAGGATCTGATTCTCTCAAAATCCTAAGTTTTCAAATGACATTTCAAAGCATTTCTCAAGTTCAAATCAATATTTTCCTATGTTTTCAAATTCTCAAATTTTAAAATCCCAAGTTTTCAGAAATCGATTTTCTCATATTTTCCAATTTTCCTGAGAATTCATTTTCTATTTCAAAAGTCATTTTCCAATGAATTTCTTAGATTCTCTCAGAATTCTCAAATCCATTTTCTCAGAAAAGCAATTCCAAATTTCAAAATTGATTTTCTAAAGTTCAAATTTTCCTGAGAAATCACTTTCCAATGCAAATTTCTGATTTCCAATAAAATTCAATGATTTTCCCAGGAATCCCATTTTCAAGCATTTTCCAGTCCTTTTTTAAATGCATTTCAATTTCCCAAAGCAAACATCATATATTCTCAAACTTGCATTTTTCAAAATTCCATAGCACAAGCCTGATTCTTTGTGCATTCTAGGAAAAATAGAGCATAATTTAGATATTTGAGTCAAGTTAAAGCACGTAATTGATCCTTGGTTCAATTACCCCTGGTAAAGGCGCCAGGAACGATTGAATCTCGTACCGACAGGCAGATCCCATTCCATGGAATTTTCCCGCAAATTTTCAAAACGGAGGCGAGTAATTTTCAAAACCATTTTCAAAACTTTGGTCGAGTTTGACTCACAAAATTCGTTTCTCTCTCGCAAGGGAGGGGAAAAATTTTGCGATGATAACACTATAACAGTAAATCATTAAAAATAATCGCTATCACAGTAATTGTTATACATAGTAATCGCTATCAAAGTAAATCGTTCATAGTAATCGCTATCACAGTAATCACTATACATAATCATACCTATAACAGTAAATCGTTCACAGTAAGCACTATCACAGTAATCACTATACATAGTAATCAATATCACATTAAATCATTCATAGTAATCGTTATCACAATAATTGTTATATATAGTAATCGCTATCACACTAATCGTTATACATAGTAATAACTCTCACAGTAAATCATGACAAACAGGATCGATTTACGTACCTTGGTCACACTTTTTTCCTCTTCATCCCCTCCCTCCATCTTCTGACTTTCTTCTTCCTTCCTTCGCTCCTTCGGCTCCCTAATCTGCTTTTCAATTACTTCCTTCATTTTCATTTCCTTCTCTTCATCCTCCTGCTTTTTCCTTTTCCTTTCTTTCTCTTCATCCTCCTACTTCTTTTTTTCCCTTTCCTTCACTTCCTCCTTATGCTTCTACCTTTCCCTTTCCTTCTCTTCCTCCTCCTGCTTCTTCATTTCTCTTTTCTTCTCTTCCTCGTCCTCCTTCTCCTTTGTCTTTCCTTCTCTTCCTCGTCCTCCTTCTCCTTCCTTTGCCTTTCTTTCTCTTCCTCGTCATCCTTCTCCTTCCTTCGCCTTTCCTTCTCTTCCTCGTCCTGATGCTTCTTCCTTTGCCTTTCCTCTTCCATTTTCATCATTTGTCTTTCCTTCTCTTCCTCCTCCTCCTTCTTCAATTGCCTTTCATTCTCTTTCTCCTCTTCCTTATTCTTTCTTTGCCTTTCCCTCTTCTCCTCCTCTTTCTTCCTTTGCCTTTTCCTCTCCTCCTCCTTCTTTATTTGCCTTTGCTTTTCATTCTCCTCCTCCTTCTTCCTTCTTCCTTCTTCCTTCTTCCTTTGCCTTTCCTTCTCCTCCTCCTTCTTCATCTTTAGTTCTTTCCCATGCTTCTTTTGCTCTTCAGCCTCAACATCTGATGAATAATCATTCGCATAATACAATTTCAATGCTTTGTCTGTTTCTTTATCATTCTTAATCTTCATTATATTTTGTTACCTTTCATAACACTCATATAGATGGGACTGGCAAATCATTTCAGTAAGTCTCATGAAATCGAATGACAGGGGACTTCTTGTCTGATGAGCTTTAAACATTGCTAACCTTCACAACACATAAATTTAACTGCATCATTATATGTTACAACCGCCTCCCCAAGTATATAATATTATAAATCATCACAATATTTGGATTCATAAGTAAACATCGTTGTAAGATTTAGCAAACTTAAGTATAAATCGAGGTAACTTCATAAATACACATCGCTACTGCTTTAAATGTATAAATCGTTGCTACTTCAAACTTATAAATTGTTGTAAAGATCACAACCTTCATAAGTACATATCGTTGTAATGTTTGGGCTTCATACATAAATATTGTTGTATGATTTATGAAACTTAAGTACAAATCATGGTAATTTCATTAAATCGTTACTACTTCAAACATATAAATCGTTGTTGCTTTATAAGAACAAATCATGCCAACTATTTTTCGATGCCCAAAAGGTAGATAAGTACAAATCGATTTGTTTCAGTATGAAAATGGGTGTTATTTAGCATGAATAGTAAAAATAGTTTTAAAATTTAGCATTCAAATTTACAAATCGATTTATTTGCATAACGAAATCTTACACAAAACTCACCGAAACAATACAAGTTTTGGTAATCTAGCAGTGGAGGAGAAACACCTAGAAGGTAGATGTAGCTGATGGTGGCAACGATGCTGCCACTGCGCAAACGACAACAAAGGATGCTCTGACGACAGCAGACAACGACAAAGGGTGCTCCGGTGGCAGCAGACGAAGGCAAAGGTTGCTCCAGCAACAACAAACGATGACAAAGGATGCTCTGACGGTAGCAGACAATGGCAAAGGGTGTTCTAGTGGAAGCAAATGATGGCAAAGGAGAGTCCGGTGAGAGCAGACAACGACAAAGAGAGCTTCTGTTACAACAGATGGTGCAAAAGTTTACTGCTTTGGGTGAAAACAGAACATTTGGACTTTGAAGAGTTAACATCATTCTCGAACCAGTGTTTCACTTTTCTAGATGGAGGATCTTGAACCGTCATTTCACTTTTCTAGATGGAGGACATTTTTGTCCTTTTCTCAAACCATCGTTTCCAGGCGGGAATGGTGGGAAATGGTACTTAAGTCTTTGCAGCCGCACTGGACTCCAATACTAAGTGACGCTGACACACTGTGAACACCCCAAATTTTTCAAAATTTCAAAAATTCCCTTTTTGCCCCAAGAATTCACCTTCTGAGATATTTAGAAGGGAAATTATGTCAATTTCCATTCGTTTCTAGGATTCACTAGTTGAATATCTGAAATCCAATTTCATTTCCAACATCTGACCCAATTTTGGATCGTGATTGAATATCCAAATCCAATTCTGAGCTAGATTCCCTTATTTTCAAAATTTTAAAAAATATAAAATCAATTTTCTGAATGGCTTAGACATTTCATCTAGTATCCATTTGGATCCACTCATTTCATTTCCTAAATTTTGAGATCCAAACTTGAATATTCACTCAAAATCCTGGATCCAGATCCATTTTGAATCTCAATTTTTGAAATTAACCATGTATTTTCCCCAAAACCTCATTTCAAAAAATCCTTAAATTTTAAAACAAATATTTTATAGAAAACCTTTCAAAAACCTCGTTTGGATCCCATCTTTTAAAAATCCTTGTGTTTCTTTTATATTTTCTTAAATTTCTCTTTCAAAAATATAAAAGAAAAAGAATTTCAGAAAATGGCCTAAGCCCCTTTTTTTCTGAAAAACCTTGTAAAAAGGACCACCTTCTTGAAAAACTTCAAAACAAAGAGGGACCCATTTTGAAAACTTTCTAACGGTCTCGCCTTATAAAAATGACCATCGCAGAGGTCGATCGACATCCATTCCTTACCTCCCCATTTGCGCATGATCCGTATTCACCCTTTCACCCTTCTCGCATCTACTATCGATCTTCACCCTTCCCCCTCTTCCCTTTCCCTTTTTCTCTCCTCTTCCCTTTGGTTTTTACTCTTTTGATCGGCCGAAGGAATTCCACCCAGCCGAAACGCAAGAAGAGAAGGATCCTCTCTCTTCATCAAACCTACAGTGAGTGATCCCTCCATTTCCCTTCTCTTTGTCGCTCTTCTTATTTCCTTTCTCTTTTCTTCCTATTTTCACAAATTCTCTGATGTTATTCTTCGTTGTTTAATGGCAAGCATCCTTGTAGTGTCGATCTTCATATGGCAGTATCGACCTACATATTGCGACATCATTGGAATTTTATATTCCAACATATTTTTCCTTTTCGATTTGTTATTGAATTCCTATGGTTTACATATGTTCGAATATTTGCATTTCCCCTGCAACATCGGTTCAACACAGTATTAGTATTTCCTTCTTGATTTCATAAGCATTTTCTTTCTTACTTTCATCTTAGTGAATGTATTTATCGCGCTTCGTATATGCATTCTGTTCATTCTTTTTCTTTATTACAACATCATTAATCTCCCCTGTGTCATTTGCATTTTGATCATTCTACATCCATTTCCATAGCATCTATAGATTCCATATTTCATCTAATTTGAATTTTTGTTTCATTTTTTTTTTCATTCTATTTCATTGTATACACTATTCACCGATCACAATTCTGGTTGCTATGTGTTTCAACACTTTACCGTTTCCATTATCTTAAAACAACTTCTCCCTTTTTGCACCATCCACTATGCATCTTGATTGTCACTTCACCATCATCGCCATAGGCATCTACACCCATTAAAGCTTTGTCTCTGCTATCTGTGTTCAATGGAGCTGGACTTTTTTTCCCTGATTAACATTTGTATTCGGTTCTCGTTGAAGTATGTGATTTCTTTGAGGAGACGAGAATTTGTGAAAATGATTTGACAGGATCCAACAAATAATGAATGAGCAGGCTCTTCAGAATTTCAAAATGTTGAAGATTCTTGGCCTATCTCATTGTTTTGCTCTCAAAGAAACTCTTGTTTTCTCTGCCATGCCATGCTTACTGAAGTTGGTCCTTGATCCTTGTTGAGGCTTAGCCTTAGTTCATGAATCAATCGGTCATTTGAAGAGCCTTGAACTGTTGAGCATGAAATGATGCTATTAACTAAAGAAACTACCTGATCATATTTTGTCAAATGAGTTATTTTCAAAACCCCCACCTTCAGGGTTGCAGCAAGATTTCTTGTCTACCAGAAGAGTTGGAAAATCTGAAGTCCTTAACAAGACTCCATCTCAATTATATCTCAGCAGCAAGGATACCCAAATCCATAGCTGCAGCAGACATCTCACATGACCAGTCCCATCATTATTGAAGGATCTCAAAGGAGGTTCCTTTCCCTCACCAAATCAATTTTAAAGGGGAGAGGTGTGTGTATGCAACAGAAAAGCACATACAGGGACTGTTGTTGGAAAGTTGCTCACTGGAAAGTCCAATAGTGCTACCATCCCTTCACAACAACCATTTTGTGTCTCCAAGCTGGTTGGAGCAGTGTGCTTTGGTTCAGTCATCCATCACACTGATTCCCAACCATTGCAGAGTTTGTGCAATCACATACTGAAATTGGATCATGAAAGCTGAGCTACGTGATTGCTTACTAATCAGTTGTTGTTCTTAAAAAGATAATGACAATCATGAATCATCACCATCTAGAAGTCATTTTGGGTATGCAAATAAGTATTCTTAAGGCAAATTGATCAACTCCGCCATGTCAACTCTTTCATGTTTGTCATATAGTACTATAGATGCTAGGCATGCAACTTTTAGTGCTCTTTAGTTTTCTTATGTCACTGTTGCATCTGTGCTCTTCAACACAGCATTTGCACTTCCACACACATCACTTGTGCCCCTTTACAACTCACATTCAGCGTCTTCATTGCCTATCAACACAACACCTGTGCACTTACTGTAGTCATCCCACTGCTTCTCTACGCAACACCTTCTTTCATTGTTGCACACTCGCTTTCACTTGCACTATGGCACTCGTCCCCCCTGTGCACAGTACTTCACCTCATTGTTGCACCTGCACATCTCCACTACACTTTTCACAACTCCATCACCTATTACACCCTCATCTCCTACACACTCACATTGCCACCTAATGCACCTTGTCACTTAGCACTTATAGCATCACTTACACTGCTGCTTGTTACCCCCTCTGTACATCAATATAGCACACTGCATTAAACAACCACTCCCGCTCCATCACCTCACTATATATTCATTAATTGATGCTACTGGATGTGACTTGCTAAATTCAAACTATGCAGAAGTCGATCATCCCACTGCATCCCTGCTGCACCTTTCACACCACTTCATTCCCTGCACCTATGTATTCAATATACAACACCTTCACTTCCTGTGTTGCACAACACCATCACCAGCCTCTTTGGCTGCACCTCTCACACCACTTCACTCCCTGCAACATTGCTGCGCTTTCACCTACTGTATTGCATTTGCAACATCATCTCCTATTCATTGTCGTACTTCCATTGTCCAACACTGCATTCGCTGCATATTACACTCACTGAATCGCCTGCTGCATCTTCACACCCCAGCACATTCTATTACACTCACTACACTTTCATTCCCTGCATTCACATATCACACTCACACTTTCACTGTCAACACATTACTCTCTACATCTCATTTCATATGTATGCTTTGCCACACATTCACATGCATTATATCTCTTGCATTTCATGTTATTACAATGCATATATTAGTCTTGCATTTTTCTGTACTTTATCTCAATATAATGCATATGCTCATATTACATTCTCTGTAGACATTTTTAGTTTCTCATATCCATATGCATTTTCAGTTATACATATATATATAGGCATCTTCATCTTGTAAATATATATGCATTTTTCATTAGCCTATACATTTGCATTTAGGCATGTCATATGTATTTCCTCATTAGCACATGCATAGCATTTAGATATTGCATATGCATTCTTCATTAGAATAGGCATAATCATGTGCATTTTTGTTTTCAATATAACACTTTCCATTTTTCTCTATATTTTGCATTTTTACCTTGTGCTAACCTAGTTTTGCAGAAAAAACATGGAAAATATTAAATTTCTTTTCTAGATTAGGAATTTTATAATTTCAATTTCAATTTCAATTTAAGACTGTAATAATTTGATATTAATGAAAATTTTTACTTTTCAGTTTAAAATAGAATGTATGAGCATATATTTCTCATGATTTCCTGTAACATCTCATTTTATTTTTATTTTTATTTCAAAAACTCATAATGGTGAAACACAAATGACACGTGCACCATTCTGATAAAAGGTAATTAATCCTAAGTAAATGATTCACATTTATGACCATAGTCAAAATGTAAACAATACTTAGATATTTTATCTTTTATGGAATAACATGTGACCTCCACTTAGGTCTCTTTTAAAAATCGTCATATTTTTCTAAAAATTTTTTCCTCCTCTATCAGAATTTGAGATATAAATTAACTTGAGATTTATTCATGGTCATAGTCATGGATATATTAAAAGTTAATTTTATTTTAAATTCTATAGAGGCACAAAAATTTATTTTATTCTTTATTAAAATTTAAATATAGATTAGATTATAATATGTTTGTGACCATAGTCATGAATGTATTATGATTTAATCTTATTTCAATTCTATTAAAGAATAAAATATGCTTTTAAATTCTAATCTTTAAATAAATTTCAAAGCATTCATCATTTAGGATAGAATTGTATTCATTCTTAAATTATTTCAAATCATCTTCAAAATTCCAAGTGATGTTTGAAATAAATTTTCAAAATACAGTTTCCATTTTTTAATTCAAAATCATTTTTCAACTCTTATTTACAAATTCAAATTCATCTTTTATTCTCAAATTCCATCTTATTTCAAATTCCAATTTTCAATTATTATTTCCAAATTTTACCTTTCTGGATTTCACATTTTAAACTTCAAATTTCATTCAAATTCTTTATATCCACTCCAAATTTTTGAATTCCCTTTCAAAACCTGAGTTTTAATTCAACTAAAAATCAAAGTTTTGAAATTCACTTTGAGATTTCAAAATCAAATTTTGAGATTGACTCTGAAATTCTAAATCAATTTTCAAATTCAATTCTAATTTCAAGTGCCCAGTCCAATTTCAAATCCTAAATTCAATTTTGAAATCCAATTTCAAAGTCTATTTCAAATTCCAAATTTTCAATTTCTAAATTCATTCTTAAGTTCCAAATTCAACTTCAATTTCAGATTCTAAATTCAAATTCAAATTTCCAAATTCATTTTCGATTTTAAAGTTAAAACTTCAATTCCAAAACCAATTCAAAATTCTAATTACCAATTTCATTTCAAAGTTCAAATCTCAATTTCAGTATCAATTCCAAATTCAACTCTCATTTTTAATTTCCATTTTCAAGATTTCACTTCAAGTTCCATTTTTTTTTCTTTTTTCTTTCTTTCTTTCTTTCTTTCTTTCTTTCTTTTTCTCCTCAAAAGGAGGAAAAAGGTTGAAAGGAAAAGAAAAGAAAAGAAAAGAAAAGGAAATTTTTTTCTATGATCACAGAAGTGGTGACCGTGATGGGACTCGTCTTCGTTTGATCAAACAAATGCTTTTGCTTTGCTTAAAATTGTCTAAATCATTATTCTTTGAATGCCAGCTTCATTTTCATGCAAACCTTAGAAGCCTAGACTTTCACCCAACTGACATTATGCATATAGGATTAAGTATGGTTTGGTAGGACCATATTGAGGAGATCTATTTATGCTCACTTAGGCTTACGCTTGAAATACAACACTCCTCAATCTAGGGATTGAATGTAAACATTGTATGAAAGTCTGTGCTTCTTTATGATTTTTGATGTCTTCTTTTAAATCGTTGTAATTTTGAAAAGATTTTTATATGAAAAACATGTGAAAACCAGACATCAAATAATAAAAACCGGTTCTCACTAGTGGATGAGACCGGGTCGAACTCAGGGAACGGGAATATATCGTATTCAAGTACACAATTCTAAACTAATCTTTATTGCCGAATTATTGAAATGTAAATATGTTCAGAAAAGGTAAAAACCACTAACTATTACAACAAATGAATACCCTTCGCAGAGGGCGTAAAGTGCAATATTTACAAACCCAATTAATTGCCTAAATCTACACTGAAAAGTAAAAATCTTCTATTCTTGCACTCTTCCGTGTCACGTAATCACTTCTGCTGCACTCCTGTGCTATCCTGCACAATTCAAAGAAACACGAGCAGCACCAGAGAGAAATATAGAAACTAAACAGAATATACTAACTAAATACTAAAACAATGAAAGATATGTAAAAGAACATGAAATGACAATTTCATATGGAATTGATTACTACTTACTAAATCATATGCTAAACATGTAATATTACCACTTCCTAACTACTTAATCCAAGAACAAAACAATTAACAATGCTAACTATTATCAAATGCAAAGTATGTTATCTAATGTTAATGCTATACACAAATACTACTACTTCACACAGTAGATGCATCAAATTGCTGTTTATCAAATATTTGTTTATTAATCAAGAACAATCATGACTCAACCAAAGATTTAAACACAAGAGTTGATCAAGAATAGCTATTGATCAATTCAACCACATGTAAAGCTTTCACTGTTTAAAATTCAGCAATTCAAACAATTAGTAACTGTAAGACATGAATACTATTTGAATTTCTACTGGAAACAGTAAAAATCAATGCCATCAGAAACATTCACAAAAATGAATTTCAATTGAAATTCCAATTACAGTTATTAGACAGAAACATTGATCTTTTGAAATCTATCTTATGGAATTTCACACAGTCACCAAAAAAAACAGTTTTATCAATCATGTATTAATCAAATTCAACTTTGATTAACTCTGAAAAATATTTTCTGATTAATTTTGAGTAACTTTGATTAATTCAAAACATAAAAACCTTGATTAACTCAATCCTATTCACCGAAAATCAAGTACAGCAATTTTGGAACTCTGCTATCAGAACTTTTGATTTCATTCGGCTGATCAAATTCAGATGATCGATTGAAGATGCAGTGTCCACCGAAGAGGAAATATCCAAAGCAATAATGAAATTCTTAATCGATCATTTGCAATGCAAGGGATCTCCAGAGATGCAGCAAATGAAAAAAATTTCACCAGCAAATGAAAGAGTTCAGAAACAATTCTAAAATGCCGGATAGATCAGGCTTGCCTGTAGCAACAATACCGAGACCAATGTTCACAAGCGATCCATTACCTGTAGCAAAGATGCTCTGTAGCAATGATACCGAGACTAGTGTTCACAAGTGCCGGATTGATCAATCGATCCATTACCTGTAGCAAAGATGCTGAAACTTGTGTTCACGAGAGGTGGATTTCATTTAACCTCAGCCGTTGGAGTGATATCGCCGGAAAAACATTGAACATTAGTGAAGTTCAACAATTTCCTCTATTAATCACGATTAACAATAAGGAATCACGATTCCTCTGTAAATCGTGGCTGAAACTCACAAATTCATGATAGATTGTAGGAAGATTTCACTGGCATGAGATCAAGGGATTCCAGCAGCTATACACCGGATCATTCACACAGCATTCACCGGAGATCAACTTAGAGTTTCTCCTATTTTTTTTTTCTTCGATCAATTACCAGAATTTTTTCATCAAACAGATTATTATTCTGTAATCTCAAACAGAATAATAAACTGAAATTGCACACCGATTTCTGATGTTTGATCATAAATTGTGCTCGATTCTTAGTTAAAGAACAGTAGATCTTATTCAAAACACAAAACAGTATAGCAATGATCGAGTTTTTCTTTTTCTTTTTATTTTTCTTTATTTTTTTTTTCATTTTTCACTAAACAGAAACATATCCTAACTTCATTAATCGAACCAGCAACAGAAGATAAATGTAGAAAATAAGAAAAAGAAGAAGAAGAAGAAGAAGAAGAAGAAGAAGAATTGTAAGAAGAAGAAGAATTGGAAGAAGAAGAAGAAGAAGAATTGGAAAACTTACCGTGAATTTTAGAAGGGTTAGGAAAGAATTGGCCTCCTCCTGTACACCATCTCCGGATTGAAGACACCTCCACCTGAAAAGAGAAGAGAAAAATAGGGCGAAAGAGAGGAAGAAGAGAAGAATGAGGTGGAGGGGAAGGGTTAGAAAAGAAGAAGAGGCGTACAGATGAAAAAACGTTTTCATTTTCCCTCTTTTGGGTTTTTAAAGATGTTCAAACCGGTTTGAACCGGTTTGTTTTATTTTTTTTTTCAAAAAATAAAAAAAAATGGTTAAAGACTTTTTATTTACTAAAAACCTCAAAACTAACTAAACTACTCTAATCTAGAGATTACTTCTAAAAAAAATATTTACAATCAACCACATTTCAATTTATTTTTAAAACTAACTATATTCTCAACTCTAATTTTTCTTTTTCTTTTTATTTTTACTGAAAACTAAAACTAAAACTACTATGTTAATATCAAACATCAAAATATGTACTAAAATATACAAGTAAAGCTATTTTTCATACATTTTCTGTTTTGAAATCAATTTGGCTCATTTAACGAAAACTAGCCTAAAGTTGGGTTTTTGAAAACATTTTTTCATAAAATCATGCATATTTTAATGTTAAATCACCTTGAAATATATGCATGATCAAATACCCCCATGCTTATGTTTTGCTAGTCCTCGAGCAAACTAGAAAAATGCATGAAATGAAACTATCACCTAACTCACTTTCGTAGGAATCACGATTGCATTTAGCTCATGCAACAAGCCCTTTCAACCCCTGGGTTACCCCAGTGGACGAGTAAGGTCTCGTGAGGGTTTGCAGTGATGCTACCCACAAACATCTCTGCCATGTATGCATAACATTACACATCCTCATAAGCAGTAGGTAATTAAAGACTTTGTTTTCACAAATATTTTGTGTTACAAAAAAAATCAAGACATAATTAGTCTTTTATATACCACCACAGAAAAAGAATTTCTTTCACTTTTCTAAATATCACAATTATTTATGTTTTATTCTTAGAAAATCCAATAAAAACAAGTTATCCTTTACTTATCCTCACTCATATGTTTTCTGCACAGGTTTTCTCAATCACTTCTAAGCATTGAACTTTTCTTTCCTTTTTAAGCTCTTTTCTCTCTTTTTTTCATTTTTCACGCTTTTTCTTTTTGCGCACTTATTCTTCTCTTATAGCTTGCGTGTGGTCTGCTTTTATGCCTTGTGCAATGTCAATATCTTCTATACTTTTTCAATACATACTAAAAGATATCAACTAAGACATAAAAGTGACTTCCTTCATTCACCTTTATAACATGAGAGTCAAACATTTCAACTTGTATCTGTTCTCAGTTACTTAGGATCACGAAGTTTCTCACTCTCCTTTTCGAAAATGGAATTAAAAGTTTCAACTTACATCTAAGTTCCATCTACTAAGGATTGTGGAATTATCCAAACAACCTAACGCATGCTATTTTTTTCTTTTTTTTTCTTTTGAGCTCATTTTCATGCTTTTGTTCATTTGCTTAGTTTTTCAAAAATAGAGCTGTGCATATTCATATTTATGATTCAAAATAAATTCTAACATGTATCTATCATCATTTCTTTGAAATCCACATAAACAATCATAATTTTTTAGATCTATGTCAGAAAAAATTTTCGTGGGGCTTAAAAATCCTCTAAAAACATCAGATTTGAAATATCATTCATATAAGTTTCAAACTCTTTCTTTAAAAATCTACTTTTCATGAGAGATGTGTAAACATGTGCAAGAACGTAAACAGAAATATCCAGGTGTGCAAACTACACCCTCCCCCATGCTCATATGAAACTACGTGAATGCACATGAGAGAAATAAATGAGGGAAAAGAGTAGAATGTCCTAACATGAATTTAAAATACACGTTCTATGAATGTGATGAATGCAATGTATACATGACAAAACATGAAACTCATAGAAAGAAACAAAAAGAACATAAAAAACTCATGAACAACATAAAATCTATAAATTCTAATCAAATCTAATAATATACAAGATATGGGTTGCCTCCCATAAAACGCTAAGTTTCACGTCCCCAGCCAGATGGATCCCTGTAAAACTCCTTCATCATCCATGAGATCAATGGACATGAAGTCAGACTCAATCAGGCTCTCTATGAAAAATAGTGTCATCTGTGACACTGCGCACTATGTTCCCATCCTGTCTACCTTTAATTGGCTCGAAGTGCCCAATCCAACTCAACTCACCTATCTGATTCTCAAGTAATTCTAGGTGATCCTCTTCTAGTGATTCCTTATCCTCCTCAAAAGGTGGATCACTCAATAACCAAGCATATTCTGCTTCTACGAGGTCTTGAATGACATCAACCTCGAAAGAAGCCTCCTCAACCGCAGGCCCCATAGCAGCACAAAAAATGTTCAGCCGCATCTTCCTATTTCCGAATGACACATCCATCGCACCAGTGCGGCAATTGATGCACGCATTGGCGGTAGCTAGGAAGGGGCGACTGAGAATAATAGGAGTCTGTTGTGGGCTATCAACTCCCTCCATATCTAATATCACGAAGTCAACAGGGAAATAACAATCCTCCACCTTGACTAAAACATCTTCAAGTATCCCTCTTGGGACCTTGATAGATCTATCTGTGAGCTGAAGAGTCATATGTGTAGGTTTCATCTCTTTCAATCCAAATTGGTCATAAAAGAAACCCGGCAAGATGTTAACATTTGCCCCAAGGTCGAGCAATGCACGCCCAACAGTGATGTTTCCTATGACACATGAGATGATAGGAGTCCCTGGGTCCTTGAGCTTAGGTGGGGTTTGATGTTGCAATACTGCACTCACCTGCCCGGTTAAATAAATCTTTTTCTGTATATGGGCCATCGACTTCCTTTTATGCGTACAAAGTTCTTTGAGGAACTTTGCATATGCAGGGACTTGTTGGATGGCATCTAGTAAGGGGAGGTTTATCTGAACGTGCTTGAATATCTCAAGCATCTCTTGCATGTTCACTCCAGCCTTACCTAATGCTCTCGGCCTTTCTAACGCCTCAGGAAAGGGGGCTTTAGGAATGTAGGATGGTGAAGGCTCCGATGGAAGAACCTTCTCGCTTTCCTGAGGTAAAACCTTAGGGACAGACTGCTTCTCACTTATCTTCTCTCTTTCTTCTGCAGCCTCCCTCACTTGGTACTGCTTCCCACTCCTAAGGGTTACAACTTGAGCTTGCTCTTTATGTGCATTGGTCATATGCAAGCTACTCATGGGTTCCTTTCCCTTAGGGTTGACAATAGGCTGGCTAGGCAGTGTCCCCTCACTTCGCCTGCTAAGCGCCTCAGCGAGCTGCCCCATTTGAGTCTCTAATTTTGAAATAGACTGATTATGCGAGCTCAAATTCGCTTTAATATCAGAAAATGCTTGTAGCATCTTGTCCTCGAAGGACTGACTATGCGAAGGCTCATGAGACTGGGGATGAGTATAAACAGGTTGGGCTGGGGGATAACTGGATCTCTGAAATCCAGGCGCATAACCGCCTTGACTGGGTTGACTCTGGGAAGGGTTAGGGGTTTGAATCTGTGAGTTGCGCCATGAAAAATTGGAATGGTTTCGCCAGCCCGGGTTATAAGTGTTGGAAAATGGATTGGGTGCGGGCCTAGCGAAGTTTTGAGCCATCTGAGCTTGCTCTTGGACAAACTCAGGATACTGTGGCGCAACTGGGCACTGTAAAATATGGTGTGCAGAACTCGCACACAAAGGGCACACCTGCATGGCAGGAGAGGGACCCAACAAAAACTGATCTAATTTCTGGGACAGTTGGTCTACCTTGTTGCTTAACTCAAGGTTTATCCCTATTTCAAAAATACCTGCCTTCTTAATACTATCCTGTGCAGGTGCAGCCCTATCGAACCGTGAAGTTGTCGCATGGTGCATCGAATTTTCGCTCAATGTCTCAAAAAGCGACCACGCTTCATCCTCACTTTTTAGCATAAAAGTGCCCCCACATGATGAATCCACTATTTGCCTATCCTTCTCGGTCAGACCATCGTAAAAATACTGCACCAGTTGCCAATGAGGCACCTGGTGGTGGGGACACTTGCGGAGAAGATCTTTCATTCTCTCCCAAGTCTCGTAGAATTGTTCTCCCTCAATCTGCGAGAAACTGATTATGGCTTTACGAAACTGATTCGTCTTACCAATTGGGAAGTACTTTTTAAGAAATTCGTGTTGCATTCCTTCCCAAGTGGTAATCTAAATCGTATCGAGAGCCTTTAGCCAATGTTTAGCTTTATCTTTGAGAGAGAACGGAAACAACGTCAACCTCAATGCGTCATCTCCAAAGTTGTTGATCCGCACTGTCGAGCAGATCTCCAGAAAATCATCAATATGACTATATGGGTCTTCGTTGCTTAGGCCATGAAATGATGGTAACATTTGAATGATACTGGCCTTTATTTCAAATTGATTGACTCCTACATCAGGTCTCGTGATGCAGGAGGTGGGAGTGTATATGGTGGGCATGAAGTACTCCTTAAGGGTACGGAACAACGACCGATTTTCGGCCATGGTGATAAGATGAGGAGTTCTCCTAACAAGAAACTCGGAACTCAATTAGCTCGGGTCGAGTGATCGTTGCCTGTGCATACACCTTGAACTAGACCGGTGTAACACTCATCCTAATTTTGGGTTTTCTACCTAACTAACGCACTAAGCGGCCAAACCACGCAAACCACAAAGCGAGTAAACTAAAAACAACAAAAACTAAACAAACACCACGCAGTTACACATAATAGAGATTATGCAAAGAAATATAAAAACTATGTGTACGGTACCAATCGTACACAGTCACCTCTAAGGGGTTCCTAGTAGGTGGGCTTTGCAGAAAAGTAAGCTCTTCTCTAAGATATGCACATACGTGGTTCTAAACCTAAATGCAACACAAACACTAGGCAATAAAGTGAATGCTAATATTACGCCGTTCCCCGGCAACGGCGCCAAAAATTTGATGTCTTCTTTTAAATCGTTGTAATTTTGAAAAGATTTTTATATGAAAAACATGTGAAAACCAGACATCAAATAATAAAAACCGGTTCTCACTAGTGGATGAGACCGGGTCGAACTCAGGGAACGGGAATATATCGTATTCAAGTACACAATTCTAAACTAATCTTTATTGCCGAATTATTGAAATGTAAAATTGTTCAGAAAAGGTAAAAACCACTAACTATTACAACAAATGAATACCCTTCGCAGAGGGCGTAAAGTGCAATATTTACAAACCCAATTAATTGCCTAAATCTACACTGAAAAGTAAAAATCTTCTATTCTTGCACTCTTCCGTGTCACGTAATCACTTTCGTTCCACTCTTGTGCTATCCTGCACAATTCAAAGAAACACGAGCAGCACCAGAGAGAAATATAGAAACTAAACAGAATATACTAACTAAATACTAAAACAATGAAAGATATGTAAAAGAACATGAAATGACAATTTCATATGGAATTGATTACTACTTACTAAATCATATGCTAAACATGTAATATTACCACTTCCTAACCACTTAATCCAAGAACAAAACAATTAACAATGCTAACTATTATCAAATGCAAAGTATGTTATCTAATGTTAATGCTATACACAAATACTACTACTAAACACAGTAGATGCATCAAATTGCTGTTTATCAAATATTTGTTTATTAATCAAGAACAATCATGACTCAACCAAAGATTTAAACACAAGAGTTAATCAAGAGTAGCTATTGATCAATTCAACCACATGTAAAGCTTTCACTGTTTAAAATTCAGCAATTCAAACAATTAGTAATTGTAAGACATGAATACTATTTGAATTTCTACTGGAAACAGTAAAAATCAATGCCATCAGAAACATTCACAAAAATGAATTTCAATTGAAATTCCAATTACAGTTATTAGACAGAAACATTGATCTTTTGAAATCTATCTTATGGAATTTCACACAATCACAAAAAAAAAAACAATTTTATCAATCATGTATTAATCAAATTCAACTTTGATTAACTCTGAAAAATATTTTCTGATTAATTTTGAGTAACTTTGATTAATTCAAAACATAAAAACCTTGATTAACTCAATCCTATTCACCGAAAATCAGGTACAGTAATTTTGGAACTCTGCTATCAGAACTTTTGATTTCATTCGGCTGATCAAATTCAGATGATCGATTGAAGATGCAGTGTCCACCGAAGAGGAAATATCCAAAGCAATAATGAAATTCTTAATCGATCATTTGCAATGCAAGGGATCTCCAGAGATGCAGCAAATGAAAAAAATTTCACCAGCAAATGAAAGAGTTCAGAAACAATTCTAAAATGCCGGATAGATCAGGCTTGCCTGTAGCAACAATACTGAGACCAATGTTCACAAGCAATCCATTACCTGTAGCAAAGATGCTCTGTAGCAATGATACCGAGACTAGTGTTCACAAGTGCCGGATTGATCAATCGATCCATTACCTGTAGCAAAGATGCTGAAACTTGTGTTCACGAGAGGTGGATTTCATTTAACCTCAGCCGTTGGAGTGATATCGCCGGAAAAACATTGAACATTAGTGAAGTTCAACAATTTCCTCTATTAATCATGATTAACAATAAAGAATCACGATTCCTCTGTAAATCGTGGCTGAAACTCACAAATTCATGATAGATTGTAGGAAGATTTCAGTGGCATGAGATCAAGGGATTCCAGCAGCTATACACCGGATCATTCACACAGCATTCACCGGAGATCAACTTAGAGTTTCTCCTATTTTTTTTTTCTTCGATCAATTACCAGAATTTTTTCATCAAACAGATTATTATTCTGTAATCTCAAACAGAATAATAAACTGAAATTGCACACCGATTTCTGATGTTTGATCATAAATTGTGCTCGATTCTTAGTTAAAGAACAGTAGATCTTATTCAAAACACAAAACAGTATAGCAATGATCGAGTTTTTCTTTTTCTTTTTATTTTTCTTTATTTTTTTTTTTCATTTTTCACTAAACAGAAACATATCCTAACTTCATTAATCGAACCAGCAACAGAAGATAAATGTAGAAAATAAGAAAAAGAAGAAGAAGAAGAAGAAGAAGAAGAAGAAGAATTGTAAGAAGAAGAAGAATTGGAAGAAGAAGAAGAAGAAGAATTGGAAAACTTACCGTGAATTTTAGAAGGGTTAGGAAAGAATTGGCCTCCTCCTGTACACCATCTCCGGATTGAAGACACCTCCACCTGAAAAGAGAAGAGAAAAATAGGGCGAAAGAGAGGAAGAAGAGAAGAATGAGGTGGAGGGGAAGGGTTAGAAAAGAAGAAGAGGCGTACAGATGAAAAAACGTTTTCATTTTCCCTCTTTTGGGTTTTTAAAGATGTTCAAACCGGTTTGAACCGGTTTGTTTTATTTTTTTTTTCAAAAAATAAAAAAAAATGGTTAAAGACTTTTTATTTACTAAAAACCTCAAAACTAACTAAACTACTCTAATCTAGAGATTACTTCTAAAAAAAATATTTACAATCAACCACATTTCAATTTATTTTTAAAACTAACTATATTCTCAACTCTAATTTTTCTTTTTATTTTTATTTTTATTTTTACTAAAAACTAAAAC
Source organism: Nuphar pumila (assembly GCF_984573655.1). NCBI lineage: Eukaryota > Viridiplantae > Streptophyta > Magnoliopsida > Nymphaeales > Nymphaeaceae > Nuphar > Nuphar pumila. Next base: position 151,765,944 of record NC_143249.1, on the reverse strand, counting down.
TAAAACTACTATGTTAATATCAAATATCAAAATATGTACTAAAATATACAAGTAAAGCTATTTTTCATACATTTTCTGTTTTGAAATCAATTTGGCTCATTTAACGAAAACTAGCCTAAAGTTGGGTTTTTGAAAACATTTTTTCATAAAATCATGCATATTTTAATGTTAAATCACCTTGAAATATATGCATGATCAATTTTCAAAATTCTATCTCTTTAGGACTTTGCATTAGAAACATCTTATTTCTTGCATGTTTAGCATGTTTTAAAAAAACATCCTTACCTATATTGTCCCGGTCTTCACGTTGCTAGGCTGTCCACTGAACCATTGTTTGGGAAAGAGCCCCACAACTGGACCACTTATTTGGGTTAACACCCCCCTACCATGTACTAAGGGCCATAGTCTGAAGTATATCGGTAGGCACTCAAAGATGTTGGGAAACCATTACCTTAGAACCGAAGAAATTTTTATGCCATGTACTTTGAGCTTCGGCTTGAGTATATAGACATATCTTGATCATAATCAGATGATCTAAACCCTAGAGTTAGGATTAAGGTCCTACAAGCCTTTTCAAATATTGTATTTTGAGTCATCTTTTAGGGAATGTTGTTCTGTGCATCATTGCTTGTATAGCTTTGCTTCTTTTGTGGACATTATCTTGTAATCCTCATTTATCTCACCTTTTCAAAAACTTAGATATTTATTTCAAAAGTTCCTCTATTTCTGAAAATCCAGGTATGTATTTCTCTTTCTCTATTTCTTCAGAATAATTTTCTTAAACCGTAGACATTTTTCAAGATTTTCCTATATTTCTCAAAATCTAGGTATATATTTCTTTTCCTTTATTTCTTCAGGATAATTTTTAAACCCTAGATATTCTTTTTAAAATTTTCCTGTATTTCTCAAAATCTAGGTATATATTTCTCTTTCTATATTTTTTTAGAATTATTTTCTAAAACCCTAGATATTTTTTTGAAGCCTTCTTTTATTTTTCAAAGTCCAAGCATATATTTTCTGTCTTTCCTTATTTCTTTATAACTATCTTTCCAAAACCCTGGAAATCCTTTTTAAAACTCTCCTTAGATTTACAAAACTCCAGGTGTATTTTTTTTCTTCTTTATTCTAATTGTTTATTCTCTCTCACAAAAAATAATGCAATTGTCTCAATTTCTGTGACGACCCAATCCCTAGTAATGGGATATCATTTTTCAAAATTGTCAACCTGATTCCTTCTTTTGTCAAAACTTCTCCCAAAATTCTTTTTTCTAAACCTCTCATTTTCAAGTTCTCCTATTTTTTTCAAATAGCCCTTTTCAAATATTATTCTTCCTTCCCCATTATACTGAGGCATTTTTTTTAAAATTCATTATTCTCCTTTTCAAAATCCTGTATGCAGGCAGGATCAATAAAAATCTTTTACCATCTTTCAAATCTTTCATCATCAAATATTATCAAGCATTATCAGTTCTCATCAATCTTCTTCATTCCCCTTCAGGTTAAGGGATAAACCTGAGCTTCCCCTTCAGGTTAAGGGATAAACCTGAACCTCGACCTTTGAGGTATTTCTTTCTTTCCCTTTCAGGTTAAGGGATAAACCTGAACCTCGACCTTCGAGGTATTTCCTTCTTTCCCTTTCAGGTTAAGGGATAAACTTGAACCTCGACCTTCAAGGTATTTCCTTCCTTCCCTTTTAAGTTAAGGGATAAACCTGAACTTCGGCCTTCGAGGTATTTTCTTCTTCCCTTTCAGGTTAGGGGATAAACTTGAACTCCATTTTTGAGGTATATTTCTTCATTCCCTTTCATGTTAAAGGATAAACCTGAACCTCCTTCTAACGAGGTATTTCTTCATTCTCTTTCAGGTTAAGGGATAAACCTGAACCTCCTTCTAGCGAGGTATTTCTTCATTCCCTTTCAGGTTAAAGGATAAACCTGAACCTCCTTCTAACGAGGTATTTCTTCATTCCCTCTCAGGTTAAGGGATAAACCTGAACCTCAGCCTTTGAGGTATTTCCTTCTTCCCTCTCAGGTTAAGGGATAAATTTGAACCTCGATCTTTGAGGTATTTCCTTCTTCCCCTTCAGGTTAAGGGATAAATCTGAGCTTTCCCTTTCAAGTTAAGGGATAAACCTGAACCTTGTCCTTCAAGTTATTTCCTTCTTCTCTTTTAGGTTAAGGGATAAACATGAACCTCATCCTTCGAGGTATTTTCTTCTTCCCCTTCAGGTTAAGGGATAAACTTGAGCTTCCCCGTTCAGGATAAGGGGATAATCCTGAAAGCAGATCATATACAGCTAACTATGATGGTCCATCCAAATCATGAATTAAGAATCTTTCATCAAGAATTTCTATTTTCTAAATTCAACCCAGAGGTTCTTTGGTTGAATTCCTTTTGATCCAGATCTTTCATTAAGATCCAAGGTCAAACAATCATTTTCAGATCTTCAAATCAACCAACTCTTGCAATCAAACCTTCGGGCTACAATCTTCTCAAACATCTCCTAAAATCCAACTTTTCAATTAGTCTGATTTTCATTGAAAGTTTTGAGTTTCGATTTGGGCTTTCTATCCCCAAAATCAAACTTTTCAATTGGTCTGATTTTCATTGAAAGTTTCGAGTTCCGATTCGGGCCTTCTATCCCAAAAATCCAACTCTTGAGGTGGTCTGATTTCTCTTGAAAGTACGGAGTTCAGACTCAAACTTTCTTTCATGAAATCCAACTTCTGAGTTGGACCTTCCTTCGAAATCCAGCTTTCCGGTTGATCCCTTCCAAATTCGATCTTCAGGTTGACTTTCTTCAAATTTCTTTTGCCTTCCCTCTTAGGTTAAGGGATAAACCTTAACCTCGGCCTTTGAGGTATTTCCTTCTTCCCCTTCAGGTTAAGGGATAAACCTGAGCTCCCCTTTCAGGTTAAGGGATAAACCTGAACCTCATTCTTCGAGGTATTTCCTTCTTCCCCTTCAGTTTAAAGGATAATCCTAAGCTTTCCCTTTCAAGTTAAGGGATAAACCTGAACCTCGATCTTCGAGGTATTTCCTTCTTCCCCTTCAGGTTAAGGGATAAACCTGAACCTCAGCCTTCGAGGTATTTCCTTCTTCCCTTTCAGGTTAAGGGATAAACCTGAACCTTGGCCTTCGAGGTATTTTCTTCTCCCCTTTTAGGTTAAGGGTCAAACCTGAACCTTGGCCTTCGAGGTGTTCTCATTCTTCCCCTTCAGGTTAAGGGATAAACCCGAGCTTCCTTTTCAGGTTAAGGAATAAACCTGAACCTCGGCCTTCGAGGTATTTCCTTCTTCCCTCTCAGGTTAAGGGATAAACCTGAACCTCGACCTTCGAGGTATTTCCTTCTTCCCTTTCAGGTTAAGGGATAAACCTGAACCTTCTTCTAACGAGGCATTTCTTCATTCCCCATTCAGGATAAGGGGATAATCTTGAAAGAAGGTCACATACAGTTAACTATGATGGTCTATTAAATTCAAAATTTTCATCAATCTTCCTCAATTTTTATCAATTCCTATCAATCTTTCATCAATCACTACCCTTTTTCATCAATTCTCTTCAATTTTATTCATCCTCATTCAGGATAAGGGGATAATCCTGAAAGCGAACCACATACAATTAACTATGATGGTCTATTGGATTAAGAATTTTTCATCTTCTAAAATTCAATTTGCAAGTTGAATCCTTTTCAAAGCCTAGTGCTCGTACTGGTCAATTTCAAAAATTTTGATCTTAGATCAAACCATTTTTCGGAACCCAGTCCTCGAACTGGTCATTTTCAAAATGTTCGATCCTAAATCGAACCATTTTCGGAACCCAGTCCTCGAACTAGTCATTTTTCAAAACTTTTGATCTTAGATCGAACCATTTTTAGAACCCAGTCCTCGAACTGTTCATTTTTAAAACTTTCAATCTTAGATCAAACCATTTTCAGAACCTAGTCCTCAAACTGGTTATTTTCAAAAAATTTGATCTTAGTTCAAACCATTTTCGAAATCCAGTCCTCGAATTGGCCATTTTCAATTTTTTTTATCTAAGATCAAACCATTTTCGGAACCCAGTACTCGAACTAGTCATTTTCAAAACTTTCGATCTTAGATCAAACCATTTTCGAAATCCAGTCCTCGAACTGGTCATTTTCAAAAAATTTAATCTTAGATCAAACCATTTTCGGAACCCAGTCCTCAAACTGGTAATTTTCAAAAATTTTGATCTTAGATCAAACCATTTTCGAAACCGTGTCCTTGAACTAGTGATTTTCAAAATTTTTGATCCTAGATCGAGCCAATTTCTGAATCCAGTTCTCGCACTAGCGACTTTTAAAATTCAATCTTCTGATTAATGATTTTTCTTTGAGATTCGAGTTTTGACTGAAACTTCCAAGTTTCCTCTGAGATTCGAGTTTTGACTCAAATTTCCAACTTTCACTTTGAGATTTGAGCCCTAACTCGAACTTTCCAGCTTTCCTTTGAAGATTTAAGTTTTAACTCGAGTTTTCTTTCCTGCCAAATCTGAACTTTCCAGTTTTCCTTTGAGATTCAAGCCTTGACTCAAACTTTTCAGCTTTTCTTTGAAGATTTGAATTTTGACTCAAATTTTCTTTCCTTCAAAATTCGAGTTGGTCTAGTTTTTCTTTAAAGATTTGGGTTTTGACTCGAGTTCTCTCCTTAAAAATCAAACTTTCTAGTTTTCTTTTGAAGACTCAAGTTTTGACTCAAAATTTCCAGCTTTCCTTACAGAATTCGAGTTCTGATTCGGATGTTCTTTCAAAACCAACTTCTGAGTTAGGATTACCTTCAAAATCCAGTGTTTTTACTGGTCGAGATTTCAAAATCCAGTTTCTATAACTGGTCGGGATTTCAAAATCCAGTGTTTTCTCTAGTCGGGATTTCAAAAATCCAGTTTCTACAACTGGTTAGAATTACCAAAATCTAGTTTCTATAACTGTTTAGGATTTCAAAATCCAGTATTTTCACTGGTCGGGATTTCAAAACCTCACTTTTATATCATTCCTTTTAAATTTCGGTCCAAGATCCCATCAAAATTGATGTTAAGTAAATTGTTTCACAAAGGATTCTCGGATATTTTGCCAATTTGCTTAAAAATATTTGTTGATTATAATATTTTACTACAGAAAATAATCACCTTAGATTACCTTTAGTATTCTTTCCAAAAGGATGAAGCTTTTGTGAAGAAAGACTCAAAATTCAGATTTTCTGTTGGTCAACCAAAAGGATGAAGAAAAATTCTCGATATAGTTAGTAAGGAGAATTCAATGATATCAAAAAGCCATAAGTGATTGATATTGATCACAACTATTACACATTTTTAAAGATCATTCTTGTGGTAATAAGGCAACAAAAATATCCTAGGTGATAAAGAAAAAGAAATCCACTCAATTTTAATATCTCTTCAATTATCAAACTGCAACTATCTATCTGCAAAAGGGATCTCTCAATCATCATCAAGTTGAAGACTGATGGATGAGTCAGACCCCGGGGGCCAAAGAAGACTCAGATCATCTCCAAGTTGAAGGAGCATATGACGTGTCCATCCAGGAAAAGTTCAAACCATCATCAAGTTGAAGACTGATGTAATGAACCTCTCACCAATCCCTAAATGATATTTAGTCAATACTATCATCAAAAGAGATTTTCAATCAAAGAGACAATATTGTCAATCTTATTCTCAGGACCAATGAAGACTCAGATCATCTCCAAGTTGAAGGAGTTTGTGATGTGTCCTTCTAGAGAAAATCAGAGTATCTCCAAGTTGAAGGTTGATGCGATGAAATTCTCGCGAAATCCCAAGAAAGCTCAAATTCTATGTCTCAAAAAGAGTGCAAAAAGATCATCATGGGTAAATCTCAGATATCAAGCTGCCAAAACTATCAAGAATCATCTTTATTCATGTGAAATTCTTTTATCAATATCCTTTCTACCCAATTGCTTTTATGATGTTGAGAACATATTTCCTTTCTTCTCATATCAAGAAAATGGATAGCTTCCTTGAAGAAACCCAACAACAATAATTTGACCTTGATTCTAGATTCTACGGAGTTAGCCCAATGGGAGGTAATACTCTAGGTATTAGAGGAAATATCTTTTAAACAAATGAGCTTACTTTCAATTACCTTGAATCAACTACAATTTTTATCATTTTGGCAATATTTTTTGGCTTTCCTGATATGAAATAAAAACTTAATGTCCATTTTGATAAATCCTGGTCTTGCCTTTTCATTCTTTTGCATAGTCAAAAGAGTTGTCTTTCCCTCTTTCATAGAGTTGCCTTATTCGTTTTTCATATTGTCGAAAGAATTGCCTTGCTCCCATCAAAAGGATCGCCTTATTCATCTTTTGCATTGTCGAAAGAATCGCCTTGCTTCTTTGGATTGCCTTATTCCTCTTTCACATTATCGAAAGAATCGCCCTGTTTCTTTGGATCACCTTATTCGTCTTTCACATTGTCGAAAGAATTGCCCTGCTTCTTTGGATCGCCTTATTCATCTTTCGCGTTGTCGAAACAATTGCCCTGCTCCTTTAGATCGCCTTATTCGTCTTTCGCCTTATCGAAAGAATCACCCTGCCCCTCTGGATTTCCTTATTCGTCTTTCATATTTTCAAAAGAATTGCCCTGCTCTTTTGGATCGCTTTATTCGTCTTTCGCATTATCGAAAGAATCTCCCTGCTCCTTTGGATTGCCTTATTTATATTTTGCGTTGTCGAAAGAATTGCCCTGCTCCTTTGGATCACCTTATTCATCTTTCGCGTTGTTGAAAGAATCGTCTTGCTCTTTTGGATCGCCTTATTAATCTTTTGCATCATCGAAAGAATCGCCCTACTCCTTTGGATCACCTTATTCGGCTTTCACATTGTTGAAAGAATTGTTCTGCTCTTTTGGATCACCTTATTCGTCTTTCGTGTTGTCAAAAGAATCACCCTGCTCCTCTAGATTTTCTTATTCATCTTTCACATTGTCGAAAGAATCGCCTTGCTCCTTTGGTTCGCCTTATTTGTCTTTCGTGTTGTCAAAAGAATCACCCTGCTCCTCTGGATTTTCTTATTCATCTTTCACATTGTCGAAAGAATCGCCCTGCTCCTTTGGATCGCCTTATTTGTCTTTCGCACTGTCGAAAGAATCACCATGCTCCTCTGGATTGCCTTATTCATCTTTCGCATCGTCGAAAGAATTGCCCTACTCCTTTGAATCACCTTATTTGTCTTTCGCATTATTGAAAGAATTGCCCTGCTCATTTGGATCACCTTATTTGCTTTTCGTGTTGCCGAAAGAATCACCCTGCTCCTTTGGGTCGCCTTAGTTGTCTTTTGCATCGTCAAAAGAATCGCTCTGCTCCTTTGGATCACCTTATTCATCTTTCACATTGTCGAAAGAATCGCCCTGCTCATCTAGATTTCGTTATTCATCTTACGCATTGTCAAAAGAATTGCCCTGCTCCTTTGGATTGACTTATTCGTCTTTCACACTGTCGAAAGAATCACCTTGCTCCTCTAGATTGCCGTATTTGTCGTTCGCATCGTCGAAAGAATCGCCTTGCTCCTCTGGATCGCCTTATTTGGCTTTCACATTGTCAAAAGAATCGCCCTGCTCTTTTGGATCGCCTTATTCATCTTTCGCATTGTCGAAAGAATTGCCCTGCTACTCTGGATTGCCTTATTCGTCTTTCGCATTGTCAAAAGAATCGCCATGCTCCTCTAGATTCCCTTATTCATCTTTTGCATTGTCGAAAGAATCACCCTGCTCTTCTGGATTGCCTTATTCATCTTTTGCGTTGTTAAAAGAATCGCCCTGCTCCTCTAGATTGCCTTATTCATGTTTCGCATTGTCGAAAGAATCGCCTTGCTTATTTGGATCGCCTTATTCATCTTTTGTATTGTCGAAAGAATCGCCCTGCTCCTTTATTTTGCCTTATTCATCTTTTGCGTTGTCGAAAGAATTGCCTCATGTTACCATATTGGTCTTTCACGTTGTCGAAAGAATTGCCTCATGTTACCTTATTCATCTTTTGCATTGTCGAAAGAATTGTCTCATATTACCTTATTCGTCTTTTGCGTTGTTGAAAGAATTGTCTCATGGTACCTTCTTCATCTTTCACATTGTCGAAAGAATTGCCTCATGTTACCTTATTCATCTTTCGCATTGTCGAAAGAATTGCCTCATGTTACCTTATTCGTCTTTTGCATTGTCGAAAGAATTACCTCATATTACCTTATTCGTCTTTCGCGTTGACGAAAGAATTGCCTCATGTTACCTTATTTGTCTTTCGCTTCATAGAAAGAATTGCCTCATGTTACATCATTGATTTTTTGCACTGTCGAAAGAATTGTCTCATATTTTCCTATTCATCTTTCGCATTGTCAAAGGGATTGCCTCATATTGTCTTATTCGTCTTTCGCATTGTCGAAAGAATTGCCTCATATTGCCTTATTCGCCTTTTGCGTTGTCGAAAGATTTGCCTCATATTTCCCTATCCATCTTTCGCATTGCCGAAACAATCGTCGTGCTCTTTCATATTGCCTTATTCGTCTTTTGCATTGTTGAAAGAATTGCCTCATGTTACCTTGTTCATCTTTCGCATTGCCGAAAGAATCACCCTACTCCTTCATATTTCCTTATTCGTCTTTCGCATTGTCTTAAGAAATGCCTCATGTTACCTTATTCGTCTTTCGCATTGTCGAAAGAATTGTCTCATGTTACCTCATTCATCTTTCGCATTGTCCAAAGAATTGCCTCATATTTACCTTATCCATCTTTCGCATTGTCGAAAGGATTGCCTCATGTTGCCTTATTCATCTATTCACATTGATAAATTTTCACCTTATACTTTTTTGAAAGAATTGCCTTATTCATCTTCCTCCTGCTATCTCACTTTCCTTGCCTTTTTGTAACCCCTTTCGGATCCTTTGCGCAAAATCCGAAAGTGCCATCATGGTTTTCCCCATTCTCACAAGGAATCCATATTCTCCATTCCCCTTTCAGGTTAAGGGCTAAACCTGAACCTCATTTTTTGAGGTGTTTTCCTCCCGTTCAGGTAAGGGTTAAACCTGAGCCTCATTCTGATGAGGTATTTCTTCCAATTCCATCACAGTTTTCTCCATCCTGACTAGGAATTCATATTTTTCATATCCATTTAGGTAAGGATTGTACCTGAGCCTCATCTCATGAGGTATTTTTGAAAAATGTCCCGTCATGGTTTCCCCAGGAATCCATATTTTTCATCCCCATTCAGGTAAGGATTAAACCTGAAATTCATTTTGAAATATTTTTGTCCCATCCAGGTCAAGGGCTGAACGTGAGTCTTTTAAAAAAGCTTATTTTGTCTCAGCCATGAGACTTCTTCAGAATCTCCCTTTGTCACAATTTTGGGATCTTCATCCAAAATTCCCATCATGATTTCCTTATTACATTTTATCCAATTATTCCATTCTTGAGGATTTCATCTTTTTCCAAGCCATTCAGGATAAGATGCTAAACCTGAGAATCATTTTTCACAAAGCAATTCTTCCACATCCAGTTCAGATTTTCTGACTGGGGCATTTTAAAATTTGGTATGTTTTCTTTGCTACTAAGCTCGACTTTCAACCGGCTTAGCAGCAAAGAGGGGCATCTGTGAACACCCCAAATTTTTCAAAATTTCAAAAACTCCCTTTTTGTCCCTAGCATTCACCTTCTAAGATATTCAGAAGGGCAATTGTGTCAATTTCCATTCGTTTCTAGGATTCACAGGTTAAAGATCCAAAATCCAATTTCATTTCCTACATCTGACCCAATTTTGGATCATGATCGAATATCCGAATCCAATTCTGAGCTAGATTCCCCTGTTTTCAAAATTTTAAAAAATATAAAATCAATTTTCTGAATGGCTCAGACATTTCATCCAGAATCCATTTGGATCCACTCATTTCATTTCCTAAATTTCGAGATCCAAACTTGAATATTCATTCAAAATCCTGAATCCATATCCATTTTGAATCTTAATTTTTGAAATTAACCATGTATTTTTTCAAAAACCTCATTTCAAAAAATCCTTAAATTTCAAAACAAATATTTTATAGAAAACCTTTCAAAAGCCTTGTTTGGATCCCATCTTTTAAAAATCCTTGTGTTTCTCTCATATTTTCTTAAATTTCTCCTTCAAAAATATAAAAGAAAAAGAATTTCAGAAAATGGCGTAAGCCCCTTTTTTTCTGAAAAGCCTTGTAAAAAGGACCACCTTCTTGAAAAACTTCAAAACAAAGAGGGGCCCGTTTTGAAAACTTTCTAACGGTCTTGCCTTATAAAAATGACCATCGCAGAGGTCGATCGACATCCATTCCTTACCTCCCCATTTGCGCATGATCCGTCTTCACCCTTTCACCCTTCTTGCATCCACTATCGATCTTCACCCTTCCCCCTCTTCCCTTTCTATTTTTCTCTCCTCTTCCCTCTGATTTTCACTCTTTTGACCGGCTGAAGGAATTCCACCCAGCAGAAACGTAAGAAGAGAAGGCTCCTCTCTCTTCGTCAAACCTACGATGAGTGATCCCTCCATTTCCCTTCTCTCTGTCGCTCTTCTTATTGCCTTTCTCTTTTCTTCCTGTTTTCACGAATTCTTTGATGTTATTCTTCATTGTTTAATGGTAAGTATCCTTGTAGTGTCGATCTACATATGGCAGTATCAACCTACATATTGCGACATCATTGGAATTTTATATTCCAACATATTTTTCCCTTTCAACTCGTTATTGAATTCATGCAGTTTACATATGTTTGAATATATGCATTTCCTCTGCAACATTGGTTCAACACAGTATTAGTATTTCCTTCTTGATTTCAAAAGCATTTTCTTTCTTACTTTCATCTTAGTGAATGTATTTATCACGCTTCACATCTGCATTTTGTTCATTCTTTTTCTTTGTTACAACATCATTAATCTCCCCTGTGTCATTTGCATTTTGATCATTCTACATCCATTTCCATAGCATCTGTAGAATCCATATTTCATTTAATTTGCATTTTTGTTTCATTTTTTTTTCATTCTATTTCGTTGTATACACTATTCACCGATCACAATTCTGGTTGCTATGTGTTTCAACACTTTTACCGTTTCTATTATCTTAAAACACCTTCTCCCTTTTTGCACCATCCACTATGCATCTTGATTGTCACTTCACCATCACCGCGATAGGCATCTACACCCATTAAAGCTTTGTCTCTGCTATCTGTGTTCAATGCAGCTAGGATTTATTTACCTGATTAACATTTGTATTCGGTTCTCATTGAAGCATGTGATTTCTTTGAGGAGACGAGAATTTGTGAAAATGATTTGACAGGATCCAACAAATAATGAATGAGCAGGCTCTTCAGAATTTCAAAATGTTGAAGATTCTTGGCCTATCTCATTGTTTTGATCTCAAAGAAACTCCTGTTTTCTCTGCAATGCCAAGCGTACTGAAGTTGGTCCTTGATCCTTGTTGAGGCTTAGCCTCAAATCATGAATCAATCGGACATTTGAAGAGCCTTGAACTGTTGAGCATGAGATGATGTTATTCACTAAAGAAACTACCTGATCATATTTTGTCAAATGAGTTGTTTTCAAAACCCCCACCTTTAGGGTTGGGGCAGGATTTTTTGTCTACCAGAAGAGCTGGAAAATCTGAAGTCCTTAACAAGACTCCATCTCAATTATATCTCAGCAACAAGGATACCCAAATCCATAGCTGCCGCAGACATCTCACATGACCAGTCCCATCATTATTGAAGGGTCTCACAGGAGGTTCTTTTCCCTCACCAAATCAATTTTGGAGGGGAGAGGTGTGTGTATGCAACAGAAGAGCACATACAGGGACTGGTGTTGGAAAGCTGCTCGCTGGAAAGTCCAATAGTGCTACCATCCCTTCACAACAACCATTTTTAGTCTCGAAGCTGGTTGGAGCAGTGTGCTTTGGTTCGGTCATCCATCACACTGATTCCCAACCATTGCAGAGTTTATGCAATCACATACTGAAATTGGATCATGAAAGCTGAGCTGCATGCTTGCTTACTAATCAGTTGTTGTTCTTACAAAGATAATGACAATGATGAATCATCACCATCTAGAAGTCATTTTGGGTATGCAAATAAGTATTCTTAAGGCAAATTGATCCTCTCCGCCGCCTCAACTCTTTCATGTTTGTCATATAGTACTATGGATGCTAGGCATGCAACTTTTAGTGCTCTTTAGTTTTCTTATGTCACTACTGCACCTGTGCTCTTCAAAACAACATTTGCACTTCCACACACAACACCTATGCCCCTTTACAACTCACATTCAGCATCTTCATTGCCTATCAACACAACACATGTGCACTTACTATAGTCATTCCACTGCTTCCCTACGCAACACCTTCTTTCATTGATGCACACTCACTTTCACTTGCACTATGGCACTCGTCCCCTCTGTGCACAGTACTTCATCTCACTGCTGCACCTGCATATCTCCACTACACTTTTCACAGCACCATCACCAATTACACCCTCATCTTGTGCACACTCCCATTGCCACTTGATGCACCTTGTCACTCAACACTTATAGCATCACTTACACTGCTACTTGTTACCACCCTCTGCACATCAATGTCGCACACTCATTAAACATCCACTGCAACTCTATCACCTCACTGTATATTCATTAATTGATGCTACTGGAGGTGACTTGCTAAATTCAAACTATGCAGAAGTCGATCAATCCACTGCATCCCTGCTGCACCTCTCACACCACTTTATTCCCTGCACCTATGTATTCATTATTGTTATCATCACAAAATTTTTCCCTTCCCTACGGGAGAGAGGGGAAACGTTTCGCAAGTCAAACTTGACCAGAATTTGAAAATTGTTTTGAGATACTCACCTTCGTTTTGAAAATAGCAGGAAAATTCTGAAGAATGGGACTCGACCTTTCGGTATGAGGTTCGACCGTTCCTACCGCCTTTAACAGGGGTAATCGAACCAAGGATCAAATGTGTGCTTGACTTAGTTAAATCATCAAAATAACGTTCTATCCTAAATGCACAGAGAATTCAGGCATGTGCTATGAAATTTTGTAAAATGCAGGTTGAAAAACATGATGTATGCTTAGAAAATGCTTTGATGTTGGAAAATGTTTCTAAGGCAAAAAATAAAAATCAATCTCTCAAGAAAACTCTGATAAAAGGATTTGAAATCTCAAGAAAGTTTATAAAGATTTGGGAAAATCATGAAGGAATGAGAATATTGAGAAAATAGAAAGAATTCTTGAGCAACAGCAAACACTTGAAGGGAAAATGCTTGTCAGGAAAACTCCAACTTTGAGAATTTTCTTTGGAAAGTGATTGAAAATTCATAAGAAAACTCTTTGGAGAAGGAAAATCAAAACTCAGAAAATTGAAATTCAGAAAATCTTAGCCTTGAGAAATTGGAAATCGATTTTGACTCTTGAGAATGATGAAAAACTCCTTTTGAAAATGAATATTAAGAAAAAAATATTTTCCAGGGAAAATCATGGAAAAACTTGACTTGGGAAATCCAACTTTGGAAATTTTCAGAGTTTCTTGATGAATCGATTTCCTTGGAATGAAAATTTTCTTGAGAAAAAGTTTGAGATATGCAGGTGATTTCATGATGTGAACTATCCTGAATGAATGAATGTCTTTTCATAAAAATATCTTTTATGAAAAATATGCAATTTTAAAATTAAACTAAGGTAAGATTACCACATATTCCGACTATGGCCGTAAATATGCTTGTAATTTACTTAGTTAATTCTAAAATATTTTGTAAAATTGAAGATATGCAGTGAATTTTTTGGAAGATAGCCTAAGAGTGTAGGCTCGGTGTGACTAGTAGAAAGATGCTGAATCTGGGTCTCGTCCATATTCCGACTAGGGCCGTAAATATGGACTCTACCGAGTTCATCAACTCCCTAAGAGTTGGTGCACGTGCCATTCGTGTACATCCATAGTGATTTTGAAATATAATGCATGAATCACATAATCATGATATTACAGAAATTCAAACTATATGATATGCATCCTAATCTAAGCAGAAAAGTAAATCTCTTATTCCAAAATTTATATTATTACATCACTAAATAAAATAAAAGAAACAGAAAATTTTGCAGATTCTAGCTCCTTCCTTTGAATGTCTCTGTCAAGCTTGAAATGAGGTTAGCTCAAATATGTGGGTTTTTCCAAGATTTTTCAATAATATCCTGAGATTATTGGACTTAGTTAGATATAAACCCGATTTTCATACTTTTTTGATATTTGAAATGATGAAAATGCAAAAAAATCAAGAAATAAATAGTTTGAAATTCGGAATTGTGGTCAAAATGACCAAAATACCCCTAATATTAAGGTTATACCTTTAAAATCAGGGTTTTTTGAAGGAATTTAGGTAAAATTTGAGATTTTGAAATTTGAATTGAACCAAATGATGATGAAATGCATGATGAGACATGATGATATGCTTCTAAAAATATTAAGACTGTAAAAATCAGAATTGATGTTTGAAACTTGGCCAAAATAATGAATTTCGCTTGTTTTTCGCCCGGATCATGGTCTCGCGGGGATCCTGTTTTGATGATACAGCTAAATCGATCCTCAAACGGTTTTCAAATCATGCCAAATTCAGTAGAGAGCACCCCTCTACCCTTATAAACAATGTAGAATGATAAAATTTATGAAATGATATGGCCTAGATGCAAAATTTTAAAGAAAACCCTAAAATAAGCAAATTTTGCATACGGGTACGAACCAAACATAGCATTTAACGCAATAATGCAAAACTTCACCATAGAAATGTTTGATATTTTGGAGGATGCTAAAGGACATAAAAATGAACATATTTGGCTTTGACATCCTTGGGATTTGACCTATGGTGATTTCAGTAGCAGAGATTTGGTTCTGACGGGACTAAAATCAATAGGATCTGATGTGGAAATGGATAAAAAATAATAATTGACAACCAAATTTTTTGAAAATTAAATGGAAAACTACTGACATGCATATGAACAACTTTAATTTCTATGGATTTGGCATTTGATCAACTGGATGAGAAATAAAAATACGACATTATACGCATAAACTAGAAGAACAGATGTAAGTACCAAAACAGAAGACTAAAATAAAAAATACGGAACTGGCATGAAGACTGTCCTAAAAATTGCAAAACTTCAGAATCAAATAGAGGACATGCAGCAAATAAAGTTCACTTTTTACAGATCCTCATTTGAAGCTATATCCAGAGAGAACCAGTCGACTTAAGTCGATCCAGAGTCTTAGAAACTCAAATCGGGCTCTAACATGTGTTCTGAGCTCTTGGATTTTTTTCAAAATCAAAAAAATTCAAACAAATCTGATAAAATCAGATTAAATAATAGACTCAATTCCAAGTTCATGGAATTTTTTGTGTCGAAAATCATATCTCACATGAGTGAGATCTTGATTTTACAAGTTGAGACCAAATATTCAGAACGTTTCCAGGGTCATAAAACCCGACTTGGCATTTTGAACTTTTAACACAGTAAATGAATTCAAATGATTCCGATTTCTTTGAAGATTATCAGAGACATCTAAGGTCACGTAATATGATTTTTTTGGCATTGTTAAAGAAAAATAACAGCATAAAATAACGAGTGGACTGACTGACAAAAATAGGGAATTACCGAAACTAAACAGAATTGAAATAAATGCTAAAAAAAGAACTTACTAATTCCTAAAATATGCTAAATTAATGAAATAAAATATGAATTGAATTTAACTAATGCACGAATGTTAAAAATCATCAAGGAAGCATGATCCTACTTAATATATGTCATTTTATGGGAATGGTCCAATCCATCATTCGGACGAACCCCTTCTTAAAAACGCGAAATCCATGGAATTCAGTATGCGAATAGAAACGAGCCTATTATTTCAATATAATCAGCTCGAATGGGAGCTTACCTTGTGTTCTTATGATGTTTTGGAGCTTCAGAGATGGGAGGCTACGGGATGGCTCCTTGAGAATATACTCCAGATGCAAAGGCTCAGATGAGTCCCAAAGGGGGCATGGATTTCAAGGAAGGAAAAGGGGACTTGAGATTAAAACTTGGGTTGAAGTTCAGATCCAAAGAGAAGCCTCCTGGACTGGGCATGGGCTAGGGATTTGTAGACTGCTGGAGAAATTTTGAAATTCAAACAAGAGGTCATCTGGACCCTTCATGCGGCGCCATCTCAAGGCATGTCACTTTGGATTTTTTGAAATAAATAAAATGCAATTTTTGTAAATAAGACACCTCAGATGGATTTGAAAATATTCAAAAATAAGGTTTGCTTGATTCTCTCTGCAGGAGCTTCCCATATGGCGCCACCTTAGAGGATGCCACCTTGGAGTTTGCTTTTATTTGAAATTCAAAGTTTTGTTTCTCTGGAAGAAGGAGAGACTGCCATGTGGTGCCACCTCAGAGTGGCTCCACATTGACATGTGTCAGAAGGAAGAATAGATGAAGCATATGGTGCCACCTCAGAGGGAATTTGAAATTCTGCTTTTTCATAAAATCAATCTGCAGAGCTATTTTTGTGGAAAGCTCCTTTTCAGAAATGGCGCCACCTCAGAGGGGAGATGATTCTACTTTTTTTGAAGAAAGGAGATCTAGACATGTGGCATTTCAGGGTGGTTCCACACCTGACAAGTGTCAACTTGCAGGAGGAGGCCTCTCAGATGACGCCACCTCAGTCTGGAGTTTGAATATTTGAATTCTTGCTTTTTCTGAAGGAGGCATAGAGAGACATGTGTCATTTGCTTTTTCTGAGGAGGGCAGAGAGGACATGTGTCACTTGCTTTTTCTGAGGAAAGTAGAGAGAGACATGTGTCCGCTGCAAAAGAGAACACCTCAGATGGTTGTAAACACCCCAAATTTTTCAAAATCTTTTAAATATTCCCTCTTTGCCCCTAATATCATTTTTTGAGTAAATGAGTCATTTTAAATCTAAATTCCAGTTCATTTCTCTAGTTTTATTGAAATTAAATTCATTTCATATGTTTAAATTGATTTTAGATCTGGATCTATTGTCCAGATCCAAATCTGAATCTCCTTGTCCAAATTTTAAAATAAAATTATAGAAAATACCAAAAATAGCCTTTAAATAGCTCGGATAGTCCATTCGACATCCGTTTGGATCCATCATATTGAATTTCTCGATTCGAGTGTCAAAACTCGAACATTTTTTCAAAACCTGCGTCCAAACCCATTCTTCTCAATAAATTTCCCCGAAATGGTCTAAAATTCTCAGAAAAATACTTTTGTAAATATTTCTCAGAAAAATATAAAAAAATTAGTGTTTAAAACTTAGTTTTCTTTTTAAATCTTAGTTTCCTACTACAAAACTACAAAAAATGGAAAATGATGCAAAAATCGAAAAAATTGGGGAAAGCAAAAGGTTTTAAAACTTGAAAATTTGAATTTTTGCCAAAAACCTCTCTTGAACCACTCTTTTTTACAAAAATACTTTCAAAGGAGGCCTTCTTTTGGAAATTTGGAAAATCCACAACGGATCACTCCCGCGCACTTCCCTTCTCTCTTGCCTACCCTCCATCTGCAACAACTTCTTCTTCCCTCAACGCCTCATCTTCAACCACCGGATTCTCCTTCACGCCTCCATCAGCCGCAGGCTCCCCCTTTCTAGAAGGATCCTCCACCCTCTACATAAACCACCTTCAAGAAACCCTAAAGATCATCCGTTTTCACCCTACCATTGTCTCCTCTTTCTCCTTCACGATCCATTATCGACCCCTTCATTTGCCTCTGATCAGTCTCCTACCTCCCCACGGCCATCCATTTTCCATCTCTTAACCCCTTCAATCCGTTTCCCCTTTCCTTCCTTCAAATCGCCATCCACTACTGAACTCCCATCCTTTTCCGTTGCCTTCCCTTTAGAACTCCTATTTCGGTGGATCAGAGGATCTCCAGTGCCCAGCGAAGGCCTTCTGAGGTAAGTAATTCATCCCTCTTTGGCTTTTTGTATAAGCTTGTCTTAGGATATATTAAACTATCACTTCCCTTTTTTTTTAGCATCCATGGCAAGGGTGGTCTGCTTATAGCTGAACACCCTGCCTCAATGCAATACTAAACAAGAATAGCACTATTCTGACATTTTTTTTTAGTCTCCCTATAAATTTCTTGTTTATCCTTTTTTTTTTCTTCTTTCGACATTTGTTATTTAGCATTCTCTTTTCTTTAATCCTCTTTAAAAATTCGCGTGGGTTTTGTTCTCTGCATATCACAATATATGCTGCAGCTATACCTCGATCGAGGGTTTTGGTATAATCTGCGGCTGGAATGGCATCCAATAGGAACATTTGGCAATGTCCCACCATGACATCCTCGATTCCTCTGATATTACATTCACCTTTTAGCGATCTTTTTTGTTGATTTGACTTGCTCAATGTCTCCTGTTATCTTGTTTCTATTAATATGACAGCATCATTTCCATTTCATTTTATGTTTTATTTAGTTTAATACAAATGTTTGTATAAAGATTATCCAGAAAGATCAATCTGATGATCTCTGTATCCAGTTCCTGTAATTCATTGTGCATGGGTTGCAGTAGTATGATCAAGACTCCCATAATGCCTCATCCCTCTGTTTCATCCCTAAATGTCCCTCAAGAATCTCGATCAATATATATATATATATATATATATATATATATATATATAGTGTTACTTTTTTTCTTTTCTTTTCATTACTTCTGTGCAGTATACATATAGATTGACGTTTCCCATCCCTTAGCCTCTTGTAACAAGTATTTGCCAGGATCATCTCATCATTTAGTTGTGGAGCAAACCCAAGAACTCCTGTTAACACTACCTATGGATGGCAAACTTTTTTTTTTTATATATATCAAGATGAATTCAAGGGCTCAAGTGAGGATGACATCAATAAAGATGGGTTTGAAAAGGGAAATCTAATGAAAAGGGTATTGCAGGTACCAAAGGTCTTCATCTTACCATGCTGTGAAATAGAAAAATTACTAAAGTCTTCTTTCCCCTCCACTTCATCCTATAGTTGCTTCACTGACAGGCCCAAGCAAGGTAATATAAATTTCATTTAATCATAAGTGCATTGTCATATTTCTTTCACTTCATATAGTTATTTATGTTCATCGGCTAGCTTACATTGGTCCATTTGCAATCAATACGTCCTAGCATGTCATCTCACATCTATTCAGCACATCTGCTTGATACATGAGCTAGCATTATCATCGTGATCTCTGGTACATGCATCCATATCCCTGTTTCTCGGTATAGTAACAAAGACTTGTCCCTGTGCAGAAGTTAAAACCTGGATAGAACTCCAAAATCCATGGGTATTTCTATTGTTGATTTGATGGAAACGATATTGTTATCTCACCATCTCAATGAGTGTAAGAATCTTTAGTAACCAGTCTATTTTCAAATAAAAAAATAAATATATATATATGTAGTGCATCTGAAAAGAAAGAAAAGTTGCAGTCACCGCAACACTCCATTTGAGAGTGAATGTGCTGAAGCCAAATTGATTGAGGATGTTATTGGAAAATTTTATGGTAATGATGGTTGTGAAGAGGTGTTCACTGTCTGTAACTGTCATAATGAGGGTGTAGAGCACGCTCATTACATGCAAGTAACGCTGGATAAAGGTCCCAAGAGGTAAATGGCTCTGCCAAGAATGGGAATCTGAAGAGAATATTAAGAGCCAGTAATCTGATAAATCTGTTCCTGCAGAATGCCTTCGTTCAATGTGGTGCACTGGAACTTTGTGATATGTTGTAGATTAGGTGGACTTCTGCAGCTCCTCCTACCTATATTGTTTCTAATTAACCTTTAGATAGAAGATTGGGCTTTTTGCCAAGTTTCTTGTCGAAGTAAGTTCTTAAAAGCAACCATCTGTTAAAAGCACTATGCTTCTTCTTCACTATATTTGCGGTAATTGCGTTAATCTTATCTTGCTAAATGTACTATTCACATGCCATCAACCCCTACATGTTCTAGCATATTTCAAATCGCAGCAGTGACTCTTAGTAGCCATTAGTTTGTGGCAAAGTTGATTTGCTGTAATCATTTTGCTGCTGCCAGAGTCACCAGCCAACGTTGAGGAAGCTAGGAGATCAATATCTTTCTTGAAGCCCATAACAAAGGTAAGTCTAAAGAGCAAATGTCTTATGACAATTGAATTCGTGACTGTCAGCGGGGGCAGCAATCTGTGCATAAATGCAATGAGCTAGGCATCCTACAGCATGGTCGTTTATTTGAGAACCTGAATCTCAGGAGGGAGACTCCGAACTGTTCCTAAGGCATCCATATTGCAAGTTTTTATTAGCTTTTCTTCCAACTGTAATATCTTGTCTCTGATTTATTCATGGAAACAATGTCCCTTCAGCCCATCTTCATTCCAGCCACCACTGTACCCTATTAGTATTTAGTGAATGTTTGCTCCACCAACATACTTTGTTGACATCTGCTGAAAGCTATCACACAGAGGTATGTTGTTTACTGACTGTAAATTCAAAATGCATCATTCACACAGCATCCACTGCTGTGCCTTCCTTTACATCTACTAGATTATCTCTCATCCACCTACATTGAGTTTATGTCACTTGTAATATGTCTATATATATATATATATATATATATATACATATATACGTATGAATATATATACATACGTGTATATAGGTGCATATGTAGATATATATATTCGCATATATGTGTATATCGGAATGTAGGTATGTATGTCATCCTCCACTCTTTTCATCATTTATATCTTAGTATATGAACATTTTTTTTAGATATCCATGTGATATATGCCATTTTCCTTCTATTTTTTGTATTAACCCAGTTGTTTTGCAGGAAATATGTGGAAGATATTATTACTTGAAGTTGTAAAAATCTTCATATTTTGTAATAATTAGATCTTAATGAAAATTTACATTTTTTGCTTTAGATAGAATGAATGAGCATTGTAAATATCATGAATTACTTGTTCTTCATGCATTTTTCCCTTTATTTCTCAAAATCTCACAATGGTGAAACACGAATGACACGTGCACCATTTCATAAAAGGTAAATTAATCCTAAGTTGATGATCCACATCAATGGCCATAGTCAGGGTGTGGACAAAACTTAGTATTTTTATCTTTTACGAAATAACACTAGATCCACACTGGATCCGTTTTCAAAAATCATCATATTTTCCTTAAAATCTTTTCCTCTTTTATCAGAATTTAACCTAAAATTAACTCAAAACATATACCAATGGCCATAGTCAGGGTATATTGAGAGTTAATTTCATTTTAAATTCTATAAAAGCACCAAATGTATTTTATTCTTCACCTGAATTTAAATATAGATTATTATATAATACATTCAATGACCATAGTCAAGGATGTATTATACCTTCAATCTTATTTTAATTCATTTAAAGAATGGAATAGCTTTTCAAAATCCAATTTCAAATTCTTTAAATTCATTCATCATTTAGGATAGAACTACGTCATGTTTTTCAAAAATTTCTTTTTCAAAACTCCAAGTGATGTAAATATCTTCTTCAATCAATCCTCAATTCTTGTAAAAACCAATTCATCTCTTCATTTTCAATTCTATTTCATTTTTCAATCTCAAAAGTTCAATTTAACTTTGAGATTTCAAATGTATTTTATATTCAAAATTTCCAATTCAAATCAAATTTCAGAGTTCAAATTTGACTTTGAAATTCCAAATTCAATTTATATTCAAAACTCCAAATCCAATCCAAAGTTCAATTTAACTTTGAGATTCTCTTCATCTTCTAAAAATCAAAATCAAACTTCAAATTAAAAATCTAAATTGACTTTGAAATTCATTTTGCATATTCAAGATTCAAATTATATATTTCAAGGTCAATTCAAATTTGGAAATTCTTGATTCATCTTCTGAATTTAACAAAACTCCAAATATATTTTAGGATCCAGGATTCAACATTCATATCGGATCTCAGAGTTCAGATCCAAATCCATTTAGGACCCAGAACCAAATTCTACTTTGGATCTTAGACTTCGGATCCAATTCCATCCTAGGGTCCAGAGCCCAATTTCATCTTGGATCTCAAACTTCAGATCCAAATCTATTTTTTAGAATCCAACTCTACTTTGGATCTCAGACTTCAGATCCAAATCCATTTAGGATCCAGAACCAAATTCTACTTTGGATCTTAGACTTCAGATCCAATTCCATCTTAGGGTCCAGAGCCCAATTTCATCTTGGATCTCAAACTTCAGATCCAAATCCATTTTTTAGAATCCAACTCTACTTTGGATCTCAGACTTCAGATCCAAATCCATTTAGGATCCATAACCAAATTCTACTTTGGATCTTAGACTTCAGATCCAATTCCATCTTAGGGTCCAGAGTCCAACTCTACATTGGATCTCAGACTTCAGATCCAAATCGATCTTAGGATCCAGAACCCAATTCTACATCGGATCTCGGATCCCAGATCTTAAGTCCATTTTAAGATCCAATTCAATTTCAAAATCTAGATTTCAAATCCAAGTCAATTTCCACATCTCATCTGAACCCCCTTAAATCCATTTCTATTCTTAAATGCCATTTTGATTTTCTCAGTCCATTCCAAATTTCAAACTTCAGAAATCCAAATTCAATTCCATCTCAAGTATTCATTTCCTTTTCTAAATTCAAATCTAAAAGTCAAAGTCGATTTTGACTTTGAAACTTCATTTCCTTTCATTTCAAAGCTTCAAGTCATTCTTTCTCATTTATTCTTCCAACTCTGATTTACTTCAAAAACTTAGGACTTCTATGATCTATCTTAAGTTCTAAAGTTAGATTCAACCATTTCTTCACTCCCTTATCAAATTCATCTCAGAAGCACTTGGAAATTTCCAAAACATCTTTCAAAAGAAGCATACATCTTTGCATCGCTCAAGCATGATTCTTTGTGCATTTAGAGTTAGAATAAATTCTTAGATTATATTTAGGCAAAGCAAAAGGCATAGATTCGATCCTTGGTTCGATTACCCCTGGTAAAGGCGCCAGGAACGGTCGAACCTCGTACCGACGAGCGAATCCCGTCTCTCCATTTTTCCCGCAAATTTTCAAAACGAAGGCGAGTTAAATTTCTAAATATTTTTCAAATCAAGGTCAAGTGAGACCGCGCAAAAGAGTTACTCTTCTCTCTTTCTTTCTTTTCTCTTCTCTCTTTCTTTTCTCTTCTCTCTTTCTTTTCTTTCTTTGTTTTTCTCCCTTCAAAAAGGAGGAGAATGGAGGTTAGAAAAGAGAAAGAGAAGGAAGAGAGAGAAAACCACAAGAGAGGAAAATTTTTGCGATGATCACAGTTTTGGCGACCGTGATGGGACATCGTCTTCGTCCGGTTGAATCTATGCCTTTGCTTTGCTTTTATATAATCTAAGTCTTTATTCTAATATATGTCAGCTACATTTTCATGCAAACCTTAGGAGCCTAGACTCTGTCCTAAGCTGACATTATTTTCATATAGGATCTAAGTATGGTTTGGTAGGACCATATTGAGGAGATTATTCCATGCTCACATTAGACTTATGTCTTAAATACAACTCTCCTCAATTCTAGGGATTTAATGCAAACAATGTATGCAAGTGTATGCTTCTCTTTATTTAAATCTCTCTTTTGGACTTGCATTAGAGCCTTCTGATTTTATTGCATGTTGATCATATTTTGAAAACATCCCTACCTATATTGTCCCGGTCTTCACGTTGCTGGGCTGTCTCACTGAACCATAGTTCGGGAGAGAGCCTCACAACTGGACCACTTATTTGGGTTCGCGCCCCCCTACCACGTACCTAAGGGCCATAGTCCGAGGTATATCGGTAGGTGCTCAAGGATGTTGGGGAAGCCATTACCTTAAAACTGAAAAGATATCTTATATGCCATGTACTTCGAGCTTCGGCTTGAGTATATCGGCGTACCTTGATTGGAATCAGATGATATAAATCTTAGAGTTAGGATTAAGGTCCTATCAGCCATTTCAAATATTGCATATAGAGTCAGCTTTAGGGAGTGCTATTTGTGCATCCTTGCTTGTATATCTGTGATTGTATGATATTTTATATATATCTTCCTTATATTTTCCAAAAACCTGGGTATATATTTTCAAAATTTCTCCTTTGTTTTAAAACCCAGGTGTATTTTTTTCTTTCTCTTTTTCTTCTTCTTCTACATTTCTTCAAAAATTCTTCTGATCCTGCCTGCAAGTTCTTCAAATTTTAAATCCTTACCATTTATTCTCAAATTCCATTTTTCCTTTTATTTTCTTATGTTTTTTTATATTTTCATAAAAATCTCTTTTCGTCAAGAGATATCCTTTTCAAAATGGTATTTTCTTTCATAATTTAGTTGGTTACTCTCCCTTGTGGAGTAAACAACGCAATTGTCACAAATTTTGTGGCGACTCGATCCCTAGTAATGGGATACAATTTTTTAGATTTCAACCTAAATCCTCCCTCTTGTCAAAACTTCTCCAAAAATTTTCTCTGGTCTAAAAACCTCCTCTTTCCTCCACAGAGAGATCACTGATATCCGAAAATGGTCACGACAAGAGCAGGAAAAGAAACAGATCCTTAACTCAGCGACAGTGAGGCGGAAGAGATGAGCTCTCCCAAATCAGTCAGGGGACAAAATCAGAACAAGAAAGATGACATCGAACCCGCTATGTATGACATGTTCCAAAAGATGATGGCAAGGATGATGTCGGAGCAAGCTGAGGCCAAGCTGAAAGAGGCAGCTCCTAAAAGCAAGCTGAAGAAGAAGCCTGTGAAAAAGACAATCAGAATCATCAAAAAGAAGGTGCAGCCAGACACTACTTCGGAGGAATCAGAGTCAGTCGAGGAAGAGTCAGAAGAGGAAGAGCAGATTGTCTACAGACAGAATCCTCCAAAACAATCCGTAAAAAAAGCTGCAGAAGAGCCTGAATCCGTCAACAAGCCCAAGTCTGGGGCTCCAGCAGAGGACCTGATGAGCAAGCAGATGAAGGAGATGAATCAAGCTATTAAGGATATTCAAGCCAAGGGTAAGGGCAAGCAGACCTACACCGGCGAAGATTTCTATGATGGTCTAGATGGGGACGATAACTTGGAGAATCTTCCCCGTAAGTTTCTCAAATTTGATGGGACTGGCAACCCTAAAGCCCACTTAGCCACATTTTATGCAGAGTGCAGCCGTTTCAGGAAAGATAACAGGGCTCTGTTCATTTGCTTTCCCTGCAGTCTGGAGGGTATAGCAGCCAGGTGGTATGCGGACCACATCAATCCTATCGAACTACGAGAGTTCGATAAAGTAGTCAATCTGTTCATTGAGCGCTTCCTGTTCAATACTGAGGTTTCACCTACGCTCAATCACCTTTACAATTTAAAGCAGAATGAGACTGAAAGAGCAGAAGAATTCATCCACAGGTGGAGAAGTACCTGCAACAAGATGAAAGTTCCCATTCCAGAGGAGCATGCATTGCAAATAATCCTCAGCAATTTCTCTCAGCCTCTGAGAAGCCTCATTGCCACTTCTCCAGCAAAATCCTTTATCAAATTAATTGAGCGAGCCGAATGGCTCGAGGCAAAAATAGAAAGTGGGCTTTACGAGGGCATACCTCTGACCAAAAATGTCCAAGATCAGAAAAAGAAAGCGCAGTTCACTCATGCAGCTGATACCTCTAGCAATAATCTTGATAACAACATAAGAAACAGGAATGACAACAAGAATGGCCAGAACCACGGCGCAGCTCAAAGGGAAAAGTCTTTCAAGCAGAGTAACACGCCGTCTCAGTCTAACTTTCCGCAAAAGGAAAAGATAAAGCACGAAGGTTGGAGTAATGATCGTGAGTTCACTCCTCTGAAACAAACGCTCGAAGAAGCCCTTGAATTCATGTTGGCCAAAGGATTGGTTAAACTCCCAAAAGTCGCGGATCCCCCTACGGTCATGGGAAGGTTCACAAATCAGTTCTGCAAGTTCCATCGAGCAGTGGGGCATGACACTGATCACTGCTTCGTCTTCAAAAATATTGTTCAGGATTGCGTCGACAAGAGTCTCTTTGTTGAAGACGAAGGGGAAGATGACCTAGCCGTCATGACCAAATCTCTCCCCGGCTACTCAGAAAACTGAAGATGCCAGAATTCTCCTACTTTTCCCCCCTTTTTTGCCAGTCACCTTGTAGGGGGCCAGTCAGCCCAGTCCTTTTGTGACCTTTTTGGTCAAAGTATTTGTAAATATTTCAGCCCTTTGTTATCAGTTTTTTTTTTCGATCAATGAAATGTCAATTTTCCTTTATATTTCTAAAATCACAATACTTTCTTCCTCTGCTACGTAGGGGCATTTGCTTTTGAAAATCTATATTTCAAAAATCTCTTCATCGGCTTCTATTAAAACCGCATTTAAATTCCTGTTCTTTTCAGAATGCGGGACTAATCCTGACATCATTCATGAGAGAAATGATATTACCTGGGCCTTTTACAAAAATCATGAAAATTCAAAAATTCTTCGTTATGACCAAAGAGTTCAAACATTCTTCGGTTCAAGCTTTGTCAAAAAATCAACCCTCGTGTTGATCATGTTTTCAAAAATAGATTTTCGAACCATCGCATTGAAAAATCAACCCTCGTGTTGATCATGCTTTCCGAAATAGGTTTTTGAACCATTGCATTGAAGGATCAACCCTTGTGTTGGTCTTATCTTCCAAAATAGGTCTCAAATCTTGTGTTGATCATATTTTTCCAAAAGTGATTTTTCAAAAACGTTATATTCAGAGATCAATCCTGGCATTAGTCTCTCATCTTCCAAAAATTGATTTTAAATCATTATAGTCAAAGATCAACCCCTGTGTTGGTCTTGTCTTCCAAGTTTGGTTTTTCAAAACCGTCACATTTAAAGATCAACCCTTACATTGATCTTATCTTCCAAAATGGGTTATAAATCATCATATTCAAAGATCAATCCTTGCATTGATCGTATCTTCCAAAAATGGGTTTTAAATCATTATATTTCAAAGATCAACCCCTGTGTTGGTCTTATCTTCCAAGATTGGTTTTATAACTTTGCCTTCAAAGATCAACCCTTGTGTTGATCCTATTATCAATTTCAAACTATTATTTTTAGAAATCAAATCTGTTGTTGATTTTCTTTCAAAAATTAGATTTTCAAATCATTGCCTTCAAAAATTAACCCTCTTGATGATCTCTCATGTTTGATTTAAAGGATCAGATCTCGCGCTGATCATTCTTCTTATGGTAAATTTTCTTCCCAGAATGATTTTTCACTTACCTTTAAATGAACATCTTCCTTTTAAAATCCCATATGCAGGTAGGATCAGAAAAACTCTTTTTTCTCTTAAATCTTATAAAATTTCAGTTAAGTTTGATATTTTTATCAGTTTCATTCATTTTATTCAAGTTTATATCAATTTTATCAAGTTTATCAATATTTCCTCAATTCCATTAAATTTTATCAATTTTATACCCTTTCAGGTTAAGGGATAAACCTGATGCCTCTTTCCCATGAGGTATTTCCTTTATTCTTATTTTTCCCCTCAGGTTAAGGGATAAACCTGACCCTCGTTGTCCGAGGTGTTCCCATTCAGGATAAGGGATAATTCTGAGACCCCTCGTAGGAGCCACAACGCTACCTATGAGGATTCTTCTATAAATACAA
The DNA here is from genome assembly GCF_984573655.1 of Nuphar pumila. NCBI lineage: Eukaryota > Viridiplantae > Streptophyta > Magnoliopsida > Nymphaeales > Nymphaeaceae > Nuphar > Nuphar pumila. The sequence goes on along the minus strand of NC_143249.1, from coordinate 151,738,236 downwards.
GTTTTGCCAATCTTTATTGATTTTCTAGATTTATATCAATTTCCCTTCATTAAATTTTCTTAAATTCAGGATAAAGGGATAATCCTGAAACCCCTCATAGGAGCAACAATGCTACCTATGAGAATTCTTTTCCAAAATAAATTTTCGAAATTTCTTTCCTTTCTTCTTCTCCATTTTTATAAATTTTGTTTTTCTCCCCTTTCAGGTTAAGGGGTAAACCTGAATCATTCGTTTCTAAAATTCTCATCAAATGTCTATTCCACTTCCCCTTCAGGATAAGGGAAAATCTTGAAAACGCCGACAAATCATTCTCGATCAAATCTCAAGTATCTTAAAGAATGTTGGTGTCCCCTTTTTCTTCAAATCTCCATCAGAAAACCCAGTACTTACACTGGGGCATTTTTTTGAAAAATTCAATACTCATACAGGTAAGCCTAGCACTCGTGCTAGTGTTTGGCTGACCGATCAGTTAGCCCTCAGGTCACAATCTTTCCTCAATTTTCCTCAAATTCTGTCAATCTTCCATCAATTTCTATCCAATTCTCCTTTGAGATTCGAGTTTCGGTTCAAACTTCCTACTTTTTCCTCAAGGTCCAAGCCTTGACTCGAACTCTCCAACTCTCCTTCAAGGATTTGGGTTTTAACTTGAGTCTTCTTTTCCTTCGAGATCTAAAACTTTCAAGTTTCCCTTTGAGATTCGGGCCCTGACTCGAACTTTCCGGTTTTCCTTTTAAAAATTGAGTTTTGAGTCTTCTTTTCTTCAATAAATAAAACTTTCAAGTTTTCCTTTCAGATTCGAGCCCTGACTCGAACTTTCCTGCTTTCCTTCGAAAACTTGGGTTTTATCTCGAGTTTTCTTGCCCTCAATAAATGAACTTTCAAGTTTTCTTTTGAGATTCGAGCTCTGACTCGAACCTTCCGGCTGTCCTTCGAAAATTTGAGTTTTATCTCGAATTTTCTTGCCTTCAATAAATGAATTTTCAAGTTTTCCCTTGAGATTCGAGCCCCGACTCGAACCTCCCAGTTTTCCTTTGAAAATTCGAGTTTTAAACTCGAATTTCCCTATTTTCTTTGTAGAATCCGAGTCCTGATTCAGATACTCTTTTCAAAGGCTTACCTTCAAAACCCAGTTTTATGCCAAACTTGCCTTCAGGACTTTAAATTTACATTTACCTTCAGAATTCAGCCTCATGTTGGATTCTTCCCCAGAATCCCACTGATATTATCAAAATTCGATGTTAAGCAAAGATTTCGTCATCAAGGATTTCAGGAATATCTTGCCAAATTGCCATAAAATAGTTGTTGATCTCAAACTTTTATTACATAAAGAATTTCCTCAAATCTCCTTAAGTATTCCTTCCAAAAGGGTGAAGCTTCTGTGAAGAAAGGCTCAAACTCCAAATTTTCTGTTGGTCAACCAAGAGGATGAAGAAAAAATCTTCGACATGACCGGTAAAGGAAATATTCAATGATGCAGAAGAGTCATAAAATGAGCTGATATTGATCATAGCTATGGCACATTCTTAAAGAATATTCTTTGGCAGTAAGACAGTGGAAATATCCTGGGCAGTCAGAAAAGAACCTACCCAATTCATGTCTCATCAAGTTAGCTAAGCTGCAAATCAAATATCCGCAAAAGGGATCTCTCAATTGTCGTCAAGATGAAGGCAAACTAAGCGAGTAGACCCCCGGGGCCAAAGAAGATTTGAAACATCTCCAAGATGACGGAGTTTGTGACGGATCCTTTCAGGGAAAGTTCGGATCACCGTCAAGATGAAGGCAGATGTGATGGACCTACCGACAAACCCTAAAAGATATTTGATTTCTGCTATCATCTAAAGACCTTTGAGACAATGCCATCATATATAATCCCTGAGATAAATGAAGGATCGGAACATCTCCAAGATGAAGGAGTTTATGACGTACCCTTCCTTGAAAAAGAGAGAAAAGTCAGGACATCTCCAAAGTGAAGGATGATGTAAAAGCCCAAGAAAGCCCCATGACTCAAAAGAGTGCAAGAAGATCATCATGGAAAAATGCCCAGGATATCAAACTGCCCAAACTACAAAGAATCTTCTTTACCTATGTGAAATTCTTCTATCAATATCTTTTCATCCAATTTCTTTTATGAAGCTAAGAAAATTTCCTCTCTTTTCATGTCAAGGAAATTGATAGCATCCTTGAAGAAGACCAACAACTAAATTTGACTTTGATCCTGGATTCTATAGAGTTAACCTAGTTGGGGGTAATACTCTAGGTGGAAGAGGGAACGTCTTTTAAAAAGTGCTTACCTTCAATTACCTTGAAACAACTACAATTTTATCACTTTGGCAATATTTTTCCAGCTTTCCTGATGAGAAATAAGAACTTAACATCTGTTATTAATATATCTTGGTGTTGCCTTTCCTTTCTTTCGCATATTCGAAAGAGTTACCTTCCCCTCTTTCATAAGAGTTGCCTTCCTCCGTCTTTCACTTTGTCGAAAGACTCGCCTTCTCCTTGATAAAAGGATTGCCTTCCCCATCTTTTGCGTTGTCAAAAGATTTGCCTTTCTCCTTGATAAAAGGATTGCCTTCTCCGTCTTTCGCTTTGTCGAGAGACTCGCCTTCTCCTTGATAAAATGATTGCCTTCTCCGTCTTTCGCTTTGTCGAGAGACTCGCCTTCTCCTTGATGAAAGGATTGCCTTCTCCGTCTTTCGCTTTGTCGAAAGACTCACCTTCTCCTTGATAAAAGGATTGCCTTCCCCGTCTTTTGCGTTGTCAAAAGATTTGCCTTTCTCCTTGATTAAAGAATTGCCTTCTCCGTCTTTTTGCGTTGACAAAAGATTTGCCTTTCTCCTTGATTAAATGATTGCCTTCTTCGTCTTTCGCTTTGACGAGAGACTCGCCTTCTCCTTGATTAAATAATCGCCTTCCTCGTCTTTTGCTTTGTCGAGAGACTTGCCTTCTCCTTATTAAAAGGATTGCCTTCTTCATATTTTATATTTTGCCTTCTCCTTGCAAAAATAATTGCCTCCTTCATATCTTACATTTTGCCTTATCCTTACCAAAAGGATTGCCTTCTTCATATTTCACATCTTACATTCTCCTTGTTAAAAGGATTGCCTTCTTCATATTTCACATCTTACATTCTCCTTGTTAAAAGGATTGCCTTCTTCATATTTCATATCTTACATTCTCCTTGTTAAAAGCATTACCTTCTTCATATTTCGCATTTCGCCTTCTCCTTACTATTGCCATCTTCATATCTTCATATTTTACCTTCTCCTTGCTAAAAGGATTGCCATCTTCATTGCCATCTTCATATTTTGATTTTACCTTCTCCTGTCCAAAGGATTTGCCCTCTTCTATCTTTTTTCCTTGTCAATAGATTCATCTTCTTGATAAAAAGTTTGCCTTATTCATCTTTCACCCCATCAAAAGATTCACCTCTTGTTACCTTATTCATCCTTCATTTTGTCTCACACCTCATTTTTCCATTTCTCACATTTCCAGAAGAGTTGCTTCACTCAGGCGAAATATCTCTTCCTGTCCCATCACGGCTTCTTCACCCGAGGATCCCGTATGGTTGTTCCCACTCAGGTTAAGGGTCAAAACCTGTACTTCCTGCGAGAGGTCATTAAATTCAAAAGTTGGTTTCAGTCTCAGCAATGAGACGCCCAAGTTCATCCCTTTTTCAAAGCTTTAGAGAACCCCATTTCCTTCCTCCTTTCGCAAACCCCTTTTCGGATTTGTTCGTCCAAACTCCGAAGGTCCCATTCTGGTCTCTTCACTCGAGGATTCCGTATGGTCATCCCTTTTAGGTTAAGGGTTAAGCCTGAACCTCGCCCCTCGAGGTATCTTCTCTTTTTAGGTTTGGGTTGAACCTGAGCCTCGTTTCGACGAGGTGTTTCCTTCCAAGTCCCATCATGGTTCTTCCCATCGAGGAATCCATGCTTTGTATATCCATATAGGACAGGATCCTACTTGAGCTTCATTTCATGAGGCATTTTTGCAAAAATGTCCCATCAAGGTCCTCATGTATTCCTTTCCCCATCCAGGTTAAGGGCTAAACCTGAGACATTCCACAAAGTTGATCTAGTCTCACCCACGAGACTTGATCTAAATTCCTTATCTTAAATCGTTTCGATATCATCGCCCAAAGTCCCATCACGATTTCCTCATCTATATCATTCAGTCATATCATGGTCGAGGATTTCGCTCCTCCAAGCCATTCAGGATAAGGTATTAAGCCTGATACCATGTCTTTCAAATAAATTCTTCCACACCCAGTTCAGATCTGCTGACTGGGGCATTTTTCAAAATTTGGAGTATTTTCTTTGCCACTAAGCTCGGCTTTCAACCGGCTTAGTAGCAAAGAGGGGCATTTGTGAACACCCCAAATTTTTCAAAATCTTTTAAATATTCCCTTTTTGCCCCTAATATCATTTTTTGAGTAAATGAGTCATTTTAAATCTAAATTCCAATTCATTTCTCTAGTTTTATTGAAATTAAATTCATTTCATATGTTTAAATTGATTTCGGATCTGGATCTATTGTCCATATCCAAATCTGAATCTCCTTGTCCAAATTTTAAAATAAAATTATAGAAAATACCAAAAATAGCCTTTAAATAGCTCGGATAGTCCATTCGACATCCGTTTGGATCCATCATATTGAATTTCTCGATTCGAGTGTCAAAACTCGAACATTTTTTCAAAACCTGCGTCCAAACCCATTCTTCTCAATAAATTTCCCCGAAATGGTCTAAAATTCTCAGAAAAATACTTTTGTAAATATTTCTCAGAAAAATATAAAAAAATTAGTGTTTAAAACTTAGTTTTCTTTTTAAATCTTAGTTTCCTACTACAAAACTACAAAAAATGGAAAATGATGCAAAAATCGAAAAAATTGGGGAAAGCAAAAGGTTTTAAAACTTGAAAATTTGAATTTTTGCCAAAAACCTCTCTTGAACCACTCTTTTTTACAAAAATACTTTCAAAGGAGGCCTTCTTTTGGAAATTTGGAAAATCCACAACGGATCACTCCCGCGCACTTCCCTTCTCTCTTGCCTACCCTCCATCTGCAACAACTCCTTCTTCCCTCAACCCCTCATCTTCAACCACCGGATTCTCCTTCACGCCTCCATCAGCCGCAGGCTCCCCCTTTCAAGAAGGATCCTCCACCCTCTACATAAACCACCTTCAAGAAACCCTAAAGATCATCCATTTTCACCCTGCCATTGTCTCCTCTTTCTCCTTCACGATCCATTATCAACCCCTCCATTTGCCTCTGATCAGTCTCCTACCTCCCCACGGCCATCCATTTTCCATCTCTTAACCCCTTCAATCCGTTTCCCCTTTCCTTCCTTCAAATCGCCATCCACTACTGAACTCCCATCCTTTTCCGTTGCCTTCCCTTTAGAACTCCTCTTTCGGTGGATCAGAGGATCTCCAGTGCCCAGCGAAGGCCGTCTGAGGTAAGTAATTCATCCCTCTTTGGTTTTTTGTATAAGCTTGTCTTAGGATATATTAAACTATCACTTCCCTTTTTTTTTAGCATCCATGGCAAGGGTGGTCTGCTTATAGCTGAACACCCTGCCCCAATGCAATACTAAACAAGAATAGCACTATTCTGACATTTTTTTTAGTCTCCTTGTAAATTTCTCGTTTATCCTTCTTTTTTTTTTCTTCTTTCGACATTTGTTATTTAGCAGTCTCTTTTCTTTAATCCTCTTTAAAAATTCGCGTGGGTTTCGTTCTCTGCATATCACAATATATGCTGCAGCTATACCTCGATCGAGGGTTTTGGTATAATCTGCGGCTGGAATGGCATCCAATAGGAACATTTGGCAATGTCCCACCATGACATCCTCGATTCCTCTGATATTACATTCACCTTTTAGCGATCTTATTTGTTGATTTGACTTGCTCAATGTCTCCTGTTATCTTGTTTCTATTAATATGACAGCATCATTTCCATTTCATTTTATGTTTTATTTAGTTTAATACAAATGTTTGTATAAAGATTATCCAGAAAGATCAATCTGATGATCTCTGTATCCAGTTCCTGTAATTCATTGTGCATGGGTTGCAGTAGTATGATCAAGACTCCCAAAATGCCTCATCCCTCTGTTTCATCCCTAAATGTCCCTCAAGAATCTCGATCAATATATATATATATATATATATATATATATATATATATATATATATATATATCTAGTGTTACTTTTTTTTTTCTTTTCATTACTTCTGTGCAGTATACATATAGATTGACGTTTCCCATCCCTTAGCCTCTTGTAACAAGTATTTGCCAGGATCATCTCATCATTTAGCTGTGGAGCAAACCCAAGAACTCCTGTTAACACTACCTATGGATGGCAAACTTTTTTTTTTTTATATATATCAAGATGAATTCAAGGGCTCGAGTGAGGATGACATCAATAAAGATGGGTTTGAAAAGGGAAATCTAATGAAAAGGGTGTTGCAGGTACCAAAGGTCTTCATCTTACCATGCTGTGAAATAGAAAAATTACTAAAGTCTTCTTTCCCCTCCACTTCATCCTATAGTTGCTTCACTGACAGGCCCAAGCAAGGTAATATAAATTTCATTTAATCATAAGTGCATTGTCATATTTCTTTCACTTCATATAGTTATTTATGTTCATCGGCTAGCTTACATTGGTCCATTTGCAATCAATACGTCCTAGAATGTCATCTCACATCTATTCAGCACATCTGCTTGATACATGAGCTAGCATTATCATCGTGATCTCTGGTACATGCATCCATATCCCTGTTTCTCGGTATAGTAACAAAGACTTGTCCCTGTGCAGAAGTTAAAACCTGGACAGAACTCCAAAATCCATGGGTATTTCTATTGTTGATTTGATGGAAACGATACTGTTATCTCACCATCTCAATAAGTGTAAGAATCTTTAGTAACCAGTCTATTTTCAAATAAAAAAATAAATAAATATATATATGTAGTGCATCTGAAAAGAAAGAAAAGTTGCAGTCACCGCAACACTCCATTTGAGAGTGAATGTGTTGAAGCCAATTTGATTGAGGATGTTATTGGAAAATTTTATGGTAATGATGGTTGTGAAGAGGTGTTCACTGTCTGTAACTGTCATAATGAGGGTGCAGAGCACGCTCATTACATGCAAGTAACGCTGGATAAAGGTCCCAAGAGGTAAATGGCTCTGCCAAGAATGGGAATCTGAAGAGAATATTAAGAGCCAGTAATCTGATAAATTTGTTCCTGCAGAATGCCTTCGTTCAATGTGGTGCACTGGAACTTTGTGATATGTTGTAGATTAGGTGGACTTCTGCAGCTCCTCCTACCTATATTGTTTCTAATTAACCTTTAGATAGAAGATTGGGCTTTTTACCAAGTTTCTTGTCGAAGTAAGTTCTTAAGAGCAACCATCTGTTAAAAGCACTATGCTTCCTCTTCACTATATTTGCGGTAATTGCGTTAATCTTATCCTGCTAAATGTACTATTCACATGCCATCAACCCCTACATGTTCTAGCATATTTCTAATTGCAGCAGTGACTCTTAGTAGCCATTAGTTTGTGGCAAAGTTGATTTGCTGTAATCATTTTGCTGCTGCCAAAGTCACCAGCCAACGTTGAGGAAGCTGGGAGATCAATATCTTTCTTGAAGCCCATAACAGAGGTAAGTCTAAAGAGCAAATGTCTTATGACAATTGAATTCGTGACTTTCAGAGGGGCGGCAATCTGTGCATAAATGCAATGAGCTAGGCATCCTACAGCATGGTCGTTTATTTGAGAACCTGAATCTCAGGAGGGAGACTCCGAACTGTTCCTAAGGCATCCATATTGCAAGTTTTTATTAGCTTTTCTTCCAACTGTAATATCTTGTCTCTGATTTATTCATGGAAACAATGTCCCTTCAGCCCATCTTCATTCCAGCCACCACTGTACCCTATTAGTATTTAGTGAATGTTTGCTCCACCAACATACTTTGTTGACATATGCTGAAAGCTATCACACATAGGTATGTTGTTTACTGACTGTAAATTCAAAATGCATCATTCACACAGCATCCACTGCTGTGCCTTCCTTTACATTTACTAGATTATCTCTCATCCACCTACATTGAGTTTATGTCACTTGTAATATGTCTATATACGTATGAATATATATACATACGTGTATATAGGTGCATATGTAGATATATATATTCGCATATATGTGTATATCGGCATGTTGGTATGTATGTCATCCTCCACTCTTTTCATCATTTATATCTTAGTATATGAACATTTTTTTTAGATATCCATGTGATATATGTCATTTTCCTTCTATTTTTCGTATTAACCCAGTTGTTTTGCAGGAAATATGTGGAAGATATCATTACTTGAAGTTGTAAAAATCTTCATATTTTGTAATAGTTAGATCTTAATGAAAATTTACATTTCTTGCTTTAGATAGAATGAATGAGCATTGTAAATATCATGAATTACTTGTTCTTCATGCATTTTTCCCTTTATTTCTCAAAATCTCACAATGGTGAAACACGAATGACACGTGCACCATTTCATAAAAGGTAAATTAATCCTAAGTTGATGATCCACATCAATGGCCATAGTCAGGGTGTGGACAAAACTTAGTATTTTTATCTTTTACGAAATAACACTAGATCCACACTGGATCCGTTTTCAAAAATCATCATATTTTCCTTAAAATCTTTTCCTCTTTTATCAGAATTTAACCTAAAATTAACTCAAAACATATACCAATGGCCATAGTCAGGGTATATTGAGAGTTAATTTCATTTTAAATTCTATAAAAGCACCAAATGTATTTTATTCTTCACCTGAATTTAAATATAGATTATTATATAATACATTCAATGACCATAGTCAAGGATGTATTATACCTTCAATCTTATTTTAATTCATTTAAAGAATGGAATAGCTTTTCAAAATCCAATTTCAAATTCTTTAAATTCATTCATCATTTAGGATAGAACTACGTCATGTTTTTCAAAAATTTCTTTTTCAAAACTCCAAGTGATGTAAATATCTTCTTCAATCAATCCTCAATTCTTGTAAAAACCAATTCATCTCTTCATTTTCAATTCTATTTCATTTTTCAATCTCAAAAGTTCAATTTAACTTTGAGATTTCAAATGTATTTTATATTCAAAATTTCCAATTCAAATCAGATTTCAGAGTTCAAATTTTACTTTGAAATTCCAAATTCAATTTATATTCAAAACTCCAAATCCAATCCAAAGTTCAATTTAACTTTGAGATTCTCTTCATCTTCTAAAAATCAAAATCAAACTTCAAATTAAAAATCTAAATTGACTTTGAAATTCATTTTGCATATTCAAGATTCAAAATATATATTTCAAGGTCAATTCAAATTTGGAAATTCTTGATTCATCTTCTGAATTTAACAAAACTCCAAATATATTTTAGGATCCAGGATTCAACATTCATATCGGATCTCAGAGTTCAGATCCAAATCCATTTAGGATCCAGAACCAAATTCTACTTTGGATCTTAGACTTCGGATTCAATTCCATCTTAGGGTCCAGAGCCCAATTTCATCTTGGATCTCAAACTTCAGATCCAAATCTATTTTTTAGAATCCAACTCTACTTTGGATCTCAGACTTCAGATCCAAATCCATTTAGGATCCAGAACTAAATTCTACTTTGGATCTTAGACTTCAGATCCAATTCCATCTTAGAGTCCAGAGCCTAATTTCATCTTGGATCTCAAACTTCAGATCCAAATCCATTTTTTAGAATCCAACTCTACTTTGGATCTCAGACTTCAGATCCAAATCCATTTAGGATCCATAACCAAATTCTACTTTGGATCTTAGACTTCAGATCCAATTCCATCTTAGGGTCCAGAGTCCAACTCTACATTGGATCTCAGACTTCAGATCCAAATCCATCTTAGGATCCAGAACCCAATTCTACATCGGATCTCGGATCCCAGATCTTAAGTCCATTTTAAGATCCAATTCAATTTCAAAATCTAGATTTCAAATCCAAGTCAATTTCCACATCTCATCTGAACCCCCCCCTTAAATCCATTTCTATTCTTAAATGCCATTTTGATTTTCTCAGTCCATTCCAAATTTCAAACTTCAGAAATCCAAATTCAATTCCATCTCAAGTATTCATTTCATTTTCTAAATTCAAATCTAAAATTCAAAGTCGATTTTGACTTTGAAACTTCATTTCCTTTCATTTCAAAGCTTCAAGTCATTCTTTCTCATTTATTCTTCGAACTCTGATTTACTTCAAAAACTTAGGACTTCTCTGATCTATCTCAAGTTCTAAAGTTAGATTCAACCATTTCTTCACTCCCTTATCAAATTCATCTCTGAAGCACTTGGAAATTTCCAAAACATCTTTCAAAAGAAGCATACATCTTTGCATCGCACAAGCATGATTCTTTGTGCATTTAGAGTTAGAATAAATTTTTAGATTATATTTAGGCAAAGCAAAAGGCATAGATTCGATCCTTGGTTCGATTACCCCTGGTAAAGGTGCCAGGAACGATCGAACCTCGTACCGACGAGCGAATCCCGTCTCTCCATTTTTCCCGCAAATTTTCAAAACGGAGGCGAGTTAAATTTCTAAATTTTTTTCAAATCAAGGTCAAGTGAGACCGCGCAAAAGAGTTCCTCTTCTCTCTTTCTTTCTTTTCTCTTCTCTCTTTCTTTTCTTTCTTTTGTTTTTCTCCCTTCAAAAAGGAGGAGAATGGAGGTTAGAAAAGGGAAAGAGAAGGAAGAGAGAGAAAACCACAAGAGGAAAAATTTTGCGATGATCACAATGGTGCCACCTCAGGGGGGGACAATTCTACTTTTTCTGGAGGAAGGAGAGATGGACACGTGGCGACTCAGGGTGGCCCCAGAGTGTCATGTGGCAAGGGAGAGAGAGATGAGGAGGGTAGACATGTGACACTTGACATGGAATAAGGAAAGAGACTGAAGACATGTGGCGCCATTCCAGCGGAGGCTCCACATTGACAAGTGGCAATCAAGGGAGGTGAGAGAAAAGGACATGTGGTGCCACCTCTGGGTGAACCCCACACTGACACATGGCAGAGGATGGAAGGAGAGAGAAATAAAGCACCAAATGGCGCCATCTCAGTGACAAGGCTCCTATATTTTTGGGTTTTTCGAAATCCAAGTTTTACAAAAGGAAAACCCATGTGGTGCCACCTCACGGTGGACCCCACATCGTTTCTTTATTAAAATAAAAGCAAGAAAGTAAAACCTCTTTTTGGAATTTTCGTAAAAACTTAGACTAATTGGCAAATAAGGAATACTTGGCCTAATTGCAGAAATTTTGAAAAGAGGTGGCCCCTATAGGGCGATTTTGTAAAAGAATGATATTTGAAATTGCTGACAAAAGGGCAAAATCTGAGATAAAATAGCTAAGTTCAAAGCTAAAATCCATATTGAAAACTATCCAGATCGTTTTCCTGAGAAAATCTTTTGAAATTCAGAGTCTTGGGGGTAAAATGGGAAGAATTGACAATTTTGAAGACCCAGGGTTTTGAAATCGATTTTGAAAAGAGTTGAAATTCGAATCTGGATTGAAAATTTTGAAATTGAGAGTTCTGGACCTCGAAATGACATGCTGTGCAGTGCAGTGATATGAAATGCTCATGCGATGATATGCAAAGATATTCTCATGAAATTCCCTCCTAAACCAGTGTTTGGAGATTCCCGTCTCCTGTCAGGAATAAAATTCTAAAAATCTGTGCTAAAATAGAAAAATTTTGAGAGTTGCAGATGAAATTTGGACTTTGCAAGTTCCAATCTCAGAAAATGACCATATTGCCCTCTGAAAGTCTTAGAAGACAGGCTGCAGTGATTGGTGGAAGTGTTGGGGATATGGGTGAAAATTTGGGGTGTTTACAGATGCCCCTCTTTGCTACTAAGCCGACTTGTGGCCGAGCTTAGTGGCAAAGAAAACACACCAAATTTGGGTTATATAAAATGCCCCAGTTAGAAGGATCTGACCGGGTATGAGAAAATTGGCTCTGATGAAGATGGTTGTTATGAAATGGAGAATGAAGAAGAAAGATTCACTCTGCGAGAGTGAAGTTTAGGTTTTGCCCTTATCCTGGATGAAACGAAAATACCTCGTATGGAACAAAGCTCAGGTTTAACCCTTGACCTGATCAGGCGAAAATGAAATACCTCATAAAAAAAGGCTCAGGTTTGTACCCTTAACCTGATCGGACGAAAAATGAAATACCTCATCAGATGAGGCTCATGTTTATACCCTTAACTTGATCGGGCGGAAAATAGAATACCTCATCAAATGAGGCTCAGGTTTATACCCTTAACCTGATTGGGTGGAAAATGAAATACCTCTTCAATGGAGGCTCAGGTTTATACCCTTATCCTGATTGGGCGAAAAAATAAAATACCTCATCAAAAGCGGCTCAGGTTTGTATTCTTAACCTGATCGGGCGGTGTTATCGTCGCAAAAAATATTTTTCATCTTCCCTTCCCTGCGGAAGAGAGAGGAAAAATGCTTTCGCGTTTCAAACTTGACCGGATTTTGGAATTGTTTGTTTTGAAATACTCGCCTCCGTTTTTAAAAATAGCGGGTAAATCCATGGGATGGGGCTCGACCTGTCGGTACGAGGTTTGACCGTTCCTGCCGCCTTTAACAGGAGTAATCGAACCAAGGACCAAAATTGTGCTTGACTTAGATAAATTATCAAAATCGTGTTCTATCCTAAATGCATAGAGAATTCAGGCATGTGCTACGAAATTTTTGTAAAATGTAGGTTGAAAAACATGATGTATGCTCAGAAAATGCTTTGGAGTTGGAAAATATTTCTCAGGAAAAGGATGAAAGTCCATCTCTTAGGAAACTCAGATGAAAGGGTTTTGAAATCATGAAAAAGTTCATAAAGGTGTGGGAAAATCATGGATGGAGGAAAATCCTGGGAAAATGGATTGAATTCTTGAGAAAAGGGGTAAATCTTTGAAGGGAAAATCCTTGTCAGAAAAATTTCAAGTTTTGAAAGCTTTCTTTGGAAAATGATTGAGATTCATTAGAAAATTCTTTGGAGATGGAAAGTCAAAACTCGGAAAACTGAAATCTTAAGAATCTTATCCTTGAAATAGTGGAAAATCGATTTTGGTTTTGAGAAAGATGAGAAATTCCCTTTTGAAAGTCTTAAGAAAATAACATTTTCCAGGGAAAATCACGGGAAAACTTAACTTGGGAAATCCAATTTTGAAAAATTCTCAGAGTTTCTTGAGAAATCGATTTTCTTGAGAAATCAATTTTCTTGAGAATGAAATTTTCTTGAGAAAATCATGAGAAAAACCAGTGATTTCATGATGCAAATGATATGAGTGAATGTCATTTTGTGAAAGCCTCTTTTCATAAAATATGCTATTCTAGAATTAAACTAAGTAGAATTGTCACATATTCTGACTATGGCCGTGAATACATTCATAATTTACTTAGTCGATTACAAAATGTTTTGTAGAATTGAAAATATGCAGTGAAATTTTGGAAGATAGCCTAAGAGTGTAGGCTCAATGTGACTGGTAGAAAGATGATGGATCTGGGTTTCGTCCATATTTATTCCGACTGGGGCCGTAAATATGGACTCCACCGAGTTCATCAACTCCCTAAGAGTTGGTGCATGTGTCATTCATGTACATCCATAGTGCTTTTGAAATAAAATGCATGAATCACATAAACATGATATTGCATGTATTCAAACTATATGATATGCATCCTAGTCTAAGCAGAAAATTAAACCTCTTATTCCAAGATTTACATTATTACATCACTAATTAAATAAAATAAAAGGAAATTACAGACATCAACTCCTTCTTTTGAATGTCCCTGCCAAGCTTGAAATGGGGTTAGCTCAATTATGTGGGTTTTTCCAAGATTTCCAATAATATTCTGAAATTATTGGACTTAATTGGATATAAACCCTATTATCATGCTTTTTTGATATTTGAAATGATGTAAATGCAAGAAATTCAGTAAGAAATATTTTGAAATTCGAAATTATGGTCAAAATGACCAAAATACCCCTGATATTGAAGTTACACCTTTAAAATCAGGGTTTTTTGAAGAAAATTTTGGTAAAATTGAGATTTTGAAATTCGAATGGAAACAAATGATGTTGAAATGCAGTATGAGGCATGATGACATGCTGCTAAACACATTAAAACTATAAAATCAGAATTTTGGCATGCTACTATTCATCAAAAATAACGAATCTCGCTTGTTTTTCGCTTGGATCATGGTCCCGCGGGGCCCTATTTTGATGATATGGCTAAACTGAGCCTCAAATGAATTCCAAATTCGGTATGAAGCATCTCTCTATTCTGATAAACAGCCTAGAATGCTAAAACTCACGAAATGACATGGTTTGGATGCGAAAATTTACAGAAAATCCTAAAATGGGCAAATTTCACCTATGGACCCGAACCAAATGCAATACTTAACATGATAATATGAAAATTACACCATAGAAACATCTGAGATTTTTCAGACTGCTAAATGACATGAAAATAAGCAATGTTGTCTTTTACAGCCTTGGGATTTGAACTACGGTGAGTTCGGTAACGAGAATTTGGTTTTGACGGAGGTAAAATCAACTTGATCTGATGTAAAATTGCATACAAAATAGCATTCAACTATAGAAATTTCTGATATTTAACTTAGGAACTAACGACACACACAGAAACAACTTTCATGTTTATGATTTTGGCATTTGATCAACAGGAACATAGATAAAAATACGACTTTTCATGCCTAAATCAACAGAATAGACAAATATGACAAAATAGGAGACTGACAAGAAAAATCCGAAACTGATAGTAAGACTGTTCTAAAAATCATAAAATTTCCGATGCAAACATAGGACACTCCGAACATGACATTCACTTTTTACAGATTTGGATTTGGAGCAATACCCGAAGATAACCCATCGACTTAAGTCGATCCAAGATCTCAGAGACCCAAATCAGGCTCTGACACGTGTCCCGAACTCTCGGATTTTTGTCAGATATCAAAAAAATTCAGAAAACTCTAAGAAAAATATTAAAAACTAAACATCATCTTGAGTTCATAACATATTTCGGATTGAAAATCAGACCTCATATGAAAGATATTTCGATTTTACAAGTCGGAGATAAATTTTCAAAACGTATCCCAGGTAACAAAACCCGACCTTCCATTTTGAACTTTTACCACAGTAAACAAATTCAAATTATTCCGAATTTTTGTAGATTGTTAAGGACATCTAAGGGCGCATACTATGATTTTCTTAGCATTTTTAACGAAAAATAAATGCATGAAATGACGTATGGACTGACTGACAAAAACATAGAATGACCTAAATGAAGCTGAATGCATGAAATATTAAATAAATTCATGGAACATGCTATTTAAATGAAATAAAATATAAATCTACCCTATTTTAATGCATGAACATGATGAAATGCAAAAATTTGAATCAAGGAAGCATAAAAAAAATACTTTTGATATACGTCATTTTATGAGAATAGCTCGATCCATCCATCGGATGAGCTCTTTCTTCAAAACGACAATACGAATCAAAACAAAGGCATTGTCATGATAAAATCGATTAGAATAGGGGTTTACCTTGCGTTCTCTTGCAGTTTTGGAACTCTTGAAATGAACGGCTACCTTGATAATGGGCTCCAAAGGGGGCGTGAATCCAGAGGAAGCCAAAAAAGGAAAAAATGGAATTTTGAAGTTCAGTTCTCAAACCAGAGCTCCCTTGTACTGAGCGTGGGCTAGGGTATTTGTAGCAATTCTAGAGAATTTTGAATTTCAAACAGGTTCAATCTGAGCCCTCCATGTGGCGCCATCTCAGGGCATGCCACTTGGATTTTTTTAGAATAAAAAATGAGAATTTTGTGAGTGAGACACCTCAGCAGGGGATTTTTGGAAATTTTCAAAATGTAACTTGATTTTCTCTACAGGAGTCTCCCAAATGGCGTTACCTCAGAGGGGGTTGCTTGGGGTTTTTTGAAATTCAAACTCTGCTTTTCTGAAGCTTCTCATATGGCGCAATCTCATGGGGCTACCTTTATTAAAAAATAAAATAAATAAACAAAAAATGAAGCCAAGTAGGGTTCTGGAATGGTGCCACCTCAAAAGGGGGTTTGAGGTTTGACTCTAGAGGAAGTAGGGGCATGCCATGTGGCGCCACCTCTAAGGAGTTTGAACATTCAAATTTTTGCTGTTTCTGGAGAGAGCAGAGGCTGACATGTGGCAGCACTTCTGGGAGCTTCTGCAGTGACACGTGGCAGAAGGGGAGAGAAGGAGAAGAACCATGTGGCGCCACCTAGGCCTTGTTTGAATTTTTTTGAATGGTTGCTTTTTCTGAAGAAGGCATAAAATGACATGTGTCATTTGCTTTTTCTGAGAAGAGCAGAGAATGACATGTGTCTTCTACTTTTTCTGAAGGAAGCTAAAAGTGACACGTGTCCTCTACTTTTCTGAGAAAAGTAAGGAGAGACATGTGTCAGTCTGCTTTTTCTGAAGAAGGGAGAGATTGACACATGTCTCTTGCAGGCGACATACTTCAAATGGCGCCACCTTAGGGGAGACAAGCTTTACTTTTTTCTGGACAGGGCAACACATGACACATGGCATCTCATGGTGACTTGGGAATGACACATGGCACAGGATGAAGATGGTGGACATGTGGCACCATCTTAGAGAGGCCCCCACACTGACACTTGGCAAAGAAATGGAAAGAGAGAGAAAATGACAAGTGGCGCCAATCTAGGGACAAGGCTCCTATATTTTTGCTTTTTTCAAAATTCAGGTTTTTTAAAAGAAAAGCGTATGTGACACCACCTCAGGGTGGGTCCCACATTGCTTCTTTATTGAAATAAGGACAAGACAATAAATCCTTTTTTTGGATTTTTCATAAAATCTGGACTAATTGGCAAAACAGAAATTTTGAAAAGAGTTGGCCCCCTGTAGGGCGATTTTGTAAAGGGAAGATATTTGAAATTGTTGACAAAAGGGCAAAATCTGTGATAAGGTGGTTGAAATCCATATTGAAAACTATCTAGATCGTTTTCTAAGAAAATATTTTGAAATTCAGAGTCCTGGGGGTAAAATGGGAAGAATTGACAATTTTGAAGACCCAGGGTTTTGAAAAGAGTTAAAATTCGAATCTGGATTGAAAATTTTGAAATCGAGAGTTCTGGACCTCGAAATGACATGTTGTGCAGTGCAGTGATATGAAATGCTCATGCAATGCTATGCAATGACATGTCTTATGAAATGTTATCTTGAATCAGGATTTGGAGATTTCCGTCTCCTGTCAGAACTAGAATTTTGAACATCTGAGCTAAAATAGAGAAATTTTGAGAGTTGCAGATGAAATTTTGGACTTTTGCAGGTTCCAGGCTAAAAAATTGACCATTTTGCCCTCCAGTGATCTCAAAGGATGAATAATGATGCTGGGTGGAAATGTCGGGGAGGTGAGTGAAAATTTGGGATGTTTACAGGCAGAAAATGAAATACCTCATCAGATGAGGCTCAGGTTTATACCCTTAACCTGATCGGGCGGAAAATGGAACACCTCATCAAATGAGGCTCAGGTTTATACCCTTAACCTGATTGGGCAGAAAATGAAATACCTCATCAAAGGAGGCTCAGGTTTATACCCTTATCCTGATTGGGCGGAAAATGAAGGGAATCCTCAAAGGAAGAGACCATGATGGAACCTTCGGATTTTGCACAATAAATCCGACAGGGTTTTGCAAAAGGAAGGAAAATGGGGCCCCTCAAGCTTGAAAAGGGATTGATCTTGGGCATCTCATTTCTGAGACTAAAATCAACTTTTAAATTTACCTTTTACGAGAAAATGATTGGTGGTTCGACCTCGAACCGA
Source organism: Nuphar pumila (assembly GCF_984573655.1). Classification (NCBI taxonomy): domain Eukaryota; kingdom Viridiplantae; phylum Streptophyta; class Magnoliopsida; order Nymphaeales; family Nymphaeaceae; genus Nuphar; species Nuphar pumila. Next base: position 151,720,317 of record NC_143249.1, on the reverse strand, counting down.
AATGGGACTGTCTATGGCGGGACAGTGGGGACACAGGGAAGGGTGCAAATCTGAGAGCTCACGCTCTAAAACTATAAAAAGAAAGGACGGAATCTTGAAAACTCATGTTATCAAGTCCTAAAGAGGGTGGTTGATCTTTTGAAGATGATATTTTTGAAACAATGATTTTCAATAAAACTTTGGAAAATCGTCAACCAAAAGTATAAAAACCGACTTTCCACAAAGTGGTAAGTACGGGTCGAATCCTCAGGGAATAGGAATTACTCAGAATATTTCTTAAAATTTAATTTATTAATTACAAATGTCAATCTACAATTACACAACTAATCAAATTACAATTAATCACGAAAGGGCTTGAAAAAGCTATCCAGTCTTCAGTTGCACGCCAGGGGTATTTTGGTCCTTTCACCAATTAGACGATCTTTACACTTGGACAATGAACCCTGGAAAAATGAATATGATTTTCAACCTAAAAACAAAGGAAAATGCAAAGTTAGGATTTTATTCTAAGAATGAAAACTATAAATGAAACTAAGTCTAATTTTTAAGAAATTAATAAAACAAGTTCTAATTATCAGAAAATAATTAAATAAAATATTAAACTAATTCTAAAATTAGCTAAACTAATTCTAAGAATGCTGTATGATGCTTATGCAGCTTTTAAAATGCCGAAAATACTGAAAACAGTCCTAAAATGCTGAAACTAAAGAAATTACAAATATGCCCCTAACTAATGTAAAATAGAGTCCTGACAGGTTGTCGGAAAACCACTGTTTGACAAATCAAACGAGATTCAATTTTCCCGAAATTTGCTTTGTTCTGTAACTGACATATTAAATAATATGACTGTTTTTACAGAACGAAAAAACAATATCTGGAACTCCAGATATAAGCGTTTCAAAATTGGGAAAATCAGGATATCGAAAGTCCTGAAATTTAAAAAGCAGAAAAAGCGGTTTTCACAAAACGCTTAAAAATCAAACCAAACCAACTCACATCAAGCTGAAATTTGGTCTGCAGTTAGCTAACACGTTGATAAAGTGAATAGAAAAAGAAGTTTCTAAAAATTCGGAATTTTTGCACATGAAATGATGACAGTGCGATGGGGCAAAAATCAGATTTTTCCTTCAATGCACTATTCACTCTATGACTCTATTTTAAACACTATAAACGTGATCTAAATGTAATGCTGACCTAAATGACCCTAAATGGCAGCTGATATGCTGATATTAACTACGATGAAGCTAAATGCAGTCTAAATGAAATATGATATGCATTTTATGACTAGAAACTAAATGAGCTAATAATGCAACTACAACTAATAGCCTAAATCATGCATTTAACTATATGAATAAGTAATGCAATAAATATAAACTAAATGAAACTGAACTAATTAAATTAATACTATATAAAAAAAATTACAATCACACGTTAAACTAACAATGATAAACTTTAACTAAAACGATTAAGTAAGTAACTACACTAGCTATTCTAAAGGCAATATCAATTAAATCTAAAGGGAATGAGGCCACTAAAGAACAATAAGGTTCGGATTTACAATAAGACTAGGGTCGACTAGGGTTGACTCGGCTAGGCTCGGTTGACTTAGGTAGACTCGGTCTTGGCTTAGCTAGGGTTGATTTGACTCAACTAGGTTCGGTTTTGACTAGGTTAGGTTAGGTTTGACTCAACTAATTAGGTCAACTAAATTAACTAGGTTGAACCCTATTTAAGACATATCTAATTAGTAACCTACAAACTAACCTAAAATTAATTCAAAACTAAATGAATTTAAAATAGAAGGTTGGAAAAATAAGGTAATAAATGTCAATTCTCGAATTTTGGAATAATTGGATTATCAAAAATCACCCAATTAAATAGGGAGTTACACTCCTTTAATAGATTTAAAGTTCACTTTGGAAAAAGGAAAATTCCAACCTAGAAAACCCACAATTTTTGCTTTCCAAGATTGAATTAAATTGCATTTATTTATTTCTTGAAATCGTGAACACCTAAATTGGAAATTTAATTGAATTTCAAAATCTCTTTCCAAAGCTAAATGAATAACCCCCTTTTAATAGACAATCAAAATTTAATTATTTCTTTAAATGCTCCACACGATTTTTGAAGAATCCACTATTTCCAAAAACTTTTCAAATCCAATTACCTTAATTGCCTTCCTTCTCAAAAATCGTCAACCCTAATTGAGCTACTTTCTAGGCTAAGGCATTTAAAACTACCTAGGGAATGAAAAGACTCAAATAGAAACATGATTTCCTAGAATTAAATGCTACACCTAATTCCAAAACTTACTTAAATGACTCCTAAAAACGTCTAAGGCAATAAAACCTAATACACTGAATGTAGACACCCTAATAAACCTACCTAACTGCAATTAATACTTACTAAAAACGGCCTAGAGCTCAATTGGAGCTCTAATGGCTGCCGCCCCTCCTTGAAGAAGAAGAAGACTAAAAAAAAATAAAAAAATTCACTTAATTAAAATAAAATGCAAAACTAATCAAAGGAAATTATGCTTATGACACATCTAACTTACACAAGACACTAATGAATCTAATTACACTAAACAAAAACACATTATCTAACTATGATGCTGGGAATTACATGAACAATAAGCAGCCACCCAAATACACGCATAAACTAAGATTTTAAACTAATCACTAACTCTATTACACGATGAAAATCTAACTTGAGCTTGCATCAACAATTATACTAAGACAAAACAAACTAAACTAAACTAAACTAAGTAGCAGACCTACAGTCGGCTGAACACATCAATAAAAAATGCATAAAGAAAAGAAACTCGATTTTTGTATTTTTCAATAGAAACATAAAACACTCAAAGCATCAAACGATTAAGATCCTATGGAGAACAATCCTAACATATTAAAATTGATCAATACAACATTTATAAAGTTATGAAAGCAATAACATGCAGTCACACAACCGAAAATCGAAATCTACACGCACTTCATGCATATGAAATCTCATTCAACGATTTTGGCAAAAACCTCTCATGCGACACATAAGAAATCCACTTTCCCTAAAACGAAAAATAATTGACACTGAAATCAACATAACACCCACAGAACAAACAGCAACACTACAGAAAAAAAAACAAAACACGACTAATTTTATAAAACCCAAGAATCGGCTAGAAATAGTCTAGCCGATTTTTGTATTTTCTTTTCTATTTAATTGAAACACACAAAAAACAACCAAACGACTAGGATAAATCAAAATAAAAACTCTTTTTTATTGGATTTTCAGTAAAACAGCATCATAAACACACTGGACAAATTTGAAGAATCGGCTAGATGAAGATCTAGCCGATTTTCACGATTTGGATGAAATCTCTTAAAACGCAAGATTCAAATGCATCAATTCATAAAATAAACCTAATCTAACGTGTTGGTCTGTGCACGACGTCTATTTTAAGGTTGAAACAAAAAGAAAAAATAAGCAACACACAGAAAATAAGAAAAGCAAATCACACACACAATTCGGTTTTAGCTAGAAGAAAAGGGAGAAGAAGACCTACCTCTCGGGTGATCCGACGATCGTGGGGAAGAAGAAGAGCGGACAGTGGCTTAACTTTGACATCCCAAACGGTTCGAGGATGCTGGAATCTCACCAAGAACAACACTTTTGCAGCTGCAACACGTTGGAGATCCACCGAGGATGGGATGTGCGTCGATTCGCGATCGGAGGGCTCAGAAAATAGGATGGAGGGAGGGTCGGCTCACCTTGATGAGCTGTTTCGCACTATCGAGCAAGGTTAGTAGTCTCCACCTCTGCTACACCTGCAAAAACATAGAAAATGGTGAAAAACGCAGCAAGGAATAGGAAGAAATGTAAAGAAATAACAAGGGAGATCGAGAGATACTTGATTTCCAAGCATAAACCGGTCTTCAATGGCCAAAACGAGATGGAATGGAAGAGGAAGATGATGCTGGAGCTAGAGGCACTGCAGGAGGCATCAAATCCAAGCCAAAGACTCCTAGGGTTTGCTGGAATATTTTATGTATACTTTTGATAGTTTTCAGAAACACTGTTATAAAAAAATAATTTTCTATGCGCCTCTTTCTGGGGGGTTTTCTGCAAAACTTTTTGAAATGGATATGGATAGACGTGTGGGTTGGATTTTGGGCTTTCTAAAGGTTGATCCAAGGTCCAAACAGCCTAATTGGGTCGGATATGGATCCGATCCACTTCGAAATCCATGCCCAAACACTGAAATCGCCATAACTCTCTTATTTTAACTCCGATTTCTCTGAAATTCGAACCATAACCCCTTACTATCAAAATTCATCTAAACATGGGTTTAAAACCTTAAACTCGTTACAAAATGCATGAAAAAATTGTTAACATGACATGCATTTTATGCATCATCAAATACCCCCATGCTTGAATGTTTGTTAGTCCCTTAACAAACCCTAATTATGCTATGCAACAAAGATAAGAAATGCTAAACATGAATGCATAAAACTAACTCACTTTCGTAGGAATCATGGTTGCATTTAGCGTATGCAACAAGCCCTTTAAACCCCTGGCTTACACCAGTGGACGAGTAAGGTCTCGTGAGGGTTTGCAGAAATGCTACCCACAAACATCAATGAAATGCAAGGATGATTTTTCAAAAATATTAGGCTCTTAAGAAAGCAGTTGGAACAAATATTTCATGTAATTGACATTCTCAAAACAAGTTTAGAAATCTCATGCCACCACAGTAAAAATTCTTTTTCCTTCACTTTTCTAACATTGTAGCTATTTTATGATTTTTCTTAGAAAGTCAAGTATTCTCATGTTTTACTCATTTATCCTCACTTGTATATTTTCTGCACAGTAATACACACATATGCCTAAGCAATGAAAATTTTCTCATTCAGCACATTCTTTTTCTTTCATTTTTTCACCCTTTTTCAAATTTGTTCTCTTGAGCATTCTTCTCACATGAGCACTATTTCGAATAATCAGTTTTCGTGACCCGTGTATCGAGCTTTGGGTTAGTGACTCCCAGGCCGGCCGACCTTAGGGCACTAGATACAAAGTATCCCTCGGACTTAATTGCTCGAGTCACTAGACCTTCTATTCTAATAGTTTACGTATAGTATTCTTCTCGTCATGTGCAATGTCTCTATCTCTTAGGCTTTCTATGCAGTCCATGTAACAAGCTTTCGAACCGGTGGCTCCCAAACCAGCTGGCTTTGGGGCACCAGGTGTAAAACACCCTTCAGATTCTACTTACTTGAACTACAAAGGCCACAGATATCAACTAGATAAGAAGATGATCTCCTTCGTTATCCTTTTTGTTAAGAGACTCAAACACTTCATCTCGTGTCTGAGTTCCACTACTAGGATTCACGAAGACATCAACAACTAAACGTAGCTCTATTCTTTTTAAACTCATTTTTCAAAACATCTTTTCATTGCTTATTTCTTTCACAAAACATACTGTGCATACTTATACTAAAGTGATTCCAAATTTTCTAACAATCAAATACTATCTTTTCTTTGAATTTTCTCATAAATAACTACTCTATTTGAATTAGTTCAAAAAAAAATAATTTTACATGGGGCTTAAAAAATTTGTAAACTGTTAGATTATGCCAAAAACAATCATATATGCTACAACTTGTTCTCAAATGCCTACCTTAGTTACCAGACATAAAATAAATAAAAAATTTAGTGTGCATCTAAACCACCCTCCCATGCTTGAATGACACTGTCTCTAGTGGCATACAAAATATATAAAAATGCAATGCACATGCACACTAAAAAACAATAAGAATATGGGAGAAAGGATAGATACAACCTGATCTGCTCTGAGCTTCTGAAGTTGAATTTCATCTGATCTTTGAATTCTTTTAAAGCTCTTCTATGTACCTGGTAACTGATACACTAAGTGTTAGATTCATCCTGCATACATCAAAACAAAAGTTCGCAAATATGAAATTGAATACTGAATAAAGAAAAATACTGAAATAAAAAACAAACTAGTGTACATATGATACATCCCTCTGGTTGAATCCTCATGCCTTCATAAGATGCACTATCTCTCACTCACCATCCTGCAAGTAGTCTGAAATAAAGGGCTTCAGTCTTTGCCCATTCACCTTAAATGTACCTTGGGTCATAGGATCGAATAATGTCACTGCTTCATGGGGAAACACTTCTTTCACAATGTACGGACTTGTCCATCTCGATCTCAACTTCCCTGGGAATAAATGCAAACGAGAATTGTATAGCCACACTTTCTGCTCTGGCTCAAACACTTTCTTAGTAATGTGCTTATCATGAAATGCTTTCGTGCGAGCTTTGTATAATTTGGCATTCTCATACGCATCATTCCTGAGTTCCTCTAATTCTGAGAGCTGCAGTGCTCTCTCTTTGCCAGCCTGGGTGAGGTCAAAATTCAACTTCTTGATAGCCCAATATGCCCTATGCTCTAGCTCGACAGGAAGATGGCATGCTTTCCCGAATACAAGGCAATACAGTGACATGCCAATGGGAGTCTTGAATGCAGTTCTATATGCCCAAAGTGCATCATCTAAGCGCTGGGACCAATCCTTGTGGTCCGGGCGAACTGTCTTTTCTAAAATCCGCTTAATCTCCCTATTCAAAATCTCAACCTGTCCACTAGTCTGCGGATGATACAGAGTGGTGAATCTATGATTGACAGAATATCTTCTCAGAAGAGAAGCTATCTATACATTCCTAAAATGCTTGCCACCATCGCTAATCATCGCACGTGGCACACCAAAATGACTGAAAATGTTGCGCTTAATGAACTTAAGCACTACTCTGTGATCATTGGTCTTGGTTGCCACAGCCTCGACCCACTTGGACATATAATAAACCGCCACAAGAATATATAAATTTCTGAATGAAGACGAAAATGGTCCCATGAAATCAATGCCCCAAACATCAAAAATCTCGACTATCAAAATCGAAAGCAAGGGCATCATGTCCCTCTTGGACATGTTCCCAATCTGCTGACATCGAAGACATCGCCTACAAAACTCATGAGCATCCCTGTGGAGTGTGGGCCAATAAAATCCTAACTGCAAAACCTTTGCAGCCGTCTTCCTACTGCTAAAATGCCCTCCATAGGCTAACGAATGAGAAAAATTAAGAATGGACTGGTACTCCTCTTCCGAAACACATCTCCTAATGATCTGGTCTGCACAGTATTTGAACAACTCTAGTTCATCCCAATAATAGTGCCTCATCTGAGATAGGAATCTCTCACGCTCATTCTTGTTCCAATGCTCAAGGATCTGTCTCAAAACCAGATAGTTCACAATATCTGCAAACCAGGGTAACTGCGATGTACTGACTGACATGATTTGCTCGTCGGGGAAAGAATCACTGATCAGCCTCTGATCCTGCGTGGTCTCTACGATCAGTCTGGAAAGATGGTCTGCTACTACATTCTCGCTTTCCTTCTTATCTCGAATCTCGAGATCAAACTTCTGTAGTAGTAGAACCCAACGAATCAATCTCGGTTTGGTGTCTTTCTTATTCAACAGATATTTTAATGCAGCATGGTCAGAATAGACAACCACCTTTGAACCGAGTAAATAGGACCTAAACTTGTCCAATGCGAAAACTACCGCAAGTAGCTCCTTCTCTGTCATAGTATAATTCATCTGAGCATCAGACAGAGTTCTACTTGCATAGTAGATCACATAGAGCTTCCTATCAATGCGTTGTCCTAAAATAGCCCCCATAGCATAATCAGATGCATCGCACATAATCTCAAATGGGAGAGTCCAATCCGAAGGTCTCAAAATGGGTGCAGTAATCAAGGCCTCTTTGAGAATCTCAAAGGCCTTCATACAATCCTCGCTAAAAACAAAGGGTTGGTCTTTCTCTAATAAAGTACACAGCGGTCGAGAGATTTTACTGAAATCTTTTATGAACCGCCTATAAAAGCCTGCATGCCCTAAAAATGACCGAATCTGCCTCACAGAGGTGGGTGGAGTCAATCGAGAAATGGATTTCACCTTCGCTCTGTCAACCTCAATGCCTCTCTTGGACACAATGTGTCCAAGCACAATCCCCTCCTGGACCATAAAATGGCTCTTTTCCCAACTCAGGACAAGATTTGTCTCCGCACACCTACTCAGTACTCGAGTAAGTTTTTGGAGGCAATCTTCAAATGAAGAGCCATACACAAAAAAGTCGTCAATGAAAACCTCCATCACATTATTTATCATGTCCGAGAAGATAGCAAGCATACACCTCTGAAAAGTTGCTGGGGCATTGCAGAGCCCAAACGGCATACGTCTGAACGCGAAGGTGCCATAAGGACATGTAAATGTAGTCTTTTCCTAGTCGTCAGGATGGACAGCTACCTGATTGTATCCTGAGTATCCATCTAAAAAACAGTAGTAGCTCTGTCCTGCGAGTCTCTCTAAGATCTGATCAATGAATGGCAATGGGAAATGATCTTTCCTAGTTGCCACATTCAGCTTCCGATAATCGATACAGACTCGCCATCCTGTAGTGGTCCTCATCGGAATTCTCTCACCCTTCTCGTTTTCAACAACAGTGAGTCCTGACTTCTTCGGCACAACCTGAATCGGACTGACCCACTGGCTATCAGAAATAGGGTAAATGATTCCGGCATCCAACCACTTCACCACCTCGTTCTTCACCACTTCCTTCATGTTGGGATTTAGCCTTCTCTGCATATCTCTCACTGGCTTAACTTCCTCATCGCAATGAATTCTATACATGCAGAATGAAGGATCAATCCCTTTCAAATCAGCAACTCCCCAGCCAATCACTGCCTTGTGCTCTCACAGAATAGTCAACAATCTCTGCTCCTGCTCTTCTGTGAGCAGGGATGAGATGATCACAGGCAGAGTCTAATCATCTCTGAGGTACGCATACTTGAGTGAATCCGGTAAGGGTTTCAACTCAAGTTTCGGAGGTGACTCAATCGAGGATTTGGCGGGGGTCTCCGCAAGTGGTGGAAGAGTCTCAATGATAGCTCCCACAAGTAATCTCTCAGACGACACTCTAGACACATCTATGCTATCTATACAAATATTCTTCTCTATATGGTACAATTGTAAAGAATCCTCAGTAATATACAACTCGGGCTGCTCCTCCAATAACTCATGTGCAATATCTACATGAAAGCAGTCCATGTCACTTGCTGGTCCAATCGCGGCATTGAAAATATTCAGCTTGACCTTCCTATTGCCGAACAAGAGATCCATGGCTCCGGTCCTACAGTTGATGCACGCATTGGCAGTTGCCAAGAATGATCGGAGTCTGGTGCTGGCTATCCACTCCTTCCATATCCAGAATGATGAAATCAACGGGGAAATAAAAGTCATCCACCTTAACTAGCACGTCCTCCAAGACACCTCTCGATACCTTAACAGAACGATCTACCAGCTGAAGTGTAATAGGAGTCGATCTCATCTCTCCTAGCCCAAAAGAATCAAAGAAATACTCGAGCAGAATGTTCACGCTTGCTCCAAGATCGAGCAATGCGCGTTCTATCCGGATGTTCCCTATGGTACACGCGATGATCGGGGCTCCAGGGTCTTTGAGCTTTGGTGGTGTCTGATGCTGAAGTACTGAACTCACCTGCTCAGTAAGATGGACCCTATTAGGAACTCTCTCTCTATATTTCCGCTTCTGCGTACATAGTTCCTTTAGGAATTTGGCACATGCCGACACCTGCTGAATCACATCAAGCAAACGTAAGTTGATCTGCACATGCTTGAATATGTCAAGCATGTCCTGGATCTTCGCACCTTGCTTCCCTCTAAATCCGGGAGACTCTAATGCTTTGGGATAGGGTGGTGGGGGAGTATACTCGGGTGGTTCCTCCTATTTGTGAGAAGGCTCACTCCTATCCTTCTTCTACACTGAGGATGAAGATGATGATGATGAAGGTACTGAAGATGATGGTGATGATGGCTGAGCCGACGAAGGTGAAACAATGGTCGCTGGCTCCTCTATCTTCTCTCTACTGTCTCTCTCTGCTATCGATGTGATACTCACGTCCACTCCTCAGGGCCATAACAGATTTGGCCTGTTGCTGTGTCTCAGTATGAAATAGGCCTCCAGTCATCTGGTCCTTGCCCTTCGGGTTCATGACAGCCTGGCTCGGCAATGTACTCTCGGGTCTCCTACTGATCGCCTCTGCTAACTGTCCCATTTGCAATTCTAACTTCGCAATGGACTGCGTATGTGAGCTCAATATCTGGCTACACTTCTCGAAGACGTTCTGATTAGAGGTTTTCACCTCTTGGAATGCCTGGAGAAGTCTCTCCTCAAAAGATGTCTGCGGGGTAGACTCTTGCTGAATCGAGGGAGGAAATCAGGTAGAAGACTGAGAATAATTCGGCCTTTAGAATGTCTGAGAAAAAGATGGCGGCCGAGCTGACTGAGAGGAAGTAGGCATCTGCATGAAAGACTGTGGATTCTTCCATGAAAAATTGGGATGGTTACGCCAACCCGGATTATATGTCGATGAGAATGGGTTATTCGGCGGTCCGACGTAACCCTGAGCTTCCTGAACTTGTTCTTGAACAAATTCAGGATACTGAGCTGCCGAAAAGCACTCAGTGATATCGTGTGCCGGACTAGCACATAGAGTACACACCTGCTGTGTAGTGGGTGGTCCTGAGAGAAACTGGTCCAGCTTCTGAGCAATCATGTCTACCTTGCACTGTAGTGCAGTAGATGGACCAATCTCAAGAACACCAGCTTTCTTCTGAATGTTGGGTGTGGCTCTATCCGAATGAGAGCTCGAAGCATGGTGGAGGGAATTCTCAGCCAATGTATCAAATAACCTCCATGCTTCGTCCTCGCTCTTCAGCATGAATGTTCCCCCACACGAAGAGTCGATCATCTGACGATTCTTGTTAGACAATCCATTGTAGAAGCTCTGCACCACTTGCCATCTCGACACCTGATGATGGGGACATTTCCTGAGAAGATCCTTCATTCTCTCCCAGGTCTCATGGAAGTGCTCACCATCTAGCTCCGCAAAACTAGTGATGGCTCGACGATATTGGTTCGTACGACCAATGGGAAAGTATTTCCGAAGAAACTTCTGCTGTAATTGATCCCAAGACTCTGTTTCTACAGAATCTAAGGACTTTAGCCAATACTTGGCTTTGTCCTTCAATGAAAAGGGGAATAGATTCAACCTCAAAGCGTCATCATCGAAATTCTGTATCTTTACCGTAGAACAGATTTCGAGGAATTCATCTAAATGCTGGTAGGGATCCTCGTGACTAAGGCCATAAAAAGATGGGAGCATCTGAATAATGTTGGCCTTAATCTCATAATGAGGCGCTCCTACATCGGGTCTCCGAATGCAGGATGCCTGAACATAATCTGTGGGAATGAAGTATTCCCGCAGAGGACGTGGATGAATTGGGGGTGGAGGTGGAGGATCCATGTTAGCCATTGTTGTCGAACTTCGATGAGAATGTAAAATTCTCTCTAGGTTGTCAACAAATGGATGTAATGGTGTTCCTAGACCTCGTCGCCCCTGCATACACTGGTGCTAAGACCAGATGTAAGCACATGACCTAAATCTAGATCTAAACTAACACAGGTACTAAAATGTAAATAACATAAATAACAATAATTAAGGAACAAATACGCTAACTATCTATGTCAGAATTTTATAACTAAATAAATAACTAAACTAACAGAATAAACTATTCTAAAATACTGATAAGATAAATACAGGAAATCACAAACTAAGTTTTTCTAAAACCCAGCTATCTAATCGCTCCTTGCAGAATGAAAAAGAAGTGAATCCTAGAAAGAAAAGTACGTGAATCCTATATTTACTAACTATGTTAATCCTATATTCACTTACCAATCCTACTAACTAAAAAAATTAAAACAACTAAGTAACTAAAACAAAATAATAAATTAAACCTAAGAAATAAAGTAAGTAATTCGCCGTTCCCCAGCAACGGTGCCAAAATTGGGTTGATTTTTTGAAGATGATATTTTTGAAACAATGATTTTCAATAAAACTTTGGAAAATCGTCAACCAAAAGTATAAAAACCGACTTTCCACAAAGTGGTAAGTACGGGTCGAATCCTCAGGGAACAGGAATTACTCAGAATATTTCTTAAAATTTAATTTATTAATTACAAATGTCAATCTACAATTACACAACTAATCAAATTACAATTAATCACGAAAGGGCTTGAAAAAGCTATCCAGTCTTCAGTTGCACGCCAGGGGTATTTTGGTCCTTTCACCAATTAGACGATCTTTACACTTGGACAATGAACCCTGGAAAAATGAATATGATTTTCAACCTAAAAACAAAGGAAAATGCAAAGTTAGGATTTTATTCTAAGAATGAAAATTATAAATGAAACTAAGTCTAATTTTTAAGAAATTAATAAAACAAGTTCTAATTATCAGAAAATAATTAAATAAAATATTAAACTAATTCTAAAATTAGCTAAACTAATTCTAAGAATGCTGTATGATGCTTATGCAGCTTTTAAAATGCCGAAAATACTAAAAACAGTCCTAAAATGCCGAAACTAAAGAAATTACAAATATGCCCCTAACTAATGTAAAATAGAGAACTGACAGGTTGTCGGAAAACCACTGTTTGACAAATAAAATGAGATTCGATTTTCCTGAAATTTGCTTTGTTTTGTAACTGACAGATTAAATAATATGACTGTTTTTACAGAATGAAAAAACGATATCTGGAATTTCAGATATAAGCGTTTCAAAATTGGGAAAAATCAGGATATCGAAAGTCCCGAAATTTAAAAACCAGAAAAAGCGGGTTTCACAAAACGCTTAAAAATCAGACCAAACCAACTCGGATCGAGTTGAAATTTGGTCTGCAGTTAGCTAACACGTTGATAAAGTGAATAGAAAAAGAATTTTCTAAAAATTCAGAATTTTTGCACATGAAATGATGACAGTGCGATGGGGCAAAAATCGTATTTTTCCTTCAATGCACTATTCACTCTATGACTCTATTTTAAACACTATAAACGTGATCTAAATGTAATGCAGACCTAAATGACCCTAAATGGCAGCTGATATGCTGATATTAACTACGATGAAGCTAAATGCAGTCTAAATGAAATATGATATGCATTTTATGACTAGAAACTAAATGAGCTAATAATGCAACTACAACTAAGAGCCTAAATCATGCATTTAACTATATGAATAAGTAATGCACTAAATATAAACTAAATGCAACTGAACTAATTAAATTAATACTATATAAAAAAAATTACAATCACACGTTAAACTAACAATGATAAACTTTAACTAAAACGATTAAGTAACTACACTAGCTATTCTAAAGGCAATATGAATTAAATCTAAAGCGAATGAGGCCACTAAAGAACAATAAGGTTCGGATTTACAATAAGACTAGGGTTGACTTGGCTAGGCTCGGTTGACTTAGGTAGACTCGGTCTTGGCTTAGCTAGGGTTGATTTGACTCAACTAGGTTCGGTTTTGACTAGGTTAGGTTAGGTTTGACTCAACTAATTAGGTCAACTAAATTAACTAGGTTGAACCTTATTTAAGACATATCTAATTAGTAATCTACTAACTAACCTAAAATTAATTCAAAACTAAACGAATTTAAAATAGAAGGTTGGAAAAATAAGGTAATAAATGTCAATTCTCGAATTTTGGAATAATTGGATTATCAAAAATCGCCCAATTAAATAGGGAGTTACACTCCTTTAATAGATTTAAAGTTCACTTTGGAAAAAGGAAAATTCCAACCTAGAAAACCCACAATTTTTGCTTTCCAAGATTGAATTAAATTGCATTTATTTATTTCTTGAAATCGTGAACACCTAAATTGGAAATTTAATTGAATTTCAAAATCTCTTTCCAAAGCTAAATGAATAACCCCCTTTTAATAGACAATCAAAATTTAATTATTTCTTTAAATGCTCCACACGATTTTTGAAGAATCCACTATTTCCAAAAACTTTTCAAATCCAATTACCTTAATTGCCTTCCTTCTCAAAAATCGTCAACCCTAATTGAGCTACTTTCTAGGCTAAGGCATTTAAAACTACCTAGGGAATGAAAAGACTCAAATAGAAACATGATTTCCTAGAATTAAATGCTACACCTAATTCCAAAACTTACTTAAATGGCTCCTAAAAACGTCTAAGGCAATAAAACCTAATACACTGAATGTAGACACCCTAATAAACCTACCTAACTGCAATTAATACTTACTAAAAACGGCCTAGAGCTCAATTGGAGCTCTAATGGCTGCCGCCCCTCCTTGAAGAAGAAGAAGACTAAAAAAAAATAAAAAAATTCACTTAATTAAAATAAAATGCAAAACTAATCAAAGGAAATTATGCTTATGACACATCTAACTTACACAAGACACTAATGAATCTAATTACACTAAACAAAAACACATTATCTAACTATGATGCTGGGAATTACATGAACAATAAGCAGCCACCCAAATACACACATAAACTAAGATTTTAAACTAATCACTAACTCTATTACACGATGAAAATCTAACTTGAGCTTGCATCAACAATTATACTAAGACAAAACAAACTAAACTAAACTAAGTAGCAGACCTACAGCCGGCTGAACACATCAATCAAAAACGCACAAAGAAAAGAAACTCGATTTTTGTATTTTTCAATAGAAACATAAAACACTCAAAGCATCAAACGATTAAGATCCTATGGAGAACAATCCTAACATATTAAAATTGATCAATACAACATTTATAAAGCTATGAAAGCAATAACATGCAGTCACACAACCGAAAATCAAAATCTACACGCACTTCATGCATATGAAATCTCATTCAACGATTTTGGCAAAAACCTCTCATGCGACACATAAGAAATCCACTTTCCCTAAAACGAAAAATAATTGATACTGAAATCAACAAAACACCCACAGAACAAACAGCAACACTACAAAAAAAAAAAAACATGACTAATTTTATAAAACCCAAGAATCGGCTAGAAAAAGTCTAGCCAATTTTTGTATTTTCTTTTCTATTTAATTGAAACACACAAAAAACAACCAAACGACTAGGATGAATCAAAATGAAAACTCTTTTTTATTGGATTTTTAGTAAAACAGCATCATAAACACACTGGACAAATTTGAAGAATCGGCTAGATGAAGATCTAGCCGATTTTCTCGATTTGGATGAAATCTCTTAAAATGCAAGATTCAAATGCATCAATTCATAAAATAAACCTAATCAAACGTGCTGGTCTGTGCACGGGGTCTATTCTAAGGTTGAAACAAAAAGAAAAAATAAGAAACACAGAGAAAATAAGAAAAGCAAATCACACACACAATTCGGTTTTAGCTAGAAGAGAAGGGAGAAAAAGACCTACCTCTCGGGTGATCCGACGATCGTGGGGAAGAAGATGAGCGGACAGTGGCTTAACTTTGACGTCCCGAACGGTTCGAGGATGCTGGAATCTCACCAAGAACAGCACTTTTGCAGCTGCAACACGTTGGAGATCCACCGAGGATGGGATGTGCGCCGATTCGCGATCGGAGGGCTCAGAAAATAGGATGGAGGGAGGGCCGGCTCACCTTGATGAGCTGTTTCACACTATCAAGCAAGGTTAGTAGTCTCCACCTCTGCTACACCTGCAAAAACATAGAAAATGGTGAAAAACGCAGCAAGGAATAGGAAGAAATGTAAAGAAATAACAGGGGAGATCGAGAGATGCTTGATTTCCAAGCATAAACCGGTCTTTAATGGCCAAAACGAGATGGAATGGAAGAGGAAGATGATGCTGGAGCTAGAGGCACTGCAGAGGGCATCAAATCCAAGCCAAAGACGCCTAGGGTTTGCTGGAATATTTTATTTATACTTTTGATAGTTTTCAGAAACACTGTTATAAAAAAATAATTTTCTATGCGCCTCTTTCTGGGGGGGTTTCTGCAAAACTTTTTGAAATGGATATGGATAGGCGTGTGGGTTGGATTTTGGGCTTTCTAAAGGTTGATCCAAGGTCCAAACAGCCTAATTGGGTCGGATATGGATCCGATCCACCTCAAAATCCGTGCCCAAACACTGAAATCGCCATAAGTCTCTCATTTTAACTCTGATTTCTCTGAAATTCGAACCATAACCCCTTACTATCAAAATGCATCTAAACATGGGTTTAAAACCTTAAACTCATTACAAAATGCATGAAAAGCTTGTTAACATGACATGCATTTCATGCATCATCAGAGGGATTGAAAATTGGTGTCAGGATGTATCAAAAATGGATATTAGGCTCTCACTTCACGTCAGGATAGCTAGAAAATATTGTCAAAATATTGAGAATTTTGTTATTGATTCAAAGTATTTGAAAATAGTGCACATTGTTGCAAAATATTCCTTCTTTTCTACTTGAAGTAATACCTTCAAATGAGATTGACTTCATAGAATCAAGATTCGGAATTCAAATTGCTTGTGATTGACCTTCTTCAAGGAAGCTATCAACTTCGTTGATATGAACAAGAAAGAAAGAATTTAATATTATGAAGGCAATTGATGAAAGAATATTGATAATAGAATTTCACAAATTTAAAGAAGATTCTTGATAGATTTGGCAGTTTGATATCCTGGGAGCTTCTCTCATGATATTCTTCCTGCACTCTTTTGAGCTTTCTTAGGCTTTGGGGGAGTTTATTACATCATCCTTTATTATGGAAGATGTCCCAACTTTTTCTCTCTTTCTTTTCCCTCTCTTTCTCTCTTTTTGGAAGGGTACGTCACAAACTCCTTCAACTTGGAGATGTGTCGATCCTTCTTTGCCTCAAGGGTTATGTTTGATGATGTTGGCTCATGGGTTGGAGATCTTTGGATGATAGCTGAAATTAAATATCTTTTAGGGATTGTCAGGAGGTTCATCGTATCTACCTTCATCTCGACAGTGCTTTAGACTTTCCCTGGAAGGATCCGTCATCTTAGAGATGATTCAAATCTTCTTTGGCCCCGGGGGTCTACTCGCCTAATTCACCTTCATCTTGATGACAATTGAGAGATCCCTTTTGCAGAAATTTAATTGCAGCTTAGGTGATTTTGAGGAGACAGGGCTTGGGTAAATGCTCTCTTTTCTAGCGCTCAGGATATTTTCACTGCCTCATTTTTGCAAGAATGGTCTTTAAAGATGTGTCATAACTATGATCAATATCAATCATTTATGGCTTTGCAATAACATTGAATTTTCTTTGCTAGCCATATCGAGGATTTATCCTTCATCCTTTTGGTTGGCCAATGGAAAGAATTTGAATTTTGAATCCTTCTTCGCAAAAGCTTTTCCCTTTTGGAAGTAATGCAAAGGTATTCTGAGGTAAAGATTTGTGCAATAAAGATTTTGAAATCAACAGATAATTGATTGACAAATTGGCAAAATGTTCTTGAAATCCTTAGTGAAAGAGAGCATTTGAGATCCTGCTTAACGCATCCATGACAAAAATTATCCTCCCCTATCCCCAAAGGAGGCGACTATCAGTTCACTGGGAATAATATCACTTCAATTAAGAATGACTATCTCTGGGAATAATATTAGTTCAATTAAGAACGATCATCGGTTCGCTGGGAACTATATCAGTTCAATTAAGAACGATCATCGGTTTGCTGGGAACAATATCAGTTCAATGAAGAATGACTATCAGTTCCTTGGGAACACTATCAGTTCAATTAAGAACGACTATCAGTTCACTTTGAATACTATCAGTTCAATGAAGAACGACTATCAGTTCACTTGGAACACTATCAGTTCAATGAAAAACGACTATCAGTTCAATTGGAACACTATCAGTTCAATGAAGAACGACTATCAGTTCATTTGGAACACTATCAGTTCAATGAAGAACGACTATCAGTTCACTTGGAACACTATCAGTTCAATGAAGAACGACTATCAGTTCACTTGGAACACTATCAGTTCAATTAAGAACGACTATCAGTTCACTCGTAACACTATCAGTTCAATTAAAAACGACTATCAGTTCACTTGGAACACTATCAGTTCAATTAAGAATGGGGACCATTATAGAGAGTTGGATAGCTTCTATGAATGGTTTCAGGATTATTCCCTTATCCTGAACGAAGAAATGGAAATTGAATGACCTGACGATCGAAATTGAGAATTTGGTAATTTGAAAATTAGAAATTGGGTGACTCGGAGGTCAAAATTAAAGAATTGAATGACCCGAGGGTTGAAATTGAAGAATTGAATGATCCAAAGATTTAAATTGGAAATTGGTGAACAAAAGGTCAAATTAGAGAAATTGACTAACCCTGAAGATCAAGGTGACTTGGATCAACAAAGGAGAATAAAGAGTTTGAGTCAGAGCTCGAATAAAGTAAAGAGTTCATGAGTCGAAACTCGGAACGACAAAGAAAAATGAAGAGCTCGAATAAGGTAGAGAGATCACGAGTCGGAACTCGGATTAACAAAGAAGAATAAAGAGCTCGAATAAAGTAAAGAGATCACGAGTCAGAACCCGAATCAACAAAGGAGAAATAATTTGAAGGAAAACCCGAGTCGGAACTCGGATCTTCAAAGGAAACATAATTTAAGGAAAAACTCGAGTCGGAACTCGGATCTTCAAAGGAAAAATAATTTAAAGGAAAACCTGAGTCGAAACTTAGATCTTCAAAGAAAAAATAATTTGAGGAAAAACCCGAGTCAGAACTCAGATCTTCAAAGGAAAAATAATTTGAAGGAAAACCCGAGTCGGAACTCGGCTCTTCAAAGGAAAAATAATTTAGAGGAAAACCCGAGTCGGAACTCGGATCTTCAAAAGAAAAATAATTTAAAGGAAAACCCGAGTCAGAACTCGGATCTTCAAAGGAAAAATAATTTAAAGGAAAACCCGAGTCGGAACTCGGATCTTCGAAGAAAGAATAATTTGAAGGAAAACCCGAGTCGGAACTCGGCTCTTCAAAGGAAAAATAATTTAAAGGAAAACCTGAGTCGGAACTCGGATCTTCAAAGGAAAAATCTAAACCAACTTGAAAGTTGGATTTTGAAAAAGAAGAAATCTGAGTCGGAACTCGAATTTCTAAAAGAAAAATGGACCAACCTAAGAGTTGGGTTTGAAAGAAAAAGAAGTCTGAATCGAAATTCAAATCTTCAGAGGAGAACTCGATTAGAGGATCAAAATTTTGCAAATCGCTAGTGCGGGGACTGGATTTTGGAAAGAAGATTATATCTAAAGAATTTTGAGAAAAAAAGGACAGAGATTGTAAACTAAAGTTAGGGATTGATGATTAGGATAAGAAATCATTCATAGTCTCAGGATTTATCCCTTATCCTGAATTGGGAGTGAATAGAAATTGAAGAATTATGGAAAATGATTCAGGTTTATCCCTTAACCTGAAGGGGAAAACTCAGGTTTATCCCTTAACCTGAAGGGGATTTTTGATGCAAATTGAATGTGAATGAATAAGAATGAGTGCAAATGAATGCAAAATTAATGCAAATGGGTGCATATACATGCAAAATGAGAGATTGGTTTATCCTGCCTGCATACATGATGTTTTGAGGTAAAGATAATTTTTCAAAAAAATGCCCCAGTGTAACTAGGTAGGAAAATTTTGAATAAAAGAAGTTTAATTGATGAATAAGGCAACAAGCTTCTTGACTGATAGACGTCCTCAAGATCATTCCTCACAAGAGAGACATTGTGAAAAGGAAGGAGAAACAAATAAGATGGCGCCAAGCTATTGGAAAATTTGATGATTTTATTGATGCTTTAAAATCAAGGAAAGAGAATGAGATTACATTATTCTTTTGAAAAAGCAAGATGAGAAATGGGAAAATGTCGACATTGTCATCTTCTGGAATGATTGTGGAAAAAGCTTAGTCAGAATGACTAGTCCTCCTTTTCATCTTCAACGAGGAGCTTCTTGTCAATGCAGTCTTGAATAATGTTTTTAAGGATGAAGCAGTTTTCTGTATCGTGCCCTACTGCTCGATGAAACTTGCAAAATTGTTCTTTGAATCTGCCCATAATTGTTGGGGGATCAGCGACTTTAGGCAAACGGACAATATCTTTTGCCAGCATATATTCTAGGATACTCTCAAGTGTCTGATCCAGAGGGGTGAATTCTCGATCAGTGCTCCAATCCTTGTGCTTTGGTTTTTCTTGATCTTTCTTCTTATGCTGAGGGTTGGATTGGAGAGGTTTATCATTGTTGATGTCATTCCCTTTTTGCCTTTTGAATCTCTCTAAACTGCTACCATGATTATTCTTGTTGCCTTTGCTATTATTGGTCAAAAAAGTGAAGTGAGTCTTCTTCTTGGCATCTTGATTCCTTCTTGTAATAGTAATGCCTTCATAAACCCCATTCTTCATTCCCATCTCGAGCCATTCAGCTCGTTCAATGAGTTCAATGAAAGACTTGGAGGGTGAGGTAGAAATGAGACTCCTCAAAGGCTGTGAAAAGTTGTTAAGGATAATTTGGAGTGCATGTTCCTCTGAAATCGGGCTCCTCATTTTATTGCAGGTCTCTCTCCATCTGCGAATAAAGTCCATGGCTTTTTCACTGTCTCTCTGCTTCAGATTACAGAGGTGATTTAACGTTGGTAGCGCTTCAGTATTGAACAAGAATCGTTCAACGAACAAATTCACGACTTTATCAAACTCTTTCAGTTCTATAGGATTGATATGTCCCGCGTACCATTTGGATGCGGCTCCTTCGAGGCTACGGGAAAGCATAAGAACAGTGCTCTGTTTTCTCTCTTGAATTTGGAGCATTCGACGAAGAACATGGCGAGGTGGACTTTGGGATCACCAAAACCGTCGAATTTGATGAACTTACGGGGAAGATTTTCTAGATTATCGTCTCCTTCTAAGCCATCATAGAAATCTTCACTTGTGAAGACTTTCTTACCCTTGTCGCGGGCCTGCAGATCTTTTATTACTCTAGCCATTTCCTTCAATTGAGCTTGTAGTGGGTCTTCTATTGCTTGGACCTTTGGTTTGCGAGTTGCTTCCTGAATGAACTCGCATTCTTCCTCAGCATCATCGGCTGATTCTCCTTCGTCTGAAGTATCTTGAACATGCTTCTCAGAAGACTTGGTTGCTTTTTTGGCCACACGATCTCTGATTCTCTGACTGAATGGATTTTTGTCTGAGCTGGTGCCATCCTGCTCACTCATCATCTTCTGGAACATAGCATACATCTGGGGATCTATGCCGTCATCTTCTTGTTGACCCTGACTCCTGACTGATCTTGGCGAATCCATTTCTTCTTCTGAAGCTGAGGAATAGATAATGTGTTGTACTAGTGCGGGCTTCTTCCCTGACCTTGTCTGAACCATCAAATGCTGCGAAGGCTCTCTGCAGGATAAAGTCTTGATTAGACTCTGAGGAAATTTTGAATTGGGAGGAAAATGATTATTGACGATATGGTAGACAATTGGAAGAATATCCCATTACTAAGGATGGAGTCGCCGCTGAAATCACGACAATTGTGTTGTCATTCTTTGCAAGAGAATTAAACAACGTAAAATGTGCCTTGTTACCTAGGCGAGGTCATCAACCACAAGGAAAATATCATTTTTTGAAAGAAAGAGATATCTCTTGGAAAAATAATCCGCAAACGAATTTAGAATAAGGAGACGGTAAGAGGGAAGGTGGATAAACAATTTTCCTTGCAATAATCAAGGTATGTGCAAGGAAAATAAGGTGAAGAATTTTGCAAATAGACAAAATGATTGAGAATCCAAGAAAACAATGAGAGAAAAACATATGATTTTAGAAAATTGCAGGCAGGATAAAAATGAAGCTGGAAATTCGAGGTTCAGTAGAACGGAAGAATGGAAAATCACTTGGAGTTTTGAGAAAAAAGTAGATGGTTTGGAAAAATCGTCCAGGGTTTGGATAAAATAAGAGAAATATTTTGTGAAAATGGAAAAATGAGGAAATTTGGAAAATGGTCTAATAGTTTGGGAAAATGGGAATATGAGGAATTGAGAAAGGTAAAGTACATACAATCACATCCTGCACATACATTATGCACATACAACACTCCCTAGAAGGCTGACTCTAGATGCATCATTTTGAAAAGCAACTGTAGGACCCTAATCCTAACTCTAGGTTCATATTATCTTTGTCCAATCCAGTTATGCCGATATACTCGAGTCGAGACCCAAAGTACGTGGCATAGAATTTTAACTCTGGTTCTAAGTTAAAGTTTTCCAACATCCTTGAGCGCCTATCGATATACTTCGGACTGTGGCCCGCGGTACGTGGTAGGAGGAAGTCAGCCTAAATAAGTGGCCCAGTTGTGAGGCTCTGTCCCGAACTAGAGTTCTGGAAAAGAGCCCAGCAACGTGAAGACCGAGTAAAGATATGTAAAGGGGGGTTTGAAAAATGATCACATGCAAGAAATAGAAGGCTCTAAGTCTTAGAGAGATAGATTTTTGAAAACTTTTGAAGAAGCATACATTGTTTGCATTCAGATCCTAAATTGAGGAGAGTTGTGTTTAGACCTAAGTCTATATGAGCATGAAAATATCTCTTCGATCTGGTCCTACCAAACCATGCCTAGTCTATATGCAATCAATGTCAGCTAGGTCAGAATCTAGGCTCTTAGGTTCACATGACATCAGAAAGAAAAGAGCTGACATTTTGAGAACACAGTTTTGGTAATTGAACTAAGTCAAGCACACTTTTGATCAGACAAGGACAGGTCCCATCACAGTCGCCAAACCTGTTATCATCGCAAAATTTTTTCCTTCCCTGCGGGAGAGAGGGGAAACGTTCCGCGAGTCAAACTTGACCAGAATTTGAAAATTGTTTTGAGATACTCGCCTCCGTTTTGAAAATAGCGGGAAAATTCTGAAGAATGAGACTCGACCTGTCGGTACGAGGTTCGATCGTTCCTGCCGCCTTTAACAGGGGTAATCAAACTAAGGATCAAATATGTGCTTGACTTAGTTAAATCATCAAAATCGTGTTTTATCCTAAATGCACAGAGAATTCAGGCATGTGCTATGAAATTTTGTAAAATGCAGGTTGAAAAATATGATGTATGCTTAGAAAATGCTTTGAAGTTGGAAAATGTTTCTAAGGCAAAAAATGAAAATCAATCTCTCAGGAAAACTCTGATAAAAGGATTTGAAATCTCAAGAAAGTTTATAAAGATTTGGGAAAATCATGAAGGAATGAGAATCTTGAGAAAATAGAAAGAGTTCTTGAGAAAAGGCAAACACTTGAAGAAAAAATGCTTGTCAGGAAAACTCCAACTTTGAGAATTTTCTTTGGAAAGTGATTGAAAATTCATAAGAAAACTCTTTGGAAAAGGAAAATCAAAACTCAGGAAATTAAAATTCAGAAAATCTTAGCCTTGAGAAATTGGAAATCGATTTTGACTCTTGAGAATGATGAGAAACTCCTTTTGAAAATGAATATTAAGAAAAGAATATTTTCCATGGAAAATCGTGGAAAAAATTGACTTGGGAAATCCAACTTTGGAAATTTTCAGAGTTTCTTGAGGAATCAATTTCCTTGGAATGAAAATTTTCTTGAGAAAAGTTTGAGACATGAGGTGATTTCATGATGTGAACTATCCTGAATGAATGAATTTCTTTTCATAAAAATATCTTTTCTGAAAAATATGCAATTTTAAAATTAAACTAAGGCAAGATTACCACATATTCCGACTATGGCCGTAAATATGTTTGTAATTTACTTAGTTAATTCTAAAATATTTTATAAAATTGAAGATATGGAGTGAATTTTTTTGGAAGATAGCCTAAGAGTGTAGGCTCGGTGTGACTAGTAGAAAGATGCTGAATCTGGGTCTCATCCATATTCCGACTAGGGTTGTAAATATGGACTCCACCGAGTTCATCAACTCCCTAAGAGTTGGTGCACGTGCCATTCATGTACATCCATAGTGATTTTGAAATATAATGCATGAATCACATAATCATGATATTACAGAAATTCAAATTATATGATATGCATCCTAATCTAAGCAGAAAAGTAAATCTCTTATTCCAAAATTTATATTATTACATCACTAAATAAAAAAAAATAAACAGAAAATTTTGCAGATTCTAGCTCCTTCCTTTGAATGTCCCTGCCAAGCTTGAAATGGGGTTATCTCAAATATGTGGGTTCTTTCAAGATTTTCCAATAATATCCTGAGATTATTGGACTTAGTTGGATATAAACCCGATTTTCATACTTACTTGATATTTGAAATGATGAAAATGCAAGAAAATCAAACAATAAATAGTTTGAAATTCGGAATTGTGGTCAAAATGATCAAAATACCCCTAATATTAAGGTTACACCTTTAAAATCAAGGTTTTTTAAAGGATATTAGGTAAAATTTGAGATTTTGAAATTTGAATTGAATCAAATGATGATGAAATGCATGATGAGACATGATGATATGCTGCTAAACATATTAGGACTGTAAAAATCAGAATTGATGTTTGAAACTTGGCCAAAATAATGAATTTCGCCCGGATCAGTGTCCCGCGGGGATCCTGTTTTGATGATACGGCTAAACCGATCCACAAACGGTTTTCAAATCATGCCAAATTTGGTAGAGAGCACCCCTTTACCCTTATAAACAATGTAGAATGATAAAATTTATGAAATGATATGGCCTAGATGCAAAATTGTAAAGAAAACCCTAAAATAAGCAAATTTTGCATACGGGTACAAACCAAACATACCATTTAACGCAATAATGCAAAAATTCACCATAGAAATGTCTGATATTTTTCAGGATGCTAAAGGAAATGAAAATGAACATATTTTGCTTTGACATCCTTGGGATTTGACCTATGGTGATTTCAGTAACAGAGATTTGGTTCTGACGGGACTAAAATCAATAGGATCTGATGTGGAAATGAATAAAAAATAATAATTGACCACCAAAATTTCCGACATTTAAATGGGAAACTACTGACATGCATATGAACAACTTTTATTTGTATGGATTTGGCATTTGATCAACTGAATGAGAAATAAAAATATGACATTACACGCATAAACTAGAAGAACATATGTAAGTATCAAAATAGAAGACTAAAATAAAAAATACGTAACTGGCATGAAGACTGTCTTAAAAATTGCAAAATTTTAGAATCAAACCGAAAACATTCAGGACATAAAGTTCACTTTTTACAGATCTGCATTTTGAGCTATATCCAGAGAGAAGCAGTCGACTTAAATCGATCCAGAGTCTTAGAAACTCAAATCGGGCTCTCATACATGTCCCAAGCTCTCGGATTTTTTTCAAACATAAAAATACTTCAGAAACATCTGATAAAATTAAATTAAATACTAGACTCAATCTCGAGTTCATGTCATTTTTTGGATCAAAAATTGAATCTTACATGAGGGAGATCTTGATTTTACAAGTTAAGACCAAATATTCAGAATGTTTTTTGGGTCATAAAACCCGACTTGGAATTTTGAACTTTGAATGCAGTAAATGAATTCAAATGATTCCTATTTCTATGAAGATTATCAGGAACATCTAAGGGCACGTAATATGATTTTTTTGGAATTTTTAAAGAAAAATATAAACATAAAATAACGAGTGGACTAACTGACAAAAACAGGGAATTACCAAAACTAAACAGAATTGAAATAAATGCTAAAAAAAGAACTAACTAATTCCTAAAGTATGCTAAATTAACGAAATAAAATATAAATTGAATATAACTAATGCATGAATGTTAAAAATCATCAAGGAAGCATGATCCTACTTAATATATGTCATTTTATGGGAATGGTCTAATCCATCATTCGGATGAACCCCTTCTTAAAAACGCGAAATCCATGAAATTCAATATGCGAATAGAAACAAGCCTATCATTTCAACATAATCAGATTGAATGGGAGCTTACCTTGTGTTCTTCTGATGTTTTGGAGCTTCAGAGACGAGAGGCTATGGGATGGCTCCTTGAGAATATACTCCAGATGCAAAGGCTCAATGAGTCCCAAAGGGGGCGTGGATTTCAGGGAAGGAAAAAGGGACTTGAGATTAAAACTTGGATTGAAGTTCAGATCCAAAGAGAAGCCTCCTGGAATGGGCGTGGGCTAGGGATTTGTAGACTGCTGGAAAAATTTTGAAATTCAAACAGGAGGTCATCTGGACCCTCCATGTGGCGCCATCTCAGGGCATGTCACTTTGGATTTTTTGAAATAAATAAAATGCAATTTTTGTAAATAAGACACCTCAGCTGGATTTGAAAATATTCAAAAATAAGGTTTGCTTGATTCTCTCTGCAGGAGCTTCTCATATGGCGCCACGTCAGAGGATGCCACCTTGGAGTTTGCTTTTATTTGAAATTCAAAGTTTTGTTTCTCTGGAAGAAGGAGAGACCGCCATGTGGCACCACCTCAGAGTGGCTCCACATTGACATGTGTCAGAAGGAAGAACAGAGAAAGCATATGGCGCCACCTCAGAGGGAATTTGAAATTCTGCCTTTTCCTAAAATCAAGCTACAGAGCTATTTTTGTGGAAAGCTCCTTTTCAGAAATGGCGCCACCTCAGAGGGGAGATGATTCTACTTTTTCTAAAGAAAGGAGATATGGACATGTAGCATTTCAGGGTGGTTCCACACCTGACAAGTGCCAGCTTGCAGAAGGAGGCCTCTCAGATAACGCCACCTCAGTCTGGAGTTTGAATATTTGAATTCTTGATTTTTCTGAAGGAGGCAGAGAGAGACATGTGTCATTTGCTTTTTCTGAGGTGAGCAGAGAGACATGTGTCACTTGCTTTTTCTGAGGAAAGCAGAGAGAGACATGTGTCACTTGCTTTTTCTGAGGAAAGCAGAGAGAGACATGTGTCACTTGCTTTTTTTGAGGAAAGCAGAGAGAGACATGTGTCCGCTGCAGGAGAAAACACCTCAGATGGTGCTACCTCAGGGGGGGACAATTATATTTTTTTGGAGGAAGGAGAGATGGGCACGTGGCGACTCAGGGTGGCCCCAGAGTGCCATGTGTCAAGGGAGAGAGAAATGAGGAGGGTAGACATGTGACACTTGACATGGAATAAGGAAAGAGACTGAAGACATGTGGCGCCATTCCAGCGGAGGCTCCACATTGACAAGTGGCAATCAAGGGAGGTGAGAGAACCCCACACTGACACATGGCAGAGGATGGAAGGAGAGAGAAATAAAGCACCAAATGGCGCCATCTCAGTGACAAGGCTCCTATATTTTTGGGTTTTTCGAAATCCAAGTTTTACAAAAGGAAAGCCTATGTGGTGCCGCCTTAAGGTTGACCCCACATCGTTTCTTTATTGAAATAAAAGCAAGAAAGTAAAACCTCTTTTTGGAATTTTCATAAAAACTTAGACTAACTGGCAAATAAGGAATACGTGGCCTAATTGCAGAAATTTTGAAAAGAGGTGGCCCCTGTAGGGTGATTTTGTAAAAGAATGATATTTGAAATTGCTGACAAAATGGCAAAATCTGAGATAAAATGGCTAAGTTCAAAGCTAAAATCCATATTGAAAACTATCCAGATCATTTTCCTGAGAAAATCTTTTGAAATTCAGAGTCCTGGGGGTAAAATGGGAAGAATTGACAATTTTGAAGACCCAGGGTTTTGAAATCGATTTTGAAAAGAGTTGAAATTCGAATCTGGATTGAAAATTTTGAAATCAAGAGTTCTGGACCTCGAAATGACATGTTATGCAGTACAGTGATATGAAATGCTCATGCGATGATATGCAAAGACATTCTCATGAAATGCCCTCCTGAACCAGGGTTTGGAGATTCCCGTCTCCTGTCAGGAATAAAATTCTGAAAATCTGAGCTAAAATAGAAAAATTTTGAGAGTTGCAGATGAAATTTGGACTTTTGCAAGTTCCAATCTCAGAAAATGACCGTATTGCCCTCTGAAAGTCTTAGAAGATAGGTTGCAGTGATTGGTGGAAGTGTTGGGGATATGGGTGAAAATTTGGGGTGTTTATAATTATACAACACCTTCACTTCCTGTGTTGCACAACACCATTGTTATCTTCTCAAAATTTTCCCCCTCCCTCTGCTAGAGAGAGAAGAAACGATCATGCGAGTCAAACTTGACCAAAGTTTTGAAAATTACTCGCCTCCGTTTTGAAAATTTGCAGGAAAATTTCGTAGAATGGGTTCCGCCTGTCGGTACGAGGTTCAACCGTTCCTGGCGCCTTTACCAGGGGTAATTGAACCAATGATCAATTGTGCGCTTTAACTTGACTCAAATATCTAAATCATGATATATTTTCCTAGAATGCACAGAGAATCAGGCATGTGCTATGGAATTTTGAAAAAGATGCAAGTTTGAGAAATATGATGTTTGCTTTGGAAAATTGAAATGTACTTGAAAAATTATTGGAAAAGTGCTTGAAAATGGAATTCCTGGGAAAATCATTGAATTTAAATGGAAATCATAAATTTGCATTGAAAAATGAATTCTCAGGAAAACTTGAACTTTGGGAAAATCGATTTTGAGCTTTGGATTGCTTTTCTGAGAAAATGGATTTGAGAATCTTGAGAAACCAACTTCTGAAATAATTCAAGGAACTTTGGAAACATTGATTTTGGGATTTGAAAATGAAATTGAGAATGTGGAAATCTTGGAAAATCATGATTTTGAATTTGGGAAATACTTTGAAATGTTATTTGAAAATTAAGAGTTCTAAGAAAATCAAATCTTGAGATAGACTTGGAAATTTTTGGGAGAATTGATTTCTCTGCAATGGATTTGGGAAAAGAGTTTGAAAATAATGCAAATTGAATGAATGAATATGAATTTGAAAGATATTTCATTGAGGAATTGGGAAAATCCTTTTGAGTTTTTGAGATATGCAGTGTATTTTTGAAGTTAGCCTAAGAGTGTAGGATGAATGTGGCTAATACAAAGATCAAAAATCTTGGTTTTCTTTGTATTCTGACTATGGCCATAAATATAAATCCCACCAAATTCGTGAACTCTCTAAGAGTTTGTGCACGTGCCATTCATATCAACTATAGTGATTTTGGAAAATGTGCATATGCATCATACATCAGATATTGAATTTTTTAGAAATTAAACTATATGCAATGCAGTCCAATTCTAAGCTGAAAAGTAACTCTTATTCCAAATTATTACAACTTGATATTACATTGAATTTAATGAAATAAGCAAATAAAAGACTTCTTCTTAGATATTCCTGCAAAACTAGAAAACATGTTAGCAGAGAAATGTAGGTTTTTCTGAATTTATCCAAAAATATTGAAAATTATCGGATATTATTCAAATATAAACCCAAATTCATACCCCCTTTGTTATAAACATGAAAAATAAGGAATAAATTTGGAAATTCGAAATTGGAGTCAAAATGACCAAAATGCCCCTAATGACCTTGAAATCAGGGTTTTCTGAAAGATTTTTTTTTTAATTTTTGGAAATTTGAAAATCAAATGAAATAAAATCAAACACAATATGAAGCAATATGATGATATGCATGAAAATTTGGAAAACTGAAATTTGGAATTTTGAAATTTAGGTCAAAATAACCAAAATGCCCCCGATAACAAGACTATGGCCTTAAAACCAGGGTTTTATGAAATAAATTTTGCAAAAATGGGAAATTAAAATGCAAACGACATTGAAATTAACCCTAATATGACATGACATGCTTATTTACATGATAAAAACCTTAAAATGGCAAAAATATCACAAAATATCAAATTTGACTTGATTTTCGCTTCTAAATTTAAAAATAAACTAACATACAAAGCAAATAAACTTGGAATTGATCCAAATTTGGCATGGAAACCTAGACTAACCATAAAAACAGAATGAAGCTCGAAAATCTATTTTTTTCTTATTTTTTAATGTACAAAATAACTAAAAATCCTAAAAAAACTAGATTTTGCCTAAAATGCTAATTCTAAATTGGAGTTTGGATACTAAACTACCATAACAATTTCCCAAATTTTATGGGGTGATAGAGGACAGTTAATAAAAGATTTTTTTCTTTTACAAATTCTGGTTTTGATTTATGGTCGGAGCTAGAAAGCTTCGACAACTCAGATCAGAATCCGACGACTCTAGGATTTAGGGCAGACTGATAGGTTTCAGAAAAAACTATGGGAAAAATAGCAGACAGATGATAAAATGGATGAAATTCTGGTAAAATGTCTCTGACAAACATAAGAAGATTTCCTCTTTTTACAGTATTGGGATTCGGGTTATGGTTTGGGAGAGAGCAAAGGGTTATCAGAGACCTGGATCTCTGAAATTCTCAGACATGAGAATCTAATAGACAAGGAAATTAATTTTGGGAAAAATACTTAAGTTATTCTAAAAATTCCCACATTTTGGGATATGACATAGGGAAAGGTTATAAACAACTTCTATGTTGGAGGTTTTAGCATTCGGACTACAGGCTAAGGCATCACAGCAGGTTAAGTTCGGTCTAGACCCTGACAAGGAAAAAGAGAGATTTTCCCAAAGGTTTGGGAAAATTGATTTTTAACAGGTACAAAACTACTTGGAAAAAATATAAAAGTACTGAAAAATAGTAAACTCTAATAGGGATTCACTGTATTTTTTTGAGGGAATTTTGGATCGTCCATCTAGGAGACCTCGGAGGTTCTTGTTTGCTAGAACAAAACCTGGAATTTCTAGGAGGGTAGAATCAGATTTTGGATATGGGTTTTTAAGAGGGTTTTGTAGAACCCGAATTAAACTGGGTTTTTGGCAGGAAATTAGTAACAAGCAAACCTAATTAACCTAAAAATCTAGAGATTTATGAATTACAATTCGCACATAAAATGACAATGGAACTATATGCAAAAATGAAAGAAAGCTCTGGACTAAAACATTGGATATTAATAACATTAAGCTAAATGAACAAGATGACTACAAACTAAGAAATAGATCTAAATAAAAGAAGTATATAGAATCTACATGATGATGGAAATAAAACACACACAAAAAAAAATCAGGGATATAACCTACTTTGATGTTGGCTATTGGATCGGGTGGCTTCACCCACGGAATGGGGAAACACCATATCTGATTGCCTCCTTGTACAAGTTTTTTTTTTGTTTATTTACTTTCATATATAAGATCTTTCACTGAAATGGATCCAGTTTTAAACTGGCTTCACAGTAAAATCATCTTTTCAATGGTAATATTAATGAAACTTGGTGAAATATATATATAAATAACAAGGGGGGTCGAAGAGATGATGGAATTCGTGGACTTACCTTAGATTTACCCTTGCACCAGCGGAAAATGGTTATAATGGAGGCCTTGAAGATTGAAGGTAATGGCACTCGAAGTGCTGAGTGTCAGCTAGAAGTCTTGGTAGGGAGGAAGATGTGACATTGGCAGCAAGGTGGAAGGCGCTAGACCTGTTGCTACAGCGCAACAAAAGAGGGAGCTGGAATTGGATGAGTTTGGAGTTGTTATGGTGCTTACTCCAAAGTGGAGGAGGTGGAACCAGATCGAAAGTTGCAGTAGGTGGAGTCGAAGGTGCCGGAGACGTTGGAGCTATGGTGGTGCGCCGGCTGGAACTTTTCTCATGGTGGCTGCAAGGTTGAGGTAGCACCTGCTGCTACCAAGGAGGATTTTTGCTGAAGGAGGCTGATCAAGAGAGAGAAGGAACCTCCACCGTATATGTGTTTTCTTGGGCTGAAGCTGCAGCCAAGTGGTGGATGCAACAATATGTTCAAGAGGGAGATAGGGATGGGAAAAGAGAAGTATAGCCAACGTGTGTTGCTTAGGGAATAGGTAAGAAAAAAGGGGCTTTATGGTGGCTGGAACAAAGAAAGGGATAAGAAATAAAGGAGGGAAAGAAAGAAGAGAAAGAGGGAAGGAAGAAAGAAAGAAAGAGAAGAGAAGGGTGATACGTGAGTGGTCTGGACCAAGGAGAGAAAGGAAGGAAGGGAGAAAGAAAAGTAGAAAGAGAGAAGAAAGAAAGGAAGAAGAAAAGAAAGAAAAAAGAAAGGAAAGAAAAAAAACAAGAAGAAAATGGAGAATAGGGGGGGTCGACCCCCTTGTGAGTCCCATGAAAATAAAAAAGAATAAAAATAATAAAGAAAATGAAAAGAAAAGCAAACAACATAAAAAGATCTTTTTTTTATTTAAAAAGAACATGTAAATGGGGAATCCACCTCAGAGTGGGATCACTTTCCAAATTTGAAATTTGTTTTGAGGATCATAGGGGAAGAATAGTCTTTTCAAAAAATATTTTTGATGAAATGAGCTATTTTTAGCAGTTTTTGAAACGAGCTCAGAAATTGAAGTTCAATACCCCGTTGCAAAGCAAATCCAATTTAGAATTTGAAAATTTGAGTTTGAAAGAATTCCAAATTATTTTTCTCGAGAAAATATTTCCAAATTTAGAATCTCGGGGGTAAAAATGTTAATTTTGGAAACCCAAGGGTTGAAATTGATTTTTAAAAGCTTTTAAAACTCAATCTGGATTGGAATTTTCAAAACTAGAGTTCTGGATCTCGAAAATGAAATAGAATGTGATGAAATGTTATGAAATGACATGAAATGATGAGAAATGACATGAAATGCTATGCGAAATGCAGACTCTGAATGAAGAATTTTGGATATTGGACTTTAATTGACATTTGTACCAGTTTAAAAAGTGTTAAATTGATAAAATTTGCAAAATGGTTCAAGAAATAGTTTTCGGGTTCTACCAGACCAGAGTGACACTGAAACTTAGGGTTTGAGTTGGATTAAACTGAAATGTATTGGATTGAGCTAGGGTTTCAAAACTCAAATGAGCTGACAAGACACTGACTCGATTGAACTCCCAGACTGAATTGTCAAGAAAAGCTATCATTTTTAGAGAAATGGTTACTGGAGTGAAGTGAATTGCAGACCAGAGCTGGAATAAAGGTCAGTAATACTGAGATGAACTAAAATTGAAGCTCAAACACTAGCTCAACTGAGTGAACTCAGCTCAATTTCAGCTCAAAGAGCTGAAATGGGCTCCTCGACACTTGAAAATGGTTTTAAACTTAAACTAGAGCACTTGAACTCTTGGTGAGCTCAAGCTAGACTCAGAGGAATAGGATTGACTGAGAATGATTGACTTAGAGATGATTGGCTTGGATTTGAGTGAGAAATAAGCTTATTTCTGGAGAAATGATCCCATTTTGGCAGAAATGGTCAGAAATAAAAATTGTTTGTTTATTGTGAGCTCGGGTGAGCTAGAAATGACTGACATTCTAACTGTTCTGAACCAACCAACGAGCTTAGTTGACTCTGACTGACTGGGGTCCAGAATGACCTAAGGGTAAAATGATAATTTTCCTAATGAAAGTGGGTAAAATGGTAGTTTTCTGACACAAACTTGGGGTTTGACTCCTACACTGACCTACCAGAGTTGGCACTGCACGAGGGGTGTATTAAAAATGGATGAAGAAAATTTGGGGTGTTTACAGATGCCCCTCTTTGCTACTAACCCGGTTTAGGGCCAAGCTTAGTGGCAAAGAAAAATACACCAAATTTTGGGCTATAAAAAAATGCCTCAGTTAGAAGGATCTGCATGGATATGAAGATTAGCCCTGATGAGAATGGTAGACATGAAATGGAGAATGAAGAAGAAAGATTTACTTCAAAGAAGTGAAGCTCAGGTTTCGCCCTTAACCTGGAAGGAATGGGAAATACCTCGTGTAAAAACGAGGCTCAGGTTTGACCCTTAACTTGACCGGGAGAATGAAATACCTCAAGAATGAGGCTGATGTTTAACCCTTAACCGGAAAATGAAGTACCTCTTCAAAATGAGGCTCAGGTGTAACCCTTAACCTGACCGAGAAATGAAATACCTCATCAAAATGAGGCTCAGGTTTAACCCTTAACCTGATGGGGAATGAAATACCTCATCAAAATGAGGCTCAGGTTTAACCCTTAACCTAATCGGGAAATAAAATACCTCATCAAAATCAGGCTCAGGTTTAGCCCTTAACCTGACCGGGAATGAAATACCTCAACAAAATAAGGCTCAGGTTTAACCCTTAACCTGACTGAGAAACGAAAATGATGAGATTCTCAATAGAAGAACCCATGATGGAACCTTCGAACTTCCGCACAATGAATCCGATAGGGGTTTTATAAAAGGATGAAATTGGGGTCCCTAAAGCTTGAAAAGGAATTTGATTTTGGGCACCTCATTGCTGAGACTAAATAACTTTTGAAATTGATGACCTTTTGCGAGAAAATGATTGGTGGCTTAACCTCAAGCCGAAATTGGACTGTCTATGGTGGGACAGTGGGGACACAGAGAAGTGTGCGAATCTGAGAGCCCAGGCGCTCAGATTATACCAAAAAAGGGGAGGAATCTTGAAAACTCCCGTTATCAAGTCCTAAAAGGGATAACAAATGGTGTCAGGATGCGCCAAAGATGAACCTCAAGCTCTCGCTTCATGCTAGGATAACTAGAAAATATTGTCAAAATGTTGAAAATTATTGTTGATTCAAAATAATTGAAAATGATGCATATTGGTGCGAAAATATTCCCTCTTTTCTACCTGAAGTATTACCTCTGATTGGGCTTAACTCCGTAGAATCAAAATTTGAATTCAAATTGCTTGCAATTGACTTTCTTTCAAGGAAGCTATCAATTTCCTTGATATGATCAGAAAAGAGAGTGTTCTTCATATTGTGAAAGCTATTGTTGAAAGAATATTGATAATAGAATTTCACAAAATTTAAAGAGGATTCTTGACAGATTTGGCAGTCTGATATCCTAGGATTCTTTTCTCATTATGATCTTTCGACACTCTTTTTTTTTTGGCAGAATTGGAGCTCTCTTGGGTTTTTGGGGATTACATCATCCTTTATTTTGGAGATGTCTTGACTTTTCTCTCTTTTTTTTTTGGAAGGGTACGTCACAAACTCCTTCATCTCAGAGATGTTCCGATCCTTCTTTCTCTCAGGGAATATCTTGACAGTATTGGCTCTTTGGTTGAAATTTTTTTAATGATAGTAGAAATTAAGTATCTTTTAGGGTTTGTCAGGTGGCTCATCGCAATCGCCTTCAACTTGGCGGTGATCTAAACTTTCCCTGAAAGGATCTGTCACAAACTCATTCATCTTGAAGATGATCCAAATCTTCTTTGTCCCCGGGAGTCTAACTCACATAATTCGTCTTCATCTTGACGACAATTGAGAGATCCCTTTTGCAGATATTTAATTGCAGCTTAAATGATTGAGAAAATATGGAAATTGAGTGGATTTTTCCGTATCACCCAGGATATTTTGACTGCCTTATTTTCCAAGAATGATCTTTAAAAATGTACCGTTGACTGTGATCAGTATCGATCACTTATGGCTTTGCAACAACATGGAATTTTCTTTGTTGGCCACATCGAGGATTTATTCTTCATCCTTTTGGTTGGCTAATATAAAGATTTTGAATTTTGAATCTTTTTTTGTGAAAGCTTTGCCCTTTCAGAAGTAATATTGGAGGTATTCTGAGGTAATAATTTTTTTTTTAATAAAGATTTTGAAATCAACAAGCACTTGACAATAAATTGGCAAAGTGTTCTTGCAATCCTTGATGAAGGAAATTGCTTGAGGTCTAATTAACACATCCATGACTAAATTGAGTAGTGAAAAGACTCAGTAAAAGATCAACTCGAAAGTTGGGTTTTGTTTTGACTTACCAGCTCGAAAGCAGGATTTTTGTTTTGACTTACCAGCTCTAAAGCTGGATTTGTTGACCGACCAACTCGAAAATAGGATTTGTTGATCGACTAGCTCGAAAGCAGGATTTGTTGACCGACCAGCTCGAAAGCAGGATTTGTTGACCGACCAGCTCAAAAGCAGGATTTGGGTTGATCGATCAGCTCAAAAGCAGGATTTTTTGACCGACCAACTCAAAAGTAGGATTTTGATTGAAAGATTAAATTTTATGATTTAAAAATGATTGACATTGATGAAGTTGTAACCCGAAGGCTTGAAAAGTGATAGATATTGATAAAGTTATAACCTGAAGGCAGGAAAATGACTGATGTCGGTAAAATTGTAACACGAAGGCTTGAATATGAGAATCTAGTAAAGTGGGCAGCCCAGAGGCCTGATTGACAAAATTAGATGACCTAAAGGTCGAAACTGAGAATTGAATGACCCAAAGGTCAAAATTGGGAATCAAATGACATAAATGGTCGAAATGGGAAATCAAAGATCAAAATTTGAGGAATTGAATGACCTGAAGGTCGAAGTTGAGAATTTGAATGACTCGAATGTTGAAATTGGGAAATTGAGTGACTCGAAGGTCGAAATAGAGGTTTGGGTGACTCGGAGTTCGAAATTGAAAATTAGAAATTGGAAATTGGAAATTGGAAATTGGAAATTGGAAATTGGAAATTGGAAATTGGAAATTGGAAATTGGAAATTGGAAATTGGAAATTGGAAATTAGAAATTGAAAATTGGAAATTGGAAATTGGAAATTGGAAATTGGACATTGATTGACCCAAAGGTCGAAACTGAAAATTGGGCAACTCGGAGGTCAAAATTGGGAATTTGAATTAATATAAAGATTGAATTCCAAAGAATGACCAATACACATACAAAAACTGGTAAAATAACCAATGCGAGGTTTAGATTTTGCAAAAAGGACCAATTTGAAGACTGAATTTGGGAAGGACCAGTGCTAAACCAGATTTGGAAGGACCGGGTGCTAAACTGGGTTTAGAAGGACCAATTCAAAGATTGGACTTTGGGAAGGACCAGTGCTAAACCGGATTTGGAATGACTAGGTGCTAAACTGGTTTTAGAAGGACCAATTCACAGATTGGACTTTGCGAAGGACCAGTGCTAAACCGGATTTGGAAGGACCAGGTGCTAAACTGGGTTTAGAAGGACCAATTCAAAGATTGGACTTTGAGAAGGACTAGTGCTAAACCGGATTTGGAAGGACCAGGTGCTAAACTGGGTTTAGAAGGACCAGTGCTAAGCTGGGTTTAAAAGGACCAATTCAAATATTGGTTTTTGGGAATGACAGATGCTAAACCGGATTTGGAAAGATCAGGTGCTAAACTGGGTTTAGAAGGACCAATTCAAAGATTGGTTTTTGGGAATGACCGATGCTAAACCGGATTTGGAAGGACCAGGTGCTAAACTAGGTTTAAAAAAGACTTAACCCGAAGGTTGATTTTGACAAGATTGGCAAAAATGGTTTTGATAAAGGACTTGACTTGTAGGTCGAATTTGAAAAAGATTGATGTTTTGAAAAGCGTTTGTTGGTCACGATGGAAGATTTTCAATCTTCATCTTCGCGATGACTTTAGGACCACTTTGTCGAGGTCTCAGGATTATCCCTTATCCTGAATGGGAAACTCAGGTTTATCC
Organism: Nuphar pumila; assembly: GCF_984573655.1. Taxonomy (NCBI): domain Eukaryota; kingdom Viridiplantae; phylum Streptophyta; class Magnoliopsida; order Nymphaeales; family Nymphaeaceae; genus Nuphar; species Nuphar pumila. The sequence continues at coordinate 151,682,950 of NC_143249.1, read as the reverse complement.
CTTAACCTGAAGGGGAATGAATTTGATGCAAATGAATGTAAATGAATGTGAATGAGTGCATGCAAATGCAAATAATTGCAAATGAATTCAAAATAATGTAAATGGATGCACATGCATGCAAAATGAGAGATTTGTTTGAACCTGCCTGCATACAGAATGTTTTGAAGACAATTTTTAAAATAATGCCCCAGTATAATAGGAGAAGGAAATTTGGATAAAAAGAAGATAATTGACAAAGCGACTGGCTTCTTGATTGATTAGAGAGACACCCTGAGAGAGGTCATTCCTTATAAGAGACATTTTGCAGAGAAGAAGAGAAAGCTTATGAGGAAAATTGATAATTTTATTAGTGCATTGAAAGAAAGACGACAAATCAAGGAAAGATAAATGAGATTGCATTATCCCTTCAAAAGATGCTAGCGTCATCAACTTCTTGAATGATTGAGGAAAAAGCTCAATCAGGATGACTAGTCCTCATTTCCATCTTCAACGAGGAGATTTTTGTCAATTCAGTCTTGAACGATGTTCTTGAAGACGAAACAATGCTCGGTGTCGTGACCCATTGTCCGATGAAACTTGCACAACTGATCTTTAAACCTTTCCATGGTCACAGGAGGATCCGCTATCTTGGGAAGTCTAATCATCCCTTTGGTTATCATGTATTCCAGAACTTGCTCGAGCGGTTGTTATAAGGGAGTAAATTCACGGTCATATCCCCAACCGTCATGCTTTGGTCTCTCTTGGGATTTTAATTTTTGTTGGATACTTGTGGGAAGGCTGTCATTCTGCCTATTGATTCTGTCATCTTGTCCTTTATGGTCATCTCTGCTGGATCTTAGACTCCCTGATCCGCCGGTGTGGTTCTTTCTGCCACCTTTTTTGCTTTTGCCATTGCTGTTGCCGGGGGAATTTACAGAGAATGTGAAGTTTGACTTCTTCTTGGTATCTGAGTTGCTCTTTGAGAGTGAGAGGCTCTCATATACTCCATTCTCTATTCCCATCTTGAGTCATTCAGCTCGTTCTATCAATTTGATGAAAGATCGTGCTGGGGAAGTAGAGATCAGGCCTCTCAAAGGTTGGGAGAAATTATTCAGGATGACCGACAACGCATGACCTTCTTATATCAGATCCTTCATTTGATTGCAGGTGGATCTCTATCTGTGGATAAAGTCTCTGGCCTTTTCAATGTCTTTCTGCTTCAGATTGTAAAGGTGATTCAGAGTGAGTAGCACCTCTGTGTTGAACAAAAATTGCTCAATAAAAAGATTGACCACCTTGTCGAATTCCTTCAACTCAATGGGATTGATGTGCTCTGAATACCATTTGGCGACAGTGCATTCTAGACTGCGAGGAAAACATCTAAACAAAGTGCGATTGTCTCTCTTGAATCTATTGTATTCTCCAAAGAACATAGCCAGGTGAGCCTTGCGATTACCAATCCCGTCAAATTTGACAAATTTGCGTGTAGATCTTCTAGGCTGTCAGACCATCATAGAAGTCTTCACTGGTGAAGATTTTCTTGCCCTTGTCGCGGGCTTGCAGATCTCAAACCATACTGACCACATCTTTGAATTGTGGTTGGTCAGAATCATTAGCAGACTGATCTTTGAACTTGTGGGCCGACCCTTGTCCCTGGGTTGATTTCCAAAATGCCTGCTGGGTCTCAAACTCTTCATCGGTGTCACCAACCGATTCTAACTCGTCAGATATATCTTCATGCTCGATACGCTTCTTGGATATCTTCAGATGTTTCTTCAATGTTCGGCCCTTGATCTTTTTCTTGGTAGGAATCTTGTCGGAACTGGCCCCTGCTTGCTCTGCCATCATATTACTCATCATTTTTTGAAACATGGCATACATCTGAGGATCAACATCATCATTGGCTTGTTGATTTTGTTTCCTGGCAGATCGCGGAGAATCCATTTCTTGCTCGCTGCCACTGCTAGTGTGTTGAGGCGACGTTGTTTTCTTCTCGGATCTGGTCTGAACCATTCCACAACGCCAAAATTCTCTGTGGGACAAAAGGATGGTTTAGATTGAAGAATTTTTTGAGAGAAAGGTAAATGATGAAGCAAATATTGAGGATTATGAAAGAGATGAAAATTTTGAATAGAATTTGGAAGAAAAAATTTGAATATTTGAAAAATTAAAGGCATGATCAAAATAAGGCTGAAAATTCAAGATCCAGAGGAAAGGTAGGAAAAGGGAAATCGCCTAGACTTTTTGAGGAAAAATATGAGGTTTTGAAAATCGTCCAGGGTTCTGATAAAATTGTTGGAAAAATAGACGAAATTTGAAAAATGATGTAAAAGGCAAATAAAAGAATGCATTCACTCACATCCTGCATAAATAATTATGCACATGCAGCATTCCCTAAGAAACTGACTTTAAATGCATCAATTTTAAAAGAGCTGTAGGACCCTAATCCTGACTCTAGACTCAGATCAACTGTGTCCAATCCAGTTATGCTGATATACTCGAGCCGAGGCTCGATGTACGTAGCTTAAAAATTCATCTCTGGTTCTAGGCTTATGTTTTCCCAACATCCTTGAGCACCTGCCGATATACGTTGGACTATGGCCCTTGGTACGTGGCAGGGGGGCGTTAGCCCAAATAAGTGGCCCAGTTGTGAGGCTCTGTCCCGAACTATGGTTCTGGAAGAGAGCCTAGCAACGTGAAGACCGGGTAGACATAGGTGGGGTGGTTTTTGAAAAATGATCACATGCAGACAAACAGATGGCTCTAAGTCCTAAAGAGATAGAATTTTAAAAAAATTTGAAGGAGCAAACATTGTTTTCACACAAATCCTAGATTGAGAAGTATTGTATTTTAAATCTAAGTCTAAGTGATCATGTTCTCCTCAATTTGTCCTACCGAACCATACCTAGTCTGTATGCAATCCATGTCAGCTGGGTTCAAGCCTAGGCTCACATGTTATCAGAAAGTAAAAGCTGACATTCCATAGAACATGATTTTGATAATTGAGCTAAGTTAAAGCACACAATTGATCAGACGAAGACAGGTTCCATCACGGTCGCCAAACCTGTTATCATCGCAAAAATTTTCCCCCTTTCTCTATGAGAGTGAGAAGAAACGATTTTGCGAGTCAAACTCGACCAAAGTTTTGAAAATGGTTTTGAAAATTACTCACATCCATTTTGAAAATTTGTGGGAAAATTCTGTAGAATGGGATCTGCCTATCAGTACGAGGTTCAACCGTTCCTGGCGCCTTTACCAGGGGTAATTGAACCAAGGATCAATTGTGCCCTTTAACTTGACTCAAATATCTAAATCATGTTCTATTTTCCTAGAATGCACAGAGAATCAGGCATGTACTATGGAATTTTGAAAAAGATGCAAGTTTGAGAAATATGATGTTTGCTTTGGGAAATTGAAATGTACTTGGAAAATGATTAAAAAAGTGCTTGAAAAATGAATTCCTGTGAAAATCATTGAATTTAATTGGAAATCAGAAATTTGCATTGGAAAATGAATTCTCAGGAAAACTTGAATTTTGGGAAAATCGAGTTTGAGCTTTGGATTGCTTTTCTGAGAAAATGGATTTGAGAATCTTGAGAAACCAACTTCTGAAATAAATCAAGGAACTTTGGAAAAATCGATTTTGGGATTTGAAAATGAAATTGAGAATGTGGAAATCTTAGAAAATCATGATTTTGAATTTGAGAAATACGTTGAAATGTTATTTGAAAATTCAGAGTTCTGAGAAAATCAAATCTTGAGAAAGACTTGGAAAATTTTGGGAGAATTGATTTCTCTGTAATGGAATTGGGAAAAGAGTTTGAAAATAATGCAAATTGAATGAATGAATATGAGTTTGAAAGATATTTCATTGAGGAATTGGGAAAATCCTTTTGAGTTTTTGAGAAATGCAGTGCATTTTTTAAGTCAGCCTAAGAGTGTAGGTTGAATGTGGCTAATAAGAAGATCACAAATTTTGGTTTTCTTCGTATTCTAACTATGGTCATAAATACGAATTCCACCAAATTCGTGAACTCCCTAAGAGCTTGTGCACGTGTCATTCGTGTCAACTATAGTGATTTTGGAAAATGTGCATATGCATCATACATCAGATATTGAATTTTTTAGAAATTAAACTATATGCAACGTAGTCATATTCTAAGCTGAAAAGTAACTATTATTCTAGATTATTACAACTTGATATTGTATTGAATTTAATGATATAAGCAAATAAAAGTCTTCTTCCTGGATATTTCTGCAAAACAAGAAAACATGTTATCATAGAAATGTAGGTTTTTCTGAATTTATCCAAAAATATTGGAAATTATCGAATATTATTCAAATATAAACCCAAATTCATAACTCCTTTGTTATAAACATGAGAAATAAGGAATAAATTTTGAAAATAAATTTGGAAATTCGAAATTGGGGTCAAAATGACCAAAATATCCTTGATGACCTTGAAATCAGGGTTTTTTGAAAGAATTTTTGGAAATTTGAAAATCAAATAAAATAAAATCAAACACAATATGATGAAATATGATGATATGCATGAAAATTTGGAAAATTGAAGTTTGGATTTTCGAAATTTAGGTCAAAATGACCAAAATGCCCATGATAACAAGACTATGGCCTTGAAACCAGAGTTTTCTGAAATAAATTTTGCGAAAATAGGAAATTGAACTGCAAATGACATTGAAATTAACCCTAATATGACATAACATGCTTATTTACATGATAAAGACCCTAAAATGGCAAAAATATCACAAAATATCAAATTTGACTCAATTTTCGCTTCTGAATTTAAAAATAAACCAACATACAAAGCAAATTAACTTGAAATTGAGCCAAATTTGGCATGGACACGTAAACTAACCATAAAAACAGAATGAAGCTCGAAAATCTTTTTTTTTGTTATTTTTTTAATGTGGAAAATAACTAAAAATCCTAAAAAATCTAGATTTTGCCTAAAATGCTAATTCTAAATTGGATTTTGGATACTAAACTTCCATAAAATTTTCCAAATTTTATGGGGTGACAGAGGACAGTTAGGAAAAGATTTTTTCCTTTTACAGATTCTGGTTTTAACCTATGGTCGGAGTTGGACAGCTCAGGCAAGTCGGATCAAAATCCAACGACTCTAGGATTTAGGGTAGACTGGCAGGTTTTGGGAAAAACTATGGAAAAAATAGTCGACAAATGAGAAAATGATTGAAATTATAGGAAAATGTCCTTGACAAACAGAGGAAGATTTCCTATTTTTATAGTATGGGGATTTGGGTTATGGTTTGGGAGAAAGTAGAGGGTTATCAGAGACCTGGATCTCTGAAATTCTCAGACATGAGAATCTGACAGACAGAGAAATTAATTCCGGGAAAAATACTTAGGTTATTCTAAAAATTCGCATATTTTGGGAAATGACAAAGGGAAGGGTTAGGAACAACATCTATGTTGAAGGTTATAGCATTCAGACTACAGGCTGAGGCATCACAACAGGTTAGGGTCGGTCTAGACCCTGATAAGGAAAAAGTGAGATTTTTCCAATGGTTTGGGAAAATTGATTTTTAGCAGGTATCAAAAGTACTGGAAAATAGTAGACTCTAATAGAGATTCACTTTATTTTTTTGAAGAAAATTCAGATCGTCCATCTAGGAGATCTCAGAGGTTTTTGTCTGCTAAAACAGAACCTGAAATTTCTAGGAGGGTAGAATCCGATTTTGGATTTGGGTTTTTAAGGGGGTTTTGCAGAACTCGAATTAAACTAGGTTTTTGGCAGAAGATCAGTAACAAGCATACCTAATTAACCTAAAAATTTAGAGATTTATGAATTAAAATTCGCACATAAAATGACAATGGTACTATATGCAAAAATGAAAGAAAGCACTGGACTAAAACATTGGATATTAATAACATTAAGCTAAATGAACAAGATGGCTACAAACTAAGAAATAGATCTAAATAAAAGAAGTATATAGAATCTACATGATGATGGAAATAAAACACACAAAAAAATCAGGGATATAACCTACTTTGATGTTGGCTATTGGATCGGGTGGCTTCACCCACGGAAAGGGGAAACACCATATCTGATTGCCTCCTTGTACAAGTTTTTTGTTTTGTTTATTTACTTTCATAGATAAGATCTTTCACCCAAATGGATCCGGTTTTAAACTGGCTTCACAGTAAAATCATCTTTCTAATGGTAATATTAATGAAACTTGGTGAAATATATATAAAAATAACAAGGGGGGTCGAAGAGATGATGGAATTCGTGGACTTACCTTAGATTTACCCTTGCACCAGTGCAAAATGGTTGTAATGGAGGCCTTGAAGATTGAAGATAATGGCATTGGAAGTGCTGAGTGTCAGCTAGAAGTCTTGGTAGGGAGGAAGATGTGACATTGGCAGCAAGGTGGAAGGCGCTAGACCTGTTGCTACAGCGCAACAATAGAGGGAGCTGGAACTGGATGAGTTTGGAGTTGTTATGGTGCTTACTCCGAAGTGGAGGAGATGGAACTAGATCGAAAGTTGCAGCAGGTGGAGTCGAAGGTGCTGGAGACGCTGGAGCTATGGTGGTGCGCCGGCTGGAACTTTTCTCATGGTGGCTGCAAGGTTGAGGTAGCACCTGCTGCTACCAAGGAGGATTTTTGCTGGAGGAGGCTGATCAAGAGAGAGAAGGAACCTCCACCGTATATGTGTTTTCTTGGGCTGAAGCTGCAGCCAAGTGGTGGATGCAACAATATGTTCAAGAGGGAGATAGGGATGGGAAAAGATAAGTATAGCCAACGTGTGTTGCTTAGGGAATAGGTAAGAAAAAGAGGGCTTTATGGTGGCTGGAACAAAGAAAGGGGAAAGAAAGAAAGGAGGGAAAGAAAGAAGGAAAGAAAGGGAGGAAGAAGGAAAAGGAAAGAAAGAAGAGAAAGAGGGAAGGAAGAAAAAAAGAAAGAGAAGAGAAGGGTGATACGTGAGTGGGTTGGACCAAGGAGAGAAAGGAAGGAAGGGAGAAAGAAAAGTAGAAAGAGAGAAGAAAGAAAGGAAGAAGAAAAGAAAGAAAGAAGAAAGGAAAGAAAAGAAAGAAGAAGAAAATGGAGAAGAGGGGGGGTCGACCCCCTTGTGGGTCCCATGAAAATAAAAAAGAATAAAAATAATAAAGAAAATGAAAAGAAAAGCAAACAACATGAAAAGATCTTTTTTTTTATTTAAAAAGAACATGTAAATAAGGAAGCCACCTCAGAGTGGGATCACTTTCCAAATTTGAAATTTGTTTTGAGGATCATAGGGGTAGAATAGTCTTTTCAAAAAAGATTTTCATGAAATGAGCTATTTTTAGAATTTTTTTAAACGAGCTCAGAAATTAAAGTTCAATACATTGTTGCGAAGCAAATCCAGTTTAGAATTTGAAAATTTGAGTTTGAAAGAATTCCAGATTATTTTTCTCGAGAAAATATTTCCAAATTTCGAATTTCGGAGGTAAAAATGTTAATTTTGGAAACCCAGGGTTTGAAATTGATTTTTAAAAGCTTTTAAAACTCAATCTAGATTGGAATTTTCAAAACTAGAGTTCATGATCTCGAAAATGAAATGGAATATGGTGAAATGTTATGAAATGACATGAAATGATGAGAAATGACATGAAATGTTATGCGAAATGCAGACCCTGAATTAAGAATTTTGGATATTGGACTTTAATTGACATTTGTACCAGTTCAAAAAGTGTTAAAATTGATAAAATTTGTAAAATGGTTCAAGAAATGGTTTTCGGGTTCTACCATACCAGAGTGACACTGAAACTTAGGGTTTGAGCTGGATTGAACTAAAATGTATTGGATTGAGCTGGGTTCTAGAGTTTCAAAACTCAAATGAGCTGACAAGACACTGACTCGATTGAACTCTCAGACTGAATTGTTAAGAAAAGCTGTCATTTTTAGAGAAATGGTTACTGGAGTGAAGTGAATTGCAGACCAGAGCTGGAACAAAGGTCAGTAATACTGAGATGAACTAAAATTGAAGCTCAAACACTAGCTCAACTGACTGAACTCAGCTCAATTTCAGCTGAAAGAGCTGAAACGGGCTAAAATGGGCTCCTGGACACTTGAAAATGGTTTTGAACTAAAACTAGAGCACTTGAACTCTTGGTGAGCTCAAGCTAGACTCAGAGGAATAGGATTGACTGAGAATGACTGACTCAGAGATAATTGGCTTGGATTTGAGTGAGAAAAAAGCTTATTTCTGGAGAAATGATCCCATTTTGGCAGAAATGGTCAGAAATGAAAATGGTTTGTTTATTGTGAGCTCGGATGAGCTAGAAATGACTAACATTCTAACTGTTCTGAACCGACCAACGAGCTTGGTTGACTCTGACTGACTGTGTCCAGAATGACCAAAGGGTAAAATGATAATTTTCCTAATGAAAGTGGGTAAAATGGTAGTTTTCTGACACAAACTTGGGGTTTGACTCCTACACTGACCTACCAGAGTTGGCACTGCACGAGGGGTGTGTTAAAAAATGGATGAGGAAAATTTGGGGTATTTACAGATGCCCCTCTTTGCTACTAAGTCGGTTTAGGGCCAACCTTAGTGGCAAAGAAAAATACACCAAATTTTGGGCTATAAAAAAATGTCTCAGTTAGAAGGATCTCACTAGATATGAAGATTAGCCCTGATGAGAATGGAAGACATGAAATGGAGAATGAAGAAGAAAGATTTACTTCAAAGAAGTGAAGCTCAGGTTTCTCCCTTAACCTGGATGGAATGGGAAATACCTCGTGTAAAAACGAGGCTCAAGTTTGACCCTTAACTTGATCGGGAGAATGAAATACCTCAAGAATGAGGCTCATGTTTAACCCTTAACCTGACCGGAAAATGAAATACCTCATCAAAATGAGGCTCAGGTGTAACCCTTAACCTGACCGAGAAATGAAATACCTCATCAAAATGCGGCTCAGGTTTAACCCTTAACCTGATCGGGAATGAAATACCTCATCAAAATGAGGCTCAGGTTTAACCCTTAACCTAACTGGGAAATAAAATACCTCATCAAAATGAGGCTCAGGTTTAGCCCTTAACCTGACCGGCAATGAAATACCTCATCAAAATAAGGCTCAGGTTTAACCCTTAACCTGACTGAAAAATGAAAATGATGAGATTCTCAATAGAAGAACCCATGATGGAACCTTCGAACTTCCGCATAATGAATACGATAGGGGTTTTACAAAAGGATGAAATTGGGGTCCCTAAAGCTTGAAAAGGGGTTTGATTTTGGGCACCTCATTGCTGAAACTAAATAACTTTTGAAATTGATGACCTTTTGCGAGAAAATGATTGGTGGCTTAACCTCAAGCCGAAATTGGACTGTCTATGGTGGGACAGTGGGGACACAGAGAAGTGTGCGAATCTGAGAGCCCAGGCGCTCAGATTATACCAAAAAAGGGGAGGAATCTTGAAAAGTCCCGTTATCAAGTCCTAAAAGGGATAACAAATGGTGTCAGGATGCGCCAAAGATGAACCTCAAGCTCTCGCTTCAGGCTAGGATAACTAGAAAATATTGTCAAAATGTTGAAAATTATTGTTGATTCAAAATAATTGAAAATGATGCATATTGGTGCGAAAATATTCTCTCTTTTCTACCTGAAGTATTACCTCCGATTGGGCTTAACTCCGTAGAATCAAGATTTGAATTCAAATTGCTTGCAATTGACTTTCTTTCAAGGAAGCTATCAATTTCCTTGATATGATCAGAAAAGAGAGTGTTCTTCATATTGTGAAAGCAATTGGTGAAAGAATATTGATAATAGAATTTCACAAAATTTAAAGAGGATTCTTGACAGATTTGGCAGTCTGATATCCTAGGATTCTTTTCTCATTATGATCTTTCGACACTCTTTTTTTTTTGGCAGAATTGGAGCTCTCTTGGGTTTTTGGGGATTACATCATCCTTCATTTTGGAGATGTCCTGACTTTTCTCTCTTTTTTTTTTTGGAAGGGTACGTCACAAACTCCTTCATCTCAGAGATGTTCCGATCCTTCTTTCTCTCAGGGATTATCTTGACAGTATTGGCTCTTTGGTGGAAAGTTTCTTAATGATAGTAGAAATTAAATATCTTTTAGGGTTTGTCAGGAGGCTCATCGCAGTCGCCTTCAACTTGGCGGTGATCTAAACTTTCCCTAAAAGGATATGTCACAAACTCATTCATCTTGAAGATGATCCAAATCTTCTTTGTCCCTGGGAGTCTAACTCGCATAATTCGTCTTCATCTTGACAACAATTGAGAGATCCCTTTTGCAGATAATTAATTGCATCTTAAATGATTGAGAAGATATGAAAATTGAGTGGATTTTTCTGTATCACCCAGGATATTTTGACTGCCTTATTTTCCAAGAATGATCTTTAAAAATGTGCCATTGACTGTGATCAATACCGATCACTAATGGCTTTGCAACAACATTGAATTTTCTTTGCTGGCCACATCGAGGATTTATTCTTCATCTTTTTGGTTGGCTAATATAAAGATTTTGAATCTTTTTTCGCGAAAGCTTTGTTTTTTCAGAAGTAATACTGGAGGTATTCTGAGGTAATAATTTTTTTTTAATAAAGATTTTGAAATCAACAAGCATTTGACAACAAATTGGCAAAGTGTTCTTGAAATCCTTGATGAAGGAAATTGCTTGAGGTCTAATTGACACATCCTTGACTAAATTGAGTAGTGAAAAGACTCAGTAAAAGATCAACTCGAAAGTTGGGTTTTGTTTTGACTTACCAGCTCGAAAGCAGGATTTTTATTTTGACTTACCAGATCTAAAGCAGGATTTGTTGACCGACCAACTCGAAAATAGGATTTGTTGATCGACTAGATCGAAAGCAGGATTTGTTGACCGACCAGCTCGAAGGCAGGATTTGGGTTGACCGACTAGCTCAAAAGCAGGATTTGTTGACCGACCAGCTCGAAAGCAGGATTTGTTGACCGACCAGCTCGAAAGCCGGATTTGGGTTGATCGATCAGCTCAAAAGCAGGATTTTTTGACCGACCAGCTCAAAAGCAGGATTTTGATTGAAAGATTGAATTTTATGATTTGAAAATGATTGACATTGATGAAGTTGTAACCCGAAGGCTTGAAAAGTGATAGATATTGATAAAGTTATAACCTGAAGGCAGGAAAATGACTGATGTTGGTAAAATTGTAACACGAAGGCTTGAATATTAGAATCTAGTAAAGTGGGCAGCCTAGAGGCCTGATTGACAAAATTAGATGACCTAAAGGCTGAAACTGAGAATTGAATGACCCAAAGGTCAAAATTGGGAATCAAATGACATAAATGGTCGAAATGGGAAATCAAAAATCAAAATTTGAGGAATTGAATGACCTGAAGGTCGAAGTTGAGAATTTGTATGACTCGAAGGTCGAAATTGGGAAATTGAGTGACCCAAAGGTCGAAATAGAGGATTGGGTGACCCGGAGTTGGAAATTGGAAATTGGAAATTGGAAATTGGAAATTGGAAATTGGAAATTGGAAATTGGAAATTGGAAATTGGAAATTGGAAATTGGAAATTGGAAATTGGAAATTGGAAATTAGACATTGATTGACCCAAATGTCGAAACTGAAAATTGGGCAACTCGGAGGTCAAAATTGGGAATTTCAATTAATATAAAGATTGAATTCTAAAGAATGACCAATACACATACAGGAACTGGTAAAATAACCAATGCGAGATTTAGATTTTGCAAAAAGGACCAATTTGAAGACTGAATTTGGGAAGGACCAGTGCTAAACCGGATTTGGAAGGACCGGGTGCTAAATTGGGTTTAGAAGGACCAATTCAAAGATTGGACTTTGGGAAGGACCAGTGCTAAACCGGATTTGGAAGGACCAGGTGCTAAACTGGGTTTAGAAGGACCAATTCAAAAATTGGACTTTGGGAAGGATCGATGTTAAACCGGATTTGGAAGGATCAGGTGCTAAACTGGGTTTAGAAGGACCAATTCAAAGATTGGACTTTGAGAAGGACTAGTGCTAAGCCGGATTTGGAAGGACCAGGTGCTAAACTAGGTTTAAAAGGACCAGGTGCTAAACTGGGTTTAGAAGGACCAGTGCTAAGCTGGGTTTAAAAGGACCAATTCAAAGTTTGGTTTTCGGGAATGACCAATGCTAAACCAGATTTGGAAAGACCAGGTGCTAAACTGGGTTTAGAAGGACCAATTCAAAGATTGGTTTTTGGGAATGACCGATGCTAAACCGGATTTGGAAGGACCAGGTGCTAAACTGGATTTAAAAAAGACTTAACCCGAAGGTTGATTTTGACAAGATTGGCAAAAATGGTTTTGATAAAGGACTTGACTTGTAGGTCGAATTTGAAAAAGATTGATGTTTTGAAAAGCGTTTGTTGGTCACGATGGAAGATTTTCAATCTTCATCTTCGCGATGACTTTAGGACAACTTTGTCGAGGTCTCAGGATTATCCCTTAACCTGAAGGGGAATGAATTTGATGCAAATGAATGTAAATGAATGCGAATGAGTGCATGCAAATGCAAATAATTGCAAATGAATTCAAAATAATGTAAATGGATGCACATGCATGCAAAATGAGAGATTTGTTTGATCCTGCCTGCATACAGAATGTTTTGAAGACAATTTTCAAAATAATGCCCCAGTATAATAGGAGAAGGAAATTTGGATAAAAAGAAGATAATTGACAAAGCGACTGGCTTCTTGATTGATTAGAGAGACACCCTGAGAGAGGTCATTCCTTATAAGAGACATTTTGCAGAGAAGAAGAACAAGCTTATGAGGAAAATTGATAATTTTATTAGTGCATTGAAAGAAAGACGACAAATCAAGGAAAGATAAATGAGATTGCATTATCTCTTCAAAAGATGCTAGCGTCATCAACTTCTTAAATGATTGAAGAAAAAGCTCAGTCAGGATGAGTAGTCCTCATTTTCATCTTCAATGAGGAGATTTTTGTCAATTCAGTCTTGAACGATGTTCTTGAAGACAAAACAATGCTCGGTGTCATGACCCATTGTCTGATGAAACTTGCAGAACTGATCTTTAAACCTTTCTATGGTCACAGGAGGATCCGCTATCTTGGAAAGTCTAACCATCCCTTTGGTTATCATGTATTCCAGAACTTTCTCGAGCGGTTGTTATAAGGAAGTAAATTCGCGGTCATATCCCCAACCGTCATGCTTTGGTCTCTCTTGGGATTTTAATTCTAGTTGGATACTCGCGGGAAAGTTGTCATTCTGCCTATTGATTCTATCATATTGTCCTGTATGGTCATCTCTGCTGGATCTTAGACTCCCTGATCCGCCGGTGTGGTTCTTTCTACACCCTTTTTGCTTTTTCCATTGCTGTTGTCGGGGGCATTTGCAGAGAATGTGAAGTTTGACTTCTTCTTGGTATCTGAGTTGCTCTTTGAGAGTGAGAGGCTCTCATATACTCCATTCTCTATTCCTATCTTGAGTCATTCAGCTCGTTCTATCAATTCGATGAAAGATTGTGCTGAGGAAGTAGAGATCAGGTCTCTCAAAGGTTGGGAGAAATTATTCAGGATGACCGACAACGCATGACCTTCTGATATCAGATCCTTCATTTGATTGCAGGTAGATCTCTATCTGTGGATAAAGTCTCTGGCTTTTTCAATGTCCTTCTGCTTCAGATTGTAAAGGTGATTCAGGGTGGGTAGCACCTCCGTGTTGAACAAAAATTGCTCAATAAAAAGATTGACCACCCTGTCGAATTCCTTCAACTCAATGGGATTGATGTGCTCTGAATACCATTTGGCGACGATGCATTCTAGACTGCGAGGAAAACATCTAAACAAAGTGCAGTTGTCTCTCTTGAATCTATTGCATTCTGCAAAGAACATAGCCAGGTGAGCCTTGGGATTGCCAATCCCATCAAATTTGACAAATTTGCGGGGGAGATCTTCTAGGTTGTCAGACCATCATAGAAGTCTTCACTGGTGAAGATTTTCTTGCCCTTGTCGCGGGCTTGCAGATCTCGAACCATACTGACCACATCTCTGAATTGTGGTTGGTCAGAATCATTAGTAGACTGATCTTTGAACTTGTGGGCCGACCCCTATCCCTGGGTTGATTTCTAAAATGCCTGCTGGGTCTCAAACTCTTCATCGATGTCACCATCCGATTCCAACTCGTCAGATATATCTTCATGCTCGATACGCTTCCTGGATATCTTCAGTTGTTTCTTCAATGTTCGGCCCTTGATCTTTTTCTTGGTAGGAATCTTGTCGGAACTGGCCCCTGCTTGCTCTGCCATCATCTTACTCATCATCTTTTGAAACATGGCATATATCTGAGGATCGACATCATCATTGGCCTGTTGATTTTGTTTCCTGGCAGATCGCAGAGAATCCATTTCTTGCTTGCTGCCACTGCTAGAGTGTTGAGGCGATGTTTTCTTCTCGGATCTGGTCTGAACCATTCCACAACGCCAAAATTCTCTGTGGGACAAAAGGATGGTTTAGATTGAAGAATTTTTGAGAGAAAGGTAAATTATGAAGAAAATATTGAGGATTATGAAAGAGATGAAAAGTTTGAATAGAATTTGAAAGATAAAATTTGAACATTTGAAAAATTGCAGGCATGATCAAAATAAGGCTGAAAATTCGAGATCCAGAGGAAAGGTAGGAAAAGGGAAATCACCCGGACTTTTTGAGAAAAAATATGTGGTTTTGAAAATCGTCCAGGGTTCTGATAAAATTGTTGGAAAAATAGACGAAATTTGTAAAATGATGTAAAAGGAAAATAAAAGAATGCATTCAATCACATCCTGCATAAACAATTATGTATATACAGCATTCCCTAAGAAACTGACTTTAAATGCATCAATTTTAAAAGAGCTGTAGGACCCTAATCCTGACTCTAGACTCAAATCAACTGTGTCCAATCCAGTTATGTCGATATACTCGAGCCGAGGCTCGATGTACGTAGCTTAAAAATTCATCTCCGGTTCAAGGCTTATGTTTTCCCAACATCCTTGAGCACATGCCGATATACGTTGGACTATGGCCCTTGGTACGTGGCAGGGGGGCGTTAGCCCAAATAAGTGGCCTAGTTGTGAGGCTCTGTCCTGAACTATGGTTCTGGAAGAGAGCCCAGCAACGTGAAGACCGGGTAGACATAGGTGGGGTGGTTCAGACCTAAGTCTAAGTGATCATGTTCTCCTCAATTGGTCCTACCAAACCATACCTAGTCTGTATGAAATCCATGTCAGTTGGGTTCAAGCCTAGGCTCACATGATATCAGAAAGTAAAAGTTGGCATTCCATAGAACATGATTTTGATAATTGAGCTAAGTTAAAGCACACAATTGATCAGACGAAGACAAGTCCCATCACGGTCGCCAAACCTGTTATCATCGCAAAAATTTTTCCCCTCCCTCTATGAGAGTGAGAAGAAACGATTTTGCGAGTCAAACTCGACCAAAGTTTTGAAAATGGTTTTAAAAATTACTCGCCTCCATTTTGAAAATTTGTGGGAAAATTTCGTAGAATGGGATCTGCCTATCGGTACGAGGTTCAACCGTTCCTGGCGCCTTTACCAGGGGTAATTGAACCAAGGATCAATTGTGCGCTTTAACTTGACGCAAATATCTAAATCATGTTCTATTTTCCTAGAATGCACAGAGAATCAGGCATGTACTATGGAATTTTGAAAAAGATGCAAGTTTGAGAAATATGATGTTTGCTTTGGAAAATTGAAATGTACTTGGAAAATGATTGGAAAAGTGCTTGAAAAAGGAATTCCTGGGAAATTCATTGAATTTAATTGGAAATCAGAAATTTGCATTGGAAAATGAATTCTCAGGAAAACTTGAATTTTGGGAAAATCGAGTTTGAGCTTTGGATTGCTTTTCTGAGAAAATGGATTTGAGAATCTTGAGAAACCAACTTCTGAAATAATTCAAGGAACTTTGGAAAAATCAATTTTGGGATTTGAAAATGAAATTGAGAATGTAAAAATCTTAGAAAATCATGATTTTAAATTTGAGAAATACTTTAAAATGTTATTTGAAAATTTAAAGTTCTGAGAAAATCAAATCTTGAGAAAGACTTGGAAAATTTTGGGAGAATCGATTTCTCTGCAATGGAATTGGGAAAAGAGTTTGAAAATAATGCAAATTGAATGAATGATTATGAATTTGAAAGATATTTCATTGAGGAATTGGGAAAATCCTTTTGAGTTATTGAGAAATGCAGTGCATTTTTGAAGTCAGCCTAAGAGTGTAGGCTGAATGTGGCTAATACGAAGATTACAATTTTTGGTTTTCTTCGTATTCTAACTATGGTCATAAATACGAATTCCACCAAATTCGTGAACTCCCTAAGAGCTTGTGCACGTGTCATTCGTGTCAACTATAGTGATTTTGGAAAATGTGCATATGCATCACACATCAGATATTGAATTTTTTAGAAATTAAACTATATGCAACGTAGTCATATTCTAAGCTGAAAAGTAACTATTATTCTAGATTATTACGACTTGATATTATATTGAATTTAATGATATAAGCAAATAAAAGTCTTCTTCTTGGATATTTCTGCAAAACAAGAAAACATGTTATCATAGAAATGTAGGTTTTTCTGAATTTATCCAAAAATATTGGAAATTATCGAATATTATTCAAATATAAACCAAAATTCATAACTCCTTTGTTATAAACATGAGAAATAAGGAATAAATTTTGAAAATAAATTTGGAAATTCGAAATTGGGGTCAAAATGACCAAAATATCCTTGATGACCTTGAAATCAGGGTTTTTTGAAAGAATTTTTGGAAATTTTTGGAAATTTGAAAATCAAATAAAATAAAATCAAACACAATATGATGAAATATGATGATATGCATGAAAATTTGGAAAATTGAAGTTTGGATTTTCGAAATTTAGGTCAAAATGACCAAAATGCCCATGATAACAAGACTATGGCCTTGAAACCAGAGTTTTCTGAAATAAATTTTGCAAAAATAGGAAATTGAACTGCAAATGACATTGAAATTAACCCTAATATGACATAACATGCTTATTTACATGATAAAGACCCTAAAATGACAAAAATATCACAAAATATCAAATTTGACTCGGTTTTCGCTTCTGAATTTTAAAATAAACCAACATACAAAGCAAATGAACTTGAAATTGAGCCAAATTTGGCATGGACACCTAGACTAACCATAAAAACAGAATGAAGCTCAAAAATCTATTTTTTTGTTATTTTTTTAATATGGAAAATAACTAAAAATCCTAAAAAATCTAGATTTTGCCTAAAATGCTAATTCTAAATTGAATTTTGGATACTAAACTTCCATAAAATTTTCCAAATTTTATGGGGTGATAGAGGACAGTTAGGAAAAGATTTTTTCCTTTTACAGATTCTGGTTTTAACCTATGGTCGGAGTTGGACAGCTCCGGCAAGTCGGATCAAAATCCGACGACTCTAGGATTTAGGGTAGACTGACAGGTTTCGGGAAAAACTATGGGAAAACTAGTCGACAAATGAGAAAATGACTGAAATTATAGGAAAATGTCCTTGACAAACAGAGGAAGAATTCCTATTTTTATAGTATGGGGATTCGGGTTATGGTTTGGGAGAAAGCAGAGGGTTATCAGAGACCTGGATCTCTGAAATTCTCAGACATGAGAATCTGACAGACAGAGAAATTAATTTCGGGAAAAATACTTAGGTTATTATAAAAATTCGCATATTTTGGGAAATGACAAAGGGAAGGGTTAGGAACAATATCTATGTTGAAGGTTATAGCATTCAGACTACAGGCTGAGGCATCACAACAGGTTAGGGTCGGTCTAGACCCTGATAAGGAAAAAGTGAGATTTTTCCAATGGTTTGGGAAAATTGATTTTTAGCACGTATCAAAAGTACTTGGAAAAAGCTATAAAAGTACTAGAAAATAGTAGACTCTAATAGAAATTCACTTTATTTTTTTGAAGAAAATTCGGATCGTCCATCTAGGAGATCTCAGAGATTTTTGTCTGCTAAAACAGAACCTGAAATTTCTAGGAGGGTAGAATCCGATTTTGGATTTGGGTTTTTAAGGGGTTTTTGCAGAACTCGAATTAAACTAGGTTTTTGGCAGGAGATCAGAAACAAGCATACCTAATTAACCTAAAAATTTAAAGATTTATGAATTAAAATTTGCACATAAAATGACAATGGTACTATATGCAAAAATGAAAGAAAGCTCTGGGCTAAAACATTGGATATTAATAACATTAAGCTAAATGAACAAGATGACTACAAACTAAGAAATAGATCTAAATAAAAGAAGTATATAGAATCTACATGATGATGGAAATAAAACACACACAAAAAATCAGGGATATAACCTACTTTGATGTTGGCTATTGGATCGGGTGGCTTCACTCACGGAAAGGGGAAACACCATATCCGATTGCCTCCTTGTACAAGTTTTTTGTTTTGTTTATTTACTTTCATAGATAAGATCTTTCACCCAAATGGATCCAGTTTTAAACTGGCTTCACAGTAAAATCATCTTTCTAATGGTAATATTAATGAAACTTGGTGAAATATAAATAAAAATAACAAGGGGGGTCGAAGAGATGATGGAATTCGTGGACTTACCTTAGATTTACCCTTGCACCAGCGAAAAATGGTTGTAATGGAGGCCTTGAAGATTGAAGGTAATGGCACTGGAAGTGCTGAGTGTCAACTAGAAGTCTTGGTAGGGAGGAAGATGTGACATTGGCGGCAAGGTGGAAGGCGCTGGACCTGTTGCTACAGCGCAACAATAGAGGGAGTTGGAGCCATATGAGTTTGGAGTTGTTATGGTGCTTACTCCAAAGTGGAGGAGCTGGAACCAGATCGAAAGTTGCAGCAGGGTGGAGTCGAAGGTGCTGGAGATGCTGGAGCTATGGTGGTAAGCCGACTGGAACTTTTCTCGTGGTGGCTGCAAGGTTGAGGTAGCACCTGCTGCTACCAAGGAGGACTTTTGCTGGAGGAGGCTGATCAAGAGAGAGAAGGAACCTCCACCGTATATGTGTTTTCTTGGGCTGAAGTTGCAGCCAAGTGGTGGCTGCAGCAATATGTTCAAGAGGGAGATAGGGATGGGAAAAGAGAAGTATAGCCAACGTGTGTTGCTTATGGAATAGGTAAGAAAAAGGGGGCTTTATGGTGGCTGGAACAAAGAAAGGAGGGAAAGAAAGAAGGAAAGAAAGAGGAAGAAAGAATGAAAGAAAGGGAGGAAGAAGGAAAAGGAAAGAAAGAAGAAAAAGATGGAAGGAAGAAAGAAAGGAAGAGAAGAGAAGGGTGATACATGAGTGGGCTGGACCAAGGAGAGAAAGGAAGGAAGGGAGAAAGAAAAGAAGAAATAAAGGAAGAAGAAAAGAACGAAAGAAGAAAGGAAAGAAAAGAAAGAAGAAGAAAATGAAGAAGAAGAAAAAGAAAAGGAAAGAAGAAGAAAATTAGGAAGAGGGGGGGTCGACCCCTTTGTGGGTCCCATGAAAATAAAAAAGAATAAAAATAATAAAAAAAATGAAAAGAAAAGCAAACAACATAAAAAGATCTTTTTTTATTTAAAAAGAACATGTAAATGGAGAAGCCATCTCAGAGTGGGCTCACTTTCCAAATTTGAAATTCGTTTTGAGGATCATAGGGGTGGAATAGTCTTTTCAAAAAAGATTTCAGACGAAATGAGCTATTTTTGACAGTTTTTGAAACAAGCTCAGAATTTGAAGTTCAATACCCCGTTGCGAAGCAAATCCAATTTAGAATTTGAAAATTTGAGTTTGAAAGAAATTCAGATTGTTTTTTTTTTAGAAAATATTTTCAAATTTAGAATTCCGGGGGTAAAAATGTTAATTTTCGAAACCCAGGGTTTGAAATCGATTTCTAAAAGCTTTTAAAACTCAATCAGGATTGGAATTTTCAAAACTAGAGTTCTGGATCTCGAAAATGAAATGGAATGTGATGAAATGTTATGAAATGACATGAAATGAAGAGAAATGACATGAAATGCTATGCGAAATGCAGACCCTGAATGAAAAATTTTGGATATTGGACTTTAATTGACATTTGTACTAGTTCAAAAAGTGTTAAAATTGATAAAATTTGTAAAATGGTTCAAGAAATGGTTTTCGGGTTCTACCGGACCAGAGTGACATTGAAACTTAAGGTTTGAGCTAGTTTGAACTGAAATGTACTGGATTGAGCTGGGTTCTAAGGTTTCAGAACTCAAATGAGCTGACAAGACACTGACTCGACTGAACTCTCGGACTGAATTGTCAAGAAAAGTTGTCATTTTTAGAGAAATGCTTACTGGAGTGAAGTGAATTGCAAACCAGAGCTAGGTTTGAGCTGAAACAAATGTCAGTAATACTAAAATGAACTAAAATTGAAGCTCAAATACTAACTCAACTGACTGAACTCAACTCAATTTCAGCTAAAAGAGTTGAAACGGGCTAAAATGGGCTCCTGGACACTTGGAAATGGTTTTAAACTGAAACTGGAGCACTTGAACTTCTCGTGAGCTCAAGCTGGACTCAGAGGAATAGGATTGACTGGGAATGACTAGCTCGGAGACAATTGGCTTGGATTTGAGTAAGAAATGAGCTTATTTTTGGAGAAATGATCCCATTTTGGCAGAAATGGAAATGGTTTGTTCATTGTGAGCTCGGGTGATCTAGAAATGACTGACATTCTAACTGTTCTGAACTGACCAACGAGCTTGGTTGACTCCGACTGACTGGGGTCCGGGATGACCTAGGGGTAAAATGGTAATTTTCCTAATGAAAGTGGGTAAAATGACAGTTTTCTGACACAAACTTGGGGTTTGACTCCTACACTGACCTACCAGGGTTGGCACTACACGAGGGGTGTGTTCGAAAATGGATGAAGAAAGTTTGAGGTATTTACAACCATCACCAGCCTCTTTGGCTACACCTCTCACACCACTTCACTCCCTGCAACACTGGTGCGCTTTCACCTGTTGTATTGCATTTGCAACAACATCTCCTATTCATTGTCGCACTTCCATTGTCCAACATTGCATTCCCTGCATGTTACACTCACTGAATCACCTGCAGCATCTTCACACCCCAGCACATCCTATTACACTCACTACACTTTCATTCCCTGCATTCACATATCACACTCACACTTTCACTATCAGCACATTACTCTTTGCATCTCATTTCATATGTATGTTTTGCCACACATTCACATGCATTATATCTCTTGCATTTCATGTTATTACAATGCATATATTAGTCTTGCATTTTTCTGTACCTTATTTCAATATAATGCATATGCTTATATTGCATTCTCTGTAGACAGCTTTAGTTTCTCATATCCATATGCATTTTCACTTATACATATATATAGGCATCTTCATCTTGTAAATATATATGCATTTCTTATTAGCCTATGCATTCGCATTTAGGCATGGCATATGTATTTCCTCATTAGCATATGCATAGCATTTAGATATTGCATATGCATTCTTCATTAGAATAGGCATAATCATATGCATTTTTTTTTCAATATAGCACTTTTCATTTTTCTCTATATTTTGTATTTTTACCTTGTGCTAACCCAATTTTGCAGGAAAAATATGGAAAATATTAAATTCATTTTCTAGATTAGGAATTTTATAATTTCAATTTCAATTTAAGACTGTAATAATTTGATATTAATGAGAATTTTTACTTTCCAATTTAGAATAGAATGTATGAGCATATATTTCTCATGATTGCTTGTAACATCTCATTTTATTTTTATTTTTATTTCAAAAACTCATAATGGTGAAACACAAATGGCACGTGCACCATTCTGATAAAAGGTAATTAATCCTAAGTAAATGATTTACATTTATGGCCATAGTCAAAATGCGAACAATACTTAGGATTTTTATCTTTTATAGAATAACATTTGACCTCCACTTAGGTCACTTTTGAAAATCGTCATATTTTTTTGAATTTTTTTTCCTCCTCTATCAGAATTTGAGATATAAATTAACTTGAGATCTATTCGTGGCCATAGTCATAGATATATTAAAAGTTAATTTTATTTTAAATCCTATAGAGGCACAAAAATTTATTTTATTCTTTATTAGAATTTAAATATAGATTAGATTATAATATGTTTGTGATCATAGTTATGAATGTATTATGATTTAATCTTATTTCAATTCTATTAAAGAATAAAATATGCTTTTAAATTCTAATCTTTAAATAAATTTCAAAGCATTCATCATTTAGGATAGAATTGCATTCATTCTCAAATTATTTCAAATCATCTTCAAAATTCCAAGTGATGTTTAAAATAAATTTTCAAAATACAGTTTCCATTTTTTAATTCAAAATCATTTTTCAACTCTTATTTAAAAACTCAAATTCATCTTTTATTCTCAAATTCCATCTTATTTTAAATTCTAATTTTCAATTATTATTTCCAAATTTCACCTTTCTGAATTTCACATTTTAAACTTCAAATTTCATTCAAATTCTTTATATCCACTCCAAATTTTCGAATTTCC
Organism: Nuphar pumila; assembly: GCF_984573655.1. Taxonomy (NCBI): domain Eukaryota; kingdom Viridiplantae; phylum Streptophyta; class Magnoliopsida; order Nymphaeales; family Nymphaeaceae; genus Nuphar; species Nuphar pumila. The sequence continues at coordinate 151,660,437 of NC_143249.1, read as the reverse complement.
TTTCAAAATCTGAGTTTTAATTCAACTAAAAATCAAACTTTTGAAATTCACTTTGAGATTTCAAAATCAAATTTTGAGATTGACTCTGAAATTCTAAATCAATTTTCAAATTCAATTCTAATTTCAAGTACCCAATTGTGAACACCCCAATTTTTTCAAAATTTTACAAATATTCCCTTTTTGCCCTTGGCCCCATTTTCTGAGTAAATTGAGTCATTTCTCACTCAAAATTTCAGTTTTTTTCTCGGATTTACTGGAATCAAATCCATTTTCCATATCTGACACAATTTTGGATCCAGACCCCGTTCAAATTCTAAATCTGAGCCTCATTATCCAATTTTTAAACACCACAAAAATACTAAAAATAATTTTTGAAAGGCATAGACAGTCGATCCTATATCCATTTGGATTCATTGCATTGCATTTCCTCAATTCAAGATCCAAAACTCGAATATTTTCTCAAAATTCGGATCCAAACCCGTTTTCTGAAGAAGTCGAACCTGAATTCTTAGAAAACCCCTCTTTTGTGAATATTTCTCAAAAATTACAAAAATAGTTTTAAAATCCCTCATTTTCCCTTAGATTTTAGAATTTTATATATAAAAAAAACTAAAAATATAGAAAATGTTAGAAAAACAACAAAAAAATCAAAATGGAAAAGAAAATATGGAAAATAGTTCAAAAATCCTCTTTTGGAACCTGTTTTTCTTTACTAAAACCCCTTTTTGAAAACCATCTTTTTCTAAAATCCACTTTTAAAAAAATCTCTTGAGAATGATCATTGTTTTGAAAAGCTGTAAAAATTCTAAGGACCTGAAATGAAAAAATCCTAACGGTCTCTCGTTATAAAGAGAGGTCGCAAAGAGGGAGGTCCATCATCGATCGCCATCAAGTTTTCTCTATCTCCTCTCATTACGATCCTTTCCACCTTCTGATTTTCCCCTCTCTACTGAAGAGAACGCTCCTGCAGACCCTCCCCCCCCCCCCCCCCCCCGCAAAGCCACGAGCATCCATTGCTACTCTTTCCTTCCTGCTTTTTCTTTTAAGAGTTGGGTCGAGCCTACAAAGCGCACATAAGAGATCCCACTCCCTCTCGATCGATTCACAGTAAGCATCCTTTCCTCCCTCTGTGATTTTTTTATTTTATTTTCTTATTTTCTTTTGATTTTCGTTTTGCCCCACTAAACGCACTTCTGGTGGTGTTGATGTGGCCTGTGCAACATCAACCCACCCATGTGCAATAACAACGAAGTAATCAAGCTCCAATTTTTTTTATCCTTTCATTTTTTATTTATTTACTTATGCTGCGAATTTTGGGCTCAGGCTGTCGGATTAAATGATCCGACAGGATTCATTCGAATCCCAATCCAATTTTGCTGCTAAAATCCGATTCCATCTCAAGTTTCTATTGAATTTCCCATCTCTCATATGATCTTTGCTCTTGACGTTGATCTCCTATCCTGGTGGACCATGGTATTTAGAATTTTCAATTGTCGGATACTATTTAAATCTGACGCTCATTGCAATGTGCTTTAATAGCTGCTGTAATTTTCGTGTGTATGCTCTGTGCTATCGTCCACATGATTTCAACTTAGGCCCATCATTATTAGCATTTGGAAACGGTCTCTAAAAAGATGACCGATCTAATTCAATATAAGATCGGATTCACCTTGTAGAAGGTTCCAATCAATCCATTGATCTCTCATTTTGATGATTATAATCATCTTGCCGATTGATATCTGGAGCTTTTAGGCTCCACCACTGGATTGTCACCCCATCATCATATATTGATTTCCTTTCCTCATTTCCCTTTCTGTCGCACATCTAGCTTTGCATTCCATTATCGATGATTGGCTTATGTTTTGAGGTTCAGTTCCCTGTCTGCAACTTGAATTCAATTTCCTGTCATTTCCTTGTTGATTCTATGTTTCGTTATTTATTTACTTCCTTTCAGTTTTCATATGTTTTTTTTTGTATGATTCGCTCTTGTCATCTCAGCCATCACATATTTCATTTTTTTTGTGAGAATTTGAATCACCATCCGCTGATATCCCATGTTATTCCTCAGACTTACTGCGTCAATACTTCTTCTTGCATACCATCAAAACCCATCTGCTTATGTAATGTCACCCCTCATTAATGTTGGATCTCAGTGAGGGAAAGAACTTATGGTTTAGTGCTATAAATACATTAGCATGATCTAAGACGTCGAATTAATTCAGTGAGTTATCGCTGATGGCGAAATCCCTCAGGGGTAGAGCTAATGTGGCTGTAGGTGCTGGATATTCATTTTTTTTTTACTGAACATCCCTTTTAGTGTGCTTGCTTTTGATCGCAATCCAGATGATATCCATTGAATACCTAAAGTTTTACCTGTTGAATGGTTGAAGGATCAATAGTTAAAAGCCTTTCCGAGTTTCAGAATGATCGCAAGTTTACTCTCTTAATTTCCGAAGGTTTGAGAGTTGTAATCCAATGAAATGGGATATGATATATATGTTCTCAGTATGTGTAACTGAATGTGATTCATTTACTGGTGTCTCACCATTCATCAAGCGATGCTTGAAGATCATCTTTTATCATCATGCAATGGCTTTTGTAACTATATGTTTGTGTCAATCCTTGATTTATACACTTCCCATCTTCTTATTTATGAATTTCACCTAATATGCTTGTTTTGTTTTCCCTAATATCTTGGTGTATATAATCTGAATTGTCTTATCAATAAAGTCACTGAATACACTATTTTAATTAACAAGGCTCTTCAAACAAAGGTATCCATAATGTCAGAAGCCTAATTGATAGTCCCACAGAAGGACCTTGCACAAAGCTCACCTGGAAAAGTTTTGATAATGTGCTAAAATCAGAAGATTTTCATGTATTTTTATAGGAATATGATCTGCAGTTTCAACCATGAATAATCTGGGTAATTAATGTGTATAACTGGGAGTCATGTTCTGTATTGAACTCCTGCTTTGTCGTTACCTTGTGTCAATTTCTTTTAGGCTTTGTTTCATATTTTTGCATTCATCGTGTAGATTTTCCAGTTTTTTTTTTGGGATCTCGATCTTCATATTTCTTCATTGATTTTCTTTTACTATTAATGTTCATCTGTGTTTTACTACCTCTGCAATATCTTTATACTTTCTGTATATATATTGTCTGTGTATATTGCATCACATACACCGTTGCCGCATCATATACTTTTTGCAGATCCTCCAGCCACCATCTCCATATACAGTAACCATATGATTGTTACCATTTGCGCCACCGGCCATCATTTTCTTTTACAACAGCCACCCTCGCGGCCTACATCCTTGCGTTTCTGCTAAACACACTATTCACCCCAGTGTTACATCTATAGGTCATGATATATGTCTTTCCTATGTGTGATCCATCTTTGCTTCCATGGCAATATATCCATAATGCCTGCAGCTGTGTAACACTTACACAGCTATTTGACCACATTGTTGCCAACTTCACAAGCCTAGGCAAGAATCCCTGAAGCATGTGCCCCTAAGAGAGCTCCCTTTATGAAGTTTCAAGCGGTAGTCAGAGGTCCCGATTCCTTCATCTGTTACCCACATTCACCTTCATTGTCCAGACCACTTCATCTATACATAATACCCACCTAAGCACCCACAACAATGATTTGTATCGCTGTAAACACTTGCAGCAGTATGTTATATTGCTGCAAATACTTATAGCAATGCCTGGCATTGCTCTGACATCCTGACACCTACAACAATGCCTAGCATTGCTGTAACTGCCCCATTTCCTGCAAATACAACTATAGCATCACCTGTATTCTGTTATCGCATGCTTCTTTAGGATCATATTATACCCCCTTTCCCCTTTTATTTAATGTATTATATATGCATCCTGTTATCAACATGTACATTCAAGTTCTAGTCTAACATTCTAGATTTCTTTTCATGTAGGATATTTTGCTAACTCTGTTCATCTTGCAGGAAATAAAAAATGTCATCTCTTTTGATTTAGAAATTGTAATCTCAAATCTCAATTTCAGAAATGTAATAGCTAGACCTTAATGAGAAGGTTACATTTCCAGCTTTTAGATAGAATGAATGAGCATTGTAAACATCATAAATAACTTGTTTCACATTATTTTCCCCTTTATTATCTCAAAATTCACAAATGAGAACATGAATGGCACGTGCACCATTTTATAAAAGGTGATTAAATCCTAAGTTGATGATTTGCATCAATGGCCATAGTCAAGGTGTGAACAAAACTTAGGATTTTCATCTTTTATGGAATAACATTGGATCTACACTGAATCCTTTTCAAAAATCATCATATTTGTTCTAAATATTTTTTTCCCTTTTATTAGAGTTTGATTTAAAATTAACTCAAGATATATATCAATGGCCATAGTCAGGATATATTGAGAGTTAATTTCATTTTAAACTCTATAAAGGCACCAAAATTGTGTTTTATTCTTCACTTGAATTTAAATATGATTGTTATATAATACATTTTATGACCATAGTCAGAGATGTATTATATTCTCAAATCTTATTTTAATTCACTTAAAGAATGAAATATGCTTTTTAAAAACTCAATTTTAAATTCTTTTAATTCATTTCATCATTTAGGATAGAATTACATCATATTTTCAAAATTCTTTTTAAAAATCCAAGTAATTTTGAGATATATTTTCAAATATCTTCTTCATTTCTCAAATTAATCTTCAATTTCTATTTCAATTCATCTTTCTATCTCATCTCGAAATTCAAAATTAAATTTCAAAGTCCCATTTGACTTTGAAAATTCAAATTCACTCCTATATTCCAAATTCAATTTCCAATTCAAATCCAATTTCAAAGTTCAAATCAAACTCTTGAAAATTCAAATTCATTTTCATTTCCATGATTCAATTTAGCATTTTATATCAAAATTCAAAGTTCAATTTAACTTTGAAATTTCTGATTCATCTTCTTATTTCAAAACTCAAGGTTTAAAATCAAATTTATTCTTTATTTTTCAAAAAATCTCCAAAGTTCCATCTAAAGATTGAGTCTTGATTCTTAAATTCAAAATCAAGGTTTTGAGATTGATTCTGAATCTCAAAATTTAATTTTTCCCTAAAGCCCACCTTTAAATTCAAAATTTGGATCTCCAAAATTCAGATCCATCCTCAAAGTCCCATTTGGATCTTCAAAAATCCAAATTCCATCTTAGGATTCCAAATTTCGGATCCAACTACATTTTTGGATTCCAGACTTCGGATCATATTCTATTTAGGATTCCAGATTTTGGATTCAACTTCATTTTGGATTCCAGACTTCAAATCCAATTCCATTTAGGATTCATGTTTCGAATTCAAATCCGTCTTGGATTCCATATTTCAAATCTAGTTCCATTTCCAAGTCTCATTTTCAAAAGCTAATTTCAAAACTATTTCTCAAATCTGAATTCAAATTCATTTTCTGTTTTAGGTCTTGAATTCAAAATCGATTCTTAAAAATTGATCCAAATTCAAAGTCCATTATGACTTTGAAAATTTATTCTTATTTCAAAATTCTAAATCTAAATTCTTTTTCTCCTCATCTGAAGACTTAACTTTCCAAATTCTGATTATTTCCAAGACTTGAAAATTCAAACCTCTTCTTCCAGATCTATTTTAAATTCTGAGATATATTCAAAATCTAACTTTTTCAAAACCAATTTCAAATCTTTGAATCATTTTCCTTCACTCCATTATCACATTTATTTTAGAATTACTTGGAAAATCCCAAATTTCCAAAAATACTTTCTCAAAAGCATACATTTCAGCATTTGCATTGCATAAGCATGATTCTTTGTGCATTTTTAAACTTAGAATAAATTCTTGGATAATATTTTAGCAAAGCAAAAAGGCTTAAATTCGATCCTTGGTTCGATTACCCCTGGTAAAGGCGCCATGAACGGTTGAACCTCGTACCGACGAGCGAATCCCATCTCTCCATTTTCAAAACATTTTCAAAATTTTGGTCAGATGAGACCTTTGCAAAAGAGTTCCTCTCTCTTTTTCTTTCTTTTGTCATTCTCTCTTCTTTTCTCTCTTTTACTTCCCCTTCAAAAAAGGAAAATAGAGGCTAGAAAGGAAAAAGAGAAGGGAAAAGAGGAAACACAAAGAGAATTTTTTGCAATGATCACAGAAGTGGGCGATCGTGATGGGACTCGTCTTCGTCCGGTTGAATCTATGCCTTTGTTTTGCTTTGAAATTATCTAAGTCTTTATTCTTCAAATGTCAGCATCATTTCCATGCAAACCTTAGGAGCCTAGACTATGTCCTAGCTGACATAATGCATATAGGATTTAAGTATGGTTTGGTAGGACCATATTGAGGAGATTTATGCATAGACTTAGGTCTGAAATACAACTATCTTCAATTCTAGGGATTGAATGCAAACAATGTATGCAAGTGTATGCTTCTCTTCATTTAAATTCTATCTCTTTAGGACTTTCATTAGAGCTTTCTGGGTTTATTGCATGTTGAGCATATTTTTTAAAACATCCCTATCTATATTGTCCCGGTCTTCACGTTGTTGGGCTGTCTCACGAAACCATAGTTCAGGAGAGAGCCTCACAACTGGACCACTTATTTTGGTTAGTACCCCCCTATCACATACCTAAGGGCCATAGTCCGAGGTATATCGATAGGTGCTCAAGGATGTTGGAAAGCCATTACCTTAGAACCAAAGAAATATTTTATATGCCACGTACTTTGAGCTTTGGCTTGGGTATATCGGCGTACCTTGATTGGAATCAGAAAATCTGAACCATAGAGTTAGGATTAGAGTCCTACAAGCTATTTCAAATATTGCATTTAAAGTCAGCTTTAGGGAGTGCTGTGTGCGCATCCTTGTTTGTATAGCTATGATTCTGTGATGTTTATATACCTCTTATATATTACCTTCATTTTCTAAAAACCCTGGGTATATTATTCAAAATTTCCTCTTTATTTTCAACACCCAGGTGTATTTTTCTTCTCTTTTTCTGATTTCTTTAAAATTCTTTTTAATCTTGCCTGCAATTTTTCAAAATTTACCATCTATTTTCAAAAAATTTCTTCTATGTATCTTCTAAATCTATTCCTTCCCTTTTTGCAATAAAAATCTCTTTCGTCAAGAGATGTTCTTTTTAGTTGGTCATATTCTAAATTGTCTATCTTCACGGAGAAACAAAACGATTGCCGTACCTTCCGTGTAGACTCAATCCCTAGTAAAGGGATATCTTTTTGTTAGATCGATTTCTCATATTATAAATTTCTGCCAAAATCTTTTTTAAAGGGTCCCATTTTGTCCAACCAGAAAGCGTTTGGCATTGTCGGGTGGTTCAGACAAGATCAAAGACCGCACCACTCTAGCACCTCAGTCACAAGCAGAAAGTGAGAAATGGACTCTCAGAGGTTTGCCAGAGAGGGAGTTCAGTATAGCAAGAATGAGATTGATCCCGCCATATATCGATTGTTCAAAAAGATTATGGTTGAGATATCATCTGAGCAAGCTGAATCCAGTTTCAGAAAAGCTCCCACCAAAGAAGAGGCACCTGTCGTCTTCCCAATAAATGACTACAGCAATAGCGGCGCAGGAAGTTCTAAGACCAGTAGGGGCAATGAAAAAGGCAACCAGGGAAATCAAAGTAGCAACCTAGGGGAATCTGGAGGCCAGAAGGGGAAGTTCGGCAAAACCCAGAACAAACCGCTTCAATCTAGTCCTCAGCAAAAGGGCAAAAATCAGGAGAAGCCGAAGCGCAAAGACTGGAGCAGGGATCGAGAGTTCACTCCTTTAGACAAGCTGCTCAACAAAGTTCTTGAGTACATGTTGACCAAGAGATTAGTCAGGCTCCCAAAAGCCACAAGCCCTCCCACGATCATGGGAAGATTCAAAGACCAGTTTTGCAAGTTTCATCGGGCAGTGGGGCATGACACTAATCATTGTTTCATCCTCAAAAATATCGTCCAAGATTGCATTGATAAAAATATCTTTGTTGAAGGTGAAGAAAAAGAGCATCCGGTGGTCTTAACTGAGCAGGGTTAGTCCAGCTCCCAGAAAGGGGTCAGCGCCCAACAGAAGTCAAGCAAGCCAAAGAAAATAAAGCATGATGGTTGGGGTTATGATCGCAAGTTTACCCCTTTAGGTCAGCCGATCGAGGAAGTTCTCGGATACCTGCTTGCAAAAGATATGATCAAACTCCCAAGGATTGTTGATCCTCCTATCACCATGGGAAAATAGAAGGAGTATTTCTGCAAATTCCATCAAGCAAGGGGCACGATACAGAGAGTTGTTCGTCCTCAAAAACATCATACAAGATTACATCAACAAAGAAATTTTGGTACCAGAGGAAAGAGAGGAGCAACTTGCAGTTCTGACCAAAACTTTTTCGAACCACTCAGAAAATTGATGATGCCAAAGTTTTCTGTTTCTTCAGTCACCTTGTAGGGGCAAGTCAACCCCAGTCTTTTGTTACCTTTTGGTCAAGTGTTTGTAAATATGCAGTATCTTGTTATTAGCTTTGCTTATCAATGCAATGTCAATTTTCTTCATATCTTCGATATCAAATGCTTCTCTCTTTTGTCATACTAGGGCATTTTTTTTTAAAAAATTGTATTTTCATTTCAAGAATCTTCCTTGCCATCGGCTTCCAGTAGGCCGCATTAAAATTCCTATTCTTTTCAGAATGACGGACAATCCCGACATCATTCATGAGAGAAATGAAATTACCTATGAGGGTTTTTCAAAATCGTGAAATTTTGAAAATTTCTGCAAAATCTTTGTTATAATCACCAAGAGTTCAATATTTTGGTCCAATCTTTTTCAAAAATCAAACATCGCGGTGATCTTATTTCCCTAAATTGGCTTCAAATCATCTTTTTCAAAATCAATCTTCGCGGTGACCTCCTTTTTCAAAAATAGGTTTCAAACCATTGTCTTCAGAAATCAACCCTGGTGTTAATCTTCTTTTCCAAAATTGGTTTCAAGCCATTGTCTTCAGAAATCAACCCTGGTGTTGATCTTCCTTTCCAAAAATAATTTTGAAATCATTGTCTTCAACGATCAACCCTAGTGTTGATCTTCTTCAAAAATAGGTTTCAAACCATGGTTTTTCAAAAATCAGCCCTTGTGTTGATCTTCCTTTCAAAAAATTAGTTTCAAAACCATTGTCTTCAATAATCGACCCTGGTGTTGACCCTCTTTTTCAAAAAATAGGTTTTAAACCATTTGACTTAAAAAATCAACCCTCATGTTGATCTCTCTCCAAAATCAACCCTCGTGTTGATTCTTCTTCTAAATCGATCCTCGCATTGATCATTCTTCAAAATCAATCTTGCGGTTGACCCTCTTCCTAAAAAGGATTTCTTACTCGTCTTTCGAATCAACATTCTCATCTCGTTTTAAAGATCCCATGTGCAGGTAGGATCAAACAAACTCTGTTTTCCTTAAATTTTATTAATTTTTTGTCAATTTTTATCAGTTTTTCGTCAATTTCATTCTTCTTTATCAATTTTATTAATTTTTCATCAATTTCTGACAATCTTTATTTTCATTCTTCATTACCCTTTTAGGTTAAGGGGTAAACCTGAACCTCGACCTTCGAGGTATTCATTACCCTTTCAGGTTAAGGGGTAAACCTGTACCTCGACCTTCGAGGTATTTATTACCCTTTCAGGTTAAGGGATAAACCTCAACCTTCGAGGTATTCATTACCCTTTCAGGTTAAGGGATAAACCTGAACCTCGACCTTCGAGGTATTCATTACCCTTTCAGGTTAAGGAATAAACCTGAACCTCGGCGTTCGAGATATTCTTTTTCCCTTTCAGGTTAAGGGATAAACCTGAACCTCGTCCCGCAAGGACCTTCTTTCTTTAGGATAAGGGATAATCCTGAAGTCTTTCATCATCAATTTCTCTCTCAAATTTGTACCAATTTTTCAAATTTTATCAATTTTATTGATTCTTTATTAAATTCTTTATCGATTTTTATCAATTATTCTTTATCAATTTTTTATCAATTTTGTTGATTCTTGTTGTTTATTCTATTCCCCTTCAGGATAAGGGATAATTCTGAAATCATCATAAATAAAATTCAAATCTTAGGTCATCTTGGGTCGAGGATCTTGAATAAGTTTTTCATCTTCGTCATAATCGTCGGAATCTATTCATGTCGTTTGTCAATCCTTCCAGGATCCGACTCCCGGGTTGGAATTATTTCCTTCCCGTCTGAGTTCCGACTCAGATTTTTGTTTTCTTTTTATTTTTCTTTGTTTTAAAGGTCTGGGTTTCGACTCAGGTCTCATATATATTCTATTTCCGGAGTTTTGAGTTCCAACTCGGGCTTCCTTTTGGATCCGATGTTCGCGTTGGACCAATTGTTACGTCGAAAATTCGAGTTGTCAAGCTCAATTTTCTCTTTTATCTTTTATTTTGAAAAACTGGGTTCCGACTCGGGTTTTTCCTTATGTATATTTTATTTTCGGAGTTTCGAGTTCCAACTCGGGCTTTTTTTTGGATCCGATGTGCGCATTGAACCAATTGTTACGTTAAAAATTCGAGTTCTCAAGCTCGATTTTCTCTTTTGTCTTTTATTTTGAAAAACCGGGTTCCGACTCAGTTTTTCCCTTTCATATATTCTATTTTCGGAGTTTTGAGTTCCGACTCAGACTTCCTTTTGGATCCGATGTTCGCATTGGACCAATTGTTACGTCAAAAAATCGAGTTTTCTAAACTCGATTTTCTCTTCTTTCTTTTATTTTAAAGAATTGGGTTCCGACTCAGATTTTTTCCTTTTATATATATATTCTTATTTCTGGAGTTTCGAGTTCTAACTCTGGCTTTCTTTTGGATCCGATGTTCGCATTAGACCAATTGTTATGTCAAAAATTCGAGTTCTCAAACTCGATTTTCTCCTTTATCATTTATTTTGAAAAACCAGGTTCTGACTCGGGTTTTCCCTTTTATATATATTCTTCTTATTTCCGGAGTTTCGAGTTCCGACTCAAGCTTCCTTTTGGATCCAATGTTCGCATTGGACCAATTGTTACGTCATAATTCGAGCTTTCAAACTCAATTCAATTCTTCTTTCTTTTATTTTGAAGATTCGGGTTTCGACTCAGGTTTTCCCTTTTATCTTCTATTTCCGCAATTTCGAGCTTTGACTCAGATTTCCCCTTTTGATTCAATGCTCGTATTGGACCAAAGTGTTCCTTTGAAAAAATTGAGTTATGGACTCGAAGTTTCATTCCCTTTAAGGATAAGGGATAATCCTGAAATGCCGGCAATCATTTCCGCGTCGATTTCCAAACATCTTAGAAGTGTCAGTCTCTTTTTCAAAACCCAATGCTCGTATTGGTACATTTTCAAAATCCAGTGCTCGTACTGGTGTATTTTCAAAATCCAGCAATCGTACTGGGGCATTTTCAAAACCCAGTGCTCGTACTGGTGTGTTTTTCAAAATCTAGTGCTCGTACTGGTGCATTTTCAAAACCCAGTGCTCGTACTGGTGTATTTTCGTAAACCTAGTGCTCGTACTGGTGTATTTTCGTAAACCTAGTGCTCGTACTGGTGCATTTTCAAAAATTCAGTGCTCGTACTGGTGCATTTTCAAAACCCAGTGCTCGTACTGGTGCATTTTCAAAAATTCAATGCTCGTATTGGTGCATTTTTAAAACCCAGTGCTGGTACTAGTGTATTTTTGAAATCCAGTGTTCGTACTGGTGCATTTTCAAAATCCAGTGCTCGTACTAGTACATCTAGTGCTCATACTAGTGTCTGGATGACTGATCAGTTAGCCCTCCAGGTTCAGTCTTTGTACTAACCGTTCATCACAATTCAAGCTCTAAATCTCAATTCCAACCTTCGGGTTACCATTTTGTCAAAAATCAATCTTTTTCTCTTGCGAAGGACCTTCTTTCAGGGAGAGTTCGAGGGAGCTCGTTCCTTTCTTATGCAACCATCTTTTCGTTCGCAAGAACCCTTTTCCAGGGAAAGTTTGAAGGGACTCGCTTCTTCGCGAACTGTTTGCAAAACAATAACCCAACTTTTACACAAAGAAACCCTTTTCTAGGGAGAGCTTCGATGGAAGCTCATTTCCTTTTGTGTCCCCCGATTTTCTCATCCTTGGCCAACCCCTTCACAGAGGACCCTCTTCTAGGGAGAGTGTGATGGACTCGTTCATCTGTGATACTTTTTCAAACTTTATTTTTGGCCGCCTTTCCATAAGAGAAGCCTAAGAATAGAGAGTTTCGAAAGTTCTATTTTGCAAACACCTCCTCTTCAGGGAAGAGAGAAGTATTTCTTACTTCCCATTCAGGTAAGGGCTAAGCCTGAGTCTCTCTTTTTGGGGAAAAAGAGAGGAGAATTTTGTCATGGATGTGTCGATTCGATGTCAAGCAATCACTTTCATCAAAGATTTCTAGAATATTTTGTCAATCTGCTATAAAAAACCATTGTTGATCTCAAAGCATTTATTGCACAAAGAATTACCTCAAACTACCTTCAGTATTATTTTCAAAAGGACAAGACTTTTTCAAAGAGAGAATAAAATTCAAGCTTTTTCTGTTGGTCAACCAAGAGGATGAAGAAAAATCTTCGATATGATCGGCAAAAGAAAATTCAATGATGTTGAAAAGCCATTAGTGAATTGATATTGATCATAGCTATGGCATATTCTTAAAGATCATTCTTCTGGCAGTAAGACAATGGAAATATCCTGGGCAGTAAAAAAACCTACCCAATCCATATCTCCTCAGTCATCTAAGCTGCAATCAAATATCTGCAAAAGAGATCTCTCAATTGTCATCAAGATGAAGACGAATATGCGAGCTAGACCCCCGGGGCCAAAGAAGATTTGGATCATCTTTGAGATGACAGAGTTTGTGACGGATCCTTTCAGGGAAAGTTTAGATCACCATCAAGATAAAGGCGAGTGTGATGAATCTCCTGACAAACCCTAAAGGATATTTGATTTATGCTATCATCTAGAGATGTTGACCAATGAGCCAATATCATCAGTATGATTCCTGAGAAAAAGAAGGATCGGAGCATCTCCAAGATGGAGTTTGTGATGTACCCTTTCCCAATAAAGAGAGAAAAGTCATAACATCTCCAAAATAAAGGATGATGTAATAAGCTTCTTCGAAAAGCCTGAGAAAGCTTAATGACTCAAAAGAGTGCAAAAAGATCATCATGGGAAAAGCCCCAGGATATCAAACTGCCCAAAAGTGCCAGGTACCATCTTTATCTATGTGAAAATCTTCTATCAATATCTTTTCATTCAATAGCGTTTATGAAGCTAAGAATATTTTCTCTCTTTTCATATCAAGGAAATTGATATCTTCCTTGAAGAAACTCAACAAAAACAAATTTGAATTTGATTCTTGGTTCTACGGAGTTATCTCAATTGGAGTTAATACTTTAGGTAGAAAGAGGTGATATTTCCACACATATGAGCACAATTCAACCATTCTAAATCAACTACAATATTTTCTAGTTATCCCAACATGAAGTAAGAACTTGATGTTCATTTTGACATATCCTGACATCATCCCTCATTAAGACTGAAAAGTCCTTCCCTTCTGTTTGATCTGAGTCTCTCGAATCTGCACACTTCCCTGTGTTCCCCACTGTCTCGCCAGGGACAGTTCCTGTTCAGGATAAGGGTTAAACCTGAATCTTCTGCAAGAGGTCCTTTGTTTTTAAAAGTCGATTTAGTCTCAGCAATGAGGCACCCAAGATCATCCATTTTTCAAGCTTTAGGGAACCCCATTTTCCTTCTTTTGCAAGCCCTTCTTGAACTTATTGTGCGAAGTCTAGAGGTCACATCACAGTTTTCCTCACTCCTCGAGGATTCTGTATCCATTCAGGCTAAGGATTAAACCTGTTACCCTGCTCTTCGGGGTATCACCCGCTCAGGTTAAGGGTCAAACCTGTACTTCTTGCGAAGGCCATTTCAAAAGCTGATTTAGTCTCAGCAATGAGGCGCCTAAGAACACCCCTTTTCTTAGCTTTAGGGAACCCCATTTTTTTTCCTTTCGCAAAACCCTTTCGGATTTGTTCGTCCAACTCTGGAGGTCCCATCATGGTCTCTTCATTTCGAAGGTTCCATATGGTCGTCTCTCTCAGGCTAAGGGATAAACCTGTTGCCTCGTGTTTCCACGAGATATCTTCCTTTTTTTGGTTTGGGTAAAACCCGAGCCTCGTTCCGACGAGGTTTCTCATTTCAACGAGGTGTGTTTTCCCAGTCCCATCAGGGTCTTCCTCATCAAAGAAATCCATACCTTCCATATCCATCCAAGAAAGGATCATACTTGAGCTTCATCTCACAAGGCATTTTTCTCAAAAATGTCCCAACAAGGTCCGCTTATATTCCTTTCCTCATTCAAGTTATCTTGAGATATCTTCGTCCCATCCAGGTTAAGGGCTAAACCTGAGTCATTCCAAAAAGTTGATCTTGTCTCACCCATAAAACTTGATCAAAATTTCCTATTTTCACCATCTCGGGATCTTTATCCTAAAGTCTCATCACGATCTCCTCCTTTATGTTATCCAGTCATGCCATTTTCGAGGATTTTGTCTCTCCAAAATCATTCAGAATAAGGTTTTAAGCCTGAGAAATCATGTTTTTTTTAAAATAAAATTCTTTCACACCCAGCTCAGATCTGTTGTCTGGGGCATTTTTCAAAATTTGGAGTGTTTTCTTTGCCACTAAGCTCGGCTTTCAACTGGCTTAGTAGCAAAGAGGGACATCTGTGAACACCCCAATTTTTTCAAAATTTTACAAATATTCTCCTTTTACCCTTGGCCCCATTTTTTGAGTAAATTGAGTCATTTCTCGCTTAAAATTTCAGTTTATTTCTCGAATTTACTGGAATCAAATCCATTTTTCATATCTGACTCAATTTTGGATCCGGACCCTGTTCAAATTCTAAATCTGAGCCTCATTATCCAATTTTCAAAATTCGCAAAAATACCAAAAATAATTTCCAAAAGGCTAAGACAGTCGATTCGATATCCATTGCATTGCATTTCCTCAATTCGAGATCCAAAACTTGAATATTTTCTCAAAATTTGGATCCAAACCCGTTTTCTGAAGAAGTCGAACCTGAATTCTTAGAAAACCCCTCTTTTGAGAATATTTCTCAAAAATTTTAAAAATAGTTTTAAAATCCCTCATTTTCCCTTAGATTTTAGAATTTTATATAAAAAAAAAACTAAAAATATAGAAAATGTTAGAAAAACACCAAAAAAATCAAAATGAAAAAGAAAATATGGGAAATAGTTCAAAAATCCTCTTTTGGAACCTCTTTTTCTTTACTAAAACCCCTTTTTGAAAACCATCTTTTGCCAAAATCCTATTTCAAAAAAATCTCTTGAGAATGATCATTATTTTGAAAAGCTCTAAAAATTCTAAGGACCCAAAATGAAAAAATCCTAACGGCCTCTCGTTATAAAGAGAGGCCACAGGGAGGGAGGTCCATCATCGATCACCATCAAGTTTTCTCCATCTCCTCTCATTACAATCCTTTCCCCCTTCTGATTTTTCCCCTCTCTACTAAAGAGAACCCTCCTGCAGACCCCCCCCCCCCCACGAGCATCCATTGCTACTCTTTCCTTCCTGCTTTTTTTTTTAAGAGTTGGGTTGAGTCGACAAAGCGCACATAAGAGATCCCACTCCCTCTCGATCGATTCATGGTAAGCATCCTTTCCTCCCTCTGTGATTCTTTTTTTTTTTTTCTTATTTTCTTTTGATTTTCGTTTTGCCCCACTAAACGCACTTCTGGTGGTGTTGATGTGGCCTGTGCAACATCAACCCACCCATGTGCAATAACAACGGAGTAATCAAGCTCCAATATTTTTTTTATCCTTTCATTTTTTTTTATTTACTTATGCTGCGAATTTTGGGCTCAGGCTGCCGGATTAAATGATCTGACATGATTCATTCGAATCCCAGTCCAATTTTGCTGCTAAAATCTGATTCCATCTCGAGTTTCTGTTGAAATTCCCATCTCTTATATGATCTTTGCTCTTGACGTTGATCTCCTATCCTGGTGGACCATGGTATTTAGAATTTTCAATTGTCGGATACTGTTTAAATCCGACGCTCATCGCAATGTGCTTCAATAGCTGCTGTAATTTTCGTGTGTATGCTCTGTGCTATCGTCCACATGATTTCAACTTAGGCACATCATTATTAGCATTTGGAAACGGTCTCTAAAAAGATGACTGATCTGATTCAATATCAGATCGGATTCACCTTGTAGAAGGTTCCAATCAATCCATTGATCTCTCGCTTTGATGATTATAATCATCTTGCCGATTGATATCTGGAGCTTTTAGGCTCCACCACTGGATTGTCACCCCATCATCATATATTGATTTCCTTTCCTCATTTCCCTTTCTGTCGCACATCTAGCTTTGCATTCCATTATCGATGATTGGCTTATGTTTTGAGGTTCAGTTCCCTGTCTGCAACTTGAATTCAATTTCCTGTCATTTCCTTGTTGATTCTATGTTTCGTTATTTATTTACTTCCTTTCAGTTTTCATATGTTTTTTTTTGTATGATTCGCTCTTGTCATCTCAGCCATCACATATTTCATTTTTTTTGTGAGAATTTGAATCACCATCCGCTGATATCCCATGTTATTCCTCAGACTTACTGCGTCAATACTTCTTCTTGCATACCATCAAAACCCATCTGCTTATGTAATGTCACCCCTCATTAATGTTGGATCTCAGTGAGGGAAAGAACTTATGGTTTAGTGCTATAAATACATTAGCATGATCTAAGACGTCGAATTAATTCAGTGAGTTATCGCTGATGGCGAAATCCCTCAGGGGTAGAGCTAATGTGGCTGTAGGTGCTGGATATTCATTTTTTTTTTACTGAACATCCCTTTTAGTGTGCTTGCTTTTGATCGCAATCCAGATGATATCCATTGAATACCTAAAGTTTTACCTGTTGAATGGTTGAAGGATCAATAGTTAAAAGCCTTTCCGAGTTTCAGAATGATCGCAAGTTTACTCTCTTAATTTCCGAAGGTTTGAGAGTTGTAATCCAATGAAATGGGATATGATATATATGTTCTCAGTATGTGTAACTGAATGTGATTCATTTACTGGTGTCTCACCATTCATCAAGCGATGCTTGAAGATCATCTTTTATCATCATGCAATGGCTTTTGTAACTATATGTTTGTGTCAATCCTTGATTTATACACTTCCCATCTTCTTATTTATGAATTTCACCTAATATGCTTGTTTTGTTTTCCCTAATATCTTGGTGTATATAATCTGAATTGTCTTATCAATAAAGTCACTGAATACACTATTTTAATTAACAAGGCTCTTCAAACAAAGGTATCCATAATGTCAGAAGCCTAATTGATAGTCCCACAGAAGGACCTTGCACAAAGCTCACCTGGAAAAGTTTTGATAATGTGCTAAAATCAGAAGATTTTCATGTATTTTTATAGGAATATGATCTGCAGTTTCAACCATGAATAATCTGGGTAATTAATGTGTATAACTGGGAGTCATGTTCTGTATTGAACTCCTGCTTTGTCGTTACCTTGTGTCAATTTCTTTTAGGCTTTGTTTCATATTTTTGCATTCATCGTGTAGATTTTCCAGTTTTTTTTTTGGGATCTCGATCTTCATATTTCTTCATTGATTTTCTTTTACTATTAATGTTCATCTGTGTTTTACTACCTCTGCAATATCTTTATACTTTCTGTATATATATTGTCTGTGTATATTGCATCACATACACCGTTGCCGCATCATATACTTTTTGCAGATCCTCCAGCCACCATCTCCATATACAGTAACCATATGATTGTTACCATTTGCGCCACCGGCCATCATTTTCTTTTACAACAGCCACCCTCGCGGCCTACATCCTTGCGTTTCTGCTAAACACACTATTCACCCCAGTGTTACATCTATAGGTCATGATATATGTCTTTCCTATGTGTGATCCATCTTTGCTTCCATGGCAATATATCCATAATGCCTGCAGCTGTGTAACACTTACACAGCTATTTGACCACATTGTTGCCAACTTCACAAGCCTAGGCAAGAATCCCTGAAGCATGTGCCCCTAAGAGAGCTCCCTTTATGAAGTTTCAAGCGGTAGTCAGAGGTCCCGATTCCTTCATCTGTTACCCACATTCACCTTCATTGTCCAGACCACTTCATCTATACATAATACCCACCTAAGCACCCACAACAATGATTTGTATCGCTGTAAACACTTGCAGCAGTATGTTATATTGCTGCAAATACTTATAGCAATGCCTGGCATTGCTCTGACATCCTGACACCTACAACAATGCCTAGCATTGCTGTAACTGCCCCATTTCCTGCAAATACAACTATAGCATCACCTGTATTCTGTTATCGCATGCTTCTTTAGGATCATATTATACCCCCTTTCCCCTTTTATTTAATGTATTATATATGCATCCTGTTATCAACATGTACATTCAAGTTCTAGTCTAACATTCTAGATTTCTTTTCATGTAGGATATTTTGCTAACTCTGTTCATCTTGCAGGAAATAAAAAATGTCATCTCTTTTGATTTAGAAATTGTAATCTCAAATCTCAATTTCAGAAATGTAATAGCTAGACCTTAATGAGAAGGTTACATTTCCAGCTTTTAGATAGAATGAATGAGCATTGTAAACATCATAAATAACTTGTTTCACATTATTTTCCCCTTTATTATCTCAAAATTCACAAATGAGAACATGAATGGCACGTGCACCATTTTATAAAAGGTGATTAAATCCTAAGTTGATGATTTGCATCAATGGCCATAGTCAAGGTGTGAACAAAACTTAGGATTTTCATCTTTTATGGAATAACATTGGATCTACACTGAATCCTTTTCAAAAATCATCATATTTGTTCTAAATATTTTTTTCCCTTTTATTAGAGTTTGATTTAAAATTAACTCAAGATATATATCAATGGCCATAGTCAGGATATATTGAGAGTTAATTTCATTTTAAACTCTATAAAGGCACCAAAATTGTGTTTTATTCTTCACTTGAATTTAAATATGATTGTTATATAATACATTTTATGACCATAGTCAGAGATGTATTATATTCTCAAATCTTATTTTAATTCACTTAAAGAATGAAATATGCTTTTTAAAAACTCAATTTTAAATTCTTTTAATTCATTTCATCATTTAGGATAGAATTACATCATATTTTCAAAATTCTTTTTAAAAATCCAAGTAATTTTGAGATATATTTTCAAATATCTTCTTCATTTCTCAAATTAATCTTCAATTTCTATTTCAATTCATCTTTCTATCTCATCTCGAAATTCAAAATTAAATTTCAAAGTCCCATTTGACTTTGAAAATTCAAATTCACTCCTATATTCCAAATTCAATTTCCAATTCAAATCCAATTTCAAAGTTCAAATCAAACTCTTGAAAATTCAAATTCATTTTCATTTCCATGATTCAATTTAGCATTTTATATCAAAATTCAAAGTTCAATTTAACTTTGAAATTTCTGATTCATCTTCTTATTTCAAAACTCAAGGTTTAAAATCAAATTTATTCTTTATTTTTCAAAAAATCTCCAAAGTTCCATCTAAAGATTGAGTCTTGATTCTTAAATTCAAAATCAAGGTTTTGAGATTGATTCTGAATCTCAAAATTTAATTTTTCCCTAAAGCCCACCTTTAAATTCAAAATTTGGATCTCCAAAATTCAGATCCATCCTCAAAGTCCCATTTGGATCTTCAAAAATCCAAATTCCATCTTAGGATTCCAAATTTCGGATCCAACTACATTTTTGGATTCCAGACTTCGGATCATATTCTATTTAGGATTCCAGATTTTGGATTCAACTTCATTTTGGATTCCAGACTTCAAATCCAATTCCATTTAGGATTCATGTTTCGAATTCAAATCCGTCTTGGATTCCATATTTCAAATCTAGTTCCATTTCCAAGTCTCATTTTCAAAAGCTAATTTCAAAACTATTTCTCAAATCTGAATTCAAATTCATTTTCTGTTTTAGGTCTTGAATTCAAAATCGATTCTTAAAAATTGATCCAAATTCAAAGTCCATTATGACTTTGAAAATTTATTCTTATTTCAAAATTCTAAATCTAAATTCTTTTTCTCCTCATCTGAAGACTTAACTTTCCAAATTCTGATTATTTCCAAGACTTGAAAATTCAAACCTCTTCTTCCAGATCTATTTTAAATTCTGAGATATATTCAAAATCTAACTTTTTCAAAACCAATTTCAAATCTTTGAATCATTTTCCTTCACTCCATTATCACATTTATTTTAGAATTACTTGGAAAATCCCAAATTTCCAAAAATACTTTCTCAAAAGCATACATTTCAGCATTTGCATTGCATAAGCATGATTCTTTGTGCATTTTTAAACTTAGAATAAATTCTTGGATAATATTTTAGCAAAGCAAAAAGGCTTAAATTCGATCCTTGGTTCGATTACCCCTGGTAAAGGCGCCATGAACGGTTGAACCTCGTACCGACGAGCGAATCCCATCTCTCCATTTTCAAAACATTTTCAAAATTTTGGTCAGATGAGACCTTTGCAAAAGAGTTCCTCTCTCTTTTTCTTTCTTTTGTCATTCTCTCTTCTTTTCTCTCTTTTACTTCCCCTTCAAAAAAGGAAAATAGAGGCTAGAAAGGAAAAAGAGAAGGGAAAAGAGGAAACACAAAGAGAATTTTTTGCAATGATCACAGAAGTGGGCGATCGTGATGGGACTCGTCTTCGTCCGGTTGAATCTATGCCTTTGTTTTGCTTTGAAATTATCTAAGTCTTTATTCTTCAAATGTCAGCATCATTTCCATGCAAACCTTAGGAGCCTAGACTATGTCCTAGCTGACATAATGCATATAGGATTTAAGTATGGTTTGGTAGGACCATATTGAGGAGATTTATGCATAGACTTAGGTCTGAAATACAACTATCTTCAATTCTAGGGATTGAATGCAAACAATGTATGCAAGTGTATGCTTCTCTTCATTTAAATTCTATCTCTTTAGGACTTTCATTAGAGCTTTCTGGGTTTATTGCATGTTGAGCATATTTTTTAAAACATCCCTATCTATATTGTCCCGGTCTTCACGTTGTTGGGCTGTCTCACGAAACCATAGTTCAGGAGAGAGCCTCACAACTGGACCACTTATTTTGGTTAGTACCCCCTATCACATACCTAAGGGCCATAGTCCGAGGTATATCGATAGGTGCTCAAGGATGTTGGAAAGCCATTACCTTAGAACCAAAGAAATATTTTATATGCCACGTACTTTGAGCTTTGGCTTGGGTATATCGGCGTACCTTGATTGGAATCAGAAAATCTGAACCATAGAGTTAGGATTAGAGTCCTACAAGCTATTTCAAATATTGCATTTAAAGTCAGCTTTAGGGAGTGCTGTGTGCGCATCCTTGTTTGTATAGCTATGATTCTGTGATGTTTATATACCTCTTATATATTACCTTCATTTTCTAAAAACCCTGGGTATATTATTCAAAATTTCCTCTTTATTTTCAACACCCAGGTGTATTTTTCTTCTCTTTTTCTGATTTCTTTAAAATTCTTTTTAATCTTGCCTGCAATTTTTCAAAATTTACCATCTATTTTCAAAAAATTTCTTCTATGTATCTTCTAAATCTATTCCTTCCCTTTTTGCAATAAAAATCTCTTTCGTCAAGAGATGTTCTTTTTAGTTGGTCATATTCTAAATTGTCTATCTTCACGGAGAAACAAAACGATTGCCGTACCTTCCGTGTAGACTCAATCCCTAGTAAAGGGATATCTTTTTGTTAGATCGATTTCTCATATTATAAATTTCTGCCAAAATCTTTTTTAAAGGGTCCCATTTTGTCCAACCAGAAAGCGTTTGGCATTGTCGGGTGGTTCAGACAAGATCAAAGACCGCACCACTCTAGCACCTCAGTCACAAGCAGAAAGTGAGAAATGGACTCTCAGAGGTTTGCCAGAGAGGGAGTTCAGTATAGCAAGAATGAGATTGATCCCGCCATATATCGATTGTTCAAAAAGATTATGGTTGAGATATCATCTGAGCAAGCTGAATCCAGTTTCAGAAAAGCTCCCACCAAAGAAGAGGCACCTGTCGTCTTCCCAATAAATGACTACAGCAATAGCGGCGCAGGAAGTTCTAAGACCAGTAGGGGCAATGAAAAAGGCAACCAGGGAAATCAAAGTAGCAACCTAGGGGAATCTGGAGGCCAGAAGGGGAAGTTCGGCAAAACCCAGAACAAACCGCTTCAATCTAGTCCTCAGCAAAAGGGCAAAAATCAGGAGAAGCCGAAGCGCAAAGACTGGAGCAGGGATCGAGAGTTCACTCCTTTAGACAAGCTGCTCAACAAAGTTCTTGAGTACATGTTGACCAAGAGATTAGTCAGGCTCCCAAAAGCCACAAGCCCTCCCACGATCATGGGAAGATTCAAAGACCAGTTTTGCAAGTTTCATCGGGCAGTGGGGCATGACACTAATCATTGTTTCATCCTCAAAAATATCGTCCAAGATTGCATTGATAAAAATATCTTTGTTGAAGGTGAAGAAAAAGAGCATCCGGTGGTCTTAACTGAGCAGGGTTAGTCCAGCTCCCAGAAAGGGGTCAGCGCCCAACAGAAGTCAAGCAAGCCAAAGAAAATAAAGCATGATGGTTGGGGTTATGATCGCAAGTTTACCCCTTTAGGTCAGCCGATCGAGGAAGTTCTCGGATACCTGCTTGCAAAAGATATGATCAAACTCCCAAGGATTGTTGATCCTCCTATCACCATGGGAAAATAGAAGGAGTATTTCTGCAAATTCCATCAAGCAAGGGGCACGATACAGAGAGTTGTTCGTCCTCAAAAACATCATACAAGATTACATCAACAAAGAAATTTTGGTACCAGAGGAAAGAGAGGAGCAACTTGCAGTTCTGACCAAAACTTTTTCGAACCACTCAGAAAATTGATGATGCCAAAGTTTTCTGTTTCTTCAGTCACCTTGTAGGGGCAAGTCAACCCCAGTCTTTTGTTACCTTTTGGTCAAGTGTTTGTAAATATGCAGTATCTTGTTATTAGCTTTGCTTATCAATGCAATGTCAATTTTCTTCATATCTTCGATATCAAATGCTTCTCTCTTTTGTCATACTAGGGCATTTTTTTTAAAAAAATTGTATTTTCATTTCAAGAATCTTCCTTGCCATCGGCTTCCAGTAGGCCGCATTAAAATTCCTATTCTTTTCAGAATGACGGACAATCCCGACATCATTCATGAGAGAAATGAAATTACCTATGAGGGTTTTTCAAAATCGTGAAATTTTGAAAATTTCTGCAAAATCTTTGTTATAATCACCAAGAGTTCAATATTTTGGTCCAATCTTTTTCAAAAATCAAACATCGCGGTGATCTTATTTCCCTAAATTGGCTTCAAATCATCTTTTTCAAAATCAATCTTCGCGGTGACCTCCTTTTTCAAAAATAGGTTTCAAACCATTGTCTTCAGAAATCAACCCTGGTGTTAATCTTCTTTTCCAAAATTGGTTTCAAGCCATTGTCTTCAGAAATCAACCCTGGTGTTGATCTTCCTTTCCAAAAATAATTTTGAAATCATTGTCTTCAACGATCAACCCTAGTGTTGATCTTCTTCAAAAATAGGTTTCAAACCATGGTTTTTCAAAAATCAGCCCTTGTGTTGATCTTCCTTTCAAAAAATTAGTTTCAAAACCATTGTCTTCATTAATCGACCCTGGTGTTGACCCTCTTTTTCAAAAAATAGGTTTTAAACCATTTGACTTAAAAAATCAACCCTCATGTTGATCTCTCTCCAAAATCAACCCTCGTGTTGATTCTTCTTCTAAATCGATCCTCGCATTGATCATTCTTCAAAATCAATCTTGCGGTTGACCCTCTTCCTAAAAAGGATTTCTTACTCGTCTTTCGAATCAACATTCTCATCTCGTTTTAAAGATCCCATGTGCAGGTAGGATCAAACAAACTCTGTTTTCCTTAAATTTTATTAATTTTTTGTCATTTTTTATCAGTTTTTCGTCAATTTCATTCTTCTTTATCAATTTTATTAATTTTTCATCAATTTCTGACAATCTTTATTTTCATTCTTCATTACCCTTTTAGGTTAAGGGGTAAACCTGTACCTCGACCTTCGAGGTATTTATTACCCTTTCAGGTTTCGTTATTTATTTACTTCCTTTCAGTTTTCATATGTTTTTTTTGTATGATTCGCTCTTGTCATCTCAACCATCGCATATTTTATTTTTTTTTGTGAGAATTTGAATCACCATCCGCTGATATCCCATGTTATTCCTCAGACTTACTGCGTCAATACTTCTTCTTGCATACCATCAAAACCCATGTGCTTATGTAATGTCGCCCCTCATTAATGCTGGATCTCAGTGAGGGAAAGAACTTATGGTTTGGATCTATCAATACATCAGCATGATCTAAGACGTCGAATTAATTCAGTGAGTTATCGTTGATGGCGAAATCCCTCAGGGGTAGAGCTAATGTGGCTGTAGGTGCTGGATATTCATTTTTCTTTTTAACTGAACATCCTGTTTAGTATGCTTGCTTTTGATTGCAATCCAGATGATATCCATTGAATACCTAAAGTTTTACCTGCTGAATGGTTGAAGAATCAATAGCTAAAAGCCTTTCCGAGTTTCAGAATGATCGCAAGTTTACTCTCTTAATTTCCGAAGGTTTGAGAGTTGTAATCCAATGAAATGGGATATGATATATATGTTCTCAGTATGTGTAACTGAATGTGATTCGTTTACTGGTGTCTGACCATTCATCAAGCGATGCTTGAAGGTCATCTTTTATCATCATGCAATGGCTTCTGTAACTATATGTTTTTGTCAATCCTTGATTTATACACTTCCCATCTTCTTATTTATGAATTTCACCTAATATGCTTGTTTTGTTTTCCCTAATATCTTGATGTATATAATCTGAATTGTCTTATCAGTAAAGTCATTGAATACACTATTTTAATTAACAAGGCTCTTCAAACAAAGGTATCCATAATGTCAGAAGCCTAATTGATAGTCCCACAGAAAGACCTCGCACGAAGCTCACCTAGAAAAGTTTTGATAATGTGCTGAAATCAGAAGATTTTCATGTATTTTTATAGGAATATGATCTGCAGTTTCAACCATGAATAATCAAGGTAATTAATGTGTATAACAGGGAGTCATGTTCTGTATTGAACTCCTGCTTTGTCGTTAACTTGTGTCAATTTCTTTTAGGCTTTGTTTCATATTTTTGCATTCATCATGTGGATTTTCCAGTTTTTTTTTTGGGATCTCGGTCTTCATATTTCTTCATTGATTTTCTTTTACTATTAATGTTCATCTGTGTTTTACTACCTCTGCAATATCTTTATACTTTCTGTATATATATATTGTCTGTGTATATTGCATCACATACGCCATTGCCGCATCACATACTTTCTGCAGATCCTCCAGCCACCATCTCCATATACAGTAACCATATGGATGCTACCATTTGTGCCACCGGCCGTCATTTTCTTTTACAACAGCCACCCTCACAGCCTACGTCCTTGTGTTTCTGCTAAACACACTATTCACCTCAGTGTTACATCTATAGGTCATGATATATGTCTTTCCTATGTGTGATCCATCTTTGCCTCCATGGCAATATATCCATAATGCCTGCAGCTGTGTAACACTTACACAACTATTTGACCACATTGCTGCCAACATCACAAAGCTAGGCAAGAATCCCGGAAGCATGTGCCCCTAAGAGAGCTCCCTTTATCAAGTTTCAAGCGACAGTCAGAGGTTTCGATTTCTTCATCTGTTACCCACATTCACCTTCATTATCCAGACCACTTCATTTATACATAATACCCACTTGAGCACCCACAACAATGATCTGTATCACTCTAAACACTTACAACAGTACGTTATATTGCTGCAAATACTTATAGCAATGTCTAGCATTGCTGTGACATCCCGACACCTACAACAATGCCTAGCATTGCTGTAACTGCCCCATTTACTGCAAATACAACTGTAGCATCACCTGTATTCTGTTATCGCATGCTTCTTTAGGATCATATTATACCCCCTTTCCCCTTTTATTTAATGTATTATATATGCATCCTATTATCAACATGTACATTCAAGTTCCAATCTAACATTCTAGATTTCTTTTCATATATGATATTTTGCTAACTCTGTTCATCTTGCAGGAAATAGAAAATGTCATCTCTTTTGATTTAGAAATTGTAATCTCAAATCTCAATTTCAGAAATGTAATAGCTAGACCTTAATGAGAAGGTTACATTTCCAGCTTTTAGATAGAATGAATGAGCATTGTAAACATGATAAATAACTTGTTTCACATTATTTTGCCCTTTATTATCTCAAAATTCACAAATGGGAACACGAATGGCACGTGCACCATTTTATAAAAGGTGATTAAATCCTAGGTTGATGATTTGCATCAATGGCCATAGTGAAGGTACGAACAAAACTTAAGATTTTCATCTTTTATGGAATAACATTGGATCTACACTAGATCCTTTTTAAAAATTAACATATTTTTTCAAAATATTTTATTTTTTCTTTATCAGAGTTTAATTTAAAATTAACTCAAGATATATATCAATGGCCATAGTCAGGATATATTGAGAGTTAATTTCATTTTAAACTTTATAAAGGCACCAAAAATGTGTTTTATTCTTCACTTGAATTTAAATACAATTGTTATATAATATATTTTATGACCATAGTCAGAGATGTATTATATTCTCAAATCTTATTTTAATTCACTTAAAGAATGAAATATGCTTTTCAAAAACCCAATTTCAAAATCTTTTAATTTATTTCATCATTTAGGATAGAATTACATCATATTTTCAAAATTCTTTTTCAAAATCCAGGTGATTTTGAGATATATCTTAAAATATCTTCTTCATTTCTCAAATCAATCTTCAATTTCTATTTCAATTCATCTTTCTATCTCATTTAGAAATTCAAAATTCAATTTCAAAGTCCCATTTGACTTTGAAAATTCAAATTCACTCCTATATTCCAAATTCAATTTCCAATTTTAAAGTTCAAATCAAACTCTTGAAAATTCAAATTCATTTTCATTTCCATGATTCAATTTAGCATTTCAAATCAAAATTCAAAGTTCAATTTAACTTTGAAATTTCTGATTCATCTTCTGATTTCAAAACTCAAGGTTTAAAATCAAAATTATTCTTTATTTTTCAAAAAATCTCCAAAGTTCCATCTAAAGATTGAGTCTTGATTCTCAAATTCAAAATAAAGGTTTTGAGATTGATTCTGAATCTCAAAATTCAATTTTTCCCTAAAGCCCACCTTTGAATTCAAAATTTGGATCTCCAAAATCCAGATCCATCCTCAAAGTCCCATTTGGATCTTCAAAAATCCAAATTTCATCTTAGGATTCCAGATTTCTGATTCAACTCCATTTTTGGATTCCAGACTTCGGATCCTATTCCATTTAGGATTCCAGATTTTGGATTCAACTCCATTTTGGATTCCAGACTTCGAATCCAATTTCATTTAGGATTCATGTTTCGAATTCAAATCCATCTTGGATTCCATATTTCAAATGTAGTTCCATTTCCAATTCTCATTTCCAAAAGCTAATTTCAAAACTATTTCTTAAATATGAATTGAAATTCAATTCCTGTTTTAGGTCTTGAATTCAAAATCGATTCTTGAAAATCAATCCAAATTCAAAGTCCATTGTGACTTTGAAAATTCATTCTTATTTCAAAATTCCAAATCTAAATTTCTTTTCTCTTCATCTGAAGACTTATCTTTCTAAATTCTAATTATTTTCAAGACTTGAAAATTCAAACCTCTTCTTCCGGGTCTATTTTAAATTCTGAGATAGATTCAAAATCTAACTTTTTCAAAACCAATTTCAAATCTTTGAATCATTTTCCTTCACTCCATTATCACATTTATTTCAGAATCACTTGGAAAATCCCAAATTTCCAAAAATATTTTCTCAAAAGCATACATTTCTGCATTTGCATTGCACAAGCATGATTCTTTGTGCATTTTTAGACTTAGAATAAATTCTTGGATAATATTTTAGCAAAACAAAAAGGCATAAAGTCAATCATTGGTTCGATTACCCCTGGTAAAGGCGCCAGGAACGGTTGAACATCGTACCAACGAGCGAATTCCGTCTCTCCATTTTTTCGTAAATTTTTAAAAGGGAGGCGAGTAATTTCCAAATATTTTCAAAATTTTGGTCAGATGAGACCTTCGCAAAAGAGTTCCTATCTCGTTTTCTTCCTTTTCTCATTCTCTCTTCTTTTCTTTATTTTACTTCCCCTTCAAAAAGGGAAATAGAGGCTAGAAAGGAAAAAGAGAAAGGAAAAGAGGAAACATGTTATCATCGCAAAATTTTTCCTCCCTCCCCCTTCGAGAGTGAAAAAAAATGATTCCGAGAGTCAAACTCGACCAAAGCTTTGAAAATTGGTTTTTGAAAATTTACTCGCCTCCAATTTGAAAATTTGTGAGAAAATTTTGTGGAATGGGATCCGCCTGTCAGTACAAGGTTCAACCGTTCCTGGCGCCTTTACTAGGGATAATTGAACCAAGGATCAAATGTGTGCTTTGACTAAGTTAAATTATTTAAATTATGCTCTATTTTCCTAGAATGCACAGAGAATAAGGCATGTGCTATGGATTTTTTAAAATATGCAAGTTTTGAAAGAATGATGTTTGCTTGGAAAGTTGAAATATGCTTGAAAAGTGCCTTGAAAATGGAATTACTGGGAAAATCATTGAATTTCATTGGACATCAGAATTTAAATTGGGAAATGAATTCTCATGAACACTTGGACTTTGGGAAAATCGATTTTGAGCTTTGAATTGCTTTTCTGAGGAAATAGATTTGAGAATCTTGAGAAAATCAGGAAGTTCATTGGAAAATGATTTTTGAAATGGAAAATGGATTCTCAGAAAAATGGGAACTCTGAGAAAATTGATTTTTGAGATTGGAAACTAAAATTGAGAATGTGAAAATCTTGTAAAATCTTGATTTGAACTTGGAAAATACTTCGAAATCTCATTTGAAAATTCAGAGTTCTGAGAAAATCGAATCCTCAGAAAGACTTGGGAATTTTTGAGAAACTCGATTTATCGGAAATTGAAATTGGAGAATGAATTTGAAAATAATGCAATTTGAATGATATGAATGAATTTGAAAGATAATTCTTTGAGAAATTGGGAAATCCTTTTGAAACTTTGAGAAATGCAGTGCATTTTTGAAATTAGCATAAGAGTGTAGGTTGAATGTGGCTAATACGAAAATCATAAATCTAAGTTTCATTCGTATTCTGACTATGGCCAAAAATACAAAGTCTACCAAGTTTATAAACTCCATAAGAGCTTGTGCATGCGCCATTCGCGTCAATCATAGTGAATTTTAGAAAAATGTGCATGAATGATGCATCAGATATCAGAATTTGCAGAAATTAAACTATATGCAATGCAATCCTATTCTAAGTTGAAAAGTAACTCTTATTCCAAATTATTACAACTTGATATTACATTGAATTGAAATAAAAGAATAAAAGCTAAGTCTTCTTTTTAGATATTCCTACAAAACAAAAAAACAATGTTAGCACAGAAATGTAGGTTTTTCCGAATTTATCCAAAAATATTAGAAATTATCAGATATTATTCAGATATAAACCCAAAATCATGCCCCTTTTGATATAAACATAAGAAATAAGGAATAAATTTAGAAAATAAACTTGGAAATTCGAAATTAGGGTCAAAATGACCAAAATACCCCTTACGACCTTGAAATCAGGGTTTTCTAAAAGAATTTTTGTAAAATTTGGAAATTTGAAAATAAAATGAAATAAATCAAACACAATATGATGAAATATGCTGATATGCATGAAAATTTGTAAAATTGAAGTTTAAAATTTTGAAATTGTGATCAAAATGACCAAAATGTCTCTGATAACAAGACTATGGCCTTGAAACCAGGGTTTTCTGAAATAAATTTTGCAAAAATGAGAAATTGAAATGCAAATGAGATTGAAATTAACTCTAATATGACATTTCATGATTATTTATATAAATAAAACCCTAAAATATCAAAAATATCATAAAATATCAAATTTAACTCGATCTTTGCCGCATTTTCGCCTCTGAATTTAAAAATAACCTAACACACAAAGCAAATGGACTTGGATTTAAGCCAAATTTAGCATGGACACCTAGACTAAACCATAAAACAGAATGTAACTCGAAAATCTAATTTTTTTAATATAGAAAATAGCTAAAAATCCTAAAAAATCAAGATTTTGCCTAAAATGATAATTCTAAATTGGATTTTGGATATCAAACTTCCATAAAAATTTCCCAAATTTTATGGGGTGATGGAGGACAGTATGAAAAGTATTTTTTCCTTTTACAAATTCTGGTTTTGACCTATGGTCCGAGCTGGACAGCTCCAGCAAGTCGGTCTGGAATCCGGCGACTCTAGGATTTGAGGCAAACAGATAGGTTTTGGGAGAAAATATGGGGAAAATAGAAGAAAGATGGGAAAATGGCTGAAATTGTAGGAAAATGTTCCTAATAAACAGAGTAAGATTTCCTCTTTTTACAACATTGGGATTCGGGTTAGGGTTTGGAAATGGGCACACTGTTATCAGAGACCTGGATCTCTAGAATTCTCAGGCATGAGAATCTGTCACACAGAAAAAATAATTTTGGGAAAAATACTTGGACAATCCCAAAAATTCCCAAATTTTGGGAAATGACAGGGGAACGAGTTAAAAATAACTTTCATGTTGAAAGTTTTGATAGACGACTCATGGATTGACCGGACACAACACATTTAGATCGGTCTATACCCTGACAAGGAAAAATCAAGGTTTTCCTAAAGGTCTGGGAAAATCAATTTTTAGCAGAGGCCAAATCTATTTATAAATATCTCAAAACCTTTAGACAATTAGTAGATTTCACCTTGAATCTACTATAATTTTTAGGGGGAGATTCGGATCTCCCATCTAGGGGATCTCGGGGGCTTTTGTCTGCTAAAACAGAAATTGGAAATTCTGAAAATGTAAAATCCCAGTTTGGGATTCGGTTTGTTTGAGAGGGTTTCAAAACCCAAAATGAATCAAATTTTCGGCAGGAAAACAAAAACATCTAACCACGACCATCATGCTATTTTCCATGATTTTTGAATGAATTTTTTTACATGAAATAATAACTAAACGGGATACATAAAATAAAACATGCTAAACTATCGACTAAATTGACTTAAGTAACAAGAAACAAAGAGGCAAGATTAAATCTAATATATAAAACATAAAATTTATCTAAAACCTAGAATTAAACATGGGAAGCTCAAAAATACATGAATCCTATTCACCTTATTATTGTGGCTATGAAGAAGGAGGATCCAATCCATTGATTGGATGGATCCTTTCCTCTCACTAGCAAAGCATAAAATAAGAAAAAAAATGGAAAAACCAAGGGAGATAATGGGAAGATCTTACCTTAGGTTAGCTTGCTGCACGGTTGGCGGTCTCGAAGGTAGCTGGTACCAAGTGAAGAAGGCTGGAAAGGTTGAAGTTGAAGAAAATGACTGCTACAATGAGGGCTGCAACCTTGGTGTTTGAAGGGAGGCGATGGCTGCCGCTAAAGGTTGGTGATGGTGGTAGACCGGCTGGTGCGGAGGCTGGATATGCAGCTGCAAGGTGGCTGGCTGTAAGGCTTGATGTAGTTGGAGTAAGATGGCTGAAGGTGGAGCTTGCTGGAAAGGAGGTGAAGAGAAAGGGAGAGAGAGAGAGAGAGAGAGAGAGAGAGAGGGGGGGGGAGATCCAAGAGCCCACAGTGAGTCTTACCCTCTTTTTTTTTTTTTTAAACAAAGACTTATGGTTTTAATGAATCCTGGACTTAGGTTGAGAGGCTTAATGAAAAGGAAGCTCTTTTGGTTTACGTGAATGGGCTGGACCAAGGAGAGTGGGAAGGAAAGAAGAAGAAGAAGAAGAAGAAGAAATGAAAGAAAGAAAGGAAGAAAGAAGAAAAAGAAGAAAGAAAGGAAGAAAAAGAAAGAAGAAGAAGGAAAGGAGGGGAAAAAAGAAAGGAAAGAAAGAGGAAGGGAGAGGGGTTGGTCGACCCCTATTGTGGGTCCCACCTTTTCTTCAAAAATAAATAAAATAAATAAAATAAATAAAATAAAAAGGAAAACAAAAGAAAACAAAGAAAGAAAAGATATTTTTTTTTTGTTTTAAAAATAAAAATGTAGATGTACCTGAAGGAACCATCTCAGAGTGGGATCACTTTCCAAATTTGAAATTCATTTTGAGAATCATAGGGGTAGAATGGTCTTTTTAGAAAATTTCCCGACGAAATGAGCTATTTTTGGCAGTTTTTGAAACGAACTCGAATTTTGAAGTTAAATACCCCGTTGCAAAGCAAATCTAGTTTAGAATTTGAAAATTTGATTTTAAAAAAAATCCAAACTGTTTTTCTCGAGAAAATATTTCCAAATTTAGAATCTTGGGGGTAAAAATGTCAATTTTAAAAACCCAGAGTTCGAAATTGATTTATGAAAACTTTTAAAACTTAATCTGGATTGAAAATTATAAAACTGGAGTTCTGGACTTCGAAAATGAAATGAAACGCGATGAAATGTTATGAAATGCTGAGAAATGATATGTAATGATGAGAAATGTCATGAAATTCTATGCAAAATGCTATCACTGAATGAAGAAGTTGGACATTAGACCCCGATTGGCAGTTGTACCAGTTCAAAAAGTGTTAAAATTTGCAAAATGATTCAAGAAATGTTTTTCGGGTTCTACCGGGCTAGAGTGACACTGAAAATTGGGGTTTGAGCTGGATTGAACTAAAATGAACTGGATTGAGCTGGGTTTTAGAGTTTCAGAACTCAAATGAATTGGCAAGGCACTGACTGAATTGACCTTTTGACTAAATTTTCAAGAAAAGATGTCATTTTTAGAGAAATGGTACGGAATGGTCACTGAAGTGAAGTGAATTATAAATCTGAGCTGGGTTTGAGCTAAAACAAAGGTCAGTAATAATGAGATGAACTAGAATCAAAGCTTGAACACTATCTCAACTGACTGAACTCAGCTCAATTTCAGCTGAAAGAGCTGAAATGGGCTAAAATGGGCTTTTGGACACGTGGAAATGATTTTGAACTGAAACTGAAGCACTTGAACTCCTGGTGAGCTTAGGCTAGACTCAGGGGAATATGACTAACTGAATCAGAGACAATTGGCTTGGATTTGAGTGAGAAATGAGCTCATTTCTGAATAAATGATCCCATTTTGGCAGGAATGGTCAGAAATGAAAATGGTATGTTCATTGTGAGCTTGGGTGAGATTGAAATGACTGATATTCTAACTGTTTTGAACTGACCAATGAGCTTGGTTGACTCTGACTGACTGGGGTCCGAAATGACCTAGGGGTAAAATGGTAATTTTCCTAATAAAAGTTGGTAAAATGGTAGTTTTCTAAAACAAACTCGGGGTTTAACTCCTACACTGACCTAACAGGGTTGGCACTGCACGAGAAGGGTTGTTTGAGAATGGAAGAGAAAAAATTGGGGTGTTTACAGATGCCTCTCTTTGCTACTAAGTCGTCTTGAGGACGAGCTTAGTGGCAAAAAAACACACACCAAATTTGGGCTATAAAATGCCCCAATTAAAAGGATCTGACTGGTTATGAAGATTAGCCCTGATGAAAATGGTAGATATGAAATAGAGAATGACGAAGAAAATTTTACTTGAAAGAAGTGAGATTCAGGTTTTGCCCTTAACCTGGATGGGACGGGAAATACCTCGTGTAGAAACGAAGCTCAGGTTTAACCTTTAACCTGACCGGGAATGAAATACCTCATCAGAATGAGGCTCAGGTTTAACCCTTAACCTGACCGGGAAGTGGAAATGGTAAGTTGGATGGTGAATAAGACATTTTTTTGACGAAGAAGAATAAGGCGACTCTTTCGACAATGCAAAAGATGAATTCTTTCGACAACGCGAAAGATAACAAAGGCGATCCAAAGGAACAAGGCGATTCTTTTAACAACGCGAAAGATGAATTCTTTCGACAACATGAAAGATAACAAAGGCGATCCAAAGGAACAAGGCGATTCTTTTAACAACGCGAAAGATGACAAGGCGATCCAAAGGAGCAAGGCGATTCTTTCGACAACGCGAAAGATGAATTCTTTCGACAACGCGAAAGATGACAAAGGCGATCGAAATGAGCAAGGCGATTCTTTTGACAACGCAAAAGATGAATTCTTTCGATAACGCGAAAGATAAGAAAGGCGATCCAAAGGAACAAGGCGATTCTTTCAACAATGCGAAAGATGACAAGGCGATCCAAAGGAGAAAGGCGATTCTTTTGATAACGCAAAAGATGAATTCTTTCGACAACGCAAAAGATGACAAAGGTGATCCAAAGGAACAAGGCGATTCTTTCAACAACGCAAAAGATGACACGGCAATCCAAAGGAGCAAGGCGATTATTCTGACAATGCAAAAGATGAATTCTTTCGACAACGCGAAAGATAAAAAAGGCAATCCAAAGGAACAAGGCGATTCTTTCAACAACACGAAAAATGACAAGGCGATCCAAAGGAGCAAGGTGATTCTTTTGACAACGCAAAAGATGAATTCTTTCGACAACGCGAAAGATAAGAAAGGCGATCTAAAGGAACAAGGTGATTCTTTCAACAGCGCAAAAGATGACAAGGCGATCTAAAGGAGCAAGGTGATTCTTTCGACAACGTGAAAGATGAATTTTTTCGACAACACGAAAGATGACAAAGGCGATCCAAAGGAGCAAGGCGATTCTTTTGACAACGCAAAAGATGAATTCTTTCGACAACGCGAAAGATAACAAAGGCGATCCAAAGGAACAAGGCGATTCTTTCAACAACGCGAAAGATGACAAGGTGATCCAAAGGAGCAAGGCGATTCTTTTGACAACGCAAAAGATGAATTCTTTCGACAACGTGAAAGATAACAAAGGCAATCTAAAGGAGCAAGGTGATTCTTTTGACAACGCAAAAGATGAATTCTTTCAGCAACGCGAAAGATGACAAAGGCGATCCAAAGGAACAAGGCGATTATTTCAACAACGCGAAAGATGACAAGGTGATCCAAAGGAGCAAGGCGATTCTTTTGACAATGCAAAAGATGAATTCTTTCGACAACACAAAAGATGACAAAGGCGATCTTTTCGTAGAGAAGGCTAATCTTTCAACAACGCGAAAGACGACAAAGGCTATCCTCTCAAGGAGGCAAAAGGTGATGCCAGAATATGTCAAGATAGATATCGAGCTCTTTACTTCATGTCAAGATAGTAAGAAAATATTGCCAAAATGTTTTAAAATTGTTTGTTGATTCAAAATACTTGAAACTGATGTATATTGGTATGAAAATATTTCCTCTTTTCTACCCAAAGTATTACCTCCAATTGAGCCAACTCTGTAGAATCAAGATTCGAATTCAAATTGCTTGCGATTGGCTTTCTTTCAAGGAGGCTATCAATTTCCTTGATATAAACAAAAAAGCGAGTATTCTTGATATTGTGAAAG
Organism: Nuphar pumila; assembly: GCF_984573655.1. Taxonomy (NCBI): domain Eukaryota; kingdom Viridiplantae; phylum Streptophyta; class Magnoliopsida; order Nymphaeales; family Nymphaeaceae; genus Nuphar; species Nuphar pumila. Next base: position 151,624,769 of record NC_143249.1, on the reverse strand, counting down.
CAATTGGTGAAAAAATATTGATAATAGAATTTCACAAAATTTAAAGAAGATTCTTGGCAGACTTGGCAGTTTGATATCCTGGGATTCTTTTCTCATGATGATCTTTCTGCACTCTCTTTTTTTTTGGCAGAATTTGAGCTTTCTTGGGTTTTTGGGGATTACATCATCCTTCATTTTGAAGATGTCCTGACTTTTCTCTCTTTTTTTTTTGGAAGGGTACATCACAAACTTCTTCATCTTGGAGATGCTTCGATCCTTTTTTCTCTTAGGGATTGTCTTGACAGTATTGGCTCTTTGGTTGGAAATCTCTTGATGATAGCAGAAATTAAATATCTTTTAGGTTTGTCGGGAGACTCATTGCAGTCGCCTTCATCTTGACGGTGATCTGAACTTTCCCTAGAAGGATCCGTCACAAACTCCTTCATCTTGGAGATGATCCAAATCTTCTTTGGCCTCGAGGGTCTAACTCGCATAATTCGTCTTCATCTTGACGACAATTGAGAGATCCCTTTTGCAGATATTTAATTGTAGCTTAGGTGATGGAGAAGATATGAAAATTGAGTGGATTTTTTTGTATCACGCAGAATATTTCAACTGCCTTATTTTCCAAGAATGATCTTTTAAAAATGTGTCATTGACTGCGATCAATATCGATCACTTATGACTTTGCGACAACATTGAATTTCCTTTGCTGGCCATAGCGAGGATTTATTCTTCATCCTTTTGGTTGGCCAATAGAAGGATTTTGAATTTTGAATCATTTTTTGTGAAAGCTTTGTCCTTTCGGAAACAATACTAAAGGTATTCTGAGGTAAAGTTTTTGTGCTATAAAGATTTTGAAATCAACAAATATTTAATGACAAATTGGCAAAATAGTCTTGGAATCTTTGGTGAAAAAAATTGCTTGATATCCGAGTTGACACATCAAAGGGATTCTGGATGAAGGTCCAACACGAACCTAAACTCTAAAGGTAAATCCAATATGAAATTGGAATCCGGAAGGTAAGTCCTAGCACAATGCTGAATTTTGAAGGTAAGTTCAACTTAGAAGTTGGTTTTGAAAGAGCAACCGAGTCGAAACTCAGATTTTGTAAGGAAAACTAGAAAATTCGAGTCAGAACTCGAGTCTTTAAAGGAGAACTAAAAAGTTTGGTTTTGAAGGAAAGAAAATTTGAGTTAGAAGTCAAATCTTTGAAGGAAAAACTAGACCCATTTGGATTTAAAGAAAAGGAAATTCGAGTCGGAACTCGAACCCTAAAGGAAAAACTGAAAAGTTCAGAAGGAAAGAAAATTCGAGTCAGTACTCGAATCCTAAAAGAAAAACTTACACCAATTTGGATTTAAAGGAAAAGAAATTTGAGTCGAAACTCAAATCCTGAAGAAAAAGTAGATCAATTTGGAAGGAAAAGAAATTTGAGTCGGAACTCGAATCCTGAAGGAAAACTAGATTGATTAGAAGGAAAGGAAATTTGAGTCGAAACTCGAATCCCGAAGGAAAACTAGATTAATTAGAAGGAAAGAAAATTTGAGTCAGAACTCGAATCCTGAAGGAAAACCAGACCAATAAGAAGGAAAGGAAATTTGAGTCGGAACTCGAATCCTGAAGGAAAACTAGATCGGTTAGAAGGAAAGGAAATTCGAGTCGGAACTCGAACCCCGAAGGAAAATTAGATCAATTGGAGGGAAAGGAAATTCAAGTTGGAACTCGAATCCCGAATGAAAACTAGATCAATTAGAAGGAAAGGAAATTCGAGTCAGAACTCGAATCCCGAAGGAAAACTAGATCAATTGGAAGAAAAGGAAATTCGAGTCAGAACTCGAATTCCAAAGGAAAACTAGACAAAAAGAAGGAAAGAAGATTCAAGTCGGAACTCGAATCCCTAAGGAAAACTACACCAATGTGGACACTGAATTTTAAAGTGTACCAGTGTGAATACTGAATTTTGAAAATGAACCAGTACAAGCATTATGTTTTGAAAAATTACCAGTACGAATACTGGGTTTTGGAAAATTACCAGTACGAATGCTGGGTTTTGGAAAATTACCAGCATGAACACTGGGTTTTTGAAAAATTATCAGCACGAACACTGGGTTTTAGAAAATTACCAGCACGAACACTAGGTTTTTGAAAAATTACCAGCAAAAACACTGGATTTTTGAAAAATTATTAGCACGAACACTGGATTTTTGAAAAATTACCAGCACGAACACTGAGTTTTGGAAATTTACCAGCACGAACAATGGGTTTTTAAAATTTTACAAGCACAAACACTGGATTTTTAAAAAATTTCCAGCATGAACACTGGATTTTTGAAAAAATTACCTGCACAAACACTGGGTTTTTGAAAAATTACCAGCACAAACACTGAATTTTTGAAAAATTACCAGCATGAACACTGGATTTTTGAAAAATTACCAGCACGAACACTGGGTTTTGGAAATTTACCAGCACGAACACTGGGTTTTTGAAATTTTACCAGCACGAACACTGAATTTTTGAAAAATTACCAATTAATTCTGATAGAAGATTTTCAGTCTTCACCCTCACGACGACTTGGACAACTGTCGCGGTCTCAGGATTTATCCCTTAACCTGAAGGAGAAATGAATTTGATGCAAATGAATGTAAATGAATGCAAATGAATGCATGTAAATGCAAATGTATGCAAAATGATGTAAATGAATGCACATACATGCAAAATGAGAGATTTGTTTGATCCTGCCTACATACAGGATGTTTTGAAGACAATTTTCAAAATAATGCCCTAGTATAATAGGGGAAGGAAATTTTGGATAAAAGGAAGATAATTGACATTTGAAGAAGGCTCTCCAAAGGTAACAAAGTAACTGACTTTTGATCGATTCAGAGACTCCAAAGAGGGTCATTCCTCATGAAAGAACATTTTGCAGAGAAGGAGAATAAAAGGTGGCATCAAGCTCATGAGGAAAATTGATAATTTTATTGATGCATTGAAGGAAAAATGACAAATCAAGGAAAGATAGACAAGATTATATCATCCTTTGAAGGCAAAATGAGAAATGGGAAAATGCTAGCATTGTCAGCCTTTTGAGTACTTAAGGAAAAATGACTAGTCCTTCTTTTCATCTTCAACGAGAAGATTCTTATCAATGCAATCTTGAACAATGTTTTTGAAGACAAAACAGTGGTCAGTATCGTGTCCTACTGCCCGATGGAATTTGCAGAATTGGTCCATGAATCTTCCCATGATCATGGGAGGATCTGTGGCTCTTGGGAGCTTTACCATTTCTTTGGTCAACATATATTTGAGGATTTCATCGAGAGGTTGCTCAAGAGGAGTAAACTGACGATCGTCACCCCAACCATCCCACTTTATTTTTTCTTTCTGCTGACTCAATTTTTTATTCTTCTTTGAAGACTTTTCTTTCTGACCTGTATGATTGCTCTTGCTATTTTTGTAGTCACTGCGGTCGGCATTGGTGGAGAAGGTGAAATTTACCTTTTTCTTTGAATCTTGATTATTCTTAATGAGGGTGATGCCATCATAGACCCCATTCTCTATTCCCATCTCGAGCCACTCGGCCCGTTCAGTAAGCTCAATGAAAGATTTGGGAGGCGAGGTGGAGATAATACCTCTCAAAGGTTGTGAGAAATTGTTCAGAATAATCTGGAGTGCGTGCTCCTCTGAGATGGGATTTCTCATTTTGTTGCAAGTGTCCCTCCATCTGCGGATGAGGTTTCTGGCTTTCTCATTATCTCTTTGCTTTGTGATGTAGAGATGGTTCAGTGTTGACAGCGCTTCGGTGTTGAAAAGGAATCGTTCAATGAACAAATTGACCACTTTATCGAATTCCTTCAACTCGATGGGATTGATGTGTTCTGAGTACCACTTGGCGATGATGCTCTCCAGACTGTGAGGAAAACATTTAAACAAAGCACGATTGTCTCTCTTGAATCGATTGTACTCTGCAAAGAACATAGCCAGGTGAGCCTTGGGATCGCCAGGCTCATCAAATTTGACAAATTTACGGGGAAGATCTTCTAGGCTGTTATCCCAATCTAAACCATCATAGAAATTTTTTCTTGCAAAAATCCTTTTGCCCTTGTCGCGGGCTTGTAGATCCTTAACCATTTTGACCACATCTCTGAGTTGTGACTGGTCAGAGTTATTAGCAGACTAATCTTTTAGCTTATTGGTTGACCCCTGCCTCTGAGTCATCTTCTCAGAAGCTTGTTGAGCCTCACACTCCTCATCAGTGTCACCTCCTGATTCTGCTTCATTAGATGTATCCTCATGTTGGATACGCTTCTTGGATATCTTCAGTTGTTTCTTCAATGTTTGGCCCTTGTTCTTTTTTTTGGTAGCAATCTTGTCGGAACTGGCCCCTGTTTGCTCTGCCATCATCTTATTCATCATCTTTTGAAACATGGCATACATCTAGGGATCGACATCATCATTGGCTTGTTGACTTTGGTTCCTAGCAGATCGTAGAGAATCCATTTCTTGCTCGCTGCTATTGTTAGGGTGCTGAAGTGACACTATTTTCTTCCCAGATCTGGTCTGAACCATTCCACATTGCCGAAACTCTCTGTAAGACAAATGGGATGATTAGAATGAGGGAAAATTCTTGAAGGCAATGACTTGGAGAATAGAAGGAAAATAATGGATGAAGATCTGAAATTGGGTTGACCGTTTGAAGGATATCCCTTTACTAGAGATGGGATTATTGTTGGGATTGTGACAACTGCGTTGTTATTCCATGAGAGGAAATAAACAACCGAGATATACCTTGTTACCTAGGCGAGGTCGTCAACCATGAAGAAAAAGATATTTTTAAAGGAATATAACAAAGTAATGCATAATTGGTAATGAGCTTCTCTGCGAACTTGGGAGATTATCTGAGAAGGAAGGTAAGAAGAATTTTTCAGGGAAAAGCATTCATCACAAAGGGCATATTGCATGAGAGTTCAGAATATGAAGAAAATGACCTCCAAATATAAGGAAAATTGGTGATTTTATTGATGTTTTGGAGGAAGGATGACAAATTTAAAGAAAGCAACTGGAGACTACATTTATTCATAGAAGCAAAAGCAAAAATGATGGAAATGAGAAAGTATTGGCATTTGTCATCTTCATGAATGATCAGGGAAAGGCTCGGTCAGAATGGACGTTTGGTCTTCCTCTTTAACGGGGAGATTCTTGTCAACATAGTCTTGAACGATATTTTTGAAGATGAAGCATCGCTCAGTATCATGCCCTGTAGCTCGGTGGAATTCGCAGAAGCGATCTTTCCATTTTCCTAGGGCGACTAGAGGATTAGCAATTCTTGGAAGTTTAACCATTCCTTTGCTCAGCATGTATTCAAGGACCTCTTCGAGGGACTGATCTAGAGGAGTGAGCTTGCGGTCATAACCCCAACCTTCATGCTTTGGCTTCTTTTGACTGCTTGCTTTCTGCTAGGAGTAGAATTGAAGGGATTTGGTCAGGATAGTCGGCCGGTCTGCTGTTTTGCTTTTCCCCATAATATCCTTATCAATGTAATCTTGGACGATGTTCTTGAGGATGAAACAATTTTCTGTATCGTGTCCTATTGCACGGTGAAACTTGCAAAATTGTTCTTTGAATCTACCCATGATTGTTGGGGGATCAACGACTTTTGGTAAATGAACCATGCCTTTTGCGAGCAGATTTTCTAAAACAGTCTCGAGCTTCTGATCTAGATGGGTGAACTTTCGATCAGTGCTCCAGTCTTTGTGTTTTGATTTTTCCTGCTCTTTTCCTTTATGCTGGGGACTGGACTGGAGAGGTCGATCATTTCGCTTGGCTGGCTCCTTTCTAGTGTTTGACTCGGGTAGCTCCAATAGCATCTTTGTCATCATCTTTTGAAACATCCTGTACATGACTGGATCAATGTCATCTTCACTTGTTTGGTCCTGCTTCTTGACTGGCCTCGGAGAACTCATTTCTTCGACATTGTTTGGTACTATTCTCTTTCCCGACCTTGTTTGAACCATGATGAAATGTCAATGCTTTCTGTAGAATAAAGGAATGGTTTAGACTGAAGGATTTTTGGGAGAAATAGAGATGATGCAAGAGATGTCTAAGGACTCGAAAAGAGACGGAAATCTAGCAGACATGGAGAAAAGAAGTTTGACAAGATTTGAACATTTGAAAAATTGCAGGCATGATCAAAATAAGGTTAGAAATTCGAGGTTCAAAGGAAAGGTAGAAAAAGGGAAATCACCTGGACTTTTTGAGGAAAATTTTGAGGTTTTGAAAATCATCCAGGGTTTTGATAAAACTATTGGAAAATAGATGAAATTTGGAAAATGATGTAAAAGACAAATAAAAGGGAATTGAGAAATAAAAGAAGAATGCATTCAATCACATCCTGCATAAACAATTATGCACATATAGCATTCCCTAAGAAACTGACTTTAAATGCATCAATTTTAAAAGAGCTGTAGGACCCTAATCCTGACTCTAGACTCAAATCAACTGTGTCCAATCCAGTTATGCGAATATACTCGAGCCGAGGCTCGATGTACGTAGCTTAAAAATTCATCTCTGGTTCTAGGCTTATGTTTTCCCAACATCCTTGAGCATCTGTCGATATACGTTGGACTATGGCCCTTGGTACGTGGCAGGGGGGCGTTAGCCCAAATAAGTGGCCCAGTTGTGAGGCTCTGTCCCGAACTATGGTTCTGGAAGAGAGCCCAGCAACGTGAAGACCGGGTAGACATAGGTGGGGTGGTTTTTGAAAAATGATCACATGCAGACAAACAGATGGCTCTAAGTCCTAAAGAGATAGAATTTTGAAAATTTTGACGAAGCAAACATTGTTTTCATACAAATCCTAGATTGAGGAGTGTTATATTTCAGACCTAAGTCTAAGTGAGCATGAATAATTCTCCTCAATATAGTCCTACCAAACCATGCCTAGTCTACATGCAATCCATGTCAGCTAGGTTCAAGTTTAGGCTCCTAGGTTCACATGATATCAGAAAAATAAAGTTGACAGTTCATAGAACATGATTAAGGAAATTGAACTAAGTCAAACACATAATTGATCAGACAAAGACAGGTCCCATCACGGTTACCAAACTTGTTATCATCATAAATTTTTCCTCCCTCCCTCTGCGAGAGTGAAAAAAAAACGATTCTGCGAGTCAAACTCGACCAAAGCTTTGAAAATTGGAATTTGAAAATTTACTCACCTCCGTTTTGAAAATTTATGAGAAAATTCTGTGGAATGGGATCCGCCTGTCGGTACGAGGTTCAACTGTTCATGGCGCCTTTACCAGGGGTAATTGAACCAAGGATTAAATATGTGCTTTTACTAAGTTAAATTATCTAAATTATGCTCTATTTTTCTAGAATGCACAGAGAATTAGGCATGTGCTATGGAATTTTGAAAATATGCAAGTTTTGAAAGAATAATGTTTGCTTGGAAAGTTAAAATATGCTTGAAAAATGATTGGAAAGTGCCTTGAAAATGTAATTCCTGGGAAAATCATTGAATTTCATTGGACATCAGAAATCGAATTGGGAAATGAATTCTCAAGAACACTTGGACTTTGGGAAAATCGATTTTGAGCTTTGAATTGCTTTTCTAAGGAAATAGATTTGAGAATCTTGAGAAAATTAGGAAGTTCATTGGAAAATGATTTTTGAAATGGAAAATGGATTCTCAGAAAAATGGGAACTCTGAGAAAATTGATTTTTGAGATTGGAAACTAAAATTGAGAATGTGAAAATCTTGTAAAATCTTGATTTGAACTTGGAAAATACTTCGAAATCTCATTTGAAAATTCAGAGTTCTAAGAAAATCAAATCCTTAGAAAGACTTGGGAATTTTTGAGAAACTCGATTTATCTGAAATTGAAATTGGAGAATGAATTTGAAAATAATGCAATTTGAATGATATGAATGAATTTGAAAGATAATTCTTTGAGAAATTGGGAAATCCTTTTGAAACTTTGAGAAATGCAGTGCATTTTTGAAATTAGCCTAAGAGTGTAGGTTGAATGTGGCTAATACGAAAATCATAAATCTAAGTTTCATTCGTATTCTGACTATGGCCAAAAATACAAACTCTACCAAGTTTATAAACTCCATACCAATTTTGGCACGTATCGGTTGAAAGACAATGCACGGAAGTGGTGGGATACCACTAAACTTATCCAGTTCTCAAAAGTCAAAGTCATTCCTTGGACTGACTTTCGGAGGACTTTTATGGATAACTACTTACCGTTGCATTCCAGAAACAAGAAAAAGATGGAGTTTCTGGAGTTGGAACAGGGCGGTATGAGTCTAATGGACTATACCACCAAATTTCAGAATCTAGAGCGCTACTGCTCTCGATTGTTCGAAACAGACCAAGAAAGGGCCGACAAATATGTGAATGGTCTGCGCGAAGGGCTGCGATCTCGAGTGATAACAAGCATGCCTTCGACTTTTCAGGTTGCGGTAGCAGCAGCTTCAAAAATCCAAGAGGATTGGGTGCGATCTAAAGTGATCATAGCAAAGACGCCCATAGTGAATGGTGGGAATCGTAAAAGGACATTCCCAAGTGGCCAGGGTTCACGACAACCCTTTCAAAAGAAGAAGTTCCAAGGAGGGAACAACACTCAGCAAGTCGTGAGGCCAAGACAGAACCCAACTCCGAATGGTCAGCAGTCCAACTTCAGCTGCCCAAGGTGTCGTATGAACCACCCCGGAAAGCCATGTCCTCGTGACATTGGTGGGTGCTTGTATTGTGGCAAGATGGGCCACTTTATAAGGGATTGCGCCAAGAAAGCTGCAGATGAACAGAGGAGTAATGCCGGATCTGCCGGACCCTCTCGACCAGCACCACAACGTTCTCAGTTTCAACGACCTCCACCTAGAGTAGAACAAAGGCCTGCTGCAGGTCGTGTATACGCTGTAACGACTGAACAAGTCGAAAATGGTGACCTGATTGAAGGCACCGTACCTGTTAATGGACATGCAGCTTACGTCTTGTTTGATTGTGGTGCTACTCATACGTTTATCTCTAACGATTTCACCGAACAACTCCACGCTTCGGTGCAACCGATTGATAAAATGATCGAAGTATATAACCCATTGGGTTCACGCACCAAATGTATCCGGTGTGTGAAAAATTTGGATATTGAGATAGCAGGGCAACACTTGCCTACTGACGCCATCCTGATCGATATGATACAGTACGATGTCATTCTGGGAATGAATTGGTTGGCTCAGAATAATGCCAAGATTCTGTGCCGCGAGGGCAGAGTGATTCTATCTCGACCCGGATTGCCTAAGATGGAATACCGGTTATCCAAACCAGTTCCACAGAAAAGGCTCATATCAGCACTTAAGGTACAAAAATACCTTAGGAAGGGTTGTGTAAGTTGAAAATTAACTCTTATTCCAAATTATTACAACTTGATATTACATTGAATTGAAATAAAAGAATAAAAGCTAAGTCTTCTTTTTAGATATTCCTACAAAACAAAAAAACAATGTTAGCACAGAAATGTAGGTTTTTTCCGAATTTATCCAAAAATATTAGAAATTATCAGATATTATTCAGATATAAACCCAAAATCATATACCTTTTCATATAAACATAATAAATAAGGAATAAATTTTGAAAATAAACTTGGAAATTCGAAATTAGGGCCAAAATAACCAAAATACCCCTGATGACCTTGAAATCAGGGTTTTCTGAAAGAATTTTTGTAAAATTTGGAAATTTGAAAATCAAATGAAATAAATCAAACACAATATGATGAAATATGATGATATGCATGAAAAATTGGAAAATTGAAGTTTAGAATTTCGAAATTATGGTCAAAATGACCAAAATGCCCCTGATAACAAGACTATGGCTTAGAAACCAGGGTTTTCTGAAATAAATTTTGCAAAAATGAGAAATTAAAATGAAAATGAGATTGAAATTAACTATAATATGACATTCCATGCTTATTTATATAAATAAAACCCTAAAATGGCAAAAATATCATAAAATATCAAATTTAACTCGATTTTCGCCTCTGAATTTAAAAATAACCTAACACACAAAGCAAATGAACTTGGATTTAAGCCAAATTTGTCATGGACATCTAGACTAAACCCTAAAATAGAATGAAACTCGAAAATCTATTTTTTTGTTATTTTTTTAATATAGACAATAGCTAAAAATCCTAAAAAATCAAGATTTTGCCTAAAATTATGATTCTAAATTGGATTTTGGATATTAAACTTCCATTAAAAATTCACAAATTTTATGGGGTGATGAAGGACAGTAAGGCAAAGATTTTTTCCTTTTACAAATTCTGGTTTTGACCTATGGTCGGAGTTGGACAGCTCCGGCAAGTCGGTCCGGAATCCGGCGACTCTAGGATTTGGGGAAAACAGATAGGTTTCGAGAGAAAATATGGAAAAAATAGCAGACATATGGGAAAATAGCTGAAATTGTGGGAAAATGTTTTCGATAAACAAAGTAAGATTTTCTTTTTTTACAAAATTGGGATTCGGGTTAGGGTTTGGAAATGGGCACACTGTTATCAGAGACCTAGATCTCTGGAATTCTCAGGCATGAGAATCTGTCAGACAGAAAAGGTAATTTTGGGAAAAATACTTGGACAATCCCAAAAATTCCCAAATTTTGAGAAATGACAAGAGAACAAATAATTAATAACTTTCATGTTGAAACTTCTGACAGATGACTCATGGATTGACCGGACACAGCACATTAGGGTCGGTCTATACCCTGACAAGGAAAAATCGAGGTTTTCCCAAAGGTCTGGGAAAATCGATTTTTAACAGAGGTCAAATCTATTTATAAATATCTCAAAATTTTCAAACAATTAGTAGATTTCACCGTGAATCTACTGTAATTTTTAGGGATAGATTTGGATCTTCCATCTAGGAGATCTTGGGGGCTTTTGTCTGCTAAAACAAAAATTAAAAATTCTTGAAATGTGAAATCTCAGTTTGGGATTCGGTTTGTTTGAGAGGGTTCCGGAACCCAAATTGAATCAAATTTTTGGCAGGAAAACAAAGACATCTAACCATGACCATCATGCTATTTTCCAAGATTTTTTAACGAAATTCTTTACATGAAATAATAATTAGACGGGATACATAAAAAAAAACATGCTAAACTATCGACTAAATTGACTTAAGTAACAAGAAACAAAGAGGCAAGATTAAATCTAATATATAAAACATAAAATTTATCTAAAACCTAGAATTAAACATGGGAAGCTCAGAGAGACATGAATCGTATTCACCTTATTGTTGTGGCTATGAGGAAGGAGGATCCAATCCATTGATTGGATGGATCCTTTCCTCTCACTAGCAAAGCATAAAATAAGAAAAAAAATTGGAAAAACCAAGGGAGATAATGGGAAGATCTTACCTTAGGTTAGCTTGTTGCACGGTTGGCGGTCTTGAAGGTAGCTGGTACCAAGTGAAGAAGGCTGAAACGGTTGAAGTTGAAGAAAATGACTGCTACAAGGAGGGCTGCAACCTTGGTGTTTGAAGGGAGGCGATGGTTGCCGCTAAAGGTTGGTGATGGTGGTAGACCGGCTGGTGCGAAGGCTGGATATGCAGCCGCAAGGTGGCTGGCTGCAAGGCTTGATGTAGTTGGAGTAAGATGGCTGAAGGTGGAGCTTGCTGGAAAGGAGGTGAAGAGAAAGGGAGGGAGAGAGAGAGAGAGACCATCGTGAGTCTTCCCCTCTTCTTTTTTTAACAAAGACTTAGGGTTTTAATGAATCCTAGACTTAGGTTGAGAGGCTTAATTAAAAGGAAGCCCTTTTGGTTTACGTGAATGGGCTGGACCAGGGAGAGAGGGATGGAAAGAAGAAGAAGAAGAAGAAGAAGAAAAAGAAAAAGAAGAAAGGAAAGAAAGAAAGGAAGAAAGAAGGAAAAGAAGAAAGAAAGGAAGAAGAAGAAAGAAGAAGAAGGAAAGGAGAGGAAGAAAGAAAGGAAAGAAAGAGGAATGGAGAGGAGCTGGTCGACTCCTCTTGTGGGTCCCACCTCTTCTTCAAAAATAAATAAAATAAAAAGGAAAACAAAAGAAAACAAAGAAAGAAAAGATATATTTTTTTTTTGTTTTAAAAATAAAAATGTAGATGTACCTGAAGGAACCATCTTAGAGTGGGCTCACTTTCCAAATTTGAAAATCATAGGGGTAGAATGGTCTTTTTAGAAATTTTCTGAACGAAACGAGCTATTTTTGGAAGTTTTTTAAATGAGCTCGGATTTTGAAGTTCAATACCCTGTTGCGAAGCAAATCCAGTTTAGAATTTGAAAATTTGATTTTAAAAGAAATCCAAATTGTTTTTCTCGAGAAAATATTTCCAAATTTAGAATCTTGGGGGTAAAAATGTCAATTTTAGAAACCCAGGGTTCGAAATTGATTTATGAAAACTTTTAAAACTCTATCTGGATTGAAATTTATAAAACTGGAGTTCTGGACTTCGAAAATGAAATGAAACACGATGAAATGTTATGAAATGCTGAGAAATGATATGTAATGATGAGAAATGTCATGAAATGCCATGCGAAATGCTATCACTGAATGACGAAGTTTGGACATTAGACCCCGATTGGCAGTTGTACCAGTTCAAAAAGTGTTAAAATTGATAAAATTTGCAAAATGAATCAAGAAATGATTTTCGGGTTCTATCGGGCCAGAGTGACAATGAAAATTGGGGTTTGAGCTGGATTGATCTGAAATGAACTAGATTGAGCTGGGTTTTAGAGTTTCAAAACTCAAATGAATTAACAAGGAAATGACTGAACTGACCTTTCCGACTAAATTTTCAAGAAAAGCTATCATTTTTATGCATGTTCTACGAAAGCAGTTTTTCATGTATTGCAGTTATACAACCCTCTGATGAAGCAGTAAAACATTTTTTTTCCTGATTTAGATCAACAAAGTCATCAAGAAGTTTCAGGAGCTGTAGAATCAGATATATGTTTCTCAGATGATCTACAAAAGGTTGATATTGCACTAGAAGCACTAGATATTCCTTCTAAAGAAATCGTGATGATATCAAATACAATATCAGATGTTCTTCAAAGTAATCTGGAGCCCCTTTTTGCCATTGGATCATAACAGTTCCTGGAATCCATAGTTCTAGACTCGGTAAGGAAGGATGCAGTACTAGAAAATATTTATGGGTTCAAGAACCGTGTTCTTGACATTGAGAAAGCCCAGTCATGCCACCTGTCATCACAATCAGCACCAATGTGCACACACTTCACCTACTGCAAACGACACTATTCATCTGTTATATTCTCTTCTTAGAACCACTTCCACAACATTCTCTCTAACACTCCAGCACACACCTTACCCTCCTTGGCATTTAGTCTCCACTTCACAACCACAACCACCCTTTACCTCACTAGCTTGTACACTTAACTCACCTGCAAAATGCATCTCTCTTCACAGCCCCTTTTACTATCATAACACTTGCTAATTGCTATCTATCACATCTTCACTACCCACTTCATTCAACCACCTACACCCTGTTACACCCATCTCGCTGCCTTATTCACATCTATTCAGTACCTTCATCATGCATCACCTCTTGCACTTCATTAAAAGTATCTTCAACACAGCCCTTGTATGCTACCTTGCATATGCTCGCCCATCTCATTTGCATTATGTCTTCTTCACCTACACATACCACTGCATTTGTTGCCTTCATAGCTGCCTCACCACACTCATTTCTTGCACCTTTCCAGCACCCACTATACCCACTATATTGCAGCTGTTACTTCATTCATGCATTCGTTATATGCCTTTCCCTGCATGCCTCATCACGTTCATAAGCATCCCTTCATTCTCATGTATATTTAGGCATTCATACTCTCATATGCATAACCATTTAGCTTCATGCATCTCATAGGCATCTTAAAATTCCATTTCACCATTTGCCTTCCTGATATCATGAGATATTGCCACCACTTTCTTTCGTATTAATCCACTTGGTTTTACAGGAAATGTATGGAAAATGTTATTTCTTTTCTTGGTTTGGAAAGTGTAATATCAATTCAATTCAATGATGTAATAGCTAGACTATAATGAGAATTTTACATTTCAAGCACTAGATTAGAATGTATGAGCATGCATATCCTCCGAAATTGCTTGTTTCATGTCATTTTCCTCTTTCACTTCAAAAATTCACGAATGGCACGTGTATCATTCTAATAAAAGGTGATTAAATCCTAAGTTGACGATTTGCATCATTGGCCATAGTCAAGGTGTGAACAAAACTTAGAATTTTCATCTTTTATGGAATAACATTAGATCCACACTGAATCTTTTTCAAAAATCATCATATTTTTCTAAATATTTTCTTCCTTTATCAGAGTTTAACTTAAAATTAACTCAAAATATATATCAATGGCCATGGTCAGGATATATTGAGAGTTAATTTTTTTTTAAACTTTATAAAGGCACCAAAATGTGTTGTATTCTTCACTTGAATTTAAATATGATGATTATATAATACATTTTATGACCATAGTCATAAATGTATTACATCTTCAATCTTATTTCAATTCATTTAAAGAATGAAATATGCTTTTCAATATCCAATTTTCAAAATTCTTTAACTCATTTCATCATTTAAGATAGAATTACATCATATTTTCAAAAATTCTTTTTTTTTTAAAATTCAAGTGATTCTGAGATGATTATTCAAATATCTTCTTCACTTTTCAAATCAATCTTCAAATCTTACAAATTCAAATTCTTCTTTCTATTATCATATTCTATCTTATTTCAAAAATTCAAACTTCAATTTCAAAGTCCAATTTGACTTTGAAATTTCAAATTCATTTTTATATTCAAAATTCAATTTCCAAATCAAATCAAATTTCAAAGTTCAATTCAACTTTGAAATTCCAAATTCATTTTCAGGATTCAATTTCAAAATTCAATTTAACATTTCAGATCAAATTTCAAAGTTCAATTTAACTTTGAAATTCCCAGCTTCATCATCTGATTTCAAAATTTCTAGTTTTAAAATCAAGTTTTATTCTTTATTCTTCACTTCAAGTTCTCAAATCTTCCAGATCATCTTTTAAATTCAGAATTCAAGTCTGAATTCAAGATTTATTCTTTATTTCACAAAATTCCAAAATTCTAAGTCTTAAATCAGAGTTTAAAAGATCAAAACTTGGTATTCACTCTGAAAATCGATTTTTCCTAAATTCCATCTCCCTTTCAAAATTGATTTAGGATTTCTTAGATCCAATTCCGAATTTCATCTAGATTTCTAAAATCCAAATTCCGTTTTTGAAATCCATTCCCCATTACAGATTTCAAATCCAATTCCATATTGGATTTCGGATTTCAAATCCCATTCCACCTTGGATTCAGATTTTTAAATCCAATTCCATTTAGGATTCCAGATTTTGGATTCAATTTCATCTTGGATTTCAGACTTCGGATCCAATTCCATTTAGGATTCTAGATTTTGGATTCAATTCCATCTTGGATTCCAAACTTTGGATCCAATTCCATCTAGGATTCCAGATTTCAGATCAAATTCCATCTAGGATTCCAGATTTCAGATCAAATTCCATCTAGGATTCTAGATTTCAAATCCAGATCCATTTCTAATTCCAAACCCAATTTCATTTCCAAATCTCACATTGATTTTTCAAATCCAGATTCCAATTCCAACTCTATTTTCAAAATTCACTTTTTCCCAAGTCTAAATTTAACTTCCAAATTCAGTTCTTGTTTTCAGGTTCTGAATTTAAACTCAAGATCAAAAATCTTTTTTTCAAAATCGATTCTTGAAAATCGATTCAAATTTAAAGTTCATTTTAAACTTTGAAATCTTGTTCTTACTTCAAATTCTACCTCAGTTCCTAATTCTCATTTTCTCCTTCATTTCTTCAAATCCAAGAGCTATTTTCCAAATCTTTGACTATTCAAGACTTAAAATTTTAAATCTTCTAGGTCTATTTCAAGTCTTAAGTTAGATTCAAAATCTAATTTTTCCAAGTCAATCTTCAACTTTCAAAAATCATTTCTTCACTACATTATCAAGTTTATTTCAGAATCACTTAAAAAATCTCAAAATTTCTAAACTATTTTCTCAAAAGCATACATCTTTGCATTTGCATTGCACAAGCATGATTCTTTGTGCATCTAAACTTAGAATAAATTCTTAAACAATACTTAGGCTAAGCAAAAATGCATAAATCAAATCCTTGGTTCGATTACCCCTGGTAAAGGTGCCAAAAACAGTCGAACCTCGTACCGACGAGCGAATCTCGTCTCTCCATTTTCCCACAAATTTTCAAAATGAAGGCGAGTAATTTTCAAAATTAAGGTCAAGTGAGACCTTTGTAAAAGAGTTCCTCTCTCTTCTTTCTTTTCTTCTCTCTCTTCTTTTCTATCTTTTATTCCCCTTTAAAAAGGGAATAGAGGCTAGAAAGGCAAAGAGAAGGAAAAGAGGAAACAAGAGGAAAAATTTTGCAATGATCACAGTAGCTTGATAGCACATGCCATTTACTATGTGAGCAAGACCTTCATTGATTATAAGAAGAAATATTCACAGATAGAGAAGACATGTCGAGCTCTGGTATGGATGTGTCAAAAGTTGCAACATTATTTGTTGGAATCTAAAGTCAAGATTTTATCAAAGCTAAACCCTCTCAAGTATATTTTAGAGAAACCATTTCTCAGCGGACGGATTGCCAAATGGCAAGTCCTATTGATGCAATATGATTTGGAGTATGTCTCTCAGCAATCTATCAAAGGACAAGAAATTGCAAATCAATTAGCAGACTTTCCTTTGGTAGATGATGTTAAAGACGAGAATGATTTTTCCAATGAGCGGATCTGCAATATTCAGCAATCTCCACTTTAGAATCTATTCTTCGACAGTTCCAAGAATATGGCAAGCATAGGAATCGGGATTTTGCTAATCACACCTGAGAAGGAGATGATCCTCTTTTCTCTTAAACTGGATTTTTAGTGCACTCACAATATGGCCGAGTATGAAGCTTTGATACAAGGTCTGAAAATTCTACAAGACTTCAATGTCAAGAGAGTGCATGCCTATGGCAACTCTTTGCTCGTCGTCAATAAAGTCCTAGTCGAATGGCGAGTGAAGGATCAAAAATTACTTATTAGAAAATTGTCTCAGCTCTTGCTAATAATTGCAAAGAATTCCAACTTTTTCATATCAAGAGAGACTTCAATCAAATAGTTAGCCAATCTGGGTTCCATCATGTCTTTCAAGAATGAAGAATCTTGTTGCTCTTTTAAAATTGGCAGGCTTGACCAACCTGCCTTCATCCTAGCAGAGCAGATAAACCAGGCTGAGCAAAAGAAGAAGCTCTGATATCATGACATCAAGAATTTTATGGAAACTGACGAATTTCCTCCAGAATTTTCAAAGGAGCAGCGAGCGATTCAGCATATGTCTGCCCGATATTTTATTCTTGCCTATGTTCTCTATCGTCGTGGATTCAGTTCTGAATATTCCAGATTTTTGGATAAAGAAGAAGCCAGAGAAGTTGTGCGAGAGGCACACGAAGGTATTTGCGGTGGTCATGTTGGCTACCAAACTCTTGTCAAGCAAATCATCTGAGCAGGATATTATTGGAAGACTATGCAGCAAGACTGCTATCATTTTGCAAAGAAGTGTGTTCCATGTCAGATGCATGAACCTTCCATTCATGCACCGACGACATATCTACAATCTATTGTCTCTCCATGGCTATTTTCTATGTGGGCCTTTGATGTTGTAGGCCTCATCACTCCCTCTGCTTCAAATGGCCACAAGTATTTTCTTGCCGCAACAGAATATTTCACTAAATGGGTAGAAGCTGTCACTCTACACACAGTAGAAGGTCGACATGTGGTCTCATTCATCTACAAGAATATCCTTTGTCATTTTGGCATACCTCACGACATTGTGTCGGATAATGGCAGTCATTTCAAGAATGAGGACATTCTACTTAAAGTTCAGAATCCATCATCATTTCTCCGCTCCCTATTATCCTCAAGGGAATAGTCAGGCAGATGCCACCAATAAAATTCTGATTCGGATCTTGGAGTGAACTTTAGAAACAGACTATGATTGGCATGAAAAGATCTATGATGCATTGTGGGCATACAGAACCACCATTTGAACTTCAACCAATGCTACTCCGTCAGAACTTGTCTACGGAACTGAAGTAGTACTGCCTCTATATGTTCAGAAAACTGCTCTGGAGTTTGCATCACTTCTGGAGTTATCGCTTGATCAGTATCAGTAGCAGCGACTGATACAACTTGATTTACTTGATGAGAAAAGGCTCAAAGCAGTGGAGCATGCTCAATCATATCGACAAAGGATAGTCAGGCAATGTACAAAATCTATCATTGAAAAGAAATTTTGACTCAATGATCTAGTGCTCAGATCCACAGCTTACCTCAAGTACCGCTCAAGTGGCAAGTGGTCACCAAATTGGGAAGGTCCCTATGTTGTCAAGGAGGCATTACCCCCCAATTTTCATACTAGGACATTTCATCATGAAGGACCCTCTTTTCAAAGAGAGTGTGATGGACTCGTTCCTTTATGACCAATTCACTGACCTCACCATTACCGGCCCCCTTTCCATAAGAGAAGCCTAATGTTAGGAAGTTTTGACGAAAGCTTAATTTCTCTTCGAAAGTTCATTTTGCAAACACCTCCTCTTCAGGGAAGAGAGGAGTATTTTCTATTTCGCATTTCTGAATCTTCTCCTTTGGGGAAAGGAGAAGAGAATTTTTGTCATGGATGCATTAAGTCAGATTCAAATGCTCGCTTTCACACAGGATTTCAAGAACATTTTGCCAATTTGTCATTAAATATTTGTTGATTTTAAAACTTTTATTGCACAAAAGGATTACCTTAGAATACCTTCAGCATTACTTTCGAACGAGCAAATCTTTCACAAAGAAGGATTCAAAATTTAAAATCTTTCTATTGGTCAACCAAAAGGATGAAGAATAAATTCTCGATATGGCCAGCAAAGAAAATTTAATGTTGTTGCAAAGCCATAAGTGATCAATATTGATCACAGTCAATGGCACATTTTAAAGATCATTCTTGTAAAGACAAGACAGTCAAAATATCCTGGTTAAGAAAGAAAAACCATTCAATTCTCATATCTCCTCAATCATTTAAGTTGCAATTAAATATCTGCAAAATGCATCTCTCAATCATCGTCAAGTTGAAGACTGGTGGATGAGTTAGACCCTCAGGGCCAAAGAAGATTTGGATCATCTCCAAGATGAAAGAATTTGTGACGGATCCTTCCAGGAAAAGTTCAGATCACCGACAAGTTGAAGGCGAATGCGATGAACCTCCCGACAAACCCTAAAAGATATTTGATTTATGCTATCATCAAGAGATTTCCAACCAATGACACAATACCATCAATATAATTTCTGAGACAAAGAAGGATCAAAATATCTCCAAGTTAAAGGAGTTTGTGACGTATCCCTCCAAAAAAAAAAGAGAGAAAAGCCAGGACATCTCCGAAATGAAGGATGATGTAATAAACTCCCCAAGAACCCAAGAAAGCTTAATGTCTCAAAAAGAGTGCAAAAGACCATCATGAGAAAAATCCAGGATATCAAACTGCCAAATCTGCCAAGAATCTTCTTTAAATTTTGTGAAAATCTTTTATCAATATCCTTACACCAATTTCTTTCATAATGAGAATTCTTTCTTTTTTGTTTATATCAAGGAAATTGATGGCCTCCTTGAAAGAAAGTCAATTGCAAGCAATTTGAATTTGAATCTTGATTCTACGGAGTAAAGCCCAATCAGAGGTAATACTTCAGGTAGAAAAGAGGGAATATTTTTCACACCAATGTGAATCATTTTCAATTATTTTGAATCAACAACAATTTTTAATATTTTGACAATATTTTCTAGTTATCCTAGCGTGAAGTGAGAGCTTGATGTTCATCTTTGATACATCCTGGCGCCATTTGTCATCCCTTGTTAGGACTTGATAATAGGAGTTTTCAAGATTCCTTCCCTTCTGTTTGTATGAGCGCCTGGGCTCTCAGGTTCGCACACTTTTCTGTGTCCCCACTGTCCCACCATAGACAGTCCAATTTTGGCTCAAGGTTAAGTCACTAATCATTTTCTCATGAAGGTCATCAATTTCAAAAGTTATTTAGTCTCAGCAACGAGATGCCCAAAATCAACCCCTTTTTAATCTTTAGGGAGCCCCAATTTCATCCTTTTGCAAAACCTCTATCGGATTCATTGTGCAGAAGTTCGAAGGTTGCATCATGGGTTCTTCTTTCGAGAATCCCATCATTTTCACTCCCGGTCAGGTTAAGGGTTAAATCTGAGCCTCATTTTGATGAGGAATTTCATCTCCCAGTCAGGTTAAGGGTCAAGCTTGAGCCTCGTTTCTACACGAGGTATTTTCCGTCCCATCCAGGTTAAGGGCAAAAACCTGAGCTTCACTTCTTTGAGGTAAATTTTTCCTCTTCATTCTTCATTTCATATCTACCATTCTCATCAAAGCTAATCTCTTTATAAGTAGTCAGATCCTTCTAACTGGGCCATTTTTATAAACCAAATTTGGTGTGTTTTTCTTTGCCACTAAGCTCGACCCTAAACCGACTTAGTAGCAAAGAGGGGCATCTGTAAACACCCCAAATTTTCCTCATCCATTTTCAGACACATCCCTCGTGCAGTACCAACCCTGGTAGGTCAGTTAGGAGTCTAACCCTGGTAGGTCTGTCTTAGAAAATTACCATTTTACCTACTTTCATTAGAAAAGTTACCATTTTATCCCTAGGTCATCCTAAGACCCCAGTCAGTCGGAGTCAACCAAGCTCATTCTCAAGCTCAAAACAGTTAGAATATCAATCATTTCTAGCTCACTTGAGCTCATGATAAACAAACCATTTTCATTTCTGAACATTCCTGCCAAAATGGGATCATTTCTTCAGAAATGAGCTCATTTCTCACTCAAGTCCAAGCCAATTATCTCTGAGTCAGTCATTTTCAGTCCTTTCTATTCTTCTGAGTCTAACTTGAGCTCACCAAAAATTCAAGTGCTCTAGTTTCAGTTCGAAACCATTTCCGAGTGTCTAGAAGCCCATTTCATCTCTTTCAGTTGAAATTGAGCTGAGTCTAGTCAGTTGAGCTAGTGTTCAAGCTTCAATTTTAGTTCATCTCAGTATTACTGGTCTTTGTTTTAGCTCAAACCCAGCTCTGGTCTGTAATTCACTTCATTCCAGTGACCATTTCTCTAAAAATGGTAGCTTTTCTTAACATCTTAGTCGAGGAGTTCAGTTGAGTTAGTGTCTCGTCAGTTCATTTGAGTTCTGAAATCCTAAAACCCAGCTCAATCCAGTTCATTTCAGTTCAATCCAGCTCACACCCCAATTTTCAGTGTCACTCTGGCCCGGTAGAGACAAAAATCATTTTTGGAACCATTTTGCCCATTTCTGTCAAAATTATCATTTTCTGAACGGGTACAATTGTCAATCAGGGTTTAATATCCAAATTTTTTTATTCAGAGTTAGCATTTTGTATGGCATTTCATATCATTTCTTAGCATTTCTCATCATTTTTTATCATTTCATCACATTTCATTTCATTTTCAAGATCCAGAACTCCAGTTTTGAAAATTTCAATCCAGATTTGAGTTTTAAAGTTTTCAAAAATCATTTTCAAACTTTGAGTTTCCAAAATTGACATTTTTACCCTCAGAATTCTAAATTTGGAAATATTTTCCAGAAAAAAACAATATGGATTCTTTTCAAACTTGGTTTTTTAGATTCTAAACTGGATTTGCTTCGCAACGGGGTATAGAACTTCGAATTATGAGCTTGTTTCAAAAACTGCCAAAAATAGCTCATTTCGTTTAGAAATTTTTTGAGAGACCATTCTACCTCTCTGGATTTTAAAATGAATTTCAAATTTGAATGTGGATACACTTCCAAGGTGGCGCCACACTTTGAGTTTTCAGAATGAAAAAAAAAATTCTTTTCTTTTTATTTATTTTCTTTTTATTTACCATTTTTATTTCACTTTTTTTTAATGTGGGACCCACAAGAGAGGTCGACCCCCTCTCCCTCTTCTTCTCCATCTTCCTTTTCCTTCTTCCCATTTTCTTTTCTTTCCCTCTTCTTTCTTTTCTTTTTTTCTTTCTTTCTTTCCTTTTCTCTTTCTTCCTTCTCTTTCCTCCCTCTCCTTCTCATTCACGTACAACCCTCTTTTCTTCTCCTCTTCCTCCTCTCCTCTATTTCCTTGTTCCTTCTTCCTCTTCTTTCCTCTTTCTCTTTATTTTCTTTCCTTCTTTCTTTCCCTCCCTTCCTTTCTTCCTTCCCTCCTTTCCCCTTTGCTTTTCTTGCTCCCTTTCTATTTCCCCCCAAAGCCATACGACTGCAGCTCTCACTCATTGGATTCTAGCCCTAAGTATCCTTTTTCATTAATACCTAAGATTTGATTTTGATTTTTTTTAACAACTAATCATCACACGGCTGATCAAGCCTCTCTCCCACTCACATTCACGTCTCTCGCTTTTCAGCCTATTACCTCTCTCTCTCAACCCCATGAAGGTGCAACCCTAACTCCAACCTCCTTCTTCCTTCAGCAAAGGTTTCATCTTCTCCATGGTAGCAGCCCTTCTCTGCCTTGACAACCACTCCCAAGGTAGCCACAGCCTCCTCCAGCAACAACAATCATCTCCAGCGCTATCCTCACCTTCACCTTCAACCTTCAAGACCCAGTCGGTGCCATCTCCTCCAACCTGTAACCACCACTTGGTAGCAGCCTTCCAGCCACAGTACTACTCCCTTTAATATTGAAATAGACCTCCAGCCGCATGCTCCAGCCACCTTCCTTGGCAGCCATAGCATCATATTCAATTGGCGCCATCTCCTTCAACCTTGGTGCAACCCATCAAGACCTCCCAGGCAGCCACCATAGCCGCCCTCCATTGTAGTCCTCCTTCAAACGTTGGTGACAGCAGCCCCAACTCCTCCATCACAACAGCAAGTGCATCCCTAGCCACTGCTCCAGCCCCACTCCAACCTTGGTAATAGATTCATTCTAGCCTCGCATAGCCACTCTCCTCATTACAGCTGCATCTTCAAATATTGCAAGAAGGTCCCAAGGTAAGAAATCTTCATTCACTTTATTATTTTGCACTTACTTTATTAAAATCGTGGCATATCATTTTGTAGTCCTTCGAGATGAAACCTTTAAGATTGGCTTTCATATGGATTATGTGAAAACAGTTTAAAAACCTGATCCACGATGATCCAAGGACTTCTTTCAATGATTTTGAATAAAACACACATTTTATGTGTGTGGGCTAAGTGAATGGCGAGATCCATCCCTTCGATGGACTGAACCTCCCATCATTAGCCAAACATTAAATGAAGCATCATGCCTCTCTAAGTTTCTTTTTCTGTTTTATTATTAGTTTTATGTAGGTTCCATGCTTAATCATTATTTTTAGATTTATTTTCATAACCATGTCATTCATATAGTTTGCTTTTGTTTATCTTCAATAGATAGCCTATAGTTTTTTTTATGTGTGCAGTCCTATCGATATTGCATGTAAAAATTTTCATCAGTAAATCCTACAAATTTTATGTCGAAAGAATGATTATATTCTCAAATCCCTACCAGAAATTTGGGTTAATTTGATGCATGTAACATGACTTTAGAAATCCAAAGCTAAATTGGGTTTTTAAACCCCGTGTGAAGGCCAAATCCTCCTGTAGCAGACTTGTGAATCCCGGATCTCCCTCATGGGAGATTCGAATTACTCTCTGTAAAATAAAGTGACCTAGTGATGCAATATAGTATTTTACTAGATTTTATTGAATTTTTGGGATAAGATTTACTATCCTTCAAAAATCGGATTTTCCAGACTTCTGTGAAAATCTGATTTCCTCCCTGTCAGGGTCTAGACCAACCCTAATCCACTGCGGCACATCAATTGGTAGGTCTAATGCCAAAACTTGCAACAGTGGAGTTGTTCCTAGTAAACACCTCTGTCATTTCTCAGAATTTTAGAATTTTTATACTTCAGATTCCTAGTTTTCCATATTTTACAAATTCATTAGCTAAATCTCTGTTAATTAGATTTTATCAGAATTAGAGGTCTGATAAACCTCTGTGTCCATCCAATCCATATGTTCAATGCAAAAACTTTCAAAAATAGAATTGTTCCTCTGTGTGTTAGGGTCATTCTCCTAAAATGCCAGAGGTTTTAACCTTTGTTTACTATTTTTCCTTGAATTTATGTGTAAACCTGTCAGTCTGCCCTAAATTCCAGAGTTGTCAGATTCCGATCTGACTTGCTAGAATTGTAAACCTCCGACCATGGGTCAAATCCAATAGCTGTAAAAAAAAAATCTTTGCCTAACTGTAATCTGTCACCCCATAAAATTTGGGGAATTTCTATGGTAGGTTAGTACCCAAAATTCAGTTTTCATTAGGTTAGATTTAGAATTTTAGGCAAAAAATCTTGATTTTTAGGATTTTTAATTAATTTTCATATTAAAAAATGTTAAAAAAAAAATTCGAGTTCCATTCTGTTTTTAGGGTTAGTCTAGGTGTCCATGCTAAATTTGAGCTAATTCCAAGCTCATTTGCCTTTTGTATTAGTTAATTTTTAAAATCAAAGGCGAAAAACAGGCGAAATTCAGTGTTTTGTGATATCTTTGCATTTTTAGGGTTTTAAATATGTTTATCATCATCTTACATCATGTTATAGTTGATTTTCATATCATTTTCATTTATTGAAAGTTCAAAGTTTACATTTTTTACAAAAATTATTTCTGAAAACCCTGATTTCAAGGCCATAGTCTTGCTATCAGGGGCATTTTGGTCATTTGACCTCAATTTTGAATTTCCAAACTTTGATTTTCACATTTTCAACCACATCATATCATATTTTGTTTGATTTATTTTCATTTGTATTTCAAAATTCTATTTTTATAAAATATCTTTTTGAAAAACCCTGATTTCAAGGCCATAGTCTTGTTATCAGGGGCATTTTGGTCATTTTGACCCCAATTTCGAACTTCCAAATATCATGTTCGTATTTCCAATCTAATTTCATCATTTATGTTTATATCAAGGATGTGTGAATTGGGTTTATATATGAATAATATCTGATAATTTCCAATATTTTTGGATAAATCCAGATAAACCTACATTTTTGTGCTAACATGTTTTCTAGTTTTGCAGGAATATTCAAGAAGCCTTTCATTTATTTATTTTATTCAATTAAATGTAATATCAAAATTATAATATTTGGAATAATATTTACATTTTCTGCTTAGAATAGGACTACATTGCATATAGTTTAATTTCTGCAAATTTCAATATCTGATGTATCATTCATGCATATTTTTCCAAATCCACTATGGTTGACACGAATGGCACGTGCACAAGCTCTTAGGGAGTTGACAAACTCAGTGAAATTCTTATTTATGGCCATAGTCAGAATACAAAGGAAACCCAGATTTGTGATCTTCGTATTTGCCACATTCAGCATACACTCTTAGGCTAACTTCAAAGATGCATTGCATTTCTCAAAAATTCAAAAGGATTTTCCCAATTCCTTAATGAATTATCTTTCAAATTCATTCATTCATTCAATTTGCATCATTTTCAAACTCATTTTTCAATTCTATTTCAGAGAAATCGATTTTCTAAAAAAAATTCAAGTCTTTCTCATAAATTGATTTTCTCAAAAACTCTGAGTTTTCCAATGATATTTCAAGCATTTCCCAAGTTCAAATCATGATTTCCCAAGTTTTTTTTAACATTCTCAATTTCACTTTCAAATCCCAAAATCGATTTTCCCAAAGTTCTTGAATTACTTATGAAATTGATCTTTCTCAGAATTCTCAAATCCATTTTAGAAATCGATTTTCTCATAAAAGCAGTCCAAATCTCAAAATCGTATTTCTCAAAGTCCAAGTTTTCCTGAGAATCCATTTTTCCATTTCAAGATTCATTGCCCAATGTGATTCCTCATTTCCAATGAAATTCATGATTTTCCCAGAATCAACACTTTTCCCAAGTATTTCCAAGCAAACATCATACTTCACAAACTTACATTTTTTCAAAATTCTATAGCACATGCCTGATTCTCTATGCATTCTAGGAAAATAGAATATGATTTAGATATTTGAGTCAAGTTAAAGCACACAATTGATCATTGGTTTGATTACATTTGTTAAAGGCGTCAGAAACGGTTGAACCTCGTACCGATAGGCGGATCCCATTCCACGGAATTTTTCCGCAAATTTTCAAAAATGGAGGCGAGTAATTTTTAAAACTAATTTTCAAAACTTTGGTCAAGTTTGACTCGCAGAATCGTTTCTCTCTCACACATTGTGATGATAACAATTTGTCACCATACATATAACATATATATATGTGCTACTATTGCGCAGTTATATTTATAAGCAAAGCAAGTACGCTAAACATGTATATGCCAAATAAATGTGTATAGTAATATATATTATTTCTATGCATATAATGCACAAGTATTACATAAAGCATGACAATGCACGAAAATATGTACATGCCCAAATAGAGGCACACATAATCGTAAAATAAGCATGACAGTACATGGGAAATGCATACACACCCAAATAAATGCATAAATGCATGGCCTAGGCATAGAACAACGTGCCGAGCTAAATAAATTATGTAAGCACGTGGCCTAGATGCAAAACAGCGTGCTAGACTAAATAAATTACAAAAAAGATCATATATAGTATACATATTATGTATGTGAGATCATAGTCATAAGGATATGTGAGTGGGCACCTAACGCAGGCTCACACAATGGCCTAAACGGCATAAGCCAAAGACTAAGACCCTATATCATACACATGAGAACATAATCTTAAGGATACGTGACTGGACACCTGGCGCAAGCGCACATGGTGACCTAGATGGCGTAAACTGAGGACTAATACCTTATAACATGAATTTCAACATATTAATACAATGTCATCAACATAAAAAACTACCTTGTATTTGTAGATGAGGCTAAGCGTAAGGTCACTCCTGGATCATGGCCGGCACGTACTTTCATCCAGTACGATTATGACAAGGCCGATTTGTGTGAGGATAAAGATAGAGAAGGAAAAGAGAGTGATAGAGGTGGCGCCAACTAGCGACGTGCACATTTACGCACTTGGCTCACAAAAAGAGCAAGAAAGGAAGGATATTGGCCAAGAACGAGTCAGACCTAACTTAGGTCAATGTAGGTTCAACCCACTAGGCTAAGCCTAGTACTAGTTAGGGAGACCTGGACCTAAGTTCAGTCTGATCCAACTAGGTTAGAAAAAGAGAAAGAACTAACCTATCAAGGTCAAGTGGTTTTAACCCAAGTAAGTTTGATTTAGGTCAAGTGGGTTCGAGGTCACTCCAAGTGGGTTCAGTCTAGGTCAAGTAAGTTTGACCTAAGTAGGCTAGTCAAAAAAGAAAGAAGAAGCAAAGGAGAGAGAAAACTAACCTAGCTAGGTCAAGTGAGGTTGACCCAAGTAAGCTTGGTCTAGGTCAAGCAGGTTCAAGCTTACCTTAAGTGGGCTTGACTTGATCCAAGTTAAGTGGGCTTGATCCAAGCAAGAACTAAGAAAGAGAAGAGAGAGAGAAGAATCCAAAAGAAAATATTCTTTTCCATGGGGTTCACCTCTATTTATAGGCAAAAATTGTAGGTCTTAAATTTGGATATGAGTCAGATTCAATCCAGATCCAAATTCAAAAAGCAATTACTTAAGAAAGAAGTAATAGAATAACATTTATGTCCTTGTGAGACCCACCAATTACTTTTATAAGATATTTATGTGGGGCCCACAAAATATTTTGTGGGACCTATATATTTTGGGGGGCCATTGATATTATTTTGGAAAAAACCAAAATTCATCACAAACTTCATCTTGTCGACACCAAGTGGTTTGGTTTATTAAAAATTTCTCGTTTCGCTTAACGAACCTGATATGGCTCTCCAAACTTTTTTTGGCAAAAATCATTAAGGAGATATGTGTGCGTATTCTAAGCATAGTTGGCTCATAGAAATTTCTTTGTTTCATATTCTTAGGTAAATATGACAAATATACATAAAATATCTTGGATATTTAACTCAAAATACTATAAAAAAATTATGGATCTTATATCCTTTTCTCCTTAAAAGAATTTCGTTATCAAAATTCTATAGTGGGGTACTATGTGAACTGTTCAGGATATTTCTCCTTCATGTTGGATTCAGGCTCCCAGGTGTAATATTTGATTTCATGATGTTGGCATCTCACTTTGCCAAGTAGGATTTTCTTTGACCTAAGCACTTGATCCCTACGGTCAATGATTTTGATAGGTCTTTCCTCCAAAGTCATATCTTCTAGGATGTTGACGGCCTCGTATTAAATAATGTGAAAAGGGTCATAGACATATCTTTTAAGCATTGACACGTGGAAAACATTGTGTATTTGATCATATTTGAATGAAAATGTTATATGGTAAGTCGTCTCTCTAATTCTCTTTAAGATCTCAAAGAGAGACAAATCTAGGACTTAAATTTCTCTTCTTTCCAAAATAAAAAACACTCTTGGTTGGAGAGACTTTAACAAAAATTGTCTCTAACAGCAAAAGTATGTTTCTTATGCCTTTGATTTGTATAGCACTTCTATCAGCTTTGAGCGGTAATATGCTTTTATTAAATCATATACACCTGTTGTGTGTAGTATTGTAATACGATAGGTGAGTTTAAAGTTCACTCACTAACCTCACCCCAGTAGATTGGTGATCGACAAAGCCTCCTATGCAAAGCTTCATACGGAGCCATCCCAATGTTAGCATGATAGCTATTATTGTAGGCAAATGCAGCAAGTGCTAAGTGTGAATCTCAATCCTCTTTTTATTCCAATGTATAGGCTCGTAGCATATCTTGCAAAGTCTATATTGTGCGCTCAGGTTATCCATCTATTTAAAGATGAAACATTATGCTAAATTAGGTGATCCCACAGAGATATAGAAGTTATTTTGTTACTTTATCTCTAAGTTTGGGTCTTGGATCAAGTAAGGGGTTTTAGATCAGACCCAGACCCTATGTGGATTTAAGAACCATATTTTTGCCTATAAATAAGAGGAGACCCTCTCCTTTTTAGAGAAATTCTATCCCTCACTCTCTCTCTTCTTTCTCTCTCTAAAACCTCCCCTACCTAGCCTAGCCCACTTGCAGTGAGCTTGGACCTGCTTAGCCCAGTTGGTCAAGACTCACTTGACCTACCAGGTTAGATTTTCTCTCTCCTCTTTGGTTTTGGTCTTAGCCTAGGTCAAACCCACTTGACCTAGACTTAGTCTAGTTAGAGTTGTCTTGGACCCACTTAACCCAATTTGAACCCAGTTTGGACATTACCCCTTTGGTCCTACCAGCTTGATCTTCTAAACCCTTTCTTTGACTAAACCTAACTCATCCGACTAAACCTAACCTAGTTGAGGTAGGTTCGAACTTAGTTGGACCTAAGCTAGGACCAAACCAATTCTTGGTCTAGACTTCGTTGGATCGTTGTTCCGTTGAAAGCTACAAGAGACACTCTTAGTTATGACCATACCAGATGTAAAGGACATGCCAACCACAACTTAGGAGTGCCTCAACCACCTTGTTGAAGCACTGACACGTGTCTTAGTAAGTTTGATTCGTCGATCACTTTCTCTCAAGTATTTGCTGATTTATGTTATGATATGTATCATATATGTTCTGAAGTAGTATCTGACCCTAGTCCTTGGTTTACGCCCTCTGGGACACTTCAGCGTTCACATGCGTCTTCTTGCGACTATCATTAGATATTTTATGATAAAAGCTCCTGCTTAAGGCAGTATATATGTATTTGAAATTGCCATTGCATCGAACGATGCAAAGACTTTTGCTTTCTGCATATTATATATATATATATATATATATATATATATATTTAAGATTTTTGTTGCGTCGAACGATGTCAAGGCTCCTGCTTTTTGTAATTAAAATTATGATTTTAAGATTGTCATTGCGTTAAACTATGCCAAAGCTCTTATTTTTTGTAATTTAAATTATGCATTTAAGATTGTTGTCATGTCAAATGATGCCAAGGCTCTTATTTTTTGCAATTTACTTTATGCATTTAAGATTGTCGTTATGACAAACGATGCCAAGGCTCTTACTTTCTGCAAGTTTATATGTATTTGCTTTCTGTAAGTTATTTAGTTTGGTTTCTCCTGCCAAACATTAAATATGTCTTTATTTATGTTGCTGCATTATAAATCATAGGCTCTTGCTTATATTACATATAGTGCACATAAATTAGTGTTCAAATGAAGATCAACTCCAAATCGCTAATATGAATCCGTATGTTGCTCCTTGATCAAGATTCTGCTTAACAAAAGAAGCCCCTATTGGAAAGGCTTTACTTTTGTGCAAAACCACTTTTTCGTAAAAACTTAAGTCACTTGCACATGGCCTGGCTAAGGCCCAAGGTTCCAACAAACCTTGATGGATAAAAAGTATGCACAACGGTATACTTTCATCCCCGAGTTAAAGCATAGTGATTTCTCCATGAAAGAGGAGAAATGTTGTTGAAATTTTTGAAAAGATGCTCATCGAGCTTAAAAGAAACGCACACTTTTTCCATCAAAGAGAGGAAGTGCTGCCAAAATTTCTAAAGCAGCTCAACAAATCTCAGAAAAAAATATAGTATGTTACTTCGTCATGCGGAGGAGGTGCTACCAAAATTCTGTCAAGTACTTTCAATAAAGTAGAAAGGGTCGTCACACTTCTGGCGTCAAAGCAAGGGAAGTGTTGTCAAAATGGTTGGCAAAAGAATTGCCTGAATCAGTTGAATGACACGAGGATGACCTATTTTCGGAACGCTGCCAAAATGGCTCGTTATCATGTTCGCCTATAAGGTCATTTTACTCGTAAGGGCTGAAGAGCCAGAGTAGTTGTTGCACCTTGACTAGGCCAAGTGTTTGTTGCGGTAATATACATCGAGCAATCAATCGATTGAGATCGTGTCATATGCATGCTCATGAAAAATACTGTTGCACAACTAGACTCTTAAGGGGCGGAGAGCCAGACTTCTATGTCCATCCAAAAGAGGTGAGGTGCTTGTGATGATCGTAGATGCCGAGGGCAGAATCAATCATGCATATGAATAGAACTTAAGGTCATAGAAACCCTACGGTTGGACCATGCTGTGAAATACTGAATGAGGTCGGGTACATATTTTCTCAGTACAGGATGCACTGGCTTGCCCGAATGACATTCAAATATCTAACAAGTAATGGTTAGACTAGCGGACCCCTTCAGGGCTATTGTTCATCATGAAAGACAGTGATGGTACAGTCATGAGCAACATGTATTTGATTATAAACTAAAGAGTTCAAGGGGCCTCCCATCACTCAATAGGTTTGGAGGTCATGGTTATCCTTAAATATCTAAGGATTGAACCTAACTATTGTAGTAGAGGATGCATCCGAACTGGCATGGTAGGGTTATCCCGGTATAAGTTCTACTGCCCTACCATAGACAGGGTCAACATGCCTCTGGGGTATCTAAAATACATACAATAATAAACCCCCAAAACGTCACGTTGATGCCTAAGTTCAAGCTTCTTTCGCGTACCAGGAGGTGAATGATTAATATCAAAACAATGCATTAGATTCAGGTTCAACGATGTATGAATGAATAAACATTGTTATGTCAAGTCATGCTAAATCTTGAGAAATGTGTCATGATCGGTATACTACTGGACCGATAGGGCAAAGACCCATGTTGTATCCGCACGACTAAGCTAAGCTCGAGGAGCTCACGCTTGAACTTATGGGATACGAATATGCCAAGTCTGGGAGACTTGAATTTGACATCCCAAATGAGGCCCTGAAGAGGTCTATGCTAAGTCGTGGAGACTTGAGCGAGATATTCAATCATAGCCCTGAAGAGGCTCACACCAAGTCTTGAAGACTTGAGCAAAATGTTCAACTCGTGGTCTTAAGGAGGCCTTCGCGATATACGCTAAGTCGTGGAGACTTGAGCATCGTTATTGCAAACTGCGACCCTGAGTGGTCTGTACATTCCATATGCTTGTTTGAATATGTGGATGAATGCTTTCTTACAAGACCAGCAATGGTTCTGACCCCGTTTAATGGGGATTACAGGTGTTGAACCTGCGTTACGATATGCAAAGCAAGGCGGCATCGAGTTCCAGGGTTTCTCCAGAGTGTGTTGTACTGCTTCCTTTATAAAACTAAATATTGTTTTTCCAAGCAGTGATGTTTGTAATAAACAAGTGGTTTTGATAAATGAAATACCTTGGTGGTCAATGAGTGCTTGGCCACATACCTGTGACTTGCTTGGAGTTTTCTAAAACCGATGACTTATTATCATCCATTTCTGCTGCTAAAACCTTTTCTAAGTTTCGCTGCAAAGAAAAAAAATAGAAATTTATGAAATTTTTAACTTAGCTTTTTTTTGGAAATTCGGGGTGTTACAGAATTAGTGAGTCTACGAACTCATAATATTCATATATCATCCTAAAGACAGTCTTTGGGATGTCCTCTTTCTTGATCTTAAGTTAGTGGTATATGAATCTAAGGTCGATGATGATGCATCAATATCACATGTTCTTAACATGTTTTCACTGCATAAATGCATCATCTATAGGTTTAAAGCATACATTTAGGTGCATAATATAATTATAGAGCTTGGGTTCGAATTTCACTGAAATCGGACTTAAAACGAAGGAATTATGGCATTTACAGTGTAACGGGTCAAATATCGGATCCGATTTGAGAGATTTGGATCCAGATGCCCATTTGGACTTTGGATTTGGACCAAATTGCATGGATTTAACCCAACTCCAGCCCACTTAAGTTTTGTAAAAACTTTTTCTAAAAACCCTCTGCAGAAAGAGGCGCCCAGTAAATATTTTTATTTTAACACTGTTTTTGTAAATTGGCCAAAAGAGCCAAAATCGTCTAAAATGAGAGGGGCGCCCATTCCAGCCCTGTCTTTGGATTTGTTTGGATGTCCCTTGCAGTGAATCTAACTCCAGCAGCTTCTTCCCCTCTAGCCCTCCACGTTTTGGCCATTGAAGACCGGCCTATGCTTGGTTTCCAAGCATATTTCGATATTCCTTTGTGTTCTTTTCATTTCTTTCTTGTTCCTTGCTGTAGTATTCACCATTTTTCTGTATTTTTGCAGGTGTAGCAGAGGTGGAGACCATTAACCTTAGGCGGGAGTGCGCAACACACCACCAAGGTGAGCCGTCCCTACCTCCATCCGGCTTTCTACACCCTCCGATCGAGAATCGGCTCACATTCCATCGTCGGTGGATCTCCAACGTGTAGCAGCTGCAAAGGTGCCATTTTTTGGTGAAGTACAGCATTCTCGAACTGCATAGGATGTCCATCTCCAGCCACGGTCCGCTCTTCTTCATCCCCCCGGTCATCGGATCTTCCAAGAGGTAGGTCTTCTTCTTCCTTCTCTTCTAGATAAAACCGAAGTGTGTGTGGTTTTCTTTTTCTTATTTTCTGAGTGTTTCTTGTTTTTCTTTTCGTTTCAACCTTAGATTAGATTGTGTGCATAGGCCAGCACGTTAGATTAGGTTTATTTGTTTGCTTGATTCATTGAAATCGATTTTTTTTAGATTTTTCATTCTTTTCATTAAAATCGGCTAGATCTTCATCTAGCCGATTCTTCAAATTTCTCATAGGCGTTCTTGGGGCTGTTTTACAGAAAACCCAATAAAAAAATGTTCATTTTGATTTACCTTATTCGGTTTTGTGTGGGTTGCATTTGGTTTTAATTGAAAAGAAAAATCCAAAAATCGGCTAGACTTATTCTAGCCGATTCTTGATTTTTACAAAAATATTTTTCTTTGTTCTGATTTTTTTTATGTCCAGCATGTGTATTGAGCTGTTTTGCTGATAATCCATTTATAAAAGTTCAATTTAATTCATTTTATTCGTGGGTTGTGCTTGTGTCTTGTTTGTTTTCATTTTTGAAAAAGAAAAAAAAAATCGGCTAGAGATATTCTAGCCGATCTTTACATTTTCGTTAAAAGTGTGTTTGGGTTGGTAAGACGTGTGGTTTACTGTGTGTTTAGTATGTTAACAGTAGCATAAACTTGTGTTAATCATTTCATTGTTTTAGGATTGATTTAACTAATTGTTTTAATCATTTTTTGTTTTTATGTTTTGAGTCTATTGAAGAAAATTACAAAAATCAAGTTTTCTTTTCTTCATGTTTTTAATTCCAGCATAGTGCTGTTCTTGTTAGCAATTGTGTAATTAGGAGTCCTTTTTCCTATTTTCTAATTTAGTTTTATCAAAATAGTGGTTATTTAGTTTTATTACTTTTTGTTAATTTATATTTATATTTTTTTTTTTTTTTCGTGTGGGCCTTCTTCTTCCCCAAGGTGGGGCGGCAGCCATTAGAGCTCCCCTTGAGCTCTTGGTCGATTTTTTTAGAAAGCCTTAATTTTCATTAGTTGAGTTAGGAAGGTGTCTAGGTTCAATGTATTAGGGTTTTCTTTTCTAGCCGTTTTTAGGGGTTAATTAAGTAGGTTTTGAGAATTAGGTTAGCATTAACTCCTAGGAAATCGTTTTTCTCTTTAATTCCTTTTATTCCCTAGGTAGATTTAATTCTTTTAGTTTAGAAAGTAGAGCCAATTAGTGTAGACGATTTTTGAGAAGGAAAGCAATTAATGCATTGAAATATGGAAAGTTTTTGGAAAAAGTTAAGTTTCAAAAATCGTGTGGGGTATTTAAAGAAGGATTTAATTCTTGATTGCCTATTAATAGGGAGTTACAAATTGAGATTTGAAAAGCCAATTTGAAAATCAATTAAATTTCCAAAGTAGGTGTTTATGGGTTCAAGAAAGAAATAATTGCAACTAATTTCTTGGTTGGAAAGCCAAAATCGTGTGACTATCTAGGTTGGACGGTTTGGCTTCTCCAAAAAGGAATTAATTTCAATTAAAAGCTTTCCCTCACCTTGGTTTTTGAAATTGCATTGATACACGTTTCCCAATTGGATTTAAAAGCTCATTAAGGTTGTAACTCCCCATTAGAAGAACGATTTTTGGACTTCTCCATTTCCAAAATTATCTTTGAATTTTTATTGGGTGCCTATCCTTCTAACCGACCTTAGTTGACTAAGTTAACCCTAGTCAAGCTTTAGTTCAACCCTTGAGTCTAGTCAAGACCGAGCCTAGGTCGAGTCTAAGACCAAGACCCAACCCTGGTCAAGCCTAGTCAAGTCAACAATAGTCCAAGTCGAGTCAACCTTGATCCGAGCCTATCTCACCCAACCTAACTCAAACCGAGCTTAGTTGGCTAAGTCAACCCTAAACCGAGTTCAACCTAGTCTTAATAAGTCTAAGACCAAGACCCAACCTTAGCTACGCCTAAACCGAGTCCACTTAAGTCAACCGAACCCAACTAGTTAGGTCAAACCTAGCCGAGTCCACACTAGTCCTAGTCGAGTCAAACATAGCTCGAGCCTATCCAAGTCAAGACCAAACCAAACCGAGTCCATTGAAGTCAACCGACCCTAGTCCTAGTCGAACCCGTGTCCTATTGTTCCATTTTAGTCCCATATTTTTTTAGATTTAACTCATAGTGATTTTCGATTAGCTAATGTAGTTATTTCTTTAATTGTTTAGCTAAAATTTATATTTGTTGATTTGATGGGTGTTTGTTAGTTTATCGTTTGTTGATTAGTTAGTTAGTATAGTGTAGTTAGTTTATAGTTGGTACATCATTTAGTCATATATTTAACTACATTATTTAGTGTATTGATTGTAATTGCATTAGTATTTCATTTAGTGCATAGTCATAACATGCATGTCATACTTCGTGTAGAGTTCATTTAGCTTCATTATAGTTAGCATCTGCATATAATCAGTTATATAGGATTAATTAAGTTTGCATTGCATGTAGATTACATTCTTAGTGGGTAAAATAGTTCAAATAGTGAATAGTGCACTCAAATAAAAACCAGATTTTTGCCCTGTCGCACCATCCTTATTTTCTGTACAAAAATTCTGTGTTTTCCAAAAAAAATTATTCTATTCACTTGATAGACGTGTTGTTTGACTGCAGACCAAATTTCAGCTCATTCGGAGTTGATTTGGTCTGAGTTTTAAGCGTTTTGCGAAAACCGCTTTTTCTGGATTTTAAATTACAGGACTGTCGATATCCTGATTTTTCCCAGATTTGAAACGCTTATATCTGGAGTTCCAGATATTGTTTTTTCATTCTAGAAAAACTGTCAGATTGTTTAATCTGTCAGTTGCAGAACAGAATAAATTTCGGGAAAATCGGATCTCGTTTTCCCTGTCAAACAATGGTTTTCCGATAACCTGTCAGAAAGCTATTTTACACTAGTTAGGGGCAGTTACGTTATTTTCTTAGTTTCGGCATTTTAGGCTTGTTTTCAGTAGTTTCTGCATTTTAGGAGTTGCATAATCATCATACAGCATTAGTAGAAGTAATTTGGTTAATTTTAGAATTAATTTAGTATTTTATTTAATTTTTGTTTGATAAGTAGTATTTGTTTTATTATTTTTGTAAAATTAGAACTAGTTTTAGTTATTGTTTGCACTGTTAGAATAGAATACTAACTTTGTATTTTCTGCATTTTTAGGTGAAAAGCATATTTAGTTTCCAGGGTTATTGTCCAAGTGCAAAGATTCTCTAATTGGCGAAAAGACGGAAAGACCCTTGGTGTGGAGCAGAAGACTGAGTGCTTGTTTATTTTCCTTTTAGTGATTAATTGTAGTTGTATTAACTTTATAATTGTAGATTGACATTTGTCATTAATAAATTAAATTTTCTAGAAATATTGTGATTAATTCCTGTTCCCTGAGGATTCGACCCGTACTTACCACTTTGTGGAAAGTCGGTTTTTATATTTTTGGTTGACGATTTTCCAAAGTTTTATTGAAAATAATTGTTTTAAAAAGATCATTTCAAAATATCAACCAGTCGATATTGAAGAATACTTTGGCCTTTTGGAGTTGGTCGAATAGATCTTTAATTCAAGGTAACAGGTATTTATTTTTTATGGTTACCTAGTTGAGTATCCTATAGTCGATATACAATTTAAAAGATCCATCCTTTTTCATTATGAATAGCACAAGCGCTCTCTAAGGCAATATACTTGGTCTAATTAATCCTTGCTCCATTAACTCCTTCAGTTGGTTTTTCAGCTCCATGAGCTTAATTGGCACCATTTGGTAGGGTCCTTTAAAAATTGTTGTTGTTTTGGGTAAGGATTTGTATCCAAACTCAACCTCACGAAGTGGATGGAGTCTATGCAAGCTCTAGATCGGTTTTGCTGGTAAACACCAGTGGATTAAGTTTACAAAAATTTTTGTAAGTGATTCTTTCTATGTTCTCATTGTGAGGGACTTGTGCATACCTTATTTCTCATATTGTCGTAGCCAGGTTGTTGAGGGTTTCCAAGAGAAACCCTTGAGTATTGGACTCCTTGTTGGGTATGCTCCTCCTTGAGTGAGCCATCATTCTATTTCAAAAGCACAAACAACACAGGTTATTTTTTTATCGTACATATCAAAACAAGAAGGATATATTCACATATATATGATTTGCAAAGCAACACATATTGTCGTTCTTATAAGTTTGACACTACTGGCTTACATAAATGGAAAAAACATCACATGAGTCCATTGACTCAAAAATATAACCAGTTTAAGAACTGGGTTTCTTTTTTGAACTAAACAGCCTTAGATAGGTATTTCTATTCTTACAACACCATGGCTTAGGCAAAAGAGGATGAGTCAGAGATGGCATATTTGGAGTGTAATTCGGTGATATTTGCATATGTGTTGGTGAAGCTAGGGTGTAAACTGGCAATGTCTATTTGTACTAAGGCATAGATGGATGATAACTCGGTGAGTCCGAGATATCAATCGATGAGTAAAATAAATTGTACGCATCTTGTGAGCCATATAGGCCATGGGAGGTGTTGCCGAATGGTAACTTTGTGAGTCACAAAGCATAGTTGTAAAGGCTTGTTCATCTCCTCCTAAACTCAGTATTTTTACTAAAGTCGATGAGGTACAACTCCCTCGACTGGAGTTTCGGGGTCCGTTGATGCACGAGGCCGTCCTTGAGACCATGGGTTGCTCGTCAACCCATGTCATGGGTGTGTTTCCTTTTGTATTTGTTGTCTGAATGCCCTTTTTCCCAGCAGAACTAGCAATCCTCGAATTCGAGTGGACATAATCACTCTGAATGCATAACTTGACATTGATAGCAATAGCTTTTCGAGTCATGAGATGTCATCTATATTTGAAAGTATTTTTCAAAGTTAGAGACTTGAAAGAAGTACTTATAGTGTGATACTACAAGCTTGGTGGATCTTGAACCAAGTTTCCTAGACTTGTACTCTTATACCAATCATGTAACACCCTGGATTTTTAAAACCAATACTAGTTAAAATATCATACCTTTTTTTTAATGCAGCAGAAAGATGACGGTTGGTCATCAGTTTAGAAAACATCGGATGAGTCACAATTATGTATGTTACATACTCAAACTTTAAGCAACCCAAAAAATTTATTTACAAGTCTTTATTACAAAACTGACAGTTTGGTAAAGCAATACTATAAAAATAGAGTCTACGTACGTCACATTCTGGTGAAACCCTGGATCTTGATGTTGCGTTGCTCTGCATCTCGCACAGCAGGTCAGCTACCTGGATTCCTAAAAAATGGGGTCAATATCATACCAGACTGGTAGGAAAGCATTTCAGTTCCAACAAGTATAATATTGTGTGATCGTTGCAAAAAATTTCCTTTTTCCTTTTTAGGGAAGAAAGATAAAACCCATGCAAGGTTCACTTGACCTTTTAAAAAAGATTTTGAAATAACTCATCTCCTTTTTGAAATTTGCAGGAAAATGGGGAGATGGGGTTAGCTCGTCAGTACGAGGTTCAACCGTTTCTGATGCCTTTACTAGGGTAATCAAACCAAGGATCGAATTTATGCCTTTACATTGCTTAAATTTGTCTAAGAAATTATTCTAAGTCCTAAATGCACAGAGAATCATGCTTGTTCTGTGAATTTGAACTTGAAAGAATATGTATGTTTTTGGGTATATTTCAAATATTTTGGATTTTTCAAGTGATTTCGAAATGGATTTGAAAATATATTTGAAAATGTTTATTTGGAAATGACTCAAAATGAATTAGAAATTGATCTAAATCACTTAGAATTATTTCGAAGTTACAACTTGAAATTGATTTTCAAATCGAAATTGAAGGTTTTTGAAACTGCAAATAAAGGGGAAAGCTGAACTTGAAATTGAATCTGAACTTTAGAACTGAAATGAATTTGAGTTTGGATTGCAAAGTTTGAAGTTGGATTTGATTTTGAATTGAAAACTTGAAGTTAAATTGAATTTGAGTTTGAAAATTGAATTTGATTTTGAAATAGAATTCGAAGTTTGAATTTTGAAAATGGCAAAATGAGATTGAAGTTCTTGAAATTGAATTCAAAGTTAAGAAATTTGAAATCTCAATTGATTGAAAATCGAATTTGGAATTGATTTTTGAATTGAGAATTGAACTTAGAAATTGAATTTGGAACTTAAAATTGAAATTGAAAATCAAGATTTAGAATTGAAATTAAAATTGAAATTTGAATTTAAAATTGAAGATTTCAAATCTGAAATTGAAAATATAATTGAATTTGAAAATTAATTAAAAAATTAAAGATTGAAATTGAAATATTGGAAATGAAATTGGAATTTAGAATTGGAAATTCAAAATGAAATTTGAAATTTGATTTGGAATTAAAGTTGAGAATTGAAATGAAATTCATAATTAAGAATTGAAATTTTAGAATGAAAAAAATGAAAAAGAATTTGAAATGAAAATAGAATTCGAAATTTGGAATTTTGAAAGAAATAAAGAATTGAATTTTGATATTTGAAATTGAAATGAAATTCAAAGTTGAAATTTGAAATTTCAAAAATGGAGAAAAATCAAAAATTAGAAATTGAAAATAGATATTCGAAATAGGATTTGAAATTGAATGAAATTAAAAATGAAATTTGAAAATTAAAAAAAAAATGACTTTGAATTTAGAAATGAAAACTCTTTTTGAAAATTGTTTCGAAAATCAATTAGAAATTTGAAAATAGCTTGAATAATTAAAAAAAAAGATGTAATTCTATCTTAAATGATGAATATGTTATTTCTTTGAAAAATCATTTGAATTTTAAAGAGAATTTTATACTTTATAGAATTAAAAACAAGATTAATTTTCATATATTCATGAATAGGGTCATAAATATACTTTAAATTAATCTTTATTTAAAATTCTAATAAAAAAAAGGATTTTGTGTCTTTATAGAATTAAAACAAAAATAATTTTTAATATATTCATGACTAGGGCCACAAATATATCTTGAACTAATCTTTATTTTGAACTCTAATAAAGGAAAAAAAATGAATTTTTAAAAATATGATAATTTTGGAAAAATGACCTAAAAGTGTAGGTTAAATTTTTATTTAATTAAATAATAATAACTCTAAGTATTATTCATATTCTGACTAGGGCCAAAAATACAAATTTTACTTAGTTTTATTTATCCTTTATTAAATAGTGCATGTGCCATTCGTGTTTTCTATCGTGTGTTTTAAAAATAAATGACAAAGTGCAATAATTAATTATGAGAATTTAATCTATATGCTCATTCATTCTAAACTAAGCATAAAATAAAAAATTTCATTAATGTAATTATTACAACTTTTGAATGAATTACAATAATTGAAAAATAAAACAAAGAGAAAATCCTGCAAAATGAGCAAACATATTAGAAATAAATATAGGTATATTTGAATTTTCTTTAATTATTGAAAAATTGAAGAAAAATCTCTAATTTAGCCTTTTTTATGGCCTAAAAAATAAAGAAAAATAAAAGGAAATTAAAAAAAGAAGTGCAAATGATGCATGGACTTTGCAAAAGTATTTTAAAATATGTTTTTGGAGTTTTATATTTTCGAAATTGGGGTTTAAAACATATAAATTTATATTGAGTTTTAACCATAAAATTGAGATTTTAATGAAATTATATTGAAAATGATTAAAATAAAAAGCAAATAAACTCTAAAATTTGTTTAAAATGAAGTTAAGGCATTCTAAGTTGATAAAAAGTATTTCTAATTCATGAATTACACTTGACAATTGAATTTAAAATTGTTAAAATGCCTAAACTAACTTTATTTTAACAAAATAATGCCTTTTGTGAAATCATTTTGGAAAATGCAATGAATGAAAGGTCAAATGACCATAGAAATTTATAAAATTTTATGTGGATGAACTAGACTTAAAATTAAAAAAAACCTTTTTTATAGATTTTGAAAATGAGTTTTCATTAGATATGACACATCTAAACAAGTTGAAATAAAATTTAAGAAATGCTTAATAAAATAAAATGACAGTGTTCTGATTTTTTAACATAATAAGATATGAAAACTTCATAGAAATTGTTGAAAAATTATGAAAATAAACAAAACATGCAAAGGAAAAATTTCCAATTTACGAATCTAAAAGATGATCTCCCATTGGGAAGATTCAATCTAAACAATTTGGGTCAAAACTTGTGAAAGAAAATCAATAGGGTTCTGGTTTTTTATTCGAATGATAGATGAAAAGT
This sequence comes from Nuphar pumila, assembly GCF_984573655.1. Taxonomy (NCBI): domain Eukaryota; kingdom Viridiplantae; phylum Streptophyta; class Magnoliopsida; order Nymphaeales; family Nymphaeaceae; genus Nuphar; species Nuphar pumila. The sequence continues at coordinate 151,583,051 of NC_143249.1, read as the reverse complement.
TGTTGAAAGTTTATGAAAATTAACATGCATAAATTAAACATTCTAAGAAAGAACTTCCTTTTTACATATTTGGAAAAAGATCTCTCATTAGGGAGATATAAATGCAACAAGTCGATTTTGAGTCTGAGCAATGCCTGAGATTGCAAACAGATAGTGTCTCGACTTAAAATACAAAAGAAATAACAATGCTATATAGAAATAAATAAAATTTTACCGAGATAAAATAAACACTCAAATAAATAAAAGCTATTTTACATATCTTAAAAATGATCTTCCATTAGGGAGATATGACTCTGACAAAATTGGCTAAAATCCAGACCCTAAAAGTGACATAGTATAATAGGATTGTGGTGCGATGTTTAACCAAAATTGGGCACAAAAACACCATAAAAATAGATAAAATTTGGCATGAACAAACTAGACTTAATGTTAAAGATATCTTCATTTACTTATTTGAAAGATCATCTCTGGTTAGGGAGAAATTACTCCAACAAGTCGGTCCAATTTCAGGCTAAATTTGGATGAGGCCAAATGGCAGGGTCCAAATCCTGATTTTTTTTAGGGATCAAACCAACTCAGAATGATTTGCTTTTTTGTGAATTTTCTAAAAACATATGCATAAATATGCAGTTCAAAATCAGATCAAAATAACATCTAATTATATGCGAATTGATGAGATAAAAAATAGACCAGAATTGAAAATAGCATCTCAACATAATTGAATGGAATAGAATCTCATAAATGATTTGATCCAATAATCAAACATGAGATCTATCATTCTAGATCATAGATGATGATGAAAATGATGTAAAAACAGAATTAAACCATATAAAAATGAAATTTAAAGCATTGTGGTATAAATTGAAATTGATTTTGCCCATAGAATATAGAATTTGTTCTATTGAAGATCAAATCCCAATTCTAAATGGCTAGAATGAAAATGCATAAAGTAAATAGCAAATCGAATAGATCAAAAATATAAAAATGAAAATTAACATGAAATTAAGATAGATATGCATTGCTATTACATGATATTGAAAGAAAATTGCAAGAAAAAAGAGAAGAAAGGGGGGGGGGGGGGGGGCGATTTTGAGAAAAATTAAAAAAAAGAAATAAAAGAAAAAGGAAAATAGAAAAAAGGAGAAAGAGCGGCCTACCTTGGGCTTTATTCTTCTTCACTCCAGCTACCAAGAGAGGAGCCAAAGAGGAGGAGGAGCACTTGAGAGAGAGGAGAAGAGAAAGAGAGAATTCTTTTTTATTATCTTAATTTCTCAAATTTTCCACTTCTCAAAGGAGAGACCCCAAGGGGTCTATTTATAGTGATAAATGGAGGCATTTTGGAAAAAGATATTTAAGATATTTTCTCAAGGTTGATGCCAACCCCATGTGGGTATTCTCCTTTTTTATAAATGGGTATAATTGTCATTTTGTGAAAAAAAGCACATGTGGCACCCCTTTTGCAAATGGGTGCTCATGTGGGTCTTTTTGAAAGTTCTCAAATGGGTAAAAGAGAGATTTTATTGAAATTTTTAAACATGGCATCACTTTGCAAGTGATGCTCATGTGGGTTTTAAAAAGGGTTTTTAAAGGTATAAAAATGATTTTGATTTTGATTTTCGAAAATACCAAGTGGCACCCTTCTTTGAAAACAATATTTTTCCTTTTTTATTTTAAAATTAAGATAAAAAGGGAAATAAAATATGAGAAATGAGAAGAGGAATTCGAAAATAATTGGATTCAAAAATCCAATTTTGATTTATGAAATCCAAATTGGGCAAAAATTGGATCCAGATTGAAGTTTGAGAATTTTTACAAAAATACTGATTTTGGATTTTGAAATTCAAAGATTATTTTTGAATTTGGGGATAAAAAATGGATTTTGATTTTAATTTTGAAATCTTCAAATTGATTTTGAATAAAAATTGGATTTTGATAATGGATCTGGATCCATTTTGATATTTCGAAATCCAAACTGAATGTTGAACTCAATCTAGGGTATTTTTTAAAGGATTTTTGCAAAATGATGGATTTGAATTTGAAAATCTAAAGATTGATTTTAAAATTAAAATAAAAATTGAATTTTGAAAAGGAGTTGGATCTGAAGTTTTGAAAAAGATTGGATCTGAATCTTGATTTGAAGGAAATTGGTTCAAAATGGGAATCGAACCCTGAATATGGATTTCTGAAGAATTAAAAATGGAAAACTCTAAATTCTTTAATGAAAATTGGGATTTTGATTTTGGATCCAGGATCCAGTTCAGATAATGGAATTGAATCTTAGATCTGAATCAGAATCCAAGAGGTGAAATTGGATCTCAGATGTTAGATGAATCTGAGTTCAGAAATTGATTTGATTAACCTTTTGAACAAATCAGAAGATGGATCCAGAATGAAATGGATCCGAAATATTTAATTGGATCCTGGATACCTGATGGGATATTCCAGGTTCAAAGAATGAATTGGACTCTGGATATGAATTTTTGAATGAATTATATAAAAAATTCAGGTCCAAGATAAAATTTGGACATCAGATCTAGCATTGGCTCTGCTATCCGAATTAAAATGGATTGGATCTCAAATATTGATAAGATATTAGACGAAGGAATTGATCCGAGCCTAAATTGGGACTTGTCCCAGTTCAGAAAAATGTCAGAAACCGTGTTCTAAAGAAATTTATATTTTTTTGTTTTTGCCCTGTAGGGTAGAAACATGGTACAAAACTGGTATGAACTAATTTAAACTAGATTGGATTGAAATGAACTAAATTTGAAGCCAGTTATACTCAGATGAAATAAATTCGGAGCCAGTTAACTAGCTCAACCATCTAGAGTCAGCTCGATTTGGACTAAATTGAGCTCAAATGAGCTGAAACAAAGGTTTAAGTGACTTTGAACCAGAGCTGAGCAGTTCAAACTCCTGGTGAACTTAGATTAGACTCACAAGGATGGGATCTAATGGATTTGACTGACTCGGGGACAATTTGGTTAAAGTTCAAGCTAAAAGTGAGCTTATTTCAAGAGAAATGAACTAATTTTAGCTAAAATGGTTAGCAAAGATGAGGATTCACTCCTCGTGAGCTTAGGAGAGCTAGAAATGACAAATATTCTAACTTCTCTAAACTTGAGATGAGTTTGGTTAAACCTAACTGACGAAAGGTCTAAGGGTGACCTAGGGGTAAAATGGTAATTTTATTCACCGAACGAGGTAGACTGACCTCTAGACTGGAGTAGACCTAGGGGTGAGACTCAACACTGCCCTGCAGAAGATTGGCATCTGTGGAATGAAGGTGTCTGGAATGAACCTAAAAATTTTGGGGTGTTTACAGATGCCCCTCTTTATTGCTAAGTCAGTTGAAAGTCGAGCTTAGTAGTAAAAAAACATGTCAGATTTCAAAAAATAAAAAAAATGCCTTAGGAAAATCTGACTAGGTGTAAAAGAATTGATATTTGAAAATGATCCTCATAAAGTGAGGTTGCAAATGTGAGAAAATAAAATTCCCTAAAGCTTGGAAAAGGGAGATTTATAGAAGATAGGTCTCGCGCTTGAGACAAAATAAGCTTTTGAAATGGATTTTTGTAGAAAATTCAGGTTTTGCCCTTAATTTGAATGGGATGGAAATACCTCATGGGATGAGGCTCAGGTTTAACCCTTACCTGAACGGGGGCATGAAAACATGGAACCCTCAAATGAAGAGACCATGATGAGACTTTTGGATCTGAAAAATAATTGCCTATGGCAGGACAGTGGGGAAAAATAGGACCTATCGAACTGAACATCAAGTTCTTGCCTTGTGTCGAGATAGCCAAAAGAATATTGCTGATAAGATTGTAGTTGAAAAATGATTGAAATGTGCACATCTGTGCGAAAAGTATTCCCTCTTTCTGCCTAGAGTATTACCTCTAACTGAGCTAACTCCGTAGAATCAAGAATTAAATTTAAATTTGTTTATGTTGAGTTTCTTCAAGGAAGTTATTCATCTCCTTGATATGAAAAAGAGATGAAATATTCTTAGTTTCATGAAAGCAATTGGATAAAAAGATATTGATAAAAGAATTTCACATAAGAAAAGATGATTTTTGGCAATTTGGCAGTTTGATATCTAGGGTTTTCCCATGATGATCTTTTGCACCTTTTGAGACATAAAATTGAGCTCTTTTGTGGTTTGGTGAGAAGTTCATCGCATCATCCTTCATCTTGGAGATGTTCTAATATTCCCTAGAAGAACTCATCACACTCTCCTTTAATTCAGAGATGATCAAAGTCTTCCTTGTTCCCAGGAATTAGATTGGTGATATTGTCTCTCTGGTTGGAAATCTTTTTATGGTAACATAGATCAAATATCTTTTAGGGTTTTTCGGGAGGTTCATCGCATCAACCTTCAACTCGGTGATGATTTGAACTTTTTCTGGAAGGATACATCACATGATTCTTCAACTTTGAAATGATCTGAATCTTCTTTGTCCCCAGGGGTCCAACTCGCCTATCAACCTTCATCTTGGTGATGATTAAGAGATCCCTTTTGCAGATAATTTGATTATGTTTGCATGACTTGAAGAAATTGAGTGGGTTCTTTTATTGCGCGGGATATTTTCACTGCCTAATTGCCAGAAGAATTGTCTTTAAGAATATATCATAAATATGATCAATATCAATTCATTTCTGGCTTTTCAATATCATTGAATTTTCCTCTGCCAACTATATCGAAGATCTTTTTTCATCCTTTTGGTTGACCAACAGAAATAACTTGAATTTTTGTTCTTTCTTTGCAGAAGTTTCGCCTTTTTTAGAGAGAATATTGAAGATTATTCGAGGAAATTCTTTTATGTAATGAAATTTTGGAATCAACAAATACTTTTGGTAGCAAACTGGCAATATGTCTTGGAATCTTTTGTGAGGGAGTTTACTTGATGTCAGATTGATAAATCTATGAGTAAAGCTTGGACCTTGAGAGTTCGACCAGTGTGAAGACTTGATTTTGATTAATCAACCAACGTGAAAGCAGGATTTTGTTTTGACCGACCAGCTCGAAAGCAAGATTTTGTTCAATCGACCAACTCAAAAGTAGGTTTTTGTTTGATAGACCAGCTCGAAAGCAAGATTTTTGTTTTAACCGACCAGCCCAAAAGCAAGATTTTGATTGACCGACCAGCTCGAAAGCAGGATTTGATTGGTCGACCAGCTCGAAAGAAAGATTTTGATTGATCGACTAGCTCAAAAGTAGGATTTTGTTTGATCAATCAGCTCGAAAGCAAGATTTTTGTTTTGACCGACCAACTAGAAAGCAGAATTTTGATTGACCGACCAGCTCGAAAGCAGGATTTTGATTGATCGACCAGCTTGAAAGTAGGATTTGATTGACCAACCAGCTCAAAAGCATGATTTTGATTGACCGACTAGCTTGAAAGTAGGATTTTGATTGACTAACCAGCTCGAGAGCAGGATTTTGATTGATCGACTAGCTCGAAAGTAGGATTTTGTTTGATCAACCAGCTCAAAAGCAGGATTTTTGTTTTGACTGATCAGCTAGAAAGTAGGATTTGATTGATCAACCAACTCCAAAGCAGGATTTTGATTGATTGACCAGCTCAAAAGCAGGATTTTGTTTGATCAGCCAGCTCGAAAGCAGGATTTTTGTTTTGACTGACCAGCTCGAAAGCAGGATTTTGATTGACCGACCAGCTCAAAAGCAAGATTTTGATTAACCGACCATCTCGAAAGGAAGATTTTGTTCGATCGACTAACTCGAAAGCAGGATTTTTGTTTTGATCGGCCAGCTCGAAAGCAGGATTTTGATTGATCGACCAGCTTGAAAGCAGGATTTTGATTGATTGACCAACTCAAAAGCAGGATTTTTTTTATCGACTAGCTCGAAAGCAGAATTTTTGTTAGAAAGGTTTAATCTGAAGGTTTGAAAAAATGATTGAGACTTGATAAAAATATAACCCAAATGTTGAAAAATGATTGAAAAAATTGTAACTCAAAGGTTAGAAAATGATTAATGTTGATGAATTTGTAACCCAAAGGTTTCGAAAATGATTGATGTTGATGAAATTGTAACTCGAAGGTCTGCTTGTAAAAACATGGCATTAAGCATGAAGTTGAATTTGGGAGTTTGACCTGTCCGAAAGCTGGGTTTTAAAGAAAGTCCAACTTGAAAGTTTGGATTTTTGAAAGAAAGTTCGAGTCAAAATTCAGTTTTTGAGAGAAAGTCCGGGTCGGAACTCATTTTGGAGATATAGTCTGAGTCGAAACTCGTTTTTGAAACAATGCACGAGTCAGAACTCGTTCTTAAAACAATGTCTGAGTCAGAACTCGTTTTTAAAACAATGACCAAGTCAGAACTCATTTTTGAAACAATGTTAGAGTCAGAACTCATTTTTGAAATAATGTCCGAGTTGAAACTCATTTTTTGAGAGAATGTCCGAGTTGAAACTCGTTTTTGAAACAATGTTTGAGTCGGAACTCATTTTTTAAACAATGTCCGAGTCAGAACTCGTTTTTGAAATAATATCTGAGTCGAAACTCATTTTTGAAACAATGCTTGAGTCGAAACTCATTTTTGAAAAAATGTCCGAGTCGGAACTTGTTTTTGAAATAATGTCCGAGTCGGAACTTGTTTTTGAAAGAATTAGTCCAACTTGGAAGTTGGATAGCATTTAATCTGAAAATCAAATTTTTGGAGGTCACGAGTGTGAGGACTGGATTATTAGAAGCGTTTGATTTAAGATCGAAGATCTGAAAATGACCAGTGTTGGGACTGAGTTTAAAAAATGATTTGATCTAAGATCGAAAATTTTGAAAATGGCTAGTTCGAGGACTGGGTTTTGACTTGTAAGCTGAATTTGGTGAAGTATTGGTGCTCTTGAGAATTTTTATGGTTATGATGATAATTTTATGAAAATCCTGGGCTCAAAAAGATTCACAATTTGAATGAAAATGTGTTATTTCTATGAATGATCTCAGGATTATCCCTTATCCTGAATGGGAAAAATAGGAGATTGAAGAAATTTATTGGAAATTGATGAAAATTGTTGGAAATTGATGAAGAACTGTTGACGAAAGATTTATTTGATTCTGCCTGCATATGAAATTTTTGAAGGAAAATAAATTTCTATAAAAGATCAACCCAAAAGTTGAATTTGCAATGACCGATTTGAAAACCTAATTTTGGGAGAAACATCCAACCCCAAGGTTGAGTTTGAAATGAGCAGTTTGAAAATATAATTTTTCGAAAAAGGTTTTAACCCTAAAGTTGAGTTAGAAAAGATTGGTTTGAAAATATGATTTTGAAAATGTTGAGCTAGAAATGACCGGTAAAATTTACTTTTTGAAAAGAGGATCAACCCAGAGGCTGATTTTGAAAAGACCGATAAATTTGAATTTTGAAAAGGAGATCAACCCAGGCGTTGTTTTTGAAAAAGATCAATAAAATTGAATTTTGAAAAGGAGATCAACCCAGGGGCTGATTTTAAAAACGAGATCAACCGAGGGGATGATTTTGAAGAAGACTGATAAAATTGAATTTTTGAAAGGAAGGATCAACCCAGGGGCTGATTTTGAGGAGATGATCAACATGAGGGTTGATTTTGAAAAATAATCAATACAAGGGTTGATTTTGGAAAAATGATCAACGCAAGGGTTGATTTTAAAAAATGATCAACGCGAGAGTTGATTTTGAAAAATGGTCAACACAAGGGTTGATTTAAAATGACCAGTTCGAAACCAATTTTTGTAAAAGAAGATCAACACGAGGGTTGATTTGAAATGACCGGTTTGAAACCAGTTTTGTAAAAGAAGATCAACACGAGGGTTGATTTGAAATGACTGGTTCAAAACCAGTTTTTGTAAAAGAAGATCAACACGAGGGTTGATTTGAAATGACCGGTTCAAAACCAGTTTTTGTAAAAGAAGATCAACACGAGGGTTGATTTGAAAAGACCGGTTTGAAACTAGTTTTTGTAAAAGAAGATCAACACGAGGGTTTACTTGAAACGACCTGTTCAAAACCAGTAAAAAAAAGATCAACACAAGGGTTGATTTGAAATGACTGGTTCAAAACTAGTTTTGGTAAGAGACCTAACCCGAAGATTGACTTTGAAATGGACTAGTTTGAAAGCTAGTTTTGATAGGGAGACTCAACCCAGGGGTTGATTTAAAAAATGACCATTGTTTTGAATGCTCTTGGTGACCATAATGGGGATTTTGTAAAAATTTTCAAAAATTTCACTATTTTGGACAAACCCCTATAGGTAATCATATCGCTCTCATGAATGATGTCAGGATTGTTCCTTATCCTGAAGGGAAAATAAAAAGGAAATTGATGAAAAATTAATAGAAATTGATGAAAAATCAATGACAAAAGATTTTGATCTTGTCTGCACACAGGATGCTTAAAGTGAAAACAAAGTTTCGTGATAAAAGATGCCCCAGTATAGCAAAGGAAAGAAATATTAGATATCAAAGATACAAAGAAAGTTGATATTTCATTGATGACTGAAATATTTACAAGAGGATGACCAACTAAGAAGAAGAAACTTAGGACTATGATGTCCTTACAAGGAAAGACGATAAAAGAAGAAAGCAAGAAAACATTGGCATTGTTTCTCTTAAGGTGTTGATGAGTTGGCTGGTTTGTCCTCTTCTTCTTCTACGAGGAGGTTTTGGTTAATGCAGTCTTGAATAATATTTTTGAAGACAAAGCAGCGTTCGGTGTCATGACCCATTGTCTGATGGAATTTACAGAATTGATCTTTAAATCTTTCCATGATCATAGGAGGATCGGATATCTTTGAAAGCTTAACCATCCCTTTAGCTATCATATATTCAAGAACTTGTTCGAGCGGCTATTCTAAGGGAGCAAAATTGTGATCGTATCCCCAACCGTCATGCTTTGGTCTTCCTTGTGGTTTTAATCCTAGTTGGATATTGGAGGGAGGATTGTCATTTTGCTTATCCATTTTATTCTTTTGACCTGTGTGGTCATCTCTGCCGGGATTTGGGTTTCCTGAGCTGCCAGTGTGATTTTTTCGGCAACCCCTTTTGTTGTTGCTATTGTTGTTTCCGGTGGTATTTGTAGAGAAGGTGAAGTGTGACTTCTTCTTAGTGTTCGGGCTGCTCTTTGAGAGCATGAGGCTCTCATATACACCAATTTTTATCCCCATTTAGAGTCATTCAGCTCGTTTTATCAATTCAACAAAGGATCGCGCCGAGAAAGTAGAGATCAGGCCCCTCAGAGGTTGCGAGAAATTATTCAGGATCACTGACAATGCATGCCCTTTCGATATCGGATCCCTCATTTGATTGCAAGTGGATCTCCACCTGTGAATAAAGTCTCTGGACTTTTCATTTTCCTTCTGCCTAAGGTTGCAGAGATGGTTTAGTGTGGGTAGAGCTTTAGTGTTAAAGAGAAACCGCTTGATGAACAAGTTGACAACTTTGTCAAACTCTCGCAGCTCTACAGGATTGATATGCTTCGCATATCATTTTGTCTTCATGCCTTTCAGACTGCGTGGAAAGCATATGAATAAGGCCTCGTTGTCCCTTTTGAACCGACTACACTATGTGAAGAACATGGCCAAATGTGCTTTTGGATTACCAGTCCTATTAAATTTGATGATTTTTTGGGAAAGGTCCTCCAGGTTGTCATCCCCTTCGAGGCCATCATAGAAATCCTCGCTGGTGTAGACTCTCTTGCCTTTGTCCCGAGACTGCAGATCTTTAACCATGCGGGCTATCTCTTTCAATTGCAGTTGGATTGAATCTTCTATCAAGATCTAAAACTTGAGTTTGTTCACTGACTTAGGCTCCTCAACGATTTTCTTAAACTGATGTAGAGGCTTTTGAAAAAATACAGGTTGCTCTTCCTTTGAGTCCTTTTCTGCTAAATTTGTCCTTTCGAAAGCGTTGTCTTGCTGAATTTTCTTTCTGCTAATTCTGACATGCTTATTTATGGGCTTCTTCCTGGTTCTGCTCTTGGAAGACATCTTCCTTAGACCTGCCCCAGCCTGTTCTGATATCATCTTTGTCATCATCTTCTAAAATAGTTTGTACATGGCCGGATCGACATCGTCTTCCACTTTTTGACCATGTCCCCTGGATGATATGCGGAAATTCATTTCTTCTCCACTGTTGTACTGTGGTGGAACTGTCTTTCTCAGACCTTGTCTAATGTTGTACTGTGGTGGAACCATGCCGCAATACCAATGCTTTCTCTGTAGGATAAAGAAATGGTTTAGATTGAAAGAATTTTCTGAAAGAAAGAGAGATGATGAAAGAGATATTCGACAATTAGGTTGAGAATTTCCCGCTGCAATGATCAAAGGATTTACTGAAAAACATGAGAAAAATAAGGTGAAGAGATTTAAAAATAGATAGTAGGATTGAAATATAGGTATCAAAATCTAGGAAAAAAGAAAAGAGAAAATGCATGAATTTTGAAAAAATAGCAGACATGATCAAAATAAGGTTGGAAATTCGAGATCCAAAAGAAGGAAAGAAAAGAAAGAAAATCACCTGGAGTTTTGGAAAACAAAGGAGAATTTAGAAAAGGGTTTCCAGGGTTTTTAGAAAAATTGATCTGAAGAAATGAAGAAAGAAGAAAATATACACCTGGATTTTGAAAATAGGGAGGAAATTTTGAAAGAAATATCTAGGGTTTGAGAAAACTTATTCTGGAAGAGGTAAAAAAATATAAGAAACAAGCAAGTATCACAGAATCATGATAAAACTATACAATAAAGGATGCATAAACAACACTCTCTAAAAGCTGACTCTAAATGCACAAGTTTTGAAATGGTTGTAGGACCCTGATCCTAATTCTAAGGTTTAGATCATTTAAATCTAATCAAGATATGTTGATATACTCAAGCTAAAGCTCAAAGTACGTGGCATAGAAATATCTTTGCTTCTAAGGTAATGATTTTCTAACATCCTTGAACGCCGGACGATATACTTTAGACTAGGGCCCTTAGTACGTGGCAGGGGGTTATTAGCCCAAATAAGTGGCCCAGTTATGAGGTTTTTTCCCAAACTATGGTTCTTGGAGAAAGCCTAGCAACGCGAAGACTAGAACAATATAGGTAGGGGATGTTTTTAGAAATATGATCATCATGCAAGAAATCAAATATTTCTAATGCAAAGTCCTAAAGAGATAAAAATTTTGAAAAAAATCATAAAGAAGCACAGACTTGCATACATTGTTTATATTTAATCCCTAGATTGAGGAGGGTTGTATTAGACCTAAGTCTAAGTGAGCATGAATAAATCTCTTCAATTTGGTCGTACCAAACCAGACTTAAGTCTATATGCATCATGTCAGCTGGGTCAGAGTCTAGGCTCCTAAGTTTTGCATGAAAAATGAAGTTGACATTTATGGAATAATGACTTAGACAAAATTTAAACAAGGTGAAGGCATAAATTCGACCACACGAAGATGAGTCTCATCTCGATCGCCAAATTTGTGATCGTTACAAAAATTTTCCTTTTTTCCTTTTTAGGGAAGAAAGAGAAAACACTTGCAAGGTCCACTTGACCTTTTGAAAAAAGATTTTGAAATAACGCGCCTCTGTTTTAAAATTTGCGAAAAAATAGAGAGACGGAGCTCGCTTGTCGGTACGAGGTCTAACTGTTCCTGGCGCCTTTACCAGGAGTAATCGAACTAAGGATCGAATTTATGCCTTTACATTGCTTAAATTTGTCTAAGAAATTATTCTAAGTCCTAAATGCATAGAGAGTCATGCTTGTGCTATTAATTCAAACTTGAAAGAATATGTATGCTTTTGGGGATATTTTAGAAATTTTGAATTTTCCAAGTGATTTTGAAATGGATTTGAAAATATATTTGGAAAGATTTATTTAAAAATGACTCGAAATGATTTAGAAACCGATCTAAATCACTTAAAATTATTTCAGAATTACAACTTGAAATTGATTTTGAAATCGAAATTGAAGGTTTTTGAAACTACAAATGAAGGGGAAAGTTGAACTTGAAATTGAATCTGAACTCTGAAACTGAAATGAATTTGAGTTTGGATAGCAAAGTTTGAAGTTGGATTTGATTTTGAATTGAAAACTTAAAGTTAAATTGAATTTGAGTTTGAAAATTGAATTCGATTTTGAAATAGAATTCAAAGTTTGAATTTTGAAAATGGCAAAATGAGATTGAAGTTTTTGAAATTGAATTCAAAGTTAAGAAATTTGAATTGATTGAAAATTGAATTTGAAATTGATTTTTGAATTGAGAATTGAACTTAGAAATTGAATTTTAAAATTGAATTTGGAACTTAAAATTGAAATTGAAAATCAGGATTTAGAATTAAAATTAAAATTAAAATTAAAATTTAAAATCGAACTTTGAATTTAAAATTGAAGATTTGAAATCTGAAATTGAAAATGTAATTGAATTTGAAAATTGATTGGAAAATTAAAGATTGAAATTGAAATTTTGGAAATGAAATTGGAATTTAGAATTGTAAATTCAGAATGAAATTCAAAATTTGATTTGGAATTAAAGTTGAGAATTGAAATGAAATTCAGAATTAAGAATTAAAATTTTAGAATGAAAAATTTGAAATTGAATTTGAAATGAAAATAGAATTCGAAATTTGGAATTTTTAATGAAATAAAGAATTGAATTTTAACATTTGAAAGTGAAATGAAATTCAAAGTTGAAATTAAAAATTTAAAAATGGAGAAAAAATGAAAATTAGAAATTGAAAATAGATATTTGAAATAGGATTTGAAATTGAATGAAATTGAAAATAAAATTGAAAATGAAATTTGAAAATTAAAAAAAATGACTTTGAATTTAAAAATGAAAATTGTTTTTGAAAATTGTTTCGAAAATCACTTGGAAAATTAAAAATAGCTTGAATAATTTAAAAAAAAAGATGTAATTCTATCTTAAATGATAAATATGCTATTTCTTTGAAAAATCATTTGAATTTTAAAGAAGATTTTATAATTTATAGAATTAAAAAAAAGATTAATTTCTATATATTCATGACTAGGGCCACAAATATACTTTAAATTAATCTTTATTTAAAAAAGGTTAAATTCATTTTGAATTCAAATTTAGCATTTTTATGCCCCAAAAAATAAAGAAAAATAAAAGGAAATTAAAAAAAGAAGTGCAAATTAAAAAAAGAAGTGCAAAAATAAGTCCAAATTTGGGTCAAATCCTGTGAAAGAAAATCAACAGGGTTCTGGTTTTTTATCCAAATGATAGATGAAAAATTGATGAAAGTTTATAAAAATTGGCATGCATAAACTAGACATTCTAAGAAATAACTTCATTTTTACAGATTTAGAAAATGATCGCCCATTGGGGAGATATGAATGCAACAAGTCGATTTTGAGTCTGAGCAATGGCTGAGATTTCAAACAGACAGTGTCTCGACTTAAAATGCAAAATAAATAGACATACTGTATAGAAATGGATGAAATTTTACTGATATGAACTAGACATGCAGATGAAGAAATCTCAAAAATGATCTTTCATTAGGGAGATGTGACTCTGACAAAATAGGCTAAAATTCATATCCTAAAAGTGACACAGTATAACAGGGTTGCAGCTTTTAACCCAAATCAGGCATGAAAATACATAGAAATCGATGAAATTTAGCATAAACAAACTAGACATAATGCTGGAGACATCCCTTATTAAAAATTTGAAAGATCATTTCTGGTTAGGGAGAAATCACTCCAACAAGTGGGTGCAATTTGAGGACAAATGGCAGAGTCCAAATCCTTATTTTTTTTATGGACCAAGCCAACTCAGAATGATCGAATTTATGGTGGAGATCCTGAAAACATATGCATGAAAATGCAGTAAAAAAAATAGATCAAAATAACATCAAATTATATGCAAATTGATGAGATAAAAAATAGACCAGAATTGAAAATATCATCTCAATATAATTGAATGGAATAGAATCTCATAAATGATTTGATCTAATGATCAAACATGAGATCTATCATTCTAGATCATAGAAGATGAAAATGATGTAAAAACAGAATTAAACCATCTACAAATAAAAGTGAAAGCATTGAAGCATAAATTGAAACTTGATTTTGCCCATAGAATATGGAATTTGATCTATTGAAGATCAAATCCCAATTCTAAATGGCTAGAATGAAAATGTATAAAGTAAATAGCAAATTGAATGGATCAAAAACATAAAATAGAAATTAACATGGAATTAAGATAGATATACATTGCTATTACATGATATTGAAAGGAAATTGCAAGAAAGAAGAGAAGAAAGGGGGGCCAATTTGGAGAAAAATTAAAAAAAAGAAATAAAAGAGAAAAGAAAATAAAAAAGAGGAGAAAGAGAGACCTACCTTGGGCTTTTTTCTTCTTCACTTCAGCCACCAAGAGAAGAGCCAAAGAGGAGGAGGAGCACTTGAGAGAGAGGAGAGGAGAAGAGAAAGAGAGAAAATTTTTTTATTCTTTCAATTTCTCAAATTTTCCTCTTCTCAAATGTAACGCCCCTGATTTTCAAAACAAAGCTAAGTTAAAATTTTCATGAATTTCTTTTTTTTTTCTTTGCAACGAAACTTAGAAAAGCTTTTAGTGGCGGAATCAGATGATAATAAGTTGTCAGTTTTAGAAAACTCTGGGCACATTACAGGTATGTGGTCAAGTAACTCATTGACCACCAAAGTGTTCTATTTTATCGAAAACCACATGTTTATTACATAACTGCTCGGAAAAGCAGTATAGGTTCAATAAAAGAAAGCAGTACAACTCTGTCTAGAGAAACCCTAAAACTTGATGCCGCCTTACCCCGCATATCGCAACGCAGGTTCAACACCTGAAATTTCCATTAAACGGGGTCAAAACCATTAATGGTCTGGTAAGCAAGCAATCAAACATCCATTCAACTCAAGTAAATGCGTTGACCACTCAGGGTCATAGTTCGCAATAACGACGCTCAAATCTCCACGACTTGGCGTATATCGCAAGAGCCTCCTTAGGGCTATGAGTTGATCATTCGCTTAAGTCTTCATGACTTAGCGCAAGCCTTTTCTGGGCTGTAATTTGAATATCCTACTCAAGTCCTCATGATTTAGCGCTGACCTCTTCTGGGTCTCAATTGGGATGTCAAAGCTCAAGTCTTCATACTTGGCACATTCGTATCTTACGAGCCTAAGGCACAAGCTCCTCGAGCTCTACTTAGTCGTGTAGATACGACATGGGTCTTTGCCCAATCGGTTCAGTAGTATACCAACCATGAGACCTTCCATAAGGTTATGCAGGACTTGACACAACAATGTTCATTCACTCATACATTCAAGCATCGTTGAACCTAAGCTAATGCTTTGTTTTGATATTTAACCCCTCCCTGGGCTTAAGGGAGGTATATCTGAGCATCAACGCGATGATCTGGGGGTTGATTATTCTATGTATTTTTAGATACCCCAGAGGTCTGTTGACCCCATCCCCCTAGTAGGATGGTACATTCCATACCAGAAGAAGTCCCAACTAGGCATTAGATGCATCCTGCTACTGCAGTAGTTTGGTTCAATCCTTAGATATTTAAGGATAACCACGACCTCCATACCTCTGAGCGATGGAGGCCATCATGAACTCTATCAGGTTTGGGGGTAATATATGTCACTCAAGGTTGCACCATCACTGTCTTCCTCGGTGAGAAATTCTGAAGGGGTCTGTGAGTCTGACAAGCTACTTAATGCATACCTATAGAGCAGTCATTGAGAAGATGTACATGACCCCATTCAGTGTGCCCCTAACACGATCATCAATTGTGCGGCCTTTTCATTTTATTCATATGCATGCTTGACTCTGCTCTCGACACTGCGAGCATCTCACCTCTTCCGGGTGGACAACGTACTCTGGCTCTACAGCCCTTACGAGTCTAGTTGTATATCAGTCTCTCAATGAGCATGCATATGATACGATCTTAATGGATCGGCTGCTCGGCGTATATCATCACAACGAGCACTTAGTGTTGTCAAGGCGCAGCCTCTACTCTGGCGTAGTGGCCCTTACGAGTAAGGTGCCCTTACAGGCAATAGGAATACAAGTCATTCTGGCATCATTCCAACAACATGGCATCTTCGTGTCATTCAACTGGTTTTGGCAGCTCTTCTGCCAACTATTTTGTCAGCACTTCCTCTGCTTTAATGGTAGGAGTGCGATGAACCTTTCTACGTTGTAGAAAGTACTGAGGGTATATGAGCAACACCTCCTTTGTATGATAGAGTAACATACTCCACTCTTTCTGAGCTTGGTCGAGCTTCTTCAGAAAAATTTGTAGCACTCTCTCTCTTTAACTGAGGAAGTGTGTGTTTCTTTTAAGCTTGGTGAGCATCTTTTCAGAATTTTTAAGAGCAATTCTTCTCTTTGATGGGGAAATTGCTACGCTTTAACTCAGGAATGGATGTGCATTATTGTACGTATATTGCATCCATCAAGGTTGATTGGAACCTTGGGTCATAGTCAAGCCATACCCAAATGACTTAGTCTTTACGAAAAAGCAGTTTTGCACAAAAGCGAAGCCTTTCCAATAGGGGCTTCATTTGTCAAGCGTAATCTTGATCGAGAAGCGGTAGTGGCATCACATTGGCGATTTGGAGTTGATCTCCATTTGAACGCTCACTTACGCGTCATATATGTAATATAAGTAGAAGCTTGTGCTTTATATGGCAACAGCATAAAGAAAATACATATACTTATTGTTCGGGGTGTGTAACCGAACGAAATATTTTACATATATATTTACATAAAGTTGAGAAGCCTTGGCATCGTTTGACGCAACGACAAGACAAAATGCATAATTTAAAGGCATAATAAAAAATTACAGAAAGCAGGGAGCTTTGGCATCATACGACGTGATGATATAAATTACATTTAAGCAGGAGCCTTGGCGATATAAGACGCAACAACAATCTCAAGACAATATATGCAAGAATCGGCATCCAACGATAGTTACAAGGCGAGCACGTGAACACCGAAGTGTCCTAGAGGGCTCAACTAAGAACTAGGGTGAGATACTATTTTTAATAATGCATATACTGCACATTCAAACATACATATCATGCGATAGTCACAAGGCGAGTGTGTGAACACTGAAGTATCTTAGAGGGCTCAACCAAGGACATGGGTGAGATACTACTTTAGAAAATATATGCTATATACAAATAAGCAAATACTTGAGAGAGATGGATCAACGAAGTGAACTTACTTCAAATTGCGGAAGAAACAACTCCGAGATGTTCCGACTGCTTTGAACCTTCCTTCGAGAGGTCAGACTAGGTCAGATGAGGTCGACCTAGTTGAGAAAGAGGAAGAGCGGGTCAATTGGGTTCAGCAGGTTCAGACTTAGCCCAAGCAGGTTGGGTCTAGGTTCAGAAAATCAAACCAAGGTTTGAGACCAAAATGGACTTTGACTTTGACTTCAAACTCAACCAGATTCAAGTCAAGTCAACTAGGTTTGGACCATGTTAGGTGAGCTAGGACCATGTCAGGTGAGCTAGGACCAGGTCAGGCAGGCTAGGACCAGATCAGGCAGGCTCAGGTCAAGTCAGGTGGGCTTAGACCCACTTGGGCTCACTGGGGGAGGTTTAGGAGAGAGAGAGAAGGCAAGAGAGAGAGGGGGTCAAAAATTATGGTTTTAGAGAGAGGGGGCATGCCTTTTTATAGCTCACAAGACTTGATTCTCAAGTTTCCCAAACTTGGGCTCCAAGTTTCCCATTTACCCCTTTGCCCTTGGTTTCTTTTTAATTCCAAGAGGTTCTATTTAAGGTGGGGCACACAAGATATTTTCATGGGATATTTTGTGGGTCCCACAAGATATTTTCTGAGGAATATTTTCGTGGGTCCGACAAAAAATTTGGATTTTCGGTGATTTTTTAAAAAAAAATCTGAGTACGTCATTCTCTTTGTATTGACGTAACTAAGAAAGTTGACTTATACAAATCTCATGATTTTATTTAAGGAGGAAGTTATGATTCCCTGATGGTTTGAGCATATATTCACGAAGATACGAATATCCTAAGCATAACTAGTTCATACAAATCAATTTGATTCATATTTCGGGTTCAGATGCTATTTTTACTTGGAAATGCTTCGTGAATTTCTTCAGAAAGATACTGAAAATTTGTGGGTCTTACATCAAAGGAGAGACCCCAAGGGGTCTATAAATGGGGGCATTTTGGAAAAAAATATTTAAGATATTTTCCCAAGGTTGGCGCCAACCCCATGTGGGTATTCTCTTTTTTTGTAAATGGATATAATTATCATTTTGTGAAAAAAAAACACATGTGGCACCCCTTTTGCAAATGGGTGCCCATGTGGGTCTTTTTGAAAGTTCTCAAATGGGTAAAAGGGAGATTTTATTGAAATTTTGACACATGGCATCACTTTGCAAGTGATGCTCATGTAGGTTTTAAAAAGGGTTTTTAAAGGTATAAAAATGACTTTTATTTTTATTTTCAAAAATACCAAGTGGCGCTCTTCTTTGAAAACAATGTTTTTCCTTTTTTATTTTAAAATTAAGATAAAAAGGGAAATAAAATATGAGAAATGAGAAGAAGAATTAAAAAATAATTGGATTCAAAAATCCAATTTTGATTTATAAAATCCAAATTGGGCAAAAACTGGATCCAGATTGAAGTTGGAGAATTTTTACAAAAATATTGATTTTGGATTTTGAAATTCAAAGATTATTTTTTAATTTGGGGATAAAAAATGGATTTTGATTTTAATTTTGAAATCCCCAAATTGATTTTGTATAAAAATTAGATTTTGATAATGGATCTGGATCCATTTTGATATTTCGAAATCCAAACTAAATTTTGAACTCAATCCAGAGTATTTTTCAAAGGCTTTTTGCAAAATGATGGATTTGAATTTAAAAATCCAAAGATTGATTTTGAAATTAGAATAAAAATTAAATTTTGAAAAGGAGCTGGATATGAAGTTTTGAAAAAGATTGGATCTGGATCTTGATTTGAAGGAAATTGGTTCAAAATGGGAATCGAACCCTGAATATGGATTTTTGAAGAATTAAAAATGGAAAACTCTAAATTCTTTAATGAAAATTGGGATTTTGATTTTGGATCCAGGATCCAGTTCAGATAATGGAATTGAATCTTAGATCTGAATCAGAATCCAAGAGGCGAAATTGGATCTCAGATGTTAGATGAATCTGAGTTCAGAAATTGATTTGATTAACCTTTTGAACAGATCAGAAGATGGATCCAGAATAAAATGGATCTGAAATATTTAATTGGATCTCGGATACCTTATGGGATATTCCAGGTTCAAAGAATGAATTGGACTCTGGATATGAATTTTTGAATGAATCAGATAAAAAATCCAGGTTCAGGATGAAATTTGGACACCAAATCTAGCATTAGATCCACTATTCGAATTGAAATGGATTGGATCTCGGATATTGATAAGATATTAGATGAAGGAATTGATCTGTGTCTGAATTGGGACTTGTCCCAGTTCAGAAAAATGTTAGAAATAGTGTTTTGAAGAAATTTGTATTTTTTTGTTTTTGCTCTGCAAGGTAGAAACATGGTACAGAACTGGTCTGAACTAATTTGAACTGGATTGGATTGGAATGAACTGAATCTGAAGTCAGTTATACTCAGATGAACTGAATTCAGAGCCAGAACACTAGCTCAACCAGCTAGAGTCAGCTCAATTTGGATTGAATCGAGCTAAAATAAGCTCAAATGAGCTGAAACAAAGGTCTGAGTGACTTTCAACTAGAGCTGAGCAGTTAAAACTCTTGGTGAACTTATATTAGACTCACAGGGATGCGATCTAATGGATTTGACTGACTCGGGGACAGTTTGGTTTAATATTGAGCTAAAAGTGAGCTTATTTTGAGAGAAATGAACTAATTTTAGCTAAAATGGTCAGAAAAGATTAGGATTCGCTCCTCGCGAGCTTAGGAGAGCTAGAAATGACAGATATTCTAATTTCTCTAAACTTGAGATGAATTTGGTTAAACCTAACTGACGAAAGGTCTAAGGGTGACCTAGGGGTGAAATAATAATTTTATTGGCCGAACGAGGTAGACTGACCTCTAGACTGGAGTAGACCTAGGGGTGAGACTCGACACTGCCCTGCAGGGGATTGGCATCTGTGGAATGAAGGTGTCCTGAATGAACCTGAAAAATTTGGGGTGTTTATATATGGTAAAACATAATTGGCCAGTCAAGGACTGCAGTTGAAAACATTGTTTTTTTATTATAGCCCATGTAAGACCCACAAAATTTTTGAATATTTAATCAAAATAAAGAGAATTTTTGGTGTGAAAAAATCAAGTTGTGAAAATATTGATTTAATACTTATCCTAGCTAATTAAGATTTATTAGTATTTTTAGAACTAAAAATTAAGGCATTAATTAGTCAGAGTAATTAAATTAGTGTTTATTTGTTAATTAATCATAGTTAATGATAAATTATGTCTAATTAACCTTCAATGAATAATTACATTTGAATTACTTATTAAACTTTGAATTTAAATTAAGGAAAAATTTATTAAAGTGTTATTATAGAGTTTGGATCTAATTTAGGTTTGGACTAGATTCAATTGGGATCAGATCCCAACTAGAAAATCCAAAGTAGAAATTTTATGATTTAGAATTTCTAAAAATAAAATAAAGACCAATATAAAAAATTCATAATTTAAGGTTCCTAAAAGTAATATCAAGAGAAAGTGAAACTAGCAAATAATAAAATATATCAAAAGATAACTAAGTAGTTAGAACTAGTTGGAATAGAACCAACTAAAAGCTAACAAAGGGGGGCGATTTTGGCCTAGTCCCAACCTTGGTAATTGTAGCCAATGGAATCCCACATGGATCCCAAGGTGGTATCTCTACAAATCCTAGGGAAAACAAAAATGTAAAAGGCTAAAAATAATATCATTCTTGTAAATTATCAAATTTGTAAAAGTCTTCACATGACTAGAGAAAGTCAAGGGTCTACTTGAGAATTTTTTTTCAAAAGAGAGTTAGACCAATCTCAACCCTCCATCTTCTTACATGTAACCTAAACCATATCTCACCTACTCATAGACTTTTGCCTCTAAATACCTCTCAAAAAGTAAAATAGAGGCATTTAAGAGCATTTTCTCTCTCCCATGATTTTGGAGTTCTCTCTCTTTTCCCATTTAAGTGTAGTGTAGGGTGCCCTAGAGGAACTCTATTCAACACAATTTGTGGTTGAAGAACAAGGTTAAATTCTTTGCAAGAAAAAAATTTGTAAGTTAATCTTCATCTTAGCATTTTGATTTTTATTTAAGCTCTTCATATTTTCTTCTCTCTCCCAACTATACAAACATGCATTTTCATAGTGCACGTAGGTATGGAGAAAGAATCCTCATGGATTGAACCATGAATTTTCACATATATGCTTACTCTCTTGACCCACATACGATTTTGACAAAAACTCACAGTCGAAAATGTTCACCAATTCTAATGGTGTTTCATCATTTCAAACTATGCTTCATATTAAGAAAAGTGATTTGTATTTTATTTGGTTGCTTAATCATTCTTGAAGGATTTTTTTTTGTATTTCATGAATCATATTTCTTCCTCTAACACATTTATGCTTAGAAATGTGATTATCATTATTGATGAGATTTTTGCAACTCTTTCATGAATAGATATGCGCTTTTTTTTTTATATATCAAGCATTCTAGTAAATTTGTGTGATAATAATATGGTTCTTACTTAGGGTTTGTGTTTTTCACAAAAAGAAAAGTGATTCTTATAGCTACTTCATGGATAGTAATGTTAATACCTCAAGATTGTGCAATTTCAAAATTTATTTATAGATAAAATGCTAAAACCTCAAGTGTTAGGCATTTTTGTAAACTAACCCATGATCAAGAAAGTGCTTTATAACTAATATCGAATTTTTAAAAAGACGAGTGATGTTGAAACATAGGCATAAAGTTGGCTCTTACATGAGTAGTAAATTCAAGTCTACTCATGGTTGAAAGAATGTCTCAATTTCAAAACACCAACCATAGACATCATATGGTTTGTATGAACTTTCTCACTACATGATAGTTTTGTTCAAAACTCAGTTACAATACCTAACTTTCTTAAACCACATGTGATGTCTGATATTTTATAGATTAAGAGTCACACATACACACCAACCATATATGAAATGTTTTTTGAAAGAAAGAAAAAAAAATGGGTTTCATAGATTCGATGGGGTCTTCACCCTGGTTGGACAGACCCAGCCTGAACTGTGCCCACGGTTCAGACTAGGTTTAGTCCAGGCTCAGACCTGATAGGTCTAAACCTGGTTGTGGTTTAGATCTAGACCAGGTGGGTCGGCCAGACCGATTGGCTCGGTTCAACCCAAGTTTGAACCCAGGTCTGTCTGACTGACCTGACTCAGTTCTAGTCCACGCTGGCTGGGCAGACCAACCGACAGTCCAAACCTGCAAAAAAAAAGAAAAAAAAGTTGAATCAGTTCAAAAAAAAAAGATGAAATCTATCACAACACATAGGATACATCCCTATGTCTACAAAATTGGTATAGCAGTGCATACATAGTATGTCTGCATGCTTAATGATCTAAGTATAGCATATACGTGATATACTCAAGTGTCTTAGCAAAACCGATTCATGCATACACTTGTAAAATCTATGCAAGGGTGCAAACTTACATGCATGAACTAGTGAAACATTCTCATATCGGGCGTGTAGTGAGCTATGCTAAGGAATGCTCATGCACATGAATGTTTGCTAATGAAAATTCGAATAAGTGCATGTGAAATGTGTTATGCCAAAAGCAATTATGACAAATTGCTCATGCACTGTTTATGCCAAATGCAGATATGATAAAATGCATAGAAAAATGTCTATGTTTATGCCAAATACAATGTGATAATTGCATATGAAATATCTATACTTCTGATAAATGCAAAATGACCATTGCACATGAAATAAACATGTTATGCTTATGCCTATGCTTATGACAAATTCAATATGACCATTGCACATGAAATAATAATGTTATGCCTATGCTTATGACAAATGCAATATGACCATTTCACATGAAATAATAATGTTGTACTTATGTTTATGCCAAAATGTAATATGTCAAAAATGCATAAGAAATATATACGCTAGTGTTGAGTGCCATGTGACATAAAATGTTTATGTTTATGCTAAATGCAATATGTCAAATTGCATATGAAATGTCTAAGGCTATGCGAAAATGCAATGAGATAAAGTGCATATGACATGAAGGCTATACTTGTTTCGAAAAAAAATTGCATAAGCTTACATAAATAGCATATGATGCATAAAAGCATGTTATAATGATGTTCTTTGTTTCTGACATGAATTGTTCATGTAATATGTTGCCTCACGAATCGGCCATACAGCCTACATGTGAATGAAGTACGTAGCATGTTGTAGAAATACATCTATATGCATTTGAAAGTTATGCTTTGTTATGCTATGACATGAAATATTAAGGCATGTATGAACATCATTGGACTTATGTGTAGATATTATATGAAATGTGAACTAACTATTGAAATGCAATGTGGTGTGAGTTTTATGAAAACGATTTTTAAAAACAATATTTTTAATGAAAATCAAGTGAAAGCCAGACACCAAAAATATAAAAACTAGCTTGCATGAGTGGTAGAGTCTGGGTCGATCTCAGGGAACGGGAAATACTTGTATTCAAACACACAAGCTAAACTACTCTTTATTACCAAAATAAAAAGAATTAATTCAATAATTAACTAACTAAGGGAGTACGGCCCTACGCAGAGGGCTTAAACAAAATAAATAAATGATTTTATTACAGAAAGAAAGAGAAAAAAAATTCAGTGCTTGAGTCTCTCGTGGTCCCTTTCTTTGAATTGATTTGCTTCCCTTTGTCCTTCCCTCTTTAAGTAATGCTTGTTTTCTTGAACTTTTGATTTTTTGAGGACACTTTTGAGGGAACCTTAGAGGGTACTTCGAGGGCACAAAAAGGGCTCTACCACGCATTTCAACGCTTCCCTGCAAAACATAAAAACACAAAACAAAGCAGTACAAGAAAAATGAACAAGAATTGACTAACTATTGAATAACAAATTCAGCAAAAACAATATTTGAATTAACTAACTAACTAAGCATGAACTAAACTATGAACTAACTACTAACAAACTATCACTACAAGACAAAATAGCAAAATAACCTAACTAGCAATCAAGAAACTAAATTGCAACAAACTAATGACTAAATTAATTCAATAAATCAAGAATTCATGAAACTAAAAATCAAGAACATAATCAGCTAAACCTAAAAACTAATCAAATTACTCTAATATCAATAAGATAATAAAAAAAAAATTAACAAGAACTAAGAAAAAAAATCGGCTACAAGAAACTGTTCTAGTCGGCTAACCCGAATTAATTAAAACTAGTCTTAACTATGTGCAAGATAAATAAAAAAAACTAACTAATGTAATGACTAATAACCAATTATAAGATTTTGTAACGACATATGCAACTAAGTAATTAACTTAAGATACATGAAACAAACCACTTATGAAAGCATGAAAAGCGTAAATTAATTTGACTCACTAGCTTACTTGAATTAATTAAAACCTATTACTTAATAGAAAAAAATGTGAACCCATAAAATAACCATCGTGACATACATTCAGCTATCCCTAGTTGTCATACTAACTAACTTAATGTTTACTTCTAGGTCAAGAAAATGGTTTTCTTAAAAGTAACTAGATTAAAGACTCTAATACAAACTAATTAATTATAAGCTACACCAAACAACTCTTAGCTAAATGACATGGAAAACAGAAAAAAATATCAATTGACTTGATTACCATTAATTATGACTAACTAATATTAAACTGCAGTGGATTCACGGCTACAAGGAAAACATTAGATTCTAATATTAAACTATTTAACAGGAAACGATAGCTAGAAAAAAAAATGACTCCTATGCACTAATTGACAAAACTAAAACAAAAAAAACAAACACGGCATGATGTTAAGAAAATGTTGGCTGGGTGAACACTATTAATAAACAAACAAGGAAAAACAAAACGTTGACCTACTTGTTAAAACAAGAACCAGCTATAACAAAAAAAACTCGAATGGATCTAATTTAGATGCAGCCTACAACTAATCTATGACTAATCATATATTAAGAAACGACATCCAAACTTCTTTTAAACTAATGATTTACACGAATCAAGAAAAATGCTAAAAAAAGAATTTGACTAACCTATAAAACACGACACATCCTTTTTTTCTTGTTATTTTCTATATATTTTTTTTTAGATAATGAATCTAACCTAATATGCAAGTTACATAAAAATAAATAAATATGATGCATGGAATGCAATGCAATCTAAACTACAATGGAGAAGAAGGAGAAAAGAGCAAACCGTGTAGATTGCTCCGACGAGGTGGGTGAGATGGACGTGGTTCTCCCCGAATGAAAGTAAGCTCCTCCCCGATGATGTAGACAAGAAAAGCCGATGAAGAACGAGTTTAGAAGATAGACAAAATGAAGAATAAGAAGGGAAAGAAAAAGGAGGAATAAAATAAGAAGAGAAATCGGCTATGGATGAAAAAAGAAGAAAGGGAGAAGGGAAGATGGAGGCAAGAAGCAAGGGAGGCATGAATTCCAAGAGGGGAAAAATGTGTTTCAGCCCTTGAACATAACTATTTATATTAAAATATTAAGTTAAACACATTTTTTAAAAAGAGTTCGATAGTTTTCAATAATTTTCAAAAAGAGTCTTTTTGAAAAATATGTTTCCTAAAACACACATTCCTAAAGTAATCAAAACTTTTACTTAAACCTTTCTAAACTAATTCAAACATTAATTAAAAATTCTTAGATTAAATAAAACATTGAAAAATGTAGGACAAGCTTTGAAAAACATGATTTTTCGATAAATTCAATTTTGATGTGGTTTCTCAAAACTAACGATAAAAATAGGTTTTTAAATCGATTTTAACATAGATCATGCATAAATTAAGATGAATAAAGTGCAAATATTATGCATGATCACATTGCTGGATAATGCTCTCTCGTGAGCTTGAGCGAGTTGTGACCCCAAAATTATGAGTAAATGTCTCACTTTGCATGCATACGTCCACACATTAAAGATCCTTGTTGTCGCCTTCACCGGTGAGGTGCTCATATGGGCTAAAGGTGCCAGAGCATATAAATTGGGTTGGGCAAAACTATGTCATGACATGTATACTACCCTGAGGAAAGCATAAAGGTTATTAAGCCTATTTACCTCGTAAAATGAGGGCATAAAGTACTAACTACCCTAATAAAGATTATACCACCTATTCACACCATGGTCCACCTTAAAAAGGGTGAAACGGTACAGCCCTGAGTGACGATATTGCATGTAGGTTTAAGCTACATGTCATACCGACCTGAAATAAGGAGCAAAGAAGTCCTTGGACCTCTAATCACTTAGAATTAGGGAGGTCAAGGTTGCTCAAAAGTAGTATACCTCAGCTATTGTAGTATTAGTAGATTACAATCTAATTTGCCCTTACACAGAAAATCTCTCAGTCACAAATCGTTGGCTTGGGTATATTTATCCAGTTTGTAGGTACTACAACAATAATATAATTTGCATAATGAACATCGCAGTATACTCTAGTAGGCACGATGACAATTACTTCTGCGTACCCGAATGTGTAATCATAGATAAACAAAAGTTACTAACACTGCTAACTGACTAACTTGATTATTGCTTCTTCATGTTATCCATGATGTTTATTTATTTGAAATTTCATATTATGATGTTTTAGACTCACATGTTGAATTATTTACCTTTATAAAAAGCATGTTATGATATCCATGATAGATGCTTGATATTTATCATTATGCATATTATTGAGATTTGTTTAGCGGTTCACAAGAGTTTTGACCCCATTTCATGGGGCACAGGTGATGAATGAGGAAGCGGTGCAAAAGCACAATGTGACGGCAAGGTCGAGAACCATCATTTCCTAATAGTCTTGATGATCCTTGGATAGCTCTTGGGTCTCTCATTTCAATTGAGATGTTTTAATTTTATTTTGAAACTTGTATTTAAATATTTTAAACTATGTGATGAAGATGGAATGAAAATTGATTCTTTCATTTTGTGAGTTAGGGATATATATGATTCTAATAGGAATTGGGTCCAGTCTCATTCAATTATTTCATTTATGTAACCCACCGAAATTGTTTGACTTTTTAAAACCCAATTATATATGTTATGTTATCTCTATTAAAAAAAATTGGTTAAAAATTTACATTTTCAAAGTTAGAGATTTTGGGGTGTTATAGCTCAAGTCTTCGCGACTTAGCGTAATAACATTCGCAGGTACCTCTGTACGAAGCATGAGATCCTTAAGCTCATCTTAACCATGTGAACATAACTTGCGTCTTTCAACAATTTGGTCCAACAATGTACCAAGACAAGTACCTTACATAAGGCGATGCATAAACAATACTAACATACATCCATTCATTCATTCATTTATTCATCAGTAAACCTACAAGTAATACATTTTTCAATATTTAACTAGATCATGTAAAACCCGAGATCTTTCTTTGGCAATTAAAATAAATAAATGATGAACTATATCTGCATCTAAGCCATGAGTGTAATTTCTTGATTTTCTTGATTTTGAATTATTATGAAATTAAGTCTTAAGTTATGAAGAGCATTGCAAGAATAATTATAAATTTTAAAATATGTGGATTAAACAAGAAAGTAAATGATTTGTATATGTTTAGATTATGAATATTGGATTTGGATCTAAAGCTTAGCATTCGGGTCCAATATGGATTTAAACCTTAAATTAGGTAGTGGATTTAGCTAATGGTATTTGGATTCAACCCAACTAGGTTGGATATAATCCATGACATTTGGATCTAATTAGGAATTAATTGAGTTAGATACTTAAGATATTTGGATTCAATCTCATTGGATTGGACCCATAAGGTCAGACGCTCTGAACAACATTATTATTGTTTTGATAGAAATTTTGGTAGATTGGTGGCCCACCTATTAAATCGAAGTCAACCTTGACATTCATCATTTCGAGGGCATTGAAATTGACTATCTACACTCCAAAATTGATGTTGATTTGAGTGTTTTATCATCAACTAAAATTTATGTCTAATTGTAGGTCAAAAAACAATGTTTTTCAATATCGATTAAATTATCTTATTGATCCATGTATGTATGATTAAATCTAAGACCACCACAATGATCTATGTTTCGAGGACTATCAAATCAACTATTTAAACGTTGAATTTTGATGAGTCTTTGGGTTTGTAAGCCTCCCGAAAGGTTACCTTTTCACTGAAGCCCAAGTCAGGGTAAGAAGTTCTCACTTTTCTTCTCTAGCTTAATTAATTTTGAAATTTAATAAATTATGATCTATAATTTATTTTTTTATTTTATTAATAAAAAATTTAATAAATATTAACTTCTTATATTGGATATGAGACTCTTGTCTAAGCCCATCTATAAATAGAGGATCTCATGAGGAGGATTAACAAGGTTAGTTCTTCCTCCTTCTCTCCTTCTCATTAGAATTCTCTATCTTCTTCTTTTTTCATCTTCTTCCTTAGAACTTTTTTAGCAGCCATTAAAGTTGCTCCAAGCTACTAAGATGGGAGATGAAGGTGTTGGTGGTTCCGAAAACATATTTTGGGTAGGATACATCCTGCGCATAGCATAGATCGAATGCAAACGCATAAATGGTGTGTCTTGCTGATTCTACGAGCTGATCTATAGTGGATCAGATCTTAAATAGGTTTAAAAAAGGTTTTGAAAGTGTTTTTAATTCAATACCATACCTTAAAGCAGATTTACAAAATCATTTTTGGTAAATCTATGCTCGGACGGCTAAACCGAAAAATCGATAAACCGAAACGCATAGTTTTGTATTCCTACGTAATTTTAGATGGTTAAATCTTTATTTTCAGCATGAAAAGATGTATATTTATTTTCTTTAATGTGTTTACATTATGAATCATGTCATTGCAAATTTATTTTATGTGTTTCATGATATTTTTTCATGCTAGCATCTTAAAGTATTTATTTTGTGCAAAAATTATGATTTATTTTGATAATTTTGATTATCTGGCATGTATAATGATCATATGACATCTTTTTATGACTATAGATAATGTTTAGATATTGTCCATAAGTTTATGCATGATTAAAATTTGTTATTCCATGTTAATGCTTGAATTTTCTTTTTTTATTCATGATTTATATTATATTTCTCATGTTTTCTTGATTTTCTTAACTGATCAATCATAGTAAAATAATTATACCTATCAAATCAGATCACCAATAATCAAACCCTTTTATGTAGACCTTCCATACATCTAGGAGGTATCTTAGAAAAATATTGATCCTTATTGGTACGAAAGTGAGTGTTATGGTTGCTGCAACCCAAGACAAAAATTTTGTTCTGCGTGCAGAGCGATTCTTGGCCGTCGGTTTTGCAAAAATTCTAATAAATCATTAATTTTGAGTTAATGGCTGAATTTTTTATATGTCATTCACATAATATGAATAGATGTGATAAAAATAAAAGAAAAATATATTTTGTTTTTTGTAAATCTTGAAGGCTCACACAAATCATGAAAAAATTAAGATTTTGCAAAAAACTTAGAAATTTCATATGATGGATTTTTTTGACAAACTCAAATGATTCTGAAAGCTAACAATCATTTCTTTCACCAAAAAATTAGGGAGGATGAAATCCCTTTCGGATTGGGTCCGGTGACTGCTTCTTTGAGAAGCAAAATTCTGGCAAGTTCTGTTCAGAATAGAAAAACAATTTTGTGTCCGTGAATTTTTACGGGTAAAAGAAATCATTTTTCTGAGATCTACCACTTAGAATTGGAAGTTAATATCCTCTTATATGATTGTGAATTTTTATAGAGTTATATCTATTCGTTTTGATGGTCTGTTAGACTTGTGAACAACAGGCAAATTCTAATATTTTATAGTTCTTGATTTTAGATAATATCTTTGACTTGTGAATTTTTTTTTTTAATTCATGTACTTGGTTATGATATGAGATGTTAATCATGTATACGTTAATGTATAATTTTCCATGAATATGATATATGTATGCATATGGATTATTTGGGCATGATGGCATATGAGACTGCATATTAAATATGAGAATTAAGCATGATAATTAGACCAAATGGTATGCAAAATCATGCATGTGTTATTCTATGAAATTTGTGGTTTATGCTAAATTCAAATTAGTCACATGCATCATGGAATAGGTATGTGGCATGTGATATATTGTAAGTCATATGAGGCATGCATACATGGGGCTCGAATGCGAGTCAGGTTCAGTGGAACCAATGGGGTACTTGTGAGTACCTGGTTTGACTATGTTAAATATGCTCATATATACACACACTTTAATTAAACTCTTGATTGCTCCTTATTATAGAGCATGTGCCTTGAGTTGAGTTCAAATGAGCTATGTTAGGACACCTCAGTGACTGTAGGGGTATTGGTTCTTACTTTGTGAGGTTGTGGTTTGAGCTGCCCATCAAGGAGCTTAGGGTTGTTGAGCCTGGTGCAAAGTGGGCTTAATGTGAAGTTGAACCTATTATAAATAACACCTAATAGCTCATTTGTTTCAGTGGCTTACCTTGGAGAGGGTAGGAGGTACACTCGTCGACTAACATGTTTTGAGGGCATTGACACCTCTTGGGCCCCAAAACGTTGGTGTAGGAAGTTGAGGCTGTCAATTTATCGTAGGTAGACAGTCAGGCTC
This sequence comes from Nuphar pumila, assembly GCF_984573655.1. Taxonomy (NCBI): domain Eukaryota; kingdom Viridiplantae; phylum Streptophyta; class Magnoliopsida; order Nymphaeales; family Nymphaeaceae; genus Nuphar; species Nuphar pumila. The sequence goes on along the minus strand of NC_143249.1, from coordinate 151,552,227 downwards.
TGCAGAGTAGGAATCAATTCCTTGAACCACTGTAAGTTTCTCTCTTGATTAAAGACCACTTTAGTGGATGTTTAGCCTGACTCTTTGAATTGATGTGTTAATTAAAATACATAGCATAATAAACCCTCATCTGATTGTTGAGTTAGGATTAAGTTTTGAGTATGTACCCTTCAGAAAAAAAAAGAAAAATAATGCATTAGATTATGTTCACCAGTGGTTAAATAATTCATTGAATATTGGCATAATTTCTATGCATGTCAGGTGTAATTTCTAAATTCTGCATATGTTAGCATACATGAATCATTTTAATTATTGTATTGATGACTAATGATCATGCACGTACATCACTTGATGGTAAGAATGAATTATTGAATAATTCTACATGAGTAAATTATTAGTGTCGTGATCTTTAACTATGCTGAATTTATATGTTATGACATGTTATGATTTATTTGCATTAGGAAAGATGTATGTTTTATGAATTTGTGTTCTTTTCATGCCTATATGTAGGGTGTTTTTCTACTAAGAATGTGGCTAACGCCCCTACATTTTAATATTTTTGCTAATAAATAAGCTAGAAAGCGATGACAAGAGGCTCAAGGTGGTGTCAATAAGGTCGCATTCATTTAAGCTTGTTGGAGGGACTAAATGAATTTATTTACTTTATTATTTTTCTTTAGTCCTATAAACTCAGATATTTGATTTATTGTAATTTAATTAATAATTTGATTCAATTATTCTAGTCTTTTAAGTGTGTGTTGGTAACTATAACCCGCCCAAGGTTTGAAAAAAAAGAAAAAAGAGAGTTTTTGCTATGTTCTTAAAAATTGTGTAAAGGGGTTTAAAAAAAATCCTAAAATTTTGGTTTCAAATATTAGGACATTACACCCCTGGTATGTCGAAGAAATTAACTTCGACATCAGATGAAGTATCTAGATGTCTTTTATGCTATGTATTTTTGTACCCAAATACCTCAATGACTCTATCCGTAGTGAGGCGGGAGATTTTGCCGGGAGAACCTAGGCTAGGTTGTTTCGGATGCATCCTCCTACTGCAGTAGTTGGGGTCTATCAGCTAGGACAAATGGATAGCTCAACCTCTTAACCTCCGAGTGATAGGAAACCGTTGAACACTTTAGTCCATAATAATATATGTCACTCGAGTGGTACCACCATCATCTCCATGATAAGCGTAAGTTCTGAAGGGTTTGACAACATAATTTTGATTATAGGAATGTCGAGTGCCTCATATGCAACACGAAGGGCAATATGAACTCCACCCCACTTAGTCTGTTCTAAATCACGAGCCTTATCTCATGTGGGTAGCGACTATCATTACACTTATTTATATGCATGTGAATATCACTCTCAACACCTTTGGCCTTCACGGGCACTTCACTCATTCAAGTGGATAACCAACTCTGGCACAACAGCACTTACGAGTACCATTCTTAAAACGGGGGATCACAGAAGCATGCATATGATGCAATCATCTTTGATCGACTGCTAAGACATTATTAGACTTTATGAGCACCAGCCTAAAGAGGCACAACAACCACTCTGGCACAACAATGCACACGAGTACTTTGCCTAATCTAGGTAAATCCTATTCTAACATAGCGGTGCTTATGAGTACTTTTCCTACTCGAGGTGGATTAACTATTCTGACGCTAAGGTGCTTAAGAGTATCATTCTTATTTTAGGTAGATTAGATTGAGTCATCCAGGTCGAGGTCCCAAACAACATACATTTGTATGACGACATAGTTATGCCATCTTTGCATGAGCATCCTCATCTCATGCGAGCACTTCGCCAATTAAGGCAAAAAAATTGGCATTGTAGCACCTTAACGAAATATTAATCCTTTTGTTGGAGAGATACACATCATTATGCTTACATTGCATCTTCTGTGGTTTATCAAAAATCTTGGCCTTAATTAGGCCTTGAGCTGATGACTTAGTGATTATATGAAAAACCTGAAGCACTTCAGTGTTTTGGGCAAATCTGAAACCCTCCACTTAGGGGTTTCTTTGTCAAACATCATTTTGCACGGAATATGGCATTTGAAATGCTTGAGCAATAGGAATCAATTACCATATATATATATATATATGTGTGTGTGTGTGTGTGTGTGTGTGTGTGCGCGCACGTGCTACTATTGTGCAGTTATATTTATAAACAGAGTAGGTACGATAAACGCGTATGTACCAAATAAATGTGTATAGTAATATATATCATTTTTACTCATACAATGCACAAGTATTACGTAAAATCATGACAATACACGAAAATGCATACATGCTCAAATAAATGCATAAATGCATGGCCTAGGCACAGAACCATGCATTAGGCTAAATAAATTGTGTAAGCATGTAGCCTAGGAGCAGAATAGTGCGCCGACTAAATAAATTACAAAAAAGAACATATATAGTATATGTATTATATATGTGAGAACGTAATCACAAGGATATGCGAGTGGACACCTAGTGCAAGCGCACATGATGGCCTAGATAGCGTAAACCAAAGACTAAAACCCTATATCATACATGTGGAAACATAGTTGCAAAGATACCCAAGTGAACACCTGACGGAAGTGCACACAGTGACCTAGATGGCGTAAATCGAGGATTAAGACCTTATAATATGAATTTCAACATATTAATACTGATGTCATTGACGTACAGACCTACCTTGTATTTGTAGACGAGGGTAAGCGTAAATTCACTCTTGGGTCATGGCCGGCACATACTTTCGTCCAGTACGGTCACAACAAGGCCGATTTGCGTGAAGATAAGAATTGAGAAGGAAAAGAGAGTGATAGATGTAGTGTCGACGCGCGATGTGCATCTTTACGCACTTGGATCATGAAAAGAGTGAAAATGAGGGATATTGGCCAAGAATAGGTCAAACCTAGCTTAGGTCAAAGTAAGTTTGACCTACTAGGCTAAGCCTAGTACTGGTTAGGGAGACCCAGACCTAAGTGCGGTCAGATCTAATCCAGATCCAAATCTAAAAAGCAATTACTTAAGAAAAAAATAATAGAATGGCATTTATGTCCTTTGGGGATCCACCAATTACTTTTATGGGAATTTTATTTGAGGCCCGCAAAATATTTTGTGGGGCCTGCAAATTTCAAGGGCTCGACAATATTTTTTTGGAAAAAACCAAAATTGATCACAAGCTTTGTCTCATCGATACTAAGTGGTTTGGTTCATTAAAAACTTCTTGTTTCGTTTAATGAACCCGGTATGGCTCTCTAAACTTTTTTCAGCAAAAATCATCGAGGAGATACATGTACGTATCTTAAGCATAGTTGGCTCATAGAAATTTCTTTGTTTTGTATCCTTAGATCAATATGACAAATATAAATAAATTATCTTGTATATTTAACTCAAAATACTACAAAAAATCTATGGATCTCTCTCTCTCTCTCTCTCACACACACACACACACACATATATATGTGACAATTTAATTATCGATTAAATATAAAATTGACAATAATTACAAATAAACAAAATACATGTCCACGAGCACCGAACCTTCTTTCCTGCTGTTACCTCTTTCTCAGACCTTGTACTTTCTCCAACGTGGCATCAACATCAGACTCTTAAGGAGGGTCCACATTAACCTCAGCCATAGGGTTCTCATCCGATCCAACTATATGACCCTCACTCACATCTACTTTCTGAGGAGGGTCTACATTAACCTCAGCCTTAGGATTCACAGCTTTCCCTTGGTGAGGTACCTCCTCTGCCCTCTCTATTTTTATCTCGCCAATGCCGCTGCAGGTGGTTGCATCTTCAGCTTCATCTATTTGGGCATTAAGGTTAGCAACAGCTCTAGTGCAAGCCAATGCGTTACTACAGTTTACCACTGAGTCACCCCCCTCCTTAGATGCTTCTAAGGTGGGAGACAAGAATGTGCCCACAAAATGATTAACTTTTTTTGCCCATGCTACCTTATATATGAGCTGCTTTTAAATTTGTAGTTATTGTTTAGTTGACATTGAAGATTTTTGCTGCTTATTGCTTGAGCGCAACTTTCTATGTTTATCAAGGGTGTATTTTTTTTATGAAAAATGTCAGACACCTAGATTTTTGGCTTTGGATATGGCTCCCTCTCTATCCACTTGTGAACACTAATCTGTGCTTATAAATAATCAGGATGACCCAGTTCGTAATTCTTTGTTGGCTTTTGCTATTGTGCTCCAATACTATAAGATGACGTGGGTGTGGGCCCTTTCAACAGTCTTATCAGTGGTCATATTGTATTAAACAAATTAAAAAAAAAATACAATAACAAGATATGAAATATTGAAAAAGCATTGCAAAAAACAAACAAACTATTTGCGAGGATGAGTAAGTTTCCTAACCAAACAATGTTTCCTAATCATGCTTATAATACAAGTTATGCAATGTATAAACAAACAAACTAGATTTATGAAGCATACGAATAAATGGAATAGGCTATTGAGCGTGCAAAGATAACTTGTTGGAAACCACCGAAAATAAGATATGTTACTGGAAAAAAATGTCATCGATGATTCAATCATAATGAAGTGCTGCCTATGAATTGCCAAAAATAGTTGTCAAAAATGGTTCCTAAAAATCATCATCGAAAAGTGGCCGAAGAAAAGCAAGTTGGGGACCACTGGTTGGAGAACACAAAGAACCTTAGTTTATACGAAAATAGCGGACAATCAATTTTTATAGTATCAAAGAGTTGTATTTATTACACAAATTCCACAACAAATAACAAATTTTGCATAATATTCATCCCAAACATATGTGATGTTTCAACATATTTATCAAAAAATCCGCATATATGTAGAGATAAACACATATATGTCATTATTTTGCAGATATTTAAGTACGATATTTGTAATGTTGTGACGATCAATTTAACTAAAAGTTTACATATTTTTATGCAAACTTTGTGAGATATGTGGATTAGTAAAGTATTTGTGATGTTAAAGGTTTCAATCTAATTGCAAATAAATTTATATGATGTTCATATTATATATGCAACTTAGGTAAGATATTAGCAATGTTCAAGGTTTCAATCTAATCCGTCGCAAATAAATTTATGTGAGCTTTGTAAGGTCAATATAAGAAAACGTGCGATTGTACATTTAAGTGAGTTTGCACTAGCCGACGAGCAAAGCAATATATCACAACACTCCATCTTTTCACACATGCAAAGGATAAAAAGGTCCTAACAAAATTGAGTATTTGCGACTTTGAACATGCAGACAATAGCAAAAATTTTGGAGCATTTCGGAAAACATGACAATTTGCTTGTACAATACGGTCATTTTTCATTCAACGTACCCATTGAGGTTTGAACCTGCAACATCCCAACTACAAGGAGACCTGCACCCACAGCTCCTACCAACCACATGGAGCCCCAATTTCTGGTTTTGTTTCTCTGTATCTTCCTCTTTTAGGCCCACTTGGGCGGGTGATGGTACAATAAATTCTATGACAAGGACTCGGTGAACACCATATATTCATGACTCAGCTGACCAAGTACGGTCTTACACAGAGCATTGAAGGTAGGAAGATTAAGCATTAGTGGGCTATACCCCACACTAAGTTTAGCATGACTGGCAGGGCCTTACCACAACAAAGTAGAGCATATCTAGAGTTGTACAAAAAGGCCTAACCTGCAGCAACTTGCAACAATAGAAAAGGTCTCAAGTTTGTAGTCCAGCAATGACTTCACTGATCATAAAAATGAGATAGTGCATGCATGCAAGCGTGTGCGCACACATACATCAGAACAGACTAGAAGAACGATCATTTCTAAGAAAACTCAAGTGCATCCACAAAACAAGTCTTACAACAGTTACATATTGTTCACACAGCCCTGCAAATCACCTCTGTGCATTCTTTTCACCAAAGTTGGAGGGGGACTGGAAGCTAAGAGGCTATAACTTGAGTCACCCACAGAAGCCTCATTTCTAGCCTGGGAATCAAAGCCTGAAATACTAATACTAGCCTCAATCATTTGCTCTAACTTTCCTTTAGTAGAAGGTACAGCATTAGCATGTTTGGTTGACGACTCCTGAGATGTATTACCTGAGCAGTCCAATCCTTCATCAAAGGTAATCAAATCCCTTAAAGGCTCCCTAATCCTATATGGTTTGTTGCATTCTTCCATATATAACATCTGTTTTTCTCCTTTATAAGCTCTTATCATAAGAAGTATATGGGACACACACAACCTAGCTAATTTATGTAAGAGCATGTAAAGTGCAGAGTTAGCAACTACGCTTTTGGTGTCGGAGCAGAGCATCCATATGTGTCTCCCCAGATTGATTTGGAAGTGCTTCTTCATCTTGTTGAAATTGGCGTCTTCCTGTCTATAGTGATTGTAAATGGAATTGGAATAGAATGTTACTAAAAAAAGGAAATGTATGATTTTATTTTTTTGAGGTGCTAAATAGGAAGGAAATGTATGACTTACATTGAAGGTGATGAATCGTCGAGTCACAAATCCAGCAACAAAGCTAAACAAGCAGGAAACTGCTATTATTATTGTTGTTAATGTCACTCCCAACCCTACAGAAACAAAAAACAACACAATTTGAATCAAAATTACAAAATATTGAAAACGTTCTCCATATATATATAGTGATTGGTTGGTTCCTCCTGATGGTAGGAGGGTGCGGACCATCTTCATTTCAACTTTTTTGTTCTTTTGTTAAATCTAACCTTATAGATGTGATCTATATGCTTTGTTTAGTAGTAGGCTTTTTGGATCATCAGATTATGACATTTTGTGCATATTTCTTTTCTTTGGTTTATGTGCATGAATTATAGATCATGTGTACATTTCACTTCTTTGATAATGTTTATGATTTACAGGTGACAGAAAAGCTTCCAACGTATACATCAGGTGATATCTATTACTTCTCTTGTGTGTCTTTTGTTTCCTATTGTGCATTCATTTAGCTGCACATAAGCATGAGGGAGTGTCACTGAGGACAGTGTCATTCAAGCATGGGGGAGGGTATAGTTTGCACTCAAATTTTTTTTTGTCCATGTATTTATTCTGATAAAAATTAAGCTTTTAATAAATGAGTTTTAAGATTTATATGAATGTTTTCCATAATCAAACATTTTAGAGAATTTTTAAGCCCCACGAAAAAAAAAATCTTAAACCAATCTAGAAAGAGTGGTTATTTATGTGGATTTCAAAGAAATGATGGTAGGTGAATATTAATGTTTATTTTGAATTATGAATATGAATATGCACAGCTTTATTTTTCGAAAAACCTAAGCAAATGAAAAACATCAAGAATAAGATCTTAAAAGAGAAAATGAGCATATGTTTAGTCGCTTGATATCTTTGTTGTTCCCTAGTAGCTGGGCTCATACACAAGTTGAAGTGTTTGATTCCCAAGTCGAAAAGGACAACGAAGAAAATCATTTCTTTGTCTAGTCAATATCTATGGCTTATTTGATTCGAGCAATTAGAACCTGAGGGGTGTTTACACCTGGTGCCTTAAAGCCATCTGGTTTGGGAGCCACCGGTCCGAAAACCCATTACATAGATTTTATAGAGAGCCTAAGAGATGTTGACATTGCACATGACAAGAAGAAAGTTATACATAGAACTATAAAAGTATAAGGTCTAGTGACTCGAGCAATTAAGTCTAAGGGATACTTTACATCTGGTGCCCTAAGGTCTTCTGGCCTGGGAGTCACTGACTCAAAGCTTGTCACACGGGTCACGAAAAATTGAAAATGGATATAGTATTCAACTGAAAAAAAAATTGAAAGTGTGAAAAGTGAAAAAGAAAGAGAAAGTAAAATGTGAGCCTAATGAAAACTTCATTGCTTAGAAAAGAACGATGAAAAATTGTGCAAAAAACATATAAGTGAAGATAAATAAGTTATATCATAAGTGTACGTGATTTTCTGAGAATAAAGCATAAATAATTGTGATTTTTAGGAAAGTAAATGTTTTTCTTATGTGGTGGCACGTGAAAACTCTAAATATGTTACGAAGGTGTAATTGCATGAAATGCTTGTTTAGACGAACTTCTTAACTGCCTAATGTTTTTTAAATTTGAATTCTGATGTATATATAAGAGGGATGTTTGTGGGTAACATCACATCAAACCTTCATAAGACCTTACTCGTCTACAGAGGTAACCTAGGGGTTTAAAAGGCTTGTTGCATATGTTAAATGCAACCGTGATTCCTACAAAAGTGAGTTAAGTTTTGATTTGCATATTCTGTTTTTGTTTTTGTTAAGAGTCAGTTTGCTCGAGGACTAGCAAACAATAAGCATGGGAGAATTTGATCATGCATAATTTTATGCATACATACACATTTTATATGCATGACTACAGTTGAAAAGAAGATTAATTACCCATATTTATCGACTTTTGGTAGGGCATTGATTAGTTTTCAGAAAAAAAGAAAAATCACACAAATTAATCTCACCTGAGTGGTTTTTGAGAATTTAATTTCTTTTAACAGCCTTTCTTTTGAAAATAATTTTTAGAAAACATAGTTTTGTGAATTTAGTAAATATCGGTAGAGTTCTTTAGAAAATATTTTTTGTTAACCTAATTTTTTATTATAAATAGTATTAATCAAAGAGAGGAGGGCGTCTTCTCTGAGATTCACGCCAGCCTCTTCTCTCTTCTCTCCTCTCTCTCTTTCAATCATCGGTTCTCCCTCCTCTCTTCTCTTTTCTTTCTCCTATTTCTTCTTCTCCTCTTTCCCTTTCCTCATCGGCATCCCCTTCTTGTTTCATCGGAGTGTGTGTGCAAGCTCGAAGAAAGACCATCTCTTTTCTCAACCCCTCTTTCGAAAGGGGCCCAAGTATGTTTCTTCTCCCCCATTTCACGTTAAATTAGTGCATATAAGTGATTCTTTACTTCTGCCATTTAGTTTTAAATCTGCAGAAATAAAGCTTTGTGATTAAATTCCACTCACGCATAGATCGATTTTCTTTTTTTTTTGGTTCAATGGAAAACAGAAAATAAATTTTTACATCAAGCTATTAAACGTCTATGTATCTAGATCAGTCGATCTGATCGTCCAATCAAATCTGATCAAATATTCTTTTTGGGGCCTGATCGGCCAAGGGAGTGCAACGCCTGCCCAGATTCGAACTACGGACCAGACCTGTAATGCAGATCCGATCAACAGTTCGAATCAGACCGAGGGGAATTGCCAAGCGCTGATCTCGTCAAATCAGATCACGCACCCCACGGATTGTGTTAATCTAATCAGTCCAAGCCACTGCTACAACTAGCCGATTCAGATCTGGCTAGTTGCAGACTAGAGAATCCCTGGGTGACTCTGATCCAACGACTATCGAGCGGATCAGATCAAATTTATCTTCAGATCTGATCGGAACCCAGTTTTTTTTGCTGAGGGTTACACAGATCATATAAGCCGACCAGATCTGTCAGATCCGCATAACTTCTTAAGTCTGGTTGAAATATATTTTTTTGGTTCACAGACCTGATTCGGTCCTAAACCTACCTGCGTTTTCGTGCGAGCTTGTTGTTAGTAGCATTCATGTATCATATACATTTTTTTAAAAGCTAGTCGTACTTAACCTCATTGATTCCGACGCGGCTAAGGTTAAACCCGATCAATAGTAGATCCACACGACTACCAGCCTGCTGAACGGTGTTAAAAAGTGAATCAGACCGAATCTGGTCGGCATTGGGTTGTAGGTTAGATTGATGCATAGTTGATCCACGGTTTGGGAGTATTTCAAAACCGAAAGCCTAAGTGATTGCTGATTGATTTTTGTTTTCTACGTGCAATGTGTTAGTTGGATTCTTTTCTTCGTTCTTTTAGTGTTTAGATTGCATCATAGTTTAGATTTTGATTTTTTTTTTAGGTAGTAAATGTAATTAGATTATTTCCTGAAATTTATGTAGATATGATATTTTTCCCTGCAAACTAACAGTTGTTATTTTGGAAATCTAGTTGGTATGTGTGTTTTGTGTTGCTTGTTTTGCGTGTTTTGCAGATGGATTCATGTGTGCGAAGAAAGTGTCATCACTAGAGTTGCACCCGTGCAAAGTAAAAAGAGCTATTCTGTGAAAGGAGCCTTGCAAATTTTTGTTTTTCTTTATTTTTATTTTTTTAGGGTCACTGGCCATTTAATTGGGTTGGAATAATTTTTAATTTCTGCTCGACTATTGTAATAGGGTAGAACGTTTATTTGTTCTTTTACTTAAGGTAATAAAGTTTTGTCATTGTGTGGAGTACAAAAGCTTTTAAACCCGTTCTCTGTGTTAAACCCAGACTTCACCACTAGTGTGAACCGGAATTTTAAGATTTGACGCACAGTTTACATAAACGATTTTCATTGAAAAATATTTTTTTAAATACTTCCAAGAAAAAGTGCATCACTTAATCTAGTAATCACTCTCTCTCATAAGATTTTAATATAAATAGCTTCCCTAATCTCTCTCTCTCTTTAACACATAGGATATGGAAATATTGAAGGCACCAAATTAAATAAAACTATTAATCTGAAAATCATAGGTTCAAGCTTTAGCAACTCAATATGACCACATAGATGTATTCAGAAAGGCTTGTTTGCTAAGGATCAAACCATGCATCAAGTTATTTTGATCCAAAAATATGATTTTGTGAGTTATGAAATTTAAGTGCATTATGGACCATTAATTTTTAAAGCCCTTAAAAAACTGCTTATGTGTCACAATCAATGTTCGCACCATACCGTATGACACTATATGAGACATAGCGTATCGATGCAAGAGATCGATACGATGCATGTTTGTATCTCGATATGGGTGTGCATCGTAGGTGTATCACATGTATAGTATGATACAATGTCATATCGTAACGTATTGTACGATACAGTATCTGCGAACTAAAAAATAGGCAAAACCGTGTTTTTTATGTTTTTGGGCTTTAAAGAGCTTTTAAGGGCCGAAACCCTCATTCGTATAGAACATATTAGAGAACTTCCCACACACCCTAGGAACCGTGAGACCATTTTGGGAGCCGATCTTTGCACCAGGGAGAGGGCTTTGATGATTTCAGCAAGAGTGCATTTCTACCCTTTTTTACTAAAGAAAATGGGTTAAGGTAAAAAAAAATCTTATTATGAATAAAATTACAAAGTCACTTTCCAAACAATTTCTGCATCGGGGGGGGGGCTGCACCCATACAACCCCCGCAAAAATTAAAGATCTGGCTCCACACTCCTCCAACAAAGATGGCATCAGATGATCCGACATAGCAATGGGGCGATTGAAAATCGAGTGCAACTATTGTCATAATATTTTTGTTTATGTAATATGAAAGTATGAGTCTTGTAGCATGTTCTTAATTGCAAGATATTTAATATTTTGCATTGTTTTTGTGAGATAGTTGATGTTTGATGATGTCTTAAGTAGCTCATACAGACGTAAATGCTTCATACATGATTTTATGGTTGCATTTTGTGCATTTCATCATTTTTTCATGTGTTATGATTTTTTAAATTTTTTGCTATTTTTTCCTAATTTTTCTATTTTTTTTAGAATTTTTTTTCATAATTTACGATTTGTCTGATACGCATCTTATTTTGGGCCTGACCGATACGGGTTACAATACAATACTTACAACCTTGGTCACAATCATATGATTCAAAACTCATTTCCCACTAAACAAACATTGTAGATCACATCCATAAGATTTAATTTACAGAAAAGATCTAAAACATATGATTTTAGTTCAATAGTTAAATATAATTTGGTGCCCTCAATAGCACCAAATAATAACTCCCCATTTAAGTAGTTTTCCTAATTAATCTCTTTTTTTTTTGAAAGGCAAGCTGGGGTTAGGCAGACCCCCACCAGTTACACAACATACCATTGGGTTTTGAACTTTCAACGTCCCAACACATGGTGACGTGCACTAACAGCTCCTACCAAACAAGTGGAGCCCCCCGTTGGTGCTTTCCTAATTAAATTCCACCATAAGATCCCATGTAAATAGATCTCTCCCTCTCCTTCATAGAATCTCACGTAAGTAGCTTTCCTAATTTTTCTCTCTCTATTAAAATACATTTATACCACAACCAATTTAACAAATGACAATAAAAAATCAAAATAATCACCTTGTCATTTTACATGTGTTATGTGGGTACTCTAAAAAAAAGGAAATTACGTTCAACGCAAACCACTCCCCCCTTTTATAATTTTTAAAATGTTACAACGCAATCTAAGCCTGGCATGGCCTCTATTTTCCCACAAAATTCCTCATAAAAATGTTTAATCCAATCTGATAGCCGTGAATACACTGTGCCAGACAATGCAAGTTTGACTAGGTTTGCAAGCTTGTCTTGCTCACACACATGCACAGACATAAAAATGCACACACGAACACCCACACACACATGCACACACAAAAAATAGACAGAACCCAGTAAACCGGTTTTGATTCCATCATCAAGATGCAGAACTTATCATTCTACTCAGGTCAAAGCCTGACCCAGAGGTGATAACTAACACACTCCCTTGTTCACTGTGAATTTTCCACAATAGTGAAAAATTTGTATAACCAATACACCAAGTGTGCTTTAAACAACAAACATGTTTTGAGTGAAAGTGGAAAAAGGAAAATACTTTTTAAAATGAATGATACAAAAGGTAACTTTTAAAATAAAAATAAGCATACATAAAATAATCATCTAATTTTTTTTTACAGTGAACAAAACAAAAGTCAACAACTAGCGTCCATGTCCGACTGTTCAAACCACAAATAAAACCCATATTTACTAACACATGTATGTGCAACACTCCTTTTGTGCACACATGTGCGCTTGTGCACATGCACGCACACATGCAAGCATGCAACAAGATTATTTGTATGTTTGCCGGTAAACATGCAACCATGATTATAATTGTGGTACACATACAAATGGCGATCTGAAAAATGCCTGTCCACTTGCATCCAACATAAAATTTATGAATAATTAAACAAAAGCATTCAAAGAACCATCCGATAAGGAACTGTGATCATTTTGGAGGAGTTTTGTTGATCTTAGAATAGTGAAGCAAATATCAAAAACAAATAACAATCCTCCATGAATGATAGAACAGGATCCATATGAGATCCTATTTCTAGACCAAGGATGACTCCCACTATGATGCTTCTGGCATTTACGACAAAGAGTGTACAAATTTCACATGCATCGAGGTGAACTTGCCACAAGAACTCTTCATGTAAAGATGGATCCAACTTAACAAAATTACATGCGACACTGACTAGAGAACTTTTGAAGATTCATCAATTATATGTAAATAAAGAAAAAGAATATGCAACAAATATTTGATTACCTGATCGTGAATCATGCAAACAATCCTCAGATCTCAAGTTAATCTGTCGAATCAGAACATTAGCTCTATCAGAAACAAATAAGGCACATATTTTTCGAACAAAGATCAGCTCAAAATCATTAGAGAAGGTTGCATTTTGACTAGGCCCATCTGCAAGCCCTGTCTTTGTTGCGTAGCCTCCAGCAACGGTAGTTACACCTGAAACCAAATGTGATGAACAGAATTTTATAACTATATAAAGTGAGTAAAATAAGTGCATGCTCTGAAGGCACTAAATCCAGAAGCACATAAATATTTCTTGAAATCCATTTATTTCATACTTATTGTTTGTTTCCCATTTTCTTGTCATAATACTCTATAATCACTAATGTGACGACTTAGTTTTTATGTAGAAAACTTTATAAGTAGAGGTCCATACACAATTTCTACTCATAAACATTTCATAAAAGTCATCTTAACAAGGGAGTTCTTACAAGGAACAAATAAGGATATGTTAAATACGCATAATATTCACTAACTACAGACCTCTTAGAGTTGTAGAAACATGTCAGTCCTTAAGTGCATTTTAGTCAGTTGGAGTTGAAAATGCACATTGGTTATCCCCACTAAATGTTGCATATAACCATCACCGTGGATACATTCAAATCTATGGACCTCTTGGAGTTGGAGCCGAAAATTTTGACGAGGAGCAAAAACAGTGGGCCTAGCTGTTTAAAGCCTGGACTGAATAGGGAACAGAAACGGGCTTCAGCTTACAATTCTTTCTTTTGTGGGGCCGTTATTGCATTTGTTGCTCATCAACCTGATGTAAAATTGCCCATGAGAGATCCTCATCTGGTATGATAAACTCATGAACGTCACCAGGCTGAATGGACATGACGAGTTCGAATAGAAACCCATGGTTGGCTGTCCCTTGCTGAAAAACTGAAGCTGGGTATACTTCCTGGTGGGCAAGAGGGACTGGGGTTTTTAGTTATACCGATGAGCTTGCGAGGGGGTGAAGTGTTTTTCCCCTGTTATTGAAGAAAAACATACAATTACATTTTGATTATAGCTTTTTTTTTAGTTTCAATTAGAATCACATGAATAAATTGTAGCGCTCATTGAGATGAGAAATTTCACAACTGAACCAAATACTTCAAGTCTATCAGTATCACAAACCAAAAATCTCAGACAAACTGATATCATTTTCAAATAAACAAAACAAAGGAGAAAACGATGGATCAATTGGAACATAAACAAAGTACCTGACTTTCCAATCTTCCTAATGGCGAAGTTTGACCTGTCTGCAATATAAATATTTCCACTGTCATCGACCGCGAAGCTACGAGGCCTTGAAAACATTGCCTTCACCAAATCACCGTCCACAAAGCCGGTTCCGTTGCCAGATAGGTGTTCAAACGCACTTGCTGCCATCGAAAGACCAGAGAATTTTCCATAAGCATTTTCAGGCACATAAGAGAGAGACGGTTCTGGCTCACCCAGGGAGATGGGGAGGGGGGCTTTGTAGAAGGCGCCATGAACGTTGTCGAGGAGGATGAGTCCGTCGGCGTGAGGGATCACGGAGAAAGGGGAGATCTTGGCTCTGCGTCCGTCGAACACAGTCTCGACGGTGTATCCAGATTCCAGAATGCGGTCGGAAAAAGAACCTGAAAGAAGAAGAAAGAGGTTTCTGAGTATCACGATGACGATGATGATGGCAGAAACTAGAGAAATTCGGGGGAACCGAAGGAAGACGCAGAGCCTTCTCACCTACAGCAGAGGAGACGAGGAGAAGAAGAAGAAGGAAGACAGCGAGGAGGCGTCCGATAGCCATGAAGACGACAATAGAATCACTCGCCGGAGAGAGAGACTAAAGCGTGAGAAGCAAGTAGGCGAACGAAGCAGGTTATATATGTCCCCAGGTTATAATACGTTACCCCCTCCCACCCCACCCAAGGGCCGGCAGCTGTTTCGGGGTTCTCTTAATTTGATGCCGTTGCAAAGACTTAAGTACCTTTTACCGTCATTCTTTTTCTTTTTCTAGAACGGACCTAAATGCCCTTCTTCTGAAAATCTGAATCGGCGGTTCATGAAAAGGATAAAACTGCCTTTCATCATGATCGCGCCAAAATTTTTAGCAAAGTTTGCGTATGTAGCAAGCTTTATATTATAGGATTTAAATAGTTCAAAACAATTCATTCTCGCTCTAAGCAGAAAAGTCTACCGGAGCATACTTTGCCTTCATCTGTTGTCGTCAGATTATCCGTTGCCTTCTTCTGTTGTTGCCGAAGCATCATTTCCTTTGCTCTACTACCGCCAGAGCATCCGTTTCCGTCTTACGCGCAGTCGCAGCATTATTGCCACCATCTGTTGCATATACGTTCTGACTGTTTCTTACTCTACAGTTGGAATACCCAAAATCCTATCGTTTCGGTGAGTTTTGTGTAAGGTTTCGTTATGCAATCTGAAGGTTGCGATTTATACAACAATTTGTAAGTTTGTATCGGCGACGATTTATACATTCAAAGCAATAGCGATGTGTGTTTATTAAAATACCTCGATTTGTACATAAGTTTGTTAAATCTTACAACGATGTGTACTTATGAAGTCAAATATTGCGACGATTTGTAATCATGATGATCGTTTAATGTGTTGTGCAGGTTAGCAATGTACGCGGCTCATCAGAAAAGAAATACCCCATCGTTCTATGGGTTGTGTATTAGAGAAGTAATCTGTCAGTCTCATCTATCTAAGTTTTTTGAAAGGTACCAAAATATACTTAAGATTGAGAATGATAAAGACAGGAAAAAAGCGTTGGAATTGTATTATGCGAAGGATTATCCATCAGATATCGAGGTTGTGGACCAAAGGAAGAATGCTGAAGAACTAAAGATGCAGAAAAAGGATGACCAAGAGAAGGCAAAGCAAAGAAATAAGGAGGAGAATGAAAAGAAAAGGCAAAGGAAGAAGGCAAAGGAGAGGAAAAGGCAAAAAAAATGAGGAGGAGAGGGAAAGGAAATTGAACAATCTAAAGGAGGATGCTAAGACGAAAATGCGGAAGCTGTTGTTGGAGCATATAGCAATGCGAAACAAGGTAAAGCTACTGAAGGAGGCGGAGGAGAGGCAAAGGCAATTGAATAAGGAGGAGGAAGAGAAGGAACGGAATAAGCTTCAAGATGAGAAAGAAAATGAAAGGCGAAGGAGGGATAAGGAGTTTGAGGAAGAGAAGGAAAGGCAAAGGAAGGAGAAGGAGAATGAGGAAAAGAAGGAAAGAGAAAGGAAGGAGAAGGAGGAGGAAGTGGAGGAAAGAAGGAAACAACATGAGGAAGAGAAAGAAAGGCGGCGGAAGGAGAATGAGGACGAGAAAAAGAAAAAAAGAGAAAGGAAGGAGAAGGTGGAGGAGGAAGAGAAGGAAAGGGAAAGGCAGTGGACCAACCAAAAAGGCCTAGGTTGGAGGGATTGGTTGAACAGGAGAAAAGTGCGACCAAGGTAAATAAATTTGTCCTGTCTGTGAAGATTTAATAATATGTTTAGCGATTTTTGTATAACGATTATTGTGTTAGGTATTAATATGTATAGCGATTACTGTGATAGTGTGTGTGCAACCAATATTATTTATAGTGATTAGTAGAATATTATTTATAAGTACAAATGGTACTAATTTACAATTGGTAGGATTAATATGTTATTATGTGTTACAGGGAGGTCAGAGGAGAAGTAGAGCACCAGGTGAAAAGCTCGGAGGTCGATGTCAGTGTCCTGTAGTTCTGTCGTGGTATGGTCAGCTGAGTGCATATCAGAAGGACCGATTATGAAATATGCACTTCGGTGGCCTTTTGGACCAGCAATATTTTGAAACTTGCTGGAAGACGATGATCCACCTGGTAAATAAGTGGAATGATAAGACGAACACATTTCAGTTTGATTCTTTTGAGATCACCATGACCCTAGAAGATATGGCACGGATAACTGGCCTTAATTGCGTTGGCAGTGTTGTCCTATTACGGGATTCAAACTATAACGCAAGGGAAAAATGCACGGCCCTTCTAGGAATGTTCATGGATGAATGGAGTCAATGTATTTCTGGTGGAATCAATTTCACATCAATGAAGGTCTCATCTTTTATTAATAAATGGGAAGGTCGCTCCGCTACTTGTGCATCTGAAATAGCTGACCAAGATTTGTGTGGCTTTCTTCTTTATTTTTTTTTGTCTTACTTTATTTTTTTATTGTTCTAGTTCGAGAATAAGTTACATGTGGCTGCAGTACCTGGAAGACTTAGACGAAGTCGACAACTATGCATGGGGTGCCGCTATGCTCGCATACTTGTACAGTCAACTCTACCGTGCGAGTAAGGGTACAAAAACAGTTGGGGGATTTTGGCCATTTGTTCAGGTATTTGTTTATTATATATTTAGTAATTGTAGACTAAGCTCATTGAAGGTTGTAGTGTTACTAATATATTATTTTTGTTAGGTTTGGGCGTGGGAACATATTATCCCATTGCGTCCACATTGTGGCCCTGCGATTTGTGGTTTTCCAAAGATCGGTCGCTAGGTTAGAATAAACGTTACAGTTCATAATGCTAAGTCCATTTTCGATGGGCTGCAACTAAATAAGGTAAACGTTCTAAAATTGTTTACAATCAGTTCAGCATTTATCATTCAGTATTATAAATCATTGTAATGTTTAGCATTGTTAAGTAATCATCATTGTACGATTTTGTCTTCCTTAGTACATATCGTTGTCGACATGCATTCTTAAGTAAATTGTAATATATTTGTCACTCGTTATTAAAAATTATTACCAATGTACAGGTTTTGTGAAGATCGTATGGAGATGGGGAGGACGATGACCAAGACGTTGTTGCAGAGGCTGTTAGATTGTCTGACCGCGATTTGTGGTTGTTTTGCAATTAAGAAGCCGAGTTGCAACATGGTAGTCGAGTTCTCCTATAATCTAGCTTGGGGCAGTCTATCCCAAATAAGCCTTTGGAAGTGAGAAGGAAGATGAATAGTGGTGGGGGCAGAAACGTGAATTGGCGCGAACGCTACAGGGACGAATTATTAATTTGGAACACAGGTGGTGTTCGTGCCGTATCGTATGATTATAAAGGACAACAATTTGATCCCTTCTATTTCCAAAGGTATTGAGAACCTATGCAGCGAAATCTAGAGATTGAGAAAATTGGGAACCCATGCCTCCCAACTGCCTCCTTTCATGTTGCATCCCAGCATCTACAACCCGTCTGTCGTCCCCTTTCGGTTACAACAATGATTCCCTCGGTAACAAATCACGATGAAGAGCGAACACTTGTTACAAAAGAGAACATTGTCTCCGCCGCAAGGTTTGAACTGATGGAGAGGGAGAATAAGAAATTAAGGACGGATGCAAGCAATATGGGGAGACAATTGAACTCAGTGGTAGAGATGATGACCAGTTTTTTTAATCAGATGGACGCAACCAGACCACCGAGGATAGACAACCACCAAGAAAAAGAAAGAGACGAGTTCTCTATCATATTTCATCTGATTCATCAAGTGTCACGGAATAAACCCTAGCTATTCTTTTTTATCACGATAGTTATTTGTTGTAATTCTATAAGTAATTATCGTAACGTGACATTCTTTTATTGTTTAATTTTTTTTATTACATCTAACAGACATGTTTCGTCTATGGATCTCGTAAATAAATAAACTGTAATCGAAAATAGATGTCTGTTGTTCAGAAATCGTGGCATTGTCTGACCTCTTTGATTGAATGAAAATCATAATAGATGTCTGATTGGCACGAGTAATATTGTTCACAAATCGCAATATAACTCATCATTTTTTAATGAAAATCGTAAAACACATGCAATTTATGCGGTCAACAAGGTCTCGTAATTGACGTTAGGAAATGATTAAGGTCAGCATTGATATAATAGATTATTTTTTATCAGTAATCGTTGTATGTGTCTCCGTCTTGATAGAAAATTGCAAAAAGGATTTGAGATATATGTCGTGAACAATAATTGAACAAGTTGTGACGTCGTAAATGATAACAGTCAACAGCGATAAGAAAAGTTTGATGCTCAGATATCACTATAGTTATTTGTTGTAATTC
This sequence comes from Nuphar pumila, assembly GCF_984573655.1. Lineage (NCBI taxonomy): Eukaryota > Viridiplantae > Streptophyta > Magnoliopsida > Nymphaeales > Nymphaeaceae > Nuphar > Nuphar pumila. Next base: position 151,532,802 of record NC_143249.1, on the reverse strand, counting down.
TATAAGTAATTGTCGTAACGTGACATTCTTTTATTGTTTAATTTTTTTTATTATATCTAACTGACATGTTTCGTCTATGGATCTCATAAATAAATAAAGTGTAATCGAAAATAGATATCTGTTGTTCAGAAATCGTGGCATTGCCTAACCTCCTTGATTGAATGAAAATCGCAATATTGCTGATCAATGTGCACAAAGCATTAATCGAGTTCATAAGGCATTCTCATCCAATCGTCGTACTACTAACACGCCTCGCATATTCTAGAGTACACTAAGTGGAAAGGGATATAGGTCATCAATAGGCTGGCCATGTAAGAAATGAAACATTTGTTGTTTAGAAATCGCAATTTTCCTCGTCGCCAATGAATAAAAATCGCAAAACTCATACGCGATTAATGGAGCCAAAAATAACTCCATTAGCTCAACCTCCTTGAATGTGACGTATATTGTCAACAATCGTTGTACACGTTAATTTCAATTGTATGCAATTAACAAAGGTTATTAATGTTTGGCCGAGTAATAGGTTAGCGATTCATGCAACGGCCAATGGCTTGTAATAATCGCCCTTTGTAAATGGTGTAAGTCAACATCGATTTATGATGTATGCGGACAACAAGACGGAACATTTTTGTCGGTGTTAAATGATAATATTCTAAAGCGATAATGAACGTTTGTTGTTAAAAAAACGATAAGGAAAGTATGTGGCATGAATATATCGATGTATCTATATATGATAATCAATACACTAATCATCAAAGATTATACATACCTGGACACCAGGTTTGGTCGGGTCGGGTCAATCTCCCACTCGATTATTGTTATAATATACAGTCGAAACGATGTTTTTTTTTATTTATTTAAAACGCAATCAATTAATTTGTGGGCGGTTTTTGAAAATGGGCGGTATGTGAAACGACGTTTCCTTTATATTTGTCTGACGTCGTCGATTCCGTAGCTACGTTGCAAAGGGGTCATCGATATCTTCGTCCAGGCATGACGCCGAAGAAGAGGATGATGGGAGCAATACGACCAGGCATGGCGCCGAAGAAGAAGACGACAGATAGACAGTCAGCGTCGATGAAGAAGAAGACAACCACATCTATAGGACCAACACTAGCGCTTAAGGTGTATATTTTTTGAACCTCGTGACCGGTTTAGGCAACATTTGCCTTTTTATGTCGTATATTTGATTTGTGTTGTTTATTATAGAAAATAATTTCAATGTCGAATTCTAAATACTATGATCATGGTGCACTCAGTGCAATATCCACAAACAAGGGTGGGCAACAACGCCCTAAAGAGTTCGAAGAGAACATCAATCAGATGCAAGATAAATTTGCAGACGGGAACACTATCAGTAATTTTGTACGTATGTAACCACTATCATTTTCTAGGTCATCGGTTTGTATGTTTTGAAGTTCGTAAATTTTTGCAACCAGACAATGTGTGATTTCGTCAATTATATTCAAAGCAACGTAACAAGCAATACCGTACGCATCATCACCCCTTATTTCATGGTATGTCTGTTCTGCTATTGTTTTATTTGCTTTTATGACTTACTCACATTTCTTGGTGGTTAAACCTTACTATTTCGTGCAACAGACATACGTACGACGAAAGCCATACAGCAGTGGATTCCTAGATGCACTACCTTGTTGGAATACCGATGATCACTGCGTAGACCTTTCGAATTTTGAAAAGATAAGTGAACAAACATCTTCTCCAAGGTTTAGTCCTAACATCCCCATCATGATATGTCTATGGATTTATAAAATATTGTATCGATTCACAGATTTTACTTCCTGCACTCTAGCAAAATCCCGAATATTGGGTCTTATATGAGATGAATTTATGGGAAAAACAACTATGGTGCTACAACTCATTGGACTGCCACAGTGGTGTAGAACGTGACGCTATGCATTTGGTAAGCTTCTGTCCATAGGTGAATCGTAGCTATTTGCGGTGGACCAGATTTTACTATATTCTCCATTTATTATAGGCGGGATTCCTAAACGACCTTTTGGGTGTCGACATTGCCAAGTGAATGTTGCTCTGTTCTGACGATGCTCCTTTACAAAGTAATGGGGTCGATTGCGGCATATTCGTAATGAAGCATATTGAAGCAATATACAATGGAGAAGAACCTTGTTTCGATGTTGTATGAGCTTTGTATCCGCTGTTATTGGGGAATCCTTTTATATATTGGTTTCACATTACATATTTTGTTGCAAGAAGATATACCGAAAGTACACGACAAATTATGCCGAAATTTGATTGAGTTTAAAAAGTCGGCAGACAAAAATAATCAACCAACAAGACTACTTACAAAAGAAACGAACGACACGATCCAAAAAAGTTTAAAAGGATGTAAATAGATTTCTAACAAATTTTGGAGACTGTCTACACCAATTTCCGTAGGCAAATTTTGTAAGACTACAAATTTTGTAAATCTGTCTCAGTTGAAATATAATTTAAACTTTACTAAACATGCTTGTAAATCGTTGTACTGCTTCATCTACGAAAATTAAGTCGTAACAAAAAATAGTTTTGTGTTGTATGCGATGAACCAATGCTAGTAATGCTGCTCTTCAGTAATTAAAAATACTGCACAACGAAAGATATTTTGTTGTTCCGAAATCTTTGTATAACTCACACTCCGTGAACGAAAATCGCGGAAATAGATTTCCGCTTTATGTGGTCCACAAAGGCACGTAATGTTCGCTCTTAACAAATGACGAAGTAATTATCGATAAGAAAGGTTTGTTCCTCAGAAATTGCTGTATTGCTGAACTTACGAGAATGAAAATCGTAATATATATGCCCCATCATGAACAAAAATAGTGCATAGCTAGAAGAGATGCTTGATGCTTAGAAATTGTTCTATTGCTCAATGTCATTGAATTAAAATCGCAAATGGTGAACCAGTCTGAACAATATCTCATTTTCTGTGAAGGAATTAGTTGGGAGAGTGACTCGGGCCGACCCATTGTCGAGGTGTAAATCCATAATCTACACCTAAGGCGATTTGTTGGGACGAGGGTGGACGAAGTTGTGGATTTATATAAGACCAAAAAATATTTCTAAAATCAAACCCACACGATACGTGCTATCGTGATTTGAACTACTATGTCCAATCACATTGATTTGTTTTGTATACAGCTGTATGAAATGTCATTGTTTAATTTCATTAATGCGGAGTGTATTTTATTTGAGATTTGCTCGTTGTTTTTTACAACTGTCTTATTTATTCAAAAACTGGCGGAGGGTGATAGGACGTTTCATTTATATATGAATGACACATCACACAAGTTAAGGATGTGTTCCACTTTGCTTCGTGAATAAGGAATTGATAAACCGACAATTCCTGTATAAACGACTTGTTCTTGAATCGAGTGTATAACCGGCTTCGTCACAATTGAGGTATCCGTATAGACTTATTGCAGATGTTCGCAAACTCATAATTAAAGAAAACGTCGTTTCACAGTCTAAATTTTTTCAGATTATTACACAAGATTTCATGGTAGTAGCAGTCATGATGACGTTAGACCATGATTTCTGAACAACAAACTTGTCATATCACTGTGTACTATTTCTAATTACAAAAGCGACATTAATAGCTCTTGTTGACCGTATTCATCGCGAATCTCTTTTGTGATTTCCATTCTGTGAGTGTGAGCAATAAAGCGATGTGTAAACATCAAGCATTTCCTATCGATGTTGACTATTATCATTTTAAACATTAGAAGCCTTTGTTGATTGCATACATCGCAATCTAATTTTGCGATTGTCAATCATGCGGGTCGAGCGCACATCTTTTATCAATTAAAAGATTTCATTACTTGCGCATGCTGACCGTATAAATCACATATTTTCCTTGCGATTTGCATTCAATGACGACGAAGAATATTGTGATTTCAGAACAACAAACGTTCCTTATCGCTATTGAGTATTAGTATTTTAGGGCGAACATATACATGTTTTTTTAGAGCATGCATAAATCATGTTTGTTGTAAGATATGCGCTCATGATAAAGGTCAAAAGCGGTAAGATATGCTTGCTGATCAGAAAACGCTCTTTTGCTGAGACACTTTAAATGCAAACCGCGAAATAGGATTGTGATTCATGCGGTCAACAACGGCTTGTATTATTCGATCGAAATATGATTGATTACACACAAGTTGGATGTACCGTCTCTAAAATCTACTTGAAATAGACGAACATGAAATTACTCTGGCGTGGTGGGCACCGCTGCTCATTGCCTTTTAGATCCTCATGGCGGTTGCGTTAGTTTCTCCTCCGCAATTAGAAAGGCCGTCAATTTTTTGCAAAGTTCTTTGCGGAATCCAAGTATATCAACCTGCAAAAAAAACTGTAATGTGGAACCAATAGACATGCATTTAATCCCCAATAACAAAGGCCAAGAAATGGCATACAGCGTCGAAACAGGGTTCTGCACCATTGTATATCGCTTTAATGTACTTCATTACAAATATGCCTCAATCAACGCCATTATTTTGTAAAGGGGCATGGTATGTCGTGCGATAGATCCACTCGCTAACGTTGACTCCCAAAATGCCTTTAATGAAACCGATCTGAGAAGAATGTAGCCGAAAGTAAATTCATGACCCCAGTACATGACACGATACTCATATAGATGGAATCTTACGAGATGGGAAATGTCAAGTCATAAACCACTATCAACATCCAACGAATTGTAACACCATAGTTGTTTTTCATGTAAATCCATCACGTATAAGACCCAATGCTTTTCAGATTGCCAGAGTGTAGGAATCAATATCTGCAAATGGATCGTAAAAAAACTATTAGCACTGTTATGTTGTAACCTTGCACTCTAGGTTTGTTTACTTACTTTTTTACTTGACAAAAGGTCTCTGCAATGATTAACGTTAACCCAGTAAGGTAGGCCATCTTTAAATCCACTAAAGTATGGCAAACGACGTAAGATAGTCTGTAAACTGAAACATTGTTAACAACAATGTTAAAATACGAATCAACTGGACTAAATCAATAACCAAAAACAATATAAAATACAACCGATATACCATGAAATAAGGGCTGACGATGCTTATAGTTTTGCTTGTTGCGTTGCTTTTAATATAACTGACGAAATCAGATATAGTCTGTTTGCAGCAAATATGATGTTGTTAACGTACATGCACATGACTTACGTATATAAATAACTCCTACTAGTTTCATATGAACAAAATTACTAATCATGTTGCATTGTGCGAATTCATCGTGCATTCGTTTGATGTCCTCCAGGAGTGATTGACTGAGTTTTCGCCCAAGTTCATCGGTGGATGTTCTACTGAAATGAATAAGGAATTTGCAATGAACGATATTGAAATTACATTATACAGTACACAACACAAATAGCAAAAATGACATGAAAAAGATGGATTTTGATAAAAATGGAGACGATGTATAGACAATATATGCCTGATTCGCCATCGTTGGTGGTGTAACTGTCTCCATCTGCCTCATCGACCACAATTTGCTATGTAGCTAGTTACCTGTTCGAGTGACGAACTCCAGGTTTATAAAGAAACAGTCGGTTTGACTGTTGTTGGTTCATGAAGTAGAAGATAATCACACCGTCCAGTACTTGTGCGACTATTTATGAGCTAAAAGATCTACTGCTCAACCACCGTGATCAATGAATAATGTATGATCAATGAAAAAATTATCAATACGTCCTTTGCTGTCCATATGAATCACATATGTGTCCTGCGATTTACATTCAATGACGACAAGGAAAATTGTGATCTCTGAAGGACAAACATACCTTATCGCTGCTGACTATTATCATTCAACAGGAAACATTACCATGTTTTTTTGACAGCATACAACACAAATTTATTTTGCGATTTTCAGTACAGGAGGTAGAGAATTACAGCGATTTGTGAACGTCAATCATTTCTTATCGATCTTTACTTTTATCATTTTCGAACATCGATTACATGCCCGTGTTGACCGAATAAATCGCAAATGTGTTCTCCGATGTTCATTCAGTTTAGGGTATAGGGTTTATGTTATAGGGAATCAGGTTGAGGCTTCATGTTCAATTTTCGCCTTGATTTGTATTGTATTATGTTATACGTACATCGATTTCTGTATTGAAATTGTTACTTAGTTATAAATTTCTCATAAAATAGATGCACAGTATTTGAACTACGAATCGTTGTAAATATGTATTAAGCGTATAATAATGACTGTTATAGATTTCTCATACAAATCGTAGCCAGATGACTGCACAAATCGCTATACAGCGAATATGAAATCGATTCACGCACCACCAAGCACGGACCACAAATCGTCACCGACAAATTAAAATCCAGCAAATACGAAAGACTTCCTCGGCAAGATCAGTGGACATCCTAGGAGTTTTGCTACAGTTCAAATAAGAAGGGAAACCCAACAATTTCTCAGTAAACGAGGTCTGCTGGAAACCCTAAACTCTTAACAAATCCGACAATATGGAAATCGGGTCATGCAAAGAGGCATGACAACTTAATTAATAGCCCAAACGAGATTCCTGTGTACCAGTTTTCTCTTGCGAATTCATCAGAGCCTGTCATGAAACACAAAATATAAAACACTGCCTTAAGTTTCACAAGAAATGCAAACCTCATCCCAATATTGATTACATACCAAAAGACTTGTAAAACTGAAGCTATCGTTGCTGGAAATCTGGTCAGGAGGAATGAAGGTTAGCACGTTGGGTATTACGTCTTTAGGGTATTGTTGCATGTTGGACATTACACGAGTTAGATATTGACAAGCTTCACGTAATGGGAAGCAATATAATGTCTTACATACCTGTTCATGAGAAGGGCTTTGTTGCTTTTGATTAGAGGTTGGTTGTTTCTTAGACCTTTTCTTGCCAACCAATTCTAGTGCACCTTTTATCCTCCGACGACTGCGATCAGAGGCAGATTTTCTTTTGATACCCTTCGCTTCATGAATATGTCCATCATAATCAACAATGTTCACTAATGACTTTTTGAAGATAATGTTTAGGCTACGGTGCAACTTCTCAGGAGTGTCAAGCGAAGCATGATTTTTACCTACGTTGTTTGATCCCATTATCTTCGACTGATATTCATTCGCTGCAACAGACTGAAGGTTAATTAACTGCACGTTTTCAAGTAACTCCCTTGACGCTTTTCTCATGCATACATAGCCTTCTTTATTTCTCGATGCCAAATCAACAACATGCATAAATGACCTACACAGTTGTTGGTAACGGAAGGCTATGTGGCACTTCTCGTCGACACCAGATTTATTTATATTGTCCATATCAAGCATTTTAATCTTTGCTTGTCTTCTCCATCTTCGCATTATATAAGACTCTGGTATTTCTTGTATCTTCTCTTGATTAAGTGTCTTTAATGCATGACAACATAAAATACCTTTGAATTCATACATTTTGCACGAACATTCAACTCTTCCATTGTCTACATTGTACGTGACATGTGCTTCTTGCCTTTTGTGATACTTTTTGCCCTCCCATAAAATACGGTATTTGCGCATATTCTCGGTTTGCACGGGTCCTTCTATATTGCAATTCATGACATGAAACACCTCTTTCTTTATCCATTCAAATACAGTTAGTGTATACAGATCTGCAGGTCACATCAATATTTTTATTCCAAAAGTTGGAGGTGGTGTATTGAAGCATTTCACGTCTTGTTCAAGCTCATTCTGTCTTAGACCGTCTATAAATAATTCATATTGTTCCATAAAGCGAAACATTGTTAAACATGAATACAGGGTTTTCTTCAGCATGGCATGCATAGATTCATCTGTTTGTGTGCTTATCATACCTGCACAAAAGTATTGTCTTTCATATGCCAATGCCCACTTCTCTTTTTCTGCATCTAAATTTTGTAACCATAGACAATCTTCAAGGTCGTATGTCTGAATCATTTCCTCCCAATCAGACATAAAGGTGATCTCGTCTACGCTCTCAAGTACACACCTAGTAAACTTTTTATCAAACCCCGTCTTCTGATTAAATATGTGTCCTATGTTCTTTGCTGCATTTTGAAAGATATGCCACAAACATAGCTGATGATGTACATTTGGCCACACATGAAGCACTGCAACCATAATTGCGTGATCACCATCTGTAAGTACAACTTCAGGTTGCTTCTTGTTCATTGCCTGTGTAAATACTTTGAACAACCACTCAAAGCTTTCCTTGGTCTGGTCATACAAAAACGCGCCGCCAAATATACAACTTTGTGAGTGATGGTTCACTCCGACAAACTGCTCAAATGGCCATTGTTCAGTATTAATCTTTAATGTAGTATCAAATACAAGCACATCATTGAAGCATTCATAATCTACTCTTGACTTTGAATCGGCCCAAAACATATTCACAGCATATCCATCTTCATCCAGTTGCATTGCACTAAAGAAACCAGGGTCATTGCTTGATTTCTTCTGTAAGTAATCAACCAAAGAACATATTTCTCCATTCTTCATGTTATCTGTCCTCTTCCTTCTCAAGTGGTTTCTTAGATCCAAAGGTGTGAATGACACATTATCACGACCACCGTCTATGTGAGCAAACAAATTGTGTGTCTTCCTTGGTGCAATGTCGGCGCTATTGACTATTTCAGCCATTGCAGCATGCACTACAGTTACTTTACGATGTGATCTTAACATAGGTGTCATAAATAATGCAGATAAATCATGATTATGATCACTGATTAAAGTATGAACTAGAAATTTCCCATTCGGATGTCTTCTCAAAACCATTCTCGCTTGACATCCACATCTTGATTCTGGCATGCTCCTTGTTGGATTTCTCATTGATTTCTTTCAACCTTGCTTGGAACAAACATATGTATTTCTCACCACGACACCCTGTGCATTTTTTGACCAAGAAAACCTTCTCACACTGAAGCCAACTTTTAAGGCATAATCATTGTAAAATTTATATGCAGCTTCCTCATTATTAAACTGCATTCCTTCTACCGGAACATAGTCAAGTGTACTTCCATGTTCATTCACAGTGCCTACACTTTTATTATGTGTACTATCATGATAATCTGCCTCATTATTGAATTGCATTTCTTCTACTGGAACATTCAAGTCAAGAGTGGGTCTAATGCCTGCACCCTTCTTATCATGTGCATCATTAGTGCAGATGTTCAATTCTTCAGTTGCGTTATTAGTATAGATGTTCAATTCTCCATAACTTTCAATTGATTGAGCTAGATCATCTTCATTACAACCTGATGATAAACTCAATAATGTTATAAGCAATATATCAGTTTGTGTTGCCAGCAAAATAGTAAACAAATCGATATTAACTAACATAACAATATCTCACAAATCGGTAGTATGTTACTAATATAGCGGTTTGAGATACAATGCATATAATGTGTGAATGTAGGATACCTGATGGGGTAGAGGCCCTTCCTAGCATTTGTAAACAAGCATTCTTGTCAACAGGTCCCAGTGTCTTACAAATATCGATAAGTTTCCAACCATCGTAAGAACAAGATCTACCTGCAGTAACAAAACAATGCCTTAATGGCACACGAGACGACATGTGTTCTTCATCGACAACATGATGAGATGGGAAGCTACCCACGGCGCTTTAATGACACTGGTCGGAATGTTTGTACGTCATTGCTTTCTTCCATAATGCCTAACGACAATGCAAATGAAGAGAAAACACAGGAATGTTTTGTAAGCAATATATCATGTTGCGTTAGCAAGCGCATACATTTACTACGATTTAATCATGATGCATATAACAACGAATACCGATAAGGGTTAGCAAGTCAAAGAATCAATTTAATGAATGACAGTATAAAAGCAAGTGTGGTTTGATATTTGCTTATACTGAGCATCGAGTTGTCACTTACCATGCCAATAAAAGACACGAAATGTCGTACATGTGTGTTGACGATAACGTTGTCAGTAGATCCAAGAGTCTGTGAAATGAGTTCAATACAAATCACTGACAGAGCAGTGATTTGAATGCGTGTAATGATGTGTTTCTGCACACACACGTTTTCAAAGTCTGTGTATAAATATCTTATGAATACATATTACAAAACATATAATATCTTACAAATCGATATACAAATCGAATAATATATTAAAAATCGATACGACAGTTCAGCATAATAACTTACAAATCAACAATACAAAACCATAATATCTAAAAGGTCGATCAATATATCGCACAATAAATTACAAATCGATACGGAAGAAATTGAGCATAATAGCAAACAAATCGATATTAACTAACAAAATAATATCTCACAAATCGGTAGTATGTTACTAATACAGCGGTTTGAGATACAATGCATATAATGAGTGAATGTAGGATACCTGATGGGGTGGAGGCCCTTCCTAGCATTTGTAAACAAGCATTCTTGTCAACAGGTCCCAGCGTCTTACAAATATCGATAAGTTTCCAACCATCGTAAGAACAAGATCTACCTGCAGTAACAAAACAATGCCTTAATGGCACACAAGACGACATGCGTTCTTCATCGATAGCATGATAAGATGGAAAGCTACTCACGACGCCTTAATGGCACTGGTTGGAATGTTTGTGCGTCATTGATTTCTTCCATAATGCCTAACAAAAACGAAAATGAAGAGAAGACACAGGAATGTTTTGTAACACAAGGCAGGCACGAGAAGGCGACAATGTGTTATAAAACAGGACACAAAACAAGGCGGAAACCTCGACTGGAGACAAAGGCAAAGTTTGCGTTGACAATGGGAGCTACTGTTACAGCAGATGGCACAAGAGTTTAATGAATAGCGAACGTCTACACCTTAAATAGTTAACATCAAACTTTCTAGATGGAGGACTTTTTGTCCTTTTCTCAAACCGTAGTTTCCCAACTTTTGAATGGAGGATATTTTTGTCATTTCCTTGAACCGTCATTTCAGGGCAAGAAAAGCAAGTAAGGGTGATTAAGTCTTTGTAACAGCACCAGAGTCCGATGTAAAGTTATGTCAACATACATGGGAATACGAGCCCCATGTGCATAAATATGTGGTGCTCATTCGCCCCCCCTGAACACAGACGTGGGATTCAGTGAATCATCGGAGGAGAACATACACCACCCTCTCATGTTCCTCCGAAGACGGCCGTTAGCGACATCTTGTGTTTGGGGGTCCCAATGAGCGCCACGTATATATCACGTCCGGCTTGTATTTAGCATCAAATAATGGCATAGTTGCAAAGACTTAAAGTACCCTTTATCGCAATTCTTTTTTTAAAATGGACAAAAATACCCTTCATCTAGAAAACTAAAATGTCGATTCATGAAAAGGATAAAACTGCCCTCTATCTAGAAAAGTGAAACGGCGCATCATGAATGCACTAAAATTTTCAGCAAAGTTTGCATAGGTAGAAAGGCTTATCTCTAGGATTTAAAAAGTCCAAACAATATGTTTTTGCCTTAAGCAGCAAAGTCTATCGAAGCATCCTTTGCCTTCTTCTATTGCCGTTGGAGCATCCTTTGCTTTCTCGTTTTTGTCCGAAGCAATAAAGTCTATCGGAGCATTCTTTGCCTTCTTTTGTTGTCGTCGTAGCATCCTTTGCTTTCTTCTGCTACCGCCAGAGCATCCTTTTTCGTCTTATACGTAGTGGCAGCATCGTTGTCACCATCTGTTGCATCTACCTTTTGCGTGTTTCTTACTCCATTATTAGATTACCCAAACTCATATCGTTTCGGTGAGTTTCGTGTAAGGTTTCGTTATGCAATCAAAACGATTTGTAAATATGAATGTTAAATCTTACAACTGGGTGGCCGTCTCCATGCTAAATAACACCTATTATCATACGAAAACAAATTGATTTGTACATATCCATCTTGTGTGTAACACCCCAATTTTTTTATAACCCAAAAATGGTGGTATTTTTTTGTTTGAAATACATTTAAATCTTTTAGCAGTTAACAGCGAAAAAACACATTGGGCATAAAACTTGGCGTGCTACTTCAGATGAATGCTTGCAAACATATAATTATGGAATTTAAACTTTAACAACTAATTAACCATGCATAAAATAAAATCAAGTTCCATAATCTTCAAAATTAATCACATTTGTCCTTGAATTGAATTAAAGTAAAATCAGAGTTTAGAATCCATGAAGCAGAGGAAAGGTAGGCCCAGTCTCCATCGCAACCTTCTGTCTTCGCACGTAAGTATCTACTCGTTACCTGAAAAATATTAAACCATATAGGGTCAGACAAAACATGTCTCAGTAGAGTGAAATATGCTAAACTTGTAAGACAGAATTACAAGACAAAGATTTCAATAGAGATTTCATGGTTTAACATTTAATTTAACTTAAACAATCATACAACTAATCATACATGTTTAGAATTTTCATATTTAACAGAAAAACATTAATCCATACATTCAAAATATAAAATGCATGAACAGATGATATGCATGACTTACCATATGCAGAAGCCCTTCAATGCATGCATATTTTCTTATCTTTAATTATATTTTCTTAATTAGATGATGCATGCGATGCCAAATTAATGCACACACCATTTACGTTATCACTTCTTAGCCCTGCTGATACGACGTAGGTAGACATTCTCAGATCAGGACCATGACATAGAACGTGTTTTACATACAGAGGTGACTTTAGCCTGGCCAGGTCCATTCACTAAGATGGGGTGAGGGACGTTAATACGAGAGAGATTCCCAACACCTTTCAACCCGATGCATCAGTTTTTTCCTCATAAGTACTTGAACCTCTACGCTGCAATCTAATGCAGAGGTTTTCCCCAAAAAATTGTGGGGGGGGGGGGGGGGGAGGAGCAACCTTCCGTGCTGATATTACGTTGGACACCAGATTTTACTAAATGCAATGCTGGAAATGAGCTTCTCTGAGGCTGGTCGGTTTATTCCTTTGATTTTGAATGAGAAAAGGGGGGGGGGGGGGGGAGGGCATCTTGATTACTTCCCATTTTTCATAGTATTGTCCCCATATTACACATTTTCTTGTCATCTCTGTATTCATTTTCAGCCACCCATGTATTACTGCACCTTTATGTCCTATTAGTGCACATATACCTGCGAAGTAACTACTCCATACCTGTATTAGGTCCACATTTTTCTGTATATAATGCACATATAAACCATATCTCTACCTTTGCACCTGTCACACACGTGCAATATATCACAACACCCTTGCTTCCATGCATATCAGCACACACATCCCACCTTCCTTGTTCATTATCAACCATGGCTCGATATACTTTTACTGTACCTGTTATTCTAAATATGCTCTTTGTTGCAATTAACCCTGCGCAAATTCATGGACTTTCAATGGTCTTACCAGGTCAAGAAATCATGGCCTTGCAGGAAATTTTGCTAATAATGAGTCTAACAATGCCTAGAAACAGGTTCTGCAGTCACACCTATATATATAAAAAAATATGTTGCATCTTCATTTAGGAAATTAGGTCCCAAGGACCTGTTGTCCTTGTTCAGGCTTGAGTCTTCTTACTCTGATCTGTCGTTTGGTTTCTGGACTCCTGCTGATGACGCCCATGACTGCGATGCAACATTTTTTGGCCAACCTTGTAAGAAAAGTAATCCCTTAGTGAGGCAAGCTTCAAGCGCAGAGAGGTTCCTAGTTTGTAATGCCTCCTAATTCGTTGATAAGAGAGTCAAACATAGGATGGCCAAAATGAACTACCTTCATATACAGTAAATCGAGTAGGTGTCCTATTCCATAATCGAACAGCGACAGGGTGACAAACCATTACCTCCTCCATCTGCACTAGTTATGTCACTTGCATCTCCATCCACAGTTTGCCCATCCCAAGTAGTGCTCTGAGTTATAGTTGTGACTAACAGTCACTTTTTCAGTGAATCTCTGTACAAGATGCACAGTCTACCATCCATTTGTATATATCTTTTACTAACCTAAAGCCTTGTGTATGCCTTCTCACATATGGATTTTTGTTTGCCTATGATATTGTTTATATATATATATATATATATATATATATATATATATATATATATATATATATATATATATATATATATATATATATATATATATATATATATATATGCACATTTTCTCATAAATGCAGAATATGCCATATGCCTCCTTTAGCATGATGTAGCATCCTAAGTTAGAATTAGCATAACCATCTATATTCGCATTCGTAGCCTAATTTCTTCCATTTCCTTTTATCTTGGCTTGATGCTAACTCTTCTTTTTGCAGGAATCTCTAGAAATATTGATTTCCTTCTTAGATTAGGATTTCAAATTCAAATTTCGAGGTTGTAATAATCAGATATTAATGAGAATCTTATCTTTTCAAGCATAGATTAGAATGTGTGAGCATATAAATTATCTCTTTCATATCATTTTTCATCTCCCAAAAATTCACAAATGGGCATACGAATGGCACGTGCACCGTTTTATAAGAGGTGATTAAACTTAGGATTTTCATCTTTTATGGAATAATACTGGACCCACACTGGATCCTTTTTAAAAAATCATCATGTTTTCTTTAAATATTTTTCTCTTTTATCAGAGTTTAGTTTAAAATTAATTCAATATATATATCAATGGCCATAGTCAAGATATGTTGAGAGTTAATTTCATTCTAAACTCTATAAAAACACCAAAATATATTTTATTCTTCACCTGAATTTAAATGTGATTATTATATAATACATTCAATGACCATAGTCAGGGATGTATTATATCTTCAATCTTATTTTAATTCACTTAAAGAATAAAATAGGATTTTCAAATCCAATTTCAAATTCTTTAAATTCATTCATCATTTATGATAGAATTGCATCATATTTTCAAAAATTCTTTTTCAAAAATCCAAGTGGTTTTGAGTATCTTTGTCGAATCAATCCTTATTTATAGATTCAAATTCAAATTCTATCTCATTTTCAAGACTCAAAATTCTATTTCAAAGTCCAAATTGACTTTGAAATTTCAAGTTCATTTTGTATTCAAAACTTCAATTTCCAATTCAAAATCAAATTTCAAAGTTCAAATCAACTTTGAAATTCCAAATTCACTCCTTCAAGATTCAAAATTCAAGTTCAAATCAATATCTCAAAATCAATTTCACAGTTCGATTTAACTTTAAAATTTCTGATTCATCTTCTGATTTCAAAATCAAAGTTATTCTTTATCTTCAAAATGCTTCTCAATTCAAAATCAAAGGTTTTGAGATTGATTCTGAATCTCAAAATTTGACTCTTATTAAATTTTAAATTCAATTTGGGTTTTCAAAACCCAGACCCATCTTCAAAAGTCCCATTTGGACTTTCAAAATCCAAATCCAAAGTTAGAACCCAATCCCAACTGGGATCCAGATTTCCAAACGCAATCTCCACTTTTGGATCTCAGACTTTAGATCCAAATTCCATTCCAGATTTCGGGTCCAATTCCATCTTGAATCTCAGACTTAAGATCCAAATTCCATCTTGGATTCTAGATCTTGGATCCAATTCAACTTCATCTTGGATCTTAGATTTCAGATCCAATTCCCATTTAGGATTCTAGATCCAAAATTCAATTTCATCTTGGATCTCAGACTTCAGATCCAAATTCCATTTAGGATTCTAGATTTCGGATCCAACTCCATTTTGATTTCAAACTTCAAATCCAGAATTCAATTCCATTCCAAAATTCATCTTCTCTCCTAAATCCAGATTCAAAGTCCAATTTCTGACTTTGAAACTTCCTTTCTTTTCCTTTTATCTCAGCTTTAAATCATTCTTTTCAAAGTCAAGATTTATTTTCTTAAAACTCTGATTATTTCAAAGACTTGGAACTTTTAAACATTTTTCCCGATCTACCTCAAGTTCTAAGTTAGAAACCATTTCTTCACTCCATTATCAAATTCATCTCAGAAACACTTGGAGATTTCCAAATCATTTTTTTTAAAAAGAGCATACATCCTTGCATTGCACAAGCATGATTCTTTGTGCATTTAGATTTATGATAAATTCTTAGATAATCTTTTAGCAAAGCAAAAAGGCATAAATTCGACCCTTGGTTCGATTACCCCTGGTAAAGGCGCCAAGAACGGTCGAACCTTATACCGACGAGCGAATCCCGTCTCCCAATTTTTCCTGCAAATATTTCAAAAATGGAGGCAAGTTATTTTCCTAAATATTTTCAAAATTAAGGTCAAGTGAGACCTTCGCAAAAGAGTTCCTCTCTCTTTTCTTTCCTTTCTTTTCTCTTATCTCTTCTTTTTCTGTCTTTTATTTCTCCCTTCAAAAAGGAGAAATAGGGATTAGAAAGGAAAAGAGAAGGAAGAGAGAAAAAGATACAAGAGGAAAATTTTTGCGATGATCACAGGGACTCAATTTATATATTGGTTTCACATTACATTTTTTGTTGCAGGAAGATATACCGGAATTTCGCAACAAACTATGTTTAAAATTGACTGAGTTTAAAAATGCAGAAGACAAAAATAATCAGCCAACAAGACTACTTACAAGAAAACGAATGGAACAATCCAGCCATGATTAATATGATGTAAATAGATTTCTAATAGATTTTATAGACTATGTACACCAATTTCTGTATTCAAATTTTGTAAGACTGTATACAAATTATATAAATGTGTCTTGGTTGAAATAAAATTTAAATTTTACTAAACACGCTTGTAAATCGTTGTAATGCTTAATCTAAGTAAATTAAAATCGCAGACTGGATTAGCGATGTGTTCGGTGAACAAATGCTTGTAATGTTCGCCCTTCGTAAATGAAAATATTTTAAGCGATAAAAGATGTTTATTGTTCAAAAATTGTTGTATTGCTTAACCTCTGTGATTGAAAATCACAAAAATAGATTTGTGATGTATGCGGCGAACAAAGGCTAGTAATGTTCGTCCTTCATAAATAAAAATATTGTACAACGATAAGAGTTGTTTGCTGCTTTGAAATCATTGTATAGCTCATACTCTGTGAATGAAAATTGTGAAAATAGATTTGCGATATATGCGGTCAACAAAGGCTTGTAATGTTCGCACTTACTAAATGATAATAGTCAACATCGATAAGAAATGTTTGCTGCTTAGAAATCACTATATTGCTCAACCTCCATGAATGAAAATTGCAAAAATAAATTTATGATTTATGCGATCGACAAGGGCTTGTAATGTTTGCCCATCGATAAGAATGATTTGAAGCTGCAAATATCGAAGCTAGTTATGTAGTCTAAACAATGTCTCATTTTGTGTGATGGGTTTAGGTGGAGGAGTGACCCGACCGACCCATTGTCCAGGTCTAAATCCCTAATCTATTTAACATCTCTTCCTCTTTCTTTTCTGCATCATCGTAGCTTCTTCTTCTTTTTTCTCTTATGACTTCGTCTTCTTCATCTTCTTTGCATTCTTTTTCTTCCTTGTTTTTTTCTTTCTTCTTTGTTCTTCTGTGTTCCTTCTACATTTGCTTGATGGATGGTGTTTGATGCTGATTCTGTATTTTTTTCATGCTGTGCTGAAAGATCTGTTTAATCTTCGATGATGATTATAGTGGTTATCTTCTGTGGCTACATTGATATATTCATGACAAAGTCTATTAAAGCTTACACAATATATAACGACCATAATCATCCTCAATCTTTGCCACCATACCGAAACAAACACATATATTATGCATGATAGACAGGTGGGTTCTGATGACCATCTGTTTGATCCATTCCTACTGCCTGACCCTATATTGTTCACATACCATACTTCTCAGTTAAAAAAATAGCTGCCTTCCTTCGATATACTTCATGACAAATAGGCTCATTTTCCTGCTGCAAAGCGATGCTATGTGCGGATCGCATATACATCTCTCTAGAGCTCTGGCTAACTGCAATATGAACTCTTTGCCAGGAGTGATAACATAGGAGGATCTCTGAAAGCACAGAATGTGCAGCACTCTGAAAGTAAAGAATGAGCAGCACTCTGAAAGGATAGAATGTGCAGCACTCTGAAAGCAAAGAATGGGCAACACTCTGAGAGAACAGAATGTGCATCACTCTGAAAACATAGAATGTGCAGCACTCTGAAAGCAAAGTATGTGCTGCACTCTAAAAGAACAAAATGTGAAACACTCTGAAAACACAGAATGTGCAGCACTCTGAAAGCAAAGAATGTGCCGCACTCTGAAAAGACAAAATGTGCAGCACTCTGAAAGCAAAGAATGTCCAACACTCTGAAAACAAAGAATGTTCATCTGAGGGTATTTGCATGAGAAGCAAAGAATGTGCAACACTCATATATTTTGTAAATGAATGTGGTTGTAATGTATTATTGAGGTTAACTCGATTTACAGTATACTATGCCTAAATATCGTGTCGATTTGTTTATTATACTTTTCTTTACATGCTATACAGATCGTGATTTAGCAAATCATGATAGTTCATAATCTTTATACATACAAAATTGTTTATACATTTAAAGCAGCAATGATTTAATATATTTAATGATTTAGGTATTGGGGTTTAGTGTTTAGGGTGATGGGATTTGTCTATGTTAACGATATATCCTATCATAGTCGCAAATCGATATCGTTATAACAATTTTTTCTATCACGATTTGTTTGGACGAGCTTGGACCAAGTTAAGGATTTTCCTATCTCGATTTAAAGAATGACATATAAAAGACCAAAAAGAGTTTTATAATCAAATCCACACGAGATGTGCTATCGTGATTTGAATAGCTACGTCCTATCGTTTTCATTAGTTTTGTATACAACTAGATGAAATGACATTTATTAATTTCATTAATGCGGATTGCAATTAATTGGCTTGCGCTTTTTGAAAACTGGCGTAATTATTTGAAAATTAGCGGAGGGTGATAGGACATTTCCTTTATATATGAATGACACATCACACATGTTATAGATGGTGTGTTTCACTTTGCTTCGTGAATAAGGAACCGACAAACCGACAATTCCTCCATAAATGACGTGTTCGTGAATCGATTGTATAACCGGCTTCGTCGCAATTGTTGTATCTGTCTTGACTTCTTTCAAATTTTATCTAATCTACAACACAATTATGTATAAAAAAATTTGTAAGTCTATGTATACAAATTATGTAAACACAAAATAATGATTTCTAAGCAGCAAACATCTCTTATTGATGTGGACTATTATCCTTTACGAAGGGCGAACATTACAAGCCTCTGTTGACTGCATACATCGCAAAACTATTTTGTGATTTTCATTCACGGAGGTTGAGCAACACAACGATTTCTGAACAACAAACAAATCTTATAGTTGTGGACTATTATCATTTATGAATGGAAAACATTACAAGCATATGTTGACCGCATGCATCACAAATCCATTTTGCAATTTTCATTCACGGAGGTTGAGCAATACAATGATTTATGAACAACAAACATCTCTTATCGATGTTGACTTCTATCATTTAAGAAGGGCGAACAATACAAGCCTTTGTTGATGACATACATCGCAAATCTATTCTGCGATTTTTATTCACGGAGGATGAGCAATTAGCATTGTGTCTAGTAGAAACATGTTGTTTTACTACAATCATACAAAACAATTTAAATTCTTAAATACAAATCGATTTCAGTCACAAATACGAACAAAGACATTACCCCACCGACCCTATCTATCAAGCACAAGTAGAATGAGTTCTTTAGAAAAAAGAAGAAAGAAAAAAACAAGGAACAAGAAGAAGAAGAAGAAGAAGAAGAAGTTGTGATCCCACACAAGAGAAAGAGGAAGACATGTTAAATAGATTAGGGTTTTAGACCTGGATAATAGCTCAGGTCTGGTAGGGTGGAGTTTTATATACAGATCAATATTTGGGTTTTACATTTTGCATTGGTTTATGAGCACGTGTAGAGGCATCAACATGATGTGTAGTCTTGGTAAAGTACAAATCCAATTAACAGTTGCAACACGTTATGCGTAAATCGCTATATTACTTAACCCTACTATGAAGGCCATAAATGCATACTATCTAAAACCAAAACCCTGAAACCTAAAACCAAAACCCTAAACTCAAAAACTAAACCCTACTATCCAAAACCTAATTTCTGAAACCTACACCCTGCTACTATCCAAGCAGGTTATATGTTTGATTCACGAACACATCATTTATGATGAAATAGTCGATTTGTCGGTTCCTTGTTCATGAAGCAAAGCGAACCACACCATCTAGAACATGTGTGACGTGCCATTTATAAATAAAGGATAGGTTGTTTCACCCTCCGCCATTTTTCAAATAATTACGCCAGTTTTCAAAAAGCGCAAACCAATAAATTGCATTCTGCATTAATTAAATTAATAAATGTGATTTCATTTACCTGTATACAAAACTAATCAACGCGATAGGACGTAGCAGTCAAATCACGATAGCACTTATCATGGGGATTCGATATTAAAACTCTTTTTAGTCTTTTATATGTCATTGTGTAAATCGTGATAGGAAAATACTTGGTCCAAGCTCGTCAAAACAAATTGCGCTAGGACAAATCATTACATCGATATTGATTTGCAACTGTTACAAGATATATCGTTCACATAGACAAAGCCCATCACCCTAATCAATGAACCCCAATACCTAAACGCCAAACCAAAAAAAATAAAACACAAAACTAGTGAAATCGCGATATTATGTAACACTATCTTTCGCAAAGATAACGATTGAAATACTGTTGTCGTGGTCAATTGTTAAAACCTAAAACCCTATAACCCAAACACTAAACATTGAAGCCTAATCCTAAACCCTAATCCCAAAATCCTAGACACTGAACCCTAGATCCAAAACCCAAAACCCTAAATCCTAAACCATAAACGTAAACCATACTAAATATACCCTAAACCATAAACCCTACTACATAAACCCAAAACCATAGACCCTTAAACCCTAAACACTAAACCCTTAACCTAACTATCAAAACCCTAAACACTTAACCCTACTATTGAATCCATAATTGCATACTATCTAAACCCAAAACCCTAAACCCTAAATAAAAAACCCCAAACCTTAAATCATAAACCCTAAACCCCAATCCCTACTGAAAGTGCACTAGGATCGAGGCAACGAGCACTAGAGGGGGGGGGGGGGTGAATAGTGCTTTTATAACTTTCTGTGGAATATTGAATGATTTTGCAAATCTCAAAGCAAACACACAAAGAACACAAGATTTTATCCTGGTTCGGTCAAACCCGACCTACATCCAGTCCCCAAGCAAAACCCGCTTGAGATTTTCCACTATCAACCTTGTAAACTACAAGATCACACAGACCATAACCGGTCCCACTTTCAGTAACAATCCTACTGAAAGCAAACAACTCCTTTTCACCAAGGAGTCCTTCTTTTTACACAAAAGAAATAACAACTTACAATACAACCTATGAGCCTTCCTTTTGAATGCAAATGAGATGCAATTGGCTTTTGAGGTTGTTGAAACACTCTACTCACGAATTCGCTATCTCTCAAAGTGATTTGAGTGAAAAACTGAAGTGAAAGTATCACGTGAGTGAGAAAACAAATACTTGAATGGATAGGAGTGAAAAGCAAGAAGTAATTCAATATAATTCTATTGAATTTCATGTTTTTGAGTGTAGAATGCACTCATATTTATAGTTAAAATATTCCATACGTTGAGAGTATGAAAGGGTGTCAAAACTGTCCATTTTGAACGATCAAAATGTTTGAAAAATAAAAAGACACGCCTTTTTGAAGTTTCAGGAAAACGGCAAAATTAGTCGACTGAAACATCAGTTAGTCAACTAATAGTTAGTTATTAGTAGACTGACAGTTATCGTCGGTTGACTGATCTGTTAATCGAGCCGTTTGAAAATCTGAACTTTTGAAACTTAGTCGACTTAAGAAAAGTTAGTCGACTGATAATATCATCAGTAGACTGAAAAACCTTTTAGTCGACTGCTGCTAAAAACTTCTGAAAAACAAACATTCTGTTCGGTCGACTGATAAAAAGCATTAGTCGACTGCTGCTAAATTTTCAGAAAACACATGTTCTGTTCAGTCGACTGAAAAACCATTAGTCGACTGCTGCTAATTTTCCAGAAAACAGACATTCTGTCCAGTCGACTGATAAAACCTTTGGTCGACTAATTTGACAAAAATGATTTTTTGGAAAATATGGCGCAAAAGGATTAGTCGACTGATAAGTCTATTGGTCGACTAATAAACATGAAAATTTAAGAAAAGAGTTTTCTAAAAAGATTTTCAAAAGAGTTTCTTTTAGAAAAGTTTTTCTAAAGACTTTTAAGGTGAAATGCAACCTAAATATGCACTCTAAGTAAGGCTCTTACAAGAATCTAAGACTTTTAATGAATTAAACATTTGCACACTAGTCTTCAAGGATTCTTCACTGAATTCTTCAATTTCTTCATAGCCTTAGTTGAAATGCAGTTGATTCCACTTGCTCATCATCAAAACCTTGTACTTGAAGTATCATGTATGGCTTCATTGTCGTAATACCTACAACATAAACCTTAAGCCCTAAGCCCTAAATGCTAAACGCTAAACCCTAAACCCTTAGTATATTATTAAAACCTAAACCCTAAATATATTACTAAACCATAAACCCTAAACCCTAAACCCTAAATCCCAAACCCTAAACCCCAATCCATACAACATAAATCCTAGACCCTAAACCCTAAATGCTAAACCCTAAACCCTAAATCATAAACCACAAACCTTAAATCATAAACCCTAAACCCCAATCCCTACATCATAAACCCTAAACCCTAAACGCTAAACCCTTAATATATTACTACACACTAAACCTTAAACCCTAAACCCTATACCCTAAAACCTAAACCCTAAACCCTAGGCCATAAACCTCTAAACTTCTAAACCCTAAACCCTTAATATCTTACTATACCCTAACGCCAAACCCTAAACCATTAATAAATTACTAAACCATTAACCTTAAACCCTAAACCCTAAAACCTAGACCATAACTCTGAACCATGAAACCCTAAACCCTAAATCCTAAACATCGTATCAATTTGTTCTTTAGTAAGTCCAAACATTATGTCGATTTGTTTACAACTATTTCCTTTCCGCCATTTATGAATCAATCATTAGGTAAATCGTGATACAACATATCGTTCACGTAGAAAATGCTCGTAAAAGAAAATCACGATAGGATATTGTTCACATAGACAAAGCTAGTAAACGTAAATCGCGATAGGACAAATCATTTCTGATTTAGGTCTGATGCTATATAGATCTTGACAGAACACTTCTTCTATAAAATAGTGATAACGATTTTCAACTTTAACTTAATGTTTGTTGCTGTACAGATCGTGATAGAACACTTCTTCTATATAACAGTGATAGCAATATACAACTTTGTAAAACCCTGTTCTATGTAAAACCCTACCCGACCTGACCCTACCCATTGTCCATGTCTAAAACCCTAATCTATTTAACCTCTCTTCCTCTTTTCTGCGGCAGCGCAACTTCTTCTTCTTCTTTTTTCTCCTCCGCATTAATCTTCTTCCTCTTCTCCTTCTTCTTCTTCTTCTCCCTTGTATTTTTAGTTCTTCTTTCTTCTTCTGTGTTCCTTCTACCCATGCTTGATTTATAGGTTTTGATGTTGATAACGTAGTTGTTTCACGCTGTGAGAAAAGATCTGTATAATCTTCGATGATGATTATGGTTGCTTTCTTCTATGTATACATCGATATATTCCTGACACATACGACTATGGTGTATTTAATGTGAAGTATATCGAAGCTTACACAGAATATAACAACCATAATCATCTTCAATCATTGCTGCCATACCGGAGCAAGCATAAATATTCTACATGATAGACAGGGGGTGATGTTGATGTTCATCTATTTGATCTATTCCTACTGTCGGACCCTCCATTGTTCGCAAACCGTATTTCGTAGTTGGAAAAATATTTGCCTACCTTCGATATACTTTATGACAAATATGTATACATAATTGATTCCTTTTAGCGGCGAGTACCTGTTGTCGGAGCACTTTTTACCGTCGTCTGCTGCTAAACCACCTTTTACTGTCGTCTGTTGTCGGACCACCCTTTGTCATGCAGTTGAGGATCTATCAGATATTAAATCAACAAGAGCAAATGCAAAAGTATACTCTGTAGGTAGTAGCTCCATGTTCTTCTGTAAAAGTTCTGACAACAACTTTGTATCAGGAGTCAGATCCCATACATCCTTCGCAAGCAAACAAGCTCATTCGTAATGGCAGCCCACTGCACCACTCAATTCGATACAGTTTCTCAGATGTTTGTTACATTCAATTTTGTTTCAATTGGTGGTTGTACATACTCATCGAAGAGAAATAAATAAAGATCTTTACAAGGAACAAGTTGACCCTGCCAAAGGAAAGGTGATTCAGTTATTTATAGTGATCTTTGAGTTATTATTTACCATGCCAATCAAAGTAATGATCTATTGTATTAGCATGTTTTGACATGATTCATACGATAAATATCATAATAATTGACACTAGCAAACACATAATATCTATTTACAATGACTCATACTTTAAATAATGTGCAACGATTTATTAGAAATCACTAACTGAGCAATGATTTGAATACACAAATCGATGTACATATTGCATAATATATTACAAATCGATTCGACAATTCAGTATAATCGCTTATTCATATTACAAATCGATACGACAAACGTAAGTACTATTATGTCTCACAAACCCTAGACAACAACAATCGTGGTAACTTCATAAATCATAAATACAAATCGTGGAGCCTGATCCATTAGATATTGAAGATGAAAAGCAAACGAAGAAGGATGAGGAAGAACTAAAGATGATGAAGAATAAGAAGAATGACGAAGACAATGAAAAACAAAGGAAGAAGGAGGAGGAGAATGAAAACTATTGCACTTTGACTAGCGTACCTTTGTGAAAGATAGCGGTACATAATATCGCGATTTGACTAGCATTGTGTTTTAGGTTATTGGCCTTTACGTTTAGATCATGGGGTTCAATGTTTAGGGTGATGGGCTTTGTCTAAGTGAACATAATATCACGATTTTTTTTAACGATCTTGGCCAAAGTTAAGGATTTTCCTTCCACAATTTATAGAATGACATTTAAAGGACCAAGAAGAGTTTTAATATGAAATCCACATGAAATGTTGTGAACACCCCAAAATTTTCAAAATCTTTTAAATATTCCCCTTTTGCCCCTAAATTCATTTTTTGAGTAAATAAGTCATTTTAAATCTAAATTCCAGTTCATTTCTCAAGTTTTATTGAAATTAAATTCATTTTATATGTTTAAATTGATTTTGGATCTGGATCCATTGCCAGATCCAAATATGAATCTCCTTGTTCAAATTTTAAGAAAATACCAAAAATAGTCTTTAAAAAACTCGGACAGTCCATTCGACATTCGTTTGGATCCATCACATTGAATTTCTCGATTCGAGTGTCAAAACTCGAACATTTTCTCAAAACCTGGGTCAAAACCCCTTTTTTCTGAAGAAATTTCCCCAAAATGGTCTGAAATTCTCAGAAAAATACTTTTATAAATATTTCTCAGAAAAATATCAAAAAAAAAATGTGGAAAATGAAGAAAAGAACAAATATATATATATATATATATATATATATATATATATATATATATATAAATAGTTTTTATAAGGAAACACCTTTTTTAGAAAAACTCGTAAAGGAGCCCCCTCTTTGTAAAATCTCGAAAATCAGGGGGGCTCCTCTACGAAACTTTTTTAGGGTTTGAAAAACCCTTCGTAAACAAGGAAAGAGGCCAGCCGGCTAGCGCCTCCCCCCTTTCTTCTTCTCCACCTCTCCCAAACCCTCCATGACCGACCCTCATCTTCAGCCCTCCATCTTCCGAAGCTCTCCTCTTCAGCCATCCGATCCCCAACGGCCTCTATCGTCTTCTAGAGCCATCTCCTCCCTCTTTAAAAAGACGCAAAGGGAAGGCTCTAAAGCCACCCGTTATCACCCCTCCCCTTTCCTGTATATGGCTTCCTCCTTTTCATGCACCATCCACGGTTCATCCCTTCATTGCATCATTCCCGCTTCTTTCCTTTCCTTCTCCTTCTCCTTCCCCTTTCAGTTTTCTTTTTCATCCGGTGTTTTTCTTTTTTTTCTACAAAACAACTGAAGGCCGAACACATTCTACAATTGCTCATCGTCTTCAACCTTCCTCCTGAAGCTGCTAAAGAAAATCCTCTTCTCCATTCTTCAAGATTTCTACGGTAAAAACCTCTCTGCTTGATTTCCTTTAAGTTTTTCCTCTTAAATCCCTGTTTCAATCTCCCTCAAGCACTTTTGATAGTATTTGATTTGTTTAGGGGAAATCAGTCTATCGGTGTGCAATATGAAAAGGAACATTAACGCTCCAACATTTTCCTTTATTTCCTGCTATCAATTTGCTCTTTTCGTTATTTTGTTTGTGTCATCGAGCCGCATACGATTTGTTTAAATTTTGATTTGGGTTTATTTACGCTTTCTAGTGTAACATCTAATGGTGTCATGTTGATCGTAGCACTCGGTTTCAAGTTGAACCCTGTTCCTCGCAGCCTCCCATTCCTTTCAATTTTTTTTTTTTAGTATCATTTGACCTTCTTTTGTATATTTTTGCTCAAGTTGTGATTCGTTTCTGCATCTATGTCCACTGTACAACATATCTAGTTTTCATTTCAGTAGTTTAATGTTCAAATATGATGCTGCAGGTGGTCTCCATTTTGGATTTTAATTTGTATCTGGGTTTTAATTTCACCGATTTTTATTTTTTATCTGTTCTGGTTTCCCCTTTTATCATGTATCACGTTTTCTTTGAAGCCCTACATCTCACATGGATTTAATGTTTTCCCTAGACATAGATCTCCCGTTGCGATTTCAATGCCATCTGTCTTAGGCCAATGATCAAAAGCATGTTCGTCTGAATATATCTCCTTGCTCATCATGAGATGGCACATCGATTCCCTAAAAGTCCATTACCAATCTACCGATAAAATCGTTCATACACCTCCGGTGTTAATAAGGTGGATGATTAAACGATAACCTTTTGTTTTTGTTATTAAGAAGGCAAAGATCAGATGTTGGTGGTTCTGATTAAGAAGAGGGGATGTCGTTCTCATGATCCGAGTTTATGTGGCCTACTATTTCTCAAAACCATGGTCTATCTGTTTGAATTTATTGCACCCCAAGCAGGAATGAATTTGTTCTGTACCTAATCGGCTGGTTACTTTCCTAAAGGGCTGAGGTTAGAACTCGATTTACTAACCTTAAGATTTGAAACCAATCTAACAATGTATTACATTCCCTACTACCCAATATCTAGCATCTGTACTCGGATCAATTTGCTCATGCTTTGTTTCCAGTATCATGATCCTGTAGGTTGCTTTTCATAATTTCAGACCAAATGCAATATTGAGATTTCCTTTTATATTATTTTCATGACTTGTTATTTGCTGTAATATGATGCCCATCTATGCATTTTGTTTTTGTTCTCTGTTAACATGATGACGATGACCACGACGATCATGTTGTCTTGTTCCTATCGTGTGTTCTCTCGTCATATAATTGGAAATCTTCTCAGTTTCGAATATCACATCCAGGTCTTTTTAGGAGTTCTACTGCTTTCTGCTGCCATTCAAGAAGGGGTGATTGGGTATAAATATTCGCTGCCATATTTACCTCGTCCAATCCATCCCCGACCTCTTGCCTAGAATGGGATGTTTATATATATATATATATATATATATATATATATATATATATATATATATATATATATATATATATATATATATATATATATATATAAATATTAATTTTGGGCAGTGTTAGTAAGAAGTAGGTTTTATCATGGAGTTCATGCAATAAAAACATGATATCTGGCAAAAGGATGGTAAGGTTTTGAATTCTGTCAAGTATTGCAAATTCGACATCAATAAGGTATGTGAATATTGTGCTGTTTTTTTATATTTTATCACCCTGTGTTAACCCTTTTGATTGCATGGCTATTAATAAAATTTTATTTTTGGGTTGCTATCAGGCTGCTGGAAGTCTTTAGTTTAGACAACAATAAAGGAAGGGTAGGCAACAACCATGCTCAGCTGATGACCCACCTGATCATTTTGCACCTGAAACATTCCTTGACACTGGGTGCAGTACTGCTGCAAAATCGAAATCCAGCCACCAGCTGGAGCTCACACTGCATCGTCTCTAGAAGGTATGTTTGGGGAATAGAGGGATCGTTAGAAACTATTTGTTTTATCCCCTGTTGCAGCAATATGATGGTCTTTACTTTGAAATTGTCAATAAGATGATGATTTATATTCTCATATGATCCCCTCTGAAGGGATATCACATTGGTTGAGAAATATCTCACATGTTGCAGTATACCTGAAAAGATTTGGTCTTCATCTTCTTTTTTTTTTAGAGAAGATCTCACTATAGTTGGGTGTTATGGCACATTGGGGTTGCACGATCAATTTGGCATGTCGTGACTCTCATCATCTGGAGGACCAAGATTTACAACTTGAATGTATATATATAATTCATGCTTAATACTGGGTCCTTCTTCAAAAGGATCAACCATTGAAAGATGCCTCAGAAGGGGCTAGTGTCTGGTTATGCTTCATAATTATACTGATAAGGTGACACCATCATCCATAGATAAACGAATCCTATTAGTTCTAAGCATCTATGCAAGTTAGGTGTTTTGACCCTTTGATAATAAGTGGAGAAGTCACGAAATTACAAAAGGTGCACATTAAAAAGAGAGAGAGATTAATTATTTGGCTTGGTATAAATTACTAATCAATCTCCCAGAATAACCAGGCAACATGTTCAGGAAACAGAGTCATTTACTAGATCAGATCATGCATGATTGAACAAGGCTTTATAGTGGCTTCATGGGTTTTTTGAATTTTATTAATCACATTCTTTGATAAGCTATATATATATATGTCCTCACTTTAGGCTGGTTACCCCTCTTTTCTTGAAGGAAGACGTCTACATGTATGCATTCTCTTCATATTCTCTGGGGCATCGGAGTCTCTTATTACATCAGTTCCTGTTTTGTTATAGCAACTCATGCTTCATTACATATGTATTTATTAGTTTAATTCTCAGTTCACTACAGTGACTCACATTTTACTACAGCAATCCTCATTTCATTACATGCACATTTGATTGATTCACTACATTATACATAGCACTACTTCACCACTCATCCTGTTGGGTCTATGTATATAACATCTTCATTTTATGTGTTAACCGACTGTTACCCACCACCATTCATATCAACAGCAGTTGCTGTAATTTCCTACGGCCACCTTCACAGCGCCACTGCGGCGATTCATTACGTTTTCATGACCATGTCAAGTGCCACAACAGTATGATGTTCATAACAAATCCCCACTGTAACCCCTTTTTATGATAGTTCACTCTTGAACTGTCATAATCATCATATTTTTTATCATTCTTTTACAAGTGGTTCATAGGAACCATTGTAAATTCTTTTCCTCTTTTTATGATAGTTCACTCTTGAACTATCATAATCATCATATTTTTTATCATTCTTTTACAAGTAGTTTATAGGAACCATTGTAAATTCTTTTCCTCTTTTTATGATAGTTCACTCTTGAACTATCATAATCATCATATTTTTATCATTCTTTTTACAAGTGGTTCACAGGAATCACTGTAAATTCTTCTCTTCTTTTATGACAGTTCACTCTTGAACTATCATAATCACCATATTTTTTCTTTTACAAGTGGTTCACAGGAACCACTGTAAATTCTTCTCTTCTTTTTATGATAGTTCACTCTTGAACTATCATAATCATCATATTTTTACCATTCTTTTACAAGTGGTTCATAGGAACCACTGTAAATTCTTTTCCTCTTTTTTTGATAGTTCACTCTTGAACTATCATAATCATCATATTTTTATCATTCTTTTTACAAGTGGTTCACAGGAACCACTGTAAATTCTTCTCTTCTTTTATGACAGTTCACTCTTGAACTATCATAATCACCATATTTTTTCTTTTACAAGTGGTTCACAGGAACCACTGTAAATTCTTCTCTTCTTTTTATGATAGTTCACTCTTGAACTATCATAATCATCATATTTTTACCATTCTTTTACAAGTGGATCGTAGGAACCACCATAATTCCTTCTCTTTTGTACATACATATAGATATAACCACCATAATATTTTTTGATGTTCTCAAATCCAATTGTTGTAAATAAATAAGATGATGAAAACTTTACATTTCCAGTCTTAGATTAGAATGAATGAGCATAGTGAATATCATGAATTACTTGTTTTTTATGCATTTTTGCCTTTATTTCTCAAATTCCCACAATGGGGAACACGAATGGCACGTGCACCGTTTCGTAAAAGGTAATTAATCCTAAGTTGATGATTTACATCAATGACCATAGTCAGGATGTAAACAAGACTTAGGATTTTTATCTTTTACGAAATAACACTGGATCCACACTGGATCCATTTTCAAAATTCATCATATTTCCTTAAATATTTTCTCCTTTTATTAGAATTTAACTTAAAATTAACTCAAAATATATACCAATGGCCATAGTCAGGGTATATTGAGAGTTAATTTCATTTTAAATTCTATAAAAGCACCAAATGTATTTTATTCTTCTCTTGAATTTAAATATGGATTATTATGTAATACATTCAATGACCATAGTCAAGGATGTATTATATCTTCAATCTTGTTTTAATTCATTTAAAGAATGGAATAGCTTTTCAAAATCCAATTTAAAAAATTTAAATTCATTCATCATTTAGATAGAATTGCATCATATTTTTAAATTCTTTTTCATAAATCCAAGTAATTCTTTCCTTCATTTCTTAGATCAAACCCCATTCATAAATTCAAATTCAACTCTATTTCTCAAAAGAATTCAAGAATCCAATTTCAAGGTCCCATTTGACTTTGAAACTTCAGAACCATCTTGTATTTCAAATTCCAAATTCTAAATCCAATTTAACTTTGAAATTCATTTGCATGTTCAAAATTCAAATTCTAAAATTCATTTTCCAAATTCAAATTAAACTTGGAAGTTCTTGATTCATCTTCTGAATTTAACTCCAAATCCATTTTAGGATTCAGGATTCAACACTCATATTGGATCTCAGACTTCAGATCCAATTCCTCTTTAGGATCCAGGATTCAACACTCATATTGGATCTCAGACTTCAGATCCAATTCCTCTTTAGGATCCAGAGTCCAATTCCACTTTTGGATCTCAGACTTCAGATTCAATTCTCCTTTAGGATCCAGACTCCAATTTCACTTTGGATCTCAGAACACAGATCCAAATCCATGTTTAGATCCAGAACCCAATTCTATATTTGGATCTCAGACTTCAGATCCAAATCCATCTTAGGATCCAGAACCCAATTTTATATCGGATCTCAGATTTCAGATTTTAAATCCATCTTTAGATCCAATTCCATTCCCAATTCTAGATTTCAAATTCAATTCCATTTTTATATCTCATCCAAAACTCCCTAAATCCATTTCTATTCTTAAATACCATTTGATTATCTCAGATCCATTCCAAACTTAAAAATCGAAATTCAATTCCATCTCAAGTATTCATTTCCTTTCCTAAATTCAAATTCAAATTCAAAGTCCATTTTTGACTTTGAAACTTTATTTCCTTTCATTTCAAAGCTTCAAGTCATTCTTTCTCATTTATTCTTCCAATCCTGATTTACTTCAAAAACTTAGAACTCCTCTGATCTATCTCAAGTTCTAAGTTAGATTAAATCATTTCTTCACTCCTTTACCAAGTTCATCTCAGAATACTTGGAAATTTTCAAAACATCTTTCAAAAGGAGCATGCATTCTTGCATTGCACAAGCATGATTCTTTGTGCATTTAGAGTTAGGATAAATTCTTAGATTATATTTAGGCAAAGCAAAAAGGCATAGATTCGATCCTTGGTTCGATTACCTCTGGTAAAGGCGCTAGGAACGGTTGAACCTCCTACCGACGAGCGAATCCCGTCTCTCCATCTTTTTCCCACAAATTTTCAAAACGGAGGCGAGTTATTTGCTAAATACTTTTCAAATTAAGGTCAAGTGAGACCGCGCAAAAGAGTTCCTCTTCTCTCTCTCTTTCTTTCTTTTCTCTTCTCTCTTTCTTTACTTTCTTTTATTTTTCTCCCTTCAAAAAGGAAGAAAATAGAGGTTAGAAAAGGAAAATAGAAGAAAGAGAGAGAAACCAACAAGAGAATAGGAAAAAATTTGCGATGATCACAGTTTTGGCGACCGTGATGGGACATCGTCTTCGTCCGGTTGAATCTATGCCTTTGCTTTGCTTTTATATAATCTAAATTCTAACATATGTCAGCTATATTTTCCATGCAAACCTTAGGAGCCTAGACTCTGTCCTAAGCTGACATTATTTTCATATAGGATCTAAGTATGGTTTGGTAGGACCATATTGAGGAGATTATCCATGTTCACATTAGACTTAGGTCTTAAATACAACTTTCCTCAATTTTTAGGGATTGAATACAAAACAATGTATGCAAGTGTATGCTTCTATTCATTTAAATTCTATCTCTTTAGGACTTGCATTAGAGCCTTCTGATTTTATTGCATGTTGATCATATTTTGAAAACATCCCTACCTATATTGTCCCAGTCTTCACGTTGCTGGGCTGTCTCACTGAACCATAGTTCGGGAGAGAGCCTCACAACTGGACCACTTATTTGGGTTCGCGCCCCCCTACCACGTACCTAAGGGCCATAGTCCGAGGTATATCGGTAGGTGCTCAAGGATGTTGGGAAGCCTTTGCCTTAAAACCAGAGAGATATCTTATACGCCACGTACTTCGAGCTTCGGCTTGAGTATATCGGCGTACCTTGATTGGAATCAGATGATCTAAATCATAGAGTTAGGATTAAGGTCCTATCAGCCATTTCAAATATTGCATATAGAGTCAGCTTTAGGGAATGCTGCTTGTACATCCTTGTTTGTATATCTGTGATTATATGATATTTTATATCTTCCCTATATTCTTCAAAGCCCTGGGTATATATTATTCAAAATTTTCTCTTTTTTTAAACCCAGGTGTATTTTCCCTTTATTCTTCTGATTTCTTCAAATTCTTTGATCCTGCCTGCAATTCTTCAAATTTTTCTTTAAATATCCTCTTTCAAATTCTTTTGTGATAAAATAAATTTTTTCAGGATATGTCCCCTTTCAAAATTAAGTATTTGTTCATTCTTTTTCAGAAAAACAATGTGGTTGTCACGAATTTTTGGTGACAACCCGATCCCTCGTAATGGGATATTTTCATCATCAGACTTTGATTTCTTCCTTTATCATAATTTTCCTCAAAAGATTTCCTAAATATCCCATTCTTACCTTCAGAGAGGACATTGACATTTCATCATGGTTCGGGCAAGGACTGGAAAGGAAACAGTGCCCCAGCGAAGCGACAGTGAAGGAGAAGAAATGAACTCCATCAGGTCATCCAAGCAGCAGGGCCAAGAAGCAGAAAGCAATGTTGATTCAACTACATGCAAGTTGTTTCAGAAAGTGATGGCCAAAATGATGTCTGAACATGCTGAGGAAAATCCTGAGAAAATATCTTCTAAAAGCAAAGCCAAGGGAAAAGTCAGCAAGAAGCAAGTTCAGTATGACAGCACTTCAGAGTCAGCAGAGGAGGACTCAGAGGAAGAGCAACCGACATATTTTCACAATCCCTTGTATCGACCCAAGAAAGTCAATGAGGGGCACCAGTCAGCAAGCAAAGCCAAAGGTCAGATCCCAGCAGAAGATCCGATGCAGGAGAAAATGAGAGAAATGACTCGTGCGATCAAAGACTTACAAGCCCAGGACAAAGGCAAAAAGAGCTACACCGGTGCAGATTTTTATGACGGCCTAGAAGGGGATGACAACTGGGAAGATCTTCCTCGTAAATTCATAAAATTTGATGGGACCGGCAACCCCAAGGCTCATCTGGCCACATTTTTCGCCGAGTGTAACCGATTCAGAAAGAACAATAGGGCTTTATTCTTATGCTTTCCACGCAGTCTGGAAGGAGTTGCAGCAAGATGGTATGCCGACCATATCAACCCGATTGAACTGCGAGAATTTGACAAAGTCATCAACTTGTTCATTGCAAGGTTTCTCTTCAATACTGAGGTTCTGCCTACCCTCAACCATCTTTTCAACCTAAAGCAAAATGACAATGAGAGGGCAAAAGATTTCATTCATAGATGGAGATCCACTTGCAACAAGATGAAGGATCCAATATCAGAGGGGCATGCACTCTCAATAATTTTGAACAATTTCTCTCAACCTCTGAAGGGCCTGATCTCTACTTCTCCATCTAAATCTTTCATCAAGTTAATAGAGCGAGTCGAATGGCTCGAAATGGGCTTAGAGAATGGAACCTACCATGGTATCACCTTGGCAGGAGGCAGTCAGAATGTGAAAAAGAAAACCAACTTTACCTTTTCTACCAGTTCCTCCAACAACAATGGCAAAAACAAAAGAGGTGGCAGAAAGAACCACACTGGTGGGTCAGGCAGAGATGACTGTTCCAGTCAAAAGAGTGGGATCAGCAGGCAGAATGACAGTCCTCCCTCGAGCATCCAGTTAGAGTCTAAGCCCCAAGGGAAGCTGAAGCATGACGGTTGGGGATATGACCGCGAGTTTACCCCCTTAGAGCAAACACTTGAGGCAGTTCTTGAGTATATGACAACAAAAGAGATGGTTAAACTTCCCAAGGTAGCAGATCCACCTGTGACTATGGGAAGATTCAAAGATCAGTTCTGCAAATTCCATCGGGCAATGGGGCACGACATTGAGCACTGCTTTATTTTTAAAAACATCGTCCAAGACTGCATTGATAAACAACTGCTGGTGGAAGATCGAAAAAAAGAGTAGCTACCGTCCTGGCCTAGCTTCCCGAACCATGTCAATATTTTTCTGCTTTCTCTCTTTTCAAT
This sequence comes from Nuphar pumila, assembly GCF_984573655.1. Taxonomy (NCBI): domain Eukaryota; kingdom Viridiplantae; phylum Streptophyta; class Magnoliopsida; order Nymphaeales; family Nymphaeaceae; genus Nuphar; species Nuphar pumila. The sequence continues at coordinate 151,497,767 of NC_143249.1, read as the reverse complement.
CACCTAATAGGGACAACTCAGTCCCAGTCTTTTGTGACCTTTGGTCAAACAAGCTTGTAAATATTTCAGTCGTTGTTATCAATATTTTCCTATCAATGAAAATGTCAAATTTTCTTCATATCCGTTGATATCAAATTCTTTATTTTGAAAAATTTGTATTTTTCCTATTCTTTTCAAAATAAGGGACAATCCCAAAACATCATCATAAGAGAAATGATATTACCTATGAGGATTTTCAAAATCCTAAAAATCTTGAGAATTTCCGCAAAAACTTCTTCATGATCACCAAAAATTCAATATTTTGATCTAATCTTCTTCAAAGTAAACTATCACATTGATTTTTCTTAAAATGGGTTTTTAAACCATTATCTTCAAAATTAACCCTCATGATGATCTCTCATGATGATTCCTTTTAAAAGGATCAGATCTCGCACTGATCATTCTCCTTACAGTGGACTTTCTCCAAAAAAATGCTTTCTCACTTATCTTTTAAATAAACATTTTTTCTTTCAAGATCCCCTATGCAGGCAGGATCAGAAAAACTCCTTTTTCACTTAAATCTTATAAATTTTCAGTTAAATTTGATATTTATATTAGTTTCATTCATTTTATTCATATTTTTATCCAGTTTATATCAATTTTATCAAGTTTTTATCAAGTTTTATCGATATTTCCTCAATTCCATTAAAATTTTATCAAATTCTCTACCTTTTCAGGTTAAGGGATAAACCTGATGCCTCTTTCCCATGAGGTATTTCCTTTATTCTTATTTTCCCCCCTCAGGTTAAGGGATAAACCTGACCCTCGTTGTCCGAGGTTTTCCCATTCAGGATAAGGGATAATCCTGAAACCCCTCGTAGGAGCAATAACGCTACCTATGAGAATTCTTTTGTAAATACGCGTCTTGCCAATCTTTATTGATTCTTTGTAGATTTATATCGATTTCCCTTCATTAAATTTTCTTAAATTCTATTCTTGTTCCCATTCAGGATAAGGGATAATCCTGAAACCCCTCGTAGGAGCCATAACGCTACCTATGAGGATTCTTTTGTAAATACAAGTTTCGTAAACCTTCATTTGATTTTCTAAATTTATATCAATTTTTCTTCATTTAAATTCTTTAAATTCAGGATAAGAGATAATCCTGAGACCTCTCGTAGGGGCAATGATGTTACCTATGAGAATTCTTTTTGCAAATACAAGTCTCATCAAATTGATTTTCTAAATTTCTTTTCTTAAATTCTATTCTTTCCCCTTTCAGGTTAAGGGATAAACCTGAACCTCGACATTCGAGGAATTCTTTTCTCAGGATAAGGGATAATCCTGAGATCGCTCATAGGAGCAACAAATGCTACTTGTGAGAATTCTTTTATAAAGTAAATAAATTTCCTTAAAATTTTCTCCATTTTTTTATCAATATTTCATCAAATTTTATTTTCCTTCTATCTGTTTAAATTTTATTCTTTTTCCCGTTCAGGACAAGGGGTTAATCCTGAAAATTGGACCGCATACAGCCAAATGTGCTGGTCCATCTAAATCCTAAATCCTAAATCCTAAATCCTAAATCATAATTCACAAATCTTGTCATATCTCTTCTAAATTCAAGTCCCAAGTATATCCTCAAAAATCTCCCTCTTCCCTTTCAGGTTAAGGGATAAACCTGAATCATTGTCTATTATATCCTAAATTCTCACCAAATGTCTATCAATTTCATCAAATGTCTTTTATTATCAAGCCTTCGGGTTACAATTACATCAAATGTATATCCTTTTCAAAGCCTTCGGGTTACAATTTCATCAATGTATATCCTTTTCAAGCCTTCGGGTTACAATTTCATTAATGTATATCCTTTTCAAGCCTTCGGGTTACAACTTCATCAATGTATTTCAAGTCCAAAGCCTTCGGGTTACAATTTCATCAAATATCCGTCATTTCCAAACCTTCGGGTCAAAACTATATCAATATCCATCATTCTTCCAAAAAATTCTGCTTTCGAGCTGGTCGGGCAATCAAATCCTGCTTTCGAGCTGGTACTTCCAATCAAATCCTGCTTTCGAGCTGGTCGGTCAATCAAATCCTGCTTTCGAGCTGGTCAGACAATCAAATCCTGCTTTCGAGCTGGTACTTCCAAAAATCCTGCTTTCGAGCTGGTACTTCCAAAAAATCCTGCTTTCGAGCTGGTCGGGCAAACAAAATCCTGCTTTTGAGCTGGTCGGGCAATCAAATCCTGCTTTCGAGCTGGTCGGTCAAATCAAATCCTGCTTTCAAGCTGGTCGGGCAATCAAATCCTGTTTTTGAGCTGGTACTTCCAAAAAATCCTGCTTTCGAGCTGGTCGGGCAAACAAAATCCTGCTTTTGAGCTGGTCCGACAATCAAATCCTGCTTTCGAGCTGGTCGGTCAAATCAAATCCTGCTTTTGAGCTGGTACTTCGAAAAATCCTGCTTTCGAGCTGGTACTTCCAAAAATCCTGCTTTCGAGCTGGTCGGTC